>NC_088984.1:35275953-37675953 GCF_963932015.1 Anas acuta | reverse complement strand
CTGTTTGGCATACAGTTCTTCTGAAAGGGTCTGCTGTATCTCAGACAGAGTATCCAATCAGTATTACGGATCAGTCATCAGTCACTGGACACAGGGAGGCAGAGGGCTGCTGGGGAAGGCAGCAACAGGAAGCATCATCTAGGCCAGAGAAGACCCTGGGCTGAACCCAGTCTGAGCAACTATTCTGAAATTGTGTGCTGCCATGTACATGTATACGTAAGCATCCCAGGGCATTTGTGCAATATGTGTAGGCACATGGCAATATTTTAAAGACACCTGTAAATGTGTGTGCTTTTTAAATAGATCTCCACTAGATGTTAAAATAAATAGTAAGTTTATAGTAGGGTTGTTTTTTTCTTTCTTTCTGTGGTCAAATTGTGATTGGTTATTAATGTCCTGAATAGGAAGAAATAATTTAGGCATCTATCCATGTTTAATGGATTAAATGCAGTTTGGGCACACCAATCTTACGTCATTTTCTTCCAGCTTTATAGATTTATGAATTATAGCTAACAAGAGATATGAAAGGGATTTTTGGAAAAGAGACTGTGAGATGCACTGTATTTTGAGCTGTGTGCCAATGTCCAGATTAGCCTAAAGGTTTGAAGCTCCAATTATTTTCTTCACTGAAGCTTTAAAGTAGTAATTTATGCTATATTTGAAAGTATGCTGCTACTAGCTGGCCTGCAAGCATTCATACTTAATAAGACGTGATTGTTTTAAACTTACTGTTTAAGGTTAGTTGTTTATTTAAATTTAATGCTAAAGAGCACTACATACAGTATTAGACTGCTGCATTGAGTCAAAGAACCGTGTAGTGCAGCTGTAGGTAGTACTTTTTCCACTGTTGAATTGGTACTTTTTTTTGTTGTTGTTTTTCCTATGTGATTTTACAGAATAATGTTGGTTTAATGAAACCAACCTTTGGTTTGATGAAAGTGCTTCACAGCTTATAAATATGCATAGGCCAGACTAGATAAAGTAGTAGATAAAGTGTTTCAAAACAAACAAATTAACTGTTAGTAAGTGAAGTAGGCCTATTAATCAGGAGCAAAAAATTCAAAAAGCTTAGATACATTCCAACAGTCCCTTTTGGTCATTTCCCAGGCCCCAGACTGAAATTTTAGAAATGCTTTCACAGTGCCTTCCCACTGCTTTTATGTTCTCTAGTAGGTAAACTTGTGCTGCTGCTGACATCATCGTTTGTCAAGGTGAACAAGTCCTGCATCAGGCTCAAACACTGCAATTAAAATTGCAATTGTTTGATAACACCATGTACTTTGTGAACTGTGGAGCATTGTTTCATTTAAATATCTGTAACTATTTCAGCTGGTGAGAACAGCTTCTTAAAGTTTCTTCTTTAGTTTAGAGCTTCTAAACTTCCTTTGATTAGTGTTCAGGTGATGTGATTCACTGCCTGTACGCACAGGTCGCAAGTTCAGGCATTGCTGTTAAAGCTGTAGGAGGCTTGCTGCCCTCTTCTGGAATGTTTCTGAGGTTCTGCAGGTTTGGTGTCCCTCCTGCCTCCTGCACAGCCAGGTGTCAGCCTCAGTTAGCAGCTCCATATACTTACCCTTCCTTGGGAATTGGAAATAATAACATTTTCTCTCATCACTGTCCATAACAATACTTAGTTGCTATATAGCATGGCACACTGTTTGGCTGCCTACTTTCGCAGCAGTCAGAAGAATTCCATTTTCTCTGTTCTGTGTATACCAAGCAGCCTGAAATAATGGTTTCGTGTATGCTCTAGGCTGCTGAAAGATCTAGCTCTTCTTGTCCCTGGTGGGCTGACTGAGGTTAGAGGAAGAAGCAGGGAAACAGACAAAGGAGAGTAATTTTAGCCTGGACCAGTTCCCCAGCTGGGTTCACTGCTTGGCCACACAAACACTTGTGCCAGCACAAGTCAGGAGGGGTGCACAAGGGATGAAACAAGTGGTCAGGGTAGGGGAAGATGGGAATGTTTATTTTGCTGACACTGCAGGACCGAATTGTTTTGAAACTGTGGTCAAAGTACCTCGCTGGTATCACAAATAGAAATGGTTCCAGCAGTCCCTAACCACCTCTCTGCTGGTCCAGACTCTTCAATTCCTCAAACCAGATGTCACTTTCCTGTTACTCTTCTACTCAAAACCTGGCTTTTTTATTTTATTTTTTCGCTATTTCCACATGTTTCCAGCATTGTGACCAAAAAAACCTAAAGTGTGTTGAAATAGGACTGCTGGTTTCCAAGTGCAACACTAGCTCTGGAAAAAGTTTAAATCTCAGGGCTTAGAAACTTTTTTTTTTGGTTCAAATTGGAATGAAGTGCAGGAGGTTTTCATTTTCCAGGATATGTGCTCCTGTGACCTTGCTTTCGGCAAATGGCTGCCCAGTCAGTGTGTGGTTGTTCTCACCAGTTACCTGGTTTCGATGTTTTTGTTGCCACCTTCTTTCTGTCCCTGACTGATGTTTTTTTAGGTTAACAAACATTGCAACAGGAGGATGGCAAAAATGCCTTTTGACCTGTAATCACGGTGCAGCATAAGATGCAATCATGCACTTAATAAATACACGCCCAATTGTATTCATAATTATATGGTAAATAGATCACAAAGGCGAATAGTTTTGCCACTTAATGACATCTTTTTAGATGTTTATAAGGAAATGAAAGAGAAAAAACACACACAAGGATGACTTTTATTAATTTGAGTCTCTTCTTAATGATCATAATAAAATTTCTGATGCTTGTCAGCTGAAGATTTCAAAGGGCTTTATAGACATGAGTGAAGCAAGGTATTAAAGAATTCATCCCTCCAGTGAGTTGAAAAACTGTTATGCTTCATCTGCTGAAGGGAATCTTTTTCATGAGCCACAGCAACATGAAAAAGATTTTCCAAAGCTTAACATCAGAGCCTGAATACACATTAACCTTAGCCATTTAACTCTTTGGTGGTTGGGTAGTCCTGCATCACAGAGTTGACTAAACATTCCTTTTCCTTTCTCTAGGCTTTCTTTGTTGACCACAATTCCCGCACGACCACATTCATTGACCCTCGGCTTCCCTTGCAGAGCAGCAGGCCCACTAGTGCTTTAGTCCATCGGCAGCACTTAACCAGGCAACGCAGCCACAGTGCCGGTGAGGTAAGTTTGATTTGCTCCTCCTTGTCAGGAGCCATCAAGTGTTTAGGGTCATTCCCATCACATTCACTCTTTCACATCATTACATTCACCACTCCATTCTGTCGCAAGGGGCGTGATTGTCCTGTAGCTGGATGGTACTCAGCTATAAACGTTTATTATTTTATTTGCCAACCAGAAACCTCATTGTTTCTTTGGAAATATATAAATATATAGCTTCAGGAAAAAAAAAAATCAGGCATGAATTTTTAATAATCAGTAACCCCATTTAACAACAGGAAAGCATCTGATTACAGATTATGAGTATCGATATCCTGTCTTTTATAGTCAATACTTAATAGCCGTCTAGCTTGTTGTCTGCCAGTTATGTTGTTACAGCTCTGTAAATAAGAGAAAAAAAAAGAAAGTGCACGTGTATATACATCCAGATGTGCAACTACCTGAATAAGTGTAAAAAAAATATCTTACCACATGGGTTTGTCAGACTGTTATATGTACGTAGGTATGTATTTTATCTCTGCTTTCTAAACAGAAATACATGGAAAAGACTATTCTGTTGCTGGTGTCGCTGTGGACCATTTTCACCAGCAGTCCCCGTATTGTTGTAAATTCTTTTCACTTGTGAGCAAATGTGTATTTACAATGACTCAAACTTCAGTTGTAGTTGTTATTTAACATCCGTAGCATTTGCTGTGAGGAAGGCTATCCCCTGACACAAAGAGGAATATGCATTAGAATAGCTAGTGAGATGCTCTGGTTTATCCTATTTTTAGCTTGGAGTTGTGGCACATGAAGTTCTGCCAGATAGCTGTTTCAGAGCAGGCATGAATCTTCTCTGCCACTTCTCTAACAGAGCTTCCGCTGAGCTGCAGCGAGTGTTTTACCATTGGTTGCAAGTCTTGTCATATCCTGTATGAATATGGTTTAGTTGCAAGGGGTACTTTCCAGAGCTTCCCTTCCTCCTCACCTCTCACCCTCTCCCTCCCCAGGTACATTTTACAAATGGTTTTAAATAGCATTTTCTGTCAATGTGGTTGTGTTTCATAGGCACTCATGTCTTGCGGCAAGCAAGACAGCTGGAAGTGTCTTCCTATAGCTGTTTCAGTCTTCCACAGGGTAAAACAAGTATTTGTTTGATTTATAAGAGAGCAGATCTTTTTTTTTTTCACTTTACCAAATATACACACCGATTATCTTTCTTTTGCACTTCAGAGTGCAGAAGCTCTGCATCAAAAAGATAAATGTCAGCTGTGCTGCTTGAAGTTGTCGATACTGCAACATAACCTGCAGGAAGTCATCGCATTATATTGCATATACAGTGTTGATTTCCTGCATGAATTTCCTATTCCATCAAGACACATGAAATTCCTAAATCATAGTTTCTGCATAGTATTTTAGAAATATTTATTTGATACAATTACAGTTGTAGCTTTATTTTGAATATAAGTATAGTTCAAGATAGAAATCTGAAACAGAGCAATACAATACAGTATTCCCATTCTGGGACTGATGATGTTATGATGTTCATTTATATGCATATGTTTGAATCAGAAAACCAGTTTTTCTTCTGCCCTTATGACTTAAGGATTGCATATTTGTAGCTATTTTAACCCATTGATCAATCAACCCATTGATTTCTGTATGTTATTGCAGAAAGATGAATGCTTAATGAAAAAAAATCTCAAAATACTTTATTTGCCTTGTCATGAACTTTTCAAGCCATTGACCCAGTTTTTATAGGGAGATGCTCTAAAGCAAACAATAACTAATGTAAGGAATGCCTTTTCAGCTAAAGCTGAACTGCAGCATGAAGCTGGAGCTAATAATAATGTTATTCCTTTTCCAGCACAGTGCCTACAGGAATTTATTTATTTTTTTCTTCTGAAAGAGTATTATCAGAGTGCACAGAGATCTTGGAAGATGTTTCAGTACTTCTGCTGCTTTGTGATGACAGAGATTTGATTTAACAAAACCATTATAATTACTTGATCTTTTGCAGTTGGATTTTTTGGAGTTCTTTGGAGTGTGGAAGTGTAGTTCACATGATAACAATTATGTATAGGCTGAGGGACTGAGAATTAAACATAAAGGGCAAAGAGGATGAAAAAGTGGTTGAACAAAATGCCTTATATAGATAAAATAGAAAATACACTGTAGGAATAACAGAAGCCTCAGCATACAGAAAATTGTGGAAGTTGCTTTGACATCACAGATGCTACCAGGAACAATTTTACATATAAAAAAAAAAGTTCATATGCAATGGTTCACTTCCAGAAGGAGAACACAAAAAATTCAGAACAGTTCTCCTAAATGATTGTAAGAAGCATATTTTTACCAATTTGGGACTCATTTGCCATGCTGAATGTGAACTCACTTCTTTATCCTGCTGTTTCAGCCACAAAATTCTTTCCAGTTTAAGTTTAGGGAAGTTCTCATGCACAGAGGTAATAGAGGTTACGGTGCTAATGAAAGAGCTGAATTTGATCTTTAATGTGGATAAAGATGTACATGAATTGCAGTGATTGTGCTTACTTGTACATTTTCAGGTTGGAGAGGACTCCCGTCATTCAGGACCACCAGTTCTACCAAGACCATCTAGCACATTTAATACAGTCAGCAGAGCTCAGTACCAGGATGTGGTTCCAGTGGGTACGTCAACATATGGTCTCTTTTCAGAGAAATACTCTCTGACTGAATGTGTCACGTCCGTCTGCACTGAAGGTTTTTTCATTTGGTTGGGGTGGGTAGAAGTTATGATTTGTATGTTATGAGCAATCATTCAGTTGCAACCTTCAGGAATAGCACTAAAAAGCGTCTACACAGAATTGAACAACTGATGCAAAAATTCTACCTGTGCTGAGCTTCCTAATCCCCCCTACTCGAAGTGGTGTCAGCAAGTTGAAGACAGTGAGTTAAGTTGGGTCCTAATTGGACACCATGTATTTCCAAGTGATATTACAGAACTTCTGGGCATCTGTTTTGGCAGGAGTCCAGAAGGAGTTAATCAGCTTGGAATTAGTCATTAGCTTAACTTCTGTTCTCAGTTACATACACACAAAATTACTGATTTCTGTGCCACCAAGAACAGAATTTAGCTTCCTGAATATAAAAGCTGTCATATTGTGCTAAATCAAGATAAATTAATCCGATTGACTATAACTGGCTTTTTGTAATGTGGTATGTTTACTTGGAAATCTCTGCTAATTTAAATCCCTCCCCTTGCCATGGATATGGTGTGCATTCAATGTCGGCTCAGCTATCAGTGAGGATTTGAATGTGGATGTTTCCAATGGTTGTTTAATATTTGAGAATGGGTTGGACACCAACATCGAGTGAGTCCTGGAATCTCTTTAGAACAATGAATACATATATAAGAAAAGACATAGAGTACCTATTTTTTGCCTTTTTTTCCTCATTCCATTACATTTCAATAGCTTTTCTCTAAGTCTGCCTATAGCATTTATCAGCTCATCTTGGAAGGTTGAATGACTGCAGCCTACTTCCTTATACATGCTGTCTGTTGGTACTTGAGAAACATGGCCAAATATGACTTGGCTGTAAGTCAACACTGGAAATGCTTATACCATCAGAAGTATGTTTAGCTTTAGATAATGTTTGTTAAGTGCTGAAAATGAGTTTACTATCGTATTTTGATATATGATCTTACAATTCTAAGAATGATAGCAAGAAAGTATAGGTGTTATTGAAGTATAAGTTATTTAATAATTTTATTTCTGTCTTTTTGCAAAGTTACAAAGCAGAAAATGAGTAACATTAATCTTTGAATAATTTGAATTGATAAATAAAATCTGTTACTACTAAAATGACATAACTGGCCTGATTATATGTCTGGTCAAAGTCTTGAAAAGCTGCATCTCAGTACCAGATAAAGTTACAGTAAGCACACAAAGAAGTATGGGTTAAGGTTTGGGGAGGAGCCTGGATGTACAGACATCTGTTTGATTACATTGCATTTCTGAAACTTAATCAGGCCCTTAATATGGATAGCATTACATGTTACTTCTCAGAGGAAGAGGTGAAAAATATTCAGCTACATGCACCATTTTCCTACATGCAGCATGTAAGAACTTTGTAATGTGTAAGGGTGTAGTCGTCTTGTATTCTTACATAGCATTGTAGGTCTAAGTTACCATACAATTGATGAGAAGAATGACATTTTAAATTGTCTATCAATTTATATGTAGGTACTTAATCTGGTCTCTTAGTAGTGCAATCAGATAGACACCTCCAGAGGGCAGTTCATCCCTCCTACACTACTCACTCTTCTCCAAGAGCCTCTGGAGATTACGGTGATGCTGAACAGCTAGGGAGGAGAAGCTAAAGGTAGTTAATAAAGAACCTTGTCTACATCACTATTAAATACACCACTAGAAAACAAGGTATTGGATTCTTCATTACCCTAACTGGTATATTTATAACACAGTAAGCAATGTCCTTCATGCTCTGTGTCACTTCATATTGCCCTTGTAGGACTGAATATGGTTCGGTGCAGTGAAAACTAAGGTCCTTGCAGTTTTATTCTAGCAATGAATTCTCTAGTTCGGCTTCAGCTAACAGTGTGACTGATAAAATGCAATACGAATTTCTAACAAGGTTAGCACTGCTAGCAGTGGGAAGTGTATGGCATAATTAGGTCTGGTTCATTGTCAGAGGAAGCATGTTCCCCACGATAGCAGTATCAGTAGCCTCACATGATAAATATATTGACACGGTCCCTCTAAAGTGGTGGTAGAACTGTGAAGATAAAATTTGCTGTCATTGTTGTTCAAAACCCAAAAGAAATGTCATCCTGTCTTTTAGTATATCATTGTTTCAACACAATATTTTTGTTGGTATTTTCAGCTTACAATGACAAGATTGTTGCATTTTTGCGGCAGCCCAATATCTTTGAAATTCTACAAGAGCGTCAACCAGATCTTACCAGGAATCATTCACTCAGGTAATAAAATTCATGGAATCTGCTGTTCCAATCTAATACAAAATGGGAATTCAGAATAGTTTTTCTTTAAAATTAGTAGTGGCACATAACAGGTTGTAGAATTTTGGCCTGTGAGAGACAAACATATCCATAAAGCTGTGGGCAGTATTTCTTTGTTGTACTTTTTTGTAATTCCCTGAAATAAGGTTTAGAGAAACAACTGAAATGTGGTATTACAAAATGAAGGTAAAACAAACAAACAAACAAACAAAATGTATAGAACAACTTATGTAAGAGATTTGCTGATGTCTTCAAAACATGCCAGGACAGCTGGATGGCAAGGCAAATGTGCCCATTCATTTGAGGATGTGTACAGCTGGGAGTGTGAGGCAGGATGGCATTTCATTTTGTTCTCATCTTCTCAGTGCACACCTACAGAAAGGCTGCCCTGACCTAATGGCCTTACTACTCTTAGAGCAATCAGAATTTTTAGTGTTGCTCCAAAATTTCAAAAATGTATGTATAAAAGTTTTTGTATAGCCCAATGAGATCTGATGAAGGATGATCTTCGATTGTTACACAGTGGCTGTGATTTCCCAGTATGGTTAGAATAGAAATGCGAAAAAGTGAAATTCCAAAAGTGATGAGATCCCTTTTAAAGTGTATCCTACACAATGACACTTCAGTTTACTCTCTTGGGTGTAAAAGATGGAATAATTGTCTACCTGGAGATTAATGTTGAGTGCACAAACCACTATATCTGTTCTTACTTGGACGCTAACATTAAAAATCCTTGGTTTGCTGGTTGTGTAGTAATAATCATGTTGGTTTGGGTCTGTCCTGTACAGAGCTGCTAGTGTGGTGCAGGGTTCCAAATGCCTGTTCATATTGGATGACACAGCAGCCAGTAATGATTTTCACATTTATGTTGTGTTACGTGCTGATCCTTTTGTGTCCACATCCTACAAGTGCCCAAAATTCAACAAGCTGCCCTGTTTTGCAGTTTCTCAAAGCATTGCATTCTAACAAGCTTTGTGATGAGGTTTCTGTGTTTAAAAATTTGATCTGTCCTCTGAATAAATCCTGGTTAACAGCCCTGAAATGAAGTACTAGTAGAATTCATGTTCGCTAGAAATCAATGAAAAGGAGGATAATAAAAATCCTACAATTCTCATCCTGTCAAAACAGTTCCTATGTTGCATATCACTGCAGGCAAATTATCCAACCAGGGTTGATTTGAGATGTGAGCAAACTTATCTGCTGGGAAATAATATAAAAAAAGAAAAAAAAAATCCAATTATTGGTAGTTTTATTATTCTATTTTCCTTTCCCCACGGTGCTTGGCTTTCTTTACTCTGATAGCAATCAAAATACTGTTTTCTTCACATGTTTTGTGTTGGTTTTGATGATTTAGAATTCAGACTGTTCAAAAGACTTGTTGGTATTATCAGATTCTGCCTCTTGTATAGCCTTGCTTCCTGATTGCAAAATCCTGATTGCCACAAGCTGAGCCCTTCTCAAGAAAAGATGATTTGTGGATTAAAAATGGGAGATCAAAGGATAAAATACGCTGGCTTCTGCAACTCCTCAGTTACTGGAGACTGTATATTCTTTGGTATATTTACTTAGTAAATAGACTGAAGACTATTGCTTAATGTGTCTAATGTATCTGCTTTAGCAAAATGATCAAGGATTTTAATGCACATGGTTTCATTTTATATTAAATATTACTGGTCTGAGAAACCATTCTGATAAGCTAAATGGTTATTCTGGTCTTCCTCTTTGAAGTAAGTATATTTTATCAAAGCGTCTCCTGTTATACCTCTCCTATATTCTTATAGAGCTGATGCTTCAGGAATATCACTTACATTTTTATAAAGATCCTACCAGTTAGTCTTTTAAGACCCTGATTTAGTGAATTTTGGTATCCATATCTGACGCATTGTGAGACTAAGTTATGTCAGTGTCGTTGCTTAAATACTTAAGGAAATAGGACCTAAGTGAAATCCTGAATTGTGAGTTGTCTTTTTTTTTTTTTTTTTAAAAAACGGTTAGTACAACTTTCTGTAATCTATTTCTTTGATGTCCTCAGTATAACCAAGGTTGTTTGACAATGATATTAAATATTGCTATTGCTATTATTATTACATAGGTGAGGAGGAAAATCGGTATTTGGCAAGTGGAAGAGGATAGAGATCATTTGAAAAAAGTCTTACATTTTCTGCCTGATTTATCATTTGTAAAATGGTTGAAGAGATGTAGTAAGAAGTTGAAGGTCTAATAAAAATGTACAATAAAAGGGTACTACAGGTAGGAGCAGACCGTTGTTCAGAGGTTTTATGGTTGAGTGAGAACATTGTACTTACACTATTATTAAGCACATAGTCAAGATCAAATCTCATTGCAAACCACCATAGATAAGAGAGGCTGAGAGGCTGTTAAATTATATGAAAGGGCTTCAGGCAAAGGCACCTATCATACCTTAAACATAATTTTTGTCCTAACAGAAGGTAAAAGGCATATATTTAAAAACTGTTGTAAAAATCACAGCTCTCAGTGGTAATCCCTGAGAAGTTGTAGATTACATTTATTTGGAGGGCTGCATACATTAACCCAGCAGAGTTAACACTCTGGAAGTGTGCAGATGTCTCTGACATGGGCACTTTGGGGCCATGCTCATGGGTGGGCAGCGTTTGTTAGTTTTGGCTCAGCACTGTGCTAGAGAAGCAATGAGGCTTCCAGACTGAACTTGGGTCTTGGTGTGTTGGGACCGCAGGGTTGACAAAGTGGTTGCTTGACCTTCAGTACCTGGCTTCACCGGGAAACACTGAATTACACACTTCTGCTACAGCCACAACTGCCACTCTGGCAAGGAGGAACTGAGGAGCTGTGGACAGCCTGAACATGCCCCCTTTTAACCCTCGAATATGCTGTAAACGTACTGAAAGTTATCAGGGAATTTACATTAGGCCCATTGTTTGAGAAAGTCTTTGTGCACAGTGTTTTAGAGACAGATGACAAGAAATTTGGTTTGACCTTTTGGATGAAACTGCTCTGCATGAAATGATGTGCTCCAGAAATGCATACTGCAGTTTAAATTGCATGGTGCTGCCAGCACTCGTCTTCACCCTTGTTACAATGCTGGTTGCAGGGATTGTTTTTGTCTTCTTTGTCACTGGTGGTGATAAGACAGTGGGATAGATGGACCTCTGATCTGAGCCGATATTACTGTTCTTACGTGGAGCTTTTTTCTGTTTTGTTTTGTTTACCTCTTTGGAATTGGGATAGTTGTTAACTACAATGGTTTGTATTTGGTTCTCTTTTCCTCATTAAGAGCAAGGCCAAATCATATGATGATGATAATAGAGAGAAATTCTATCTTGTACTGATAATACTGAAAATAAATAGGATGTGCTTTCATTTTAGAATGTAGGAAAGAACTCTACAGAGAGAAAGAAAAGAAATCATCCAAATAATTACATTCAATATAGATCCTAAAAATCCATAATGAGGTTCTAAAAATCCACAGTATGTTACCATGTGCAGTGTTTAGGATGCGTGGATTCCACAGTAGTGAGCAGATTGGGTTTGGGAGGAGGGGCGTGTGCTTGGGTGAGGCAGAGAGGAAGGAATAGTGCAAAGGTTTTCTGGAAGATGTGTTAAATACAGTGTGTTTTGAAAACCCCACTTTAAAATCACAAGCAAGCATTGTTATATATGCCTTACATTTGTACAAAGGTTCAAAAATGACAGTGCCTCTTTAAGCAGTTCACTATCCGAATACTAATTTCCTCCTGCAGGGCTCCGCTTGCTGCTTTGAATTCAGGTCCACAGCCGGCGTGAACTTGAAGGATTGATTTTTATTGGGTGCATGGCTGTACTACCTGAAGCAGCCTGAGCATCAAATCGATGAAGACAACAGGAGACTCATTCCTGAGAACAAACTAGCTTTTTGGTTGTAATATGTTACTGCTCACATGGATGTGGTGTGAGAAGGGGAAAAAAATGGTTTCTGAAATACAGAGGCATAACCCAGAGATTTTTATGATATACCCTGTACTTTTTCTTTTAGCTGGGGTGTACGTTGGTGCCTTATTTGCAAAAGATATTTTAGAACTCTTTTTTGGCTTACTCAGGGAGAAGATCCAGTTCATCCGGACAGAAGGAACACCTGGGTTGGTGCGTTTATCCAGTGATGCAGACCTTGTCATGTTGCTCAGGTAGGCACTGCTGCTTTTGATGCATGTGTGGAATATGCTGTGGCAGCTCCTGAGGAGTCTTTCAGTGAGCAGAGCGTACTGATTTAGTGACTAATTGTTTCCCCCTCAGAACCTGGACTTGCAGCTGGGGTAGCTAAAGCCTAAGGGCCAGGTTTTTGATTTTTGTGGGGTTCAGCTTTTAGATGGTAGTTGTTAGCTCGGAATTCACATTTTTTTCCTAGCAGAGACAGAACATGATCCTCTGTCTGAGGAATGGTGAGGGCAAGAGCACTGTGCTCATTATTCACACAGGTTTTAAGGAGAACAACACATGGTAGTGAATGTAAAAAGAAGTGCCAGAAAATATCAATTAGAAAAAAATCTCATGCAAAAATTTTTCTAGGTATTTGTTCCTTGAACAGACGTAGTAAGAAACATCATTTATTTGAATATTGCTTTTAAGCTGTATAGTAAAAGATTGGCTTGTGATTTTTTTTTTTTGAGCTCAATTTTTGAAAATAGATTTAACATATCATCTCAGCAGTTTAATCTTACCAGTGTGGTGTTTAACATCCAACATAGGCTTTGGTATCGGATTGGTTCTGATTCTAGTTATTCTGGCGTTTTTTGCTTTGCTTGTATCAGCAGTGCAAAAAAAAACCTGATATTTTAATATATACAGGCTGTACACAGATGCAATGATTAGGCTGCAAAATGTTTATTGTTTTTCCGTTAAATATTGTGTAGTGATACTAGATGAGGCATGAAATAACTCAACCTGAACAGACTAGATGCCATACCAGTTTCAGCAACAGTGTTATCCCTAAAGATAAAATAAGGAAATAACTTGTTCTGCCAACAAGGTTACAATTCAATACACTCAACAAGTTCAGATGTGAATCTTAACCCTGGAGGCTTAGAATATTTGCCTTTGTTTATGGTCTTTGTGCAGTATGACAGACCTTTTTCCAGGAATGAGTAACTAAGGTTTTTTTTACCCCTTTGTTTATAACAATCCAAGTGAGAGAAAAAATATTAAAAGGTTAATTAAGTATATTTTAGTCTTGAAAACAAACATCACATTTTGTATATTAATGTCCTCCAAAAGCAGTAACTACTGCTTTCCTGTAACTTTCAAGATCCTATTAAGGGAATGGCAATTATACTGTAAGACCCTAAGTGTACATAGTGGAAATAGGCAAGTGACTATGAAAGAAAGCAGGTTAGTTACTAGAGATTTTTCTTAGAAAGCAAAAAACGTCATTCATTCTTTCAAATTAATGTGTTATTTTTTATTTGCATCTTTTTACCAGCTTGTTCGAAGAGGAGATCATGTCATATGTGCCGCCACATGCCTTACTTCATCCTAGTTATTGCCAGTCCCCAAGAGGCTCACCAGTGTCCTCGCCTCAGAACTCTCCAGGTAAGTTGCTCAAGCACAAGTTTCTGCAGGGGCTGTAAGAAGCCATCTCTCATACACAATAAAGACAAGTTCCAAATCAGTAAAGCAAGTGGTACAATCCTGCTGCCTTCCCAGAAGTCAGAGAACAAAGACAATAGAAAACTTGTCTGACAATAATTTTTTTTTGTTTGCTTTCCAAATTGAATTTCATGGCAGCCTGAATCTGAGCCTGTCATTTGGAAACTATAACCTAACCTTTTGCTATCTGCGGTTCCCAGCTTTTACATGGGCAATGTTAGAAGAGCTGAAGCACCTTCTGAGTGGTCAGTGAGCTTGCAATTGATGTCTTTGTCCATTGCAGTACTTTCATTATGATGGTATCTATAAAATATTGCAGTACAGCCAGTCCTGTAATTTCATTTACGTTATGCTGCATGAAGTGACTTCCAACCTTTAAGAAGATCCAAGCTCTTCTTGCTCCAGGAACAAAAAAGATGTAGTCCTATTTTTGAGCAAAGCCAGCTAGTGTGATTGAATTTGACTATCAAACGTGAACCTTTGCCTTGGGCTCACAAGGTGTTTTGTGAGTAGAAAAGACTGGTGTATTCCAACTCCAGAGTATATTATTTTGTTCTGACTTGTAAAAACATGCAAACTTGTTTTTCCCTGATGTGAAACAACCAAGTGACTGCTATTGTTCCTGATGCCTTCAAATGTTGACAATCTTGATGAATTAAAAATACAAGATCTATTAAGTTTACTTTAATATGTTGCTGTTTGTGGGGCAGTAAGTGATAATGAATTTACGTAAAGCCAGATTGTTGTGTCTCAATGTGAGTTCGAATGAGAGCATCTTGAGGTTGAAAATACATGTCAGAGTGGAAGGAAGTTGATTTTTCATGTATTAACTAATTATGTTTCTGATCAGAACTAAGTTATATCAAATGTGGCAAGTTTCATCTGACATTTGAAGGCTAAGTACAATAATGAAGTTCACGAATGTCACTATTCTTCGTGTTCTCAAGAAGGTATATCAGATGTGTCCTAGGGTGATTTCTACAAATTAGAGAACAAAAACGTAGATAAATGAGAACCTTTGGGTTGCAACCAATGCTGGGTAGTTCCAGACAGTTAGAACGTTTTATCAGAAGAGGTATTGTGATTTTCATGGGCATTTCCTGGTCTACAATAATCAGAACAATAAGCTATGCCTTTTCAGGCGGCCAGACTAAAAACATTTGTAAGTATGTCCTGAGTGGCAGTTCGTCCTTCTACTGGGCATAGGACTTCTGTAGGACCTATTCAGAGAAAGTATCCTAAGATACTAATGATTTTATGGCATTCTGCAGTGCAAAACTGATGCTTTAGGTACATAAATGGTTTAGCTAGAACTGTTTCCCAGTTCCATTTCTTCATTGCAAAGAAAGGAAGAATCTGCATGTATGCATCTTACTTCCAACTACAAACCTGGCAGTCTCTTATGAGTAAAAACATTTTTGGCTTTCAGAGTTGTAATTTCTTTGTTATTAGTACATACACCAAAGCATGCTGGGCAGGGCTTCAGTCCAACAGAGTATTTCAAAATGTGTTTAATCTATAACATGTGATACTCTTGTCTATTCCTCAAAGAAGTAGCACACTGTAAAGAATGAACAGTGATGGCTTTAGTCCCATTCTTCTCAAAATTCTCGTCTCTATGCTATTGCAGAGAAAAAGATACAGTGACCATTGAATCTCCCTGTTTGCCTGGGAGTCCGCATGTTTGTGTTGGTTTTCAAATAAAGTTCTATATCTTTTTTTTTTTTTTGATCAGAAATTATAAATGGCCCATGACTTCTATGGAGGCTCTGTTTTTTCATCAGCTAAACTGGCTTTGCTGCACTGCAAGAGGTTTCATGTTAAGGATCCATTGTTTAGATCAGTCACAATCAGTTGTACTTTCTCTTTTGGGAAAGATGAATAGTCATGAAGCTGCTCTTTTTAGAATATAATCTCTTTGAAAATCAAATGTGATTATCATCACATCACCTGCATTTTTTAGCTCTTCCACCAACATCTTTTGTTCCCAAGGCGGAAGTAATCACTATAATTGCCCAGGAATTTCTTGGCATATGCATCTGATTTGCAATGAGAACTTGTCATGTGCTGACAGAATAATATACTGCTGATTTCTGAGCCATGAAGTAATGCGTTACCAGATTTACATTCTGTGGTATTTCTTAGCAAAAACTTCCCTCAAGGGTTAAGATGAAAGTAAGCTTTGGCTGCATTTTTTGGTGACTACATTTTGTACCTACTTTGACCCAAAGCGGAATAAACAAAGTAGGGGGAAAAAGCCAATAATTAAAAGGCTGTTTACAGTTTCAAATTTATGTAAGTTTTCTAGAGAATTCAGCTGAGAAAGCATACCATTCAAAACCTTCATTGCTCTCAGTAAAATAGGATAACCACTGTAGATTAATCAAAGACCGTGATTTGTTTCTCCAGAGGGGTTCTGCATGTTCCCGTTGGAGCTCTGAGGATTCCCTGACACTTGCTAGTCCTCCTACACGTCACCATGAGCTTCGAACAAGTGCCAAGTGTCTTTCTTGTCAGATAGGTCTTTTAAACACCAGTGAATGGCACTCAGTGTTAATACTGATCTCACTCCTCCCTCTCTGGTCTCTGCAACGAGACTGATTGCAGCTTCTTCCAGCAGCCACTTCCGCAGGATGTGCTCGTTGCCTTTTTCTCAGACCCACGTAGGCTGCGGCTTAGCAAGCTGCTGGATTTTCCCCTGTTCATGTGTCCATGTGAGGGTGCATGTTCTCTCTCTCTTCTAACCTGAAATTTTACCTTATAATGCCATCACCCTTAAGAGCAAGAAATGTTTCTGTATTGGCTTAGTTTCATACCGGGAGACAAAAGAAAACTCATGTAAGAACTCATACAATTTAAAACACATTTAAAATACGTTCTTCTAAACTGGATTTCCTGTGTATTATGGACCTGTTAGATTTTCCCCAGTTACAGATAAGTAGTTAGAAACCTATGTTTAGTGTAAGACATGAGAAATTTTTTAATATCCTCTGAGTTTTTGAGGGGGAGATGCCTTCACACTCACAAAGGGAAATAATTTCTTAATGTAAAAGTGGGGTTGAGAAGATGAAAGTCACAGGGCTAGGGTTAACTGCCTCTTTGGCACACTTTCTTGCAATTAAATCAATTGAAGTAATTTATCCAGGAAGTTTTTATCCAGTGGAAGTTTTAGTTCTAATAGTTGTAATATTCAGAACAGATCAGACTGAACGCTTGATTTGCATATACTGGACTTGCATTCACAGATGTGGTGGGTATGTAATTTTTTGGCATACAGATCTTTCTAGTTTTAAGAAACTGACCCTCAAAAAAGTTTTAAGAAACTGACCCTCAAAAACACATTCTCAAAGAGAAATTCATTTAGATCTTCACATGTGTTCTTGCAGTTACAAATGAAAAGTTCCACAAGCTTAAAACTGGTACCTTTTCCATTCTTCCTTGTACTTTCCCAAGAGAAAACTTCCACTGGGGAATTTCCAGAAATCTTCCTTTTTCAGTGTGATATATTCAACTGGGGAACAGCAGAGGACAGTATTTATACTTTATTTCTGAGGTCTTGTTTTTCCCGAGAATATTAAAAACAGAACAGAGCAGAACATTTATGAGCAAGTTCATGATTATGAACTGTTTTAAAGGTTAGGTGTAAAGTGTCTGTGACAAACAAAATTAAGTCTTTCCAGTTGATCGTGACGCTTTTGAAAATCAATCTTTTGCATTCACCTGGATTTGCACTTTTATGGCATGCTTTAGAAACATGATACTATTGGAAATGAGCAACCAGAAATTCTTGGATGCAGAGCGTATTTGAAGATACACTGCATTTACTCATTTGTAAAGGTGACTAAACCAAACACATCCCATGCTGTTAGTCTTTTTGGTAGAGCATGGGATATTAATCAATCCATGTCACTACAGCTCATTCTTTGTTTATTCCTGCAGGTACTCAGCGTGCCAATGCCCGAGCTCCTGCTCCTTACAAAAGAGATTTTGAAGCCAAGCTGAGGAACTTTTACAGGAAGTTGGAGACTAAAGGATATGGACAAGGCCCAGGGAAATTGAAGTATGTTGAAGAATCTCATGAAAATGGATTAATTTCTCAGGCAGTTTGCCTTGTCTTGCATGTCTACAAGCTTTTTCCCTTTAGAAGGAATGTAGATGTTATGGTTACCTTTGCACTTCTGGAAATATAAAGCCTGTCATAAAAAACTTAGTGCCAGCATGTGATTAACTGCAGAGGATACAGCGAGTTCTAAGCTCTTCTTTTCCATATTTCCAACAATTGTATTTTCATATGAACAATACTACTAAAACAGTGGCAAAAAGCGCTTTTTGAAAAAGCGTGCACAACAGGAGGCATCTGAATTCTTCTTTTTTAGCAGTTGCTGTGTTATAAATAATTATATTTTCTTCTGCCTTTTTCTGTTGAAAAAAAGCAGTTGTTCTTATCTTTTGCATATCCTTGCCTGTGTTGATATTGTGGTCCTCTTTAATAAAGAGGTCCTCTTTTATGAGCTCTTTTTAAAGAGGGCTCATAAAATTAAATGTTAAATTTGAAGGATCACCTTAAAAAACTGTTAATATTTTTAAGTTCAGCACTCTGACTGCTGGAGTGCTTAGAATGAAGTCTTTCCTGCTTCATTTATTTGGCAATCATGTGATTACATACTGTTATGTTAAGGATCTTCATCAAAGATACCTTCATAATTCTGTAAGTCTTGTGCCAGGTAAAAACTCGCATAGTTTAGGCAAATCAAAATCAACTGTAATGAAAAAGTACAATTCCTCCCATGCAAATCATTGCTCTACTTGTCTCCCTTAACCATGAGGCACTAGAACCCTTTTAAACATTTTTTTCTGTTAGAATAAGGGATGGTTTTTCCCCAGTCAGTCGCTCCTCATGTTTTGCAGGAATTTGTGCAGAGCTCAGACTTGGTTTGTATGACCTTGTTAAAAATTTCCCACAACTGAAACAGAGTTCAAATCATGTTGTTCAGACAATCCTAAGAGGCCAGGGACTGAACTGTATTGTCCCATAATGTAATTAAATCATAAGCAGTTAAAGCTTAATCTATAAAGATTTTGTCATGAATACATGGGCAAATAGCTGGTAAAGATGCTACCTGTAAGATCTACATGTATTACATTTCTTGCACCCTTTTTTATCTGACCTCTTTGCCTTCACACTGTGGATTTTTAAGTCGAAAGACAGCCTGGCTTCAAACAGAAGTTTTCCCTGAGTTCCTTTCCCAGGCATACACTGACCTGCTCCTTTTTTTCAAACAAGGACCCCAGCACATTTTGCCTGCTGTCTGGGTCTTCTTATTGCACAGGTACCAGGCAAGTTCCTGGCTTCTTCCTCTCCATTTCTATCTCCTCTGCAGGGTAGAACCCTGCAACCACGGACTGATCGCTGCACAAGCAGTAAGGCCAGTAAGGGCTTTGCAAGATGATGTGTGGAGGAGCAAGCTGCCTCTGTGTGGGGCACAGCTCCCACCTTCAGTCTGAGTGATCAAACACATGCGTAAGGCACTATTTGAATATAAGGCAAGCCAAGTTTCAGGAAACTAATTAAACATTTTTTTTTTTTTTTGACAAAAGATGAAATGTTTAAGTAAGTAGGATTCTTCCACCTCTTATTTCAGATCTTTATGATGTTTCCTTACTCCCACCATTTTTCTGTTAAAAGGTACGGTATGTTTTTACAGGTGATGCCTCAGTCTGATTTTGGAGGAATAATTGAAATTGCTTCTAAACTTGTCCCATCACACCTATGCTGGGGATAATGTAGGGATGTTCAGTTCTGGAGTTATCATTCAGTGACTTTCACACAACTCCATCTTTTGCCTTGTTAAGAGATTGATTTCTACATAAAAGGTGATATTCTTGCTTATAACAAGACAGATTTAAAGGCCCAGCCTTACAGAAGGATTTTAGACTTAATGAAAATGCTTAGTTCAGGATCTTTCCCATTGTGGCTGTAATATAAGGAGGAAATTGAGTAGAAAAAATTAAAATGATATTATCTCTGTACAAGAGACATTTTACTGAAATATAAAGTCAGATGCTTCAGGGATCTAACAGACAGAAGCTGCCTGATCTGGATCAAATTATCCAGCAAAAATAGGTATCAGTGCTCTAGTAAGACACCCTCTTACTTTGTAGTGTAAATAAATGTTTCCAAGTGTGGTTCATGTTCATGAATTGCTGTTTCGAAATTATTTTGCTCTTCAGATTAATCATCAGGCGAGATCACTTGCTAGAAGATGCCTTCAACCAGATTATGGGTTATTCAAGAAAAGACCTGCAGAGAAATAAGCTCTATGTCACATTTGTTGGGGAAGAAGGGTGAGTAGAACAGGGAAGTAAATGTGATCTCAAAACTCTGTCTTGCAGCTGGGCTGTTTCACCAAACTTTTTGTGGTCTAGAGTGAAAAGAGGAAGGATTGTGGTCAGGAAATGCCACATATATAAGCCTAGAACATACAGCTGTTCAAGATTATTTTTTTTAGGCCTTGTGAAATGTAATGCATCCTGCCTTTGCAGAAGTAGTACATGTGTTTATGTGAATTTTCACAATAGTCAGTGTGTGTTTCAGAGTGTTGCTGGGAAAGCAAAGAGAAAAACAATCAGCTTTCTCATGTTATTCATATTTCTTTTCTGTCAGTGCTGACATTATATCTCTAGTGCTTGTTAAAAGACAGCTGCCATTTGTTGGAGGGGGGATGCTTCCAGAATAAACTAGATGTTTAATCCCTAGCTCGTGTCCAAGGCAATGGGAGCGGAAGGCCTTCAGAGCTGCAGGAGGCACCCGCTGTCTCTCTAGGCCAGGGCCTGCATCACAAATAAAAGCAATTAGGCTGTTTCCAGTTGTCAGATAGACACAGATATTGCTGATATTTCAAAGTCATTTCAGAGAATGCTCAGTCTGTGTCTCAGGAAAGTCTGACGTCTTATAGATCGTCAGATGTACCATACAAGGCAAGATGTGGTTAGATTTTCTTTGCAAGTGAAACTGGAACAACGCACTATTGGCCTATTTTGTCTCTCTTGTTTTGTGTCCCCTTTGTCAGATCTTAAAGCCTTTTTCATTAGGTACAGATATTGTTATGGATACATTTCATGAATGTATTTGTAAATACATTCAAAACTTTATTCCTTGATATTTAGGAAACTGCAGCACACAGCTCTTGGAATCCTGTAGTGTGTGTTACTGCCGTGTGATGTGTGAGTTTTTAAAACACCTATATTGTAATAGAAACATCTCATACAAGATGAGATAAAGTTAATCTGTCTTTGAAAACCCTAAATACTGTTGTTTGTTTAAAGTTTACCCTGAAGTGCTTAGTCTTAATACGGATCTACTGAAGTCTTAAAATAAAAAAGGTTGACAGCTGAGAGCCAAGTATGGACATGTTCATATAAATAATATCACTATGCTGTCTGAGGAAAAGCTCAGAACTGGAATGACAAGGCTGGTGCAGGATGAGATTACACTATATTGACGGAGCAGGGTGGGGATGCAGGAACAAGGCCTGTCTTACACAGCCCTACCAGACTTTACTTTCACAGCTACAACCTCGACTCAGATTTAAAAATGAAAGGGAAAATTTGAAAAGCATACATGAGATAGAGATTGATCCAGATAGACTGTCTCCTTTCATCAGACATCAGACTTTTGCAGTTCATCACTCAGTACAGAAAGATCAAGAGTGACCTGGAAATGGAGGTGACACATACAGTTGTCATTATATCCAGCTTTACACAAGACTCTCTCCTAATGGGAAAGAATGAGTTAATTAAGAGCAAAGTCAAATTAAAATGACGTCAATTCTCTGTTTACAAATCTGTTTTGAATGAAGAAAGGATATGTGCAAACAGTATTGTTTCATCAGAGATGGTGCAAGGATACGTATCACATCAAACTATTCATTTGGCTAGGTGTAGAAAGACAGGTCAGGGTGGAGGAGAGGAGGAATACTGGAGGCAAATTGTTTCCTACTTGCTTCTTTTTTAAGACAGTTCATTGAATTTCACTGCTGCATTGCTTTTCCTCTTGGTAAAGTCTTGATATAAGACTTAAAGTAAGGGAAATTGAATTCTTACAGAGTGAAACTGAGTAACTTTTTTTTATATGTACTTACTAATATGTATACACTGTATGTTTGTATATTAGTAAGTGGGGTAATTCAGACATGTTTATTGCCATTCATACAGCTTTTATTGTACGTCTCACAATGTCAGTCTCTTCAATTTCTACAGTCATGACGGTGATGCTAGTTTAGTGGTTTTTGCATTCATGTTTCACGTGGTAAAAGTGAAGAAAATTTTGATGCAAAGAATATGATTCTTTAAAGTTACTTTCCCTAAGTTCCATTAAATATTAGCAGAAGCTGGTTTGCGTTTTAGAGTGGTAAAGCTGAAGTATTAATGGTGCTTCCCGGGAGACGTGAGTCATGTTGCCAACAACATATTGCTCTGCTCCTGAATACCCAAATGCCCCACAGTTGCAGCTGTTGTGTGGTTGCATACCTCTTGTATGAAGTTTTCTCACCCTTGTGCCAAGCCTTTAATTGTGGGATAAATCTGACTGACAGTGCAGGACTCTCATGATTGATTTATTTAACATGACTCACAATAACACTGTGTACAAAAGGAGCTGTGTGCAATGGCTGATAGTCAAGCACACAGTTTCTATTCCATCTTCAGATTTCATAGTGAATCTAATTATCCCAGAAGTTTGCAAGAGTCTTCCAGATGACCCTTTTCTTGATCTGGTATTTGTGCCAAGATTAAGATCTAACAGTTGTCCATGATATCAAACTGTTATTTTTTCCTGCAGTTTGAGGATGGAATCTGTCCTTCTTGCCAGGGTAAGAATCTGTTTCAGTACTTCACTTCTGAAACTTAGCAGAAGCTAAGTGCTTCCAAATGACTGAAGGGAAAATATTTTTCCTTCAACAGAAGAGGCTTTGTCCTCAACTTGATAATTGTACCTAACTTCTACTTGCCTGACAACTTCATCCTTACAAACCACGCTCATCTGTGTCTGTCTTCTTGAAAAGTTCATGAGCCAAAACCTTAGTTGCAGGAGTCCTATGTAAAAGCTGACCTTCTCTGTGATACTTCTGGCTGTCCATTGTAGTACTAAAGCAAGACCTTTGTAAAAGTTAAGCATGAAATCTTCAAGCTATAGAAGAAGCATTTCAATATGTATTTGTTAAAATTATAGTAAACTCTGCTCCACACAGGATAATCTGTAGTTTTCTACCTCCACCAAAGCATTAACTTTGTACTCAACTCATTTCACTGGTGACCTGCAGCATAATGTCAAAACTCAGTGTTAGTGCTTTGTCAGCAATGAGTTTGTTTATGATTCAGGAAGAAGGGGTTATTTAGATTCCTTGTTCATTAGTACTGGAATCTTGAAATAGCAAAAAACCAAAGGAAATACACTCTCCAAAAGACATTTAAATGCACTCAACTTTGGAAGACAGACAAGAAAATTTAGACCAAGAAAGATAAATCACTTAAGTAATCTCAGGTTATATTGCTAGGAAAAACAGAAATATTGCCCTTCAAACTGTCCTATTGTTGTATGTCTGCATGGACAAAATATGACTATTTTTCATTTTCATTCTTAATTTGTCCAATGCAGACTGGTCTACTGCTGGATCTTTTCATGTTTCTTCCCTCTCCTCTCAGACACTTTCCTCGCCTCCCCTCCCCTCCTCCATTTATTTGGTTATATTCCCATGGCAAAAGACCATTACAGCTGGAGCCAAAAATTTTGATGAAGGCAGTCTGCGTAGAGCATTTCATTCCAGTCCTCCAAGCCATTCCATTTCAGAAGATCTCCACAAGGACTTCACATCCCTTTGCATTAAGCAATCTGCAGGATAAGGGTTCTGGTTAAAATCTTAAGAAATTTTAATGGAAAATGTAGTGTAAGGAATGTAAACTTGAGAAAGTGTTCCTTTGCACACAATAAACAATATGTAGTAATGTCAAATTTCTCTTTAAAGGTTGGACTACAGTGGACCTTCAAGAGAGTTTTTTTTCCTGGTATCTAGAGAGCTCTTCAATCCATATTATGGTTTGTTTGAATATTCAGCTAACGATACCTATACAGTACAAATAAGTCCCATGTCTGCTTTTGTAGACAATCACCACGAGTGGTAAGAATTATTTCTCTTTCTTTGTTTTCAGATTGTTTTCTGCTGTTCTCACTTGCAGGGAACATTTCGTGTTTGTTCAGACATATAAAACATAATTTTATCTTTTTATCCAGCAGCAAAATAATTGCATTTCTTCAGCATTTCCTCATTTTGTTTTCTCTTGTGGTGGTTTTAAATGATCTTATTTCTCACAAGGTCAGCAAAAGTGTGATTTGGAACGTGTGTCATGGGATTATCTCACAGTGCAACTCTATATTTCTTGTACGTTAGCAGACAGTCATTTCATGAAAGCAATATTAACTCCTTGTGCATTAAAAAAAGTGCTTGAAACATTGGCTTTTTGTCAACTAAGTAGATTAAGGGAGTTTTCAAATAGGTGTTACTGTATATAATTTGTTTGGGACTTCCTAAAAAGCATGAGGTCTCCTTAGTGGGTGGAGAGACATACACACACACCAACACCAACACGGATCTACTGGAAGCATCTGTGGAGGTTATCTTAATTACAGGGGAGAAAAAAGACTGGTGGTTGCATAGCTCTTAAGCAAAAGTCTGTACATACACACACAGTTCTAAAATAGTTGGCAAGGATTGTTTTAATGCCATTTTCACAATGATTAGCCGATTTAAATAGTTTTCTCATCATCATTTTCTCATGGCATCTCCAAAAGCTGGTAAAGGTTTTCTGTGAATATTAATGGAGAATTGTGCCATGTAAGTAGTTAGCTTACAGTAACAGTAGGATGGCACCTGCTCATCTGTGTACAACAGATATGAACTAGTCTCTTATTTACTGGAAACCAGTTGTGAAGAGTGAATATCTGAGGGATATCTCATTACTAGTTTTAAAAATGAATAGAAAATTAAATGTTGAAAATTAAATGTTCAGTTAGTTGAAGCAACCTACATGTTGAATTCCAACACTGCAGCAAAAAATGGTTTGTGCTGTCCCAGAAAAGCAGAACAATATGGCAAAAAGGGGAGAAAGAACCTTTGGTGCTGTGAAGCTTCTGCCAGCACTTTGTATTCATCCCTGGCTTCCACAGTGTAGGACCAGAGACCTTGTCTGGGGTGAGGGAGGCATGAGCCCTCTCTTTTGGGCAGTGCTGGTGCCAGTGACATCATTGCTCTTGTAAAGCCTCAAGGGGAATTCAGAAAAAGTATCTGTGACAAGCAGTTGTGCATGGAAGGAGAAGGCTCTGTGTGTTGCATCCTCATCTTGCAAAGCCTGTATACAGGCAGGTACAGTAAAGCCCTAATCTTTCCAGGTGAAGTGTGGCTGAGGATGCATAAACAGAAAGATTAAGAAAAATGATTTCTTAAACATTAGTAGCATTAAAATCTAGTTCCAGAGATGTACAGGGTTTTTCACAGTGGATCTTTATTCTCCAGGGCATATTTGCAAAGACCCTAAATGTTACAAAGTTGCTGCCATCTGATCTGAAATCTATCAAACTCCTCTCCACTATGCCACCAGGGGATTGAAGATCATTTAGATTGCTTTGATGTGGAGCTGGAGAGCACTAAGATACATGTGTGTTTTTTTTGTTTTGTTTTGTTGTTGTTTTATTTTGTTTTTAAAAAGAGCAATGAGCCACTGTAAGTTAACAGAAAAAGAACACAGCAACAAGTGCCAGGCTGGGAGAAATGGTAGGAGGGGAGGACCTTCAGCTTTGCAGTGACAAAAAAACAAGTTAATTCTACATGGAATGTCTGAAGAAAATAAATAGTGGCTATCGTTTTGCAATATGTGCTTTTAAAAAGAGCATAGCATTGCAAAGGTTGAATGGGTTAAATACAGATTTGACATTTCTGAGAAGTTGCAACTTAGGTATCTAGGGATTTTCCATACTCAGCAGACTTGCATTTTTTCTGTGCCCTAGTGAGAATGTAAAAGAAAGATGAAAATAAAAGAATTAAAAAACAACTAAAAAACGAAAACAAAACAAAACAAAACACCACAATTTAGATATAGCAGTCTGATTTTAAAATGCTGTTTGGAAGTATAAGTAGGTTTTGATGACAGAGCAGTGTACAAAACACAGTCTCAGTACAGTGATTGTAACTCTTTCTCTTCTAGGTTCAGGTTTAGTGGTCGAATCCTTGGTCTTGCTCTGATACATCAATATTTGCTGGATGCCTTCTTTACACGACCCTTTTATAAAGCCCTCCTCCGAATGTGAGTGGAATTGTTCTGTCTCCTTTTCTGTTTGGTTCCTTCCCCACAGATGATGCCATTTTGTGTACCAATAAATGTTCTTATCCTCAAAGACAGGACGTTACTTATAATGCAGTCATATCATTTCAATCCATCATTTTTTAAAACCTTACTTGTTGCTGCTTATGGTGTTAGCCAGTTACCTAAAAACTTGGGATGTTCTTCTTACTGATTTCGTGCAGATCTGTATGGAAACCTCATGATTTTTTTTAGCAATGTTATCAGCTTTCTTCTACAAAATCTTACATTTGAGCTAGTTGAATGAAGAGCTGTGGTTTTATTTCAGATACTAGTGGAGATGTTATTAATTTGTCTTGTAATGAGTCATAGGGTAGGATATGAATCACTTCATAACCTAGACTGCAAGACCCGCATTCTCTGATTGCTGGCAATCTCCATTTTGAGGAGTTTTACTTTGATATACTGCAGACTTGATTTTCAGAACTACTGCTGCTGTTCTGGCTGAAACAGTGAGAGCTGCACTTGCTCAGCATGTCTGGAAGTTAAGACCTAATGAATTTAAGGCGCTTCATTTTTGTCCTCAATTTGAAAGCTGTTATTGAGAAGTCTGGAAGGATATTTTTTTCTTTAAAACATGCATTCTAATAGTAAGGAGTCATTCATCCATTCCTGTTGCATGTATGTTTTTCAAGTACCTAAGTGCTAAGACCTAGTAAGGGTGAGGACTTGCCCTAGATTGACTTTAATACTAATATTGGGTGGCTGCCATGTTAAATCAATGATTTAAGTTGGTGTTTCTCTGAACAGTTAAGTTAAAGATGACAGTGGAGGATGGTGTGGCTGCCTTTCTACGTAGTGTAATACATGCAGTTTCTCCATCTCAGCTTGTGATCTTTGCTTTTGAGCCATCCTGACTATCTCTGCAGATGGGGCATTGTGCCAAATCCTTGATGTATGGACTGTTACTGCAGGATGCCACTTCAACTACACTTAGAGTATCCAACACAAGTACAGGGCTACTTGCTGACTTTATACATGCCCGAGAATGGGAGCAGGGAACCCTGCGGCTGAAAAGCAGTTTGATTAGTGATTAGTCCCAGTGTCCTGTTTCACATAACATGATATTACCCAGAGTTAAGAAGAATGGCAGAAACTACCAACCCAGTATTAAACATTTTTAGCAGTTCATGTGATCGAATCTTGGAGAAGAAACTTAAAAATTGACAATGGCAATTGGCTTACAGACCGAATTTGCAAAAGAAGGACCAGGTATGGAGAAATACGGATATTTTTTTTTTTTAAAGGAAAAAAAAGATATTCCTATGATAAGCAGGCTATGTGAACAGACTTCTTTGCACAGTGAAGAGGTAAGAGAGGGGGCAGTGTAGGTCCATAAGCAAAAGGGACAGTAGTTTTCTGTTGTTAAAAACTTACCATTTCTTTTATGATATGAATGATATGAATTTTTTCTCTCTTCAATCTATGTATTTTCAGAAAACATGGGACATACTCGCCATAAGCCTGAAAAGCAAGTTAATAAATTTTGGATTTTTGCACATTAACAAAACCTGTTTTACTTACACATTAACTGCTATTGTTGAGCAAATAAAGAGAGATTTGAAATGGTATCTTCTTTATTCTGTTGATTTTTCTCTTAGCTCTCATTAATCTTAGTCTATTTTGCAGTACCGTTCTGAGTTTGGTTACTGAGCACATACTACTGCTGTCATCTGTATTTATGTATCTTTTTCGTGTTTATGTTAGACTCTGTGACCTGAGTGACCTGGAATATCTTGATGAGGAGTTTCACCAGAGTTTGCAGTGGATGAAAGACAATGATATTCATGATATCCTAGACCTCACATTTACTGTAAATGAAGAAGTTTTTGGGCAGGTGTGCAATTTTCTTAATTTTCTTTCCTTTCCTGTGTGTATTCTACTGCTAGATAAACATTCACTTGGACAGAAAAATGGTTGTCATTCCATGCTGATTTGAACTTGGTTTTGTAAAATTCTAGCTGATGAAAACAACGTTGAACTCTCAGGAGTAATTATCATTTGTAACCTGTCAAACATGAATTTCTGGTTAAGGAGATTTTCTGGAAACTATCTGAAACATAAAAATTTCGGATTGTCTTGTTGGAGGTGGTTTCCCTAAATTTATTTGCAGTAGAGTTAGCATTCAGAGATATCACAACACCTTTGTTGTTACTAGTAATAAAAAACTTCAATAGTAGTAAAGTAGTAAAAAAAACTTTAATCTTTTAATCTTTTTTAAGGTAATTTTTTCTTTTCAGTTTATTCCTCTTACTTTGGACTAAATATAACTTAATCCAAAAAGATGTGTTTTATGTTTTCTTGTTTCACATATTCCAATTTGCTAAAGTCAATCTTGGCTAGTGCTTTTGAGGAATTACTTCAAGTCAGAAGTTTAAATCATTGCAATTATTTCTTTTGTCTTTATAATGCTATATTGTCACTTGGTCATTTTCTTCTAAGATCACAGAACGGGAATTAAAGCCAGGAGGTGCCAATATCCCAGTCACTGAAAAGAACAAGAAAGAATATATAGAAAGAATGGTAAAATGGAGAATTGAGAGAGGAGTTGTACAACAAACGGAAAGCCTAGTTCGTGGGTTTTATGAGGTAAAAACAAAAAATCCCAGCAGAAATTTCATTTCTTCCGTTATCTCCCCAAAATATTTCTCTCCTATTTCCCAAATACACGGTCACAAAAAGCATCATATACAAATAGAAGTGTCCTTACAGATACGTGTTCGCAAAAATCAGTTAGTTATTGACTTAAATGCTGTGGTTATAGTACTTTTGATCATTATTTGTATAATTAGAAGTGAATGCTTGCTAAAGTGACCGGTTTGTCTCTGCTTTGGGCCTTTGAGGTTCTGTGTGCATGCCATACTCAGCATTGCACATGTGAGTGTATTTCAAGGTGTTTCTTGCTTACCTGTCTTATCATGAACAATTAAATTGGATGTATTGAACTTAATTTGTCCTGAAATACTTCAATATTTGCCAATAAATTTCTTTACCAAACTCTGTGGTCCTCCAATGCAACTGAATGGAACTGCAGCTTAAGAAATTAGGTCCATGTATTTGCCTTAAAAAAGAAAGCTTTTAATTCTTTCTATTTGTGAGACAGACGTCTTATAAAGATAAGTGTCTTAGTAAGAGACGACCCTCTTTTCTTTCCTTTCACAGGTAGTTGATGCAAGGCTTGTGTCTGTATTTGATGCAAGAGAACTGGAACTGGTTATAGCTGGAACAGCAGAAATTGACTTGAGTGACTGGAGAAATAATACAGAATATAGAGGAGGTAAATTCTGTTTTTATTTGTTCATTGACAGCATTGGGGGACCTGAAATTACCCAGTTTCTAAGTTTGTAATGTATCATCCTGTGAGATACATCTTTAGTATATTCTGCATTTCTCTGGTTAAGTTTGCTTTAGGAGAAAGTATTTTGTCCATCTTAGTTTGCTACATTGCAATTTTCCCCTACCTCTTTTTGTCTGGACAGCATCAAAAAGCACTCCTCTCTGCAGGAGGTACTGTACTCACCAGCACACTAGTAGAGTACCACTAAGACACTGGGAAATAAATGGAAATGGTAACCATTCATTACCTCTTTTCCACTCTCAAAGAAGATAGGAAATCAGAAGTAATCCCAGCGGCTGCAGGCTTCTGGTTAAGAACTGTTAAAAACAATGGGAGATTTGGGAATTCCCTCAAGAGAAACAGAGTTTTAAATACATAAAGAGCACAGCACTGGAATATTTCAAGAATTGGCTTTCCTATTAGTGATCGCATAGTGCAAGACATGCTTGCAAAAGAGATATTTTTTTTGTCATAATAAATTAATTCTCTAAGATTTGTAATTATTTCAGAAGTTTTCTCTCGGCTCCTGCATTTTGCTGCAATTTGATAAGGAATGTGGCATTACAGTGGCTAGTGCCAAATTAGGAAAGATTTATTAACTGTTCTCCCAATCACTTTTATAATACTAAAGGTATAAAGGCTCTTCTTGTTTTAACAGGTTATCATGACAATCACATTGTAATTCGGTGGTTCTGGGCTGCTGTGGAAAGGTTCAACAATGAACAACGACTAAGACTTTTGCAGGTAGGAAATCAACTGTTGTGTGTAGAAATAGTTTGCATCACTAAAATTAGATGCTAAAATAGTTCTGCCTAGGTGTATGATAGCCAAAAACAATGATGATGGCTAATGGGAGTAACCTGAATAACCTCAAGAGACTCATAAAAATGTTAAGTGACTAAAGCACACAGTCTATATTTTTATAGTTTTCTAATGTAAAAAATAAGTTTAAGATAAAGCATGTGATGTCAATAATCCCTTACTGGTGTTTTAGACTAGTGAAGATAGTAAAGCATAAAGACTGGTAAAGCTAAAAAAAAAAAAAACCTGTAATTGGTTTTGCTATTAGGTAGAAATTATAATATTTGTACAGCTTATGAAAGAGAAAGCTTAGATGGAAGATAAAGTACTTTAAATTAGAAGATGATGATGAAAACCTGAAAATCAGTCCAATTCCATTTTCACTAAGTCAGCCTGCAGAATTAATTTTGCTAATGAAGGACAAACTCCTTTCAACAGAGGAATACACGTGGGCTTACTAGGGAGTTAAATTTTATGAAATACAGGTTATCTCCATTGTAACTGTAAAGAAACAACCCCACACCCCAAACCATAACATGTGTTTGAGCTCTTATTGAATCAGAATTTACATCTGATCGTTGAATTACCCATGAGTAGGATGAAGGATTTTCTTTATCTATTTAAGTACTTTGCTTCAGAATTAAGTCCTTTTCTTACAGTATTCATTGCTGTTTATAACAGTATTGAAATTCACATGACCAAAAAGGCCTTACACAAAGCCATTATCCTACGTGATTACCATTTTCTTAGTTACTCTTCATACAGAAAAAAAACACAGTAGGAAAAAAATGACTTAGGCCTAAGCTGAAAGAACTTGATATTAATGGTGTTTTATTCTACAGTACTTGGGTAGCATAATTACTCCTATTACGGCTTTCAAAGAGAATGCTTTGAAGGAAATTATTCTGGGAACCTGTCTGTTCTAGAGCCCTATCAGGAAACAGCATGTTTTCCTTTATCGTACGTTTAAAGTAGCATCTATTACTTGTGTCTCACAAATTTCCTTATTTTGCAAATATTTTCGCGTATGCATTTGAACTGCAGTGAGTATGCTGATATAAATAAATTCCTAACCTGCACCATCTGCATCCAGTACCCTTGATGCTTTGTTTGTGCTGGCAGTTTGTTACAGGCACATCCAGCATACCTTACGAAGGATTTGCCTCTCTAAGAGGGAGCAATGGTCCGAGAAGGTTTTGCGTGGAGAAGTGGGGGAAGATCACTGCTCTTCCAAGGTACAACTGTGTGTTAAACTTGCATTAGTGATGTTAATACTAGAGGTACAACTAATAGTCATTAGTTACTAGAACAGATAAGCCATTTGAGAAACATTATCAAGTTTTAAGTGAATATGCAAATATATTTTGCCTTGCTTGGCAATTTACGTCCTCACTGTTCCACTGCCTGATGCATGCATTTTTCTTTGAACTCTTTTTTTTTTTTTTTCTCATAAGATGGACACGGCAGTGTAGCTGAGGCTGGCATCTATATTTCAATGCTTACTTTAATGGAAAATGTTATTAGAATGATTAATGACATCTAAACTTGGTTTTGTTACATTTTGATTACATCTGCAAGTATTTACTTCCTGAAGGTTCTCTTCATCATTTAGGAGCAAGGTTAATACAAATTAAAATACAATAGCACCTGTGACAATGTCTGAGTGAAAGCCAATGCCAGACTTCTAGAATGGGATGCACATAGCCATTAAAGTAGAGTTTAGTTGTGTAATTTTTATAATTTGATACCAAAACTGTGTGCAAGTCTGGAAGAAGCAAACTGCGGATTGCAGAAAAGGTGCATTTTGAGTAAAGGGTTGTTTGACTTAAGAGTATGAGAGTCCAAGATGCAAGCAGGATTTGAGTTGTGCAAGGTCTTGAAGACAAGAAGCAGCATTTAAATCGGGTAGTGACATGTTTGGAGGAGTAGGATGAGAAAAAAAAGTTGCGTTTTTTAATTGTTTGATTTTGTAAAAACAGAAAAAGAGAGTTTTTTTCAAAGCTTAATGGTAGCTATACCAGAACTAGAATAATGACGTTTGAGTGATGTAAGAAACCGCTTCGAGCATGAACACATTGACAATAAATAAATAAATAAAATTGCAGTTTCTATCCTTTTCCATATTGTGAAGAAGCTGATATATTGCTGGAAGTTTCCCTTTCATCCAGTTCTGGAATTCTGCAGTCTCTAGAATGAGTTAACAGCTGTTAGAAGTACAGTAACATGTAAAATGTAGGTGAACTAACTGATTAGCCACATCTCAGCGTTCAGTCTGCTTCTTGTAACTTGTGGTAGTGGCTTTGGACTGGACTGATCCATGGAGGAAATTCAACCTAAATCTAAGCCCATTCCTGCTAAACAGATTCCTCAGGAATAGCTTGCATTCAGAGTCTAGTTTTAGGCACAAATTGGTTGTCCAACACATGGAGAGTTTCTCTGACCAGCAACCCTTGGCTGCTTTCTCCAGCTTAATGTCAGAGGTAGGGATATCTCTTGGGTTCTCTCCGGCCTGCAGGCTGCCATTTGAACCACACTGAGAAAGTCAAAGAAACAGAAACAACAGTGTGAAATCCACAGACATGGCAGGTAGCCTTTACACAAAGCCAACTTGCCACCTTATGGTGCAAGACAAGCAAATTCTGGAAATGGGTATTTCAAACTAAATACCTGAATACCTTTCAGAGGCTTAATGATACCTTGTAGTAAGATAAGCCTACTTTGTTATGGATGACCTGTGGGCTAGTTTTGATTCCGTTTCAAAAAGAAAAAGCTTTGATTTTCTTTTTCAATTATTTCTGACCAAAATCTAATCATTTGTTTTAAGTGAGAAAAAAAAAAAAGTGGATTGTGGGAGACTATCTGAATGTTCTCTAATACTGAAATTCCTGGTGCTAACAAGCACAGCTCGCAGTGTGGAAAAGGTCAGGACATGCCTGAACAGGATGCTCACGATTTCCCCTGAAAAGATTGTGCAGAGCCCTGATTGTCATAAACCGCAGAATAAAACTACTTCGTGTAGAGCAATGTGGAGAAATGTGTAGAGAATATAAACTACCATATTCAGTTCAGCAAGTAAGGGGGAAATGCCAGCTATTTGCATTTAGGAGAATCATGCACTTCAGTTTTAATTTATGATTCCCTTTTTTAGGAAACATTTGATTTCTGTCTCTGTAGATAGCTTTTAACATACTTTCACAAATGTGAAAGCTCAAGTAACCCAATGCTACAGTGCTTGTTAAAATAAACAACTGTGTATGACAAACATCTACAGTTGTTGTGAGCTGGCAATTCCTGGCATTCATATGTGGAACTTTGACCTCATAAAAAATAACTGATCTTCCACGTTTACACTTAAATGGACTAAGCCCTAAGCAGAAAGCTGTATTTGCATTTTTAAATATCTAGTTCCTGCGTACAGTCTAGCTTCAGCCCAAGTCTTACCAGCTTCAAAGACTTACTGTGCTATCACCAAGTAGTACTGGCTGGCAGGTAAGATGTTGTTAATAGTGATCCTGAATAGCAAACTTTCAGTTTTCCGAACAAGTCTTGTGTGTAAACACACTGCTGGATCTGATGAGAATGCTGCCCTGGGACTCTTGCTGATTCTCAGATAACTAAAGCATTTGTGTTCAGGCACCATCACTCACTTGTGGCAGAGTTACAGTTTGTAAATTGCTCTTTTAGTTTCAGTGGGAGTGCTTGTAAAGTCTGGTAATGCTTGGCATGAGTGTGGCAAAAGCTAGGATTCAACAAGTCAGTGGATTTTGCTTTCTTTTTTCCCTGTTTCTAAAATAACTACTGCACAGCTTAAAAACACACAAAAACACCTGTCCCTATTTCTTCTTCCTAATTTTGAGGCACAGAATGCAACTAATATAGTTACGTAGGTTTGTAATTGTGGTTTAAATGTCTCTGAATATAAACACAAACATGTTAATTCGATATGTATGGAGTTCACAGTGTTCTGATTGCTGTGTAATCAATTGTGCGGAATCAAATTACTGAGATTTCTGTGAGACACATCAGGTTGCTTAGCTGATATCACTGTCTTTTACAGTAGTAAGTCAGTAGCACGTGAAAGGCCCTGAAAAGATTGATTTTTATGAGTTTGGCTTAACTATTGCTATCCCTGATGCCACTTCTATGCCTTTCTTTCATGTTGTGTTGTGTATCAGACTAAATCAACAGGGGGACTGTTATTCTTTCAGTTCACTTCCTTGCTGAGAAGTTGGTTGTGCTCCAGGTACTTTTCATTGCTGTACAGATAGGAGCTAATGGTAACACATGCAACGATTCACATGCAAATAGCATGCATCTTGCTGCTGGACTTTACTCTAAGTCACTTTATTTTACTGCTGTAATACTGTTCAAAATGTAATGAAGTGGAGATTGACTGGAAATTTCGACTTCAGGAACCAAGGTACTTTTCCTTATGTTACCAACTGTAAGTCCAGGAAAATGAACAATTAGTGTCCACCTGATTTGGTATGTTGGAATGGAAAAATGCTGTCCGGAGAAGAAAAACCTTTCCTCCTGGAGGCTTAAAATTTTCTTGTGAGGGTGAGAAAGGCATACATTCCCTCAGTAGGCCAAGATCTTAAGTTTTTGTCTTTTTTAATGACTTGGTTTTCCAAAGTAGGTGATTATGTTTTTAAAATCGCCCTCAAAAAAAAGATAAAACTCAATTCTCTTAATAAATGTAAATAATATGCCAAATTACTATTAAACCAGCTTGTAATGAATCCCTCACTAATTATATACAGTGTCTTTTATAAGTTGTGGTTTTACAGCCCACACAGCATGATCCATACTTCTAATGAGTGGTTGTCAGCCCCAAGCAGCAGAAGCATGTGGTTAGGCTGTGAATTGCCTAAGACTCTTCCACAATCTTCGCTGAGCCTAAGCAGTCACTGAGCCCTTCCACACACTGTGCTCCTGTTGCCCATTTGCTGCTGGGTCTAAATCAGCCTCTTTCTCCTAAGTGGAAATTTCTATTGAAATCATCATCATAATAATGAAGGCAATAATAGTTTACTCTGTTACTTTGTAAGAATTTTGGAAAGGCAAAACAGAAGTACAGAGAAAGCTCTCCTTCAAGAGCCTTAGTGGGGTGGCAGAGTGGAAGAATTTTTATCAGGCTTCTGGAGTACAGGCTGGGGAAATGCTCTCTCCACTATATAGTATACACTACAAGTGTACTTTCAAGCATACTGTATTTAGGGGTGCAAAATTCAGTTTTTAGTATAAATCTTTAAAGTGGGAAAGATACTTCCTCCAGCTTTCCTTGCCATCATTTCTTCCTCAGAAACATACCACATTAAAAGCTCTGTCTATTTCAGTAGAGCAGGCTCATCCACCATGGTGCTTTAGAAAGTATTTTCCTTAGCCTACACTGAAGCCAGGCAGGGACACTCATTCTACTAAAAGAAGAAACTTTTGGAAACTTTTGTCATCTCCCTTTTTACTCCCTGGAAGAGGTTTCAAGAGTCAGTTCAAAGCCTCAGAAAACTGAGGCAGATGGACTTTGGAAACTGAGATATAAACCACGTGGTTTTACTTTTCAGAAAACAGGATGGTATGTTATAGCTACTTACATAGTTTTGTGTAATTACAAAAAGCAGTATTCTAAAGGTCATTGACTTGCAGGGCCAGATACACAGATAGCGTAAATCAGCACAAGCAGTAACTTCCGAGCAGCATGATCTGTGTGCTGAGGAAATGTACGAGGAAGAGCGTCCAATTTGTCTGTTCTTTATTACTACTTGTATATCTTGCATATTTCTTAATCTTTCATCAAATCTAATAACTTATGCATATTCATCATACCAAAATGGACCGTTTATGATTACAAATACAGTATTCAAATATCATCAATACAGAAAAATAAATTACATTTCCTAAGATCCATTTAAAGCCAAGGTTTCAGAACAGAGTGCTTGATTTGTACCATGTTATATCATTCTCTTCTCCTGCACATTTAATGGATAAAATTTATCCCATGCCTCCTGCACTGTCATTGTGTTTCTAAAGGCCTTCATAAATGCTCCTTACTGGTTATTTTAATTAGAAAAAAATACATTAAACCTTACTACTTGTTCTGCTGGAAAACATCATTTGACAGGACAGTCTTCTGAAAGAATACTATCTGGCCATCTATATGCATGCACATATCACTCGCATATTTTCTTTTGAACTTTTGAAATAATGGACTTCTCTACCTCCTCTCTTTTTCCCCTCAGGGCTCACACTTGTTTCAATCGTCTGGACCTTCCCCCTTATCCATCATTCTCTATGCTATATGAAAAACTGTTGACAGCAGTTGAAGAGACAAGTACTTTTGGACTTGAGTGATGCGCAAACCACAGTGCCCAGCTCTTTGGACTTTTGTGGATCTGCCTTCTCAAAGAACGAATGAACGTTTGTATTGGATTTCCTAGAGGAAAATTGTTTTATGATGCAATTCAAATAATGAGGTTCCATGAAAGAACTTATGAAGCAATTATAAAGCGTTGTGGTAGTGGCAGAATTCTCTGCAGTGAATCTAGAGTGTGCCTGAAATGCAGGGAAAAACAAGTCTTGCAATCCACACTTTTTCAGGTCGGCCAAACTTGTTACGTTTTATTTTCTGAGCAAACAAGAAATGTGTGATCCCGTGTTGTGATCAACCTGACTACTGCAAAACTGATGTGTACCTGAAAACTGGATTTCACCAGAGTTGCTGAATAGAAAATTCAAGTCAAAATGTGAAATCATTCAGGCCCCCACCTACTCAGTAAATTAGCAAAAAATCATACAATATACTTTTTTTTTTTTCTTTAAGACTATTCATGAAGGTACATTACTTTATGCCATATGTTATAACAGCATATTCAGTACTTGCTATACCTAAGACTACGAATGCCTGCATGGTGTGCACCACAGAATTCAAGTTCCTGTGACAAAGTGAATTGGAAGGAAAGTCAGTAAGAAAGGATGCAACAATAATGGCTTGCATTAAGGAGGTTTGTGGAAATGTGTTTGCCAGTGCTGTATATGACAAAAGATGAGCTGTTAAATGAACTTAATAACTTCATAAAATCAGACTGATTTTATGGTTTGTACTGCATGGAAACTATTTTAAGAAGAAACTAGCAATTTATCGCAGCATATCAGGAAAAAAAAATCCTAACACAGTGACTTCTGTTTATTTTTATAGGCTCATTGTATTACATTTCTTAGAGTGTACACAGGAAACAGACTAAAATGCTCTTTCTGTTTTTGTCACTTTCCATGCTTGAACAGACATTCTGCTAGTGTTTATTCTTTGAGCACTATCAAAGGAAAAAATAAAGCCTTTTTATTTTTATAAGAGTAAAAAAACTCCCAAAAATATTTTGCACTGAATGTACCAAAGTTGATGGGACATTACGATCTGACTGACAGCAAACTGTATCACTATCAAGTATCTATAAAAACGCTTAGGAACCAGGCTTTCTTCACAGTGCCATGTCTATAGATATCAGGACTGTGCACATAAGTAATAATTTTATAATACTATATGTGGTATCGTAATATGCATTTATTTTAAATGCATCTGGATCATTTTTCATGCATTGGATAACTTAATGCAATGGAGTTTAATACAGATATTTCATATGCTCCCCACAACTTTTTATTTGTACAGCACCATGAAACACTAGCTCATTTGGAAATCTATGAGTATCCTACTCTAAGGTGAGTCACTGGCCATAATGCCGCTGTTCATATCAATGAACTGCAATATGTAAAGTGTTCATTGTGTCTTGCCTTTTCACTGATAAATAGTTTTCTTATAAAATGTTATTTAAAAGAATTTTTATGGCATATCAAGCATTGCATGGACAGATTTCCTCATGCTTAATTTTGCTGAAATACACAAGGCTTGCTTGCATCTATTTTTGGTACTTTCCTCTAGATGGTCTTGTGGAACACGAATGCGGCTGAGCACTTGTTCTTGTACAGCTGCTGCAACGCAGTGCGTCCACATGTTTTAAATTCCAGGAAGTTGCACGTGGATATTGGATGACAAGAACATCAATCTAGCTTTGCGCTAGTCTTCTTGGTAGCACTGAAGCACAGCACGCCCTGTTTCATGGGAACAGTAGCCTCTGAAGTAAACTTAACGTTCTCACTTTGGAGACTTTTGAAAGGGCATCTCAGGGAGGTATCCTGCTTGTTCCTGCAGGAGTGTTTTTCCTGTGGCGGTGAATGTCAGCGGAGGTGTTGTCAGCAAAGACTGCCGTTCCACCCTCCAAGTTGGAAGGCAGGTGCAGCTGTGGTGGTGGCTGCAAAAACTGAGGAAACCCTTCAGGCTTCCTGAGAAAGTGTTACCTGTGCAAAGGAAACCCCACTTGCAAAGTCAGAGTGAAAGCATCCTTTGATTTCAGGAATAATTGAGCTTCTGCATGACATCTGGGACTTTGTTACCTAAGTAATGTAGGTTTTCCTGCTCTACTTCTGGCTGGCATGAAGTAGCAAAGAAAAATCCAAACATCTCCCTATTTTTACACATATATTTATCAGTCTTTGCTAAAATTGCACGTAACAGATGCTAATGCACACCTTTTTTCAGAACAAGGATGAGCGAGCAGTAGGCAAACTGACTTTTCATCAGGTCACTCCAGCATGGCTCATGTTTCATATGATCCATTCACTGAGTAGCTAAAACTCAGGCACTCAAATCAGAGTGCAACTTTTGCTCGGTTGAAGGACTGCAGAATTTTGATTTTACACTCCTGTGTTACCTGTGGTCTAAAAAGGAGATTTCCCAGGTGGAAACTGTATCTACGATTTTTGAACCAGAAACTCTTTGGAATGAAAAGTTTAAATATTTGGCACAAAGTAAGTTTATACTAGTCTGCCTTTAAGTTATGCTTTTGTACAAATCAAGAAGAATAAATGAATTTGTCAGTTTTTATTTAAATATATTTACCGCACCTATTTGTTCTGTGTTTATGCATACATAAATAACTGAAATCAGTCACGATGATCCAGTATTCTGTAAAGATGTGATAGGATCAACAGCGGGTCAGCAGTCAAAAGAAATCTGCAACCCATGTAGCATTAAGATCCAGAGAGACTGAGAAGCTGCTTCTTGCTCCTTTGCAGCCAACATCACCTGGAGGACTCAAGAAATCCTGTTTGAAAGCGATGAAGAGTTAGCTGCCCAGATACAGCTACCTGTTCTGCCTCGAGCACGTGGCTGGATCTCAGTGATTATATAGGCAGTGCAGTTGCTCTGAAGAGATAAGCAGGGAGGGTGTATAGAAAAGGAAGCCTGACCTTTGTCAGACCAGTATGTCTCCTGGCTATGGAGTGGAATATTCTCTCCTCAGTGTGGGAAGCCTTTCCCATTGAACATGTCCCAAGTGATAGACAACTTTTGTGTCCTGCAGTTGCAATCAGCAACCAGAGTGCTTTAGCTTATGTCACGCTGTGGCAGGCACAAGGGGCCAGAGTAGAGAAAGATGAAGAAGCATGTCCAAAATCTCTGTACTTCCTCAGAGATTTTCCAGACAGTGCTAAGCAGCTTTCCACTTAGGACGGAAAAAAGCTAGTCTTCAAGTGAAGTAGACAAAAGATTTCCTTCGGCTACCATGTGATGACAACTTGTACTAACTTCACCTACAGCATCTCCACCAGACAAAGTCTGGCTGGGGAAGCACCCACAGCGTTGAAGTGAGGTGCCCATGTTTCCTGCTCTGCCAGGAGGCTGAGTCATGCACTGCTAGCCAAAAAGCAGCCACAACACTCCTAAATACACCGGGAAAGCTTGTCAACATGGACTTTATCCGATGTGGTGCCTACTGGAGCAAGCAGTTACCCATCCAAAAGCTGCAAGCCAGCATGCTTACTGTTAGCAGTGTTTTCACCCACAGCAGGTGAGAGATGTCTGTCTGTTACCTTTGTAACACCTTCAGCAGCACATCGCAGGTTATCTTGTGAAAGTATTCTTTCAATCCAAAATAAAATCCTATTTAACACAATTCTAATCAAGAGCAAACCTTTCCCCCCACTCTCTACCTGCTGTTTTCCTTGGTATTCATCAAACATTTGCCCCTTTCCTTGCTTTTAAACATAGTTTTTGTTGTCCATGTTGTGAACCTACCATAAAAAGGTGTTAATAATGCTTAGAGAGCATCTAGGATGAAATCTGTCTGTGTATGCAGGTGTGCTGGGCACACCATGAACTCCACATTAAAGCTGTTAACCTTAGCGAATATATGTAATCTGTAGGGAAACTGAAAATCGAGGCAGCAGCATTCTGGCAGGACATCAGATGAAGTTTCTGGCATGAGATAAACTGGCAGTGGACTGGCAGTTTGCTCAGTTTCAAATTATAGGAAAGAAAGCAGTTTTGTGGTTTCCTATGTATTTTTAATCCTCTTTAAAAGTCAAAAAAAAAAAAAAAAAAAAAGGCTTCCTTCTGAAGCACTGGTATCATCTGGTTGCTGACTCTAATCTCAGCAGTATTAATTGCAGATGTAAAGTTACTCCAGTGCTATCTGCAGAGGTTTCTGGAGATGTGTGCAAGCACCGTGTCTCTGGAGTGAAGGAATTCCTGTGCACAGAAGGGGAATCTCTGGCAGCTGTGCTTGAATCGCCTGTGTAAGTTCATTTTCCATGGCATAAAGCAAGTTAATTCTTTTTAGTGATTGAAACTTACTTGTATTAAATTATACTAGCAGTTACATTTTCTTGCCACTGATTTTAAGCGGAGGATGAATCTATTCCTGTTAGCACTAATGGGAATTGGGCAATAAGGATGGTCTCCAGTCATAGTTACAAACTTAACCGCAGGAGTGTTAATGTTAACCTTGCAGTATTAATGCTCGACCATCACTGCTATTTTCCCTTCTCATCCCTTCCTCCCTGGGCAAGCAAATTGAACTCTAAGCAAAATTTCAGAATAATTACTCAGACATGGCTTCTCAAACAGTAGCATTTTGGCTTTACTATGCAGTCTGAAACAGAACTGCCGAAGTATTAGGGGCTGATTAGCTCACCAATTGCAAGTAAAAAAAAAAACTTTACAACTTTATTAGCATAGTCACAGTGGCTGCTGTTGGACTAGTCTAATGTTTTACTTAAATATTTTACAAAGAAAAAAGCATAAAGCATTGAATTTGAAATTCCTTGCTTTCAGGGAAAATAAATATATGTTAAGTAAGTAGTAGGGGGAGAGAACTTTATCGTAAATCCATTAAGGTTAAAAGCCTTTTTATGACCCATTTTTGCTACTAATATGCAAAATTATAAAGCTGGCCGTATAAACACACAGTTTTCACGGTGTGTGTGTGTTGGTTTACTCTTTGCATGTAGGCCATTAGCTTCACAGTGCTCCTGTTTGGCTTCAGACTGGTGCAAATGCAGCAGACATCTAATATTTCAAACATTCAGTGCTATGAAAAGGTTTTTATTAAAGCATTTCTAGTATTTTCTAAAATAGTTTTACTGGAAAGAAAAGTATTGTTCAGGCTGAAACTTCATTTAGGGCTCTTCTTTACAGATTTTGCTCAGTGATGTTATGCCATAGGTATTGTAAGATAAACTCATGATTAATTTTAGAGTTCTGATTAAAATCAGTGACATACTGACAGTTTTGTCACTGCTTAGAAAGACTACTAACTGTGGGTAAAGGATGACAGTCAGGGACTCCTCTGAATGGCTACAACCCATGGTAGTATCTGTATGTATTCAGAATGCAATTACAATATTTCCTGAGGGCTATTGTGAAAGAATTACTGCGCTCATTAATCACCCCCTTCTAAATTGATAATTGGAATTTTGAACTTGATTCCTTTATGTACCAAGTGCAGTCAGATTACATTGCAAATGTAACCTGTACAAAACAAATACAATTGTAGATGCCTTCTGATGATTCTCCTAAACTCATGGTGAATGTGAAAGGAAGCCAAGCTGTTTCCTCTAATCCTAGATTCCTTTAAAACTCTTCCGAGTTATGAAAATTCTGGTATTTTTTGTTGTTTTTCCAGTTTGTGTTTGTTTGTTTCTAACTTCTAGAAATTTCTCCTTTGGCCCCTACTAGAAAAGGCTCTGTCTGCCTTAGAGGGTTTTTACTAAGCACTCAGGAGTATATTGTTCCACTAATTTAACATAGTTTTGTGCTGACATCAATATAATCAATTTTTAAACATAGAGACCTACAAAACTCCATAGGACTCTGGTCTCCCTTATGCTGGGCTGCCTTCCAAAGGCTGGCCGTCCTCTCCTTTTTAATTGCACATAATCCTGCAATCACCTGGAGACAAATGCTGATGGCCTACATTGACTGTAACTATAGTATCAGAGTGAGATTGTGGTGGTATTTATTTTTTCCATTAAGAATGAAACTGGTCTCCTTTGCAATGAGAGCCTTCAGTACAAAGAGTCGATGGGATTGTAGTTCCTCTCACACTGTGAACAGCTGAAGAAAAAATATCTTTTAACCCAGTAGTGCTAGATGTTTTCTGGAAACCGGGCATGTGATTAGGTATCCAAGGGTCAAATGTGCTTTGACTTCAGCTTTGCCAAGTTCATAGCAAGGCAGGGGATTTTTCCTGTGATATTTTCTGTTGACAGAATTGTCCAATTCTCGTAAGCCACTTCAGGCTGTTGGCTGGCAGCACAAGCCCTCACAGGGACACAGGTGAGCGTGGATCCAGAGGTCATGGCAGAGGGGGAATTGTTTTTGTAGTGAAGTCCGTGCCTTCCATGGATGGAGGGTTTGTCATACAGCCCTTCAACTGGTTTCTTCCAAAGGGTATTTTCACACCTCCATTGCCTGTTAGTTGCAGTACAAGCAGCTTCTCACATATTCTGTTGACTACTCAAAAGCTCTTGTGTTAAATCAGGAGAATTACAATTTTTTCATAGTTAAAAATATTCATCTAACAATAGAAATCTGGCCAATGAAAAAATACTTTGCTGAGACATCATATTTGATGGTCGTGCTGACTGTAGTCAGACATTGGAGCTGAGATTACTGTATGAATAAGCAAATAAATCTCTGACGCCTCATAAATAGTGCTAAGGAAGGAATGTAATTGTAGGTGCTGTAATGATAGATACAGCACTTCTACAACATGTGAAATGAAGCCGTGGAACAGTACTAGAGTGGCGACAAGACTGAAAGAGTAGGGACAGGAAAAGGACTGGGCTTGGAAATACCTAGTGGGGCAGTGAGCTGTGCTGACCACTGGATGTACAAAAGGAGATACTTTTAGCTTGAAAATTAGGCTATGATAATGTACCAAGGAAAAATGACTATTTATCCTGAAATAGATTACTGTTACTACCACTGGAAGGCATGTTTTGGCTGATTATTTCAGGTTTTGAAAATCTAAAGCACACAATCTGAAAACCATTTTCTGTTTTTGTTTATTTCTTGTTTTACTTTTTAATTTTTTAATTTGACTGCTCTCAGGAAAATGAAAGCTTCTAAATAAGGGTCGTGTCTGGAAGTCCTTTTTAGCTGGTTTTACAAATAATTATTGTGTTTACTACCAGCTGCATTTGGCAAGGAAAATAGTATCTGTTTAAAAGTTAAATCATCACTACTTAAGAGGACTTTCATTTTAAATGTGATGGGCCAAACCCCCAACATTTAGCTGTGTGAAAACGTAGGTGTTTTTTTTGTTTTGTTTGCTTGTTTTTTTATGTTTGAGTTTTGTGTTAAGGTTGTGTATGAACTATGAATTTCTACAAAGAGTTTTTTGTCATTCTGGGATTGATGTGAAGTTTCTAAAGGTTATTTAAGATAATAAAACTATTCTCAATTATCTTGTTAGCTTTGGCCAAGCCGATGCAAGTCTTGAGTTCATTCACACTCTAGTGACATTGTCAGAAAAAGTATCAAGTAAGAGGACAGGAAGAATTTCAAGACCTGGTCCTCTACCTAAAAGCTGACCTGGTTCTTTACCTAAAAGCCAAGACGATTGGATATCCGAGTCTGGTATAAAAGTCAAAAGAAGAATTCCTTGCAAGTTTTCTTCTTCAGCATGGTAACTGAGGTGGAAGAGTTTCATGTAAACTTAAGTCCTAAACTAGAAGACATTTAGTGTGTTGGACCACAATGGTTCAATAGTTCCATAGAGCAGGACTTTTTCCTGCAATGAGTCTGCAACACTCAGGAGACTGCTGTTTATTATCAGCATTGCAGGGAGGAAGACAAATTATAATAATATGAAGTACGTATATCATCTTAGGAGGATGCTTTTTCTTTGTACTCTGTTTTTCCTTGGAATGAAATAGCCTTGAGGGCATCCACAAATCCTGATCAGCAAGGCTGCTTTTTGTATAAGTGATTGAACATTTACACTCGTAAGGCTTGGTACAGTATGGAAGGGGAATACTTTGTAGAAAAGAAGGTCTTGAGGGATGTGGTGTAGAGTACTGGCTCCCCCAGGTCAGTCAGTATTCTTGCCCTTGCTAGGCTATGGTTTGGGTTATTGAGCATGTTTGAAAGCGCATATAGTTTTACAAGTTTTTGTAGTGGGGATGCAGGCATCCAGAATCTAACAGGTATATAGGTGCATCTCCCTCATTTTTGACAATTACTTGATATAATTTTATACCAAGTTATTTGTTTTTAAAGAATTTCAGGCACTGAGAATATAGAGTGCATATTTATTTCTAAGCTTTAAGTAGAACACGTGGTGTATTTTTTAATCCTTTCCATATGTTTCAGTTAAGTGTTCACAAGACTATATATCAAATACAATACCAAGTTTTTCTATCTTTCTACAAGCTGATTTGTTTCATCTGAATTTGGTATATGTCTTTCACAAAACACTAAATGGGGAAAATGTGCTTCAAGCATTAAGATGGTGTATGTCCTTTTCTCCGTTTACATTGCATCACATTTCACTTTTTTTCTTTGAGGCAGAGAGAGCAGATATGAAATGTGTTGAGTGTTTGACAGGCATTTTGTTGTGCCTGGCTTCAAGGATTGTACTGTAATGTTTGACTGCTCACACATTCACATAATTATCTACTCAGTTGAATACAGGACTGCTGTGTTGTATTTCCTGTTATTCAAAAACAATTGGGGAAAAGATTTTTCTGTGTATAATTTTATTTTCGTACTGATCTCTATTTTGTTTAAGACCATGTTTCATCATGAAATCACTTAATTAAAATAAATCTTCTTACAAAATCCACTTTAGAAATCAATTATTTTATTGTGCCTCTGAATACATCTTAACAGTGTTTAAATGAGTGCCTTTCACTTCTGTGTCATTTTGTGTCCTTTGCATCAGTTTAAGACTTGTGGAGAAACCACAGGATAGTCTTTCTTACATCGCTTTTTTTAAGGGACTTCTGGTGGCCCAAGGAGTCTGGTGTGTTACGACTCATCATTTACAGCAGAAACAGTAAGGATTCTCCAACCATATGCAACAGAATTTGAATAAGAACATTTGAAACAAAGGCTATCATATGAATTCAACAAAGAAGCAGACTACAGTCAAGATGTTGGAGAGGCCCAGGCTGCACAAAAAACTGTGCTTTTGTCTGGAGTATCAGAATGAGCAGCAACGTGCTTTACAACAGTGGATTAACACAGAAAAACACTGTGTTTTCATAGGGAAATATCTTTAGGGAAAAAGGTATTTTTCTGTCTTTCACAAAAGTCAGTGCCTCCCACTAAAGATTTCTTCTTACTTTGGGAACAGATTATACTAGCTAGTGAGCGGTATCGGTCTTTATTCAGTACTTGGCTAAGAGTTCACCCACCAAGGCGCAGGCCAAGTAGAACTTTGTTCTTGACAGGCAAGTTGTCAATTCTCTTACATTACAGTTTTTATGAACTCTTTTTAGAATCAAATATGCAAGTATATTTCTATTATTTTAAACTTTCCTAGACAGTAATTTTGCAGTATCTTGCTGCTAGTGGAAATGAAGTGCAAGCTAGCCTAAATCATTAATTGGGAGCTGCTGTGGGAGGAGGAAAGGCTTTGAGAACCTTTCTGCCCCACCTCTCTGTTGTACTTCTCAATTCTAGGTTCATAATGCAGTTCATCGATACCTGATGCCATGTATCAAACAGTTGCACATTTTTCTCTCAGTGTGAAGAATGGTGCTTGTATAGATCTCGTGCCATGTGACACTGAGGCAATTCTGCTAAGCATTGGTGAAATACAGAGACTTTGCCTTTTGGTACTCATTTCCTATGTGCAAATGTGGTGGCATTCTTGCAGAGATTTTGATATGGAAAATCTGTAAATGACCTGTATTGAATACAGTCATGATAATCCTTATTGATTGGTGAATGTTTGTTTTCAATGGTTGGGTCATTTCCAGAACTGACCACTGCAGATATAGCAGGAGATAGTGTGCTGATTCTGTGGGGCCTGTTGCAAAATGTCCTTCTGTGGTTTGAGTATTTCATGTTTTAGTTGGGTATTTGGGATCAGTGAAGTTGCTTCAGCAATTGGTGCTCTTGTAGATGTTTGGGATGTAGATAATCTCTATAGGGTAGTGGGTTTTGTTGTATGGTTTGGTTGTTTTTGGTTTTGATTATTTTATCCTTGCAGAGAGAAACACCATTCACTGTCAGTTAACTACAGGAGTACCACTCCTAAGACAGGCAGCTTTATGCTATAATCTGAGAGGCATAGAATCAGCACATTTTTTGGCTTGCCTGCCCTATGTGGTGTTCTGGCGTGCCAGCTCCATGCTCTTCTGCCAAGCAAACAACCATGGGTACTTCGCACAGCAACGATCACCCACTCTGCAGGCAGATTTGCTGCTGATGCTTGAAGGTTGAAAGTAGCAGAGGGAACATATAGAAGACATGGATCTTTTCCCATGACTTTTGAATTTCAGGACACTGAAAGTGCTCAGGTAAGGTTTCACATGTCATTGCTTTACTTAAACATGTACTGCCCTGTGGAATGGCTTGATTATTAAATTAATCTTTTGCCTCGTGTTTTTTTGAGGCCTTTCTTGTGCCACAGATCAGGGTATTGCCTTGTTGATGTCTTGTTAAAGAAGCTATTACAAACAAGTTAGAAAAGAAGGCTCAGACATTCACAGCTTCCATCTATGTGACTTAATGTTGTCCACTTGTCTTCCAATCCAGAAAAAAGTTACTTGCTGAAGAGGGTAGCTTGCTGTCTGTTTGCACCAAGTTAGGTTGGACATGACAGGTCTGAGTTGAAATCAGCACTTCTTGAGGGAACCAGGCTTTTTCCCAACAGTTAGTTTCCTAAATGACCTATGGCTCTGAACTACATAAGCTGTATGTCATTGTCCTTACCAAATGAAAAATGGACCAAGAGAAGTTATTTCCATGAATGTCTCTGAAGACTTTAAAAAGCCAACTTCATAATTGATAGATAATTAAGGAATGCAAAAGAAAATGTGTTAAGAATGGGAATCATGAAGCTAATACATTTGGGATAATTAAAAAATATCAATTAATGACCAGATGCACGCATTAGTGATAAGTATAGCTCATGAACCTGTGCTGCTTAGCCTTCACCTTACCATTCCCCCTTCTCCACCCTTTGTCATTCGCTGTGGTATTGTATCTAATTAAAATTCCAAAGTCCTCAGGGTGGAGTCCTACTAATTATACCCTTGTCTAAGTGCCACACATTTCTATGACATTATATAAACAGATAACTAAGACTACAATAACATGCCCCTATCACAAAGTGTTTTTAGTATGTATTTGGTTTTCAGGACTTAAGGGGAGAGTAGAGCAGTTCCTGGCCTTGCAAGGATTGGTAGCGACACACAAACAGCTAAGGAGACAAACAAAAGCACTGTCATTTACTTTTTGGCACCGAGTGCTATAATAACCTAAAGCATCTTCATTGCAGTCAGAATTTAATTTTACTCTTGTGGATCAGTCGGTATGTTCAGAATGCTGCTTTTCATACCACACAAAGACTGCTTCTCAACAGAACCGATCTTTTCTATGTGTATTTTTATTCTATTTGGCAAATCTACTTGAAACCGTGTTAAAATGAACAAACGGGTATGGTTTGGAACTTTGCAGGGATGGTAGAGCTCTGTAGGACAGAAAAAAAGATACTAGACTTCTTTGTCAAAAACTTCCATAGTGCAAAATGCTAATAACTTAGATGGAAGCTCAGGTGAGTTACCCTAGGGCTGCTCAAGTGAACTGCTGGTTAAGCATCTCTTGCTCTCTGTAGATAAACCTTCTTGTTTCAGCTGTGTGGTGTAACATATTCCAAAGTCTTCAAAAATGCTTTCAATTTTCCCAAATTACGTGTCTCATCTTTATTTACATTACTTCAGTGTGAATCTAGCCTTTGCTGTGACAGCATGACCTGGGCACAGCCCGCTTCAAGCACACGGCCATTACCCGTGGTTCTGGTGGTCACAGCATAAGCAGTATTAATCCAGTAGCTCTGATGGTGCACTGCTAAATTAAATTTATAGCTCATAAATTCTTATGCTACAGTACTATTACTGCCTTCACGGCAGATTAATTGTAAAGTGGATGCCTGCACGTTTCTGGGGTGGCTGCTCGGATTGCTTCTCAGAGGAAAGCGATTTGACAAGCCAGTGCCAGCTACTTCAGAGCTCTAACTTCAGTTTATTTCTGAAGCGCGTTTAGGGCTACTCTTTGTGCCCAGACCGGGCCTTTGAACCCCCGAGTTAACGCGGTTTAGCTCCTCCCCAGCGTCCCCCCGCTGTCGGGGGGGGCCGAGCCGCTCCTGTGAGGGTTGAGGCCGCCTCAGCCCGGCCGCCTCAGCGGCGCGAGGGCAGCCGGGCGGGGGCGCTGCCCGGCCTGGGGCGGGCGGCTCCTGACCAATGGCCGCAGAGACGGCCGGCCCCGGCGGGCTCGGATTGGCTGCCGGCCGCCGCGAGTGGGCGGGGCGAGCGGGCGGCGCCGGGGCCGCCAGCTCTGCCGGGCTGCGCTTTTCAAACGCCGGCTGGGCGGGCGCGGCGGTTGGCGGGGGCGCGCGGCGCGGGGGCGGCCGCCGGCCTGTGAGGGGCTCGCCGGGCGTGAGGTGACGTGAGGTGAGGTGAGGTGAGGGGGGATGGGACGGGGGGCGCCCGCCCGTGTCCGCCTCAGGCCCCGGGGGTGCCACAGGGCGGCGGGCACGGGGCCCGGCTGTGTTGCGCTGAGGGGAGCGAGGGCCGGGCGGTGACACGTAGCGCCCCGCCGCCCACCTGCTCCGGGGGTCTTGCGCCTTCAGCCGCCTGCCTGCCTCCAGCCGCGGCTGCCGAGGGGTCTGGTGCGCTGCATCGATAGTGCTGGTGCGGCTTGTGGTTTGTCGGAGCTAAGGGGAGTGTAAAAAGTCGGGTCGCGGTGCCTCGTTGTGGGTCGCTGCCGGTTGCGGATGTGCTCGTGGGTTTTGTCCGTGACGCCAACCTGAGGAGATGCGGCTTCTTACCGGAGAAATAAGGCTAATTCAGCATAAGGCAGAAGTTCACCTTGATCGTAAAACTGTGAGAGTAGCAACATGATGAAACCTTGCTTAATAGGTGTAATAACAGCAAGCTCCTCATCAGTTTGTTCGCATATAATAAAAATGTTTGAGCTCGAGTCCTGCAGTAGCAAGGTAACTTTAGCTGTTGATCAGTATTTAGTGAGTACACCTCAAAGAAGAGTGTTACAAGATTTCAACCCCCTGAATCGGTAGATTAAATGATAAACTGCCCTAGAACTGGGGAGAAAGAAATGCGTGTTTGTTCCGAAAAGCTGATTCAAAGACATGCGTGTTAGACAGTGTTGTGACCCCTCAATAAATTCTTAAATCATGCTTATCAAATGCGACTTAAAAATATTTTTGAACGGTGTAGGTCCCTGTCCCCTGCTAAAGCGTGAATCATGGTTTAAATCCAAAATAATTCCAATGTAAATAATCATGTTCCAAGAACTGTGGATTTGAGCACTGTTAGATGGGAGCTGGAGTGCATTTGAAACATTACTAGTTCGAGTGCTCCCCCAGAAGTTTTTGATAGTACACTGCTTTCATCTGAAAACTGGAAGGTTTTTTAGTGTTTGTTAACTGTATCTGCACTGTAATGTGCCTCTTTTTTATTTTTTTTCTTTAATAACAAAGGAAACCTCTTTACCTTGAAATAAACTGTCAATTAGGAATGCTGTTATCCTTCAGTATCCTTCTTCTGCTTTGCTCTTACGGCACACCTGAAGAGATGCTTCAGGCCTGTAAATGTGAATGCCAAAATCCAATATTTTTAGCTTATTATCAACTTGCTTTTTTCTTGTCAGTAGTAGAACTAATGTGGTAGTTGTATTTTCATAATGTGCCGTTCTTCTCTTTTATTAAGGTAACTTACTTGTGATTACTACATCATTTGGTTCTGAATTATCAGAATTTGCGTGAAAGATGTCCCTTCATCGTGATTTCTGACAATTAATCCGGTGTGAAAATAAAATTAGCTATGTGTAAGGCTTAATAAAAAATCTGAAGCTTTCCACCAGAAGAAAACTTATTTTTCTTGTGCTAAACTACTCCTGCTGTGCTGTAGACAGCAAATAGGATAGAGTTTTGGTTAAGGCAGTCAGGGATGCCAGTGGAAGCTTCAGGGAACTGCTGGAACTTAGCAGGAATCCAAAATAGTTAAAGCTTATTTTCATAAAGCTACAAAAAAAGTATAAATCATGAATAGTTTAAATAGTTACTAACATTCTTATTAGAATTTATGGTTATCCCTAATATTTTATGGATCTGCTTGGGGGTGGGGGGAGGAAAATTTTGTCTCAAAAGGACTTTTTAAAAAAGTTTATATTTGATTTAATGTTCTTAGCATCACTTGATTCTCTTGACTAATATTTCCTTATGGTTTTATATTTAGAGTGATTAAATGTGTAGTATTCTGGTCGCTATTAAACTTCAGATCATTGTATTCTGATAGACCTAAGCCCTAATATCTACTTGCTTGCACTGTTATTGTGGGATTTCCATAACTTAATTATTTTGCTTTAACAGGTGACTGGTAGGGGAGAGAGACCTGTTCCTAACCATGTCCAGGAGAAAGCTGGAGAACAAGAGCCTTTCTGGCTTGTTAGCCATGTCTCTGCAGACACAAATCAGGACAGACAATTTCTACAACTTTTACATGCTGGAGTCAAAAGAGCTGGGAAGGTAAGGCTGTTCCTATTTATTTTATTTTAGTAACAGGAATTTCTGCTGTAGGAAAATTCTTTGTGCAATGATAAAAGTTTGCCAGAAAGAAAGCCTATGGTTGTAGATAGGGAATAAATTATGCACCCACCTTCCCCACTCCCTTCTTTTCAGTGCCTGATAGGTTCTTTAGGGAGCAGGAAAAGGTTTCTTTCCTTTCCCCTGTCCAGTGCCACGCCACATTACGGGGATATAAACTCAAGAAGAGGTAACATAAGGTAATACTGCAAGCCAAAAATGGGAATTCTGAGTTGGTGTTTCTGGCTGTTTGTCTGAGTATTGTTTTTTTTTTTTTTAATCCAGAAAACCAAGACCTTTTTTCTCTCCCCTTTATGGCCAGGTTGCTAACTGGCTGCTGTTTGAGAGGAGTTTTGTAGTCTGTTTCTATTGTTCGTGTTTGCAGTAGTAAAATAGTAAATGAAACTAAAACCTTGGTATTTGTGATTCTGTTACAGACATCTGAGTTAATGCTTATTTAAAATCAGTGGGTTAATTCATACCTTGAAAATATTCAGGGAATTGGTTATAAAGGCCTGCAAACATAATAGCATGGTCATACTTCCAAGTTCCTTGAATGAAAGTGGCACGGGTCAGTTTTAACTAAGGCATTCCTGGGCCACATAGTGATCCTTTGTACCTCCAACTTGGGCATGTGGAAGAGCCTCTTAGCTGAGACTTTGTAACTGCTTTCACCTTTATTGTTTTATTGTTTTTTTTTTCTCGCGTGTGCTTTATCTGGTACTCTTTGGTAATAAAAGTAGACCTTGCAGCCCTTGACCTTCCTGTATTCTTACCACTTTGTGAGCACCCGTTTTGAATTTCAGGCTCTGTAGAAGCAGTTATGTGCACTATCCCCTAAAACTCCAGTATTCTTAAAATTGTGCATTTTTAGATCATGCATACCTGTGAGACAATGTCTAAAGCAAACAAAAGCAGTTTTTTCATGGATTCCCAAACTCAGTCTGTGATACTTCCTGTACATGCAAAAACAGACATAATAAAATTAGTGCCAAAATGCAAAGCAACAGAAGCAGGGTAGTATCTTTTCAAACAAATTTTCTTTTTCTGGCTTAACAGTTTGTGTGTGCCCTTTCTTTTAATATCTTTAAAGTGTTTGCAACACTTCCTGTGTGTAAAATCCACCTTTCTGTGTAGCTTCTGTAAAATATGTAATATGCTTTTGTTTTCACTCGTAATTTTCTTTTCCTTTTCAGGCTACTTAGTAAATGGTTCTTTTGTTCTTCTATGCTTAAGTCTTCCAAGTCCCATTTCTTCCTCCCACACCCTTATCTTGTAGGTCCTTTGGTATTTAAGGCATCAACTCATGAAGCAGGCAGGTTCTGTTTGGTGGGTTACAGTAGCTCTGTCCCCGGAGTGGATGGCTTGGCTTCTTTTGAAGTAGTTGAATTTCTGTGGTTTGTAACATGAGATATGAAAATAACCTGAAATTCATTTTATCTTGTAAAACTGGGCTGTTTAGTGCTGTGTTCAAGCATTTGCTTTGCAGGCAACAAGGAGGGGGAACCACTGTGCTCGCTTCAGTGCAAGGCTTCAGATCTTTTTTTTTTTTCTTATTTCTGGGGAAATTCCACTACTCAAACAATTTTGTGAAGAGAACTTGGCTAGACTTGTTTTTTCAAGCTACAGCTGTTCTGCTAAGATGAGGTACTACCTCATATGAGAGTTTCCGAGTTTCAACGATTCTTTTTTTTTGTTGCTCATTTGGGAGATAGCTGTTGTCAAGACTCACCGTATTTCAAGACACTGAGTAATACAGCAACTTCATAACTTCAACCAGAATGCTGATTTCTTTGCAGTTTCCATAAATTCTTATACTAGCGAAAATACAGTTTTGGAGATGTGTATGTATGTTAGGTTATCTGCAGATGCTTTTATAAGTGTAGTTTTATTTTTCCAAGTCCTTATTGATCAGGAAAAAGAAAGGAGGGGGGGTACTTGAATGAGTTGTTTATATACCTATATATCCTGCCTTTAAGCAAGCTTATCCCATGTGCTGGGGCATGGCAACAAAGTCTGGTCATATGAAGTCCAGGAGTAAAATAAGGGTTGAAGATGATGCCAGCTGAAAATGGTTTGAGGTAAAGGACACGGAGTCGGTGATGAAATAGCTGAGATCTGTACAGAGAGAAGCAGAGATGAGAGTCCAAGCTAGGCAAAGCAATCATAGAATCCATTCACAAAGGAAAGATTAACAGCCAGTAGAAAAAGAAGTTATATTGAAGAGGGAGTCCTATGGCAAACTCAATGCTTTAATGAAAAATGTTTCTGTATGCTAAAGATACATACTAATAATATTTACCGGACTCTAAGAATTTGTTTCTAAGACACTGTGTGTTTTTTGGTTGATGCTTCTTAAAAAGGTGTAGTTGATTTTTAGCCCCATTCTCTCACTTCTAAACTTTAAATGTTTATACGATATGGTAGTGTGCCAGTTATTAACAAGCAGAAATTCTTACATCACTAGTTTTTTATGGGGATATCACTGACCCCTCAAAGTTGATGTACCCACAGCTGGTAGAAGGAAGATGTTTAAAAACTATCAGGGAAGGTCTTCCTATTCTCATGAAATTCAGCCAGTTTCTCGTTTTTAATTTTAGAGAAACTCTTGTGGTCGATGGGGTAATGCAATGTTAAAACAAGAATGTAAGCTGTGGGGGAGTATCTTCAAACTTCAGTATATTACGAAATTGAGCTCAATAACTTCAAATGCTCTGCAATAATAAGCTGGTTTGACAGTTGGGAAAGTACTTGGCCATTTCATGTTTACAAATAGTTGCTGAAATGAAGTGTGTGCATGTATCAGTTTGTAAATAACTTTCACACCTTTTTTTGTGTGTTCTGTACTCTTGGCTTTCTGAGTTTACTGATTTAAATAAAGACAAATCTAATTAGTTTAGAATTAAATGATGACAGAGAAGCTGTTTTGTTGAATTTATTTTTAAGTATGTGATAACAGTATAAGTAAAGGTCAGCGTTGCATGTTTTATGATTCAGTCTGATGTGTACAAACATGGTTATTTACCAGTGAAAGTCAGTTTCATCATGAAAGATACTAGTACCTTTTTTTTTTAAGTCTAGACTTTTTTTCTAAAAATACACCTAGATGTGCCTTTAATTTTAGATATGTCACTTTTAAGCATTGTTCTGTGGTTGTTTATTTTTGTTATTGTTTTTTGTTTGTTTTTTTTTTTCACCAGAAGAAAGGCTAAGCCTGCGGGACAGTGTAGTCCTCCCTACTGAAGAAGCTGGAATAGTTGAAAAAGTGGATGTCATATAGCTAGTACTGAGCCTCTTCATCAAGTTTGTTCTTAGTGTGCTGTGGTAACAACAACAAAAATACACATGGAAAGGCACTGTTTGTTCAAAGTCATAAGAGTAGGTCTCTTCTTTTGCAAACAGTTTTATAACTGTTTTTAGAACACTACACGATTTATTTTAGCCCTTCAAGTGTTGTGGGTTTTTTTGTTTTGTTTTAATAATGTTTCTGGTATAACTTGAAAACACTTTGCAAGTATGCAACTAGGCATTTCTGGGAATGCAAAACTTGTGATTATAAAGCTGTTTTTTCAGGATTTGATAACTTGGCTTAAAAACTGCATTTTTTCCCCTAATTTTTTTAAAAGGTCAGCTTGGTGTTTCAACTACACTATGTGGTTTTCTTTTAAAAACATATCTTTTCCAAAATACATTTTTGTTTCCATACCTAAACAGTTGGCTAGGAAATAAAGCAGCACACTTGTAATTGAAAAAGGGAATGCTAAGTAGCGGGTGTTTTTCTGTTGTTTCTAAGCTTAGTGCAGTAATCTGAATTTTCAGCAGTACTGCATGGTTTGTGAAGGGAGGTTCTTTTTTACGCCTCTAAAATTTTCTTCACTGAAGCGCTTTGCCTGTCCCTAGCTTAGATTTATGCTCCCCCTCCTTGTTCTTTCTCTAATTTTCACAGTCTTGTTTTACTCTATCCTCTAGGTGCTATGTTTTGTTATTGGTGTTTTTTTAACTGTATCCCATGGATACTACAGGGTGGTTGGGTGTGTGTGTGTATTTTGTTTGTTTACTTGCTTTTTAAACAATATTGGCAACCTGAACAAAGCCCTAGGCAAGTCTAATATGATCTCCTTGCTCACCCTGACTTGAGCAGAAGGTTGGGCTAGAGACCTCCAGACCTCTTTTCAAACCTGAGTTGTTCCATGTTTCTGTGATCCTACAGTGAGAATGTCCATGTAGGTAAATAGCCTGATTTAACACCTAGCTGCTGTGAAGAGGAATAGTACTGGGTCTCACTAATGCTTCACGGTGCTTTCTCTTACACTGGCCAAAAAAAGTGTTCAGTCAGTAGTATAAGAACAGGCCAAACATAACATTCTCCTGATGCTTTTTTTTTTTTTTTAAGTTTCCAATTACTTGCCATGCTTTTGATTTTAATGCCAATCTAATTACTTTTTATGTCTTCAGTCCTAATGTTTTCCCTTTTATTTTGCAGAGGAAGATGTGCCGTTGTTAGAAAATGCATAGCTAAATCCACAGGCCAAGAATATGCAGCTAAATTTTTAAAGAAAAGAAGAAGAGGTCAAGACTGCAAAGCAGAGATTCTCCATGAAATTGCTGTGCTTGAATTAATGAAATCTAATCCTCGCATAGTTAATCTCCATGAAGTCTATGAAACGGCAAATGAGATCATCCTGGTGTTGGAATAGTAAGTATGCCTTCGTCAGATGTCCCACATTGCTAGCTACAAATCTATCAATATATTTTTTGCATGAGTTGTCTGAACACTCAGAAGACTCACAGCAAGTACACTGTATGCATTGTGCTAATATTTCATTATGGTTTTTTGTTGACTTTATTAAGCTCTATGGGCTTTCTTTGGTATTTTCATGTGAATTCAAGAGTTGAATCCATTGCTGTAATTTAAACCTTTGAATTTATACATGTATTTTGTTACATCTGTAGCTAATTGGTTATGTCAAACAATGTAGAACAGAGGCATAAAACAATATACACTAAAACCAATACTAGTTCTGTACTCAAAATTTAAAATGTGGACTGATAAAGGCATTTTTAAGGGACTGCTATCAAAATATATATATATTTTTTTTCTCTTCCTCGCTGCATAACTCAGTTCCTTAAACACTTTGAATCTTGATTTCAAATTGAAATAGTTCTGGTGCCTGTAAATACTGTCTCACTCAGTAGGATAATTTTAATTAAAACTTTACCGTTTAATTTGTGCAATTCATTTTGGATTAAAAAATATATATATCCTTTGATCAATTTTCAGATCAGGCTAATATAAAATCTGAACACAAATGCTAGGGTTTGTTTTAATTGTTGTGTTTTTTTTCTTAAAGAATCTCTCATGTCGAGCTGACCAGAGAGAATCCCATAGAAGGTGCATAATGCTTTGATGCAACCTAAAACATACAAAAGCGAACAAACAATACTTGCTGATAGCAAGCACATAGATTTCAGAGAAGCTGGGCAATTCCATCCTCTAAAAAGTGTAGTTACTACGTGATACTTCTTGATTATTGAAATTTGTAATTCGTTTGCAGATTTTGAACTTCTAAAGTTAGTGTTTTTCTTGTTTTAAAACTGTTTAGCTTCTGTAGCTGTTTCCTCCAAAATTCACATCTTATATTAGATGCCCTTGTGGCTGCTCATAATCTCTGAAAACTAGTCTTCTAATGTGGGAATTAGTTTAAATTTGAATTATTCATCATATTTGATGTATGTGTAAATGTTCAGAGTGTAAGAAACAAAAATGCTGTTGGTAAAATGAGCTCAGCAAGGCTTTCTCTAAGTAGAATTTAAGTTTTGCGTATAAAGCATTTGAAGAAATGGTGATCTGCACACTCTGTGATAAATTCCTTTTAATTTTTCAAATTTAGCTAGATTATTTTCAAAGAAGAAAAGAGAAGTGCCTTTTTTCTTCGAACTAAATGATCCCTAACACATTATTTGAGAGAGGCCTGAAATAGTAATATAAAAGTAAAGACAAAGTCCAGATGACGAGTTTTGAACTTATTATCAATAACGAGTTCCCATAAAGGCTGTACTGATTTTCCTAGCTCAGCCAACTCTGTCTCGCATAGAGCCCTGTCACGAAACAACTTCCTTGTACTACGTTGGTGTTAATCCTAATGGTCTGCTTTGTAGTAGTGTTCAGAAGACTTGTAGTAAATGTTCCTAGTGCTGTTGGAATAAGCAGAGGGCTGATTATACTTCTAAATTGTCCTTCTGTAGCAGAATATGTATTTTCTCATTATTTTCAGAACTCTGCAGTCCCTTCCTCATAGAGTAGTTAATAAGCATTTCCCATTTTACCGTATTTTTCCTGCTGCATACGGTCCTTACTAATGTTGGATTGTATTGATAGGGTTCTTTGGAAGATGCAAGAATCGGATTGTGTAAGTGCACATTTTCTGAATAAAGAGAAACGAATGCTATTAATGCTCTTAATAAGGCAAAGCATCTTCACTGCTTTGTTTTGTTCTCAGCAGCCTTCCTGATGATACTGAGGGTATGTTGGCTTTTTTGGCCTGCTGCTGCACAGTAGTAGAGTTACTTCAAAGAACTCAGTCAAGATTTCCTGAGCTGTACCTTTCAGTTCAAAGTTTGGCATTATGTAGTATTGCATTATGTTATTTTTCTGAAGATACCTTACATTTGTGTATGCTACAGCTCATCTGGTACTCTTTTACTCACTTTCTCAGTTGGTGGCTCTCAGCCGAACTCATTTGCTTAATGACTTCCCTGAACTGGGGAGCCAGAAAGAGGATGTTGTGTTCTAACTGTGGTCTGCAGTGCTAGGTAGAGTCACTTGCCTCAACCTACTTGCTCTGCTTCTGGTATTACAGGACAAGGTGCTGTTGGCCTTTGCTTGCATTTGGCTTGCTGTCTTTAATGTCCCCCAAATCATTTTCAGCAGAACTGTTCAGCTCTTTACCCATCTGGCCCACCTGTCCAGACCATAATGTTGTAACTTGGGAACAAGAATAGTATGGGAGACAGTGCTGAAACCTTTGCTAAATTTGAAATCTCATAGCTACATTTTGTCATAAAGGCAGTGAGGTGTTATTGACACCTTCCATAGCTTCAGCAGGTTAGTAACTGTTTATCCACATTGTCCATTATCTTATCTCTTTATAGGCTATTATATTGCTAATGATGGAATCCAGGCTTACTGAGCTGTAGTTTTGAGGTAACCCTTTGTTCTTGAGAGAGAAACTTCAGGCAGTTAGAGCAGGCTGAACAATGATTTCATACCGGGCTTGAAAGGAAACAGCTGACACTGTGGCAACATGTAGAGTGTAACTAAGAAACCACATTCAAGATGATTACCCAAGGTTATTTCCATGTTTCTTTTATGCTTTAGTAATGGTAGGGTTCTGTAAGTAAACAACAGCCTTCTTTGAGGAAGGCATGTTGAGATGCTGTGTAAAATAAATAAACGCATGTAATGAAGCTTGTCAATCTCATACTTGTTGCTAGTGTGGAAATGGTAACTATCACAGTGACAGAGCTAAGTCCTTGTATTTCAGCATATTCTATATCTACAAGAGTTTGTGAACATACTGCTCACCAGCTGACCAGGCAGCGGTGTATTGCAGTGTGCTAGATTTTATTCCTTGTTGCTCTCTGACAGAAAGAACTGATTTCTAGTCTTCTAGTTACTGGTCTTCTAGTACCTGTGGTAGCAAGTATGCAGTTTCTTCTCATTCCAGAGATATTCTTCAGCAGCTCTGTCTGTTCTGTTCATTGCATTGTGGTTTGTACCAGTGTTGGACTTTTCAGTCCCCAAATCAGAGAATAGGAATACCGGTTGGTTTTATTGCTTCGAGTTATTTATGGAACCAATTGAAAAATGTTAGGGTTTACCTTGTAAAGGTGTCTTCTGTTAGGGAATGGTGATAGAACTGATCAACCTCAAGGCATCTTCAGGCTCCCTGACAAGATAGCAAGCTTGAATTTTCCAAGGAATTATAAGCAATTTAGCCACAACATTCAATTTTACCCTCTGAACTATTGTTGCCACCTATGAGGAAAAAAAAGCATCACCAGGTCTTATTTTTTTCCCTTTTCTAAGTGTTTACATAACTTGTTTTGGGATTAATATGTTCAAAGAAGAAAAAAAATATTCTCAGAATCTAGGATTAATATTTAGTAAATAGCTACTGATAAATGAATATATATTTAATTATATAAATAGATACTATATATAAAACTTCATAACCAAGCTTAAATTTTCAAATTTAACACATTAGTGTTCCTGAATGTGTTTCAGTGCTGCTGGAGGAGAAATCTTTAACTTATGTGTCCCAGATCTGGATGACAGAATTGGTGAAAGTGATATAATAAGACTTATAAGGCAAATACTTGAAGGACTTTGCTGCTTGCATGAAAACAATATTGTTCATCTTGATTTAAAGGTGAGGCTGCATCAGACTTTTTTTTTTTTTTTTAAGTACTCCGTCTTCAATTTGATACTGATAATCAAAATCATTTGCTGAATACATAGCAAAGATGAGAAAACCCAGTCTACTAGAGATTAAATACTTTTTTTAAAAATAAAATTCAGTAACCTAAATAAAATTTAGCAATATAAACTGAGATGTCATTTGGTATATTATGGCTTTTTTCTTTAATCTTATATTTTATGAATTGAGAATTAAATGTTTTCTATTCTAGCCTCAAAATATTTTGCTGAGCAGCATCAATCCTCTTGGTGATGTGAAAATTGTAGATTTTGGCATGTCTCGGAAGATTGAGAGTACTAGTGAACTGCGGCAAATCATGGGAACGACAGAATACCTAGGTAAGGAAGAGTCGCTTCACTGTTTCTGATGGGTGGTTTTGAAGAAAATGCTGATGTAATCTGCTTATCAACTTATCAGTCATTGCTGGAGAGCAAACAACAGGACAAGTCAACATGTTGTTTTGAGTTGCTCTTTTTTTTTTTTAGAGAAGTTAACAAATACTTGCACGCAAAACAAATTTATATCATAAAGGGCACCTTATTTTATGCTACATAGTATTCAACCTGTTGCTGCAGACTAAAAAATTATCAGGAATTTTTGGAAATTAAATCCTTGGGATTAGAGTAGAAATACAACATTAGCATTCACTCACAAAAACCTGTTCTATGAATTCGGAGTGTTGTCATCTGTATGTATGATATAATGAGATCAAAATATTCCTGGGAAAGCGAAAAATCTCCTTTAACACTTGGCCTTCTGAGGGACAGGTGTCCTTAAAAAGTTTGCCTACACTTGTGGTTTTTAAGAGTACTTGAATCTGTGGTGAATAGTATCTTATCCAACATATGCTCACTGCTACTGGCCCTAAAATTGGCTTGGTCACCTGGCTTTGCAGTGTTAATATGCTGGAGGCTTTATGCATTCCCTATAATAAGCTGTGTACTTGAAAATCTATAAGCAAAATCTTTTAGGTGCATACATCTGATTTGGAAATATTTTGGGACTGGGACAGAATAGGCTCAAACCAATATGATGCCATTTCAGTCTGAACCAGTTATATTTCAGTGTCTGAATAACTGGAATAACCTTTTTTTCCACCCTTTGAAAAAATAAAGTTGAAAACCACATGCTTAATCTCTTAACAATGGTTACCAAAAGCTGTCAGAAATGTACTGTATGATTCAAGTTCTCTTGGATAATGTGCCTGTTAAATTGTCTTTTTTTTTCTTTCTCATCCCTTTCTGTAGCTCCAGAAATCTTAAACTACGATCCTATTACCACAGCTACAGATATGTGGTAGGTTGTGTATGTTAATTCATTTCATCGGGGTAGGCAGGACCAGTTAACCGTCTGGGTGCCAGATCCAGACTCTGCTGCAGTTTTATCTGGCTTACAAGAATACTGTTCTGTTGGATGGGCTGAACAGACGAGGGGAGAGTTGGGAGAGGAAGGAGTGTTTAGGATATAAACTAGAGCTTCGAGAAATTACTGTATAAGGGTCTGTTGCACACCTACTATGAAGTGAAGTGGCTTCTGAACATACAGAGTGTACTTTTTTGATCTAAGGAAGTAGCAACTGTCAGCATACATGAGGTATTAATTACTATTGGACAAAATGCTTCAGGTTATTACCTACGTGGGGACACTCCTCCCTCACCACTTTTGTATCATTAAATAATCTTATAATGGCAACTTTAAGTATGTTAACTTTCTACTTTAGAGGAATATCAGTTTCTACAGAATGTCATAAAAATGAGTTAAGTATCTTAAACTAATCTACAGTTTTAATTTAATGAACCATATTAGGGTAAAGGCTAGCTTTGAGATGCTTCCTTGAAAATGTAACATGTTCCCATGTTCTGATTGTGCATCTATATAATTGAATTTCAGTTTGAAAAGTTGCTATGATCTAGGTACTCAATTGAAATTCTCAACTCATAACAGTAATTAAATCTGTTCATGATTTTTTTTTTTTACAACTTATTTGCCTACTCTTGTGGGAAGACACAAGAATTAACTATTGGCATTCTACTCAGAATCCTGAACACTGCAGCTACATACTTCCACACTGTAATGTGTACTAAGGTTTGACACTTTGATCAGAAAACCATTTTTTCTGTGCATCAAAAAAAAACCTCTAAGATACTATAATAAATTGTATGATGTGTAGTACTCACATTCGTGTGCTTAGGGAAAAACATCTCAGCAAGAGGATGCTGTAGCACAAATCAGGTCCTGATTGTATAGACAGGTGGACAAAATCTCCATCTTTGATACTTCTTTCAGAATTATTGTGAAAGAAGGGTTGTCTTTTATTTACATGCAAATTAGAAAGGTGTTTGTTTTTTTGTTATTGTTCTTCAGTCCTGTCTTCCAGAACTGCCATATCTCAAAGAACGGTCTGTGTAAAAGTTGTATTTTTCATTTTCATTATAGTCTCCATGGCAGGAAAAGAAAGGTTTATTGAAAGTAAGCAATAGCAATTAAAAAAAAAACAAAAAAAAAAAAACAAAAAAAAAACCTCTCCCTTCCTGGAGATTTGAAGTGCAGTTTCTCGTGTGTGTACGTGCATCCATGTTTCAATCGCATAGAACTTAGAGATCACATCCTGGTTTTAATTCTTTGAGTGCGGCACACATCAAGAAGTTTGATCTGCAGCACAACAAATGGGGGGGGGGGAGGGAAGTGGATGCTATATTGCTTAGGTATCCTCATAGAATTTTACATTGTGTTCTTACCCCCAGGAACATAGGTGTAATATCATACATGCTGCTTACACAAGAATCTCCGTTTGTGGGAGCTGACAATCAAGAAACTTACCTTAATATATCTCAAGTTAACGTGGATTATTCAGAAGAAACATTTTCATCAATTTCACAGCCTGCCAAAGACTTCATCCAAAAACTTCTCATAAAAAATCCAGAGTAAGTAACAAATTCTTCAGGACAAGAATCTTACCTTTTATGTCTGTAAGCACATAGAAAACGTGAATGTTAATTTGGGAGTTTAGTATCATTGATGTGATCAGTTAGACATTTCACAATGCACTGGTATTATCAGCTAGATATTTTAAAGTGTAGGTTTCTGCTTTCTCATGTATGAGAAGGATCTTTGGTTCAGTAGCTGTTATTGTAGTCAGGGTTATGCTATGAGTTTGCTCAGTTTTTCATATTTTGACTTTGTGTATTTCATTCAGAGGACAGATTATTAACAAATTTTATGAAATGTATTCTGGAAAGATCAGATTCTTGTCTACCATTTAACCTTTCATTATGCAATTTGGAGAGAGAAAATGTCATCTTTCTGAGGCATGCATTCATGTTTCCTGACTTACCTTTTAATATGTCTTATAGAAAAACTTGTCTGTGTTGTGACTGAGCATATATTCTTCAGGAACACGTACCTGTGTGTATATATGCATAGTGTTTTGCATGTTCAGTCTTGTCAAAAAAAATCGCAATCAAAAGCACAAACTTTTCTTTGCTTCTAATACATAATTCTATAAATTAGCTTTCTTTGGACGTTTAGAGTCTAATCAAGGCCTTTCGAAGTAGCTGAACTTTGACAAAATTGTAAAAATTATAGGGATCAACTATGTCTATGCTTGCTGTGTAGTGTTAAATATGGATTTTTTTAACTGTTGCAATAGCAAAATGCACTAAAAAAGCCCCAAAAGGTGTTTGTACTGGAGGATAATGTTTCATAAAGTCAGCTAGCTGTGTTCTAATAAGCATCATCAGGAATCATCATTTACATGTATATTGCTGTGTATTGTCACTTGTGGTGATACAGTAGTTACTATCAGAAAGCCTGCAAGCAAGCAGGAGTGCCCCTGTCTGGTTGAGACAAAGGTCCTTTGATAGGAGGGGATTATGAAGGAAAATGATATCCATGAAGTTCTTACTTTGAGGAAATCAGCACGCTGTATAAATTCACGTCTGGACAGGATCAAGGGATACTGTCGATTCTGATGTATGCAGAGAAATATTAAGCAGAAATATTTTAATTGCATTTGTAGTGTTTCTGAAATTAACTTAAGCAACTTTTGATACTTCTTTTTCAAAGGGAAAGACCCACAGCAGAGGCCTGTCTCTCTCATTTCTGGTTGCAGCAAGGGGAGTTCATACTCTTGAGCAGCCCTGAAGAAACTTGCTGCCCTTCTCTGATGCCAGGACATACAACAAAATGCTCAGAAGAGCGGAATGTAAAACCCAGTTGTAATGGTACTTGTAGCAACAAGGAAGACAAAGAAAACATTCCAGAGGACAGCAGTACTGTCTCCAAACGTTTCCGGTTTGACGATTCATTGCAGTATCCCCAAGACTTCATGACAGACTTTGTATGTTAATATGTAATGCAGACTTTTTTCACAAAAAGGAATTTAACATAATCTTTTCCAGTGGTGAATATAAGATTATGGCTTGCCAATTTGTGCAGTGTTGGTATACTGGAAATGCACTTTGATTCTTTTATGCTGGTACTTCCTTTTCTATCCGTTGCTGGCAATGGATTTCACTCCTGAGAAATCGGGGTTGTAGCACCAATAAAATGAATTATTTTTTGAAGAAGGTATAATTAAGTATTTTTGCACTTTTCAAGTTTTAATCCAAAAACGATGCCAGATTAAAACCAGGAAAAAGAGTTTATTTAAACTAATTTTCAGAGTTTTTGTCTAAACCTCAAGCTTTGCCAAACAGTGGCTGAATAACATGTACATTTTTATGACTAGCCTTAAGAACTTGATCTAAGCAGGGAAAGTGAATCTAACTGTTTTAATAGGCTTATTTGGGCTATGATAGGTCTGTTGGGGCCATTTGGAATACTGCTTTCTCTCTGGGATCGTTAGTAGTTCAGGAAATGTTTCTGTCATATAAATCTGGTCTGCCTAGGGATTATAATGCATATTCTGCGTGATTTCTCCTGTGTTGGATCTCTGTAATGCTTGAACAGAAAATGGGTAGATTGTCAGTCCTTGTGCCTAATGATCCTTTGGCTCTTCCCAGTGAGTTGTATTTGAAGAGGGTGAGATTCCCATGCTGTTGTGAATATTTGATACACTTGTTAGTTTGCTTCCATAAAACCTCTGAAATAGAGTTGTCTGCCTGCGTTGATCTATTCCTCATCTTAAAATGAGCAAACACCAAATGACAAAAAGCCCCTTCATAGTTAAAACTAATAACTGAATAATCTGAAAATAACTATTTTTGCCAGTAAAAACTTTTAAAAACATTAAAAACTTTTATTATGCCCTTTTAGTGTAGATGGGCAGTGTATTTTTCTATCAATTACTGTTATTCACAATAACTTAGCTTCTTGCCCTCTCTCAGAAATGGACTGCAGCGTGTTAATATTTAAAGACAAACTATCCAATACTTGTTTTTAAGCCTTTAAATTTGCTTTGTTTATTGGGTTTGTGTTTAAGTTACATCCCTTCTAATTCCTGGTACTAGTCTCTGAGAAATAGTGCCTGTGTCAAATTTCAGCTTAGAGCAAATAACAGTCATTTCTCAACAGCCTGAAACTAATAATATGCCATTGAAATACTGACAAGATAAGATCCTAATCATAACACTGAGGCTGGAAGTCTGTTTGTGTAGGTAATGTATTAAAACACCTATAAATATTTGGAAAGTAAATAGCACTTCAAAGTAATTTGGGGATTTTCTACTCCTTAGAGCTTGGACTTAGTACTCTTTTCATTTGGTTTGTTTTGTATAATAAAATATCACAATCTGATGATCTTTTCAAGTGTGCCTGTAGATCTGACAATAGCTAGGCAGATTGAGGTTTTTTATTTTATCTTCATGAAAGAAAGAAACAATTTTTTTATTTTTTTAATTTTTTTTACAAAGATTTTAATGCAAGTTTTCATGATAATGTATGGGGGAAGTTCAGGACTGTTGTCTGTTATTTTGGGTGACATTTCTGTTGACAAGTGAAGTCAGCTGAGATGTATTCATCTTATATTTGCAGAAGTAAAAGAAATAAAAATTTAAAAAAATCTGAGACTTAATCTCAAGTGAAGTGAAATTATAGCATGGATAAATCTCAGATGCTTAGGCGTATAAATGAACTGCACTGACTCTCCTCTATGTATTTTATTTACAGTGATAATGATAATATATAATTATAAAAGGAGTTTGCTGGAGGTAGTTGGATTGTGTTCAGGTACTTTATAAACTTACTTTTCAAAGTCCTTATTTTTAAACTATTTTATGCAGACATGTTTAGAAGTTAACATTCACTGAAGATAAAGAATAAAATGTCAAAAAGCTGTAATGGATAAAGGTAGAAAGGTGTTGCATTTTAAGTCTCCAAAATTATTACTGCTCTGAAATTACAGCTGGGAAGCCTGTGAAAGTCTTTGTACTAGTGTTCTGTTTTTTAGCATCTGAAAATAAAGCTGAAAGCATATGCCAGCACTTTATGAAAAAGTTATTATTCCTTAAAGTTTTTATCATGTTATCTGATGTTTACATTTCTTACTACTTTTGGGGCTAACTTATCTTTAAATTTAAAAAATAAAAATAACAAATTGGTCTTATCCAAGAAACTTACGTTTTGAAGTTTGTACTTCATGTAAATTCAAAATATGCCTTGAATCAGTTTGTTTGGATCAGCATGTTGGATTTATTTTAAAAATATTAATGTGCATACATAACTTCTGTTGAATGTAAATACATACATTGTAGAAAATTTTTAGCCCGTCTTGCTTCCTGCCATATTACTGGAGATTATGAATTGTAAATGAGTGATGAATAACTCATCATCATGAGCGATAGCGATCATTTTAAGATGACTGAAGACTTATTTCAATGCAGTTCATGACCTTTTTATATTAAAAAAAGTAATAAACTTTTCCTTTTTTCAAAAGTTCTGTTTTCATTTCTTCACAGAATGGTTGCATTTGGAAGAGATCTCTGGAGGTCATCTGGTCCAACCCCCTCCCTCCCCCCAGCTCAAGCAGGGCCACCTGGAGATCCATCCCAAGATCGTGTGTAGCTGGCTTTTTGAGCATCTCCAAGAAGGGGAAGGGTAGGATTGCCTCCCTTGACCTGCTGGCAGTACTGTGCCTCATGCAGCCCAGGATACCATTAGCGAGCTGCCTTTGCAGAAAGGGGATGCTGCTGGCACATGTTCAGCCTGGTGGCCACCAGGACCTCATCTCCGTTTCTGCAAAGGTGTTTTCCAGTTGGGTGGCTCCCAGTGTGTGTTGGTGCCCAGGGCTGTTCCTCCCTGACTGCAGGATTCCTGTTAAATTTCATGGCTTATTTATCTGGCCTGTGGAGGGCTGCACAATGCCATCGGTCACTCCTCCCACTTTTGTGTCATCTGTAAACTTTCTGAGGGTGCATTCTGCCCCATCATCTAGATCATTAATAAAGATGTTAAACAGGACTGGACCCGGCACTGACACCACGAGTTAACTTGCCTCCAACCAGACTTTGTGCCACTGATCACTATTGTCTGGGCCTAGCTGCTCAGGTTTCAATCCACCTAACTGAAGTTAGTAGGTTTCAATCCACCTCACTTTCTGCCCATCCAGCCCCATGTATCAGTAGTTCACATAGGAGGATCTTACGTAGGATAGTATCAAAAGCCTTTCTGAAGCAGAGGTAGACAGTATCTACTACCCTCCCCTCAGCTACCAGGCCAGTTGTTTCTTTGCAGAAGTTTATCAAGCTGGTCAAGCATGATTTCCTCTCAGTGAAACCATGCTGACTACTACTAATGAATCAACTAACTTGCTAGAACATCTTCATGTCTAAAATACAGACACATTAATGGTTCCTATTTCAGATGTAAAAAGATGGTTCCTATATACATAATAGTCTAGTCTTGCAGTATTTATTGAGGTGGTATTTTTTATGGTAGATTCTAATGGCTTTTGCCATGTAAAGAAATGTAAATTGAATGTTTGTTACACAAATATTAGCCTTCTAGGGCACTAACTGTACAATTGTTTAATTTTCAAGTAGAAGTCTAAATTATTAAAAAAAAAAAAAGCATCACAAAAACTTTAGGAAAGCAGTTTACATTCAAAAGAAATATAACTCATTTTCATGGCCTGAGCACTACATTTCCTACAAAGGCGCATTTCATTGATGAAATGAAAGCTTTCCCATTGTTAGAAATGCACAAATGAGCTTTCTCTTCAGTGAAAGAAATAGTGTATTCTTGTGTTTGTATTCTGCTGTTGTTTGCAGCATAAAGTTCAGAAATAATTTGACCATTTGTTTCCTGTATAAGTTCTATAAATTCTTATCAGGAATGCTGCTCTACTTTACTTTATGAGACATCTAGAAAACAAAGTGTTCTGTTTAATACTAGCAGTGATTTGAAACACCTTCAACCTTTTCAAAAGTCTAAGGAAGGGGAAAAAGAAAAATGGTTTAGATGATAACTGACCATCTTTTTAACAAGACAGTTGTGACTGTTCTTGCCAAATAAAGTTATGCTTGGAAAAACACACTGTAAAGTCAGGGCAAGATAAAAGCATGTAATTGATATGCATTTGTTTCAGGAACCAATCCTCCTGTGCCTTACGAACCTGGAAGCTGATGGACTTGAAAATACTGCTTGGCCGTCTCAATGTTAGAGGAGCAAGCGAGATACGAGATAAATTAGTGTGTAGAAAGTTTATCAAGTTAAAGGTACGATTACAGAGCCGAACTGCCACGCCACCTATCACTGCATGAGAGTACAAGGAAATTCCTTAACCAAAAGCAGGTACATGAGTTATAACATAAAAATTCGTAGGTAGTCAGGTCTAATAAATAAAGGCTAGGCTAACACACGAAATATTCAAAGAATCAATCATTTGATGTGACAGTGCTAGCTTTTGCTGTTTTCGCAATACAACAGGAAGATAAAGGATGAGTTTTGACCTGGTAACACCTGTCATGAAAGTGTTACCCTCCAGTGAAATGAAGATTTCACTTTTGAGAAAAGCACAAATAAAAACTTCCTGTGACAAATGCATTTTACAGACAGAGTTAGTACATCAGCATTACTTATGCTGAGCACAAAGTATTCATATTATGATATTCTTGATAGTAAGGACTTTTTTTTTTTAAACTGGGACTGATAGGTGCCTCTGAGGAAGGAAAAAAAAAACTTCCTGAAATTACTTTTAAAGTAATGCACAAATCTAAGAATTTTAAATTCTTGTACATACAGGAGTTATTACATTTGTTAGACTGTACTTTTAAGTGTTATTTATTGGTTCTTATCAAAACACACAAAACATGCCAGTAACTACTGCAGTTAAAAAGTGAAGCATTTTTAATTTCCTAATGAGATAATGAAAAAACAAAACGTCACTTTCTAACAGAAGGAGTTGTAATGCCCAACAGCATATGGCAATGTGCATTGAAAGTGCTATTGCCTTTGTATACATGGTTTCTAATAGTTGAAAACCTCATAATTAAAGAGAAATAGCAAGGATTTCCTGTTCTTTGGCCAGATTATTATGTGTTATAGCTAGTACAGCATATGGCTTGTTTAAATCTCCCTATCGTGTGTTTGGGTATGAGCGTATTTCTCACTTCAGGATCAAAGCTTTGGTACTATTTTAGAAAATGAGTCTGGACTTCAAACTAATGCTGCATTTTAGTGGGGACTGTTAGTGTTAGGTCAGAGCTTGGACTCGATGATCTTGAGGTCTCTTCCAACCTAGAAATTCTGTGATTCTGTGATTTTCTACAACTGGACAAAGCAAAAAATTCCCCACTGGTTCTTTGCCTGTGTTATTTTATCATAGGGACTTTTAAGCTTAAAACTGTGTGTATTATAATGTACAGTACGTAGGTAACAGCCCTGAGTCAGAGGTCATTTGTAGGGATTTTCCAGCAGGCTAACTCCACTGCTGAGTTACCATCTTTTATGCATTACTAGCATGAAAACATTCAAAACCTCTTATTTAAAATTCACACAAATTATCTCACGTTGCAATAGCTGCTTCATATCCCATTGAAATCCAAACATGGCCACAGTAAAATGCTAGAAATCATACTAACCATAACATTTTATTTGCACTGGTCAGCATCAGATTCATAATGCAGGGCACATCCACTTACTGCCAATGAAATTGAAAGATTTTTATTTATTATATTCTTTATTTTGCCTACTTGTGTGGGGCAGAGGCAGGTGGTTTTAATACAACAGCTGTTGTGCGTAAGATCAACTGACTTCAAATTGCATGACGTGGCACCTGAAAAACCTTAGGTGGTTGTTGTGGTTTAGACATCAGAGTTAATTAAGAATGTTTCTGAAAGCACAGCTGAACTTATGTATGTTTAGTTGGAGTACACGTCTCAGTGCTTAGCCTAAAACCACGCAGCTGAATTCACTCATCTGCTAATTTAAAAGCTAGGAAGGAATGCCTACTTAAACAGCAGTGAATAGTGCGTACTTCTCAATCTTAAATCTCATTTTGATGGAGTTGGCAGGCCCCGGAAGGGTGTCAAGCACTTTCTACTCGGAAGACAATCTCAGTGAAGTAATAGCAAAGTTTAAATTCAACTTTCTGAAACTGGAAATCCATTGCAACAGCTTAAAACAAGCCTCCCAGATGTCACCCATTCCGTTGATTATCAGCTGGCAAACTGCTTCTCCTCAACTACAACACCTGTGTGTAGCCTGGCTTAAATTTAAGGCGCAGGCGGCCTCACTGAGCACACCTGAGGCCTCCTCAAGTGTTTACAGAATGCAGGCTGGGACTTGGCTTTAAGTTTGGTGTCGTTCTCTCAGCTTCTCCTTTGCAGCAGGTACTGGGCGAGGCTTCCTCAAGCCCACGGTTCTGCTGCTTAAGACAACGGATTGCAGTTGGGGGAATAATATCTTAATTACAGCTGCTTTGTGACATTTTGTTACGCTGAGGCAAAGAATGACAGTTCCGACTGAAGCCTCTAACACCAACAAGGGAGGCGGGGGGTGTGTGTGGGGGTGGGGGAGCGGCCGTTGGGGCGCGCGCTGCTGCCAGGCAACAGCGTCCCCTCAGCGCAGCTGCGCGCCCGGCCGCCCGCGGCCCTCGTCGTGCGCGGAAATGGGCAGCGAGCAGGTAGGGGCCGAGGGGCGCCTGGCTGCCGAAGGGGTTGTTTTTTATTTGTTTTCCTTATAAAGTATGAAGAGATTTTAATGTATTCAGTCTGTTTCTAGAACTGCAGAAGCCTTAAATGCTGAAGACAAACTCCAAGAGAAACGCCTAACTGTGCGTGTGGTTTTTCATCGTTGGGCATTAGCTGATATTAATTTGTATCATTTTGCTGGTGGCCTGATTGGTTTGTAGTTGGTTAATTTAATTACAAGGAAGAGTCCGCACCTGAAATCATGTTATGTTGTGTAAGACAATCCTGATCTTTTCAATTTGGTTGGTTGGTTTTTGTTTCTGACTTCCTCGCTCTGATCTGTTTTCCTCTGAAGAAATGTCTGAAATATATTGAGAGAAATCTGTAACTTCCTTCAGTGGATTAAAAGCTCACTGATTTTTCTGTTATTGGGTGTTTCTCTTCTGCTGTGCATGTTAGTGGGTGCGTGTCAGACACTCGCTATCAGAAACAGTCCTCACTTCCAGGACTCTCTTTTTAGCCCATCTCACTGTCAGTGTAAGTTTACTGTGTGTTGTTAAAAAGTACTGGCTAATCTCAGCACTGAATTTGTCATTACCAGCAGGTTGGATGTATAAACTGTGGCACTGAATTTTGTTTTTCAGCAAAAGAATATCAAAACAATCTGTGTAATGTTGCATGTGAAGACAAGATACAGTCTTGGTCATTTTTGTATCCCTGTTATTTATAAGGACATCCAAGTCTCTGTTATTTGTTCCTAACCAGGAATCTAAGGATTGAGACGATAGACATAATCACTGAAAGCAATAGCTAGTACTTCTCTGGAAGTTCAAAAGCATTTTCTCCTGAACAAAAAGATCATTCCTCCTGTCCATGCCCTTGAGAGGACAGCAGGTAGTGTTCCCATCTTGCTGTAGAATCTGGACTAGAGAAACAATGAGTTCTAAATTTCATCCAGTTATGCAATGTGTGGAAAACAAAGAGAAAGTCTGTACTTCAGATTGAGAAGTGGCAGAAGTGAATCCAGTTAGGGTCCAGCAGCTAGAAGGCTATTGACAAACCAGGGCCCAGCAGACTGCTGGGATGGCTGGGAGGTTGCAGCTCTTAGGTATGCAGAGGGTCTGAGGGAACTTTTTTATTCACCCTGAAGGTGTCCACTGTCTTCCACGACCTGAACCATAGAGAAAGGTGGTACCAGATGCCTCTTGGTGCTGTGCACCACCGAGAAGAAACAATGTTCTCAAGTGGTGGTGTAGAAAATGCTGACCGTGTATAAGGATAACATTCTTCACAAAGAGATGATTAAGCAGTGGAGGAATTTGCCCAGAGAGGCAGTGCCTTTAAAGTTTTATGTTTCAGTTGGACAAGGCCCTGAACAATCTGACCTAACTTCTTGTAGTTAATAAATACTGATTTGAGCAGGAGAGGTCCCGTTCAGCCTATAATTAGAGGTCCCATCCAGCCTACTTTTTTTTTTTTTTTTTTTCTCCCTACAATTCTCTGATAATGTGGTTGTATAAAGCCATATTCAAACTCCTCCAAACTCTGTAGGCTACACTGTGTCCTATAGGCTTATCAGTTTGGAAACTGGCCATCTTATGATGCACTGCACGTTCACTATTAGGAGCCATATTCCTGCTAGTATCACAAAAGACTGGTAGCTGCCACACAACCTGTGGTATGGATATATATTTTTTCTGATAAATATGTTATATGACAAAGAAATGCTTCATATTTTCCCAGTAGATTTACAAGCTCTCCAATTACCAGACAAATATCACAGTTGACATGTAGATCTTTCTGTATTGGTTGTAATACTGTAATGTTTTTGTTTGGTTGTTGATTTTTTGTCATTCCAGCCTACAAGACTGTTAGGGCTGGTAGAATTTCAATGATTTATTGTGTGTGAAAAATCTTGCACATGTACATACCCTGCTTAGCTGGAAGATACATTGGTGAGAGCAGTAACCGATGTACTGAAAGAGATATGTGATTATTGTGGCAAACTCTTAGTCACCTTTTCTGCGATAGGCAAAAAAATAGATTAAAAATACCAGGATCTGTCTGCTTGGTGTTCTGAGCACTCCTGTTCACCAGGCATTTTGATCTCTGTTCCAGGTGAATCCAGATGGGTTTAATATCTCATCTGGGGGTGGGGGTGGTGGATTTTTTGTTCTTTGAAAGAGTAGCACTGTTGATTTGGAAACAGGATACTTCTTTGCTGTATGACTCCCACCTCTTACTGCTAGTGGTAGGCAAGGAGTTGCTCCCCATCGTGCTCAGAGGGACTGGAGTGGAAATGTGTTTGCTCCTCTTTCACAAGTTGGACCGTGTGTTTACACAGCAATTCGGTTTATGAAGAGATCGCTAACAACTGATATCTCTATACTTTGTCAAATCCTGCTCTTTTGACAGAAATTTTCTTCAGAGCCTGGTTTGATTTTCTTTTTTTTTTTTTTTTTTTTTTTTTTTTTTTATCTTGCTTCAGAATTGCAAAATTCATGTGAATACTTAAATGCCAAACTTGGGGAGTTCTACTGCACAACTGTACTGCAAATGGTATTAAACCTGGCTTGCTTAAGGGTAGCTCATGTATGTATGCATAGAACTCCTCTGCTTTTTTCTTTCCTCCATTCCACAGCCATTGCATAAGAAACAAAGCAGGATGAGGATGGTAATAGCACAGGTGCACAGTGAACACATCTGTATGAAAAGAGGTGGGGTGGGCAATGCTGGGGCATTGGTGGCAGGCTGAAACAAATGACAAATGGAAGTACAGACAAAAGCACCCCTGTTAGCCAATTTTAGATAGTTTTACAACTAGTCTGTCTTGTTTGTTTTTAGTAAGCTGCTATGCTAAAACATGATAGTCAGAATCCAGGGCATGGTCAGAGGACAATTTTGGACAGAGACTGCATGTGAGGTGCTGAGGGGTCAGTGTTGTGGAAATGTAGAGAATCCTGGGCACTCCTAAATGGAAGCTTAGAAAAAGGGACTATTTTGTGTTTTAAAAAAATGTTGACTGATGAATCTGAATGAAAAATTGAATTGTACATCTATATTAGCTCATAGTATCTTTTAAGGCTTTAACGGATATATTGGCAAAAAGGTTCCATAAATGCTTCCCAACATAAAACTAATTTTTTTCAGAGCTGTTATTTGTCAAAGGTATTTGAGAAAGTTAAATTTTACATGAAAACATGCTAGAAAGAGTAGGGAAATTACATGAAATTGTATATATAAAATTATTGTAAGAGTTGAAAAATGGGATTGTAGCAAGATTACAAGTTCAAGTATTCCAGGAGCCTAATATTAGTACTAATAAAAAGGTTGTTTGTTTGTTTTTTTCCTCCCAAGGCTGGTCCAAGTGGCAAAGGGAAGCCGGCAAAGAGAACAGTGAATTTACTACCACAGTTGTCTCAGGTGGATTTCTTGTTTTTGTTATAGCTTCCATTTTCAAGTATGTATCACAGCATGTTTATATAGAGACCATTCAGATGTGTGCTGAAGTGGAATCATGTATATCACAGTCTCCCCACTATATATCTGCATACAGAGCATTACTGATATTTCAATATTTGGAAATATATTTCAGTATTTTCAAAACTTTAAACATAGAGTATTTGAAAAAAAAATGTAAATATTTAAGTAAGGTATAAAACTAGAGAGCATAAGAGCACTTACACAAGTCTAATATGCTCATTTCTTGTGAGCTGGATATTTTGAAGTCTAGGGCAATATATAAGTAGTAGTTAATTGTATGATTTTTATGCTGCCTTATTTCTGCTATATATTAATTTATTATTATTATTTATTTTTACTATGTTTAAGATATCATCAGTGTTAGAAAAAACTATGACAAATGTAAAAGTAAAATATAAAATATTTATTCCAGACAAGATCTAAGCCACCATGGCAGCAGACTTGTCCTTTATTCCATCTGAGTAAAGAACAGGAAGATGACGAGTCAGGAGAGTTTACTGTAAAAAATGAATATCCACCTGGTAAGGTTAACAGTAGTTTTTTCTACTAATGAAAATGTTTCAGAAACTTAAGTAAATGTGCAATACATTTTAACTTTTTTTTAAACTTCAAAATGTCCTTTCTGCAAGGAGAATATTTAAAGGCAAGATCCAAGAGACTCAAGACACAGGATTCTAGAGATGATGAAGCTGGACCATCAATTTCTAAATTGCAGAGCAGCAGTCATCTGAAAAAACAGCAAGAACGTTTCAGAAGTGCTCTTGTTAACATTATATTGTGAGTTTCCTTATCTTTGAATAATGTACTTTTCCTTTTTGATAATGAATCAAATTTTTAAATAATCTTAAATGTTCTAGATTACAAAGCAAAAGAAAGTTTGTAAATGGGTATGAACTACATCGCTGACTTTAAAAGCTAAAACTTAGGAGGTGAAATGCAAACTTGGTCAGATGTTTCAGTGTTCTTTTTGAATCAGAATGTCTTGTGCTTGTTGTAAAATTTTGCCGGTTACCTTTATTTCAGAATCGATATATAGGGTGGCTATGTATTACTTATGCCAGTAAAATGTATCTAAGAATGTGATCTATACTCTTCACTTAATTAGTTTTGGTTTTGTGTCAGGCAGGAAGACCTTCCTGAAGAACTCCATGATGGAATCCAGCCTCCAATATCAGATTCTTCTACACCAATAGAGAAAGATATTGTGGTAACTAAAGACTGTTTTCAAGAATATTAAATGCAAAATAGTGGTAGCCATTTATTGTAAAAATTGACAAGATTGATACAATGACAGAATTGTGAACACAAAAAAGCACTTAGCTCTAATTACATTTATTTTTACGAAATAAGCCCATATGTCAGTGAAACTCGCTTTAGCAATGGCTGTTTGGCAGTGGACTTGACCAATGCAACCTTTTATCCCACAGAAATACTACTATTACATTCACCATGGAATTGATACAAGAAATGTAGCCCCACTGGATGAATCATGGCTAGATCACGTCTTAGCTTTAATTCCACATCATCTGAAAGTATTTGATGAACATGTACATTCATTAACAGACGAAATGAAAGAAGACTATTTTCTGAGTGTAAAAAAGGCTATAGGTACATTTCTAGTATTTTATTCTTGTTTTATCCTAAGTTGCTGATACTCAGAAACGTTTGTTGTTGAGTTCTCGTCACTGCCGAGAGCAACCAATGTGGAAGAATTATAGGAAGTGCTCTCCTAGATGTTAGAGGTGCATTTTAACAAAAATAATACGCTGGTTTCCTTACCCTTGTAAGGTTGAAAGCTAATGTCATACATTTTCTTTTTTGATCTTTCAAAACTTATACTATTAAAAAGGGCTTTGCAATATATATATATAACTTTCTACTAAATCTATTTTCATATATATCCAAGTAAAACAATTCATCTCAATGAACTGTGCATTTTGGTAAACTTTTTTCCTTTGATAAACTTATTCTCATCTTGGTATTTTATTTTACTTTTTTTTTTTTTTTTTACACTTTTTTCAGTTGACTTTGTTTTAAGAGATACTAGAGAAAAAGAAGAGAAGAAGGATTCTCTTCTACCTCATCGTGCAGAGTAAGAAAATATATTTATTCAAAAACATTGACAGGAGACCAGTGGGGTAAAACAGCATGGGTAATGATTAGTATTAGGTAGTGTTACTTGATGTCAGTTGGAGCACTACACAAAACAGTAACAGTAAATAAGATTTAGTAATTAGTTATGTAAGTTCAAGTAATGATTATATAGCATCTCTGGAAAAAAAAATGAAGAAACATGTATCTACCTCAAATAATTGTTTGGAATTAATTTTATTTTTGCAGTGGTTAGCTAGTAAGAAATCTCCCATTTAACCCCACAGCATTTGAAAATGGGATATAGCAGGGCAAATCCTTGTGTATAACTTGCGTTGTAATCGATGGAACAATGCCCTATTTTGCACTGATTTCACTGAAGCTCTGTATTGTTTATCGATTGTATGTATTGAGCCAAAATGTAACAGGCTTAAGAATGTAGTAAATACAGACTTTTTGTCTCTCACAGCAGTTCACCAAAATGTACTAAAACATTAATAGGTGTCTAGCTTTTTTGCCTGGGTTATACAGCATGTAGGAACCTCTGTGTACTAGTGGGTAGATGTGGCATTTGATTAAAGGACTACCAGAATTCCATTCACATTTGCCTAAAAAATCTCTGGAGGCTACTGAAAGCGAGTGTGGCACGACTCCTGGGGTCACACATCTGCCCAGTGTGGCTCAGCCTAGTATCAACTTTTCTAGAACATACTTTATTTCTTACTGAGATTTGAAAGTAAAGAGGTACCACTTAACATAGGTATAGGCTTGAACTGGTAAATAAATTTGCCTTGTAGGTGCATGAAATCTTACAAATACTGTAGAAACAGAATATTTCCACTGAGATCAACCAGATTCTGCTTTGGGGCTAGTATTACTGTGTGATTTTAAAACCAGAAAATGTTTTGTTATAAATAATATTTCTGGTATGTGGTTTGAGGTATAAGCTTTTAAATACCAACTGGCAGGCTTTAGAGTATATAGGAGGGTGGCTGTTTTTTTGCCAGATACTACTTACGCAATTTGCATCTTGAAAAGAGGAGTAATAAAATAATAATTCATTGTTTTATATTCCCTGGGTAAGAGGCTATCCTACAATTTCTGACTTTGAAGATCTTTCATGTCTCCTAAGAACTGTTGTTTTGTAGGGCATCACATTAGTTTGTATGTAAGCTTATGTCACACACTTGCATACCAAACTCAAAGTATAAAATTCTCCTACTAGAATAGTCATCAGTAAAACAGTTGTATTCTGTTAACAGTACTTGAAGTATGATCTTTATTCTAAAGATAATAGTTTTTTTAGTCTAACTCCCTGTAAACACTTTTTCTGTCTCCTATAGAATACAGATTTATTAAAAAATGGATTAAAGTTCTATATCAGAACTTGAAGATGGGGGGAAAAAAAGCACTATTACAAACATGACTTATTTTTCAGTAATATTTTTGATTTTTCCCTTGGAACTGTGCCATTCTGTTGGAAATAAAGTGTTTCAGTATCTTGTGAACTGAGGTTACATTTGTCTACGTATGGAACTGTGGTCAATTTCTTCCATCTTACTGTTTTTCTTCTTCTAAGATACATCGTTTTTTATTTTTTCTATCAGAGTAAAATCTTGGAGAGGTGAAATGTCTGAATAAATTCTTAGATTAGTTTTTCATAAAACAGTATGAAAAATCATCGTTACTGTTTGAGAACCTAATGGTATTCTCTCTCATGCACTCAATGTTTGTCTAATTTTGGCACTTAATTCTTTTGGTGGGAATACGTGCTGGAGCATTCTCATTCCTGCCATACACTAGTGCCAGGGTTGTTTTTGAATGAAAACTGCCAAAACAATGTCAATAAAGCACTGCTTATGTGCAGTTTAGCACATGGTCAACCAAAACAGTTGAAGGAGGCTTGTCAAGAGGCTTGTATGGGGGAATAGCTAAGCTGTTAATTAGCAATTGCCTTACGTGTGAGATAGTTGCTGTTTTGCTTGGTGGTACTTCTGATTGTTTGCAGTAACAGAAGCCAGAATTACTTTACTGGCAGAAGCTTAGGATGCTACAATTTTGCAGATGTCTAAGGGGCTAGTTTAACACTTTTTGGAGCCTTGTCTAAATTCCTTACAGTAATAACCAGGCTGTGCTTTAGAGATTTTAATCTCTTTTTGTTCCTTGCTTGAGCCATTTACAGAGAGTGTCACATGCAGATCTAGAAAATGCCTCTTGATCCATTGTCCCAAGTTGGTGCTCCTTATGACAGAGCAGTATTTCAGTCTCTAATTATGACTTAATTCCTATGATCCTTTCAGGACAGTATTATTGAAAGTTAGTTCATGATGTGAATATGCAGAGGCCACTTAAAGAAGAAATCGAAGTTATTCATCTAGACCCAGAGTTCTCTGAGGTGGATTCTACATAATCACATCTCTACATAACTTATTCCTTTCATTGGAAACCCAGTGCCTGAGATTTGATGAGAGGCAGAAGGATCTGAGACGGGTTAAAATATCATGCTCCATTTCATATATGAGGAATAACTCTAAGAACATCCAGGAAGGCATGGAAACAGTTACAAACAGTGCAAGACATAACTTAATGGTTCTAGCTATACAAAATAAAGTAATTCTGTCATTGGTTCCTGAATGGGGCTATGCAAAATATACTGAAAATCTGTAGTTACACTTGTATAATCTGAGTTACAACAAAAGTAATAAAGGTTGCAATATGTATTTCTTAATTTGAAATACTCAATATTTTAACAGTAAAATTCAACCGTCTGTGGAAAATGGCAAATTACCTTGTTCAATATTTTTTAAAGGAAATAAAAGTTAGGAGTATATATTTAAACAAACAAACAAAAAACCATGCACACACCAAAATAGTATAATGCTTTTAAAAAGTTGAAAACAGACCCAATGGAATTATGAAAAGGCCCTATAATCGTGACCTTTATCAAATTGAATATGATGTTTATAAACATAAACTCAACATAATGTAGAAAATTGTGTATTAATTGAATAAATATTATATGTATGATGATTTTATTACATTTTAAAGATAAAACATGGCATAAGATACCATGAATAACAGATCTCTTAAGATTTGGCCAGTGTTTCTCTCTCATATATTTTTTTTTAATACACTGGTCAATATTTGAATATTAGCATTATTAATATCTGAATAATCAACAGAAAGCTAGATTGATCTATTCTAATTTGTCTGGGATGGAAATTAATTATCTTAAATATACAAATATTTTTGTTCTTCGAACAGCTATGTTATTCCTGCTGTGTTTTTTCTGTTGTTTTCTGTGTGTACATGTGTGTGTCTTGCTTTGTTTTGTTTTTAGACTAGAAGTATTGCCAAAACCTTGGAATAAATCTTTCACATCAGCATACAGTTACATGAAAGAAAATTTGCATGCAATGAATCCTTCAATGTTAGCTGTTCTGAACTTATGGGAAACTTCATTTAAGTAAGTGTTACATATTTTTCTTAGGTTTTCAGGTGCTCAACGATTTCAGAATCTGAGTGGGGAAATAATGAATGATGATATCTTAAGATTTCCGAGTCACCATATTGAATCTGGGGCAACTACATATACATATTGCTTGTCTGTACCTACCCAGAAATCACATGGGATGATTTTCAAAAATTAATCACAGAATCACAGAATTTCTAGGTTGGAAGAGACCTCAAGATCATTGAGTCCAACCTCTAACCTAACACTAACAGTCCCCACTAAACCATATCCCTAAGCTCTACATCTAAACGTCTTTTGAAGACTTCCAGGGATGGTGACTCCACCACCTCCCTGGGCAGCCTGTTCCAGTGCCTAACAACCCTTTCAGTAAAGAAGTTCTTCCAATGTCACATTTGCCATCTTTATTTCCTGTTGTATGTAGGCAGTTTTAAGCAAGAAGTCACATGTAGAATTTAGATTGTTTAGGAATTTTGTACTTCAGAGGCGTTCAGAAGTTTTAATGTTTGATGTTATATGTAATGACTAACATATACGTTACTCAAACATATGCACAAACTCTGATTCTATAAATGCTTATTAATATACTCAAATGTAGTAATTACTAATTCAATTTAAGATCCTGTATACAGACAGTACTGCAGTACTTATATTTGGGGGTTCTGAAATAATAGAAATAATAATAATGAGCTCTGAGAATAAAATTATATTGAAATGTTTAAAATATGTTTAAAATAACATTGTTTGAAATGTTAAATACAAAAAAAGTTTTATGGTAAAAAGATAATAAATAACAGGGTACTGTAAATATGCTCCTAAAATATTAATGTTATATTCTGTTTCAGAAATTTGCGCCTTCTTGATACGGAAATATTTCACAATAAACAGGAAGCTGAGGAACTCTCACCTTTCCAGATTGAAGTCATCCAGGAAATTGGAAAATCCAAAGCTATTCTATCTAGGAAGTACGATCCAGTGTATCCGTATTTTTGATGTTACAGGAAAATCTATTTCTTCATGTGTTTTTGAAAATCTGAGCTTTGCAGAGAGAGAAAGAATGACCCTTTTTAATAATACATGTTGTGGTGTTGTGAAATGCTTTGAGACCTATGACTGAAAATTGCTTTGTAAATATTGAGCTTATCATAATTTGTGCAGTTTTCTTATTCTGAATTTTGGTGTGATGTGTTTTGCTGGCTTCTTATAGGGATTTTACGAATATATGGATTTTAGTCTGTTATGAGAAACACTTCTGTTCTGAGGACTTGTTATCTAATTGCTCTGCTTCAAAGGATTTTTGGAGCTATTTTTGATTAGTGAAGGTCTGCTTTTTAAAGTTTCTCCAATTTTGTTTTCATTTTTCAAGTAAAAAATGGAAACAGCTAAAATAGTGAATGTTGAAGCAACAAATGAGCAAATGAGAAAGTCAACAATTCAACAGCTGCTATCAACAATTCATGACATTTAAAATGCAAATTGTGATAGAACTTTTTATGCAATAAAACTTGCCCCATCCATGCCTCACACAAAGCAATGCCTCTTATCGATATAGAAAAGTATTGAAACTACTATGTTCCCAAATAACTTTTTTCCTTGTCATTCTATGGAAGCGTTTTTTGTTTTTTGTTTTTTTTTTTTCAATTTTTATTTTTTTATTTCTGGCCTTGAAGATATTTTTTTGTTCTTAACTGAAGTCTGCACATTTCTGTGCTTTCTTCCTTCCCGTTTCCCTCCAGTACCAGAGCCGATTTCATTTTCACTAATGGTGACTGGGCAGAATTCCCCATGGAATGCTTTCACATTTTAACATCTACTGAGGTTAGAAGGCTTGCATAAGGTACTGCATAGCCCCTGGGGCTACACTGCCTGTGAAGCCTTTCTGTTTTCTGTTTACCGGAGAAATAGAAGACGAAGGCAATTTACCAATTTAATCTATCTTAATAGATAAAATAAAACATATAAAACATATTTTAAATATGTTTCCATAATAGAAGATATTATTTTCAGAGACACATTTCCTTTGAATGTAAAGATACTGCTGTATCAGCTAATTAAATTAAACTAGTTTCCCAAATATATTGCAACATATTTTGAATGCATGCGGTATGTACCTGTACAGCAATTAACTTAAAACTACAGGTTTATTCATGCTAATCACTTGACAAACTTAACAATATTGTATTCTTTTAAGGTGGCTTCCAGAAGTACAGAAAATCTTTTACCTAGGTAATAAAAGAAAACAAATACCCAGCAATGCCAGCACTGCTAAATTAGAGTCTTTCTTCAATTGTGCTGCCACTTTAATGACTCGTCAGCTGCAACATTTACTTCTACATTCTATTCAGGACTTCACAGATTTAATTGTTCAACCTGCAGTAAGTAGTCTTTCATATTCATACTAGAAACATTGCTTATCTATGTACCTACATTTTTTTTCCTGTGTATTCTACTTGTGGGGAAAAAAAGCATGAACTCTGGTGGCAGATGCTTTGGGGAAAAAAAGATACAAATATTTTAGAAATGCATTGTTTATTAAATGGAGTTTAAAAAACACTGAAGTCAGAAAGGAAATACTAGCATTTTAAATCTGGTAACCCGCAGGAAGACACCACAGTTAGTTAGACTTACAATAAGAATTCATTAATATAAAAGCCGCAGGCATCGTGCACGGTTATAATGCAAGAACTATATAGGTATGTTTGTAATCCCCATCTGTGAGGACGGTTTATCTTTCTACTATTAGTAGGTACCTATTACATGCTTTGGCAAACTAGTTGTGGGCAAAAATAATTAAGCAACAAGAGAATGTTTCTTTTGCACTCACACCATGTCTATTGTGGAAATAAATATTTCTCCTTGATATTTGATGTTTTGGAGTGTAACTGGATCTTTGTTCAGCTTTTGTTAATAAAGCTTCACCCTCAAATATTCACAAAACTCTGGCTCCAAATATCAAGGAAAAAATATGCAGAGAATCTAAGGAAGTGAGGAATCATACTGTGGAAGTATATGTTTTCATTCCTCCTTCATATATTCCTACACTTGTGGGAGTTACTACTATAAAGCAACTCTGTGTTGGTTTGTGCAAACAACTTCATAAAAGTTTTTGACTGGTGTAAAGAGGATACCTCTTGTGTCAACTAAAAATGGTATTGTATTTCATTGTAATGAATATCCACGTTACATTAATTTTATCAGAGACATTTCCAATTTGCACAAGTATTTTTATCGAGATTACTATTTGTCATATACAGTTAAAATCTTGATAATTCAAAATGTATATGCTGGAGTAATTCTTAACAATGCTTTGACACCTTCTACATGATTTAGGTTAACTAATATTTTACTGTTTTCATTTTTTGCTAGAAATCAGTCCGAGCCTACGAACACCCAGGTTTCATACTGAGGGTAACCCTTGAGAATGACCATATTAAATTTGAACCTGACTTTAATGACTATGAGGATATATTACTGAATGTCTATACTGTTATGATTAATGCTGTCAGTGATATACCAAGAATTGAGACCAAATTATTCTCTAAGTGGGTAAGAAATTACAATCCTCATGGTTTTTGTTTTGTTAATATACTCTTGCTATGTTTACTTTGGGGGGTATTTTTAATAAATAGTTTTACTGTCAAAGCTCACAGTAATACAGTAATATCCTTTCTGGATATTTGGAACATTTTGAAATAATCTTAATTTTATTATCAGAAGGCCCAATCACTATTTTCTAAGCAAATAAATAGCCATCAGCTATTTTCCAACAGCAGCTATTATAAATGTATTATATAATACCAAAAAAAAAAAAAAACCAAAAAAAAACATTCAAATTTTAAAGATATTTCTGCAGGATTCTGGAAATGTCTTGTATTTTGACACTGGAAGGTATTGTCATTTTAAATGTAGAATGTCATGAGTAGACTATCTTAAAACGAAACAGAATTTTAAAGCAGTTTCAATTTTACCAGTTTTGTACATTTTGTACATTCAACCAGATTAAAGTGTTAGGTGAAACAGGAAACAATCCAGGTTAAGTAAAAAAATATTTTGTGAAATAATTTAAAATTACATATTTTTTAATATATTTGTTTTGGAATTGTATATTGTTTTCAGTGTAGGAACCTTAGTTTCTAGTTTAGAGAAAGTGGAAGGAACCATACCTGTGTGGTGCATCTTGAACCATTTCCCAGAAAGCTATGGAAGGTGAACATTTCTATTGAAGGTTTCTATTGAATCTCACTTGGAGATTCTGTTGCCTTTTCTACTTAGCACCAACTTTAATTTTAAATAAAGATACCAACCCTCAACATTTCTGTTAATATGCTTAAAAGCATAACCAACCAAGCAGAAACCTGAATAACAGTGCTATTCTTTATAAAAATCAGTAATAAATAAGCTGTGAAAAGATGAATGAAAAGAAACGTCTCAAGCATATCTAAATGCACAGGAGCAAGGCTTTATAGCTTCTGAGTGTTTGCACAAAAGCGTTTTCCATAGTTCTAACGTGGAAAAATAAAGTCAGTGTTGACTAAAATTGTTGATGCATTTGTTTGGGCTGGACTAGTATGTAAAATTGTGAGTTTCTGGATGAAGCAGCACTTCTTGCTTGCTAGAGGCAGAGTTCCATAATCTAGGATTCAAAAAAAAACAATTGGGAGTAGCATTTAAATCACTGTGTATAAGAAATATAATTTGTAATCAAACTTTAATTAGAAAAACTTTAAAGTAACATTTAATTGTTTTTTCTTCTATCCTGTTAATCTTCCAAATATAGCTGACCTGCAAGAATTTGACTTGAAGTAACTTGAAAATGTGGTATATTTCAGTTGGTTTGTTTGTTTATTTTTCCTAAAGCCAAAAGGTGAGTCTTCATCAACTGTTTTGAAACCTGTTATCCTAGACGAGATCTTGGACAAACATAAGAAAATGATTAGAGAAGAAATTATCAAAGAAAGTGTTGCACCTGTTGAACATCTCAAGCTGTATGATAAGTATAGCTTTCTGATAAACAAACAAGCTGAACAAGATATTGATCAATTCCTGACCAAAGAACATACCTTTGAAGAAATGAAAGAGGAAATTATAAAATACCAGCAACTCAGTAAGGAAATAAAATATACTTCTAGGAAGGTAAATTATAATAATATTCATAAAGAGATATGGACATAATTTTAACATTGGTCTTGTACTAAGAATGTCAAATTTGATAATAATTAGGTGTGAGATAAAGTGAAATAAATTAGTCTTTTTACAAAAATAAATATTTTTTCATGAGTTAGTATTTCTGGGGTGTATTACCCTACTTCAGTGAGACAGTTCTTTTTACTAGATGTTCTTCGGAGACTTGTAAAGACATTCAGAGTACGTTCCACCTGGATGTGAAGGCACAAAAGAAAGAGTAGGTCTGGTCCTAACCCAAATTCTTTCCAAGCATCAAAGGCAGATAGAGGATCCTTAACGTGATCCACTTCTTTTTGTCTCTATAAGAAGACAAAAAACAGGTGGCAAGAATCCTTTGATTTCACATTCAGAAAAACAATTTGAAGTTTTAAGTGGTTTTCTGTAAACTGTTTCTCTTCTAGCATTCAGTGCTGACCTCTGTTCTGGAAAAACTAGTACTTACAGGCTTGTCATGATGGCTTGTGTATGGAAGTCAAGCTCACTTGCTTACTAGTAAAAGAAAGCATTGGATTCTGAGACTACCTGGAAGGCAGAGTCCCCTTTTAATCCTGCGAAATGTCACATATCCATGTGTTTCCAAGAGAAAAGCAAGATTACATTTTAGATGAATCTCAAACTCTGTAATTTCACCAGACAATATTCCTCTTACAGAGAGTAGATGCCCTTCTTATATGAGGCTATAGATTGGCAAGATTGAAAGCAATAGAAGTAAAATTTATATAAACTTTGACATGCACATACAGAAGAACAGTTATTCATAACTATAATTTTTTCTTCCTTTTCTTCATTTAAAGTTTTAAGAGCATTTTTTGATTTGACTGAATTCCTAGGTGAGGTCCCTGACATTCTGCTTAAAATAGAGAAGGAAAATAGGTACAAGCTGTTCAACATCCTGCTAACTTAAATTTGTATTGCAGTATCTCCGTCTAGGAATGTTTGAGCTGCGTTGTGATGAATTAATAAAGGCTTTGGTAAAGCGAGCAGATAATATTTGTGAAAAAGTTATTGCAAAAACATTCAGAGACCATCAAGACATAAGTTTGAGGTAACTGTCAAACTGAAAACATGTATTGAAGTGTATTTAATTTTGCTTCCACTGTTGAACTTTTATAACCCTTAAAGCATACATTAATCTCATTTTTGCTTTTATAAATATGTGATTTGTCTAAGGGTGGCTAAAGCAAAACACACATGCCGAATAGTTTATTTTGTATATTTTTCAGACTATGTGATGAGTTTGAGAGAATATCGGAAAAAGCCCTTACTACTCCATCCAATACGCAGGAACTAATGGAACTTAAGGTACTCTCCTTTTTAATGAGTCCAAGCAAGAAGTAGCTACCAATACTATTACTCTGTCCTTGAGTAATAGCATATGGAAGTTGCTCATGTTATGTGTGTGATTCTGGACCTGTTAAAGTCACTGGTGCTATATCTTTATTACAAAATAACAAAGGATAGGTCATCTTTGGCCATGACGTTTGAGATATCACATTTGGCTAAATGTGATTAGCTGAACTCATATATACAGCCGAACTCTTTTCCCCATCAAAACATCATGCCTGCAATCAGACTACCTGTTTGGAATAGTCCTTTGTCTCTGCTGTCACTTGTCCTGGGACACTGCTGAAAAGAGCGCCAGTAGGCTTGGACCAAAACCTTGTAAGGCAACAGTCTTCAGAGTAGGTGATGTGGAGCCCTGGGGTTGTACAACATGATCCATTGGGGTGTATGAAGGAAATATTAGAACTTATGTTTGTTTTTTGTTTTTTTTTTTTATCTAAAAAATGATAAAGAAAATAATCTTTAACAATGTTTAATATATAGATTGACACTGGTGCCCTCACTTGGTCTGTGTATCAGAGGGTTTTGTGTCATGTGCATACATGAGGTGTCCTGAGGGAAGATTGGTTGTTCCACAATGTAAAGGGGTTTGCGGCGGCACTCTCACTTTCAGCATTTTATAATGTATTGCAGTTTGTGTGTTCAGTGTTACACAAATCCACGAATAAATGGTTTTACAGATAATATCTAATTTTAACTAACCTAACCATCGTGAAATGGGCAAGTGGCTTTAAAAGATTACTACAGAAACACTGACTTGAAGATAATACTAACATCATGAGCACAAGCATTGTATAAGAAAATGGCAGAGCTGACACTTCTAGTATGAGCTCTTTGTCAGCCATGTTATGAGGTAAAAATAATGATGGTTTAATCAGATTTTATAAGAAGTTGGCCAAAAAGCCACTGCTTTGACTAGAATAAAAAGGCTTCTGGTAAGGTTATGGAGAGCACCACACATAAAATTCATTCACAGTGTCATTCATAGTCATGCTCTGAAGTACTTGATAATGACTGAGGCATAAAAGGTGTTAGTAAAGCCAATTGTTCTCAGGGTACCTAGTTCTCTGAGTTGGAAGATGGTGACAGGAAGCAAGATGATGCCCATATAATTCAGTGGGAAACTGTAAGTGACTTCCTCCATATTTTGAATGCTCATAAGTCTATGGGGCTGGACAAGACTCGCCCCATGTCAGTAATTTACTAGTAGTCTTGTCAAATAGGAACACCCTGGTAAGCCAGGAGGTTAGCCAATGAGACTGATCTACAAGGAGAGCAGGAAGGAGGATTGAGGATCCAGGGAATTACAGCCCTGTCAGTCTGACCTTGGTCCCAGGAATTGTTATGGAGTAGATCATCTTGACTGTCATCATACAGCATATAGAGGACAATCAAGTGATCAGAAGCAGACAGCACGGGTTTATGAAGTGCTGGTCCTGTCTGACTAACTTAATCTTTTCTGACAAGAATACCTACTTAGCAGGTGTGGGAAAAACTATTGACATCATTTACTTCTATTTTAGTGACGTGTTTGACACCATTTCCCACACTACTCTTCTGGAGAAACTGGCTGCTCGTGGTTTGGATGGGTACATGGTTTGCTGGATGAAGAACAGGCTGGATGGCTGGGTTCAAAGAGTCATAGTGAATGGAGTTCAATCCAATTTGTGTCTGGTCACCAGTGGTTTCCCCCAAGGCTCAGTCTTGGGGCCAGTTTTTACTTTAAGATTTTTGTCAATGATTTGGATGAGGGGATTGAATGCATCCTCAGTAAATTCAGGGATGATGCTAAATTAGGTGGGACTATTGATCTGCTTGAAGTTAGGAAGGCTTTGCAGAGGGGTCTGCATAAGCTAGATTGGGGGGCCAAGTCTAATTACGTGGCATTCAACAGGGCGAAGTACCATGTCCTGCACTTGAGCCTTAACAAACCAATTGAGAGATACAGGCTTTAAGAAGAGTGGCTGGAAAGCTGCCCAGCAGAAAAGCACATGGGGGTGTTGCTCAACAGCAGCCTGAGCGAGCATGGGCCAGCAGTGGGCCAAGGTGGCCAGGAAGACCAATGGCATCCTGGCCTGTATCAGAAATATTGTGTCCAGCAGGACTCAGGAAGTGATTGTCCCTTTGTATACAGCACTGGTGAGAGTGCGCATTGAACACTGCATTCAGTCTGCTACCAGAAGGATACTGAGTTGCTTGAAAACAGCAACGAAGCTGGTGAAGGGATTAGAAAAATCTATGAGGAGCAGCTGAGGGAACTGGCATTGTTTAGTCTGGAGGAGAGGAGGGGAGACCTCATCACTCTCTACAACTACCTGAAAGGAGGTTGCAGCAATGAGGATGTCAGTCTTCTCAGGTGACAAGTGATAGAATGCAAGGAGATGGTCTCAAGTTGCACCAGGGGTTGTTTAGATTGGATATTAGGAAGAATTTCTTCATGGGGAGGGTGATTTAAGCATTGGAATGGGCTGTCTAGGGAGGTGGTAGAGTCCCCATCCCTGGAGGTATTTAAAAGATACGTGGATGTAGCACTGAGGGGCATGGTTTAGTGATGGGACTCAGTAGGTTAGGCTGATTGTTGAACTTGATGATCTTGAAGGCCTTTTCCAACCTAAATGATTCTCTGATGCTCTGGTGGGAAAGAAGTTGAAGGTAGAAGTGCACAGAGTTCTACACGATGTTGTCAATGTGGTTAATTTTATAAAAACAAGACCTTTAAATAGTAGAATCTTTATAAAAGTTTGTAATAAGATGCGTAATGACTATGAGAAAGTTTTGTACTATGCAGAGATTCACTGGTTATCTCATGGCAAATTGCTTATGAGTTGTTGAATTTAAAGATGAATTATGCATTTTTCCTTTACAAAGTGTTCCAAATTTGCTGTCATTTTCTGTGATGACAAGTGGCTGTCAGCCATACGCTACCTAGCAGATATTTTTGAAAAAATATGTGCACTTAATCTGTCCTTCAAGTTAAAGGTGACGTTTTTAAGAATGAATGAGAGAGTAACTGTTTTTCAAAAGAAAACTGTGCTATGGGGGGAGAATTTTGAAATGGATGTCTGGAAGTGTTTCTATCATTATGTGGTTTTGTTGCTGAAAAGGATGCGTGTCATCTATAGAAACTCTCATATCTGTATATACAGTTTAGAAAATTCTGTTTCCAAGTTGTTGTTTTTTTAACTGTTAAAAATCTTACTAACAAAGCGTTTCAGTGGGTTTTGAACCTGTTAAAAATACAAAAATGTGATACCTTCTGATTAGTTTGAAAGAATAACTGGCTGATACCAAGGAAGATGGAAATTTCCTAGCTTAAATTCAACATTGGTCAATAGGATCGTGAGCAATGTAAGTGCAGCCAATGGCTACTATAGTTTAAGAAGACAACAAATTATTTCTGCAGTGTGGACAACATACCATCAGAATTAAATCTAGATTGCGTGTTCTTCAGGTTTCTGAACAGATAGTGTAGTTAACAATGAATATTTCTTGGTTTCCCTGATTTAAAGCTGAGCAATCAAATTAGATGTGAAAGACATAAAGGATCCATTTATAATAGCCTAAAGTAATCAATGACTCAAAACCTCTGATTTAATGAGATTAAATATGTTTGGTTCTTGACAAGAAAACTTTAAAAAGCACTCACTGGTAAGTAAAGGTAAAATTACTTCATGCAATCTTTACATACTGTGTTGAATTATCATTTAAAATTTCATAGATGTAGGGTCTGCAGTTTGGTAACTAAAATCCCATCTCCTCACTTACAAATACCACTTCTCTAATCAAAACCCAACTGTTGTTTTTATGTATTCAGGCTCTGTTCAGCAAAGCACTTGCATACGCACTTAAAACATAACACATGTCTTAGTCTCTTGCTGTTCAGCTAAGTTCTGATGTATATGCTTGATTTTAAATGTGTGGAATGTAGATGGGTGCTTAAAATAATTTGGATGCCTGAGTAGTCGGCTAAATTTGGATCAGAGTGATTTGAACTGCTACAGTGAAGCTGAACACGGAATATAAGGGGAATATAAGGGGAATAATTTTTTCAAGTAAAAAGTAAAATGTTTAGAAGTTGGAATCTGTGCTGAGACTATGGTGCCTTTAAGATACATACATTTAATACTACACTTTTGCATTGGAGGAGAAAAAATTGCAAGTTCTAACGTGTAGCATATATTTTACCTGCATCAGACCCCCTCTAACAGTTCTCCCACATCAATGCTGAAAAGATGTATCAGTCTCTGTTTGGGGTATTCTTTTAATAGGCCAATGTTCTCTAGATCCATAGCAGTAAGTATACTTCGATGCATAAAAACTACTGTTAAAAAAGAGAGCAGAAGTGTGGGTTTACTGGACAGTTTATCCCTACCTCAAAATGTTTCCAGTGTTTTCACAATGTCATCATATTAAAATTTTCTGTATCTTCAATTGATATCAAGTAGTTTTTATATATACTGGTATGCTATTATCTGTCCAACTGGCCAGTGTTTTTATTAATACTGCTCTTTTAGAGGCTTTCAGAGCACGTAGTTACAGATTTATCATTTAAACACGTCTGCATTGCTGCTCTGTTAAGAGTACCATACAGAATGCTACATATATCAGCCTGCTATGCTGTCAACTGTTTAGATTTGAAAGAACAGCGTTAAGTTTTATTTTAATCACAATGAACAATACAGTAGTTGTCTATATTCTTTATATTCTTCTAGGGAAGACCTAATCTTAACTGGGCCATCCAATGCTTCCCTTTCTGAAGTATGTCCTGGCTTCTTATCCAAATTTGTGACACTTACAATAGCCTGCCTGGATTGGTTTCCGTTAGTCCAAAGATTCATGCATATAGTATCAGCAATTCTCTTAAGTTTTATTCAGTAAAATATCTAATAAGGCAACTGTCTTAACAAATTATGTATAACAAGTTATGTACTGTAAAAGTAGCTAGTACCACGTTGCTCCAAAGAAAACAGTTTTCAGATCATGTTTTTCCAATTTTATTACATAAAATAATAAAAAAAGTAAAAAATTAGCTTTTAAAGTTAAATGCTATTTATTTAGCGATTCTTTTGGGATTAAATTATGTAAAATATCTTTCCTTTTAATTTCTGTTTCCAGGCCTGTATACAGAAAATAGAAACACAAGACATGATTGAATTGCAGCAGAAATTAATGAATGCTGTAAATTATGTTGATTTCCTGATAGAACATGTCAACTTTTCACTAGCAGACATACGACTGAACAAGAATGTTTTTCAGTGGAATGCACGAATGCCAGATATCTTTGAGGAGCACAGAAAAATAATTGAAGAAAAGACAGAACAATTTCAAGATGGTCTTAAGGTTTGTAATGACATCTTAAAAAGACTTTATTTTTAATGACATATAGGACATTAAATGATATTGGATGGAATCATCTCCTTTATTTTCCCATATATGCTAAAAAGTTTGCAGTAAAGACTTTGTATTATTCTTGATATTAACTAATTTTTGTCTGTTTTCCACCTGCTCACTTTTAACATATCCAAGAATTGTACAATACAAATCACATCATATTTTGGATTCTGAAAGCTCTTTGGTTACAGAATTTCTACCAATGTTGATGAAAGCTGTCTGTATGTGAAACAGTAAAACTCAGCTCCATTAAAAAACACGTATGTGGCTTGGCTTATGTGCATGAGCAGTCCCTTTGGAGTCAATAGCAGTGTCTGAAATTTGTTATAGGTCCCTAAAAATAATAATAATAATAACTTAAGTGTGATTTTGCTGTTAGGATAATGTCACATATATTAGTTTTATAACATAAATGCATCTTATTTCTATATTGTTGTTTGTTTTGTCATGTGTTCTTTGTTTTTGTTGTTTTTTTTTTGTTTTGTTTTGTTACATTTCACATGTATTTTATCTCTGTTGCTATTTTTCACTAGATTTACTAGGCTTTTACATTACAGTTTGTTACAGTATCTAAGTTCTGGGGTGTCTCTAAATGGATTGCTAATTATTAGGTTGCTGATGTGTCAGGGTTACTGACCCTAGTTTCATGGTCATTTTTGTCTTAGATCATACATATTTTAAGATAGTACGTTTCTATGTTTATGCAATACATTCAAAGAAGGAGCTGCTAATTGTTCTTGTATTACAAACAAATGTGCAGCATAGATAACGTTTTCTTGGAACATGTTATTGTTTTGTATGGTCTGATGCTCGGTTTCAGACACTAACTACTGTTGATAATTGGTGTGAAATGCATGTTGTGAAGTGGTATGTATGAGGAAAAAGCTCTCCTTGAACTGTGTGGCTTTGAGACAAGAGACATACCTCTGTCTTGTGAAAATGTTTAGCTTCATTTGTCATTTGATTAATCTAATCCTATTATTGTATTTTAATTTCTGATATACTAGGGATCTGAATTTATCTTTCTATTATTAGTATGCTGGCTGTATATGATATATAGCAAATCAGAATTGTTATTCCTCCTTTTTACAGAAGGTTAAATTTATTGTGATTTTCTTCATGATAACTTTGTTTGATGTTTTAGATACGCCGTGAACAATTTGTTGAGGAACTGAAAAGCTACTCTAAGCAGGTTGAAGAATTTAACACGTTTGGCGATGTTCAAGAAGTCAACAAATATTTGAAGAAAGCTCAAGCATTAAATACAAAGTTGGATCTTGCTGCTGATAAGGTACAGGTTATAGTCTGAACTAGTCTAATAGTATAAATTGTATATTTGTGTTATCAGAGCAAACAGTTAGCTTAGTAATGCAGTAATTCCTAATTCAGTTATGAAATATTTTGCATCATTTGTGATTTAAACAGCAAATTTACTGAGCAAAATAAATTGTTGCTTTGTGATCTTGAGTTAATGCTGTAGTGTTTTGCATAGTGAAAGAGTGGATTAAGTTCATGTAGATTTATACAGAAATTCTAATTTTATGTTCTGTGAAGTACAATTCCTTATGCTTATTGTTTCTTCATCTCTGTTACTGAATCCGTGCTAATGCAAATTTTAGAGGAATGCCAGATACTATTTTAAACTTCTAGCTGTACTCCTCTATTGACTAACGTGAATGTTGAGCTGTCAGTGTTAAAGATTGCTTTAACTGCAGTCAATAGCAGCAGTTAAATAATGGACTGTTTTAGTAACTCGAAACTCAGTCTGGTGCTTGTTGATGACACTAGAAAACCTCTCTAATCCCTGTGGTAAGGACTTGATATCACAGATATCTTGGCTTATATTTCACGCCTCAATTATCTCCCAACAGATTGAACAGTTCAATGCGGAAGAAGATGCCTTTGGATGGCCAGTATCGCAGTACCCTCAGCATAAAACAATACGGAATGCTCTTGTTCCATATCTTCGTCTCTATGATATGACTGTTGAATTCAACAGAAAACACAAAAACTGGATAGAGGGATCATTTACAGAAGTGAATCCAGACAACGTAGAGGTAGATGTAGGAAACTACTGGCATGGACTGTATAAACTAGAAAAAGGTTTCCACAATTCTCCAAATGCACTTGCAATAACCCAACAGGTTAAATCAAAAGTAGAGGAATTCAAAAGCCATATTCCTCTAATCCAGGTGATTTGCAATCCTGGTTTGCAAGAAAGGCACTGGGAAGAGATGTCAAAAATTGCTGGTTTACCTCTGTCTCCTTCTGAAGACTCAAATCTGTTGTCATACATTAACTTACACCTTGAACCATTCCTAGAAAAGTTTGAGACCATCAGTGAAACAGCCAGCAAAGAATATTCACTTGAGAAGGCTTTAACAAAAATGATTTCTGAATGGGATCAAATGGAGTTCACTTTTCTTGCCTACAGAGAAACAGGAACCCATATTTTGTCATCTGTAGATGATATTCAGATGTTATTGGATGATCACATTGTCAAAACTCAGACCATGAGAGGTTCTCCATTCATTAAGCATTGTGAAGAAAGAATAAGGTAATATTTTTTTCTCTCCAATAGGGAGTCACCAAGTGATTTTACTAAATAAGAAATGATATTTTCTGGTTAATCTAAAGCATAGGGCCTTCAAATGTTTTTGTCGCTCCTACTTAAGCAGTAAATTATTCTCATTTTACAGGACTAAGTATTTTGTACATGCCAGAAAAAAACATTAATTGCCTTTTAAAGAACATTTTTATTTTTAATTATATGGAAAACTGATAATGTATTGGAGAAGCTCCAAAACATTTTAACATGCTCTGGTAATGAAGGTTCCAGATATATAATATTACCTTCGTTTAACCGCACAATATATATTTGAGTTATAGAATGAAAGACTGTGAACTAAGAAAATATAGATTAACCTTTGTACGTGCCTTTATACGTAATTTTTAAAGCTACTAAATCTTTTATCTGTTCATTACAAATGCTAATTAAAAATGTTAGCCTTTTTGTAAGGGAGGGGCAGAAAAAAGACAAATCCAGGAAAGCAGTAAAAGATAGTATTTATTCTAATGCAGAAAAATACGGTCCAAAACATCTTTGCATGTTAAAAAAATTTATACTTTCATTGTTTAGCACAGGTTTTAATTCGAGTTTGTCTCTCCTTAGTAAATTCTCTACTTGCTTCTTAAATTCCCCGGACATAGTCAAATTGTGGAAAAATAAAAATATTTCATAGAATGTTTGGCTATAACTATCTAGCTGTATAAGTACCTTCAAACTCCATTAGCATGCAAAAAAGCTATTTCAGATTTCAGAACATATTCAATAAATATGAACACATACTTAAATGTACATATATGTGCATTCCAGTAAGTATTAATTCTCTAACTACTACTGCACTATAGTATAAATGTTCCTTCTTTATTTATGTAAAATAGTAGTTTTTATATATTATTATGTTTAGCAAAAGAATAACTACACCACAGTAGTTTCACTTGAGGGTTTTGGTTTGCTTTATCAACTGACAGCATTTGTCGAGGCTCTTAGTAAGTACTTAAGTACTAAGTATTAAAAGTACTTTAGTCTTTGAGATCTAGGTGATTACCCAATGGTTGCTTTCTATATAGCCCTACAAAGCACCGTAGAATTCTGGATTTCTGCCAGAGAGGTTCCCAAATTCCTTGTCTTCATTTTTGTTTATCTTAGGTGTAAACAAATTAACCTGGCTAATTTTCCTCTTTGAAAGCTGAATTTTTCTCTGCCTTTTGGTAGAAAAGAGATCATCAGAAATGATGTATTAATGCCAATAACTAGAAGATGAAAGAGGGACTGGGTAAAGAAGAAGGTATATGTAAGAAAAGCTGTCTGTTGGTTAGAATCTGTGGTGGGTAAATGAGTGAATGAAGAAGTTAAGCATGTTTTCACAGGTTTCATTTTACAGAATTCAGCGCAGCCCATGTATAAGGGTCATGTTGAGAAAATCACTCTCATAGTTCTTTTATACACTACATATGTTAACAGTATGCACCTTTAATAATATTTCTATCTGCACTTTCGAGTGGAATGAGAGTTGCAAAATGATGCATAGTTTCTATACAGGAAGGAAAAATATATGTACCTGTTATAGGACAATGTATTTATTTACTTATTTATTTTCAAATTGATTGTGTATGTGAGTTAGGAATACCAGTGACATTAGGGAAATGATAATAACACATCTGTGATGCTGTTGAGATAGTGAAAGGATGGTGTTAATGATTTTTAATGAAGAACTCAAAAGAACTGAGGAGACTCAGAAAAATGATAGACTAAAGGACTGAAGATTGAATAGATATCAAATTTTAATGTTGAGTATCTGATCTATCAACAGGTTTATTTAACATTCACATTTGGAAGTTGAAGTTAGAAATAAAATGTAACGGTTTAAGTGGCTCAAATTAACACCTGGACTATCTATTACTTGAAATCTTTAATTAAAAACAAATGTCTTCTTAGGATAATATCTACTTATTTTTGATTTAATAGTTCATGTTACTTTCATGGCTTTCTTCTGCCATTTCAGCCCGTCTAACCTAGCAAACAATTAGACATAGTAATCTGGTGATTGGCATATGCCAACAACCAGATCGCATACTTAATGTCTGTGAATTGAAGTGAATTTGTCTAGATATTACTACACACTGAAGCATGCACTATGTTTATTCACTGATACTGTTGGTCTTTTTATTAGAATAACCTAGTTTGTGTAATCCTACAGTCAACCTTAAAAAAAGGTAGTTCAAACAAGTACAGGCGATCCAGTTCCAGTAATGAGTGTGGATGTTGTTATGCAGGAAATCTGCCTAACAGGCTAGATGAATATGCAGTATTCCATTGAAATCTTAAAACTTTTTGCCTGTTACACTTGCTCCTGAATATACAGCTTGCCAAAAAAGTCTTAGCAGTGTGAGAGAAATGTTACACTGGAAGCATCAATTCATGCATTTGAACTAATACTGTTTTACAGGGAATGGGAAGGAAAGCTGCTGTTGGCACAGGAGATCCTGGACGAATGGCTGAAGGTTCAAGCTACTTGGCTTTATTTGGAGCCAATTTTCAGTTCTCCAGACATCATGGCTCAGATGCCTGAGGAAAGTAGGCAATTCACTACTGTGTTTAAAACATGGAAAGACTTAATGAAATTAACTTTTCAGGTAAGTGCCATTGTCTTAAAGATACAGAGTGAATTAGTAGTGTATACTAGAAAATTGCTTCTGATAGCACAGTAATCTTTTCTGTTTTAGCCCTCTTTCTTAGATTCCTTTTAAAATTATTTTGTAGAACTGTTTCACACAGAATTATAGAAGCATTAATTGGGAGAGACCGCTGGAGTTCAGCTAGTCTAACTTCTTGTTTAAGGCAGAACTTTTGCTAAAACTAGATCAGGTCAGCCACTGCTTTACTTAGCCAAGTTTTGAGAACCAAAGGACAGGGATTCCTTGGAGGTTATCTCCAGAGATTTTAGCAATGTGCTACCTTCCTAGCAAATAATTTTTTCTCAAACCTTCCTAGCAAATAATTTTTTCTCAATATGCAAGCTGAACGTCCCAAGGAAACATTTGTACTTGGTGTCTCTTGTTGCCTAACTGTCACTGAAAAGAAATTGGATCTGTTCTTTATTTGTATATTTCATTTCTTTATTTTTTATTTTTGATTGTGGTTCAGGTAGTTGCTGGTTACAGTTAAATTCTACCTTAACTTCCTTTTAAGCAAGCTGAAGAATTTCATCTCTTCCAGCCTCATCTCTCAAGCCATGTTCCATACTAGGGACTAAAATTAAGCACATACAAAACACAGTAACATAGCAAAGGTGATTGTGGCACTGTAGGTCAAGTGACATGATCTTCACTGATGAATCAATTAAATTTTACACTAGCAGTTCTTTTGAAACAACGTTGTTTGCATATAAAATGGTAGAGACATCTCTGTAACTTTAAACCAACAATGTTCAACTTCCTTCAAAAATGCTAGTATGATCTGTTAAGAATAAATACATAAGGCAGTTGTTGGACATAATCACTACGCTTGTCTGCCAATTCAAAATATTCTGGTCTTGCCAATCTGTGTGTTATTTGATCCTTTCTGGAAGTTATCACGTTTACTAGGATCAATTGAGATTGCATGAATGCTCTCTGTTAGAAACCTAGCCTAGGGCCAGGTTAGATTGGCTGCATTTGCCAGGCTATCTGGATGAAGAATACTTGTATGATTTCTTCTGCTGACTTTGCTAAGAGGGCAATAGCATCTAGCAAAGAGGTGGTACTAGGAAGGAAAGAGGCAAGAACTGGAAGAGGCATGATTCTACATCCAATCTAAGCTCCTGAATATGGACATTTCTATTAGGATGGTGCATTTTTATTTTTAACTGGGCTTACTAAACAATTCAACAAACTTGAAAAGATCTCTGAGTTCTGCTGGTTTGAGGCCCAGGGCAGGGCATAAGCTTATTGTTTGAAGGAAAAACTGAAAAATTACATTTTTAACTCTCACACTTTTGCAGAACCTTCAGAGATCCTTTATATTATTAGGAGAAATGCTGAAGCAGTCACTCAAAAAGATTTTGGTCTGAAGTTTTTTCAGATTGCAGATGTGTTTTTGGTGTAAGAATTCATAATATAATATATAAAGGAACCATTTGTTTTATTTCCTGGCAGTTCTCCTCTATCACTTAGTTATTTTTCAGTCTGTATGCCTTTTGTATCCTTCCTCCCTGCCTTTTTCTCTCTCTTCTCTCTGATCTTGTTCGTGTTCTCTCTCTCCCTGCCTGTCTTTCTCCCTCTTGCCTTTGTGTCTGTCTCCTCCACCCTCTTGTCTCTCTCTCTCTTTTCCCCCTCTCTGCCTTCCTCTCCTCACCTTCTCTTCTGTTTCTCACATGCATTCTTTCTCTCCCCAACCCCATCCCTCATGGTCTTTCTCTCCTTTTCCCTCTTCTGATTTAGAAGAAAAATCAGAAATTTATCCCATCAAGCTATTGTGAAATCAGAACTATTCACTCTGGGTTAAGAACCAAGTAAAAATAAAAAAGGGCAAGAATTTCAGAATTGTATTTATTATATTTCTAAACATTGTATCTGATGAATGATCTATCTTAAGAAAATCTTATAATTTAGATATTCAGTTCTAATCAAATTTGAATTATTTTTTGAATGTAATGTATCATATCTGGCAGAAAACAGAATCAGCTTTTGCATGTACAGGAAAGCGTAAATGCCAGAATAATCGTCTAACAATCTAAGTTTATTTGCACTAAGCAACTTGGCCTTATTTTCCAGAAGATGGCACTCTGTTTCCACAAATGCAATGTTTCCTTAGAGCTTAAAAGAAAACTCTTCTCCAGTCAATATGAATGGTCTTTCTTAAAGCATAATGGTAACTTGAGACTGTTCATGATTTTTTTACATTTATATGCCATTGTATTATAAAATTGCTGTGAAAGGAACGCTCCTTTTATTTGCTTAGCTTTTCATCACCAATTTGAATAATCATATATTATTCATTCATTTTAAATACCTAATTTAAGTAAAACATATTCATAAGGACTAAATTATTTAGTGACTTATTTTTCATTTGTCATAAAGTAAAATAAAACAAAAACATCAAACCTACCCTAGAATATGGAAGCATTTCTATTTTTTTGAGAAAGAAAGGAAAAAAAATTCCAAGAAAAAAATTTCAAGGCTGCAACCTGTGATATCTTAAAAATTATCTCCTGTTTAGAAACTGGAGATAGCGATGGTCTTTTAGCAGGCTATCCAAACTGTTTTCATACACTTAATTTATACTGTTTTCCTCATACAGGTTTTTCCTCTTTTTCCTCAAATTTGTTCAACAACTGATACTGATGTATTGAATGAGAGTTACAACATTAGTTTTTTTCCCTCTGTGTCTTAGCAGATCCATAAACTGGAAATCTATGTTTATATATATATTTATTTATTTATTTATTTATTTATTTATTTTATTATTATTATTTTTATTTTTTATTTTTTTCCCTCCCTACTTATCTTTTTCTCATAGGAAATGATAACCAAGCAGGAAGAATCCATTTATAACACTGGTAAAATGGCTTTGATTAGCTCAATCAGTTGTGCTTTTACAATTTGCTGATTATAAACATGCTAAGAAAGGGAACAAAACCTCTTTCTGTTGGCAACATATAGTTATGTGCTGCTTATGAATTACAAAGTGTTTTATAAAACAAATGACTAATTGTATTTGTGTGCTGACAGCTTAATTATCTATGTATAGATGAAAAGAGTAAGTACTTATTTAGTTTGTTCTGGTTTAGTATGTTGCAAGAGGCAAGTAACAGAAGGTAAATGTATTTTATGTACAAAAGAACACTGATTGTGTTACAAAGGTACACCTCCATGAAGATTAATTAGATAAACATAAAATTATGTTTATTTATTTATTTAGTAATTTAGAAGTATATGTGTATTATGAGCAAGGAGTTGAACCAAAGCTGAATGCAGATTGCAAATCATTTAAAAACGGTTTTGAACTGAAACCAAACTTGGAATTTATTTTTGAATTCTCCAAACTGAAGCTGAACAGCAGTCAGGTTACTAGGCCAAATCTGCATTGTCACCCTAAGAGGGATTTATTTGTCATGGATACCTTTTGAGCCTTGCACAACAGTATAGCTTGTCTCTCTTCATCTGTCCATTGCAACATGAGTCACCAAGTTTCTGCCCAGTGATACTGTGTTGTTCTGCAAACCCTATCATGTATTGTACCATGAGCGAGTTAGAATCAATTCATAGTTAGCAAGTCAGTGAATCACAGAATTGTCTAGGTGATCTTGCAGGTCTCTTCCAACCTAGTCTGACCTCTGACCTAACACTAACCAGTCCTCCACTAAACCATATTGCTAAGCTCTACATCTAAACGTCTTTTAAAGATCTCTAGGGATGGTGACTCCACCACTTCCCTGGGCAGCCCATTCCAATCCCTAACAAACCTCTCGGTAAAGAAGTTCTTTCTAATATCCAACCTAAAACTCCCCTGGTGCAACTTTAGCCTATTCCCTCTCATCCTGTCGCCAGGCACGAGGAAGCATAGACCAAGCCCCACCTCTCTACAGCCTCCTTTAAGGTACACGTAGAGTGTGATAAGGTCGCCCCTGAGCCTCCTCTTCTCCAGGCTGAACAACCCCAGCTCCCTCAGCCGCTCCTTGAAAGACTTGTTCCCCAGACCCCTCACCAGCTTCACTGCCCTTCTCTGGACTCTCTTGAGCACCTCCATGTCCTTCTTCTAGTGAGGGGCCTAAAACTGAGCACAGTACTCGAGGTGTGGCCTCACCAGAGCCAAGTACAGGGGGACAATCACTTCCCTAGCCCTGCTGGCCACACTGTTTCTTATGCAAGCCAGGATGCTGTTGGCCTTCTTGGCCACCTGAGCACGCTGCTGGCTCATATTCAGCTGCCTATCAACCAATACTCCCAGGTCCTTCTCTGCCTGGCAGCTTTCCAACCACTCATCTCCCAGCCTGTAGCTCTGCTTGGGGTTACTGCGCCCCAGGTGCAGGACCCAGCACTTGGCCTTGTTGAACTTCATGTGGTTGGCCTCAGCCCATGGGTCCAGCCTATCCAGATCCTCCTGCAGAGCCTTTCTGCCCTCGAGCAGATTGACACACACACGTAACTTGGTGTCATCTGCAAACTTACTAAGGGTGCACTCAATGCCCTCATCGTCAAAGATAGTAAAGAGGACTGGCCCCAGTACCGAGCCCTGGGGGATGCCACTAGTGACTGGCCTCTAGCTGGATTTGACTCCATTCACCACAACTCTTTGGGCCCAGCTACCCAGCCAGTTTCTAACCCAACAAAGCATACTCCAGTCCAAGCCATGAGCAGGCAGTTTCTTGAGGAGAATGCTGTGGGGAATGGTGTCAAAAGCCTTACTGAAGTCAAGGTAGACCACATCCACAGCATTTCCCTCATCCACCCAGTGTGTCACTTTGTCATAGAAGGAGATCAGGTTCGTCAAGCCTCTCATAAACCCATGCGGACTGGGCCCAATCACCTGCTTGCCCTGCAAGTGCTGCATGATGACACTCAAGATAATCTGCTCCATGAGCTTCCCTGGCATTGAGGTCAAACTGACAGGCCTGTAGTTCCCCAGGTCTACCCTCCGGCCCATGGGTGTCACGTTTGCTAGCTGTCAGTCGACTGGGACCTCCCTTGATAGCCAGGACTGCTGATAAATGATGGATAGTGGCTTGGCCAGCTGTTCTGCCAGTTCTTACATTGACTTGCGTACATCCAAGTGCTGTAGCAGGTCGCCAACCATTTCCTTGTGGATAGTGAGGGCCACGTTCTACTCCCCATCCCCTTCCTGTCACCAGCTCAGGGTACTAGGTATCCAGAGAACAACTGCTCTTGCCGCTAAAGACTGAGGCAAAGAAGGCATTAAGCAGCTCAGCCTTTTCCTCATCTCTTGTAACTAAGTTTCCCCCTGCATCCAGTAAGGGATGGAGATTCTCCTTAGTCCTCCATTTTGTGTTGATGTTTTTATAAAAACATTTTTATTTTCTTTAATGGCAGTAGCCAGTTTGAGCTCCAGATGAGTTTTGGCCTTTCTAATTTTGTCCCTGCACAGCCTTGCAACATCCTTATAGTCCTCCTGAGTGGCCTGCCCTCTTTTCCAAAGGTTATAAACCCCCTTTTTTCTCCTAAGCTCAAGCCACAACTCTCTGTTGAACCAGGCCAGTCTTCTTTCACGCTGGCTCGTCTTTGGGCACGTGGGGACAGACCGCTCCTGAGCCATTAGGATTTCCTTCTTTAAAAGTGCCCAGCCTTCCTGGACTCCCCTGCCCTTCAGAACCACCTCCCAGGGGACTCTACCAACCAGTGTCCTGAACAGCTCAAAGTCAGCCCTACGGCAGTCCAAGAACGCAGTTTTACTGATTCCCTGTCCTGATTTTGCCAAGAATAGAGAACTCTACCATTTCATGGTCATTCTGCTCAAGACAGCTCCCAACCACCACATCTCCCACCAGTCCTTCTCTGTTTGTGAAGAGAAGGTCTAGCGGGGCACCTCCCTGGGTAGGCTCACTAACCAGCTGTGTCAGGAAGCTATCTTCCACTCAATCCAGAAACCTCCTAGACTGCTTTCTCTGGGCTGTGTTGTGCTTTCAGGATATGTCTGGGAAGTTGAAGTCCCCCATGAGAACAAGCGCTGACAATTTCACAACTTGTGCCAGCTGTCTGTAGAATTCCTAATCTGTCTCCTCATCCTGGTTTGGTGGTCTATAACAGACCCCCACCAGGCCTTGTTGGCCTTCCCACTGATCCTAACCCACAGGGGCTCAACCTTATCATTCCCAGCATCAAGTTCCATGACATCAAAACACTCTCTGATATAGAAAGCCACACCACCATCCTTTCTGTGCTGCCTGTCCCTTCTGAAGAGCCTATAGCCAGATGTTGCAGCACTCTAGTTCTGAGAGTGGTTCCACCATGTTTCTGTGATGGCAACCAAGTCATAGCCTGCCTCATGCACAATGGCTTCCAGATCCTCTTGTTTGTTGCCCATGCTGTGTGCATTAGTGTAGAAGCACTTCAGTTGGGCCATTGCCTTCTCCTCTGGCCTTGCTATTGTTCCCCCTGGCACACCTCCAACAAGCCTTATTTCAGCCCCATCCCCCTTCTTACCTAAATCCCTCTCAATGAGCCCTGCCAGCTCCTGGGCTAGGATCCGTTTTCCCCATAGAGATAGGTGGGACCTGTCTGCAGCCATCAGAGCGGGTGGCAAGTAAAGCACCCCATGGTCAAAAAAAACAAAATTTCTGTGTTGGCACCAGCCTCTGAGCCATGTGTTTATCAGGTGGGCTTTCCGTGTTCTCTCTGTACCTCTCCCTGCTACTGTAGGGATGGATGAAAACACTACCTGTACTCCCACTCCATCCACTAATTGCCCCAGTCCCCTAAAGTCCCGTTTGATAGCCTTCAGGCTTCTCTCTTCAATATTATCACTGCCAGCCTGGATTATCAAAAGAGGATAATAATCAGACGGGCAAACCAGGTTGGGAAGCTTTCTGGCAAAGTCCCTGACCCTGGCCCTATGGGTAGGGTCAGGCCAACAAATAGGGCCCTCTGTTCCCCTGTGAAGGGAGTCACCTACAACTATCACCCTTCTATCTATCTTGGTGGAGGCAGTCTTGAGGCGTGGAGTCAACTTCATCACCCTAGGCATCCTCCTAGGTACACTTTGTACCTCAACCTCACCCACTGGTCTCTCAAGCTCCAGGGTCTCAAATCTGTTATGTAAAGGCACCTGGGAAGGTGGGGCCGGTGGGGGGGGGGCATTGCTTGCGAGGTCGAGCAGGGACCTGTCTCCGTTCCTCCTCAACTCCCAGGTCCCCTCCCTCTGCTCGACTGCAACAGGGCAGGGAGTCCACCCCCATTTGGGGTGTCTCACCCTGGTACCTCTCCTTCAGGCCTTAAATATGATGCTATGTTATAATATAATTATAGTATTATTAATTATATAATAATATAATTATATATATTATACTATACTGATATACCAGTGTGGGCCTGAACTAGAACCAAATTAGAATAAATTCAGTCATACATGAACCCAAGCCCACACTAGAACTAAGTATAAGCATTTTCTTGGTTAGACTTCCTCGGTCATAAATTTGCATAATTTTCTACTTTGCAATGTCTCTCTCATTTTGCTACCAAAATCCCATACTTGGTAAGAAAGATTAAAAAATATACTGCTGATTAGGCTATAAATTGGTCATAAAGTGTATTATCTGCTAGAACTTGATGTTCAGACAAGTGCATGTCTTTCAGGCTTCTTAGCCTGGCAATATTTACATCTTTTGCAAAAAAAAAAAAACTCTTTTTGCTTTTGTATTAATTGAGATAACTTTCAACTCAATCAGTAGCTTTTCTAAGCATTTATGATCTTTTCAATTGAGAGGTTAATTTGAAAAGCACTAGCAAAGATCTGTATTTTGTCATCTACACGTGTATAAATACACGAAACTCCAGTGGTATATCTTTGTGTTATTCAGGTGCTATAGTAAAAAAAAAAAAAAAAAAAAAAAGTTAAAGTATAATTTGTTACACTTAACGTAACTACTTTCCCAGTCAAGCCAGCCAGTGAAGGTTAGTAAATTGTGACCCTGTCAATAGTTTGAGTAAAGCAGAGTTTAAAATAAAAAATACTTCTGCTCAAGATGTTTCCAGAAGTGCTGTGTGGTGAATTACTTGGGAAGGCATTAACATTTTATCTGAAATAATTTCTTTTCCAGGACAAACATGTGCTGACAGTAGTAACAATAGACAACATGTTGGGAAAACTGAGGAAGTGCAATGAACTTCTGGAAGTCATTCTCAAGGGACTTAATGAATACCTAGAGAAGAAACGGTTGTTTTTTCCCAGATTCTTTTTCTTATCCAATGATGAACTCCTTGAGATTCTTTCAGAGACCAAAGATCCTACCCGGTACTGTAATATTCAATAGATGCATTTGTGACTCATGATGTGTGTATACAGAGGCTTATATCCATTTTTTAATTTTTTTTCCTGACAGCTATGGTATTAAGCTTGTACTTGTTTAGATGTTATGATAGACAATTTTTTTTTTTTTAATTATATCTTATTTTGTAAGATTGGCAAGGAAAAAAATGTCAGAAGCTGTCTAATACTACTCCTTTTGTTTTCTAGGGTACAACCTCACCTGAAAAAGTGTTTTGAAGGAATTGCAAGAGTAGAGTTTACTGATGTACTAGATATTACACACATTAAAAGTAGTGAAGGAGAGACTGTGGAACTCACGCAGACAATCTCAACATCTGAAGCCAGAGGTCAAGTTGAAAAATGGCTGGTTGAACTGGAGGCAACTATGCTAAATTCTATCCACAAGGTAAGAAGTCCTAACTTTATTTTTGTTCTCCAAAGCATAGCAAAAGCAGTCAGATGATTGGAGTGTAGCTGGCTAAAGACAGAAAGACACAAGGAAATGTTCAGAAATTGTGCCAGGGGAGGTTTAGATTGGATATCAAAAAGAATTTCTTCATGTAAAGGGTGGTTGGGCATTGGAATGGGCTACCCAGGGCAGTGGAGGAGTTGCCATCCCTAGGGGTATTTAAGAAACATGTGGCTGTAGCACTTAAAGGCATGGTTTAGAGGTAGACTTGGTAGTTAGATGGAGGGTTGAACTTGATGATCTTAAGGGTCTTTTCCAACCTATATGATTCTATGATATTTTTTCTTTGTGACAGGAGAATGAGTGGTAAAGTCTGTGGAAACACATGCTTGAAGTTAAGCAAATAAGTCTGTTGAATTTAAGCGTAGTATTTTCTGAGGGTAGAAAATCACCATGATTACATATCAACTATTACTCAACTACGTTGAGTTTGTATTGTTCTAGTCCTCACGGTATCTCATCATCATATCATATATTTAGCTCTGTCATTTTTTGCAGTCTTTTTCAGTGTCAGGAGAGGTAATTAAGCGCATGCACTTTCCCTAACACCGTTTTACAGTACAACAGATTAATTATAGCAATGACATATCAGTACATTGAAAAGTGAATAACCACATATTTGATGCATATCAGACATGGGCAAACTGAGCTATAGAAATTAGAAATGGTTAAACACCATGTATCTGTATTCACCCTTGACTACAGAACTTTAATAATGATCTGAAACATATAACATTTACTTAGTTTTAGTGTCAATACAGACACATTTTTCTCTCATGTGTTATTCATCCTATTATGTGTATAGATTGTTAAAAGAAAAAAGGCTTGGAAGACCAAGGCAAATGACAGATTTTCATCAAGGTAGTTTTACACTGACTCTCTGAGGAGACATGTAAATTTATTGATGCTATTGCTGATAATAAAACTTTATTCTTACTGGGGTTTTGTTAATGGCAGGAAAGAAACCACACACACACACACAAACAAAACAAAACAAAAAAAAACACATTTTTCAAATTTTGGTTTCATTGGGATTATTCCTGAGCAGCTCTATAATGAGATTCATCATTCTGTTATCAGAAAATATACTTGAAGTTAGATATAAAATTAAATAATATGAACTGTAAAGTTAAAAGCTTTGAGTTTTTGGTAGATTTAATAGATTTAAAAAAAAAAAAAAAAAACCTTTCTGTTTGGTGTTAGTTCTAATTAAATTGTATTAGTACTTGTTTTCTAGTTTCATTGTAGATGGAGCTAGAAAATTTTAAGTTGCCAGTGGCATAATTCATATTAGAATATGTTGTGAAATTAGTTCTCAGAAACTTTGTGTGATCATTTAATTCATATTATGACATTTTGTTGTTTTTTTAAGCTTTGTTAAGAGCTTTGCTTGCAGGATTTCAGTTTTACAGAGTCAAATTTGAGGCTGATTTATTTGATTTTCAGTACTGCAACCTAACCTAAATTAGTTCTAAAGCTGAACATTACCTGTTTTTATATGTGGTTATAGTGTGCTTTTTTCTTATGTAGGTCATCGGGGATGCAGTTGAAGCTTATCCAAAAACTTTACGTATTCATTGGGTACGAGAGTGGCCTGGACAAACAGTTCTTTGTGTATCCCAAACTTTCTGGACAATGCAGGTAGAGATGTCTATTAGAAATGGCCAAAAGGTAAGAATGTTTTAAATTTAAGTTTTGTCAAATTAATATAATAAATTAGACCTTTGGTCATAACCTCTTTGGATGAATGTAATAGTTAATCTTTGGAATGGCTACTTTAAAGATATGCCCGAACAGTGATTCTTGAAGATTTTGAAATTAATATTTCCTTTTGGATGTAGCCATTCTGAGACATTAGATGTTCTATCCTTGAGCTGTCATTCTGAGTCTAGACAAAGCCTCATGTGCTGTCTGTATTAAGCTTTTTCTGTACCTGGACATTCAGGGAAACTTGTCATATCTATAGCTTTTACTCAAATTCTGCGATAGTGAGAATTCTACCCCTCTGACTACAGCCCCAAAATCTTTTTTTCTGCAAGGTAAAAGGGCGTGTCTTTAGTGAAGGAGTGGAAAGGTATTTGCATCTCCTGACAATATGTCAGAAATCTATGACAGGGAGAACTCTGTCTTACAACCTTCAATTCTTTCTCTTTATCATTCCTCTATTTTATACTAAAGCATAAGAAATGTGACAGACAATCAGTGACCACGTGAGAGGACAGAAATACTGCACTCTGCATGAATCTGCAGATTTATCCTGGGTTAAAAAAAAAAATAATAACATCCTACCTCATTCTTGTTAACATCAAAGGTAATATACTCTGCACACGGCAACAAACATCTTTTTTTCTAGCAGAAGTTCTTCAGTGTTTTCTGGGACAAGATGCCAATATCATTTAAAGTCACTCATTAAGATTAAATATTTATTCACATATCTTTGCACATGCGTACTCCTTTCAAACTTTTTTTAGTTAAATGTTTTGAACGGATAACTGCTGCAGATACATCAAAGACTCAAGTTTCTTATTAAAACAAATAGAGTACTAAGATGGATAAAAACAGTAGTGTTTAGTAAATGCTGAGAGCATCTCAAACTCCATTTCCACATAGTCTAAGCTTCTGCCTCCTTAAGTTAGATCACTGAGTGTTAGTTATCTGGATTAAAGTATATGTAGACAGTTTCTTACAGATGGTACTATCTTCTATTAGTCCTGCTGCTCTTGTAGTGGAGTAGCTAGATTCCTGTGGCATGCGTTTTCATAAAGGCATAGTGTGACCTGTCCTATCTCACCACAGCATTTAATTTTTGGCTCCTGCAGAAGAGCACTAACAAAATAGTGTTGGGACCTTTTCTCTAAAAATTCAGAACATTCAAGCTCACTGTGGACCTCCAGTGGATACAGGAGTCTGTCCTTTAGTGCATAACACATATGGATTTCTAACTGTCAAACTCCAGTGTGTTTTTCAGTGTCTTTTTATGAGTTCAGTAAGGCACTTCACAGCTTCTAAGTACTATCTTGGTACAATTGATTTCCTTAATTGGGTCTTTCCTGTTTAATAAATTATCTTGTTAACTTGTTTGAATTATAGATAGGTTATTTTTTTCTGACTGTTGTAGAACATAGAGGTGGTTTTTTTCTTCATTTTCTTATGTGAAATTCGTTTTTATATTTAAAAAAAATATATATATAAAACTTATAAAATTTTATAATTTATATTTTATATAATTTTATAATTTATAAACATATGATATAAATATAATTTATAAATATTTAAAATATAATTTTATAGAATTTATTTAAAACTATAATTTTAAACGTTTTTTTTTAATATATTTTTTTCAGTTCAATTTTCTTAATGTGAAACTTATAAAAAGCAAAGGACTTATTCATGCGTTCCAGGAAGAAAAACATGTATATTGTTGTGTTTTCAAATATGTATCATTGATGTATTACATATGGTACTGTAAAAGTAGGAAACAAAGCCAAAAAAAAAGTTCAACTATACTAGTGAATGAAATAAGAGTAATATAAGAAAAAATAGTTGTACTTCAGATTGGACATGCAATCTCTTAACTTTAATTTTTTTTTTTTTTCCTCAGGAACTAGAGGATTTTCTGGAACAGAATAATAGACAGATTGAGGACATTGTCACCTTGGTGCGAGGAAAGCTGTCTAAGCAGAATCGAGTGACATTAGAAGCACTTGTTGTGCTTGATGTTCATGCTAGGGATGTTCTTGCATCTCTAGTAAGCAAGAAAGTCAAAGATGAGAGTGACTTTGAATGGTTAAGTCAGCTTAGATACTACTGGGAGGTAAGTGATACCTCTCAATCCTATTAGAAGGTAATTTCTGTTCACAGCTTTTCAATTTCTGCTTGTGTGCTGACACAGAGAATAGTTACACTAATACGAGAATTTCTGCTGATGAGAGAGTACCTCTAACTGATAATTCTATGGATTGCTAACTAAAATGGCCAATAGCCAAACACAAACAGTTTTTAATTAAAATTAGTTTTTCATCACTGCTGGGTCTCAGTGCATTTGCTGAGTTTGCATGGGAGATCACAGGCAAAAGTTGTTCACTCAAAGACCGTTTTTTTTTTTTTGATTCTGCAGAATAAAAAATGTTATATAGATGACAGTTAAACATTTAATCTGACTTATTGTCAGTATTATTATATTTGTGTGTTACCCTTCTTGGAAAAATAATGATGTTTATACTGGATACTGATAGGATACAATATATTTGTATTCATCAGGACAAGATTTTCCGTAATACAGAAGACAGTGCACATGACATTAAAATAGATGTATATGTATTGCCATATCTGAGTCATCAGACTGAACATTACTACAGCTATTGGCCATGATTGCTTCTGTTCACTTTTTAGAAAGCTGATTATCTTTCTAAGTAGCTAAACAAGACAGTTTTACTCTGCAATATGGTTGGTACGATACTTTTTAAAGATAAAAAATAGTGGAAAAAATGGTCTCTTTCATGTTGATGCTTTAGTATCTATTAAAAGGTAATATTTTTGTTTAATTGGGTCACACTGAAGTTGTCTCAAAGCAATGAGTAGTCGGCCAGTTGTTTTTTTTTAATAACACTGTGCCAATGCATGAGCTTGAGGAATAATGTTGAATTGTCGTATTTTATTTAATTTTAGTTTATTTTGTAATTGTTTATTTCACCTCTATAATCAATGTCTTGTTTCATAGGAAGGACATCTACAAACAAGGATGATCAATGCTGGACTGAGGTATGGATATGAGTATCTAGGCAATACACCTAGGCTGGTTATTACTCCACTTACGGACAGATGCTACAGGTAAAACTACATGTTATTAAATGTTCTCTATTAGTAAGAATATATTTAGTTGATCTATTTTAATTAATCCTATAATAGATAGAACTAGAATAGAACTCCAGGATTATGTTTTTGATATTCTAATAGGCATAAATAGAATAGTATATGTTTCTTTTCGTTGATTAGAATTGGTCCTGTATGAATATTTTAATTTAAATTTGTGATAAAATAAATCTTTTGTAATACTATAACTGGTGATAAATTACAAGAGGATCAAATTTAGTAAGTGAAAGATTTAGTAAATTTAGTAAGGTTCTATTTAGTAAGTTTAGTAAGTCCTATTTTGAACTTCAAGTAAACTTGGTATGTCATTATATATTTGTAGAATACAGCTGCCAAGAGCAGGCAAATTGTACCATCTGAGGAAAATGCAGACATTAAAATAATTTTTAAGAGTTTCTGGTAAAATTTGGAGCAGCTAGGAAAATAGCATAAAAATTGGTACATTTTTTTTTTCTATTATTTTATTTTCAGAACGTTATTTGGTGCACTACACCTGCATCTTGGAGGTGCCCCTGAAGGTCCTGCTGGAACTGGAAAAACAGAAACTACAAAAGATTTAGCAAAGGCTGTTGCTAAGCAGTGTGTGGTTTTCAATTGTTCTGATGGACTGGATTACCTTGCATTAGGAAAATTTTTTAAGGTTTGGATAAGTCTTGAGGGTTGTATGCTCAGTTATATTAAATCCCTTTGTTTGCTTTGGCACTTGAAGTGCTCTTAAGACCTAAATGTATTTTTTTCAACTTCCAGGCCCCTGTTTAATGTTAGCATTGTGCAGATAGCTCTTACTTTACATAAGAATACACCTGAAGTGATTTCCTTTAATATAGGCAACATAGATGCCATTTAAATGAATATTTTTTTAGTAAATAATTACAAATTTAGGGGACCTGGGATTTAATTTAATCTTTAAACTGGTGAGAGCCATTATATTATATAAATCAAGCATATCCATTTTGATATCTTGAATGACCATCTGTGTCATTCCAAACTATCCTATTTTAGACTGGAATGATGCAAAAACAGAGAAAATATGCTTTCCTAACCGTCATTCTTCTCTTCTCTGTCAGAGGTGGCACTGGAACCATATAATGTGGCTTCAAAATTCAACATGACAGCAAATCACCCAAATAAGTGAAATTAAAAGTTTTTACTTAAAATGACGAAAGCAAAATTCTTCATCTTAAATGGGAATTTTAGAATAACCATTAACAAATTACAAGATGCCGTCTGTCTAAAGACTATCTGTGCTACAGAAACAGTATATTTGGGGAGCATATTTCAAAAAAGATGTATAACTTAAGCAGAGCTGTAGGAAAAGAGAATTGCTCTTTAGTTACACTTTAAAACATGTCGTGCTGTAATATGTTGTAAAAGGATTGTCATTTTTGTTTGTACTGTAAATTAAATGGTTGGTTTTAGCCCTGCAGAATTCCTTATGTTGCCTGTTGTCACTTTAAACACTGTCAAGCATAGACAGAAAAGAACAGAAAAAGACAGAAGGAGTATTTTTTTGTAGTCTTGTTTAGAGGTGAAGTCTTCCCCCTTGTTCAGCTGCAAAATATTGACTCTAGAGGTATAATGTGGCAATTGTATGTATTTGACAGGCACTTTGAACTAGTGCCTAGAATTAGCATTTTGGTTTACTTTATACAAGATTTTTTGTCCTTTTTTTTTGGGGGGGGGGGGGGGGGAGGGAGGGAGAGCAAACTAACTTTTTAAATATCATTCTTTTTGGAGCAATTGCTATTGGGAGTGAGTCTGAGAACTTAATGCTCTGGATTGTGTATATGAGTTCTTTCTTTGCAAGTTAAAACTTCTTATTACAGAATCACTTTGATCAGTGTTTGTATGCCCAAAATAGGCAGTCATCAATAAATTAATCTTATGTCTGTCTGTTCTAGGGCTTGTTGTCTTGTGGAGCATGGGCTTGTTTTGATGAATTCAACAGGATTGATTTAGAAGTACTCTCAGTTGTTGCTCAGCAGATTTTTACTATCCAAAGAGGTAAACTGTTATGATAACCATAACTTTACTTTACATATAAAAAGGAATAAAGGTGCAACAAAAAGTTTCCAACAATTACATTATTTTTTATTTCTCCATAGGCATTAATTCAGGATCTGATTTATTAGTATTTGAAGGAACAGAATTGAAACTGAACCCTACGTGTGCTGTCTTCATTACCATGAATCCTGGCTATGCTGGGCGTTCAGAACTTCCTGACAATCTTAAGGTATTTCTAGCACTTTTCATTTCATTACTTTTAATAGTTAATACAGAAAGTGATTTTTTTTTTTTTTTTTTGTTAAATACAGAAATTATAAAGAATTTTTAAAATAGAAATACAATGAATTTAAAAATGTCAGGAAAGGGTCAGATTATTCTACATCTATCAGTCTGTCAGGATAAAATAAATAAATAAAGCCTCGTGTTTCTTGACCAAGCACCTGAAAGATCAAAAATGAACAGTTTATAATGTACAAACAGTAAATAACATCTTAATATTGAATAAAAGTTCAAGAGTTGGACTTGATGATCCTTAAGGGTCCCTTCCAACTCAGGATATTCTATGATTCTATAAAAATGATTTTTTTTTTAAATTATTTTTTATTTCTGACAAGTGATTTAATTTGATCTGACAGGACTTGTGGTATTTATAATGTAAGAGATTTCTGTTCTATTTAAACTGTTTGTTGAGTGATTGCTAAAATAGTGCTACGTCTTTTTTTTTTACCCCTTAAATATAGTTGTTATATGTCTACAGAAAGAAACAGAAATCTAAGCAAATATATTGATCAATTAATAAAGATGAAGATAATGTACAACCTTTGTAAACATCTCTTAGAACTGTCTGGGAACTTTACTCATTAACACATACTGTGAATACAAGATTCAAAATCATTACTTGTGTAGATGAAAAAGAAGAAATTACAAAAACTTGTTGGTAGAATGTGAAAAGCAGTGGAAACTTTGAAAATATTCTGATGCTTGTTTGCTTAAGCTACTGTAAAGCTGAATCACAGGCTGCAGTAAACAGTGCTAGTACATGAAGTCTGACAGCAGGAACTCATTTATGGCAGTTGTATTTCATTTCCCTATTCCTTCTAAAGCTTGTGGCATTTTATGTGTTGTTTTTTTTTTGTTGTTGTTGTTGTTGTTAATCTTGAATGAAGAAAGCGTGAAGACAAACATGAATTGTCACAATGGAAACTAAAGTATTTCTAGGTGGTTATGGAAAAACATTGAATATATTATAGTGTAGTTATAATCATAGAATCATAGAATATCCTGAGTTAGAAGGGACCCATAAGGATCATCGAGTCCAACTCCTGGCACCACACAGGTCTACTCAAAAATTAAGACCATATGACCAAGCACAGTCCAAACGCTTCTTAAACTCTGACAGGCTTGGTGCTGTTACTACATCCCTGGGGGGGCCATTCCAGTGTGCAACAACCCTCTCAGTGAAGAGCCTCTTCCTGATACCCAGCCTGAACCTCCCATCACAGCTTGACACCATTCCCTTGGGTCCTATCACTGGTAACTAAAGAGAATAGATCAGCACCTGCCCCTCCAGTCCTCCTCGTGAGGAAACTGTAGACCATGATGAGGTCTCCCCTCAGCCTCCTCTTTTCCAGGAGGAACAGGCCAACTGACCTCAGCCGCTCCTCATACATCTTCCCCTCCAGGCCCTTCATCATCTTAGTAGCAGCCCTATTAGCTCTATTTTATTAGGCTTTGTAAAGGGAATTTAATTGGAGAGTTTGGAAAAGTTCAAAGGCTATAGCCTAAAGAAACTCCAGGCATAATGATAGTTAACTTAAATTGGCTACCACCGAATTAATGAAATAATGAGAAGATTTAGTGTTTTATGTAATTGTAGAAAAAGTTATATATAAAAATATGTAATTTTTTCTTATGTGATTTTTCATTTATATATTTAATAGGCTCTCTTTAGAACGGTAGCTATGATGGTTCCTGATTATGCCATGATTGCAGAGATAGTTCTTTATTCTTGTGGATTTGTTACTGCTCGACCTCTATCAGTAAAAATTGTAGCTACATACCGTCTGTGTTCAGAGCAGTTGTCTTCTCAGCACCATTATGATTATGGAATGAGAGCTGTGAAGTCAGTACTCACTGCTGCTGGTAACCTGAAGGTAAATGATTTCTCAAATTTTCTTTGTAACCCAGTGACTTTGTCAGTAGTGTGGCTCCTTCATAACAGAAGGTGTGCGTTTCTATGTAAAGGAAAGTAGATACTGCGCATTTCATCTCGTGATATGTATGAAAACAAAAAGGGTATGTTTCCACAAGCTGAGGAAAATCAAGAAGAGAGGAAGATGTTGGACCATTCACACAACCACTTGTCTCAGAATGGCAGGCCTATGGTGCTGATTATCTTTCAAAAATTCTAGATAAATGCAAATTCAGAGAGTTGTATTTGGCTTGTTGGCCACTGCTTTCCTCTGCTTTTCTTAACAAGCTCAGATTTGTTTGCCGTAGCATGTGAACTCCTTCCAATTACTCTCTGCCAAATGTGACTTCAATCTCTCTAGTCTTTAAGAAAAACTGTTTAGAATGCAGTGTATTGTCTTGACATGCATTATTAATGAAGGAAAAGACTTTGCTAATAAATTTTCTTTTCATTTATTCAATTATTTTTATTTAGGTAGAGTAATATAAACTATATTTCTTTTCGTTTTTAACTATAATCCTCCTATTGCTAACCTGGCTCCCCAAAACAAATAAATGAAACAAAACAAAAAAGTAAACAAGCTGTGTATCACGGCAAAAACATGCGCATAAGTTTCTAGGAAACATATCTCTATGCAAGGTTTTAGTTTTTCCTCTTGGAAGGCTGAAGTTTTACCTCAAAGCAGGGAAAATTGTCCTATTTAGGAAGAAAAAGGAATATACTTTATAAAGCAAGAAATCAATTTTTTAGAAAAAAAAAATCTAATATTAAATTTATAACAATACCCATAACTGGGCATAAATTAAAGTGAAATTGTCCTGACTATAGAAAGCGCCTGTAAACACCTTGATATCAAAGCATAAACATACGTCCAGAACATGTGCGACTGTCACTGGACCTGAACCTGACAAAATAATTACATATATGCACAACAGAAACAGTTCTGTAAAACTTACAAGTTTAACATCTGTTTTCTAAACACATAAAAATAACTAACATTATTTTATATCTTTTTTAGCTGAAATATCCATCAGAGGATGAAGAAATTTTGCTACTTAGATCCATTACAGATGTCAACCTGCCTAAATTCTTGTCTCATGATTTACCACTTTTTGAGGTAGAAAACATAAAGATTAGCTGCAAATATTTTCAGTCTATAATACTTATTTTGTGTAATTTTATAATTAAATAAAATTGGATCATTGCGATAATAAAACATCCACAAGGGCTCAAAAGCAATATAGAAGCTCTTTGCTATGGGAATTTTATGAAAAAAATTAGAAATCTGAAGTACAGAAATGGTAACTGGCTTGCCAAAAGTTATACAGAAAAAGTAGTGAATTAGAAACTGAACATATGTCTCTGGACACTGTTAGTCTAATCTAGTTTTTCCTAGATGTGGCACTTTTTCCTGAAATCGAGTCATGAGCATATTTTCACAGATCTGTAAATCATGAAGATAAGCTTAGAGAATTTGTCTGTGAAAACTGAAGCATCTTCACTAGTTGTTCTTTGAATTTCAGTCTTTGAAAATAAGAATAGCAATGTTAATAATTTAGTATACATATATTTATCAGTAATACTATACATTTTTCACTTTCATATGTTTTTTCAATATGTTTTTATAACATTGATCCTGCTCTGTTGTGAAGGAGACCGTTTTATCCAGCAGTAAAACTTACAGCAATACTAACTGGTTTCTTTTAATATGATATTCCTTCATTTCACCATAGTTATGTCATCCACATTGTAAGAAGGAAAGCATTAATAGATTTATTTTTTTTTACTGTCATTATCTCAGTTAGAGATAATGCATAGAAAGACCATAAACTAGCACAGAAAGCATAGAAAGACCATAAACTAGCACAAGTGCATAAGTCTTTAATTCTTAACAGGCCGTGAAAAGGAGATAAATGACTGAGTAATAGAAGTTTTATACCAAATGTGTTTCAGACAAAAAACAGCTGGTCACCTTGATTACCACTTCATGGTTATTTCTGCTTGGAAAATATAATTATTTTAATTGGAAAAGCCCTGTTTTTGTCACTGTTGATTGGAAAATGTGCCTTTGGTAGCACAGAATGCTAGGCGTGTGTTTTAATATACTTTAATAATAGATATACTTTAAGGTCAGGATGTTTTATGGTCATTAACATTTTAACACTGGAAGATAACAGTGCTAAATGAAAATCAAAGCACGTGTTAGAAGGAAACTAAAATACCCAATGACATGAAAAATGTCAAAATAATGTGATTCTAAGTTCACCAGTAATTATTGTTGTTGTCATTTCTAAATAATATGTTTTATTTCGAAAGTTCTGTAAGTAATCCTTACTTTAAGAGTTGATACTTCAGGTCTATCTTAATAAAATGATATCACAGAGATTCTTTTACATAATTTGTTCTATCTTCAACTTTTTTGTTTTAATCTTTCTTGTTTTGTTGTAAACAAAAATGCAGAAACTTCAGTTTTTAATTTCTGTTAATTAGTTTTTAGTTATTGAGAGAAAAAGGTAAAAGCTTGTTCGACTTTCTAAGTAAAACAAGTATAAACTAGTTTGATAAAAGTTAATATTTATCAGGAAAGAGCATGCTTAGGTAATTCTATTCTGTGTACACAGGTAAACATGAAAACTATACATGAAATAAATATCAGTAATAAATTATGAAATCAGAGTTTAAGCTCATACAAGGGTGATATGAAATTCATGATTATTTCAATCAAAATAGATATTAGTCTGCCTAGTGTTAAAGGACAAAGGATTGATTGCATAAGTTTCAAACCAAACGACTGTGAAAATAAGTGTACTTTCCAATTAATTGTTTGGATAGGGTATTACCTCTGATTTGTTTCCTGGTGTGAAGCTACCAAAACCAGACTACAATGACCTGTTGGAAGCCATAAAAACAAACTGTGCTGCTATGAATTTGCAAATGACTGATGTATTTGCTATGAAGATCTTGCAGATATATGAGATGATGATTGTGCGTCATGGCTTTATGATAGTTGGAGAACCTTTTGGTGGAAAAACTTGTGCATACCGAGTTCTGGCAAGAGCACTGGGGGACATATGTGAGAAGGTATCTTAACATATTTTATAAATATTTCTGGTGAAAACTATTTTCAAACAAATTTTAAATATTTCAGTATTGATACTTAATATGGAATTTACTCTAGGAAACTCTAGAGCAATATAAGCAAAAACTGAAAACAGATTGAGAAGCTATTCTTTCAAATTTATATTAGACAAGATGAACCAATTTTAGAGATACATATTTCACATGATTCTATATACAGAATTTTCTCTGAACTCTTCCATCACATTGGACAAAGAATGAATTAGCTGCTTTAAATTTTAGGATAAACTTTTCCTTGTGACAGCTTTGCACCAGCTTTCCAACTTACTCATGAGAGATATTAAACTCTATTTTAAAAGAGATTATTCTGTTTAGAAATACACGAAAAAAATTGATCAATTTACACAAAGTTTTGAAGTTTTTCTGATGAAAATATAATAAAACCATGTAAATGCGGAAACTAAATAATCCCAATTTATACCAGAATGCTTATCCTGAGATTGAAACAGAGAGAAGAGGTAACAAGTGTCTGATCCTCCTTTTGATAAAATGAATCCCTTTTCTTCCTTCCCTTTGCTACAGACATTCTGATTGTTTAAACTGGTCATACAGTCAGGGTGTGTTTGAGCCTTAGGCTACGTAGTTACCTATTTTCTCGATTTTTTTCCTCCTCTCATGTCTATGAAAAACTTCATAGCCACTACTAGCACTATCATTATAAGGAAAATAAATTTTCTAGAAAGTACATCGGTGGAGTCTAGCAGAACTATTTGTTTTTCATTAAATGATTTAGTTCTTTTATTTGCTTGCATTGCATTTTAATAATCTCAGTTTTTCATTGCATTTTGCATATCCTGGAAAATGCCACTTTATACTATCAGAAAATAGCGCAAAGTGAATTTAATGAAAATCCTTCTTTTTCTGCCATGCCCAGCAGTCTTGCCATCAGTGAAGGATAGTCACAAACATGCAAAAAACTACAGTAGGCCTCTGTACCCATTATATCTTGTTTTTACAAATACTGTGTATTGGGCTTGGTTTTTGGCCATGCAGCCAATGCCAGGGTCATAGATAGTAAGAGTGAATCAAGAAAACTCTGAAGTGCAAGCCTTGTAAAAGTGATGACAATCTTTAAAAGTGTAGCTTTATTTGGAAGAAAGATTTCTACTTAAGCTTATTATTCTCATTACGTTTCAAATGACCAATTGCTTTTGTAAAGAATAACAAAAGTGGGATCAAGTGTCACAGTTAATTCCAGCACCACTTTGTGAGAAATTGAAATTCCTGGTTTCTCACAGAAAGTTAGGAATCTGAACATCTCTGACAGGTTGCTTGTTGCTTGACCAGATTGCTCTGGTATTTCCTTGTGTTGTATTCTCATGGAAGCTTGTAAAGGTTTGTATCAAATGATACATCTAAAAGTGGTCCCAGCCCAAAGGAGAGAGCAGTCTAGATACTGAAAGTTCATTAGGCAGAGATCTTAAGCTTTCCTGCAGATTGTTAAAACTACTGAAGAAGACAACAAAAGATGTGTCTAAGCAGATGAATAAAAGAGGAGCACTGAAATAGCCAGTCACTGGCTGCTGAACATTCATACTCTTTCCTGTTATGTCTTCCTTCTTTGCAGGATATAAATCTACAGCCCAGCAACACTGCTTTTGAGACTGGTTGTAACCAGTATACATACCCATTTTTCCCTCTTCTTGGAAGTAAGATTTTACTTTCAAGAGGTCTAGGAGAAAATAATTTCCAAAAATCAAATCATGGAAATGTAATAACCTAGTTAACTTTCTGAACATTAGAGGGGAGATTAAGTCAATGGAATTTTGTTGATCTGGTGAATGTATTCTATTATTCAGAAATAATTTAATTAAGACTTTTTTTTTCTTTAATTGCATTGGTCAAATCTATTTTTTTTTTATTAGGATTTTCTGAGAACTCCAGATACCTTCAGACTTAAATAGTAACAGCCACAAAGCAAAAGTCATCTTCAGGACACTGAATTTCTTCATGCTTGCTAGCTGGAAACATGTAGCCAAACACCTTAGCAAAATCCTTTAATTTCCTTAATTTCTTTAGGCAGGTGCATTGTGTTTTTTTTTTTTTGTGCAGGTATCAGCAAGATTAGGCTTGCTAGACTTTCAGATTGGTATAACCATTAAAAAGAGTTCTATTCTTATGATCATTTATTTGCTTGTTTGCCTGCTATAGCTATAAATAGATTAAATTGTGAAGCTTTTGCTTTAGTTATGTAGGAAAAATTCTTTTCCTGTCTGTCAGTCCAATATAACAGTAGTTAACTTTCTGCTTTTTCTTTTAATTCAGTGAATTGTTATCCAGTAAATTGGTGTTCAAATGAGTGTTTGTAATTCATTCCTGTAGACCAGTGGTTTCACTCAAGTGATCTTTGATTTGTGCAATATTAAATATCATATTTAGTCACAAGGAGAGAAGAATAGAATCAATTGAAGTTAATTAAAAATAAAATTACATATCTTTGTATGTTTTAAGTAAAAAACAAAGCAAGAAAACAAGACAAAACAAACAAACAAAAAATCCCTTTAGGGATATCCCTATTATCCTAGGGATAGGACCTGCAAAGGTCCTATTCACTAACGCTTGAAAAAATAAATAAATCCCTTTTTTATAAATAAATCCATTTAATTTTTTTTATCAAGCTGCTGTTCAGTACTAAAACTATACTTCCAACTACACGTGATGAAATTGGGATAATTGTCTTTATACATTTGTAAACCATCTTTCAAATGTAATATTTATGATGCCTTTCCCTCTCTAACCTGCTGGAAGTTTTATGAAGATTTAATACCTGTAAAAGTCAAAATGTAATGTATGGCATAATAAATGGTGTGTTCTGTATTAACAGATTTTATTACTTTAGTGGTTGTTTTTGTGTCCTTAGGGGCTGATGGAAGAAAACAAAGTTCAGATCACTGTTTTAAATCCCAAATCCATAACAATGGGTCAGCTATACGGACAATTTGATCCAGTTTCACATGAATGGTCAGATGGCATCCTAGCAGTGAGCTTCAGAGCATTTGCTTCTTCCACAGTAAGTACTAACAGCATTAGAGCTTTATGGGAAATGACCTTTCAATGCATACGTTTACTCTTAGCAGTGTTTGCAGAACTGCACAACTGCTTTGTGTTTTGCTGTAAGAAACGTACGACTATTCACTTATATTGTAAAATACCAAACATGAAATTTAGGTTTCCATCAACATATCTCTTAAGTTAGTCCTATTGACTTTCATGGTGAGCATGGAGTTGTATGCACTGATAAATTGTATTTGTTTTGTCATAAGTCAAAGTATTTGAATATGTTTCAGCTTAACTGAAACAAAGTACTGCTTTGCAAGTGTAACTGTAAGAATCTAGTAAAAATATTAACCTTCTGTAGTTAACTACAGTATATGATTCAAAGAAATAAAATTAAATTGTGAATGTAGATTGTAATTTCAGAATCTACTTGTCAATACAAATCTGTACTCAGAATATTTTCTTTTTTGTGTGTGTGGAAAACAATTTTAGTTCTGAAATAGTTCTTTTACAGCATACATAATTGACTAAAATATAAATATCTGATTTCCTTTTCCCTTTACCCTTTCTTTCTATTCTCTCTTTTCAAACCAGACCCCAGATAGGAAATGGCTGATTTTTGATGGACCAGTGGATGCCGTATGGATTGAGAATATGAATACTGTGCTTGATGATAATAAAAAGTTGTGCCTTATGAGTGGAGAGATCATCCAAATGTCACAGCAGATGAGCCTTATTTTTGAACCAATGGATTTAGAAGTTGCTTCTCCTGCTACTGTAAGTTACCTCTCTTTGAATTACAATTACCTTTCGTTATCAAGGTATACAGTGAAGATTTTCTTTTCTAATTTTTCAAAAGTATGCTTAACTGAGAAGAATAATTTTAAGTTTGTATTTATTACATACATGTTTCAAATAAAGGACATCGTGGGTTGGTTTTCTTCTTTTTCATAAGATTTTCATAATCTCACAAAATGTTCTGAGAAATTTTGTGTTCCTCTGAAGAGCCTGTAACTGTTTGGAGTCTGGCCTTTGTAAGTGTCTGACAAGAAAAATAAAATAATTCATGGAGAAATCTTTAATCCCATTGACAAACTCCAATAAAACCAACAGTTACAGCATTCATGGTACCTATCTATCTCTACTACACCTAGTTTTTCCTTTTTATGAAATGCAAACATTTCCTCCTGAATGTGTCAGTTCAGATAATATTATAAACAGAACAGAATACCTGCATAGTCATAGAGGACAGGAATTTTGGAATTTTTACTTGAAACTACTATAAAACTTGTTTTAATTAAAATTAATTAAAATTAAATGTTGGACTAGTCAGTTCATTATCTTTTATGACCTCAGTGCTGGGAAATCATTCTATTTAAGAGGAAAATCTCTTTGACATTAGGTCTTCTGTTGGCTCAAGGATAAAGATAAGTTGGATCTTGATCATCTGTCTCAGGGCTTGCAGAACCACACTGTACACTTCATACCAACTCCTAATAATCCCAGGAATTGTATATTTAAACAATGAATGATATTTTAATTTCTTTTAGATAAGAAAAAAACTTTGGAGACTGCATAAGATAACATGCACCCATTTCTTTATTTTTAGGTTTCAAGGTGTGGTATGGTCTACATGGAACCCCATATGTTAGGCTGGAGACCATTAATGATATCATGGCTAAATACAGTGCCTTCAGGAATCAGCTCTACTCATAAAGAATTTATAGTAGGCCTGTTTGACAGAATGGCTCCACTCTGTCTTGAGTTCATTAGGAAACACACAAAGGTAGAGCTTTTCCGAGAATCTATCAGTTCATGAATTATGTTCAATTCCAAGTGCCAAAGGAATAATTAATTTTAATGGGGCCATGTTAATTTATAAATTTATATGTGTGTGTATATATATATTTAAACTGCTGTTAAGATGCAGGTTTGTGAGCAAGATGTTTGTTTGTATGATTAACTTGGTTTTGAATGTATCTTAGGCATACATGCCTACAGATTTTTTTGTTATCTCCACAGTGAGTAAAAAAAATTTAAAAATACTACTACTAATAAAAAAAACATCCAGTGGTCTCTTTTCAGTGAGTAAAACACACGTGCAGTCAAGAGTATTTCTTCTTTCTTTTCAGGAACTGTCTCCTACTTCAGATACAAACTTAATTCGATCACTAATGAATCTGATGGACTGCATGATGGATGAATTTACTGATGAAACCAAATTTAAAGCTATGAATGATCATGACATTTTTTCTTGGCTTGAGGTAGGCAGTATGATAAACCCACAAAACAGAGAACAGCTAATCAGGCTTTAGTGGAATTAACTTCACAAGCAATAATAATTATATTCAGTCATTAGAATACATATTTTGTAATGTCCACTGAGGAAAATATCATTACTTATAAAACACCTACTTTATAATAGATGCATAGCTGAGTCTTCCATCTTTGGTGTCTTCATAAAAATTTAATGAATTTTATAAAATCACCCAAAGAAAATTGCATGATTCTCCAGTTTTTGGTATCTTTTTATTAATAGGATAGTAACAATAGGATAATCCTTGCTATCTAAGGATTGCAGTTCAATAATAAGCCCTGCTAATAAATGTATGAATCAGTGTATGGGGTAGGCCTTTGAATAAGAGAAAGATAAGTTCAATTGTTTTGGAATAAAGGCCAGTCTGTGCTTGAATCCTCTCAAAATAAAGGCTCTACACCGAGCAGGTCAGGCATTCTGTTGCACATCAAAGGTGATCAGATTCTGATAGTCAACATAAACAGTGTTCTGCTTTACCAGAAGCATGGTCTCATGCTTTATAAATAAAAACAAGTTGGTATGGTATGATTCTATAGTGATTTGAGACAAAGATTTATTTGATTCAATGCAGAAGAACTTTGTAATATACAGGTACAAAATTTATGTTTCTTATTTTTATTCCAACTCTAGGGTATTTTTTTATTTTCACTGATATGGTCTGTAGGAGCTACTTGTAAAGAGGATGATCGACTGAAATTTGACAAAGTTGTGCGAGAAATGCTTAATGGACCAATTAGTGAGCAGACAAGAGAACAATATAAATTGTTGAGTAGTATTGATCAACATGCTTCAAAGGCTTTCACTGTTCAATTTCCAACAGAAGGAACAATTTATGATTATCGGTTTGTCAAAAAGGTAAGTATTATAAAATGAGATGTTGCCCCTCATTTTCAAGTACTCTTTTATGAATACTACAAGTTGTGTATTGTAATTTTTATTTTATTTTATTTATTATTTTTTATTTTACTTATTTTTTTATTTATTTTATTTATTTATTTATTTTTATTTTATTTATTTTTTCGTGCTGCCTGCTTCTTTTGTCACTGAATTAGGCAGGATATCCTTCCTTACAAGCCAGTGTAAGGTCCGGTGTTCTGGCTCAGACTTATAGCGCCAAGGCTTGTTTTTGCAGCTACCAGAAAAATTGCCTGTTGTAGCAGAAGAATTTGGCAGAAAATCTGCTTTTGTGCTTCTTCTCCTCTGCCTCTTTCCCTTGGGCTTAAGATAGGAATCTATGATTCAACTATTCCAGTGGAGAAAATGCACATACACTATCTAGTATGCCAAAACCTCCAAAACAAAATAAATGTATCCTTCTTGATTTTCTCATTCCTGTAAATTCCCATTGCTGTACAATGAGAATTAGTTTTGTCTAGATTTCTGCTTGTGTGTGATTCCTGTGTATTGGTAAGGAAAGTGGCTGAGATTTCAATCAGCTGTGAAGGTTTCATGTCTTCTGATAATAATCCCTAACGACATGTTCTTCCTTAGTTAAGGAGAGAAAATAAAGAGAGTGATCTCTAGGAATTTCATGACTTTTATCCCAAGATTTTGGGGGATAGGAAGGAGCATACAGTGTTGTTTTTTTTAGAACTGATTACAATGATATTATTCATATAAGGAGTTATATGAATTTTCTGCTGGAGAGTTTTGACATCTTTTAAAGACTCTTCTAGTAGTGTGATCCAAAGGAGAAAACTTTGCTGTGGAGCTTTGGCATTAAAATTGATTTCTCCTCAAATTCCGTAATTTGGAGATATTTATAATGAGTAAAGATTCTGTGGAAAAGATAACTATGCTTTTTCACATATTTATTTTATTTACATATTTATGTATCGTATTATATGTAATATGTGTATAGGTATAAAAGGAGAGATAAAATCTTTGACTTTCAGTAATACAGTAATTGCATGATTGAGGTACAGGCACTACGTTTCTGTTTAAATAGTCTGAATTGACAACCCTACATTGCATCAAGTTAAATAAATATATTTAAGTTGATAGTGTTGAAACAAACCTATGAAATTATTTTTAATCCATTCTAATATTGTCTGAAAATCCATCCGCTAATTCATAGAACTTTGATTCTTCTGTTTGCATTGATTCTATGCTGCTTTTTCATACTTATAAATATTTGGCTTTCATAAAAATTAAAATAGGGAGCAGGAATTTGGGAACCCTGGGTGGAAACACTCAAATCAGCTCCTCCTATACCTCAAGATGTGATGTTTAATGAAATAATTGTACCAACTCTGGATACAGTTCGATATATGACATTGATGGAATTGTTGACAGTGCATCAAAAACCTTCTATATTTGTGGGGCCAACAGGAACTGGAAAAAGTACCTATATTACTGTAAGTACTTTTAACACTGACTTTAGAAATTATTGAATGGGGTTAGATGAGGAGTAATTTGATGGCATTGTTTATAAAAGGAAAATAAGACACGATTTTTTGGATATTATTAAATGAAATTATGAGAAAGGAAAACAGCAAAAGCTATGTAGCAAAAGGTGGAATATTTTTTCTTTTATCTTTTTTTTTTGTTCTTCACACACTTAGACTAAATTCTTAAGCAGCACCTAAATATCCACTGGAAGAAGCTGCTAATACTACACAAACAAAATTCTTCAATATGATTCCTGTATTGATTTACTTTGCATTGTTATTTTATGCCACATATACTTGGGATGGTCCACACAGACACTGATGTACAAAATACTACTAAGGCATCCAGTCAGGATTGCTTAAAACAACAAAATGAAATGCTTAGGTACTAAACTTGGAAGCAGCACAAATGTGTGCTGATATTTTTGAAAAGTTTAGGGGTTAATCACTTTTTAATTCAGATTCTACTATGGTAATTCCGTGCATTGAAAACAGACAAGAACAAGAATCTTGTCGCTGAAACAAATATGAAGGCAAAAAAATAAAAGCAATTATTTATAGAATTATTTATAGAAACAAATAATTATTTATAGAAACAGACTACAGTGAGAGGGGGAATTGGCTAGTCAGGATATTCCCAGGCTGTTTTCTTCAGATAATCAGTTGGCCGTATGTGGTCATTCCAATGAAAAACAGCTGCACATTTCAAGAGAAAGAAAATTTTAATCAAAACAATTGTGTGTCCTGTTTTATAATATGCCAAATATTCTTTACCCATGTTGTCCTGGTCCTTGAGAGAAAATGAAAAAGGAACATAAATAATAGTTAAAATCTATTTTGACTGTAGCTGTTGTTTCTGCTATTTCTGAAAATTTTTTTTGGCAGAATGCTAATACTTGTTCTAGTTTCAGGATTTTTAAGATTGGTAATCTGACTGTAAAAGGGAGAAAAAAGTTTTTTTTCTTCTTTTCTTTTTTTTTTTTTGTTTTTCCAAAATATGGTTAATTGTTTCATTGCTATTAATTTTCTGAGAGGTAGCAATGTCATCAACTGTTTAATATTTAAAGAAGTAATGTTATACCAGTGGCGTGTGAAGTCAAACATCTTACCTTATATGCAATATTGTATTGCATATTTTTTGTATATGACACACAATACATTTAAAAGTCTATTATGGTATTAAAACAGAGAATTCAAAAGCCATTGTATTGTACCTTACACAATAATTTGATATTTCTTATGAGAAATATTCTTATTTGATATTTCATTATGAGAAACACTTGAATTACATGATTGTACACTCTCCCTTCCCCCCCCTCCCCCCCCCCCCTTAGGATCCCAGTCTTACTACTATGAGTATTACTGTATGTACATCAAAACAAACAACATTCTTTTCTGTAGAACCTCTACTCCACTTGTAGAGCTTCAAAGTTTGCAGTGCATTCAGAGGAAACAGCTGCTTTAGGTGATTGATTCTGTCCCCAGTGACAGAAGTCCTCTTTAACAGCAAATAAGTCACCTAAGTCAAACTTTTCACAGGCAATTATTGTGTTTTTCATCCACTGGATGGCTTATTTGAATCCATCGGTTCTGATTGATGGAAGTACTGTTCTTAAAAAAAATCAAGTTTTTGTTCTCTGAAGTAAGCTATCTAAATTGATAATATTCAGCCCAGTGCCTTTCATATCTTTGTACTGGTGTGTGTCATAGAAAAGTTTGCAATAAAACTTTTAATATTGTCTTTCAGTATTCTTTGAATTCTGTGTAATAAATAAGGTAAACACTGAACTGAGAACAAACCACTGACAATTACTTTTTAAGTGATTGGTTTGTGTTTTTATACTGAAAGAGGCAGCATGTATTGGTTCTTTGTATGCATAATGGTAATTAAATGTATGATAGTAAATAATAAAACATTTAAGATATATAATGACTTAATACGGCCAAATGCAGTATATTTCTCGGAGTTCACAAAATTATAATCAAAGGGAATTATCTTGTAAAAAGCATTGTAACTAGGTATCAGAATAAGAAATCACGATTAACGTTTTTTAGTTTCTCCATTTCTACCAATATTATTTCTTCTGTCTTAAGGAATATGCCATTGTAGAATTAAAAGCAGACTTTACTTGCATTTTGAAATGATTGGGTCATTGTTATTTTGTGATAGACTAGTTCCTTTTTTTTTTTTTATTTCTTCTGTCACTAAGCGATGATTTGTTCCTTTTTGTAATGTGGTTATTAAAACAGTACGGGTAACATAGAAAATGATTCTAACGGATGACATCAAAAAGTTTATATAACTTTTAATTCTTCATACATATCAGAGGGATACTGCAGGTTAAATCCTGATGCCATCAGTCTTTCAGAGAAGCTACTAAACCCTGATAAGTAAGGGAAGTGTAGCAACATAATGCTCCTGTTGCTGGGGGTCACTTACAGAGATTTCCAGTTCAACATTTTTCGTTGGGTTTTCCATATAGATCCATGGGAAAGCTTTATTTATTTATTTATTTATTTATTTTTCTTTGAGGCAAAAAGTGTATAATTTGGTGGAGATATGGAAAATCTATTATTTTATTTTTAGCTAATAAGATTCTCTAAGTAAATCATAAAAGAGAAAGAAGAAGTAAACCATTCCTCTGAACTGCACAAAAATGGTTTTATTTGTTCTTTTGCCCTCCACTGTGTTTTGTTTTTTTTTGTAGAGAGTTTTGCTTCTGATGATTCATGCAATCAGCATGAAGACATTTATCTGCAAGCAGATAACATAAATTTGGTTTCCTGGTCTTGAATCTGTTACCTTTCCTTCCTTTTGTGTCATTAAATTTACTGTGGTAAATGAAGTAGCTGACTAAGGAGTCTGTAATCTACTTTTAAGTTACTTTTCTGAACTATTTTTTAAAAAGGACTGGAACAAGGTCTGTTCATAGAAGACTTCCTGAAATACATAAGACAGAAATATAATAAAGCATAAATAAATCCTTTCTAATGAGGAATATGGCTAGGTTCTACTGGTCCACTTCATTTCTGGGTTGGTAGTTAAGAAAGTAATATTTTGTGGGACTTTAGAACTGATAAAAAGAGTAGAAGAAATGTGGCTATTGAGTCACGTTGCTGTGCAGTTTTTGTGTATTGTCATTATTACGTTTTGGTGCAAAAGTTCATATTTTTCCTTTGAGGTTAAAGATCAAATGCTCTTTCTGCTGGAAAGATGTGGTCTGAAAACTCCAACAGCTGTTGACATAGATTAGGCTATTCATTAGAGACATTAATTTATATGCAGAAATTGCTGGAAGGTTCTAGCGCTGTAGTTTTTCTCACATGTGAGTAGGAAATGAATCCCATTCAGTCTTACTTGAAATGGTGACTTTGATCTAATTTCCCTCAGAGTTTAAATTGAAGCTAACAAAAAGGTTCTTTGGAAGGTATCTAGCATTATAAAACAATATCAATCTTGACAGTAAAGTTTATCTTTAGATATTCTTCCTATGTCCTCTGTAGGAAATATTACTGGAAACTCTTCAAAACTAGGCATAAGTATTAGGACCCGTGGATACTTTTGTCAATTTGGGTGTGGATTAAATGCAAATTGACTCAAAGTAGTATTATGAAATACTGTGTTTGGGCAAGATACTAACACACTGAATTTATATAATATACTAGGTATATTATTTTTAGAAGATCTGAAAGTATCTATTTTGTGAGGTAGAAATTTCTTTGATTTTTTTTTGAATTGTTAAAGAATATTGGTTTATCTGATGAAATAAGAGTTACCTTAGAAATAAATTACTGCTTTATAAATTTAAATGGGATAAAAACTATAGAAAAATGCCTGATTACTGTTTGCTAAATTGCTTTAAACTTTATGTATATATTTTAACTTTCTTCACAATTCTTCCAGAATTTTCTTTTAAATAATTTGAATAAAGAAGTCTACAAGCCACTGCTTATTAACTTTTCAGCACAAACTACAGCGGCTCAGACTCAGAATATTATAATGTCTAAGCTGGATAAAAGGAGAAAAGGAATTTTTGGACCCCCTCTTGGGAAAAGAATGGTAACCTATATATTTCTGTATGTAAATAAGTGTTTAAATGCAAAGAAATATGTGAATGCATTATTTTCTCAACTGATTACAACTGATATCAAGAAAGCTTGATCAATTTCAAATAAACCATTGGAATTCAAATTCTTATTCATTCTTTTAATTTCTTATGTTTCCCATCTTCTTTACTCCTTCTCCCAGTAGTGTGTGTATTGTTTTAATCAACAGAAAAAATGTTATGATATGAATAGTGGTAAACTGTATTATCATACTTCCCCTTCCATATTTTGTGATATTTTCTTTTACATAGAGTTCTATATAGGTAAGGTGTTGCTAAAAATGTAGCTCTTGACAGTGTTGTGGTTTCTGACTTTTATATAAATCTAAAAGTGGGGCCATGGTGGGTTTGACACTTGGATTTTGCATGTTATGGGGATGCTACAGAAGCTTGTTCAGCCCTCTCATTATTAGCCCTTGTTGTTCATCTACACTGGAATCAGGGAAGGGTGATGTGGAATAAATCAAGAGGGCTTATGTAGCTCTGGGGGGTAAAACAAACAAACAAAAAAAACAATGTAGAAACCCAGATGGGTGTTTCATGGTTCTCCGTTCTCCTTGATCCTTGGGATAAAGGGTCGGTAACTCTCCTGAAAACCATCTCAGTGTGCTGCTCAGATAATAATGCTAACAAGGCTCATGATTTAACCTGTTTACCTTTTCACCAAATTTCTGATCTGTATCAATTAAAGGAAGAGAAGAGAGATAAAATGCATAGATGTATTTCTAGAACTTGCATTAGTTGCATTAGGCAACTAATGCCCATGTCAAGATTTTTCCTGATCAGCAGTGGTCTGTGCTTTAGGAATAACAGTGCCAAGAAAGACGTAATGCTTAATACATTTAAAAGCAGAACCATAGTCTCAGCAAAGTTTCAGATTTTCATGGGTCTTCTTGACTCCATCTTTTTTTCCAAGAAAGGGCATATAAGTAGCACAGAAAGGTTTAAATAGCAAGTATTATTTTGCTATTTTTCATTGAATACACTGAGATAAAAGAAGAGAAATACAGACTCTCTCTCCTCTATAGTTATGTTTTGGAATATCTTTAGAATTAGCAAAGTTACTTCTTAAGTTTGGTTTAATTTAACTCAGCAGCAATTCCATTAAGAACTTAAGGGGCATTTTTCAAAAACACATAGTGAAGTGTATAATTCACATTCACCAAAATAAATAAATACAAAATCCTTTGTTTTCCTTTTTCAGGTTGTATTTGTAGATGACGTTAACATGCCAGCCCGAGAGGTCTATGGTGCTCAACCTCCTGTTGAATTACTAAGGCAGTGGTTAGATCACTGGAATTGGTATGACCTTAAGGACTGCTCAGTGATTAAGCTTGTAGATGTTCAGATTTTATGTGCAATGGGGCCGCCAGGTAAGAGATGTATAGTCTATGCTTTATCCTGTTTCATTGTTTCCAAAGGCTGAATTCTTATTATTTTAGTTTGTATGTTTATGGCTAGGGATAGGACTCGGTGAACCCTTTCCTTATAGGAAACATGAACAAAAATCATATCAAAGTGGCTGAGGGGCAGCAAGGAGACTACACAAACCTGCCAGGAAGACGCATTGCTTTGCAGGATTTTTATGCAGGATTTTTGAAATTGTTTTGGTCTAATGAGACCATCTTCTTCAAAACTTTTTAAAATAGCACTAAGTGGAGGCCTGCAGTAGATAAACCTTATTTTACTTGGCAAAAAAATGAGGGAAATCATATGATGTCGAGGTCATTATATTTCTCATAGCATGTGTACATGTTGACTATGTATAGATAGTGATCAGTGTTGATTTACTTTATCATTTTTTTAGTTAGAAATTTTTTATGCATGCTTTAACAATTAAAATAATGAACTAGCGTTTCTCTGATACTATTGTGTTTAGTTTTAAATGATCTGTACACTCTATTTCCTACACTACAGTAAGGAATTGTGTAACAACTTCATGCTTCCTGAAAAAGCAAAACTGCTTTTTGCAATCATTTATCAGTATGTTCATCCACAGTTCAAAGCACTTCATCTAAGCATCAGTCTGTGGAACGACTAAGCAGAAACTGCGAAGGAAAGGCATAACTTAATTGCACTCCTTTTTTACATTGGAAATAGCCAAATCTTGGAGGTGCTTTTTCTGCAAAGCCTCCCTTCATGCTATGTTCCTGTTACAAGTGACTTTGGACTGCCTTCCAGTTTTCTTATCATTGAATGTATTTAAAAACAAAAACAAAAAAAAAACAGACACACACACAAAACAAAACAAAAAAACTGATCATATGTACAAGTTGAATCACATATATTTTGAGTACTCACAGAATTATAGTATTTATTCCAGTCTGTGTTTATTATTTTTTTTCTACTAATAAGAAATCAAAATCTGAAATCTGTGTGTTTATGTAGTGTTATTAAAGGAAACATAAAGCTATTTAGAGCTACTTTCTTAAAGTTAGAATTAAAACTTATATTTGAAAAAGATTATCTTTTGGGTAAAATTCATATTTATATCCCAATAGTTTGTTTAAATTTGCTATCAGTGCACATGCAAAAATTAATGTGCATTGTAAAGTGCTGTGTCCAGGAGACAAATATGGTAAGGAAGGAATTACAGTGAATAAATTACAATGAATATCTCTCCTTTGCCCTATTCAGGATAAAATAATGAGATTCCTAAGCAGATATTGGTAATATGTATACAGTTATATGTGTATATATACAGTTTATATGTGAATATAGACAGTTACTAGTTCTGCTTAGTCTCAGCTGGCTGAATGTGAAACAGCTCCATGAGTCTTACGGTTTCATTAGAACAGGGTCACACCTGAGCTACTAAGTCACGCCTCTTGACTTACTGTGCTAAATGTGTTTGCCTTTTGCCATGATCCTGATGTTAGGAATGGTACATTGTCCACTTTTCAGCTACTTCTTCCTAATTTGCTGCTATGAGAAGCTTTAACACATTGTACAGCATCTTAACCCTGAATTCCCAACAGAAGGAACAAATATCCATTACATTTTACACCTTCCTATTTCCATACATGTCTTTGTTATCCAAATCACAGTATAGTCATGGCTGCTACTAACTCTAGAACTGGGATAAAATTTAAATTAAATAAGGTATACAGTACTAGCTGTAAAGGCTTCTTTTGTGGTGATGTTTTCAAAATCAAGAACGTAGGTTTGGAATTTATGATAAAAGCTTTCTTCTGTAACAGAAATGTAGTTAAAATAGTGTAAAATTATCCATCTATAACTTGACCATTTCAATCTGTATTTTACAGATTATATCTTGCAGGAGAACAGCATGACTGTTTTTACTGTCTTGTTGCTTTCATTAGGTTTATGACAGGGTGTGGTACTTTTTGATGCAACACTGCTAGCTAAATCAAAGATGACTATTAGAAAAAAAATTGCTAGTTTTTCCCTGTTTTACTCTTTTTCTGTTATTTATAGCATTGCTTTCTAATATTTAGGTGGCGGCCGAAACCCAGTGACACCACGATTCTTGAGACACTTCAATAAAGTTACTATTAATGAGTTTGATAATGAATCCATGTACACAATTTTTTCTAGAATCTTAGACTGGCATCTGACTATATGGTAAGGAATCTGTAGATACTGAGAAAAAGCAAAATGAGTATTTAAATTATGGTACGAGGAAGTCGCAAAAGATAGGGGTCGTAGGACCCCTCTCTTGAAAAGAAATGACCATCTTTTCTACTCTGTGCCTTTTGTGGTATTCATTACTCCACAAAAATAAGGTTCATGCAAAAATACTCCAGTGGAGGAGTGCTTGTTCTGAAGTCTCCAACATAGTTTTACATTAGCTGAAACTAATTCAGTTATCTGGGGTACTTCTATAAACAGTATTCTTTGATGTATAACAAATCATAGTAGAATTTGGTTAGTAGTTATTCAAAGAATAGAATTAGAAACTGTTCTTAAATTTCTTGATGTTTGAGAAGGCTTATTCTTTCTTTGGCCTTTCACCATGGCATAATTTTTGATTCTATCATTAGGAATTTTTATATTTTCATTTAAGTTCCTCTATTCTATCCATTCTTACAGCTAAGTCCCAAAAGACTGTAATATCTCATTTCTAGACGAGGTTTGTGCTTTGACAGCTTCTGACCCTTTGAAGGGAGAAGACGGCAAGAGTTATTTGACCTACTTTCCTGTCGCTGTTGTTAATCATAAAAATGGGGGAAAGGGTAATTAATTATTTGTCTCACATAGCCAAATTTGTCAACATGTTCCATAGTTACTAGATTTGATTCACAGACAGAGTTAATCTTGTTTATCCAGTAAGAGTACTAAGATTTGTAAAACTGCCTGTGAGGAAGTATAATTTTAGAATTTTAAAATTGGCATGGACTCAGAAGTAAATCACTATACATACATAATATTGTTTATTAATTTACATGCTCATATGATGGAATTGTGAGATTCACCTTGTTCTTATCATCTTTTATAACTTGTCAGTTATAGCTTTCCATCACAATATGTAGAATTGACTCCACAAATTATTAATGGAACCATGCATATGTATAAAGCAGCTATGAAGAATCTGCTTCCTACTCCAGCCAAATCACACTATTTGTTCAATCTTCGTGATTTTTCACGTGTTATTCAAGGTGTTTGCCTGTCAAGGCCTGAAACAACAGAATCCACAGCAATGATGAAACGTCTTTGGGTTCATGAGGTAAATCACCTAATACTAAAAAATAATATTTATTGTAAATAAGAAAAAGATGCAGATTTGTGTATAAAAGTTTTTGTAATATTATTTTGCATTGGCTAGCAGCTGTAAATTGATATTACATTCATGAGACAGGAGTATGAATCTTCTCTCAGTAGACAAGCTGACTGTTGATTCCTTCACTTTCACGTGATTACATGCTCTCTGCAGCTTTGAATGTCTGCACAGTCCTTTCCATTTCTTCTCTTCTTCCTCCCCCAAAACACAAATTAATGGTGAGAAGAACAGCAAGTAGTCCTGGGTCATGGGAAATTTTAGTAATCTAAAGTATGGTCCCCACTTTATTTTTTTCTTTCCGGTCTTCTCTTAGAAGAAATTCCTGATCTTTCTGTTTTCAGCAAGTGTTTACTAATTTTTCAGTCATAATAGGACAGACATTCTAAAGAACACCAAGTGAACCATACTTTTTTTGAGGCAAGAGAATGCTCCAAATGGGTGGTATCTAGTTTTTTTTTGTTTGTTTGTTTGTTTGTTTTTTTTGTATTCCCTCTCCTGGTTTATAAGAAAGCAAGGTTGTTGGTAACTGTTGCTTTTTAAATATTTAGCAGTAGTTCATAGAATCAAATCAAAATAAAGTGACCGTGGCAGAAATTTTTAGTGATCATGTGGTTCACTATACTTCCCCAAAGCAGGATCACAAAGAAAGATCAAGTAACTTTTGAAGTTTTTTTTTGTTTTTTTTTAGAAATTTCTTAGAGTTCTCTAAGTATGAATACAACTGCCTTCCAGGCAATCTATTCATGCTGTTCACTATCTTTTTCATTAAAAAGATGCTCTAATATCCAACTGCAGTCTTCTTTTCTGAAATACAAACCTGTATCTTGTCCTATCTTGCAGTATACAGAAAGATCAACATACTCCCTTCCACTTTGCAGCAGCCTTTTATACATTTATCTAATATGTTAATAAATGTGTAGTGTGTATATATTTCCATACAGGCTTTCACTTTAATTCCAAAATAATATTACTTGTCCCAACTGTTCAGATTGATTCTAAATATCTATTTATTTCTTCTGTGAAGTTTAAGATATATATATATATTATTCAATATATAATCTTTTGCAGATTGGTATTTATTTTATCTTGACTAAAAAAATATAAATTCAAGAGCAGAAGCAACTATTAAAATAATTACATTTTTATCTTACAGGTTCTTAGAGTGTATTATGATCGCTTGGTGGATAATCCTGACAGGGCTTGGCTTGTTGGATTTATCCAAGAAGTAGTGAAAGATGATTTACATGAAGATTTTCATGAACTTTTCCAGAATCTGGACTTCAATAACGATGGAAGAGTGGAAGAAGATGACTTACGTAGCTTAATGTTTTGTGATTTTCATGACCCTAAGAGAGATGACACTAAATACAGGGAGATTAGTGATGTGGATCAGCTGAGATTAGTTGTAGAGAGTCACCTCGAAGAGTTTAATAACTTGAGCAGAAAGCCAATGCAGCTTGTCTTGTTCCAATTTGCTATAGAACATATTTGTAGAATTTCCCGCATTCTGAAACAGCCTCGCAGCCATGCCCTTCTTGTTGGTGTTGGAGGGAGCGGTCGACAATCTCTTACTCGATTAGCAGCCCATATGGCTGAGTACAACCTTTTTCAGGTTGAAATAACTAAAAGTTATGGTATCAATGAGTGGCACAAAGACTTAAAAGTCATACTAAGAAAATCTACTGAAGCAGAAATGCAGGGAGTTTTCTTGTTCACAGATACACAGATAAAAAAGGAGTCATTCTTAGAAGACATTAACAACTTACTAAATGCAGGTGAAGTGCCAAATCTCTATGCAGTAGATGAGAAACAAGAAATTTGTGAACAAATGCGTCAAATAGATCGCCAACGGGACAGGGCAAAACAGACTGATGGCAGTCCTATAGCTCTTTTTAACATGTTTGTTGATCGCTGCCGAGATCAGCTTCATATAGTACTGGCAATGAGTCCTATTGGAGATGCTTTCCGTAATCGCCTTCGTAAATTTCCAGCTCTTGTCAACTGCTGCACACTAGACTGGTTTCAGGTAAAAAAAAAAAAAAAAAAAAAAAAAAAAATTGGGGCTTGTTTTTTTCTAAGGGAAATGCAATAGAAACAGACTTCAACACTTTTTGTTAAGTAATTCTCTTTGGTCAAGTTAGCAATGAAAAATACCTTAGATTTTCTTAGTGTCATATTTTAAATTGTTTGCACAATTAGAATCATCTTAACTGTAATTAAGGCCAGTATAGGCAGAATGCAAAATCATGGAGAAAATAAATATCAGGATGTGGTATAAAAGTATAAATGGATGAGCACAGTACTGTAGACACTATAGATTTAAATATCTATTATTTTATTCTATTCTAAGGACTACCAGAATCTGTGGTCCAAAAAAAGTTTGAAATCTCTGTCAAAGATAGATTTTTCCCCACTGCTCTGCAGTAGGATTTTTTTCCATTTACATGTTGTATAAAAAAGGCTTCATACATAATATTAAAAAAGTTGGATTTAAAGAATCTGAGGTAATTAAATTTCATCAAGTGTTAAAAGGTCCTACTGTATCTTTAAACATTATTTTGAAAATGAAGAACAGAGACAGTCATACACCCTTATGGATACATTGAAAATGCAAAATTTTTCTTACACTAAAAGTAGTTATTCTAGATGAAAGAAGATGGTATCCTTGAACTGAGTCTCTAGATCCTAGATATTTGAATTGTTTCCTGTACTGTTATTATCCTGTTTGATAATGATGGATCAGGGCATTTCTTTATGCCTTAGTGTCTTCATCTATGAAATGGAGTAAAGATGCTTTTTAAAAAAATATTTTGAGATCTATGAGTATGAAGTACTGAATTCATTTGTTTCAGACATGGCCTGAAGATGCATTAGAAGCAGTTGCTTCTCGCTTCTTGGAAGATGTCGAAATGTCCGCAGAAACTCGAAGTGGGTGTATTGATATGTGTAAAAGCTTTCATACATCTACCATTGCTTTATCTGACTCATTCCACATGGAACTGCAAAGACGCAACTATGTTACACCTACTTCGTACTTGGAACTGATCTCCACTTTTAAAACTCTACTTGAAAAGAAGCGGACGTAAGGATTTGTATTTATGACCTTTTCTAATGGAACCCAAGTTCTCAAAATATTATTTTCTATTTCCCATAGTTAATCTGAACAAAACAAATTAATTGTTTCTAGTAAATTTAAATTGATAGAATTGTACATGGATTAAATATATTCCTAAGATATGTACTTGCTTCTTGGACAAAAGTTGTGACTTGATGCCTACAAAATATTCTTGCATTAGAACACTTCTAGCATCCCTAGTGTAGCTGTATGTTGATTATATATATATTATGCTGCCAGAATAATTAATGCATCCTGCTTCCTCTGAGATTTGTTGGAGGATATCTCCATCTTCTGAATTGCTAGGTGCCATTGGCTTGCTAGTAGGGTACAGCTGTGCTTTATCTGTGTGTAAAGGACCTCCATATGCATATGCACATCTGTTCTACTCTCATGGATGCTAAGATGAAGTTCCTTTCCTTTCATTTTATTCCCAACGGTAGGTCACTGCCATGACAATTATGACAAGCGCTTAATTTGACCGGCAGGGCTGTGTGAAGTGCTTTGTGCAGCAAGAAATTCCAGGAATAAAGGAATATAATCTTGAATATAATGACCTAATGTCTTTGGAATTTCTTCACAGTTGGCTGTCCTCAGAGCCAATCACATCCTGTTGCTAAAATGATTTTTCTCAATTATACTAATACTATTCCAACTCACCTCAACTAATAATTTCCTCCTACTCCTTTTCTTGTCTGTTAACTACTGTGTCATCTTGATTTTTTTTTAGCTCCTGCCAACAAAGTGGCAAGAGCTTAATAATCACTTGTTTATCTTTATGTGACAATGTACTTATCTGTATCCCGACTTCTGAGTAGGCATGGTAGAACAGGTGAACAGGTCTCAAGTAACCCCTGCTATGTTTACTATTTGTTCAGCAAATTGAACAAGCGTGGCAGAGAATTTGCTTATTCCGAGTAGTGAGAAATCTGGGGAATGGGTTCCAGTGAATGAAGTGATCAAGTACTGATAAAATATCTTCATAATATAGTGGTGTGTTTCTTTCAGTAAGGTGATGGAAATGAAAAGAAGATATGAAGTTGGCTTGGAGAAACTGGACTCTGCTGCATCCCAAGTGGCCTTAATGCAGTCTGAGCTGGAAGCTCTGCAACCTCAGTTACGGGAAGCTAGCAAGCAAGTTGATGAGATGATGGTAGTTATTCAAAAAGAGTCCCTGGAAGTAGCCAAAACTGAAAAAATTGTGAAAGCTGATGAAGCGGTAGCAAATGAACAAGCTATGGCTGCCAAAGCCATCAAAGATGATTGCGATGCTGACTTAGCTCAAGCCATGCCTTGTTTAGAAGCTGCTCTGGCTGCCCTTGACACTCTAACTGCACAGGTATTTCTAACAGTATATATTTATGCACTAGAGAGGTATTCAGAGAAACAAAAACATGGAATTATATGTCTTTTCATATTTTACATGATTCCAATGAACACAAACTTTTATAATTTGTAAACTTCTTAAAACCTTTCATTTTTATTTTATTTTTTTTTTCTAGCCAAAAAGCTGTAAGGCTATATTTTTATGATCTTTAGGATCAAATATTCTAGGTATTTCAAAATTCATAGTTATAAAAAATATTCTGAGTTAGCAATAGAGAAGTTACAAAAACTATACTTTTCATTTTCTTATTCAGAACCTGCCAGCCTGTCTATTATTTCTATAGCCAGTCTTTCAGAGTCTAGAAATCGAAGTTGTAATTCTGTGTCTCCCTGCGTTAAGAACACATACTCTTTTTAAGAGTATGACACTGGAGGAAGACACTTCAGGTTTTATAGTCTTCCTTGCCTAAATAATATTTTGACCATGGCAGGATGAAAAGAAGTTTCCCAGATTGTAAAAATGAGGGTGGACTATGTGTACTTCAGCTATTGTTGTTAAAATGAGAATTTTAAAATAACTTCAAGGAAATCCTGGCTGGAAAGCAGTTATTTTGTTACATACAGTTATTATTTGGTATCAAAAGTTTTAGATTAGGCCATTATCAGATCATTGGCATGGTTTGTGAAAATAGTATATGACTTACTCACTTCAAGGTAATTATACTTGTGAATAACAAAACAAGAACAAGTCTTTGAAGGCCAATTTAGTAATTAATTTTTTAGCTGCTGTGAATGCCTAGTGTATCATCAAAGAAAGGAATATTATAATACAAAAGAAAAAATGCAGTAGGAACTTCCAGTGGAAAGAAAAGGGAGGTTTTCCTTAAAACGTAATTAAATATCTTGATGAAAATGGACACACATACCAAAAAAGTGTGTGTAGGAAAGCTTACAGTACTTACACAAAACTCTTTGATTCACCCTACACTCCTCTCATGATGAGCAGAGCAGGAAATAAGTTGCAAATTGTGCCCATAAACTAGTTAGTTTACTAACCTTCTGCTTAATTGGTTGTGCACTGTGTGTAGAATTGTTTAATTCTTTTATATTATTTTCTATATTTGCATTTAAAACTTTGCTTATTCATATCCTGTTTTCTTCTCATTACTGGTGAATGAAGAGAGAAGCTGCATCATCAAAAAAAGGAAAATTTTTTCCCAGTGTTTTTCTTTCTTTCAGTTGTTTCTTCCCTCATTCAGTTCACTCTGGAAATTTAATAACTGACCAGAATTGATTTATTTCTATACTTGGAGTGTATAGATGTTTAGTTCTGTGCTGAACGCAATTTTTAACTTATGCTATCTTAAATTTACTAATACACTGCTGAAGTGAATCTTTAAGTTTGAAAGTATCATATTAGAGCCTGAACTGAAGTGTAGAGTTGGAGTATTTGAATTTATGACTGAAGTGCAAATGCCCACTATTGACTTAGATGCAGAAACTGTACAACTAAAAATGAGTTACAGATGAGATATATTTTTTTCTCCTCTACACTGATTGTTGACTAGGTTTCGTGTCTTTTTGTTTAAATGTCAATGTTTAACCTGAATAACACCTTAAAGAAAGAAGTAGAGTAGAAAAAAATGAAATAAACATATTTCTAAAAGAAAATTATATATATCTATAAACTACTAAAGGTTGTACTTTTGTTTCTTTCTTTTTGTTTGTTTATTTGCCTGTTTTTAAGGATATTACAGTAGTTAAGTCCATGAAGAGTCCTCCTGCTGGCGTCAAGCTTGTAATGGAAGCTATATGCATCCTTAAGGGAATAAAGGCAGATAGGATTCCAGATCCAACAGGTTCTGGAAAAAAAATTGAGGATTTCTGGGGTCCAGCTAAGAGACTTCTGGGTGACATAAGATTTCTTCAGTCTCTTCATGAATATGACAAGGATAACATTCCCCCAGCTTACATGGCTATCATAAGAAAACAGTATCTTACAAATCCCGAGTTTGTACCAGACAAGGTTCGAAATGCTTCCACAGCAGCAGAGGGTCTGTGCAAATGGGTCATAGCCATGGAGTTTTATGATACGTAAGTATGTATAAAAATAGTTAAAATAAATTTGATTAAAAATGTCAGTTTATTTTAATACCAAGAGAGATCTGAAATTAGTTCTTACCAGTGGGAAATTTGAGCAAATAAACAAACATTCACTCATATCAGATACCAATGTTAAGGTGTAGAGCCTGATTTTCAGTTCTAGACTTTTCTGAGAAGGCATGGGAGCAATATGTTCAGTTAGCAAATAAAGTTAACCTTTTAGAAAGCTGCATAGTGACAGAGGCATTATTGAAATGTCTTTGGAAACTTCTGAGAGTCATATCAAGCCTGAGGAATATTTTTGGTTACACATTGTACTTGATGCATTGAGAAAAGTGTGCTTATTTTTGATGATGTTTCCTAATTTGAAACATTAGGAACCCCCATTTAACAGTAAATCAGTATTGGGATGACTAAGGCCAACTTGTAATTTGAAATTTGAATCATTGTATGTAGTACATGCTTTCATTTGAGAGGATGTTTGTTACTTGACAAACAAGATGAGTAAATGCACATTTGGTAAAGTTTTGAACAACTTTAAATATTATAAAGGCCTATTTTAAGAAAGAAAATTAACTAAAAATGTGGACCTTAAAGGTAACTTACCAGCAAGAGAGGGGGTTCACTAGTTCTGAGGCTAATACTTAGGGAATACCGTTTCAGTTGATCTAGGACATTCTAGCATGTTTTCTTGTTTCCCTTTTTTTTTTTTCTTTTTCTTTTGGAAAGATAGTATGTTTTCAATTAGTATGATGCTTCCAGTATTTTCCTCATGAAAGCATCAGTGGAAAAGATTGAAATCCTCAAAGTCCTCAAAACTGGAAAATAGATCGTTGGATATGAAAAGCTTTTTTTTTTTTTTTTTCTATAATGGATTCTAAATTGTAATCAAATGGGAACACAACTTGGAAGGATAACCTTTTTCACTTTAAAGCATTAGCTGTTATTACAGAAAATTTTGCAGAAACTGCTTAAGCCAGAAAGTATCAGCACAGAAAAAAGTGATGAATGCCAGTTGTGTTCAGATATCATTCTTTTAACACTAACCCTGGATTGACGGTGTATCTTTGAGATGTTTAATTTATCTTTTGGCCTTATTTAGAGTGACAAAAAATGTTGCACCAAAAAAACTAAAGTTGAATGAAGCTGAAGGAAAATTAAAGATTGCTATGGATGGCCTAAGAAAGAAACAAGCAGACCTGAAGGAAGTTCAAGATGAATTGGCTGTACTCCAACAGACCCTGGAATCCAAGAAACAGGAGAAGGCTGACTTGGAAAATCAGGTATATGATGCAAAAGATGAACTGTTGTTCTGTTGTTGTTTTTTAGAAAAGATATTTAAAAATTTTTCTCTCTCAAATTAGATTTCTCCTTTTAACTGCCAATATGTTGAACAAATCCTGTTCCTAGATTACTGGTTTTTTATTTCATTATAATGGTCTTGAAGTTACAAATAGGCAAAGTATGAAGAATAAATGCTTTAAAATAATGAAAAATGTAGATATTATGAATTTAGTGATACCCCTCTGCTGCATCCTCACTCATCTCTGCTTTCCTGTGAGGTGGTAAATTTTTTATGATTGTACTAAAAATTTGATTCTTTATTAAATTGTAAGTCAGTACATCTAAAGTTTTGAAAGCTTGTTTACACCTCCTGTGTCAAAACAATTTTGAGAACGTTCATGGTAAACTCTGCTCCTGACTGCTAAATAGCCACTATGTGTGCAGAGATAGGCAGTGTTTTGAAGATGGTCATTTTTATTTATTTCTAAGATTTACAGTACAACACCATGAGGTTTTGTTACAAGAATAGTATCCGAATTTGAAATGGAGCCTTAATTCTTGTTTGTAGTTAAACTCAGCTCTTTGTGTGTTTCTTCTGTATCCTGATATGATAGTGTTTGGAAGAAGGGAGGACTAAGCTACCTGAGCAGTTTGTTAACTAGCATGTAAATTGGCTGCTGTGTTTACCAGAAAAGAAAGAGAGTTTAACAGCAACAAGAGTTGGCAACATTTTACTCCTGTCCTACAGCTGAAATGTGTCTCTACCACATAGTAAAGAACTCTAACAGAGCTGGATTAAATTCCTCTTAAATGATATTTAAATAATATTTTTGTTAGATTCGAAACAAACGTGGAAGGATGGCATAGTTGAAAATCTACAAAAGAAACACGGATTATATAGTCATAAGGATGTTGCTTTTTTTCCACAGGAAAGAACATGCCTACTTTCATGAAAGAAACAGTGATCTCTGAGGTGTTTTTTTTCTCTTGTGACATGTCAATCATTTCCTTGACTTAATATTTTCCAAATCACATGCAGAGCTATTACAAATTACGTTTTATACTATTTTATTTCCTAGTTTAGGTGAAAAATTAACTGAAATTTTATGGAATTTACTGTGTTGGTACTGAGATTGTTTTTGCTCTTTAAACAATTCCATTGTAATAAGAAGTTTTCTTTCTATTCCATGAAATTATGTAGAAAATACCTGCACAGAAAAATAGCCTTTGAATGCTTTTGATGTTTGTAAAGTACCTTTAAAGTGATCATGTAATATAATCAACTTTTTTTTTTCCTAAGGTTGATTTATGCTGCAAAAAACTACAGCGAGCAGAACAATTGATTGGAGGCCTTGGGGGTGAGAAAACTCGGTGGAATGAGACTGCTTTGGAGCTGGCAAGGAAGTACACCAATTTGACTGGGGATATACTTATTTCATCAGGAATTGTAGCTTACCTAGGAGCCTTTACATCCAACTACAGACAAGTAATATGCACAGTAATTTTGTCTGTTTTATAAGAATCTAAAATTAATTCATTTTTATTCTACTATAAAGTTTATATTTTTAATTATATTTTAATAGAATTTATAAGGACTGAAACTGTATCATATGATTTTGAGTTTTGTTTGTAAGTACTGTAATACTTAATGCTATGTAAAGGATAGAGTCCTTTGATTGCTTCTCTTCTTTAAAACAATTGCAAGTAACTTTATTCCTCATGGCTCTGCTTAGTCCTATTCCAATCAGTGGCTAAATTCTCCTTAATTTGAGGAAGACAGAATCATCTCCTGCTTCAGCAGCAACACAAGCAAGTTCTGAACGTGTAGCAATACTCTATAAAAAGAGACAAAAGATACAATAACTCAGTAATATAGCAGATATGTGCTTGTAACTCCCAGTGAAATAAACAAACATTCTGAATACTACAAAATTTTAACATGACAGTTGATTTTAGGTATCTCAATTTTTGGATGTCAAAGTTAGCTTGACTTTTTTTTTTTTTTTTTTTTTTTTTTCTGAACACCAAAACTTACAATGAACTTAGCTGGAGAAATTAATGCCTCTCTCTGTTGAAAATCAGATCCAGATTGTCCTAAGTTGCTAAAAACTGAGAGAAAAAAAATCCATGCATCTTATTTGAACATAGATATAATCCTTACTTCTGCTTCCCCTTATTTTCTATAAAAAGTACTTCGTCCATTTTTCTTAGAAAATTTTATACCGTTCTTTCAAACTATTGCTTTCTTCATAACATAAATATTTTGATATTACTCTTTTAAATATTTCTAGAATGAGAGTTTATGGTATGATTATTTATAGTGTAAATAAATAGCAGCATTTACAGTTCCCGATAATGTAATTTTTAGTGTTCTCTTTTATGCTTATAACCTGAATTCTAAGTAACTCTCATTTTGTGTCTGGGTAGGTAGGATTATTTCTGGTGAAATATCTGAAATGGTCCTGAACTCTGTTGCTGGCAAGGCTAGATAAAAATGTAGATGATATTCATAAAAGATATGTAGAGACATATGCATGCTTATTCACTAAAAATGAATACATATTGGTTTCATATGAAAAGCTTAGTATAATTTAATTCCCTCTGACTGTGTAGGTTTTTTGTTTGTTTGTTTTCATTTTTTCTTTCTGTGAAATAGCAGGTATGGATTCCTCGTTGCTAATTCTTACTCTTACGATTGTGCAGACTCACATTAATAAGGTTGCTCTCAAGAATTGTTGGATGCACTTTTGTGCAGTTCATTTTGCCTGCTCTTATTCTTTTTATCCCTCTAGTTTTCACAAGTAAAAAGTTATGATATCTTTTGGAATATCAACCTTTTTTGTGCAAATTGATAAATCCTTTATTCACCATCTCTGTGAATGTCTCTAGCTCTTTAGACCATTTCCTTTAGCATGTCTGTTTTTTGTTGCTTGGGGCTTCAACAGCTAGTTTATAGTTTAAAATACTATAGCATATTTCTTTAACCTTACACATATAAGATGTAATCATATATAAAATTGTGCCAGTCATGTGAACAGACTTCTATAAAATGTGTTTTGTTAGAAGCATTCTTTCTAGTAGAATATGCTTTTTGGTTTACATATTTAAAGGTGCCTGTCTTCGTTTTTATTATGCACCATACAAATTTATAATTTACACAACTGTATTGAGTTATATGATACAACAGTGAAAAGCAACACTAAGTGGTAAATCGTTGTGTTATTAAATTGTCAGGTTAGCTCAGTCTTGAAAAGTGCTTATTATGTATGTCCTGAGGGTTGAGTAATGAATTGTTTTTTTTGTTTGTTTTTCCATTAGAATATGTGCATTTTTTCTACATGCATTCTATAGTATGGAAGACTACTGAGGTAGTAATAAAAGCATACTAAGGTTCTGACCAAATAAACTTCTATTTTATATATAGAAATCATATGCAAAGGCATTTTTAGAGACATTTTTAGGCACCTTAGATAGAATTATGATCTGCTTTACATCTGAAGATACAGCGATCTTGTATGTAGCAATTAGTACAGGAAATGTGTTGAAAAATACATATTTTTATAGTTTTGAAAAATTTGTGAATAGACAGAGCTTTAGTTAATGTTTGCTTTCTTCTTATCTAGAAGCAGACTAAAGAATGGACATTATTTTGTAAAGCAAAAGACATTCCTTGTTCTGATGATTTTTCCTTAACAAATATCTTGGGAGAACCGGTGCAAATCAGAGCTTGGAATATTGCTGGATTACCCTCTGACACGTTTTCTATCGATAATGGCATCATTATCTCGTGAGTAAAAAATAATTAAATTCTTACAATGAATACTTGCAGTTAAATACCTTCATATAACATGCTTTTCATTTAACTACCTGGGTAGATAGGTGTTTTTATGTTTGTTTGTTGCTTTTTTTTTTTTTTTTTTTTTTTTTTTTTCCTGCAGAGTTCGTTTAAACTGTATAGCTGGCTTAACAACCAAAATTATAAAAATAAAAATGACAGGAATGTTTCAATTTATATGAAAGAGTAATAACACCTTTTCATTCTCCTCCTTTTTATTGATTGCTATTATGAAACCGCTTTTTTTTTTTTCCTACAAACATGCTGCACGCTGGATTGATTACTTTTCAGTCTAAGACATCCTAAAATTCTTCACTCAAGACAGGGGAAAAAAAATAACCTTCAAGTAAATATATAAGCATTTATGACAATACATGTTAGTAGTTGATCAAATCTTTGTGCTGGAGTAAGAGGAAGCTTTCACAGGAGAAATACAAAGCAGTAAATATTGTATTCTGCAGCTTGGCTGTATTTTAAAGTCATGAGAAATGCAAGAAGTGAAGGAATAGAATTTTTGAATACTTTTCTTGTAATATAGCCAGTAGTTATGGAAGTATCATCCTTCAAAAACTACAGCTCTTCTAATTTTAAAGAAATATGCTAGTATCAGTTGCTACCAAGAAGCATTTCTGCAGAGCTACTAAAGATTATTCTGCTAATCTTTCTATGAGGGTGACGTACTTTTTCTGTCAGATTGTACTGGAGATTCTGTAGGTACAACTACATATTCTATAGTTTTCCAGTTTATTTTGACAAGTGGTACAAGATCTTAACATCTAAGCTTGCATTATGACTGTCAAAAAAAGAACCTCTCAGTTCTGTCCAGTGTGCTTGCCAATACAATGCTACTGACTTTCAGCTACTATCTTCTGTATAAAGAATAAAAAACACGTTAATGGCTGTCAACTAGGCAGGTGCCTAAGTGAAAAACAAAACATTGTAAAACAGAAGTAATACACTAGCTAAAGAACCTCAACATATTTTCACTTGACTTTAAAGTTAGGATTGATTGTATGTCTGGAAGCAAAACTTCTTCCTGAAGTTAGCAGATATGTGCTGGGATAATGAATGTAGTATGTAACTTCTGTAAGCAGTTACTGTATTAATAATTCAATCACTCAGGCTAAGCAGTTGACAAACATTAATGAATTCAGCACTTAAACAGTACATCCTATCACTTCACTTTTATAAAACTTTAATCAAAATTCTCTTTGCTAATCATCTTTCCATTATTTCACTTTAAAACTAAATAATGATCGCTCTTAATTTTGAAATATGATATTTACCTGAAATTGAGAATACATATTATGCCTGTAATTACATGTTTATGCCTAGCTTTTATTTTAGGGCCCCATGAACCATGTAAAATGTATCTCAAGCCTTTTATAACAATAAATAAATTAAAAAAGCAGAATTAGAGATATTTTTGGAAGCACATACATGTATGGTGACTGCTTATGCATTCCCATCAATAAAAAATGATTTTATTGTTGATGAAAACTCTGTATGTTTGGCTGTTAAAAGGGAACACTTCTTTAGTTAATGTAACTACACGTGGTAGAGAATAATGCAAAAAAATCCATGAAGTAGTTACCAAGTCTGGCAAAAAATAAAATCCAGAAATTCTACCTGTCCATTGCTGCTTTAGTTAAGATCTAAAAGGTAGATACCTATGAAGCTGCTTACATGTTTCCTTTAATTCTAAGTGTAAAATGTCTCTTTAGTAGAAAATTCTATTGTCTTGAAAAAGTTAACTTATTTTTATCATGACTATATTAAACTGTTCAAAATTTCCAAACTCAAAGTGATATTTTTATTTTTAAAGTGTTAAAAAATAAAGTGAGATGAAACTTTCTAGGAAGTAAGAAGTATTCTTCAGTACTTTCAGTACTTAAAAAGTACTTAAGTACTTTCTTAGAATATTCCCCCCCCTTAGAAAGGGGGATATTGGACTTGATGATCCTTATGGGTCCCTTCCAACTCAGGATATTCTATGATTCTATGATATTATTTTTTGTAAATAAAGTATGTGCCTACTACAATTTTATACTTATGTGCTTTTGTTGTAAAGAAAAAAGTAAATAAATTGCCTAAAATATCTACTTTGAGGTAAACATTTGAATAGCTTCTATTTCAGTTTTGAAAGTTTGTATTTTTCCCTTTAGTAATGCAAGAAGATGGCCTCTGATGATAGATCCTCAGGGTCAAGCAAATAAATGGATAAAGAATATGGAAAAAGCCAATAGCTTGCATATAATCAAACTCAGCGACCCTCAATTTGTTACAACACTGGAAAACTGCATTCAATTTGGTAGTCCTGGTAAGTTATTAAGTAATGAAAATGTAAATTACAAAAGAACCTGGAGAGGGCACAATTAACTAAAAATGGAACTCTGGTGAGTGTCAATCATTTCTCTTTTTGATCCAGTTAGTGCTATAATAGTTGATGTCCTCACTCCAGGTTCAAAGCTACTTCTCAGCACAATATAATTCTAATCCTCAGTTTAATTGGTATCTTAATTGCTCTATAAAACTTGTCACTTCTTTATTTTTATATTAAAATCATTTGATTTCTAAAAAGTAATGATGTTTTTATTTGGCTTTTCAAGAGTATAAATTACTAGATTGCTAGACTATGATCATTTAATGATTCCTGTATTCTGCATAGTAATTTTACTGCAGTTATTTTACTCTTTTACCCTCAAATGTAAATTAATGAAATACATGGCTATATCTGCAGCTATATTTTAATGGATAACTGGACTACAAATAAAGAAATGGATTGTTTATTGCCAATTATTCCTCTGTTGATTTAGAGATTCTCATAGGTTTACAGTGAAAATAGAAGCAGACTTAAGTACCTAAAATGACTTCTTATGCAACATGGCATTTAATTTGTTGTTAGGTCCCTTTTTAAAAATATAGCCTTAAACTGTTCTAATCCACTGGCAGCAGTAATACTGGTAACATTTTAGTTGCTTGCTTGTAAATTTGATACACTAATAATTAAGAAAATAAACAAATTAAAGGTACAGGTCTCTGCTTCATTGTTTAATTAGCTGAATATGCTAAGAAACATAACTTAATCTGTAGACATTATTCAATTAATGTTTTTATTGTTTGCATGCTACAGACACATTATATGTATGTATTGTAAATATATATATACATATATATATACATATATACATATATATATACATATATACATATATATATATATATATATATATATATATATATATATATATATATATATATGCCAAGATAGCCCTACTAACTCTTGTGTTATGTTGAAGTGCTACTGGAGAATATTGGAGAAGAACTGGATCCTATCCTAGAGCCACTTTTGCTCAAACAGACATTTAAGCAGTCGGGAACTATATGCATTTGCCTTGGAGACTCCACTATTGAGTATGCACCCGAATTCCGCTTTTATATTACAACTAAGCTGAGAAATCCACATTATCTTCCTGAAGTATCTGTTAAGGTAAGAATTTTGAAAACAGATGTTCAAACTGTGTTTTAATTTTAAAACGATTCCTTAGCTACAATCAAAGAAGAGTTTCTGGCATTAGTTGATTCCTACTCACCTGCCAACACTGCTCTTTTTGACACTGCTGGAAGCCTGGTATCATCTTGGAAGTGTTGACATTTCTCATACCTAATATTTCACCATTCAATTCTGTCATTCTTTAATACTGTGATAATACACTTTTACCAGTTTGTATCTTCTGATTCTGTTTAGTCACCTTTATTGTAAAAATATTTACAGGGACTTAATACAGTAGTCACCTCACATGCTAATTCTAATTTAGACTTTCATATTCAAGATTTTTATTTGTAGTAGAGTTAGGTACAAGAGTCTGAGCAAATTTTGGCACTCTACCTTTTTTATAAAAGATAGAAAATGTATTTCCAGATTTGTGTATTTGATAACAATAGCCATTTTTGTTTTTCCATTAGGGGAAAAAGAAGTTGTTTCCTACATGAAAGAATAAAGTTGGTGGTTTATTCTTCTAGAAGTTGCTAGGGAGATGTATTCCACTTTTTATTCACCATTGCTTTTACAAAATTGTTTATAGAAAAATATTGAAAATTTACACTTTGGTAAAACATAGGCTAATGAAACACAGAATCTTGAAAACAAAATTTTGTAAACTAATGTAATATTCAGCAAAATGGAAGAGTAAGTTAAGTTTCAACCATGAAGGAATACTGATGCAGGAAAAATGCATGAAAAATAATAAAAGGGAATAACTTTGTTCACTTAAATAAACATCACCTATACATTGATCTTTTATCAAAGAAGTTAATTATCTGCAGGTTCAGAAAAAAAAAAATGAAATATGAAAATGTAAAAGATTTACTCAGAGTACATATGCATTTAAAATGTATATGAAGATTATTTCCTAAGAAAAGTTTTTTATTTAACAGAATTAAAATCTCCTAGTTACCAATCAACAGTCAATACAGACTTTAGTTTGTTCTACTCAGCCAGGTGTTAATTGCTGTAACAAGTAGCAGTTTGTGACATTGCTGGGTATACTCCTAGCTACACATGCTGCTAAGCTAGCCAGCTAAGGTGGCTTATGTACACGGAGAAGTAGGCAAAAAATACTATCTAATTATTGCTGCTAATTTGCTAATATATAATTATTGTTGCTAATTGCGACACACATTAATGTACTTGTCCTAAAGATTACTCAGGAGCTAGCTAGAGAATCTGGTTATTGATATGGCTATCATGTTCCATAGAAAAAGATTGTATCAAATTTTGATATGTCTTACATAGTGAAGCATTCGAAGACACACAAAATATATTTACATGTATTTATAAAACATATATGTCTATTTGCAATGATTAGACACTGAGTAGTTTTCCTCTCTTTCTAAGATTAATAATCAGAAATAGCACAAGTAAAAAAAAAAAAAACTCTAAATAAGATAATTTTCAGCACTGCTCAGGGGAAGCTGAGTTCTTATTTACATCCATAAAAAAATATAATTCTGTGGCTTGGGAACTAAGGAGGAATGCAGATCCTAACAGCAATCTGAGCTTAAAACTCAGAGTTTCAGCTATCTGAACCAGACAATGTTTCAGAGCACAGTTTTGCACTGTATACATCAACTATTTGCTAGCCTCCTGTATTGTTCACCTTTCACATGTGCAACACTATGCTTTTCTACCACTTCAACCAAAGGATTTGGCTTTTGCTGGATTGGTTATAAATATGGCACAGCATAGGAATTCTTTTAAATTATATATATATTTGTCACATTTTCCCATGAAAAACAGAAAATTATGTTATGCTATTTCTAGGATACAAATGCCCTTGGTAATAACAACACAAATTGCAATTTCTGCATTAAAGGGAGAAAATTTATGTTGCTCAGGCACTATTAGCTTGAAGTAGAATTCCAGCCTGTATGTTTCCAGTTACTTTATGAAAACAGCAAAGATTTTAAGATGTTTCTAAACACCGCAATATTTCATCTGTATTTTCATAAAATATGGTGTCAGCAGCCCATTTACAGTGGGATGTTGAGGTTGAATGATTTTTGAAAACAACAGCAAATTTATTTACAAAATCCGTACATTAAGTTAAACCTTCCATTCATAGAAATGTCTCTAGTGAAAACTATTTAATGCATACAGGTATAAAATGGGAAGATCCTTCTTATCTGTACAATTGTTCACCATGCATATGGACCAATCACTTGAAGCACTGAATTACATGCAATTTTGACGAACAGAAAGGAATTCTAACCATGAGAAGGCTGCAACAAGAATGTACAGCTTTCTGGGCTAATCTTTGTATTGGAAAGCCAACTCCACCTTAAACCCTCATCTTCCATTAATTTACTTTCAAATTTTGGTTAAGAATATTACATGAATAATTAAATGAATAAGCTTTTGAATTGCATGTGGCTCTCCTTCAAAACATCTCTCTTCTAACAGGTAACATTATTGAATTTCATGATAACTTCAGAAGGACTGCAGGATCAACTTCTTGGGATTGTAGTTGCAAGAGAAAGGCCAGATCTTGAAGAAGAAAAACAAGCTCTCATCCTTCAAGGAGCTGAGAATAAAAGGTATTGAGACAACTTCCCTTGCTAGACACAGGAGCAGGTCTTAGTGTAAGAAAATGTAAAGCATAGAAAATACACTTCATATACTTTATCAGTTTTAACAGGAAATTCAAGACTGCTATTCTTGTTTGTTTTTTAAAGGCTGATTAGGATGCATGGTCTTCTTACTCATATTCCTACTGGTTTTGGCTTTCTTTCACTGACATGGTTTACTGTTTCTGGGATTATAATAAAATGTTAAAGAGCTTAACAGGGGGTTGTGTAATTGCAAAATGTAATTCCTGACCTTATCCTCCATTTTAATATGTTCCTTCTATGAAGTTGTTGACATATTACTTGCTGTCCTCGCAAATTTTGAGTAGATATTAATGGATATTTTATAGACTTTTTTTTCATTGTGTGCTGCATTTGCAGTGATTGTACATGCAAAAGGCATCTTTTCCCCTAGGTCAAAGCATGAAATGTGCAGCATTCAACATATTGTGGCACTTTCTCCCTTTCCATTTGCAATAATACTGTCAGTTTTTAGCCTGAAATTAGCTTAATGTTTCAAAAATGTAAGGTAATGTTTAATGACACAAAAAAGTTTTATTATATAATATACGTAGCAAAAATAGGATCTACACGTTATCTTTTATGGAAACTAGCAGAAAAACGACTAATTTTGTAATTTTGAAAAATTTTGTATATTATTTTAGGCAACTAAAAGAAATAGAAGACAAGATTTTAGAAGTTCTTTCGGCTTCAGAAGGAAATATTTTGGAAGATGAAACTGCTATTAATGTATTGTCTTCTTCCAAAGTTCTGGCTAATGAGATTTCTGAAAAGCAAGCGGTGGCTGAAGAAACAGAAAAGAAGATTGATGCTACTCGTATGGGCTATCGTCCTATTGCTATCCATTCATCAATCTTGTTTTTTTCTATTGCTGATCTAGCCAACATTGAGCCTATGTACCAGTATTCTCTCCTGTGGTTTATTAACCTTTTCATCATGTCTATAGATAATTCAGAGAAATCAGAAGTTTTAGAAACAAGGTAAGAGTAATAATTCGCCATTTGTAATTGGTGATATATTCACTGTTACTCCAGAAATGTTACCATCATTTCTCCAAAGTGTGTTGTGTCAGGCATTGCATTTTAAAATATTTTTTGTACATGTCAGATATTTTTCTGGAAGATAATTTATTCACAGAAACAAAATGGTATGATATAATACAGGTGCAACATATTCCACTATTTCTATTTAGTACCTCAAGTCATGTGTGAAATTGCAAAGTACCAGATAAACATGGTCCACTTGCTTTGACTTTATATTTTATTTCATGTATTAACTATGTATGTGTTCAAGAAACAGACAAACTTTTTCATGCAACTGGTAAGAGAGAATTTATATGGAAATTATAAGGAAAGGTTATGGAAAGATTATTTAGTTAAGATTACAAATGTCAATTTCTGAATTGTCCATTACTTACTGTCCATGCTTCATTTAAATACAAGTTGTAGTACCTGGTGAGATAGTGCTTAGAGTGTAGATCAATGTGTTTATTTTAATGGCATACTGGTTATAAAGGTTATTTTTTGATTAGAATTTAGTCAAGGTTTGGGCAATCTAAGACTAGCATAACTTTTTTTGTTTTTAAAATCAAAGATAAACATTTAAGTCAGAACTTAACATTTTCATGTCATACTTGAAACTATATTCAAGATATACTTCTATAAGTCTGTGTTCTATAAGCCTAGCTCTTTAATTTTTAAATATGATTTCTTTATGCCAAAAAAAAAAACACAAAAAACTAAAAGCCTAAATTAAAGTAATAAAAATGGTTTTATACTTTCTTGAAACAAAAACTTTGATAGCAGAAATATAAAGATACAAGACTGAACCTAATTGACAGCATACATTTTTAGGGTATAACTGGTGTAAGCTCATTTTAATAATTATGCCCGGTGAAGAATAAAGTGGTGAAGGCACAGAAAATTCCCCACAAATTAATAATTGATAATTATTATATAATCAATAACATGAGACTAGAAAGGAGACAGATCATAGAATGTTCTGGGTTGGATCATACAACATAGCTTGCTCTCATCCTTGATCTACTTTCAGATCTTTCCACTTTCCAATTGTAATAGATCACATTTAGGTTTTCAAATGATCACCATGTCTGGATCACAATGTCTGAGGTGAAAGAATAACTCAGAATAACTACCTGCCAAAGGATCAGTGATCTAAATAGTTGGAAAAAAGCCATAGAACCCCTCCACATCTTTGTTATTACTTTGAAAGAAGTTTTTGAAATAATTGTGCAAATTCAGTATCTGCATTTCTAATCACCTGTATTGGTTTTTCATTATTTTGATTAGGTATTCAAAGGTACTTAAGCTTTTGTAATATCAGCCTCCAGGGAGGCTTTAGATGGTCTCCTTCCTTGTTTTTTTAAGGAAAATTATTGATAATAAATCACAACTTTTTAATATATTTGTATTAGTGTATTAAGGTAAATAGTCTGTAGAATGGGAAACATACTTCAAATGACTATTAAAATAGGCTGGTTTAATTTCAGCATCGGTATTTATGTTGATAATGAATTATAAGATCATTGTTTTGTACCCCTCTCAAAGGGGACCTCTCATTTCCTCTAAAAACAAAACAAAACACATAGTGCTAAATTGTAATTCCACTTAAATAATTTTTATGTTATTTTGCTCATAACTTGGAACACATATTTAAAGATTCTTTTGGGGGTAATTGACCAGAGAGCTTATTGCACCAAAGGAAATCCAGTTTGTTTGTAATAGGTTTCCAGAATACACAGGCTTTAGTGATATTAATGGAAGATTGTTCTTTTCCTGATATCTCTAGGTTGAAGACTCTCAAGGATCACTTTACTTACTCACTTTACGTCAATGTCTGTCGCTCACTGTTTGAAAAGGACAAGCTGCTCTTCTCTTTTTGTCTAACTGTGAATCTTCTGAAATACGAAAAACTGGTAACTAAAAATAATTTGCATCTTGGTATGATATATATAAAACTGCATATACAAACTATCAGTAATATGAATTTAGAAGATAAAATAGAAAAATAAGTTTATCTATAATATTTAATCCATAATTGAGGTGTTTGATTTTAATAATTATAAGCATTGAAAAATAATCTCTAGAATAAAATAAATATGTAACAAACAGGTCTGGCAAATCTGAACTAGGTGATAATAGTTTTTCTAAACCATGACTTAAACCTAAGCCTAGCCTATGTTATTCTAACAGTCAACAGTTTCCAAAATTTTACTATAACATAAGTATTCTAACAGCACAGAAAAATGAACTGTAACCATTGATTTAATAAACTACTCATGTTTTTCACTTAGGGTGCTAAATGTGTTTAATTTTTACAAAGTATTCCTGAAAATCAAACACATGTATCAAATGAATTCTATTAATTTCTAGTAATTCTTCATAAAAAATCCTACTAAAGAAATATCTTGTAAGTGAAATACACCCATTTTATCCAGGTTTTCTGCAAAATGGTACTTACAGGTGCTTGGGGTTGTTTCTTTCACCTTCACTTAAGATTTTAAACACTTCAAACTTTTTGCGTTGGGGAATACATAGAAGTGAATACTTTAAAGAGCTGACAGTAATAGTCATAGATACAGGAACCTGGATTTACAAATTTAAGCCAAAGAGATTTTGAGATAAAGGAATATTGAGAAAGGAGTGGGACATGTAATAGGCTGATAGCAGTTTTTCATGTTTAGGCTTGAATTGTAGGAAAATGTTTCAAGATATATGGTTCCCAGAAATATTTTTTTTATTCATTCAACATTTTGGGAATTAAACAAATGCATCTAACAAATAGAACTTTGTCTAAAAATCTAGTCAGTTAAAATCGTTCACTCCCCCAAGTCAGGAATGCAGATGATTCTAAGATATGAGCAGTTCATATCATTTTTTTAGATTCCTTAAATTCATGCTTAACTGAATGTCAGACACTAAATGCTTTTGAAATAGGCTTTTGGTAGGAAGCTTTTTCAAGTAGTGTAATAATTCAGATAAATGTGATTTTCTACATAATGTACTGAAAACATTTGATTTTATTTATTTAGTCCTGAGAGCTGTGTTTTTTCATTGTAGATTAATGAGAGTGAGTGGAAATTTCTGTTGACCGGTGGGATAGGTTTGGACAATCCCTTCCCTAACCCATGCATCTGGCTTCCTCCACAATCATGGGATGAAATTTGTCGACTAGAAGACTTGCCACAATTCACAAACATTCGTGAGGATTTTATGCGACTTAAGGATGGATGGAAACTGGTATACGACAGCTTGGTATGTTAACATTCATGATAGCGTGCATTCATGAACTAATTAAGACATTGAAAATCTTTATTCAGGGAAAAGAATGTGCTGTCATTTTACATGGTATGTGCTTGCATATATGAATGTAAATATTTAAGCAAATGGTGTGTAGTTGTAGATGATTGCCCATTTGTCATGTGGCTTCTGAATACCAAGTCATGATTTGAATTGGGCTGGAAAAAAAGGCTACAAAACCTACAGTAGTAAGGTGAGAGTGAAAGTTGTTAAACTGAAGGCAACCACTGTGCCTTGTCAGCCTTTTCATGCTATTATGTAGTATGCTGCTTCCCTGGGTAAATCTTTTTAAAAAAGATATCAACAATAACAAACAAAACAATTGCTTTGTAGAGAAACTAGAATGCAATTTCAGAGACCTATGTTTTATTCCCAAGAATGACAGTCACAGTTATAGTTAATTATGCATGAAAGATTTTATATATTTCCATCACTGTTTAATTAAAATCTAAGCTTTATAGACGAATTCTACTTGACATTTGGGCACTTGCTTTATCTGTAATCTTACTAAGAACATTTTTTCAAATCATACATCCCCTCCCTTCTGCTTCTTCATATATGAAGTGCTCACTGTACACATGCCTCCTTATTAAATGATTTTTAAAACTACCCTCTTTCCTATGGGCACCATATCTGGCTATAACTGCTTCCAATATTCAGATAATCCTGTCCATTTATGCTAGTCCATTGAAACACTTATCACCCTTATTTAAAGAACATTTATTACCAATATTCTGCCAAATGGCACAGGATATCTTATGTCCATTTCAAAAAGATTGTTTTATCCATTGTAAATTTCAAGCATTTAGAAATTCTTCCTCTAACAAAAAGGGACTGAAGGAGATGCAGAGAGGAAAAGAACAGATTTTTGTTGGAAATGCTTACATCTGTATGATGAGAGAAATTAAGGAGACTAATCAGATTTGGCTCCTTCAATTGTCCAGATTACAGGAAAGAGGTGAACAGCAGAAATGAAGTTGCTATATGTTTTTGTAAATGCTAAATGACAAGTTGAGAGCTCTTCGGAAAATAGTCACCAGAACACAGAAGTGATGGCCTTAGAAATGGAGATTGAGGAAGAGACTACTTGGTTATGCACTCTGAGATTATAGCTTTTTAAAACAACACAAAGGTGCTGACTTTCAGAAGTAAAGATTCAAGATCCATGTGATAGTCAAATTAACAATACTAGCAGTTCAAACAGCTAAACTGAAATAATAGAAATTCCTTCATTTAAGAGTCATTAAGAAAGAAAAAAAACAAGATCTATAGAATCAGATCATCAATTAGCTGACAAAGAATCTAATAATCAGTAACACTGCATCCAGAAACATTGTTACTGAATGTGCTACATAAGTGCTACATAAAAAGGTACCTAGAAGAGGTAGATTATCAGGTACCCATAAATAGAAAAAATAATGCAGTGTTCTGGATTCTAGTCTGAAATTAAGTGTCTAAAAGCTGGGAGAAGGAGAGTCAGGGTCCAGGTCTTTTGCAGAATATGAGTTCCATTGTGACTTGATTTGGTAAATCAAAATTGCTCAGAATAGAGTTAGTGCAAGTCTATCTGCATACCTCTGTGCCCAACCCTCTACAGACAAGCCTAAGAGGTTCCCCAGCAGAGCTGTAATACCAGTTTCCAGAAAAGCAGACTGAAATATAACACCTGTTGTGTGTAAGTTAACACATGCCACACAACCTTTGATATTATAATCTGATAAGTGCAGTAACATAACTGGAGTATTCAGAGGCCATTTACAAAGCAAGCTCTCTGGTGCATTGTTTGACTTAACTTTCCAATTCTTTTTCTGCATTCAGATGCAACCTAATTCATGATTATCAAGTAATACTGTAGTGTAATTGTTACAGAGGAGTGTATGGTTGTCATTGTAATATCAAAGACTGACTTTAATTCAGCTCTAACACAGCAAGAAGTAGGTTAAATACATTTTCATATTTATTCTCTCCTCCACCTTCTTCCTAGAGGTGAAGGGTGTATTTCCTATATTCTAAACACCTAGAAATGACTAACTTCTCTGCTAAAATCGAAGCTTCCCAGATACAAAGATTTTGTAAAAAAAAAAAAAAAAAAAAATCAACCTATTCCTGCAGATTAATAAAAATGTATCATGGATTGATGTACTGATGTGTCAAATTACAAGATAATTTAGTCACACTACCTGTACTCCCCAAATGCTCTAAAGAAAACTAGAATGTTTGTGTTTTCAGGATCCCCAGCATGAAAATTTTCCTGAAGAGTGGCAAGACAAGCTGGGAGAGTTCCAAAGGATGCTTATCATTCGCTGCCTGAGACCTGACAAGGTATGTACAAAACTCCCACCTTATTCAAAATTGTCTTGGAAACCAAAAGGATTTGCAAGTGTGTATTTTAACTGTGTTATCATGGTTTACCCCAGAAGGCAGCTAAGTCACTCTACCCAGTCAGGTGGAAGAGTCAGGAAGGTAAAAGTAAAAGAACTTGTGCTGACGTAAAGACAGGTTACAAGGTAAAGAAAATTCTCAGGAAGAACACTACCACTCCAAGTGTATCCTCTCCTCCTTTACCCCAACTTTTATTGCTGAGCATGATGTGTTATGGCATGAAATATTTGGTCAGTTTGGGTCAGCAGTCCTGGCTGCGTCCACTCCCAGCTCCTTGTGCACCACCGGACTCCTTGCTGTCAGGGCAGCATAAGAAGCTGAGAAGTCCCTGACTCAAAGCAAGCACTATGCAGCAATTAAAATATTTGTGTTTTATTACCACTATTTCCATAAAAAAATCCAGAAGACATTATATTAGCCTCCAAGAAGAGACTTTATCCCAGCTGAAACTATGAAATAAGAAAACAGGAATTCATTTAATTAAAAAAAAAGTCTGAAAGTATGACGAGCAGACATTTTAGATCAGAAGCCCAGGCCATTAGATTAAGTTTTGTTGTGTACCAAACCCCTAAGCACTTCTTCCTCAAGGAGGTCTGACAAGCCTGGATTTGCCTTTTTCAATACACCAGGTATTTTTCCCTTCTGCATTTTTTTTTTGCTAGATGTTACTATGGTAAATTATAACTGGTCTAGAAAGATAATTTAGTGGCAAACAGGAATGTAGACAACATAGGTACTTAAAGTAGGGATTACTGTAGACACATATCCATTCTGTTCTATAGAAAGTGTTTTGAAGCTGTTTTGAAGCAGAACCATTCTGATCTGAGTCAATCTAGCTCAAAGGCTTGAATGTAGCACAGATCACAATAGTAACTGAGTTATGAATCTTTATTCAAAAAGTTCAACCTATTAAGCCAGAATAAGTATTTACTTAAACATTTTTCATATATTCTCAGACTAATGAGACTAGTAATAGTTCACTCCTAGCCATAATGACAAGTACATTGTGAAGGATAGGAGTTAGTAGAAACAGTTATGACCTTTGTCCTAGGGAGTATATAAAAAGTTTCCTACACTTGCTCACACAACTATTCAGCTTTACATTACTCCTTGCATAAAAATAAGAATATTAGTACCATATGAAGAGAAATGTTCAGAGTCAGTCTTCACATTTCACTTCTCTTGGAAGTTTTTTTGGACTGGTAGTATGAACTTTCAGAAGTTTGGGAAGTTGGATCAGCATGCAGAAGCACTGGCGGCTCTGGTGTGTATTGATGTTTGGAAAAGATGTCTACAAGACGCTTCCTAGTTGCGGCGACTTCATCTTCAAAAGAGATTATTATGCTTCTGCCAGTCTTGCACTTAAAGCAAAAGATTGAAATTCTCAATTGAGAAATTTAACTGATAAATTCAAAAATTTTCAGAACTTAAATCCTCAAAACCACAATCTGCCATTGATTCTAGCTTAGAAGTCTACTTTTGGCTTTGGTCAACAATATGCACCAAACTGCATGTTTCAGACTGAATATTTCATATCCATACCCATTCCCACTTGATTCAGAAATTCTTCCACCAGCCTTGCCAGTAGGGTTCATTTCAGAGTAAGTTTTTCATTATATCTGGTATGCTTTTGAAGTAAATTGTGAACCCATTGTTTAACTGTATTTTAAATCACATCAGAGAGGGAGACTTCAGTGTTACTTTTGTGAAGAGGCATGATCTCGCTTAGAAAAAATGCATTAAGATATCAATGTTTTTGATCTGCAGCATGCTGCAGATCAACAGCAGCCCTAGTGTGTAGCCCTTTAAGCTATTGATTAGGGCATTCCTGGGGGCAAAGTGTCCCTGCTCAAACCTTCCAGTTTTCTAAATTTATTAGATAAAAAATAAAGGTATGTGTTGGCCTAGACCCTTCTTGTATCTTGGAAGACTGCTCTAAAAAATCCGTTGTTCAGTTACAGTTAAATAACCTCATTTTCACCCTTAGTCCATCCTTTGAGATATCAGACTTCTCCCACTGAGGTGTGATTTTATTTTTAAGTATTTGAGTCTGTCATGTATAGAATTTAAATACTTAGCCTTTACAGTCACTAGTTATATTTTCAGTACAAAGCCAACAAAGAGATAAGATACAGAGTATGGAGGTACTGTAAATCTGTCCTATCAGGGAACTTGTCTCACTTGGTTCTCTATTACTATTCAGACCAATAAGGAATCATTATCAAAGACTATTCGTCATAGCAGCTCAGTTGTGTGTGCTTTTGTTTATGTCAACAGCATGGCATGCACAAAATAAAAGTAGAGAGGATTAGAACTGAAAAATTGTGAAACATTTGAAATAGGCTTGAAAGTCCAGCAGCTTAATTAGACAGTGTAAAGCTGGACACATGAATGAATCAATAGCCTGGTCAAATTGTCTTGTCACATGTGGTTTTCACCCCTCCTGAGAAAGATAGAGCTGCTTATTATAGAGTTTCCAGGATTGATTATCACACAAGATAATTTCTGCTGAAATGGAAAAACATGTCTAAAGGAACCAGGTTTCCTTTCATAAGCTAGATGGGATTGAGAAGCATTTAGGTTTCATAGCCAATAACACACATTATTCATTACTTCAGAGTAAGGCCTATTCTAGCCCTACACCACCATCCCTTGCTAATGCTTAAAAGTCTTAAAGACAGAAATTCTTGTAAGATGCAATGGTAGACTGTAAATATTAAGATCATTTGGTCAACACTTACAAGGAAGGTTCTTAGCCGTGTCATCTCCAACACATAGTATTCCTCCACTGTCAGATCATCAAAGTTCTTACTAATAGATAAAAAGCCACAGCTGTGACTTTTTGTGTGTTCCTCCCTGCAGTGTAAATACAGAAGAACAGATATTAAAACCAGGAAAGTTACATTTCCAGAGATGAACTTAAACCAGTCTCTTCAGTACCTCTACTACCCATTAGTAGAAAAATTATCTTATAGAAGACATGAAATAGACTTTAGTGATCTCAGATACAACCTAGCTGCTTTAGTTGTGAGCCAGGAAGATTACAAGGGAAGATCTAGATTATGTTTACAATGTTGAGAGAATCTTCTGCTTTGTTGAAGCAAAAACACACTCTTTGGAGGCAAAAATCTAAGAACTGAAAAGTTGCATGGGGGTATAATTAGAAAATTAAGTATTTCAAGGTTACTGTGTAAGATAAATTTTCAGTAGGCATCAGTTTAGTTAACTGTTTGGGAAATTGGTAGTTTTAGAATGAGTAAGGGGATGTTGCCAAAGATGTGGGGGGAAATACTTGAACACTGTTACATCCGTGCTTACCATGGGTCATCATTTGGTTTCCAGCCCTTTAGTTCTATCAAGCAAAAGAAGCATTTCACCACATCTGGTTCATTTGCATTTGGACAGTGTACAAAGCCCGCCTTTGCCATCTGCAAATGACAGTTTGGAAATTTAGCTTGATCCAACAGTGAACACATAAATGAACTGTTTCAGAGAGCTTGCATGAATGCCTTTCCCCACAGTATCTATCAGCAGAGATCAGGCTGAAAACAAATTAAGTGAGGACTGCAAGCAGGCAAATAAGCAACTAGTAAAGGAACAGGAAGTAGGCTAGAAGTAGTGAACAAGTTCCTGCATAGTTATGGTATCTGCAAACCACCAGAGTAGCTTTGTTCTTTCAGTGGTTAGTCAGTGGCAGCTACACAAGCATTCTGCTAACAATGTATGATATCATCCACTATAGTGAGGAATTTAAGGAATATTTTCAGAGAAAACACGTAGCATAAAACTATGACCATAGAGAACCTTTATACTTCAAGTATGTAAGTTTAGTGCTACATTTTTTATCTTTACATTTTACTGTCACTTTTGAATCACATCCGGTAAAAACATTAAAAAATAAGATAAGCTTGTTTCAGTTACTGAACTTCACACCTTCTCAGATAACTCCTACAGCATGCCTTATCTGAGATCCAACCTGAAAGCTGGATGCATGTGCCAAAGTAGAATTGAGGCCTCTTTTTTTTTTTAAAAAAAAAGGTTTAAATTAAAGCCTACAGGGACTTAAAGCATTTTCTAAAATTGAAATGATTTTTTTTTTAAAGTCATGATCATTTTGCTACTCCATCTTTCCTAAAGGACGAGTAGTTGCTAGGATGACTCCTAAAACAAAATTTGCAAGCAGAAACAATACTTAGTACAAGATGTTAATTTTTAAGTGACAAAAACAAGAAAAGTAAGAAAAGTAATTATACTCAATTCTGTAGCTAGACTAGTGAACTGACCAGACAGAAACATGGTCATCCTAGTACAGCGTCTCTGAGAAGGGAACAGAAGAAAGTACTCAGATTTTCATCTCAGGCTTATGTACTGGGTCTGGCAGGGATGGAGTTAACTTCCCCTGCAGCAGCCCATACAGTGCTGTGTTTGCAGCTAGAACAGCAGTGGTATCACACCACTGTTGTGTCTGCTGCTGAGCAATACAGGCACAGCATCAGGGTTCCCTCTAATGCCATCCCCCTAGAGCCAGCAGGCTGGGTGTGGGCAAGAGGTGAGGAAAGAACATCACCAAGGCAGCTGACCTAAACCAGCTGAAGGGATATTCACAGAATCATCTAGGTTGGAAGATACCTCCAAGATCACCAAATCCAACCTCTGGCCTAACACTAACAAGTCCTCCACTAAACCATATCCGTAAGCTCTACATCTAAATGTCTTTTAAAGACCTCCTGGGATGGTAAATCCACCACTTCCCTGGGCAGCCCATTCCAATGCCTAACAACCCTTTCAGTAAAGAAGTTCTTCCTAACATCCAATCTAAACCTCCCCTGGTGCAACTTTAGCCCATTCCATACCATATGATGTTACACTCAGCAATAAAAGGTAGAAAAAAGAAGAGGGAAGGAGTGGGCTCTCACTGTGAAAATATCTGTCCTTCTGAACAACAGCTACACATGTTGCTTTTGCACCTTTGCTTGTTGTTGTTTTCCCCTTTGCCTTTAGGGAAGTTACTTAATAATTTTCCCTTTAAACTCTCCTTATCTCAAGGAATGAATTGTTTATTTCTGTTTCTTCTTACCTTCCTCTTCTGAGGAGGGGAAGTGAGAGAGCTGTTGAGGTGGAGTTCGGCTGCTTAGCAAGGTAAAACCACTGCAGCTTAGCACAGGCCTGCAGCTCTTCTTGAACATGAATACACTTAACAACAACTTTATATTCAGTATAGTACACCAAGAATAAGATGTAGTTAAAATATCAATTTTCAGACTTACATTCTCTGGAGTGCACTTGCAGTTCTTCACAAAAGGCCAATTTGTAAAGGTTTTTAAACGGTTCTCATACTCATACATCTCTTTAAAGTCCCTCAAAAGCTTAGAGGAGGAAGCAAGCTCTTGCAATAACATCTCCATCTAAACAGCCTGTAACTGGTACAGCCTAGAGCCTCTACCTACTTCCTGCTCTCGAATTTAAGGTACTTTACTAATTGTTTACACATTTCACCTGTGTCAGAGTAGACTTTAAGCACAAGCACAGGTGATTCTATGAACAGGACAATCAAGAGAAGTGAACCTACTTTTTTTTTTTTTTTTCCTGTCACATTCTATATACTTTGTCATACATTTATTAACTGAAAGCACCTAAACAACATGAAAAGTAAAAGTTTTATAATTGAAATGTTAAAAAGCAAGTTAAAAAAAATAGAAATTTCATGTATCTTTTACATTAACAAATTAAAAATACACTGGTTATGACCAAAGACGTTGGATTAACATTGCTGTTCAAAACCTTTAGCATTTCTTGCATTTCATGTTCAGAGATCAAATCTTAGTAGAATGTTTCCAAATACTATTGCAATTCTTTAAAGTGGAAGTAATAATTATAAAATCTTTACCATGTGTTTTAAAGTTATTTAAAAGAGACAAAATAAATAGTGATATTTAAGAGAAATATATCTACAACTGTTCACAGGACCAAAGATTGAAGCTATCTTCTTATAAATTGTCTCTTGTTCCTGCTGCAGAGCCCACTTAACTTCAGTAGGAAGTAAAGCCATCAGTGTATAGAAATTACAGAATCACAGAATCACAGAATCTCTAGGTTGGAAGAGACCTCAAGATCATCGAGTCCAACCTCTAACCTAACACTAACAGTACCCACTAAACCATATCCCTAAGTTCTACATCTAAACGTCTTTTGAAGACTTCCAGGGATGGTGACTCCACCACCTCCCTGGGCAGCCCGTTCCAGTGTCTAACAACCCTTTCAGTAAAGAAATTCTTCCTAACATCTAACCTAAAACTCCCCTGGCGTAACTTTAGCCCATTCCCCCTCGTCCTGTCACCAGGCACATGGGAGAACAGGCCAACCCCCACCTCGCTACAGCCTCCTTTAATGTACTTATACAGAGCAATAAGGTCACCCCTGAGCCTCCTCTTCTCTAGGCTGAACAAGCCCAGCTCCTTCAGCCGCTCCTCATAGGACTTGCTCTCCAGGCCCCTCACCAGCTTCTTCGCCCTTCTCTGGACCCGCTCAAGCACCTCGATGTCCTTCTTGTAGCGAGGGGCCCAAAACTGAACACAGTACTCGAGGTGCGGCCTCACCAGAGCCGAGTACAGGGGGACGATCACCTCCCTAGCCCTGCTGGTCACAGTGTTTCTGATACAAGCCAGGATGCCGTTGGCCTTCTTGGCCACCTGAGCACACTGCTGGCTCATATTCAGCCGACTGTCCACCATCACTCCCAGGTCCTTCTCTGCCTGGCAGCTCTCCAACCATTCCTCTCCCAGCCTGTAGCTCTGCTTGGGGTTATTGCATGCCAGGTGCAGGACCCGGCACTTGGCCTTGTTGAACTTCATACAGTTGACCTCAGCCCATCGGTGCAGCCTATCCAGATCCTCCTGCAGAGCCTTCCTACCCTCGAGCAGATCGACACATGCACCTAGCTTGGTGTCATCTGCAAACTTGCTGAGGGTGCACTCAATGCCGTCATCCAGATCATTGATGAAGATATTAAAGAGGACCGGCCCCAGCACCGAGCCCTGGGGGACGCCACTAGTGACTGGCCTCCAACTGGACTTGGCTCCATTCACCACAACTCTTTGGGCCCGGCTATCCAGCCAGTTTCTAACCCAACGAAGCGTGCGCCAGTCCAAGCCAAGAGCAGCCAGTTTCTTGAGGAGAATGCTGTGGGAGACGGTGTCAAAAGTCTTGCTGAAGTCAAGGTAGACCACATCCACAGCCTTTCCCTCGTCCACCCAGCGCGTCACTTTGTCGTAGAAGGAGATCAGGTTCGTCAAGCAGGACCTGCCTTCCATAAACCCATGCTGACTGGGCCTGATCGCCTGCTTGCCCTTCAAGTGCCGCATGATGACTCCCAAGAGGATCTGCTCCATGAGCTTCCCTGGTACTGAGGTCAAACTGACCGGCCTGTAGTTCCCCGGGTCTGCCCTCCGGCCCTTCTTGTAGATGGGCGTCACGTTTGCTAGCCGCCAGTCAGCTGGGACCTCCCACGATAGCCAGGACTGCTGATAAATGATGGATAGGGGCTTGGCCAGCTCCTCTACCAGTTCTCTCAGTACCCTTGGGTGGATCCCATCCGGCCCCATCGATTTGTGCACATCCAAGTGCCGTAGCAGGTCACCAACCAGTTCTTCGTGGATGGTGAGGGCCACATCCTGCTCCCCGTCCCCTTCCACCAGTTCTGGGTACTGGGTATCCAGAGAGCAACCGGTTTTGCCGCTAAAGACTGAGGCAAAGAAGGCATTAAGCACCTCCGCCTTTTCCTCATCTCTTGTAACTAAGTTTCCCCCTGCATCCAGTAAAGGATGGAGATTCTCCCTAGTCCTCCTTTTTGTGTTGATGTATTTATAAAAGCGTTTTTTGTTATCTTTAACAGCAGTAGCCAGATTGAGCTCCAGATGAGCTTTGGCCTTCCTAATCTTGTCCCTGCACAGCCTCGCTACATCCTTATAGTCCTCCTTAGTGGCCTGCCCGATTTTCCAAAGATTATAAACCCTCTTTTTTCTCCTAAGCTCAAGCCACAATTCTCTGTTGAGCCAGGCTGGTCTTCTTCCCCGCTGGCTCATCTTTGGGCGCATGGGAATAGACCACTCCTGTGCCATTAGGATTTGCCTCTTAAAGAGCGCCCAGCCTTTCTGGACCCCTCTGCCCTTCAGAACCGCCTCCCATGGGACTCCACCAACTAGTGTCCTGAGCAGCCCAAAGTCAGCCCTCCGAAAGTCCAATACAGTGGTTTTACTGGTTCCCTTCCTGGCCCCGCCAAGAATAGTGAACTCCACCATTTCGTGGGCACTCTGCCCAAGACTGTTCCCGACAATCAAATCCTCCACCAGTCCTTCTCTGTTTGTGAAGAGAAGGTCTAGCAGGGCACCACCCCTGGTAGGTTCACTAATCAGCTGCGTCAGGAAGCTATCTTCCACTTTCTCCAGAAACCTCCTAGACTGCTTCCTCTGGGCTGTGTTGTGCTTCCAGGAAATGTCAGGGAAGTTGAAGTCCCCCACGAGTACAAGCGCTGACGATTTCGCAACTTCTGTCAGCTGCCTGTAGAACTCCTCATCCGTCTCCTCATCCTGGTTCGGCGGTCTATAGCAGACCCCGACCAGGACACTAGCCTTGTTGTCCCTGCCGATCCTAACCCAAAGGGACTCGATCTTGTCATTCCTAGCCTCGAGTTCTACAACATCGAAAGACTCTCTAATATAGAGAGCCACACCGCCACCCCTTCTGTGCTGCCTGTCCCTTCTGAAGAGCCTATAGCCAGGCATCGCAGCACTCCAGTCATGAGACTGGTCCCACCACGTTTCTGTGATGGCAACCAAGTCGTAGCCTGCCCGCTGCACGATGGCTTCCAGCTCCTCCTGTTTGTTACCCATGCTGCGTGCATTGGTGTAGATGCACTTCAGCTGGGCTTTTACCTTATCCTCCGGCCTTGCCATTGCTCCCCCTGGCACACAGCATTGTGTACACAATTGGTACACAGCAGTTTGCTAAGCCAAGATACTTTAGACGTGCTCAGTTATGAGACTGGAAAATTGAAAGCCACTCCATAATACAGAGGAGGGCATGCAGAAAAAAAAAAAAAATCAAGCTTCTTATACAAACACATTAGTCTGTCCAGATATGGGGACAGAAATGATATCAAGGGTCATTTGCATAGGACTTCCTTTTTCATCCTTCTTAGAGCATTTTTGAGCTGAGGCTTTTTTTTTGCCTCAATTTACACACGCTAAATCATTAATTACTCTGGGAGTGCAGTTGTGCCTACTATTCCATACAGGAATACTGTCCTTGACATTTATATTAAAATGTTAAGTGTAATAGACGTTAATGCTTACACATAAATAGGAGATTTAAATTCTCTTTTTCCTTTTTTTTAGATCATACCAATGGTGCAGGAATTTATCATTCACAACCTGGGCCGTACATTTATTGATCCACCTCCGTTTGATTTGTCAAAAGCATTTTCTGACAGCCACTCTTGTGCACCACTGATATTTATACTTTCTCCTGGTGCTGACCCCATGGCAGCCCTTGTTAAGTTTGCTGATGATCAGGTATTTTATGTGTGTTCTCTTTAACACAAAGCACTAATTGTTTTGGATTGGTTTTCGGAATGATTTGTCTAGTGTTTGTAAGAATTTTTTATGTTAAACATTTTGGCATAGTCTTTAAAGTTGTGATATAATAATCCATTTAATTAGCTTGTAGAATCTCAAATGGAAAATGGAAGAAAAAAATGTAATGGTTTAAACTTTCACTGTAATGAGTCTTATCCGAAAATGGTATGTTTTCTAGTAAGCATTACGTGCTTTTTTTTTTTTTCTTCCCAATACACATACATGGACCTGATTGTAAAGCAGTGTAGTAATACAGGATCTTAGTATTTCAGGTGAAATTTACCATTCAAATGTGGATTTTTTTCATTTGCTTTGGCCATTATTACTATGGTGTCTAAAACGAACAAACAAACAAAAATCCCCAGTGTAGATCAGTAGTTATGGAAAAGTGTATTGTTATAACAATACAAAGTTGTTGAGTTTTGCTAAGATGTATTTCTTGCACTTCCTGACTGCTACAGCTGCTACTCCATCAGAATTCTGTGCTATTGAGAATGACAAAGATCTTCTACTTCAAATCTCCAGCCACCAAGCTGTAAATATGTCCTGCATTTTAAAATGGATTGTCTACATGCTTAAAGAGCATTCATTTTTCAGGAGTGTTTTGAAAATGTCAGAATTGTACAGCTCAGTATGAAATGGATGTGTAGTGTAGCATTTTGCTGGGAGATGATAGATAAGAAGTTTTAGTCAACTGGAGTGACATGAAAAAGAGATTTAAAATGGATTTTAAAATATATAGTACATGAAATATTTCAAGAATATGTGCAGTTGTGAACTCTAACACCAGAAGGTTTGTTGTATTTATGCAATAGCATTCTTACTTATAATGTGCTATAATGCAGGGATACAGTGACACAAAGCTTAGTTCTCTGTCACTTGGTCAAGGCCAAGGCCCAATAGCCATGAAAATGATAGAGAAGGCTGTAAAGGAAGGAGCGTGGATAGTTCTGCAGAACTGCCATCTAGCAAGCTCATGGATGCCGACACTGGAAAGAGTCTGTGAGGTAAAAAATAAGTATTCTTCTACCAACTTTTGGAGGCATGTCTGATCCATCTAGGCAGATGAAAAGCCAGCCTAGAATCATAGAATATCCTGAGTTGGAAGGGACCCACAAGGATCATGGAGTCCAACTCCTGGGTCCGCACAAGCCTACCCTAAAATTAGTGTCTGAGAACGTTGGCCGAATGCTTCATAAAGTCTGTAAGGCTCAGGGCCGTGCCCACTTCCCTGGGGAGCCTGTCCCAGTGCCCGACTACCCTCAGTACAGAACCTTTCCCTCACACCCAGCCTGACCCTCCCCTGTCCCAGCTCCATGCCATTCCCTCGGGTCCTGTTGCTGTCCCCAGAGAGCAGAGCTCAGCACCTGCCCCTCTGCTCCCCTCGTGAGGGAGCTGCAGGCTCCCATGAGGCCTCCCCTCGGCCTGCTGTGCTCTGCTCTTGTCTGAACAAACCAAGACCTCAACCACTCCTCATCCATCTTCCCCTCCAGACCCTTCACCATCACCATCTTTGTAGCCCTCCTTTGGATACTCTCTAACAGTTTGATGTCCCTTCTATACTGTTGTGCCCAAAACTGCACACAGTACTTGAGGTGAGGCCGCACCAGCTTAACATACTTTGTGACAATTCCCATTATATAAGGGGAATCATCACATATTGGTTCTGTCTATCTCCGTCTGCCTACTGGAGAAGGAAGTGTTCACAAAGACTATGGATCTTGTGCATTCCTTGAATAGTAAAGGCCAGCCACTACAGCAGTCTCTTTAGACCAAAAGCTTTCTTTATATGTTGCTGCAAAAGAGCAGTAGACTAAAGAATTTTACACTTGAACATCTGGAGGTTTCTGAAGACATGAAAGAGTACATTTCTTGCTTTTTATACTCTCTCTTGATTTAATCATTTTCTGACATTAATAATTTTTCATATTATTACTATAGCCCTTCTCACAAGAGCTATACAACAGTAAATATGCAAAATATACATGCCATTGTTCTTGCAGTGCATTTTTGTTCATATATCCCATAATCATACACAGAGCGAACAAAATTTAGCTCAAAATACTGATGCCTTGAAAAAAAAATACTCCAGATGTAGAATGGAAGTTATCATAATTGTGAATCTCACTATAGTCACATACAAGCATTTAAGAAATTAAACTTTGGACTTGTGTATTTTCCACCAAAAAACAGTAATTAAAAAAAAAAAAAAGCTTTAATAATAACACTTAAGCTGTATATTCAACTCTCATGTTTTCTAATTGTTTTTAATGTGTTTATTGCAGGAGTTAAACCCTGATACAACACATCCAGATTTCCGACTGTGGCTCACCAGTTACCCATCTCCTACTTTTCCTGTGGCTGTACTGCAGAATGGAGTGAAAATGACTAATGAAGCACCAAAAGGTTTACGGGCTAATATAATTCGTTCATACCTGATGGACCCAATATCTGATCCTAACTTTTTCAACAGCTGCAAAAAAACGGTTAGAATGTATTGGTGATGTTTCTTTGTAAAACAGTCAAAGACAACTCTGACGATTCTGTATATATGCTCTGGGGAGAAAAAAAAATTGTACCAAATTAAATAGTTGTCCTTTTCTATAATGAAACTGGTTTTGAGTAATCAGAGTAGTGAAGTAAATTTGATTTTTATTTTACTGCTCGCCACCTACTTCTTCAATTGAGTTTTTTTTTGTGGCATGGTTTTAAGGTTATATCTCTATAACACACACACACACACAAAAAGAAAGTTATTTGCTATTACATATCTGCTGCAAGGTTCTGGAATCTTGTATTCATTTATGTGAATGCTCTTTTAGCAAGCGATTAGTCCAAAAAGGCAAAATTAGGTCCACTGTTTAATTGAGAGGCCCATGTGATTGCACTGCATGGTTTATAGAATGCTTAAGTAAATGTCTTTCCTATGTCCCTTTTTAAGTAGGCCTCAGAAACCACTGCTTTCATAATTAGCTTTCTGTGTGCATGATTATTTGGCCCAAAATATTTTACTTTTTGTTGTTGTTGTTAATATATAATAAATAGCACAGTTCTTTTAATTGTGGTCATCTACTTTGCTGAATATTCGCAACTGAAAACAAACCAAACCAAATCTTCCTACCTGGAGATTTCTTTAAAGGCCTGAAATCTTTCTTGATAACAAGAAAAAAATGCAGGACTAGTGTGCGAACTGTGTTTTATAATATGAAGGTGTAAAAAAAATTCAAAGATCTTATATACAGAGTTGTGCATGAATGTTATGTATCTTACATACACATGGGTATATAGCTTTAAAAATTGATTTGAGGGTTCACACTGGTTTAAAAGAAAGTTTAAAACCAATGTTTTTAAAAAATCTGATGACTTCCTGCTGAAGGCCTTTTTTTGTGTCAAGAAATGCTACCCATGAATCACAAATGGTATGTTACTGGAGCAGGAGCTTCTGGGTTTTGAGCAAGTCAAGACATGAGGAAAAAATGAAACTGTTAAAAAATGAAACTGTTTAAAACTGATGTTAATTATTCATGTTGTTGTGTTTGGTTTTAAGGCTGAGTTTAAGACATTGCTGTACGGCCTCTGCTTCTTCCACGCACTGGTGCAAGAAAGGCGGAAGTTTGGGCCGCTGGGTTGGAACATTCCATACGAGTTCAATGAGACTGATCTGCGCATCAGTGTGCAGCAGCTGCACATCTTCCTTGACCAGTACACGGTACAGAACCCTCCTACAGCCCTGATTGTGCCCTCTCATGCATGTTCTAGGACTGTTTGTGCATGTGCCAGTGCAGCTCAGTGTTGCCATGGCAACAGTTTTAGTAGGGCCCAGTGATTTAGAAACTCAGGCCTATTTGCAGTAATGCCAACAGTGTTCATTTTAAGTGGTTAGCATACCATGATCAGTATATAACTAATGTGGGAAACTTGCAGATGGCAGTTTAGAATTTCTTCCTTGCAAAACACAGCAGACTATGTTCCACGTTGTTGCCTTATTCATTGGAATTGTATCCTGTCTCTAGACTGAAGCTGGGGGATTCAGCTCATGGAGCTTTTGTCGCAAACTGTAAAATATCATACTGAACTAATCCCTGTGATTTATTTACTCAGTGATAGAAATTCTAGATGCTGGACTGTTGTAAATTAATAATTAACTTGATCTGTTTAAATGTGGCACATGACTTTTCTTCCTTGTTTGTTGAACTAGGCAGTATTTTGTACAATATTCTCTGGAATTTGCTAGCAAGACCTGATGCTACTTTGCATTTCAGCTTCCTAAGCAAACTACTATAGCTACTGCCCTTTAAATTATGGCTGTGGGTGTTATTGTTAAACCGTCAGCCTGGAGTGTTTTTGGTTATTGGTATGGTTAATAGATAACTTGTGATACAGAATGAGAAAACAATGTCATTAAGTCATGGGTGTTCCCTTTCCTTTTGGGGGCTGGGGGGTGGTTGGCAGGGGGCGGGGGGGGGGGGGGGGCAGGGAGAAGAGGAAGGGGAAGCAAAGTGTGCAGGGGGAGGGGAGGATGACCTCCTCTTGTATGATAATTTATGAGCTAATGCATTGACTAACAGAAAGGGCTCAATTTGCTCCCAGAAAAAATAATGACTTGTTTGTAGAGACCAGATTTCTCTGTACTTTCTTCAGCTGGTTTATTTTCACAGAATCACAGAATCACAGAATTTCTAGGTTGGAAGAGACCTCAAGATCATCGAGTCCAACCTCTGACCTAACGCTAACAGTCCCCACTAAACCATATCACTAAGCTCTACATCTAAATGTCTTTTGAAGACTTATTTTATCCCACTTCTTATCATACCACTAGCTCTTGGCCCTTAATTTCTGTAAAGAATGCTTCATATAACCCATACATTGTTCCTTTCATGCTCCTACGAAGCCATCTGCTCCCAACCTCAGGACTTTATTAATTGTTCTCAAAAATAAAACAGAAAAAGTGTCTCTGTATTAGCACAGAAGGCTTGCTGGAAAGGACATGTCCCTGTTTGTTGTTCATTGAAGAATAATATGACTATAGCATAGCTATGGTCCTCTGACAGTATCCCTATTTATTTTACACATACATATAGCCAAGCAATTACAGACTGTTCTAGAAAAGCTCTTCATAAACCCAGGGAGTCCCACTTCCATTAATGTGGAAAATGTTGGCGCTATTATTCTTCACAAGATGCCACACTGTTGATTTGATGGCTTATTAAAGTAGTTGAAAATCAAGAGATTAATGGTACCAGTATGAACTAACAGAGGAAAATAGCAATTTGTGAAGTTTCCTGAGACTTCTGGATGACTTGCAAATAAATTACAGCCATATTGATATGGTTTTCCAGATAAGTGCTAGGCTGTGGCTCAGAGCATTCTCTTGCTTTTTTTTTTTTCTAGGAGGTGCCATATGATGCCCTTCGCTATATGACTGGAGAATGTAACTACGGTGGCAGAGTCACTGATGACTGGGATCGGCGTACACTCCGTAGTGTTCTGAACATGTTCTTCTCATCGGAAATCATTGAAAACACAGATTATAAATTTGATTCAAGTGGCCTTTATTATGCTCCTCCTGAAGGAGATGTAAGTATCTGAGAAAATTGGAATTACAAACTTACTTAAAAAAAATAATCTTTTGCTCACATTGACAAGTGCTTCAGTGCTTACTGCTGTCATTGCTCACTTGTGTGGCAAAATCCCCCATTCTATTAGGTGCTTCAGTGACTTTGAAGTAACAATAATGCAACACAATGTCAATGTAATGTAACATTAAAAAAATGCAAAAGAAAATCCCAAACTAATACTAATTTGACTCTGGGCTGTATGAGACAGCGCACTTGGGGGACAGTGAGAAACCTAGCCTGCTAAACTTAAAGCCACTAAAAAGTAGGTGTATGAGAATGAGCTGTTCGTATCTGCTAGTGGTAGAAAGGACCTACATGTAGGTATTGGCTTATCACACAGTAGAGTTATGTCAAATATCAGCAAAATGCCTACATAGACAGCTCGCAAGCACTGGGCCCAGAAAAGGTCTGGAGTTTCTTGCACTAAGCATTTTAAGAGAATTTCCAACAGCTGTCAAAATTAAAAAAAAAAAACAAACAACAAAAAAACACAAACATTTAAGCAAAGCCAATCTTGATTTCAAAGAGAATAGACCAAAGGAATTTGAGAGGTGCAGACAACTCCTGTGTACATCCTTTTATATCTTTTAGTTTAGACAATGTACAGTAGAAAAGTTTGTAGTGGTTTTGAAATAGAGCTTGTGGCCTGTCATGAGCTGTGTGTCCATGTCTACAGCCTAAGTCTAGAGCCTTTTTTTCTTCTTCTTCTTCTATTTTTTTTTTCTTCCAGTACCAAAGCTATATTGAGTATACAAAGACACTTCCACTGAATCCTTCCCCAGAGATATTTGGAATGAATGCAAATGCTGATATCACCAAGGATCAGTCAGAAACACAACTGTTATTTGATAACATTCTTCTTACACAGGTACGTAAAAAGACTCAAAACCACACACCACCTTAGCATAACCTTTTATTCTTTCTATAGACTATACATTAGTATGCTCATATTATTATTATTTATTTATTTTTAGCTGTGCCTTATTATTTTGTATTGTCATCCTAGTGAAATTGTTATTCCACTTAAAAAAAGACTTTTAAGGTTTTTATTTTTGTATTTTTCTTGCCTGTCTTCCAAAGGAAACACGGCTTCTGTGATTGCACAGTCAATTTACATTACTTCCACTCCCCCACCATCTTTTAAAATTTTTCAAAATTCTTGGCCAGTTTCAGTCCAGTTTGTAAACCAGGTACAATCTAGATATTACGGTTCCTATAAGCCTCATGAAGAACTGAATGTAGAGGGCAAGAGATCATACCCAGGGAGAGTGAGACAACCAGGTGCTACTCTGTCACTTAGCAGCAGGCCTGCCGATGGCACTCACAGCTTCTTCAGAGATGCAGGCAGAAAGGTTCGTTTACAGTGGAAGCAAGATTTTGGTAAGCGAAATTAAAAGGTTAAAAACCTGTAGGAAACCAGACTTTGATAGTTGTATGCTAATAACTTCTTGCAATAATACAGGAAATTATGAAACAAATTCATTTCCATCATGGGGGAACTGAGTTGGAACTGTAACAATTTTTTTAAATAATGTATTTAGAACAGCTCTATTTTCCTGTATTTCAAGTACTTTCTCCCAAGTTCTCATTCTCAAAATAAACCTAATTTTTTGTCTCTCTTTAGTCTCGGGCATCTGGTAGTGGTGCAAAATCCACTGATGATGTTGTTCATGAAGTCACAGGTGACATCCTGGGCAAACTTCCTTCAGACTTTGACATTGAAGCAGCAATGAGAAAATATCCAACCACTTACACTCAAAGCATGAATACTGTGCTTGTCCAAGAGATGGGACGCTTTAACAAGCTACTGCAGACAATACGTGACTCCTGTGTTAACATCCAGAAAGCAATAAAGGTGAGCCATACGATTAAGGGCACTTAATTAGACCCTACACTTGATCTCTGAGCTATCAGTGCAAGTACTTAAAAAACTGCCCCTGAAGTCTGATTCAGGTCACTCAGACACTAGAAGTCTGGATTCCAACACGGTTTATTGATCTGTATCTTAAAAGTGATAGGAGTATGGGGAATATACAAATGTTATTGTGCCTAAAGAAACCAAACAATAAAGTATGTTTAGCTATGGATTTTTTACCAAATGAACAGTAACCAGGTTCACAATCTTTTTGTGCCTTAGTAACATAAAAGACAGAAGCACCTCACAATTTCTTACAGATAAAGACAAGTATTCTCAAGGCCTCAACTGGAACCCTCCAGTAATAATTTAATGTCTGAAGTCAGCAGTTGTTCTCAGTGGGAATTGAAAGCTACAGCTGTGTAAAATACAGGGTGGGGAGCAGGGAAAAGTCAGTTTGGATTTATTTATTTTTTTAAATCTATCCAATCTTACCTTGAGGGTGATGTTTTGTTTGTTTTTCATAAAAACAGAAAAAATCCACAACCCCTCTCCCTCTTAAAGCCAAACCACAAGCTGAAAAGTTGGCCAATTAAAAAACTTGCAATGTTGCAGTTTTGAGGACACTTTAAATAATACTATAAAAACATTTACATTTAGTAGTAACTCAGTAATTCACACTCAGTAATCACTCATATTTCTGAGGAGGGATGATGAATGCTGATTTCCCATTCTGGGCAGTTTCTTTCCAAAATGGTCTATCGGCCTTTTTCCTGACCAGTTTAGCAACTAACTACTAGCTCTGACCACAGTACCTTTTGAATGAAATTCATCACATCCATTCTTCACGTTTTCAGGGTTGTTCCTGACTTAACTAGAAGTTGTTAACATCTGTTAGACAAAGAGTTGTATAATTGTTATAGCAAGGCTGTTGAGACAAAATATTCTCCTATTTTCCCTTCCCAAAATTATTTTAGGGGCTAGTTGTGATGTCTGCTGAACTGGAAGAAGTGGTAAACAGCATTTTGAAAGCCAAAATTCCAGGCCTATGGATGAGTAAGTCTTACCCAAGCCTCAAGCCTCTGGGCAGCTACGTGAATGACTTCCTCAGTAGACTGAAGTTCCTACAGGTAAGCACATCCCATGTATGCAATTTGTTCAACATCACTTATTTTATCTCTTGTTGTCAGGAGGAATCTCCACAAGTGAATGCACACATGAATGACACTGACATGTAATGTTCATTCCATTTGTGCACCTGTTTTGGTTAGTTGCTTGTTCATCACAGCATCTAGTGAAGCACTTATCTTGCCACATACCTTACACCACATAAAGTGAGGTGTAGTGCATCAGTATTACTGTATGACGGACGCCAGAATTGGCCTTCTGAAGTGAATTTACTAAGGGCATCTTAAACTGCACATAGATCTTTGTGGTGGTAGGGAAGTTAAATAAATAAAATAGAACTTTGGGAGAGGCTGTTGAGTTGCTTTTCCAAATAGCCAAGTTTAAATCAGTAAAGTGTTATAATATGAAATCTTTTATTTATGTTGAAGTCAAGTAATAGCTTACAGTAGATAGACCATGAGAGGAGAAAGTTGGCTGAGTGAATGAGAATCAGTGGGGTCCCTTCACTGCTAAGGCTACAAATTCCCCAAACTGACTTTAAGTGACTAATACAGAGACTGAGCACTATTCTGTGCCTTAGTGACCTCCATCAACTGAAGACAATTGATGTTTATCACCTAATAAGACCATGAGACCATAAACACTAATGTATGCCTTTAATGTAGAAGACTTTAATGACAGTTCAACCCCCCAAGATAAAATGTGCAACTTGTTCCAAGCTCCCTCCTCTGTACCTGCAAAAAGAACGGGTCTTGAGATAGACAAAAGATCCTGAAACAAAAATAAGAATTAAAAAAAAAATATATATAAAAATCTGGTTTCAGTTATAGTAACATATTCACAAATTCTGCATTTGCAGAGAACCTCTGTTTTGTTTTTTTTTGGACCCTGTCACCACACCTCAGTAACTTCCACTTTAATGCGTAGCACGTCTGACTGCAGTACTTATAAAGAATAAAAGTGACATTTCTTGAACAGAATAGAGGACAGATATTAAACTTGTATGAAGGAGAAACTGCCATTATCTATAAGGATTTTGTTTATTTCTTTGGATGGAAACTAACCAGAAAGACAAGTACTTTGGTAACCATTATAATTCTCTGCAGTAATGTAATTGTAATGCATTTTTTTTCTGACATTGTTCAAAACTCATGTTTACAACAATTGTTCTAGTTATGTGTACAACAACCAGAAAAATGTCTTCTTGGATGAAGTATTAACCATTGCTATAGACCTCACTTATATTACACCTCAATGCAATGAAATCCAGCATTCAAAATTTTTTATACACAAGTTTCCGCAGTGTAAGCTAGGGGAAGGGGGGGAAGGGGGAAAAGGACACCCCTCTATCCCCCAAAAACAAATTTTAATTAGGCCATTCCATTTTCCTCCTCATAAGGAACTCACCCACCCTCACCTTCAACTTGCTGCACATGCCAAGTGCATGTGCACCCACACACAACATGCAACATTGGCCCTGGAAGGGAAATCCAATGAAGAAAAGCAAAGCCTGAAAACAAACAAACAAACAAACAAAAAACCCTGCCACCTGCATGAGGAAACAAAGATCATCATGCTGAAAAGCCTCTGATAACAAGAGAGAAAGGGTGACTTGAACACACATTTGATGAGCTTACATAGATGATGCATGATTAACAGACTAATTCATTCACATTAGCTAAGAACTTCCAGGCAGTAGGTGCAGTGGTGTTTTGTCCTCTTCAGTCTTAAAATAAAACAACAACAAGAAAAGCCATAGTGACATTTTAACTAAAAATGTCACTAAAAAAGCTAGTGACATTTTAACAACTTGGTGTAAAACACGTAGCAGCCATCCAAACGTACCACCGCAGAAACTATTTTGGCTGTTATTTCACAAGTTATTTGAGTTCCTAAATACTACAAAAGATAAAAGCTGCTCCCCCCTACTTTCCTCCTCCTCTCTCTTTTGCAGCTGTGGTACGAAAATGGTATGCCACCCGTCTTCTGGATTTCAGGATTCTTCTTCACTCAAGCCTTCTTAACAGGTGCCCAGCAGAACTATGCCAGAAAATACACTATTCCAATAGACCTACTAGCATTTGACTACGAAGTGCTGGAAGATAAGGAATATGAAATCCCTCCTGAAGATGGTAAGTAAATACATGACATTTATTTGCCTGTGTTGATGCATTTGTAAGTTAACATTAATTTGCAGACTCACAGTTATGCAATTAAGTTAATGAACTCCGTTAGAAAACATACACAACTGCGTTGCCTGCGTTGCTCTCAAAATACTATGCAAGCCAGCCTTTAAATACTGCTGAGATTACTGCACTCCCTGGACCAGCCCACAGATGAAAAGTAACACCGAGAGAAGACTGCTTATCCCTAACTTCCCAAAACAGATCACTTTTAAGCCGTGTCTGGCTTGCCTGTTCTTTTTGTTTAGTTCACCCGAGTAACACATCTGAAGATGCTTATTCCCCTGAGTGAAAACAAACCCTTTGCTGTTGGCTGTGCTTGTTGGTAGTTGTGTGAGAAGGGTTTAGCAGTTTGACTGGGAGACCACCACCCAGTCAGTTTTCAACTTCTTTTGTTGTTCTTGAGGCAGGTTTATTTTTGTACTTAAAAGTTACAGTTTTCAAGTCTACACAACACAAAGGTGCGAATCTTCAAAAGAATTGCTTTTTTTCAACTCTCTTAATGAACTGTTGTAAAGATGTAATATTTAAATCGTTATATAACCTTTAAATGGTTAATTGCCAAATGGCAATGTGAAACAAGCAATAAAACAATTAATAGTAACTGGGGAAAGAGTCTGTATGGTCAAATCTCCTAGTTTAGAAACATTAAAGTTTATAATCTGTAGTACATACAGAAAACTTTGTAATGACAACTGTGAAAATAGTGTCCTGTACTTTGGATTTTTACTTTTTACTTCCCTCAACATTATAAAGACTAGATACACCATGATACTGCTAGACATTGCAGCTTTAAACTTTATAGAATTATAATAATAAATAATAAGTTGTAATGCTGTAAAAGATTGTGTTAAACTCAGTTATTTGATTATTTGGAACACAACAAAAATTAAAAAACAAAAAATGTGTGGGGACAAAAATGCCCCACACAACTAACAGACAGTTAGCAAAAGTGTGTTGCCCTAGCTGCTGCTCTCAGCTAGAAACCTCTTCCAGTTTTTGCTTAATATATTACCTTTTGCAACTGATTCAGGTGTCTACATTCAGGGACTGTTCTTGGATGGAGCACGCTGGAACAGAGAAACTAAGAAGCTAGGAGAATCCCTTCCGAAAATCCTCTATGACATAGTACCTGTGGTATGTATCTTTCATTTGGTGATATTTTGTATTATTAGATATGAACAAATATTGTAGAACGATGTGGAACCTAAGTTCTAGCCTTGAAGGGAGCAACAGGATAATTAAAAAAAAATGAATTGAAAATGCTTTGTGTTGAAAAGCAAATTAAGCATCTAAGAGGAGCTGAGAATCCTCTAGTAATGATGATGGCAACAGCAGGTCCGATGTTGCAGATTTTGGGAGAGGAAACAATCTGCTAAGAATGAGTAATCAAGAAACAGGTTTTCAAAGGCTACCTGTAAGAAAACAAACACCACCGACAAAAATATTTTGGCAAGCCAAGAGTGTTTCCCAACTTTTTCTTTTTTTTTTTTTTTTTTTAACTGAAGTGAAAAGGCTTGTTCTTTGCTGCAGATATGGCTAAAGCCCTGTAAGAGAGCAGACATTCCACAGCGACCCAGCTACTTGGCCCCATTGTACAAGACCAGCGAGAGAAGAGGAGTCTTGTCAACTACTGGTCATTCCACCAACTTTGTAATTGCAATGACCCTCCCTTCGGATAAGCCACAAGAACACTGGATCAGACGGGGGGTGGCACTATTATGTCAGCTTAATTCGTAAACCTACCACAATCTGTGGAGGTGCATTTCCAAATCACTTATTAGGGATGCATGTCCATTCTGAAATGCCATTTCGAAAGAGAAATCAACACATGAAAGAAGGATAAATATACATATATATATCTTTACAATGTTGCATTTGTGCATTTCATGAGAATTGAAGCAAAATACTAAAATATAATGGTGCACAATAAAATCTTATACAAGCCAACAAGAATAACTGCTCCTTGAATAATTTTATTTTTTGAAGGCTCCTTATTTATAAGGAACATACATAAAATGAACACAACACTGTTGACAATGAACAAAACAGCATTTGATCTTTTTCCAGCTTTATAAAATTTTTAAAAATGATTTAGTTATAACAAAAAACTGATAGCGCAGCTGTATCTTATAGGACCATAATCACATTTGAAACCATAGACTCAATTGTTAACTGGAGGGGAAAAAATAAAAACAAAAATCACACTGCATCTAGCAACTACAATATTTTCTAAGCATAATCACAGCGGATTGAGTGCAATGTGATCTACATCAAAATTCATATGGGATGTCACACAGTGACAGCATTGTAATATACAAGTAACATGCCCTCCAACAAATACAAGTTAAATGAGACTCTGGATCCAAGCAGAATGGAATGTTGAAGCCAAGTAGAAATGTAGTGGAATTCAGATTGTCTGTAACATGACTTAAAAGCGTACATTAGAATGATTTGGAATTCAGTACTGGTAGAAATCTACAGAAGTCACAGCTGTTACACTGTTCTTCATAAGTTGTAATAAATACTAGAAAATAAAAGAAAAACAATGTATTTAATGAAAAATGCAGTACCTGCCTTCAAGGACCAATTTTTTCCCTTGTCTGAAGATGGTGTTGGAAGGAAATTTACTATATTCCCTATATAGGCAGTGTATTAAGCTAAAACCATACTCCAACTAATACAAAAGTAATTATTCTACCTGAAATAAAGAAAATTTCATTTGTAAAAGTATTACAAGAAATAAACTTAAAAAAATGATTTGACAATATCAGTTCAACCACATGACCCCTTATACTTGACAGAAATTAAGAGAAATTTAAAATTAAGGGTCAGTTCAATACATAAACAACATTGGTTCTTTAAGTTAAAATTCTCAGAAGTTATCCAGTGACTTAAGTCTCTTTGAAAAAGGTACTCAGGGACCTAACGTGGGCACTAGGAAAAAAGTGTCACCCAGGATCTTTACATTGCAGAAGTTCAGCAAACTGAAGCTAACATCATTGTTTGTGCTAATTAGGGTCCAATAGTAAATGTATTTAAAGAAGAAAAACAAAGAAACCTGAGTTCTGAGCATCGAATGGCTGTATACCTGAACTCTGGGCTTTTGGCTTCTTCACTGAAGAAACTGCACTCTTCTTTGAAATGGACCCTTAATACTGTTTCTTGATACTGCATTAGGAAGAAATACTGGCAAGAACCAACCCAATACCTTTAAAATATACAAGCTGCTCTTGGTAAAAACTAAATTGACCCATGAAGCTTCAAAAAGTAACAGGCCACAAGAAACACACAAACTTGAAATGGAATGAAGATACCAACTGGTGCTCTTTAAAGGCGTTAGGATCAGTATGTTTTTAGCAGCTACACTGGCACCAAGCAGACTGAAACAAAACTTACGGCACATAGTCAAAATACAGCTTACCTGCCATACACAAAGAAGACGACGAACTGTGTGTTCCAGAAAAGGCTACTACCATGCTTAGGACTGGTACTACAGGATCAACTTGCACTCCTCACAAACTCACTGATTTGCTTTGTGTTTTCTTCAAGGAGATGGGTACAAGAAGAACTAACTCACATCTCGGCAAAATCCTAAGACATCTGATCCCAGCAAATTAAGGCCCAAATTCTCAGTCTGTCCTTTCAAATGACACGTACAACAGATCTACCACATCTGCTTTTTAATAATCTAAATACCCAAATTGTAAAAAAAAATCATAGAAATGAACTCCTTTATGCTGTAATTAGAAATCTTTCTTACTCTCCACTGTGAGATGGCTGGTGCTACCATGTCTGATGTTGAGGCATTGTAGAAACAGATTTTGATCTGGTATTATAGTATTGCAAATAACGCACCAGTACTACATACACAGACCATAATTTAACTTTTGCGCCCAGGTTCAGTAACAAGCATCTTCCACTTTGGACTTCCTTTTTTAACATAAAGAGGAGAAAAAAATCCAAAGCAACCGTTAAAAAACGGAATAATTCCCATACGGATTCTCTGCTAAAAGGTAGTTTGCACACATTCTCAGCCACGATTCTTCAGTAGTTTATGGTGCAAGTGGCACACAATACATGTTTAGCATCTGTAGAAAAGAACCAGGAATAGCTCTGTAACTCCAACATCAGAGATTTCCCCAAGCTAGCACTAATTCTATTGCATTTTGCATTTTCTTACTAATATCAAGGGACAAACATCAAATAAATCTTAGTCAGGAAAACATCGTCAAACTGATCCTTGACAGAACACAGCACTTTGCAGCGTATATTGCAACAGCCTGCCTTCTTACACATGAACTTTATATAAACAAGGGAGTGCAATTTAAGGTGTACTCTTAAAAATTTAAACGTTGCTTAGATTGGTACTCATTTTTTAAATTTAAAACAGCACAGTGGTGTCCAGTTAACTACCGTTGTTAAGATTTAATACTTAAAGTCACCACTATGTAGACGAATCAACACAGAAATGAATAAACAGATGCATATATATGCACAAATTGATATATGCGTATATATGCCCACTGCTTAAGACTTGTGCGGTACTAAAAGCTTACTCAGGTTCCTTTGGAGGTATGAATTTCAGCTGCAACATTTTCCAGGTTTTCTCAAATGTAGTATGAAATGGTATTTTCCCAAGTGTGTAGATCCTGTATGTTTTTTTATTTAAGCAAGTAGCGCACCCAACTGGGCATTTATTTCTCTTATTTAGTATTTCCAAATTATCAGTCACTTCAGTTTAGAAGACATATTGAGCAATCTCATCTGATTTGAATTAGAAAAAAGCAGGAATTAATCTACACAGAAATGAATATATTGTACTTGTGTAAGTAGTGCAAGCCACTGCTTTTCCTCTGAGCAACGTGCATACAGTGAAACAGTGCAGACTCAAAGCCATACAGTAATATTATTGAATCCACAGTGATTACCAGAATTAGGTCAAAACTGGATGTCAAGCACAATTTTGTCTTCATAGAGGGCAATCACCAGCATGATGGCAAATCCAAGAAGCAGGCCTAGATTCTGAAGAATGAACTGTCCCACAGGACAATAGCCATGCTCTTCATTATCTCCATCTCCATGAAGCATTTCTGGAAGCTAAAATGAAAAACAGTTCTGAAAAAGTTATTTCACCTTTATTTCATTTCACCACTGACAAGTTTACAAGACATTATTGAACAAGAATGAACATTCCAGGATTTAGTTATAAAAACAATCCACCAATAGTTAAAACTACACCCAGCCATTACATTTTATAAAAACACGATCTCAGACACATCATGTATTTACTATGCAAACTCAAAATGCCTTTCCTTTGGACATTTTTTGAGCTTTTCCTGGATCACACATCTATTTAAAAGTTTAAGTTTCTCAGGACAAGGACCAGGTCAATATTCTCTGAACTCTGCTCTCTCAAGTTTGTTTAGTTAGTTAAAACTAGCCATGCTCAAATAAACATAATAAAAGTTTTTACTATTGCTACAGTAATTACATTGCTATAAACATACCCTTTATAATGACTTAACTGATTAACTCAGCCATTTATTTGTCATGTTACATGCTTACACATTCACATATATTTCCTCTTAAGCATGGGAATAATCAATCTGTACAGATCAATCTGTACGCTACAACTAAATCAAGAGAAAACAAGGTACATGTATTAAAAAAAATCTGAAAGTTCTTCCTGTTCCTTACCTACGAAGAAAAGTTAAGTAGTACTGACAAAAGGGCCAAGAGCAGACTTAGAAGATGTAGAAATAAATCTTATGATTTTTTTTTACAAAACCACTCAAAGACGACAAAAATAACAAAATGTTGTGTGAGTAAATTAATTCAGGAAAGCATGAGGTAAACAAAGAAATTCATTTAAGGCATACTTAATATAGAAAAACATTATACAGAACAGAAACTTCAGGTAGTATACAGCACAAGTCTCTAATATTGCTCTTCATTAAATAGGCTGTAACTGTTTTGGTTATTCCAAGTACCTGAATACTGTGCAAGAGACAAATTATCAGAGCATCGAATCAGCTGGAGAGATAAATATATTACCCATCTAGTCTTGCATTACTGTATTTTGAAAAGCTGACAAATTGACCCATTGAGAATTTAAATATAAATATACATATATATATGTGTGTGTGTGTGTGTGTGTGTGTGTGTGTGTGTGTATAAATAAACTGGTATGAAAAGGTTCGTCACTTGTAGATTACTAAACATTGCACTTTATAAGCTTTATATTGATATGACTAATTTTAGGGAGCACACGGTGAGTCTGGTCCTGTCAATATAAAAAAAACCCACCATCTTGAAGTTGACAGGTTATAGCTTCAGCCCTAGAGATATCAGAAATTAAGAACAATATATTTATTTGCCAGTAAGGTGAATTGATTCAAGTTGGACTAGGGAGGAATTTAGGAAAATCCAATGTACCCACTCAAACCATAATGGCAGTGTCAGGAGGGAAGACCTTATGATTGTTTTTCTGATAGTTATCACCACATGAAGTTATTGTGGAGGTCATGGAAAGCCTGGAGGTTTGAAAATATCCCTGCTTCAGGTTCTACTGAAGAACAGCATCTTTTATTTTGTGTTAGAAAACAGGTAATTAGAGAAATTGCAGAACAATCAGATGCAAGAATACCAGAAGGTCCATTCTCAATGGGCTGGTGTAAGGAACAGATAAAAATGCACCTTAGTGAACCTCTGTTAAGCTAGGGAAGGACTAAACTCTGAAAACAAGGTTTTTGACAGGTAACTAGATTACTGAAACATCAATACAAAAATGTGGTGCAGTTTCAAGTGTGTCACACAGACGCTTTCCTGCTCTTGTTTAGAGTCAGACCATAAGTCGTTCATTATTTGGATGCTACAATGACCAAGGAAAAGGACAAACAATAAAGGAATGAAAGTACTGCCTTTCCTTTGCTGTCTTCAGTCAGGGTACATATAAGAAAAAAGTACCAGCCACAAAACTTAAAACAAGGGATTATTCAGTAATTACAAGTTATAGCTGAACATCTGAAGTTGCATGAAAAATCATTCTCGACTTAGCAGACACTCTCTTCAGCAAGCCTGGAAAGGGCTCATTTACCTTACAATAGAATGACTTCATCACTAGAGTGTATTTACTAAAATTCTCTATAATGAAAAGAAATGTCCCATTTTTGACTTTCTTTGCCAAGACAGCTTCTGTGATATCAGCAAATTTATCAGAAACAGAACCTTTGTTTTCAGCAGCCTTAGCTAACGCTTCAAGGATACCACTACGGGTGAGAAACCAGGCTAGGAAGTAGCAACTACTGGCCACAGAGTCTGAGGGGAGAGGTATCTTCATAACATCACCTGCTTTACTTAGCACCAGGAGACTAATGCAATCAGCCCACCTCAGAGCACATCAGACACCTGATAGCCTCATGAATAGTGACAAAGAAGTGATGCAGTTCCAGTAAGAACTGCTGAAACCCAAAGCCTATGTGTGTCTGTGGCTTACACTAACTGAAAGATGCCTGCTTGCTTTGACAAGTCTACCAGTGAGAATCAAACACCATTTTGTACCAGTTAACTTCTGGGGAAGTTGTTAAAAAATTAAAAAACAACAAGTGGTTTGAAAATAGGATAGTCAGCACAAATGTAAGCGGAAGGTATTTGTCACAACAAAAAATGTTCCGTGGTAGGTGCCATTTCAAATCCTAGCTTGAAGCAGGGAATGCCAAGAAGACAGAACCATAATCACCTTACCATATCAACCAGTGCCACATAGAGGAACATGCCTGCAGTGACCGCAAAGATCCACAAGGTGATGTTGTTCGCATACTGTCCCACCGCTGTGCCTATCAGCATCCCGATGTAAGCCATCATGGCAGACAGGAGGTTGTACACAATAGCTTGCTTTACCGTCATGCCAGCTTTAAGAAGCACAGCAAAATCACCTGAGGAGGAGAGAGCAGACAGGGTAAGTTTAGTATTGGTAGTCTCTAGGAAAGAATATAGTAAATGTAGGCTAATTTACCTATCTCAGCAATCCAAGGCACTGCCAAAGTAATATGCTGCTAGAGGCTCAAAGGAAGATTGGGCAACAGGATTATGAAAAAGCTCTTATAACAAAACGATTTTTGTGCAGCAAGTCCTTGGTTACGTTATGATTTGAAGGCATCTATTCATCGTACTGATTGACAGAAAGGTATTAGTGATAAACTCTTAAAGGTTAATAGAGGAATCTAGATCTGGTACTCCCACAGAATACGTCTGTAGACAGACTTGCCTTTACTTCACACAGGTTGGTCATTGCACATGAAAACAGAGGTTTAGTTTTGACCAGTGCCTGTTACCTATATACATCTTACCCTGCAAATTCAAGAGGATAATGAGGCATCAGTACCCACAGGTTACAATGAATTTGAGAAGTAAGGTGCTAGGAAAAGGAACAGTTACATTCAGAAGGAATGACTTTGTATTCATGAATGCTTGCTGGTTTAAAATATGCCAGGTAAACCTGCGTTACTTTGAATTCAGACCACCTCTGCTAAAATTGCTGATGGAGGTAGATCTATAAAGATCTAAATTTTCAGCTCTTAACCAGCTAGTAGTTTTACTCTCTTCAAACTGAACTCTTATGAATATGAGTGAAAGATGATACATAGTTAATAGGGTAATGAATATATTATTCCTGTGTCAGATATTCTAGAAATTAATTGCTCAATCTTGAATCAGAATCCACAGCATATACAGTGAACTATGGTATTAGCAATACTGTCTGTAGTATAGCACCATGAATATCTTCTCTATTGTCCCATCCGCACCCATTACTTACCTTGTGCTTAGTATTTACCTATATAAAGTTCTTTTCACCTGTCACCTCGATGGGTATTTGACTGTGATTACACACACAGTTTAATCCAGCACAATTTCAGGTTACAGGCTGAATAATAATCCAATACTGACAGGACTTATCTAAATAGTCATCCACACCCACTGGACTTGGTGGTAACTGGTAGGAAGCATCTTCTAAAGATCTCCACAAAGAATTTTGCTAACTCATTTAACCTTCTATAATATACCATAGGATGTGTGACTTTGTTTTGTGTTTTTTTTGTTTGTTTGTTTGTTTGTTTTTTAAAGACAGTGCCATGTGGAATAGTATGAAACTATATAAACTACAGAGGTGTAACACCAAAAACATGTACTCTATACTCCTAAGAATATTTTTAAAACACATTCAAAATCACTTCACAGAACAGCTGTAGCTAGATGCCTGACAAACTAATCTTGTATTAATATTCTCTTTATGTACACTGAAATAATACTACTCAATCACTCCTGGAAGTTCTGGTCACCCTTACAGCAACAGCACTGCATTACGCTTACCAGGATAAGTATCACAACAGCTTTTAGAAACATATTTCATCCAGCTGAAGATGAGACACATCAGTTTATACAATTAGTTACCTAATTCATGGGGAAGCTCATGACAAAATACTGCTATAGATGTACTGATTCCTCCTGTCAGTCCAGCACTAAAAGCTGCTCCTGGAAGAAAAAATAAATTAAAGAAAGATACAAATGGTATTTTACTATTTCAACGCAGCAAATTTCATCAAAAGACTTCTTAAAATTACACTTGTTTGCTAAAATGCACACTAATGCTTTTTTCATTACACTGGAAGTATCCCAGATGTGCATTAGCACTGTGTACTTTATTGCTTAGTTCATCTGAAGCGCAAATCCTGAGATAGAACACAACTGCAAGACATAAAGGTAACAAGCTAATAAACTGCATCATTTTTACATTTTGAATGCATCTCAAGTTTATTAGGGTAATTATGAGTGCACATGAGCAACAGGATAGCTCTCTCCTTTCCAGGTTGGAAATCCAAACTCTTGTAATCCACAAGCTCTCTATTTCTTTAATGCTTATTCCTAAAGCATGATTTTTTTTCAGCAACAGGAATAAGCCTAACTTGGAAGTTAATAAGGAGAAAAACTCGTGCAAGATTCTTTTAGTAACTTTTGTGTAAGCTAATTTAATTCAACTTTAAGTTCATGCCTTAAATCATTCTGAGATGAGAAAACTGATGTTAAATTTCTGTACTATAGCTGAGAAAGGTACAAGAAGAGCCTGTAGTGAGCAGTCAAAACACTAAAGTAGAAAAAAGGCACAACCTTAAGATAGAGAAAATTTAACTTTCCTCAGAGAAGTATGGATTCCTCCTAACTTGATATACATTAAAAAGATTAATACAAACATTTCTAAAACTGTACCAAACAATCAGGTGGTTGGGTTTGACACAGAAATATTTAGAAATGGAGTTTTAATACAGTGAAGCTTTCAACAGATGGTGTAGTGATCTTTTTTGGCCTTAGAAGCCACTGTCAAAATGTCTTATCAATTCAACATGAAAAATAAAGCAATAAGTTGATTTTTATTAAATATGGTTTCTTTTTAAATTAGAAAAAGAGAAAGTGGAGATACTGTAGTAGATTCCATTGTTAACTCAAAACCCTAATAAAGAGATAATCCCCTATGCTTCTTTTGACTTGTAATGATGTGTTAAAATTAATGTGTTTCACAGTTCAAATCACATTTAGAGGTTTAAAATAATTGAAGTTGTAATCTAATCAAATTTGTAATTGTTCCTATTTCTCTGTTTGGTAGTTTAATCTACATTTGGCTAGACATAAATCTATACTAACTGTAATCCAAAATAATACTTTGCTGAAATAAAAATAAAATTATCCTAAGGAGTACTTTTTTGAGTAGCTGACTCATTTATTAATGCATTCATGTGGAGTCAGGAGTACCTGACTTATTTATTAATACAATATTTATGTGTTAATGATAATATTCCTATTATTATTATAAATAAATATAAGTAACAACAAATGGCATTTCTTCTGTCTTACTTTGAGGCAAATACTGAGACCCAGACAACAAATATGCACTACCGGTGCTCCTTAATTCACAAGGAAGTTACTCGGCACCTATCTTTATCTAACAGATTGCTACTGTTACTAATGCCAACAAAGTAATCTTGGTGGAAGCAGTCACTGAATATTAACAGAAGGAAGATGACAATTACAACTGATGGCCTTTTAATTCCTGCTCTGAAGGAGAATAAACAATGCCAGTAACCACAGAAGCTAACTGGAAATCTGTGATCACTAATAAGTAAAATGCGACCAAAGTTACTCAACATGAGGAGAAAAACTGTTGAAAAATACTCCGTGTTTTTGCCTACCTATTGCTAAGCCGTCGCTGAAGTTGTGAATTCCATCTCCCATAATTACCATCCAAGCAATATTAGCTATCCCTGTATCTTTCAGGTCTTTTCCAGAATGGCAGTGGCCATGGGAATGATGCGAATGTTTGTGATGCCAGTGGTGACTGTGTTTCCTAGCTATCATTTTATCTTCACCATGGCTGTCGTACTCTGAATCGTGAACATCATGCTCTTGAGCAGCACGTATAACATCATTGTGAGGATGGTGCACGTTGTTTTCTTCTTCTACAGACAAATAGTTTTTGGGAGGGGATTCCAGCTGGCCATCTAAGTCAGTCAGTTCAGTTTCATTAAATCGATCTTCAGATAAAACCGAGTCATCTGCTCCTGCATTGTAGTCAATTGAGAGAAACACTGCATTAATTCTTATTAGAATATATCCAGCTACTACTGCAACATTAAGCCAAGAATTTACTTGCTTTGTGAAAGCAAAAATAGTGTTTTAACACATCCTAATCTAATAATTGTGTGATTAACATTCTGTCAATGAATAAATAAATTCCATTACCCTATTTTTCAGTGATTTGCATATACAGCATTCTAAAAGTCTCCACTGTGAGGCAGCAGCTATGCACCCACTGCACACGAAGTCTGCTTTAGCCTGACCTAGGTGTACATCTATGACTTTGCTACTGACGAAGTTTGTGGTTGAACACTGGAAAAGGAGAATTGCCAGCACCATAACGTCTCACACGCTGCAGATGGAACGCTGCACATACAGGACATGGAAGCATAACAGGATCTGCCGCTGATACAACAGATCTTTACACTGCTTCTGTACTGCAACTGTCTTTGTGACAGACACTTGTGTCATACAGGAAACTCCTTTAATGTAGCTCATTACCCTGCCAGCAACCAAAGCCATTTTTATAAAGACAGACAAACTGAAAACAATGCAGAAGGCTTGCGTGTATAAATTTTAAGTTTACTAGTATTTCTGAAATACTGTTAAATAAAAGGAAGGGGCAATATGTGCTCTAGGAGACAAAAACAATTATAGAAAAAAACATTTATGGACAATGAGTTTATTAGCTTAAAATAACTGAACAAAAATATTCAAGAGTCAGGAAAAAAAAGTACAGGGAGTAGAGGGAATTATTAAAATGGCACAGAGTACCTATGCAGCAGACAATGAGTTTCTAGATAAACAAGCTCTTAAACATAATTTGGAGGCTGTCTAAAGCCTTTTTGTTCTATGTCAGTTCTCCAAATCTCATTTTAAGTTGTTTGAATGGAGAAGACTGCAGACCTAACACTCCCTACAACGAACCATTCAAGTTAACAAAATTGCATTTGTATAACTTATAGCGCAGGCATTCTTCATCAACCAATGAATTCAGCAGCCACACTGGCAACTGGAAGGCAAGTTTACAAAGCAAAGCTCTTCCCCTTCTCTTGCCCCTTCGAGACGTGTGCTATGGCATTCCTTCTGGGTTCATACTGCACAAGCATTCAGATTATCATGAAGGAATACCATATGAAAATTATTTTGGATCCTTGAGAAACATCCTTGAGAAAATCAGAGATATTTGATTACATTTATGAGAAGAAATTAATTTTGCTTAGCTTTCTTGGCCAAATTGTAATTGGTCAGAGAATAGAATCTTTACAGTGTAACAGCATATCATCTTTCAAATTGTGTGTGTTAATTTTTGATCTAGTTTTTGCCAAGTCTGAGCTAGCTGGGCCCAGATTAACCAAGTGCTTAACAAAACTAAAGAATTACAGCCACCCAAAAACCCTGACTGCTTCGTAAGTCTGAGAACCATTTGTAGGGTATATTAGCAAGTGTTTATGGTAGTCTCAGATCTCAGAAAAACAAAATATATATAGCATGGGGAAAGTCTATTAAGCCTTATTAACAATGATTTACATAATAGCAGCACAACTGTACAAGAGGTTACATGCTACATGCCATAGGTTACAAGCATAGGTTACAAGCCATTACTTGGAATGTCATAATCAGAAAAAATTCTGAAAATAATCAGCTACCTGCAAGGGGTTTGAGCTGAAGCCAGTCAGCATCTGGTCTATTATTTAATTTGTGATCTGAGAGTTTCCTTCCAATTGGTGATTCTTCAGTCGGCTTTTTCTTGCACCATTTCTGCTGACTCTGCAACAGGAAACAATTGACATTGGATTTGTAAAAGGACATCAACAGAAGTGAAAAAAATGAAGCATTGCCAAAAAACATCTTAAAAACAGACTACCACACACATGCACAATTTCACTCCAGTAACAGAGTACATAATTGCAAAGAACATTGTAACAGCCAAGAAACACATACCTGGAGTCATTGCATTCACGTATTTTGTTCAAGAAAGCAAGCATGCAGCAAGAACAGCTCCTGTTTTGTTCAATTTTAGAAGTTTCTACTCCTACAACTTCCTCATATTTTCCCTTAGAGAAAAGCTTGCCATCTTCCTGTGCGCACCCCATACCGCAAGGATTATAGTTTTGCTAAAGCATCTTAGGAGATTTAACTATTTAATTAATCTTAGAGATATGTAATAGCTTTTATATTTTCATCAGAAGATCTAAGAAATGCCTCCTCCAACACAGAAAATCTTTTGCTGCCTGTCCAGATGCGGCAGCAATTTTGATGTGAATGAAACTGGAGCAATTTTTGTTCACTCTTTTTGGGAGAAGCAGTTATAGTCATTTTCATAAAAGTGTACTTAATAATGACTGCTGAAATAATATGGCTCTTCGGTGGCTTGAATTTCCACTGACTTACATACCTCTGCAAGTACTCAATCTCCTTTTATACCACCACCATGATTACAGCCTGCTTCCAGACCTAAAAATCCAATCCTTTCTTTTCAGGGAAGCACGTAACAATTTAAATGACATTGTACCAAAAGCAGAAGGTCTGCAATTTTCTACTGTGACTACTGCTGTTACACTGGCATCATTAGTTGAGAGTATACAGTTGCATTTCTCCTAAATTGTCTGACAATTGTTTTGCTCTATTATCAGTTCTTTCTTACATACTTCCTTCTGTATTTTTGCAAAGAGATCATAGCATTCTGAGGAAGGAGCTATAATTTCTTATATTTAGAGATATACCTCAGTGGATGTTGCCAAAAGCCTGGTATTTTCCCCATCTGATGTCTACTTTGTTTCCCCAGATTACTTTGTTAAGAAAAGCAACCTGTTTTAGAAAGGGTTTCCTCACATGAAATCAAATGGAACACACATTTTAAATATGTGTATATATATATAAAAGATATAAGAGACATATATATATATATATCTTATATATATGTATATAAGATATTCTGTGTGTATTATATATATATCTTATATATATGTATATATATAAGATATATATATAATACACACAGAATAATGAAACACGCAGATAATTTCTCAACACTCACGAAGATACATTCAGGTAAAAAGATTTTTTTCAAGTAGCACACAATTTCACTGCATACCTTTTGTTTATTGTAATGCTTGTACATTCTTATGCAATGTTCAATGATGAACAAGACATAAATGCCTCCAAGTGCCACAAGACCTTTCAACACTGGATCATTTTCTTCTAGAAAGCCTTCAGTCCCTATTCCATGTGGGTGGGCATGTCGATGAGAATGCCTGTGTTCATGAACGTGACCTTGGCCATGGTGGTGGCTGTGGTTGTGGCCTCCATGTGACTAAAGGAGAGAAAGCAGTAACACTGCGTGACCCAGTGCAACTGGGAGACTGGAACGGCTCTGACCTCAGATGACACAATACGTAGCCTCTTCAGAAAAGTAGTACCAAAAACACTTTAGAAGATTATTGTCATACAGGTATGTTTTACCACAGAAAATCTTCATTAGACTATTTATTACTCTAATACTCTTCATTAGACTATTTATTACTCTAATATTCATCTGGGTAATTTTTAGAAGGGGGGAAAAACAAAGAAGCTTCAGCTTTTTTTCTGACTAAAAAGTGCTAAATGCTAGAACTGAGAACACTTAGGAAAATCACACAGTTACTGTTGCTACTGTCCCACTAACAACCAAGCATCATGTTTTTAACTATTACAATCAATTATAAATTTAACTCTGATCTGCAATACAAATTAATATATATATATATAAAATCTGTATTAAAACTTACAAAAAGAAAACATTAGTCTTTTTGTTCAAAGGATAAGTTTTAAAACACATTTTCCTTTTTTTCCAACAATTATGGCATACTGTCACAAATTAAAAACTGCTTACCTTCCCCTAGAGTTTGGGCAATTTCTTGATTCATTACATTAGAAGTCAATTTCTCCCCAAAAGCTAGTAATCAGTAAGCTGTATCCCCTGAAACACTTTAAGGTGGTACTGATACACAAGTATCAAAAGAAAGTAACACCACTAAGTTTAAAGTGCTCTTCTTGGTCTCAGGCAATTTAGAAGATTTTTAAAGTTAGGTTATGAATATGCAACTGCAATTACATTTATTAGTAACACGCATATATTTTGTTTTTAATGGCAAGGCTCAAATACTGTTTCAGGATGTCCATCAGCCAAGCCAATCTACAGCTGTGAGCATTTGTTAGTTGACACTTGTCAAACAGTTCCTTCTAAATTCTATATGCACTTGAATAAAAGGTAAGGAAAGCAATACTTACATGTGGCAACAGGTGGAGTAGAGCATCTCCACTCATTGTTCCTACAGCCAGAGCTACCAAGAAAGTTAGAAGAAATTTGAAGCACCATTGGTTAATGATGGGAATCAAGATCACACCTAGCAAGGAAAGCAGGCTAATGACGGTGATAGAGATGATACCACAAAACCAGGCTGTGGGAAGAAATGGATACAGAAAGCTTATCAGAATAATAATTGTAAAACTTTAAAGACGGATTAATGACTTTCAACTGTGTCTTAAGAAGGTGACTTTCCTTTAACCTAACTCGGGTGATTGTTCATTCAAAAGGTGCTGAAAATATGAAGTACCTTTAGTACTCAGGTCCACAGCAAAAGACACACGGGCTTATTCACTGCACAATAGATCGAAAAATGTTAGAAGACAATCAGCTAAGGGAAAGAACAGCCCAGCTCTTCTTACTGACTGCAAGCTCCCAGCTTAGCTCTGCAGTCTATTCATGAAACACAAAAACCCCAGATTTCATGCTGGAAAACATCTTGGCTATTTTTTTCAACTTACTATGACTCTATGGGCACTAATTCATGTTTAACATTTGTTTTCAATTATATTCTGATGGAAATTGTAGGTGGAGTAAATACTTCCTTCCCTTTGGTAGGAGTAACATGTTCAGTTAGGCACCATTCTCTTCATCTGGTGCTCTGAAAAATACATTTTTACTTATGAGAAAAAAAAACGTAAGACTCAACCTTTGACAGAGAAACCTTAAAATCAAATGCTAAGAACTTAAAAAGAACTGAAAGCAACTTGCTACCGACAAGAAACAGTTCGCATTTTTCTGAGGATCTCTACTGTCGTCATTGGAAGAAACAGTGATAATGGCACAGGGTACAATCAACATAATCCTGCTAATTAAAGATGTGCCAATTTCGACATGAGAAGGAATGACAGAAGAAACAGATTCTGAGAACAACGAAACATGCCTCTTGCCGTCAGAATCTCAGCCTAGGAAAATACTTTCTTCTACTTTTTTTTTTGTCCTATCAGAGAAACTTCAAAGAACAGTTAAGTAATGTTTAGTACCAATAGTACAGTTCATAAGGTTCACAGCCCCAAAGACAGGAATAGTTGGTGGCTCCATGTATTAATGATTTACCTCTTTTCAATATCACAGCAATACACACAGAAATAGAAATGTATTTACAACACAAAGTAGAGATTTACATGGAGAATTATTAAACTAATATTCACATATGGTATTATCTGTAAATATAACTGAAAAAGAAAAGAAACAAACTTTTGTGACACTGATAGTGTGATCATGTCACTATGCAAAGTAACATGTTACAATGACATGGAGTGAGCTAAGTTACCTCTGCTGAACAATTTTCATTAGAGGCTCCCATTTTACAAACGGTAACTGCTTGGGCTGAGACCTTCCAACAACATAATTTCCTGAAGCTGAACTTTTGAATTATTTGTTCCAAGGTTTAATCTAAATGCTTTAGGTATTTCCAGTTTTCTTCCTAGCTTCACTCTTTATCAAAAACGCCTACGCAATTTGCAAGCTTCGATGAAAGTTAGCAACTTCTGATTTTAAAATCATTAGTGCCTCTGTACTTTGGTACAGGATCTGACTTCCCTCAAAGTTTGTGAAGTTCTGCTCATTCTTCACCAAGAAGGGAAAAACACCTTGGGAAATGGGTGTGGGAAGATGAGAAGAGAGGAAGATTATGTATTTCAATGAGCATCACTCAGCAGTCAAATGTCCCAATAATTCTATTTGTACAAAAAAAATGCAACAGATCAGATTTAACAAGACTTTGCCACTAGAAGTGTGTCTGCTGCAGCCTGTCTGGTTCAACACCAAAACTTACAAGATCTGCTGTTTCACCCACGTTGGGGGATACTCATTCTTACCAAGTCTGTATCTCCCATGATAGTGCAGAAAAGGAAACAATCCAATTCAAACACACAGGTTACAAGAACATATCCAACAGGAGAAACTGACTGGAAAAAGATTTAGAAAGCATGCAGCATATACTAGAATGGGGATTGACACTGAGAAGAAAACAGAGTTGGTGAAAAGACAAGGACTGCAAGCACATGACGAACTAAAGAACATAAGTCAGAAAACAGAATACGAAGTAGGTGTAGAGTGGAAGCAGGACCCTGCAAACCAAAATACTGTCGCTACACAACCCTGAATCATCCCCAGAGCACTTCAATCATGTACACTTGATGAACAAGCCCTGCTGAAAGGAACAGCAGAGATGGACATGTAACCCAATACCAAATCGTAACATGCATGCTCAAGTTGCCCAAATTAAAGTTAACAACCAGTTGGCAGGACACAGATGTTCTGATGGTCATTTAACCTGGCACTAACAGCAGCCTTACATGGAGATCAAAAACTGAGGCTATGTATACTGGCTGTCATGGCACAGATTTGGCAGACGCATCTCTGAAGGGCGTACATACCTTTTTGAGTGATAGAGTATCTAAACATGGCACCCCGATTAAGGTGAGGCAATGAGAATGAGAATACAGAAACTGTGCCCCACTCCGAAGCTGATGGTCAAAATCAGCAGCTGTTAAAACAGTTGTTTAAACTCTTTAAAAAGGTATGGATCCAAAATTATCAGCAAAAGGTTGCCATCAAATCAAAGGACGAGAAATATACACAAAAACAGCATATGACCCCACAGTTACATACATGTACAAACTTATTCTGATAAAGTTATCTCCTGAGATGAAAAGGACTACACTAAGACCTCTGAAAAAAAAATCTGACAAAATTTTATTGAATGATTTCATACAGCTGCAGTGTCCAAAACACTAAAATATTACGGAAATGGGCCTAACATGCAGTATTAAGAACACTGCAATAGCTCGTAAGTTATAAAAGATCTTGGTGTGTAACAGCCCAAGGAATACTAGATAAGGCTTGGTCAATGAAGTGAAGTTATTATGTACTGGTTTATAATTCTCTTCTGGAAAAAAAAGCAAGAGGGAGGTGATCCAAAAATTTCCTCTGTGAGGGACCTCTGTTCAAACACTGCAGAGCCAACAGAAGACGGCTGCTCTGCGTCACATTTGCAGAGCTATTTGTAAATTACAACAGAGCAGAAGGACAGCAAGGTAGATTCCTTAGAAGGCTGAGAAAAGTTACCTATCTGCAAGCTTTCAGAAGAAAGCAAGCTAATACCAAGGCTCCAGTGCAGCAAAGCCTTCCTGCATTCAGGGAATGGTAAGGTCCAGGGAGTGCTGTCTGATCTGAAATACCTTTAAACAGCAGCTCTAGCTGACCCCTGACTTGAAAAATTTGCTCATTGTTTACTTTCATCGTATCTCAGTGCTGCCCCTTTTGTGAGAGGCTAGGTTCTCAATCCAGGTATACATTACAGTATTTCATAGACAAGTAGGTGAACTATATTCTCAAATGTAACTTCTTTCACTTGAGATGTAAACATGGCTCTAGTCTATAGGTACATAGCACAAGCACACTAAGAGACCCTCGCCAATACCTATGGCAATTACACCATTCATGCTAACAGTGAGCTGCTACAATTTCTGGCCCTGCTTCTGAAGAACTGAATCAAACAATTGTGGTAGCATCAGTCTGTTCACAGTCAACCAAGTGACAGCTGTAGATCTAATGATTTCAGTGAACTGAACTAAGAAAAGAAAAAAAAAAATACAAGCGGCAGTTTGTCCAGTAACTACAGCAACATACGTTCCCAAATGATTTCAAAGTACAGGAACAACATGGTGTTTCTCAAATGTGGAAAGCCGATTCTATGTTCCAACGTGAAGAATATGTCTACTGACTGATTCCCAATCATTCAAACTGAAAAAATTAAATTAAATGAAAAGCTTCACTAGTTTTACCACATTCAGGATCTATTTCTCTTGCTGACTGACAGCTGTGTGTCAGCAGCTAGACAGTCCACACAGAGTCTGTGTACGCATAACAGGTGGAGTTACAATGAGAAGTTAGAGGGGGAAAATAACATCATACAACCCTCTTCAGTACAGCCCTGTTAAGTATCTAGAAGTTCAGTCATCAAAGAGATTAGTTTGATCCATATTCGGATGCACGCTTACTTTTGAATTGCCTAGGAACCCTGGATGATGATAATGCTGATAGGTACACCATGAAAACTCAGTTGTAGATAAAAAGCCCTTGAAAATCCTCTACTAGAAGATCTTACAAAATTATCCACAATTACAGGTACAAAAGTCAGCATGGTCATCTAAGTTTTTGGTCACCTATTAATTAAATTATTTTGCTTTAGAAAATTGTCAGACCCAATAAAAACCTTACAAGTTAGTGTAAGTGAATAGAAGCAGCACCAGTCTATTGCATATTTGGGAAGGTGTAATTAAGACCGAAGAAAAAAAATCAAATACCTAGTGTTTTTTTTTAAAAATCTGCATCCTCCTAACTTTGACAAGCATTTCTATCTAAGAAAGTTTACATTAGCCTGGGCAAGAACACATTTTTGTTTTAGCAGAATCTCACAACCTACAGGTTAACAGTTACTCTGACATTCATCTCACACCTCCCTAAACTCTCAAATACCAGTTAAGACTTGTTATTTTGTGATTCACTTCCTTACGTAAAAGCAAAAATGATTATTACATCATCTGAAGTCTCATTCTAGTTAGTAGAACAGTATACATGACATTGCTAGATATCATGATTTATCATTATCTACATCAAGTTGACCTGTTTCAGAAGTTACTGTTTGTTTACAGAGCCAAATTAAGTGAAATTTTTTTTGTTTACAATTAACTGGCTAATGTTATTTATACTCAAAATACCAAAAAACATGTTAAATGTCCACAGTAAGGTTCACTTATTTTGCTAATTAAGTCCCGTCAAACGTTAAAGGATCTTCATGCCTAGTTATTCATCAACTCTCTTCCTCATTATATAGAAAGAAAATGAGTTCTTTTTAAAAGAAGCACTCAGCTGCATAAACTTTCTAATTAAACTGGTTCAAAATATGTGCAACATGACAGCTTCGTGCATGGTTTCAACATCTTAATTGGCAGAAAATGCTTAAAGCCGTTCTACAAATCCGCTTGATAATAAGACAAGGCAAGGGTCAACTCTTACTACAATGAGACTACCCCAGAAAACAAGTGATTTGCTGCCACACAAAACACATACAGTGTATCTGATTTACAGCCATCTCAACAGTAAATGAGATACCGTCTCTCTATAGGAGATTTACATGTAACAAGCTAATCTTTCTTAATGATGTTGGAGTCATTAAAAATAATTACTAGCACTGCATTCTTTGTTAATACACGCTTATGTACTAATCAATATTCATGTCCCCAATACTTTTTAGATTTATAATAGTTTACTGCAGTAAAACATCTGTCAACAGTTCCATTATAATTTATGAAAAAGACGTAACACTTTGAATGATGGAAACAATCCGAACTGTGAGCAGACGTGCATCTCTAAAGGTGCTTTTACCTCCAAGGATGTTGCATGTTGCCTATACTCCTACTAAGAGTCCAATATGTAAATATAGGTGGGAAGAATCCAGGCCAAAATGTCTGTTATGACATTAAAAAGGTAAATAATAAAAGGTAAGAAAAAAGGTGGTTTCCTGAGCCATGGTCATTTTGGAGAAGCTATGATAGCACCAAACAGGATGCTATGTCTCCTGACTTAAACAAACGTTGTCTCAAATTTCTTCTGATATGTTAAATTTCAACCACTCCTTTACTATGCAGTCAATGCTAAGTTGTATGACATTTCAACCTTTTCTTCAAAGTTGATATTCACAATGCAAAAAAAATTGAAAGCCTTTGGATGTTACACACCTACCTGAAGCACCTGTTTTATCTTTATTCTGAATTGATGCAGTTTTACTTTTCATAAAATCTTCAAGCTCATCATAATGTACAATACAAAGTCTTCTCTCAACTTGGTATAGCAGAGCAGGACACATGTATGTAAACAATTCAGGAGATATTGGAGAGCTGGTTTCCAGACCATAATGTCGTAGCAGCTGGGTTACATTCAAGCACTGCAAGCAAATTGTACAAAGAAATTAAATGTGAAAGCAACTATTTCATTAAAAACTATAGTTGCGGAAAATTTAGCTTATAATTTCATAACACACAAAGGAAAAGCAAAAAACTCTGTCCCACAACATTCCATCAGAGCTAAAACACGCCTAAAGGCATAAAATGTATGAGGGGAAACAAGCAGTATGTATATCGGTATTATACAACTCAGTCTCCAAACACCTATATAATTTTTGATAAATGTCAATCAAAATGATCGTCCATATTCTTTGCAATCACACAAGTACAAGCACTGAAGAAAGAACAACAGAAAAAGAGTGGAAGAACAAAAATCCAAAATCGGTTCTCTAATACTCCTCGCTACCTATTAACCTTCTGTGTTTGGAGTTTCACTTGTAAATCTCTAACTCAGCATTCACTCCAACCTTTTTTATCCTAACTGTTACATTAAAAATCATGGTATCAAACCATCCTGCTTGTGTAGTTAACTGTGAGGGGGAAGGAAAAGTGAACTTAAGGTCCTGGCAGAAACAGTGGATGCCGAAAAGAGAAATGGAAGAATAGGCTTACACCAAGCACAGTACTACAGAAGTTGCATCTATATTGCTTCAAATTCTTTTAGGACAAAGAAAGTACAGACACATTGGAAAATATACATGTGTTTCTTTTAGGAAAAAGTCTCTGTGCAGTTTCCAAAACGGTTACTAATCTTAGATTCAGAAAGAAGTTCAAAAAACATAGGGAGGGGAAAAAGGTGCTTATGAATTTTGGGAAGGGAAAAAACAAACAAACAAACACAACCACCTGAAAATAAGGTATCTTAGAAAATCTGAAGTATCATCTTTAAACAGAGATAAGCAGGCAAGATACCCTAAGAAAAGATAGATGATGGGCAGGCAGACATGAAAACTCAAAGTAAACTCAATATTGTGGCACCAACCTCTTAGTGTTTTCACTCTGCCCGTACTATGTAACTGACACAAACATTTCCTTCTGCTTTACTTGTGGGTACATATCTTCAATTATTATTTAACAACAGCAAAGGTGAACTTGGCAGTTCTCCATTTCATACTCACCTCTTCACGATCACGTTCATCTTCATTATGATCCTTATGACTACGTGCTGAAAAAGTAGTGTGTTTTCTTACACCCATCTGCTTGCGAGGTGCCTCTCGCTTGCTGGTATGGTGATGTCCATCCTCATTACCTAGACTGGAATCTTGATGTCCGTGACTAGTAGAATGGTCACTACTGTGTTCATGATGGTGTACATGCACATGAGATGCATCATGTACGTGATCATGTTTATGAACACGATTGTGCTCATACTGATCACCTGGATGATGATCTGGAGCATAATCTTGCGTAGTATCTCCTGAAGTCTCACTGATTTTCTTTCGTTTCTTCTTCTGTTTCCGTTGTTTTCTTTCACGCTGATCCTGTGTTGTGTTTGTCTCTGTTGAAGGTCCATGATTCTGTTCTCCATGCTCACTATGACCAACTGAATCATTGCGAGAATGATGTGTACCATTATGGTCAAGATGATGGTGCAGATGAGGATGGTGATGATGGTGATGGTGACTCTGGTCATGAATGTGTTTCCCATCACCTTTTATAGATGACAGAGCTGCATCTCTCTCATGGTCACATTTATGATTTCTCTTTGCAGCCATACCAACCATGGTTTGATTTTCTGAATCTGAGTGGCTATGAGGATGGTTATGAGAATGAAAATGCTTTCCTTCCTGTACATCTAAAGCATACAGGTGAGAAACATGATCATGGCCAATATCATCATGATTTATCACCACTACTCTTACTTCTCCTAAACCAAGGCTTATTAACAGTTTTTCCAGGCCAAAAAAGGATAATCTTCCATTTTCACCAAAGCGATCAAAAATCTTTTCAATGTAGTATTTTTGCTCATTTTCAGCTTCCAAAGCTGAAAATTTACTCGGCATAGACTCTGTTCCTGCATTCTGGTGGTAGGGTGCCTCCGAGATCTGATAGTAATTATGGTAGTGTACACGTTCCTCTTCAGGACCATGGTCGTGTCCATCTTCATGGCAATGATTGCACTGATGAAAAATAAATGTCAGCAAACAAATGATGCAAAATTTTGTGTGCATGTGTACCTTCATCTCTGTTTCCTATAAGAAACACAAGGGGAAGCACTTAGGTGTAAAAGCAGAATCAGTAGTGGTATTATGATCATTGCAGTACTTATTTGCACTAACAGACTCACAAATCTTTTTAGATATTAGCATTAACAGAATAACAATTGCAGTATTTTTACTGCAGAGATTGCGTTAACATACTTCTCTTACACAACAGTAACACAGGCACTGTATATTTAAGATATGTAGCCTTACATGCCATACTTACTGGAGGCAGTTCCAAGAAAAAGATAAACATTTACAGTCAGTCAGAACATTTACGGTATATTTTCAGAGGCGTCTATGCTTATGATAAGCTGTAATACTGAAAACCTCATTAAAACAATTTACTGAATAAAAAGGGCTCAATATAACACTATTGTCTCTATTTTCTTATTTAGGGGGATGGTGAGAAGATAACAATTGAAAACCCAAACATCATTTTTATTCTCTTATGCACAGCTAAACTACTTCCACTAAATACGCATACTGCACAATTCCCAATTTTAGTAGGTAACTACTGATTTAAAAATAAATCGTCAATAACCGACTTAAATGTATTACTAAAGATAAGAACATTTATTAGCACTTTGTTTGCATGAGTTTACTGGTCCCAAAGATCTATGTGGATGTTAATTTAAAAAGGAGGTTCTACAGAAACCTTTCTAGGCAACTCAAAATATGATTCTATGCTGCCACACACTAAGTCAGAGTAGTTTGCAATGATTTTCAGGAATTGCATCATCAAGGCAATGTCATTTGCTATTTAGCATTAAACGTAAATAACTTAATATTCAACATCAGATAACGATGAAGACACTTCACAAGTTTAACGTATTCTGAGTTGAAAACAATTTGCTACTTGACAAAACATACCAGCTTTGTTTAAATATGCTAACAAAAATACAAAATTGAAACTATTACTTTAACAGAAACTTTAAGAAAAAATCCAAGTTTATATTTAGTGAGTTTACACCAAACTTGAAAGCTAAAGATAAATCAATAACTACATTTTATGACTTCATTTTCTGCAGACTTATTTTTCGGTAAAGAATATCCCCTAGAATACATGTTAACAAAATCATCCAAACACTGCCAAGGCTTGCTAGTGACACCTAATTTGTCACCTAATTTGTTCACCTTGGTACAAGGCAAGGTGAAATGTGTATCATTCACAGCAGTTCACCTAGATACAGGTAGCAGATAACCATGCTCTCCTATCAGCAAAGAAACAGAGAGAAAAAGGAAGAAGCACGGAGCTTCCCAATCAATCTGAGAGGTTTAATGTTGACTGAAAAAAAAATGAGTATATACAGAAGTAGGGCTTTTACACATAACTAGTTATATACTGAATATGATTGAGGAGGAAACGAGAGCTGAGAGGTGGATGGAGTTGAGATCTTTCTGCTTCTGTATGTCCAGATGCTGCCAAAAACTAGCAATTGCAAGGACAAAATAGTAGGCAAACAGATCAAGTATGCTTTTATCTTGTTCTACACTTAAAACTGCTTTAGTAGCCTATGTGTACCTCACCTAGAGCTGTATGACCGACCGTGCTTTCACTAAGATGCCAAGTGATCTGGCCAATCTATCCTAAAACGAGATTGAGTTGCAGACAAGAAATGGTAAGTGTACTTGTCCTCTAGCCCAGCTGCTAACCGTGTTCTGTAAAAACTGATGAGAAAAGTGCTTTATAGCGACCCACTAACATTTTCAATCCATTTTCACTTCTTGAAGTATTAGCTCAATGTTTTGTGCTTAAGTGCCTGCAATCACGTTGTATATGCACACGCACACACAACAATGTTGGAAGCTCTTATACCTCCAACAGGTTGACAAAGAAATCAAAAAGGAAAAGGGCTACTTTTTAGTAATTTTCTATAGCTAATAAATGATTTAACACATTTGACTGGAAAAAAAATTCTTCTATTAACCTCTACAAATATACAAGACCAAAATTTACCTCTCACTGGAGATTCAATTGCTTGCAAGGTTAAGAAAAAAGTGAACTCTTCTTTTGCAATACTGACCTAGTTACAGAAGTTTGGAAGAGTATCATTCAATTGGAGGCACTGGTATCAAAATTGATGCCAGAAACATCAGAAAGATCAAGGGCTAATCATTTTACACTACTGTTCTCTATTTATAAACAACTGTTCTATCATCAGTCTGGAATGACTGTACAGACTGTCTCCAGCCCAAGCTTGTACACTGCAGTGAGTGATTTAAAGGCTGTGACAAACCATTTCAGGAAGTTTAGTGTGACAAGTTCATCTCCAAATTTATTGAGATTACTTTTATACAATCTTTTGCACTCACAGAGACTATTTAAAGCATTTTTAATGTTCTCATAAATATATCACTGGGATTAATACAGAAACATTAAAAGCATCTCAAAACACCTTCCAGAAGCTTTTTCCGTTCTCCTTTGAAGAAGCAGTTAAGTGCAGAGCTGTTGCTGGTGGAGTAGGAAGAAGCAGGTTACATATCTTCATCCACGTGTCATTGGACCGAGTCAACCCTCAGATTGTACGATTGTCTGGAAACTTATTCTACAACCTTTAAATAAAGACCATGTGCTTGTTCTCACACAGTCTGGGAGTCTGGGCTCTGCAAATCGCATCATATCCTAGGAAGCAGAAACAATCTGGCAGTACGTAAAGATACTGGATCAGGCATATGGCTGATAACAGACCAGCAGAGCTCCACATTTCTACAGGGATATGCCAATTTTCATCAGCTGAGGATTTACAACGGGGAATGTTACTTACTGTGAGGAGCAGGTTCAAGGCCTGAAGTTAGCAGTTAAGGTACATGCAAGACAAACGAAAGCCCAGGAGAAACACGAATGCATGTATGTATGCTTGCACAGACCATGGCAGCACTAGGTAAGTGCATGCAATACACTGTGATTCTTTACCAAATTGTTTATTATTTAATTTCTGTTTCTCCGTATTGAAAACCACAACTCAACTGTACATAAAATTCAGTCAAAGTATACAACTTTTGTGAAGACCTTTTCTCCCCCTTTGCCACATAACGGTAATATAATCAGAACAAGCAAAGTCAAACTCTTCCCATTTAAACAAGCACAATCCAGACTAAAATATTTCTAGCAGTAAATTCATGACTAAAGCATGGCAAGCATGATCATAATCCTTTTCACAACCTCATGATCTTTTTCATGTGACTGTCTCATACAATACTACTAATACATTACTTTGAAATTTCAGTCATGCATCTCTAATTGTGGTATTTAGCTTTGAATGGTACCTTTTTCCGTGCCCTAATGGTTAAAATCATTTGTAATTTATGATCATGATTCACTGCTCAAATACAAGAGCTGAGCATTATCAGACTTATTTCAAAATCAATTTAGATGTCTATTTTCAATACAACTAATAAGAACCCCGGCACAGTATTTTTAAATCTTCTAAAAATTTTCTGTATCTTCTATTTCAATCCTTCTGTTAAAGAAGACACTAACAAAACATACTTAGCCATCCTAAGAAGTCTCAGACAGAACTAATAGGAGTAATTGTTTCTTCTTTACACATGCTTCATTAACATCTAAGCGATTGTAAATAGCTCTCATCAGGCAGTGTGTCAGGCAATGTTCACATGTATAAAATACCAGAAAGCTGAAGTCCAAATTCAATACACTTCAGCGACACAGAACTGTATATAGCTGATCTCAGCATAAGCATATTAAGACTCTTGAATCCTCACAAAAGAACATGGGAAGGCAGCTCAAGGAAAAGGCTAAGAAGTTGAAAAAAAATTCTGCTCTTACTGCTGCCGTATTTCAAGCACTTGTTTGATTCCCATTCCTTGAGGGAACTCAAAGGCCAGGCACCCAACAGGGAAGACATCTCCCAGCTGGTCTGGGGTCAGAAACGACAGCGCCCAGAACCCACAGGCCTCAGTGGGAACTAGCACCCACTGTGTTGCATTGAACTGTGAAGAAGAGCAAGAGAAGGCTTCCAGGATGCACTCAGGCAACAGGACAACCCCACACCATGTCAGGCTTCAAAGGTATGATTAACAAGTGCATCTACAGTGGGTAAGATAAATAGTGCTGCCATACCAACTGGCATTCCAGTAAATGCAAACACTACTGCCAAATGCATCCCCTCGCCTCCTCGTTCACCGCTGCAAGTAAACCATTCAGGCAGTTCTGATCGTGCATCCATATACGCAGTTTGTAAATCAAAGGCTCGAGGTGAAAGAACCCAAGCAGTGCAACTTAAGTTACCTTCTCCGTATGGAAAACTCACACTATTTCTATGCTACGCAATTCCCTGTAGCACTTCCTCCATTAAATATGCTTCTGATCAAAGTGGGTATTTCTAGAGGCTTTTCACTCAGTTCCCCTTGAATTCCTGAAACTTCTTCACAGTGCCTACTATTTCATCTGTTCTTCCACTTCATACTGATAGCACTTTATTTTTTCCCAAGGTGTCATTTAAAACCTGGAATTAACATGATTTGGGGGAACGTTTTTGCTTACTTCTCATTAACTGCTTTACTGAAACCAGAAAACTAATTTGATAGCCAGGCTTTACTTAACAGCAGCCTTTGCTTCCAATAATGAGTTCACATAAAATTCAAACTCAGCCGAAAAATTAAAGCTAGTGTTTTAGTGTTTGCAACCCACATACCACGGCATCTTTGATGGTGTATAACAGTATCTAGTTTAAGTGCCCAACTTTCTCCTTCCCTCCTTTCTCCTGTCTGTTCCCAACAATTTTAGTAATCGGAAACATTTTTGTAACACACACACTGGATTTCAGCCCTACCAAATATTTTATTTTAGTTTCTCTCCATTTGGCCCTTTCATTCTAACTGCAGAAGATCAGATTCTGGAAACTCCATTTGAAAAATACTCAGGATTTTAGTTACTCAGCTTGAATGCCACTATGACTGAAGTGCCTTAACAGGACTTCACCAGTGACGAGAAATTTCACACTGAACAAAAATACCAAACACACACTTCAGCTAAAACCAGAGAACTGAGACGGACAAACACGCTAAAAACAAAGACAAAGCAAACCAAACTAAGACATTCGCTTTGTTCAGCACTGGAAATTTACGCAATTGTATCACTTGTTTCCATTAACAACTGCTCAGAGTAACAACAGTATATTTATTTTCAGATGCAAGATAAATATTGCTTGAAATAAAGCTACTGACTACATAAAGACACTTTCTTACACTTCCAGAAACTTAGAATTCTTTCTTATGTCACAGATATTTACTCCAATTTACTTGCAGGAGAGATGCCTGCAGTTCCCCACCACCTCTCCACGAACTGCAGCATTCCATACTAATACACTGTTCAAAAAAAGCTGGAATGGAAGAATCCAAACAATCTAACTCCTTTTTTTCCTAATTTTTTTTTTAAGCAATGAATCTAGTACTCATTTTCAAGGTCAGTGATTAAAAAAAAATCTTAAAGAGAAATGAATGTATTGCTATTAGTGACACTTTAAGAAACCCATGAAAGCACTTAAATAATATTGTCACTTTGCTATACTAGCCTTTTGCTGACGTTAGCATCTGAATATGCAAATAGAAAAACATTTTACATACGTAAGAAGTTATAATTAACTATCTCTAACTTTCGTTCTCACCCATCTCCTGTATTTTCTTCCCTCTTTGAATTCAGCGAAACAGGTTTGCGGATATAAGTAAAACTCGTTCATTGGAAAACCTACAGCCTAGTAGGAGGGGCTCACTCTAAGAACAGACCATTACCTAGTTGATCTAAGCCATATTTGCCCAGTTAATACCAGATAAGACACAGAAAGCATTTATGCATAACTAAGCACATTGTGAACACCTTTTCAAAATCTGAAATGTGAACTATTTGAGATATCAAATCCCAAGGATACCAGACAATGATCCCAACCTACCACAGTAGCGATCTATTTACTAGTTCAGTTGTCCAGAAAGGGGCATTTATTTTATTTTGAAGGGAAAACAACTTGATAGACTTCTTCAGAAGGACAACTACTTGCAATGAATTGCTGAACACAGGATTCTTTTCAGAGCTCAAAATAACATAAAACCCATCAAAACAGTTCAAGTTTTTAAGTGTTATTTCTGCTTACGCAAGAATTAATTTTCAGCCTTTTGTATATACACCGCACATCTACTAATGCACAGAATATGTAATGGAGCTGGCTGGATCTGCTGTCAACATTCTGTTGTTCAGTTTGCTCCTATGAGGATACTGTTGCTTGCAGGAATTAAATACTTTAAAAGATTAACAAGATATGTTTGCATTTTAGGATTTTATTTTTCCACTGAAAATAAGCAAATGTTTTTGTTTGAGCTATGGCTAAAGTTCAACAAATATTTTAAGATGGTGTTGCCCCTAACGCAGTAGTCCCGACTTCCCCCACTGTTTCATTCATTCATTCCCCTAAAACCACTTCTGTGTACCAGCACATTTGTTTGCTGATCTGTTCACCATGCAGCTGTACAATTAGATTCTGCCGAAAAACAGCCCAGAAAAAGGAAAAAAAGATTATTTTCAAGGCAGATTACTTTTCCTATCTGGTTCGCTGTGCAGCTGCACAAACACTGCAGACCACACAAAGAAGAGCAATCTTGCTTTTGCTGGCAACTCCAACTTACAGAGTTGGTTGATTTGCAGCCTAACAGAGTATTTTGGCTATAGCACAAACACAACTGGCTATCTCAAAAAACAGTGGGCAAGTTTCATATTGAAACTCATTTTGAATTAAGTTTCTCCAACTCTCCCCCCAGCACAGAATGTAATAGTGTTCATTGTAAAGCACTAAGACCAGTGGCCATTTTTATTCTTACTCTAACTGAAACCACTACACCCATCTCATCCTTGTAGTATGTTAAAATACTTGCACTAATGTTAACAGGTGTATCTGATATGTGTTCAGTTCCTACATTACTACCATTTAAAAAGCAAGTCACAGCTATGATCCAAAAAGGAGTTACGCATGGCTACTGTTAAGCTGAGGACTTCTCTCACTTTCCTTAGAAATATTAATTTACAAAAGCTACCAAGTTCCAAATTCCCTTGAAAGTTCAGACTGAAACATGTTTCTTTTCATGTGCTCAGCCACATCAATGCCTGGCAGATGATGACGCTTAATGAACATTTCTAGAATTTGAAAGGTTGCAAATCTTTTACTTGACAACATATACCATTCATAAAAATCTGTACTTCTAAGTAAGAAATTTAATTAATGAGCCACCGTCACAGACCTTTTTAAGACCCTACATCAACATGACATTCAAATTCTTCTTATCAAATTGATTCCCAGTACAAAACCAAGGAACGACCACTGTTTCCTTAGGTAAGAACATAAATTCTTTGTCCCACGGGTGTGAAGGAAATTTTTGAGAAAATGGGTGACTCCTGGGACCACACACATCTCAAGTCACTTGGCTCAAGAACAGTTGTGGGAGACAATGTTTGTAAAGACATCTCAGCATATCCGAAATTAACATTCAACCTGACCTGTGACAAAAAATAGTTGTACACATTTCAACATGAGGGTCTGCCTAGTATGTGGCCAGCTGAATCAAAGCGTGCCATTTCCATCCCATTCCAAGTAAACTTCTACAGAAGTGATGACATTACCTAACTGTCATTTACTTTAAGCAAGATTATTGTTAAAGATCTACGTGGCTTATAGGACTGTGTGATGACTTAGGCAACAACAAATCACTTGGGATGAACCACCAACTTTTCTTAACAAGGCATCAGAACAGCTTTAAAGCGACACAATTTTGAAATGACTGAATAAAATTGTATTTAATAACCACTCTTACTGCAGGATTAGATATAAAAAAGGGGAAAGGAAGCAGAATCCTTACGGCCTTAATCTAAAGTGCAAGCAGAATTGTCTTCTTAGTCTAACAACTTATAAAAACTGAAAGCAAGAACTTAAGTCTTAAAAATACTATCTATATGTCCTTCCCTGTGTCCATCACCTTGCAAGTGCATGTACATTCTGACAGCAACACAGACAAGGAGAGGAACTGTGAAAAGAAAGACAGACAGCGCTATCGGTTTTAGAAAAACTACTTTGTAATTAGATACACCTAGCCTAGGCTATGTTGTGCAGCATTGCATTTGATCTAATATCAGTTGCTGGCTTTTACAGTAGCTGTAATTCTGTGCTTTCTTCTTCTTGTACCTCTCCTAAAAAAGGAGGCTCCCTTACCACTTCTTCGAGCATCACCATGCATTCTCTACTGTAATTTTAATTGTAATGATTTCTCTGGACTAATTGCTGATCTGAAATCACCACTCTTCTCAGTGGGATCATTAGGACATTACTGTTTCCTGCGTCATTCCTTGAATCACTGAGATCTTTCATTTTTGTTGTTGGTGTTATTCCCACCTCCACCCTCCCCCCCCCCCCATCAGGGGCTTTCTTCAGTTTACATGAAATCTATAACTTCTCAAGGCTCTCTGTAATTTCTATAACCCACTCCTGTAAAGCAACACATTTTATCACAACTCCACTACTCTGACGCATCTTGCCAATCACCTGATACATGCCAATTTTAGTTAATAAGAATGTATAAAAGCAAGTGAACCAACTTCTTGTGATTTTTCCAGTTTTACACTTTGGCCGTCAACAGTTTAAAAAAACAAAACACACAACCAAACCAACCAACCAAAAAAACAAGAGCTATTTGCTGTCTCTTAACATTTAACACAAGTGATCAGTAAGTGTATCTCAAAACAAATCCAGGATTTTGGAAGAAAACTACCTTCCAAACTACCAAGAGTTATATTATGCAAAAGATAGCATGAATATTTTTTTTTCCACTTTTCAACTTACAGAAATGGTTTGGCCGTATCACTGAAATTGTGGGTTATCTAATTTCTCTGAGAAAGATGTTTTATGCTCTTTTCCACTGATTAGCTGAAATCAAATGTAAACTGGACTAAATTGAAAGGGTTGTTAGTAGGTTGTGACCATTATTCCACAAATTCAACTTCAGAAATATTTAAGGTTTGCAGAATGCAAGCGTAAGTTTCTGGAGCATGCTTTAGTATTCCATGGATAGTGGAGTCAGCAGTTTCTGGTAAAAATTTCCTCCCTCCTTCCCTCTCCTTTTGCTACTGTAATTGACAGTACATCATCACCCTCTTCCATAGTCTGCTGAGCACATCATAATCATATTACAAAGCAATTCACTTTGATCATATTAAAGCTATCCAAAGTAAACACAATATGGGATCATGGTTGAACATCTTTTCTACAAAATTGAGCCAATTAAGACTACTGTAGTTCAAATTACATATTTAACTAATTAACAGACTACAAAACAGACTCAAAGAATGAGACAGCTTAAACCACCAGGGTAAACCGACTGAAACCTATCAAACTGATACACATCAGCGAATTAAAATCTGCTGAAGAGCTTGTTAAGAGTCAGGACAGCTGCAGTCCGTCTACCCCTCCAAATATATTTTTACTTTCAACATCTAAAGTAGCTCAGTTAAAAATATTAAACAAATAATAAACAAATAAACTGAGAGCATAATTCTGTCAACAGACAAACTTTTGATTCCATCGTTCCCACAGCTAAGGCACCTAACATCTGTGGGATCTGTTAACAAGTCCGAAGCTTTACTTTTTGTATTTCTAGAGGCACGCCAGTTTCTTGTGAATCCTCTGATACCCATTACAGTCATTTAAGTTTTTATGGTGTTTAGTCACAAGAATAACGTGTAATCTCCCAGCAGGCCATCTCACTGCCAGGTTATGAAACTGAAATACTTTGATACGTGGGCTGTTTGGCACTGAAACCTGCATTTGGCATCCAAATCTAGCTACAGCTACAGGATAGTTACAGATCAGAAAAATCTTCAGTAAATGGGAAAACCTCATAACCTGATGTCCTGAAAAATAAAGGCTGAAATACTTCTCTCTCCCCCCCGCCAATATTATCCTGTCTGATAAGCTAAATACACTGTTTATAGATTTCTGATTAAACTACCTGTATTTGCTAGTATCCAGCTTTAACTTTTATAATGTAAATGTAACATTTAAGAAGTATATTACTGGTAATAGGACTGTCAAATAGGAAAGTTAAGAATCACGCTTTGCTTATTTGTCAAGAAAAGTAAAAAAAAAAAAAAAAAAAAAAAGAAAGAAAATTACATGCATAGACTAGAAAGTAGCAAAGCAACTGAGGTATCATTTCAGTATTTCACTATTACTCAGTCACTGCTTGGAACCACTACATGATGTATTTGCTAAGATACAGCCACAGATTTGGAAAAAAAAAAACAACAACAACCAAAAAACATTTTTCATAGTTAAAACATGTTCATTTTAAGAACAATGTACTCCTATCACTGTTTCCCACTGAGAATATCTAGTTTATAAAGTGTAATTAATCCTTTGCCTCTTTCATGCCCATGTTCTGAATCTATAGTTAGCAATCAGCAATAAGCCAATTCTAATAAATGAATTTGTATAAACTTTCAAAACTTCCCCCAAAGTGGCAATCTGTATTTTTCAATTTTATTGCTGTTTTAGTAATTCAACTTTAGTATGTTGTCTTATTCCAAAGCACAGTTTTGATTTGTCCATAGTTCAATTAGCAACAACAAAAACATTTAACTATTAAATCCAGACACTTTTTAAGGGAGTCTTGCCTTAAATTCTATCACTCAGACTATGAGATGCATTCTCATGCATCAAATGCTAAAACGAACCATGATACACTCCTTCATTAGACTATTGTAGCCAACTAGCACTGACAAACTAGCGGTTTCTATGGAGGAGACAAAGTACATGTATGCTGCTCAAAGATGGTAAAATTATTTTTACATTGCCTAGCCTGTTTACTGCAACTAATTTGAACCACAAAGTCTGATACAAACTAGCAGTAACAGTAATTTGCTATAGTTGTTGCATTCTTAGCAAAACATCTCATACTAACCCAATCTTTCAGGAGTCAGCATAAAACTCCCACATGCTTCTCCCTATTACTGGCCACACCTGATTATCAAAAGCCAGAGTGAGATTTTTTTGCCCTAAGACACTAAGAATGAACTTTTGCTAGGACTCTGCATGATGCAGATGCATAAACTTATCCTGCATACTTCACTCAATCTCTGACTTGTAGTACAAAGAAAGTAATCGTGTTTAAAAAAAAAAAAAAAAAAAAAAAAGAAATTGCACAAGGCAATTTAGGCCATTTTTCTTTGATAACATACAGATAGAACAGTACTCTAGAATGTAAGAAGTTAGCTATGGGCACTTTAGACTAAAATGTTAAATTTTACACTTAGTTCCTGATACAGCTACTGCATCATACTGAAGTTAATGGAAATATACAAAGGCACTGAGAACTCTGGCACTGTCAATACAGTACAACACCTCAGCCAGCCCATTGCCTCATACACAGCCCAGAACAGGAATGACTGGAAATTTATATTGTTTATGCATCATAACAGATATTACATAAATGGGGATTATTTTATTTTTACTTTGAAAATGTAGCAATGGAAGACATATTATTTGGAGTACACTCAAGTACCAGATTTCTTATGTTTTAATATAAGCTAATACAGTTTGGATATTCAATTTTAGGCCCAGATACTGTTTTTCTTCAAAAAAGAAGTGCTTCAGAGATCTGCAAGCAGAAGTAGCCAGTAAGTATGGACAAAATGACACAGCTTGCAATTCATGGGCCGAGAGCACTTATCAAGGTAGTGGAGCCTCACAAAAAGAGGTCTTTCTTTACAAGAATAGGTTATAGAAATGACACAGTGCCTTGAGAAGTAATGTAATTATCCATTAAAACAGAGTACAATATTCCACTTGACAGTAAATAAGCTCTTCTGTACTGCTCTGTGTGTGGGATGAATGAAGACGTGCCTCTAGTTGCACAGTACGACTTAATAACGATCCATACCTGCTTGCTGTTACCCCTTATAGGAAACATTGGGTTGTGCTATTTCACTGTGTGAGATAAATCTAACTTTCTGTTGGATTAATGACCTATGGTTACTGCTGTAACAAAGTCAGAATCACATCCTGGTATCTAGTACTACTAAGTACCATTTACACTGCAAATCAGTATTAACAAAGATGTAACTATTACTTCCCCAAAAGATCCACATCAACAATCACATCGAGTAACACCCATCAGAGACTACTTTATAGAAGACTACGCGCATTTTTCTTTTGTTCTGCTTTGATACTCCAACGTAGGTATGACTGCATGCTGTCATCAGCAGTTAGTTTGGTCAGAAGAAGAACTATTTATAGAGATCCAATCATCAGCTGTAGATCAATCATCATTTTCAGTTACCCTTCAGAAATCAAAGCATTATTTGTTCCATTAATCATCATCATACTATGGTGATAAAATACAGCTGTAACAAATGCACAAGGATCGGTTTATGGATCTGGTACAGGTCAACTAATCTTGAGATGCGTCTTCACATGTAGCGCTATATGACTGCACCTATCTGGAACACATTTTATTGCAGAGGTCTTTTTAATAGGAGCGGTGATTGGGAACTCTGAAGTAACCTACAGGCAGAAACACTGAAACCAAATTTGATGCACAAGGTCTCTGTTGAGCAGTGTATTTGTAATTTCATGCAAATCCTGCAATCTTGCATAGAACTTCCTTTGTATATGCTTACTCTGAGGAGTTTGTACCATATGCAGGCATTTTATCTTACAAGAAGTCTAGCTACATGAGTGCTTTTACAGGACTTCATTTGATTTATGAGTTTCAGACATGACCATAGTTATTCCCTATCTCCCGTTATTACGCAGACTACCACAATTCTGCCTTGATTTAGCTACCTAATACCAATGACAAATTAAATCTCTTTGTCACTTAAACAATGAATCAAATGGATAAAGGTTATAGTTTTCAGCACCTCTTAACAGTTCAGAACTTTATATTCTTCTTACTCACCTCTGGTTAACAGCCCACATATTACGCGTACTTGGTAATACTGAGAAGATGGGACTGCCAACACAAAAAATGTGAGGGAGGCAGAACAGATACATTCCTTTGAAGTGAAAATAAGGTTTATCTTAAGAACGCTCTTCAAAACACAACAAAAAAACAAACGGGAGATTCATTTTAGTAATTTTCAAAAACTGCCAAAAATTTTGGCCAAAAAAAAAAAAAGGAAGAGAGAGCAAATTGAATTAAAGCAAAATGAACCTAGCCAGGTGATGTACAAGATCTATTTAGGAATATTTCTTACTCTGATCATTTTCTCATAGAGTGATATTGACAGACATATATACCTACATTCATCATCTCTAAAAGACAATGCAGTGCAAGTTCTGTAACAGGTTCATCAGTTTTTGCAGCAGTCTGATTTTGCCTTAGCAAAACCAGACGATTCTCTACACTTTCATCCTACTGCTTTGGAAAGTATCAAGCTATAGAAAATGTGATAGCCAGATAACAATGAAGCTCATAGGCCAGCAGCAGCTGAGATCGAAAAGGCAGCAGCTGAGTCATTCCTCCTCTGCAGCAAGAGACAAGTCAGAAAATGGAAAGATGAGGCAGCACAATGTGATACCTAGAAGATGAAACATTTCTGATGTAATGAAGCGTGTTCCCCAGCATGGGTACAACACCCCACACATCATTTCAACATCCCTTCTTCTCATAAGCTTTTGAGACAGACATCAGGAAACCATCATCTTCCCAGTCTTTCATGCTGGCTTCCAGCTCCAGGGCATTAAAATCTGTACAGTGTTTGGATTATCACAAGAAGTAACAAAATACAAGCGACTTAAAACAATTATCTTTTTTTCCCCCTTTCTTCTTTACTCCTCTGATTGCTATTACATCAAAAAACAGAAGAGTGATACTGAAGCAGCAGCAGCACATAGAACATTCTGAACAGCTAAACTGATGAAGTGCATCTCTTTCTCTCCTTTAAGAGATTTCAATGCATGCAGGGCACTGCTTCCATCATTTTGATCAGTTTTTGAACATTAATTTATTATTATTATTAGCTTCACCTAACTGGTACATATTTCCTCATCACACACTACTATGTGTACTTTAAATAATATCTCAACTGCAATTTAAAAATGACCTAAAAAAGACCTAAATTCTTTCCACATCAGCAAGCTAAAATTACTAACTAGTCTTTACTTAAGATAACCTCAGAAGCCCACCCCCAGATATGGATACTTTTTATATAATAAAATTATATTTAAAATGTTTGCCCTCTAAATTAAGTTTGACTTTTACAGAAAAACAGGAAGTTATGCTGATTTTCTTTAAATTAGAACTGAAATTGCTTCCCAAAAGGCATGAATTCTTGGTACTCTCTAGACTCTGCACCTAAAACTCATTTCTATGAACAGCATCCTTGTAGACAAAGACAAAACTGCAATTTGGCTTTCCCTCTTCGAAACTTTTAAGGACATTTTTAGGTGCATTAAGGAAAAAGTCAGGGTACATTAGACAGTTATGAAACGTTATAAAATAACAAGCGTTCTGACAATCAATAGCTAAACTGTGAAGAAAATCAAATTAGGTTTCTTTGTTCTGCTATTAGTTTCATTGCTCACACACACAGTTATGTCTACCCATCCTCTAATCTGTACTGTAGTCTGTGAAGATGCCACGATCTTTAAGTTTCACCACAGTTAAGGACCAAATCTTAGCTTGTGAAACTTCCTTGGAGCTTCACTTTCAAATGGTTTGTGCAATTCTGTTTTAGTAATCCTATCTGATGAAAAAAATCCTGTTTCCAAAACTAGACTGGTTTTATGAAGTGCCCCTTATATATTCAAATTAACTTCCATTTCTGTAAAAACTGTGACAAGAGAAGAACGAACTCATTACAGCTGGCAACATTTGTGATTAAATGGCATTAACACTTGATGGTGAAAGCAAACACATCCAAACTGCTTACAAATTTTCCTCCTACTTGGACCAGGCAACTGCACTGCAGATAATGTGATATGAATGTATCTAAATTAGAGTTGCTCGACTTATTTGGTGAAGACCACAAAGAAAATCTATGCCAGGTTATATGTATTCATTTTGCCACACACGTACGTAAATGTTTTGTCCGAATCAAACTACACAAAGCTTGTGTCTTACCAAGGTGTCCGACTAAAGATTCAAAAGGAACAGCTTATTAATATGTAGGGCTTAAGTATCATACTCAATTAACATCCTCCTGCTGACTTTCCATGACATTATGTTAGAATATACATGTTGTTACAGTGTCACATAAATCTTAGTTTCAGATCACAGCATGACCAAGCATTGGAGTAGACAAAGGTAATCATAAGGATCCATGCTTTTTTGCATAGAATAAATTTTCTGGAACATTCCCCATTTGCCATGTTGCTTTACTAGATTTTTTTTTTTTTATGTAATAGGAGAAACAACATACAATAGCTCATCCTGTTAATTTATTTGTACCGCTTTTTTATACCACAACTGTCGTCTCCCTGCATGTTTTCTGATTCCATGTGGATACATACTCCAAACTAAGTACCTGTTTTTTCAGCCAGCCTTGAAAGCACAGAAAGATCTACATGAAAGCAAAGTATATTCTTTAAAACAAACCAAATTGTTTTGGATAAAGTTTTTACGTAGGCAGAATCTCCTTTCATGTTGCATATTCCAGATAGGCATTTGTGTACAATCCTTCCACATCCATCTTCTGTGGACACGAAGGTACACACGATGGTACATTTCCATACAGAACTGCTACCACTGAATCTCACTGAATTTTTGTTCACGGCCTATATACAGGAACTAGTCTCTTTTCTAAGTAGACTGCATGGCTGCATACCTTTTTTCTCCCAAGTATAAAAGTGTTGTAAGTTTAAAAAGTGCTGCAGCACAACACCAATTTAAACGTTTACTTTAAAACAAAGCCCTAGTTAGGAAAGCTTATGGTCATAATAGTTTCTTTAGTTCTTGGGAACCACAAAACTTTTTCAAATAATTTTCTTATATTTACCAGAGCATAAGCCTGGGAAGTAAGCATTAATAAGCCTAACTCTTACTTTGAAATTGGAGCAGTATGTCCCACCAATCCGCACAGATTACCTACTCCACTACACATTTAACCAAAAGCCCATTCTTAAGTAAATCCAGGTGTGTTCAAAATCTTAGTGTTCTCTTTTTAAATATATCAGTATCCATTTTTTGTATTTTCTCTTTTAACGTCATAGTATCAGTTACTGCTATCCGAACGCATACTAGAACATACCCGTTGGCACATTCCCCCGGAATTACTTCTGTTAATTAGACAATCGCTTCCACATTTTTGAAAACTACCCAGGCCTTCCACTGCGCATTTCTCAGTGCTGTATCAGGCTTCACCTATCACAGGCTCCCCCATTATTGGGGTATGACATTCTCTCTTAACAGAAAAAGAAAAAAAAATAAGAAAGAAAATTGCTACTTAAGAGACATACAACGTTCAGTGCCAGAAACCAGAATGATTTCAACTCATAAAGCGCTTACATTTACATAAAGTCCTTATATTTCTAACTCCAGCTGTTTATACATCAGGAGGCAAGAACCGGCAGGCAGGGAAACCCCCACAGAAGGCCAAAAAAAAAAAAAAAAGACAAAGATCACCGAGAATTTGAAAGAATGGCTTTATTCCAGAGCTCCAGCGTTAAGCACGTACTTCGGAAGCAGGCGAGGAGCCCGAGCCGGTTCCTCCTCCGCCTGGCGATGGCCGCGTAGGCTCAGAGCGGCGGCTCCTCACCCGCCTGGCTCTTACCTGCGCTGGCTCAGGCTGCCGGGCGGGTTAAGGGCTCCGCAGCCCTTCCTGCCCCATTCCCCTTCCTGCCCCATTCCCCCTCCTGCCGCCGCCAGCGCCACCGAGACCCCCGCGGCTCCCCAGGCGCGTCCCGGTGCTGCGGGCGCCCCTTTGTGCGCCGTGCCCCGGCGGCGGGGCCGTGCCCGGGGCTGCCCCTCACGCCTCCCCTCGGCCTCTCCACGTGGCGCTCCGAGCCCCGCGGGGCCCCGGCCCGGCTCCCCCGGCTCCCCCGCCGCCGGCCCGGCCCCACCGCCTCAGCGCGGGGGGCTCCGGGCCGGGCCCCCCCCCCCCGGTCCCTGCGCCACGTCACGGCCCGGCCGCGCCGCCGAGCCCCCCGCGTGCCGGCGGCGGAGCTGCCCCCGCCGCTCCCGGCACCGGGCGCCCCTCACCCTCCCCACCCCGCACCCTCCCGGCGGCGGCGGCCCCGGGTCCGGCCGCCACCCTCACCGCCGCGCCGGCCGCTTGTGGGGGAGGGAATGTAAACAAATGGGGTTTTATAGCTACCTCACTCGAGTGCCGTGTGCATCTCCCTCTCCGCTCGGTACCAAACCGCCGCGGCGCCTCCTCCTCCTCCTCCTGCAGCTCCTGCCGCCGCCGCCGCCACGCTATTCACCAACCGCCGCTACGCCAAACCGGCCGCCCGCCCGCCGCTCTCGCCCCTACGCAGCGCGCGGGCTGCGCTACGCCTGCGGCCCCGCAGGGCGCTTCACCCAATGCGCGGCCATTTCGTCCCCTTCCCCCCGCCGCCGCCTCGCTCCCCCCGTCCCTGCTCCAGCGCCGGCTACGAAAATGGCGTAGCGCTCCCCCCTCCCCTCCCCGCAGCGCCTTGCGCTCATCACTCAAGCGGGCGGCGGCGCGGCCGGCAGCCGGGCGAGGAGCTGAGGCAGACGGGGCCGTGTGTCCCGCAGCCCGGCTGTGCCCGCGGAACGGCCCCGGCTGCTGCACCCGGGAACCTCTCCGAGAAGGGGAGAGCGCTGCCGCGATACGCTTAACCCCTAAAGTCCTGTCAGGCTGCCTGATAAAATAAAACGAGCACCTGCGCGTTTGGGCGGCGAACATGGCCCCTCGTTAGAGAAGCCCCTCAGCACAACGCGCTTGGTCCCTTGACAAAGTGCTAGCAGCTGGCAGAGTCCGAAAATACCTGTAATACCTATGCAAATTGAAACCTTTACCGAGCAACCCCAGGGTTTAGTGGACATCTTGGAACACAGAACATACGGAAGCCCTTCGTATGAATTGCTGTTCTCAAGAAACGCAGCTTATTTTGCAATGACTATTTATAGGAGATATATTCAAAGACTGAAGTGCTGTTGTAGGAACATTTTAGATATGTTTTAAGCCATTTCCTTTTTCTTTCTGAGAAATTTGCATACAATCTCCACCACATTTTCCTCCAAATATAACTGCTGCATATCAGGCTTCAGGCTGTAAGCAAACCTACACCCTGTTTTGTTCAGGAGGCACGCGTTTTTCTTACAGACTCTCACGTTACTGGGTTGAAGTAATCCTTTCTAAACTCATCCCTTTGTTAAACCCCATGTCTCACACCAGCGCTGCCCTAGGTCTGGCCTGGCAGGGCCAGAACCTAATCCTACCCACAGTCCAAGTCTTACTCTGCAGTTATCCACCCCGATGGCCTCCCAAAGTCATTGTGTGAATTTCTGGTTGGTGACATATCCCTCGAACACGAAGACTGTTTAGAATGCTAAAAATACAAAGGATCAATAGTGTTAGTTTAGAAACTAAGAGTTGGTATCTGTAAGACTCACAACAAACAAACAAATCCCATATAACCATAACACTCAAGTTACACTGCAAAAACAAAAACCAGAATGAACTTTTCCAGATAAGATAACTTATGAATATTCATTATAATGCAGACAGTGTAACAGACGAATGAAGATGTAGGCTGATCAAACACTTCTTGGCCTAAGACCGCAGCAGCTTTGTGCATTATGCTACACCAATCTTTTGGTATGAGGGGCTGAATCTTTACTGAACTTTCCCAATTACTCCCCTCTCCCCCTCCCCCGCCCCATCACTTTCATGTTCTGATGACAGAGTCTAATTTCAAATCTTTTCTAATATTTTTTTCGCTTGTTAGTGTTTATCGGGGGGGGAGGGGGAGGGCTGGAAGGAGGGGAAATCTACACTTCCCCCCCTCATTTTCTTCAAAATGCCCTGGTTTGTTTTCAATTTTTTTCTTCTTCCCAAATCCAGCCCCAAAACTTCCCAATCACTGTTCCAAAATTTTGACAATCACAGCTCAGGTCAAGGTTTGGAGACCGTTAAGGTGATTACAAAGCCCTATATCAAAACAGCACATCAGATTATTTATATGTTGATTTGAACGATTTCTGCCTCAAAAGTACTCCTTTCTCTCTCAGCATTTTTGTAAAGAAAAAAAAATACAGACCTGATTCTGACATTAGTCATTAGATGCAAGGTACACTGACCTTGCAGTTAGGTTACTTCTTCCTAGTCTTAACCATATATTTTAGTACACAAACTGACTGTGCATGGATACTTAAACGAAAGAAAGTATGAGTTTCTACATCTTAGCTTCACAAAGCAAGTACAAGAACTATTAAATCAGGCATCACTACGAGAAGCATGCCTCCCTGTAAAGCACGTGGAACAACTTTCTGTGCTGCAGGAAGAGCTGGAAGCCGGCACTGCAGGAGTGCTTGTAGCTTTGGACAACAAATGCATGCAGCAGATCCAGATTATTTTTTCCAGCATTTAAGCATTGAACAGAATGATATGTTGCTATACTTTTAGAACAGAACTTTTATTTTTTATTTATTTATTTATTTATTTAATTCCTCCTCCCTCTTCTCTCATGGGACACTTTTTGAGTGCTTCTGCATTGCCCATTGATTTGCAGGATAGAAATATATCCTGTCAAGTAACATCCAAGGGCTCATGGTACAATGCTGCAAAAGCAGACCGGGGCTTCTAACAGCACTCCTCTCAAGATGAGGTCCTGTCTGGAGACACATCTCCAGCTTCAGTGCTGGGACCTCTTTCCCTTTCCTGTATCCCATGGACCTGATGTGTTTGGTCATCAAAACCCAGTTTAGGTCAGCTAACTGTGTTACCAGGGGAGATGATAAAGGAAGAAACAAAACATAATGTTCTGTTTTGGATACAAGATGCGGGCCTAAAGAGAAGTGCAAGGTTGGACAGAATTTGAGAGATCCCGTACACTGATTTCCTATTCTCCCTTTGTAAAACCCAACTCTATGTGGAGGATACAAAGCATCTATGTATGCCTACATGTACATACGTTGTTTAGAAGCAAGTTTTTAGTCATTTTTAATTTTAAAAAGGAGAATTTAGGTTCTTCTTCCTCTTATGTTCATATATCCTGTTGATAATTCTGCAGAAGGTTTCACTTCTTACATCCCAGTACTACTTCTGACTGTAAGCAAAAGGAAGAGTCTTGGACATATTCTCTGGGGATTAGGAACAATAATCATGAGGAGGAAAAAAACAAACCAAATCAAACCACAACAACAACAACAAAAAACTTTAACCAGGACAGATTTGCTTAGAAAGTTATTAGTTGAAGGTGTTGACACATCATCTACTAAGTGGGAACAAAACGTAGCCATTTGTTACCAAAATTAAGTTTTTTACCCCTAAAGCACAAGTCTGGCGAATTCAGCTTTTTCTTGAAGAGCTACTACAGGAGACTTTACTTAGAAGTAATGCTAACAAGAACTGCTTAAGTGAAATATAAGAGAATCTTACAGAAGACATTTTATTTCCTTATTACATAATTTCCTAATCTGGATCTCAGAATATGACCTGTTGGTAGTTGTCTCCTCTGCTTTGAACTTACCAACATATTATATAATCCTACATGGTTAATTTTATTGCACAGATTTACCCGTACTTTCAATATTCAATACAGTTGTTTGATATGCACTCATTTTCAGGCTATGTAAGAGGACGCTGAGTTTGTGTACTGATGCAGGAAAAACTTTGCATTGGGCAAGGACATAAACAAAGGTGTTTAAGCATCCAGGTGAGCTTAAGTATCACTACCAGCAAGTAGTGATTCTGTGATTAAAGCTCATGCTTGGAACTAGACGGTGGTGTCCTCTGGGGGATTTCTTGGCTTGTTTACATTGAATTTAAAGGCCAAGTTTATTTACTTCAAGGCAGTATATAAAAACAACAATTTTAGTAGAGACTATATATGCCTTTTTTCAAACTCTTGCTCAAGAATTTGATCTTGTTTAAGCCTGTTTGGTGCACTTATTTACTAAAATTTTAATAGGCTTTATCTGTAGAAACTCCAACGATAATTCAAAGTAGGCCTGGTTGTTTTTTCACCAACCAAAAAAGACAATGGGAAAGTTTCTTTACTCATAAGAAAGGACATAAAGGGAAAATATATCTGAGCTTTGTTTTTGTTGTTTTTTTCCAAGGAACAATTCTTACCCTCCTTCCTTCACAACAACATATGCATACTCCCCCACATGAGCAGCATATATACATGTATAGACATATGCATAGGATTTGCAGCAAAAGTACTAATGTCAGTGACTTACTCTATGTAATTTTAAATATGGCATTAGTGTAAATATTGACAGGAAATTAGTTTAAAAAGAAGTCCGTGATTATTATTCTTTGAAACATGTCAAAGCAAGATACAGATTTTAGGGAAGTTTGTTTTAGAAGTTTTTGAGTCAGACTCTTTGAGGGAAAGGTTAGGCTTTTTGTTTGTTTGTTTTTAAATACACACTGACATTTTTAGTGAAAAACATTAAAACCTTTTTCACTGGCTGTAGGTTACATTGGCTAAGGTTACATAAACATCAAAGGACATAAGCAAAAGGGTGTGATACTGCAGCAACAACTGAAGTATTTGTTCCACACAGCTTTTTTTTTTTTTTTTTTTCCTGGAATATGGAAAGATACCAGTATGATTTGTAGACCTTTCATTCATTTGGGAAAGCTAGCAAATGCTACTATAGCTTATCCATAGGAAAACTCTTGGTGCGTGAACTTTTTTCTTCCTTTTTTTTTTTTTCCTTCTTTTGTTTTGTTGTTATTTGCTTTTAACACAATTTGTTGGTCCCACTGTCTAAAGCAGCCAAAAGCCCTTTCATAGGATCTGATACACACCAGATTTGTTGGTAGCAGGAATGGGAGAAGATTCAAATTGGAAGATATTAAAAGATGAAGACTGCTTCATGGCCTTCTTCCTCTCTGGCAGATTTGGGTTTATTTACGTTTCTCGTTCCTTCCTGCCTTTTAAAGACACCTGTTGCTGTGGAATCTTTTCTGTAGCACTCGTTACTGAAATAGCACATTTAGAGCTTATACCAAAGGATATGACCCAGACTGTCTACTGCATTGTATGATTTGTCACATGTACAGTTTACACTGCTGTCACACCACTTCCTCTTCAGCCTTTCACTTCTTATAACAAGCAAGCAGAACATAGGTTTTGGATTTACATATCTTATAGGATTGCGAGACTTTTTTTTTTTTTTTTTAGGATAAGATAGTAAAAACGGTATGATGAGAGGGGGAAGGGCCAGTCAGCTGCTTCCTTCAGCACATGACTAGGCTGTGACTGCTGAGCACAAAGAATTTCTGGTCACAAGCACAGAAAGGCTCTGTATCAATAAATATGGGATATTCTCCACTGGAGCCATGCAGGGTTCAAAACATTAAACAAGGCTGTGTGAGCTGGCTGGGTGGAGTAGATTGAAAATTCCTCTAAAGGTTTGTATTTATGAGTGCAAACTGGATCAATTCCAGAACTGACCCACCTTGCTGAAAAGGAAATATTGACTTTAATATAATCTCTTTACACGTTGAGGAATTTTACACCCTCTTCTCAAATAGAATGGAAAAAAATAATAATGATACTGTCCCTGACATTATTTGAAAGAATCTATGAACAGACAAGGAAAACAGTGAAGGTCAGTATCTTTTAAGTTAGTCCCTGCCAATTTTTAATCTCTACTTGGATGATTGGCAGCCTTTATGTATAACCAAGACCTAGATGAGCAATAGAAACAGTTCTGCTAAAGCTGCATTTTAGTCAGAAGCTGGGGTGAAATTCACATTTCTTTCACCTCTGTTACACATGGAAGTGGAAATGACAAATGTTAAACAAATCCAATTCCTCCATTATCAGTGGGTGGAATTGGGAAGCCTAGTCCCAATATCCTTAAGTTACTGGCTACCTGTTTTGAATAACTTGGGAGAGGCTGGTCGTCTGAAATTTCAACAGTAGAAAGGGGAGTTGCTATGAGCTACTGTGGATATGCTTCAGTAACTTAAGCTTGAATGGATGAGGGAGGATGCTGGATAGCCTCATCCCTTCTTTATCACAGATCGCAAGCCTCAAAAGGAACATCCGCAGAGAAGACAGGAGAGAAGAAGAAGCACTGTCAGGGAAAACAAACACCACAGATACTGCTTGCAGAAATAAAATTATGAAAGGGTTGGTTTTTATGCTTGTTTGTTTTCCTTTAAATCAACGGTACCAGTAGCAAAATCTAAAAATCAACAGAAGCAATCTCAAACTTAAAATTACTGATAGCTGGCTCACAGTCTAGGGAGCTCAGCTTATTCACAGAAGAGTTGGTTTAAGCTTAGCTGTGTTGGTCCTTTCATGCCTGATAGCAACGTATGTAGGAACTGGAGGGAGCAGCTGGATGGTGGCCCTCAGGGTCCTATCAGCAGTAAAGGTACACCACCTCTGTTTGAAGTGCTGTCATGTACTGAAGTTTTTTTTTTTTTAAATTATTTTCCTCCATAATTTACTTTATTATTATTATTAGTTCCACTGTATTCTACAATGAAAAAGCATGTTAAAGACCCCCTATTTCTTCAGGAAATAAAGAGGTGCCAGAAGAATTATGAGTAACGTTAGGGAATGGCCTGATTCCCAAATCTTTAACTACAACCATTTGACAGTACTTCTAGGTGCTACAGCTTTATTTTCGTGCCTGAAAATGCTTCACACAGTTGGATGATAATTACAGTTTTAATGACAGAAGTAGGAGTGCGAACTTAAGCATAAACAGCTATGAAGAAGAAAGCAAACTTCAGCTGATACACACACTGATGGAGCACAGGCTCACACATAACATGGTCTAAATGACAAGAAATGTGAAAATCTGAGATGAATAGTAGTGAAATTACCCGGAGGGACAGGTCGCGTGAATGCACACAACTGGAAGCCACGAGGAGATGAAAAGAAATGGGGAGGCCCTGCTTCACTGCTATTTTTCAGGTGTGTATGACTTTGCAATCTCATGTGATGACTTACATAAACCAGAAGTAACTCCACTGAGATAGAGCTATAGCAGCAGCAGCAGGACAGAGTAATCGTTATGAATACATCCCGTTATCTTTTAGAAATGGAAGAGAGGTTGGAACTAGTAAACAAGTAGAGAGAAATTTGTACAATGGCTGGGTTGGCTAGCAGTAATTACTGAGAGTACTAGCAGACCGTCAATCTCAGAGGAAGCAAGGCAGCCTGAAACAAGTTTGATTCCAGTTTTGACATAATTGAAATGAATAAATGTTATACTCGAAAATTCTTGATTTTACTCAGACATCTTTCCGCCTCTCACAGATAACCTTCCTTTCTGTTATCCCTTACATTATAACTACATCTATTTTTTGAAAATACATTCCCATAAACACAATGGGAAACTCAGATGAGCCTCCATGATACCTCTAATTAAATTATTGTGGACTTCCCCAAGGAAAAAAAAAAAATACAAGATCGAGTTCCTGCCTTTAGTTGGTAAAGCAGTATATGCCAAGGTTATTTAAAACTAAATGATAAGCAGCCAGAAGTTGTTCTTTATAATAAGTAAGTTGTAAAGTACAGTTCAGTAAAACTCTTAACAGTGTAATTTCATTTACATTTTCAGAATCACTTTTTTAATAATTAAAGGTTGTATACATGAGACAAATCCACTGGATTAGCTGCAAATAAAAATCAATTTTGAAAGCCATTAATCTATCAAATTTCCAGTTCACTAAAATACTGAGAATCAGTTTCTGAAGCACAACATAGTATTCTATGGCAAATCAATGTATGATGAAAATAAGGAGCTTCAAGACACTATTTCATGAAACTAAACAGAAGGTAAAACTAAAGTCAATATTAACTAGTAATTTGCAAGGAAGCTGGGGATAAGAATATTTTAGACAAACCAGTTACTTGAAAAGAGACTGCTCAGGGCTGTACAGGTCACGCGTACCTGGTCGGGGCTGACTCATTGCCAAATTCCCATGTGAAGCAGAGGCAAGAAAGATTATGGGAAATACTCATCCCAAAGCCTGCTCACACAGTTTTGCTTAAGCTTATCTCAAATGACCAAAAAGTGTGTAGTCTGGACAGTGCGATTCCAGGACAACTTTATATTATAGACTGTGTTAAATATTTAGCATAAGAATGACTGGAATTCACTGCTGTTTTTCCAAGGGGACTTCTGTTTTGATGTAATCTACACGCCCTATCCTAAAATGAAGGCACACTAATGTTGTCCCCGTCATTATAGATGATAATTAGACAAAAATAGCCTTGGTTATCACAACTTCAACAGTAGTGCATCAGAAAAGGAACTGCCAGCTGTGTTACACCTGAAACTACTGCATACGCCCCCTCCCCATAAGGAACAGATCAGTCCACTTACATAAAGCTGAGTGCCAAATTCGTCATGCAGGACAGCAGTGTCTGATTCTTGTCATTTCCCTCTTTCTCTTCTTCCTCATTTACGGGAGAAGGAGTCTGCATGGCCTATAGTCACTTCCCTCAACAGGAATAGCTGCTATCTATGCAATGTCTTTTTTAAATCACTGTATTTTTAAGAAGCTGTGTGAGCAGGGCTTTTATTTATTTATTTATTTTATTTATATATTTATTATTACATTGAAATTGAACCTTGAGCTAGTAAAAACAATATTATGGTAATGCTGTTGTCCTAAAACCAGAGCTGCTGTTTTCACAGGAGGTCACTTCAAATCGTTTCACAGAACTTCGGGCTGTTGAGCACCGAGACGTGTGCAGTGCATCAGGGCCAGTTATTGCCTACAGAGAAGCAGCAGAAGGCTATTTTTCAGAGGTTACTGCTGACAGTAGTTAATGCAATCCAAAATTTAATGCAGAAAGAAGCAGTTTTTGTGGGAGAGAGTGGGGAGGATCAAAATCACTGCAACTTTTTCTTTTTTAAATACCACTTGTGCTGCACTGCAAAACAGCACAAGAACAGCATTCGTCTCAAAAGTCAATGATCTCCTGAGGACAAAAGAGAGTCACTCTTCCTGCTAACATAACCTGGTCAACAGAGATGTATGCAAGACAGAGACAATCACATTTGCGACTGACCACTGCCTTGTAAGGATGCAGATCCAAAATACCTGTGAGGTGTGCTAAGGCAGATTTCCCCCTTTGGCTCTTTCTTCAATTCTTCTTACTGCCATGACAAATGCAGCTGCAGAAAAGTCATGCTGGTATTAGGACATTACCAAATTGTCACTTGCATTTCTTGAGAAGGTCAAGAAACAGCTTTTAAAACGTTTAAACCAGTGATGATGGTTTGTCCCTGTAACAGCTTGTGCCAAGATGGAAATGTAACTGAATAACAATAAGAATATAAGAATAGAGCAACTGCTAAGAAAAACTTGTCACTGATAAGGGCTCAAAGGTAAAATGAAGCTTGCTGTCTCCACTACCTGCTCTTCTCCATGCAGGCCCCTGAAGTTTCTTACTAACCAGTGACTCCTGTTACATAGCACCTCGGGCAAACTGCCTTGGGGTTATAGAGGTTGTGGAATACACACGTTTTGTACCTGCGAGGAACAATCTTCTGAGAGTTAAGTTTTAAACCGTTTTCCTTCAATATCACACAGGAAGAGGCAGCTTGAGAATGTTTTCCTATTTGATGCTTACACAGTGACACACACTGTCACAGTGCTGCTGAAGTTAACATCCTAATAAAAATAGCTTCTCCTCAGTGCACTTTGTTTGCTTTAGCCTGTCTTTGTTTTCAGGGCATTTAAAGCTTAGCAATAATATTTGTATGGTCTTGAAACTCTGTTCTGTTTTCGGAAGACAGTGAGTTGTTAAAATAACTTCAGAATGGAGGCAATAAATGTTTTCCTGTCATTTCACTTTGTCGCGTCCTAGGAGGAGCAAAACCAGACATCAGCAACCTCCCACAAAAAAGCTGACTGCTAGAGGTTTTTTAGACAACTTACTTCAACATTGGTCTTATGCCTTTAACAATGCATTAACGTTTTTATACATCATTTTGAGATGCCTATAGGAAGACTATTTTGTTGAAATGTTTTAGGCTAACATTTTAATACAATTTAGTCTTCAGTACTGCAAAGCATCCACGAACTACAAGGTAGAAATGATTACTGAAGTGCTTAAAAACCATGCAAGTGATATGTGAATGACAGTTTCTTCACTACCCATGCACTCAAAAACATGTGCATCATCTTTGGCAGAAAGCAGCTTTCTATCTGATGAATCTGTACGCTGCTAGAAAAACATACAGTGATGTTGAGCGGGGAACAGTAAGTCCTGTTCAGACAATGGGATGTGAGACTTTCCTCCCTCCGCCCCACATTGTGCTTGTAGTTGGTAAAGTTCCAAGGCAATGTGATAAAAAAAAAAAAAAAATTGCTTTCTACCCTAAAGCAGTAATTTCCTGTAGTCACCTATGGAAACTAAAGGAAGGCTGGTTTCACTGTTCCCTGAAAATGATGATGAAACAAGTTTATAAAGGAAACGGTACTTACCCTTTATCAGGCTCCAATTCAAGAGTTTAAGACATATTCCTAGGCTTACCCAGACAAGTGTTTACCTCAACTCAGATGCTTAGCAGCCCATTCAAATCAATGGGGATGCAAATATGCTAAGAGTGAGTCACTCACACGCCTTAGGGTCTTGCTGAATCACATCCTTCACATGCCACAATCATTACCAAAAATTGTGGTGGTGACCATACACCAAATCTGGCAAAGAGTATCTGTTAGGGAAGGTAGAGCTCAGTGAGACACAAAGCTGGTGTGCGTGTGAGTGTACGGACACTGCCATGACACTAGCAAGCACTTCCATCTTTTCCAGATTCTGCCACTTCTGGATACTCCTAGATACAAATAGCCAGGCATTTCGAAAGCCATGTCATTTCCTTAGGTACAGTGCATACACACTAAAAAAAAATAAATAAATCTTGATTTCTGTCAGGCATGTGACTCCATAACCATATAATAAATCTCCCCCCCCCCCCCCCCCCCCCCAAAATGCTTCATACACACTGAATTCAGTAAGAATCAAGAAGACGTTGGTTCTCCTTTCATTTGAAACTAACTTTTAGGCCTCTCCAATATGCTGAGAGATATCTGTATGCTCTGCTCCCAGACTTCACAAGGCTTCATGCAAAAAGCAGGAAACAAATGGCTGATCTAAAAATCTACTAAAATATGCTCATTTCCCTAAGATCTGGATTAAATTTCCAAGTTCATTTTGGTTCTCAAATTCCACCGTTTCAATAGTATTTTTTTTGTTTGTTTGTTTTAAATAAAATGGAAGAGAAAAAAATATAAAATACAAAAATCTATAATTAACCAGTAGTGGACAGCTATCAGTAATGACATGGCTTACTTTCTATCCCATGGAGGTCTTTGTACATGAAGAAAAGTTCTCTTCTATCTCACACCTTCAAGAAAATTGTTTTAGCTTTTAGTTTCTTTGGACTGATTTTATTTCGTTGTAAGCAACAAGGTTTTTTATTGCTTTTAACTGTCAGAAATTGTTGCAGAGAAGTATGCAGTGTGGGTACTATAGAAACCATGTACAATCTGCCTTAAAAATAGATTGCCTCTTTGTTTTGCCTTCATTTCTGTGCATAGAGGATTTTATTAAAGAGCTACGTATCATAGTGAGCTCTTGTTTGACCACTTTGTGGAAAGTTTTTCCTTGCTGTTTTAGGGCCCGCTCCTGTAGATCAGCTGCAGGGAAAAAGTCTAACTGGAACCAGCAAGGTGCCAGGTGAATGGAGCTGCAGGAGCTGAGAGCCCAACCAAGTGGAGTTGCACAACTAGCCTACCCTCTGCAAGTATAGTAAGCACAGGCCCCTTCCCCAGAAAGATCAAAATAAAACAAACAAGCTACTACTATATGTAAATCAATACATAAAAGAGAATAAATAATATGAACCAGTCCTGGTTTCATCTGGGATAGAGATAATTTTCTTCACAGCAGCTGGTAATAGTGCTGTGTTTTGGATTTAGGAGGAAAATTATGGTAACACACTAATGTTTTAGGTACTGAGCAGTGCACACACTAAGTCAAGGACTTTTTGGCTTCTCATACTGCCCTGCCAGTGTGGAGGCTGACAAGACGCCAGGATGGTGGAGCCAAACAGACCACAGGGATATTCCCCAGTGCGTGGCACCAGGCTCAGCAATAAAAATGGGGGAGCTGGCTGGGGCCAGGCTGGGCATCAGCCAGTGTGTGGTTAGTAACCGCGGCGTGCCTCATTTGCGTTGTGTATGCTTTTATTTTTCTCTTCCCTATTAAACTGCCTTTATCTCAACCCTTGAGTTTCGCTTTTTCCCCCCCACATTCCCTCCCCCATCCCACTGAGGGAGGATGTGAGTGAGAGGCTGAGCAGCCTGCTTGTTAAACCTCAACAGAACCGAATAGAGATGCAGAGACAGACTGCCTTATGTCCCAAAGCATGCTTTTTTTTCTTTCTTCTTCCAGAAGTTTAGAGAATTTTCTTATTTCTTCATTTTTGCATTAGGAATTTGGTAAATTTGAAATCCACCAAAATATCTTGGTTCTACATTTATGGGGGGAAGCAGGGGAGGTCTACAGTTAGAGCTGCTGACTGACATCACATTCATTTACATCAAGTTGCATTTGCAATGCATGTAATTTCAGTTCCAGTGCTCTAGTCCTGAAATCAGAATGACACCTATTACACCAAAAGGCACTTCCTTTTACAAGACATAAGACTAGTTAGAAATTCAATGTTTGTTGAGCTGAAACACAAGGCCTGAACCAGCAATGTGCTCTTGGAGGTTTCATAAGAGAGTGCTGAAAAAGATGACAGCACTATATCCATTCACCACTGCAATACTAAATACAACATTGTTTAGCCACTTTTTTGTCCATTCGCCTTCTAATTTTTTAAGATTAGGAACCAGATAACTTCAGGTTTTCACCTATTTGATTTTCTTGTTTGAGGCAGCAGTTCAGCACACCTGCCAGAAGCCACCAATGATGGTTTAATGGACTTCCTGAGATGTGACGGCAGACGTAATGCTGCAGTGCTGCAAAATACTTGGAGCTGTCTCACATTTGACCGACTACACCTATTTAGTCTGACCTTTGCAAGTGTTTATGGGAATCTTTAAGGTGTATTTTAAATCATGTTGTACAACATGAAAAGTGAAATCATAACCATTTACAGAAGACCAAACCAGCTAGATGACCATATCCAGGGACTCTGCTGACACTGGGAACAACCAAAGCCCAATGCCACATTGCTTCAGTCCATTCATATATCATATTAAATAATAAACAAAGCCTGACCCCACCCTCCTTGAATTTGGGTGAAAAATACCTGTGTCTAACCATTGCAATTCTATATTTAACAACTACAGAGCAGTTTGTAGTAGTTCTGATTCTGACAGGAAAAGCTACTAGTCTGGACAAACAGCTTTTCCATATCTAAGCCACCACAGCTCCAGCGACATCTGAAGACTTACGTGAATGCCTTATTAATGTTAGTTCATAAACTAGCACAAATCCTTTCCAGGGATCAGATGTGCACTCTAATCACTCACAGTCGAAATGGATTCTGTTTCACTAATGTGTAAATAGCCCCATATCTAAAGACACACAATGCAAAGATGGAATCAGGGTAAATGGCCTTGCAGGAAAAGAATGGGGCAAATATAATTAAGTAAATAAAATATTGTAATCTAGTGAACGTCCATCTCTGAACTGATTAAGGCTGCACAGCAGGAGCAGAAAACTAGCTGTGCCCTGAGGACGGCTTTCTAGGAGAACAGCTTTCTAGCCAAGGCATTAGAAGATGTGTAATCAGGTATGCAGCTGGCTAATAGACCGTCTCCTTTGACTGACACTTCTCATATGATTAGTTTTCACATTAGAAGGTTGGGGTTTTAACAACTGTTTTAAGTGATAATAAATGGAGAGGCTATCATTTATTGCAATGTTACCTGGTCTAAAGCTGAAGATACATGTAGTTATGTACTTAGAGCTGTATGGACAAGCATAAATTACCATGCTTTTCCCAGAGCAGGATTTCCATGGTGGCAGTTACTGGCTGGTTTAGGATCCCTTTCAGCTATTGCACCGTGACTAAAGTTTATGATAGCGTTTTCTTCTATTTACTTACTCTGAACATTTATTAAAACATTCAACTTTAGGCTACGTTCTAACAGACTTTGCAAATTTAAAATGGCAATGTTAAAAAAACTTCCAAAAACCCTTCAAGTATTTATAATTACTTTAGAAGCAGTGGAAGAACACTGCCTTCGGCATATCCCAAAATATATAAATGTACACTAGATTAATAATTGCTTTATTTCTGTTTCAGTGTCCTGTGATTCCAGCAGTGATCTCTCCTTCTCTGTTAGAGGCAAGATGCCAGATGTTGCATTTTCAAACTAGCTTAATTCCACCGTCTCCCTGAGGTTTCTTCTTGCAGGTACAGGTGTAGTGCTTCACTGTAGAGGATTGACATCCTGTCAATGCAAAGCTAGAGTGCTTTATTCTTTTGTATGAGGGGGGAAGGTCTAAAGTTAAGCCAATAATTATGGTAAAGAGATATGAACTGAGTCACATTAAGTCAACATACTCCTGCAACAAGAGAGGAATTGGACTTAGAGCATTCTCACAGAGAATACCTTCCTCTATCTGGGAAGTCAGTACAAACCTGCCTCACTTGAGCTACAAGTTCTGTTTTTCTGAGCTTCTGTTCTTCCTTCTAGTTACCAACAACTTTTACTCAGGTACAGATTTACTGAAGGTGGGGTGTGAAAGTGGGCTAATTTAACTCATATTAGTCCCTGTCTCTTGTTATTTTCCTCCAGAGCTAGCTATCAATGATAAGAAATTGGAGAAGTCTATAGGATTGCATGCCCATAAAAATCACAGTGAACAAATTGCTGAGGAGGTGGTAAGCATCCTTTATCCAGGTGGAATTCAAGTAATAATAAATCTTGGCCAACACAAGACAAACTCATAAAAAGCCCTGAAGTCTGAAATTCTGCTGCTCTGCTCTTGTGAGTCCGTTTTGGTTATAACAATGGGTACACATTTGAAAAACAAAATAGAAGAAATGCACAGTTAATAACTAATGCTCTTCACCAGATCTGCTGCCTTGCTCTCACTTCTTTCCTGACAAAATGGAAGTGGTAGTGGTCTACTAGCTCCTTCACTTCTGAACTGGGTTCTTATTAGCTGGAGATACTGCTCCATAGAAAGACTTTCCAGAAGGTTAACTACAAAATTCTGTACGCAGTTCAAATATACCTGAAGACTGAATGGCAGGAATCCTCAATTTGAAAATTGTAATTAAGATGTACAGAATGGACTTGCTTCACAAAGTTTTTAAATGTAGTTCAGGATTGTCTCAGGGTAATTAAAACCAAAGGGTCAGAATCAGTTTCAGACAAAATTAAAGGGGTGAAAAAGCACATGATTATATGTTCACTACTTTAATAGAAGAAAATAAGAGGTTTGACCTGAAGAGAAGTAAAATGGAAGCTAGCCTGGAACAGACAAGTGGCACTTGAGTCAGGTGCCTGAAGGAATTGGCAGTGTCAGAAAGCTTTGTTCTCTTGACACCCCCCCCCCCTTTGGAAAGGTGGATGGCAGGTATGTTGAAGCAGTATTTCAGGGAAAATTCAGAAAGTATTACTTGGTTGGAAGAATGCCAGAAGGAAAGCATCTGAGAATATCAAGCACAATAACTCATTTCACACATTTAACCAGTTTTGCAAGTGACACGAATTATGCAAGATCCTTTTCTCTTCAGCTTTGACAGCTGTCCTGCTGTACAATAGCGTCCCTAAAGCTCTCAAAAAGCAGTTTCAGCATTTGTCATTCACATGTTCCTCTTCCCACTATTTGTGCCCTGTCCAGATCAAAATTAGTGTTCCTAAAGTTCTCTCACCATTACATTGCTAGAAAAAAAAAAAAAAAGTTGCTTTAGCAGTATATAATCACCTCAGCAAGGGTCAAACTTTCTAGCATCTTCAATATTCATGCATTATGTACATGGAGATCCCATGGTAGGTCTTGAGAGGATCAGGATGATTTCCAGGAGGGTCTCCTGCTCCTAGATAGAGCCTAGTTTAAGAGACCACACAGCTTTGGTATAATCAGTCCCATTCTTGGTGAATGACCCCAAAGCTCCTTCTTGTGCAGTTATTGCAGAAATGCACTAGCACAAGGTCTTTTGCCCATGATAACCTCTCCTGTGGAAATCCATGTCATTTGTTGAGCAGGCATCCTACTGCAGCTTATATGCAGGAAGTCTGATGCTCCCTACACATCACATTTATCATGTGACATAGCAAAAGCGCCCTTGCAATATCATTCTCTCAGATATCCTTTACTGGCAAACAATAACCCTGAACTATGACAGTTTCCATACAGCTCCCCAGACAAGATGAAGACATAGTGATTCCTTCCTCTTAAAGTCAGCTTTGGGCAGACAGGCCCTTGAACCTGCACAAACCCTCAGATATGATTTGTTTTCACCCTAATTTAAGAGGAAATTTGAGCCTTAATTAACAGGAATATATAGGGCAAATATTTTCTAGAGTTCTCTTCCAATGGTATGTAGCTGATCTTGTTTTAGATAGTGAACATTATTTTGACATTTCAATAAATATTAACTGTTTCATAAATGTTTGATGAAATTTAAAACGAACAGTACATTCTCATTTATTCTCATTTCTGATGCAGCAGTATGCAGAGGCAGTAAAAGTGACTTAAAAATAGTGATGAGAAAGGAGAAGAAAAACCCAGAAGCCATTTAGTACATTTACCTATTCAAAAAGAATTTACTATCTCTGAGTTTTTGTAGATTTCTTTTATTAACCTAAAATAGCACCTAGTGCTTTAAAGTTAGACGTACTGAATTAACATTATCATTTCTAGAGGTCTGAAGAACAAGAATTGCAAATGAATATAAGTAATTAGAGTACTCTAGCAAGAATTAAGGCAAGCACAGTAATAACTGGGCTCGCAGGTTAAAATCAAAAGCACCGGAAAATCCCAGTAAGCTACATACCAGCATAGACGCACAACTGGAAACATGACATAGAAATTCTCACAGCCAGTTCCACCCTGTCTCTTTGCCAATAAAGCCTAATTTTCTTTTAGGAGAAAGAAGTACAGTTCGTTCCTATTACTTTAAAATAATTCAATGGACAGTACTACTTTAACACAGCTGCACCTGGAATGACATAATAGTGTCTAAATGGAAGCTTAATAGGGAGAGTTGGTGAGAATAATCAAGAGAATAGACAAGATAACTGGGGAGGAGGGTGGGGGGAGTAGGGGAATGAAGATGATAATCAGAGATACTGAAAGAAAAACGTCTGTGGAACCAAAGAAGAAATCATGAAGGAAGTGGATATTCTGGAATACCCACCATTCTGGTGAGGGTTTAAATAGGATGAACAGGAGTGGACTTTAAAAATGCAAATATGAGATGAAAAGAAAAAGAGAACCGAGAATGAGACAGAAAATGTAATGGGAAAGTTTTGTTGGCTGAACAAGTACAGTGACCTTAGAAGAACAAGTTTGATACAGACTAAGAAGCACTTGAAACCATAAGGAGACATTTTAACAGGTGAGACACTCTTTACAGTTTATTAAGATCAATTCTGCTTAGAATTTGAATTTATGTAGCTTCAGCTGCAGTCCAGAAAAAAAAGGTAAAAACAAAACAAAACAACCCCCTGCCCCCTCTGCTTATGACTTCGTTTCTGAATCTCCTGAAATTACCTGAAAATTGCCAGAAGACATAACACTGAAAGAGACTATTGTTGATTAGTCCAACCTTTGATGTTGTAGGCAAAACTGCTACAAATATGAGTTACCGGTTTTGGTTAGGCACATGAATATTCATCACGTAGAAGTAAATGTGTAAGAGGATTTAAATGGGTACAATCTAAGCAAGATGACACTTTCAAAAGCCTCTATATCATCTAGGACTAGATTCCCAAAAAATGTACATGGTGAATGTTTCAGTACCTAACTATGTATCCACTCCCTAAAACCTCCCTAAGTCCATGTTCCTATACGTTGTGGAATACGGTTCTTAGCAGCTGACAGACTACAGCTGCTAAGATGCAGTGATAGAAAACATTAAGTATTACTAGCTGCACAGGCCCCGCTTTCTTAATGCATACCAAAGAGCTTCCTGGCTAATGCTGCCAATCCAGAGGTGTTTCTTTTACACACAGCTCTGAGCTGTCATTTCTACTGCAAGAAGCCCAGGCACCTCGGTGGAGGTGGGCTTGGGTATCCTTTGGATAGCTTAGAGAGATATTGGAGGGGAAGGCACACTAAGAGAATGGTCCACCATCCCAGTTTAAAATTCATCATACCTATAAAGTATGGAATACTTCAACATTAGTTAGGTGTCTTGAAGTCATTCAAATCCTGGTAAATTAAGAATAAATAGAATTTTTTTTATACAAAAATCCGAAACAGATAACTGAATCACACACAAAACACTTATAGACAGAAGACAGATTAGAGGGAGTCGTACAAAATCTACTTATCGCAAGACCAGAAGTTTCTTCTACTTCCTCTCTATCCAGCCAACATGCTGTTAGATTCTCAGCACAGATGTTCAGGTATTCAGTCCTTTTGCATAGCTTATATCCTGAGGGATACAGAGAGCATAGCTTTGGGAATCCTTCCTTTTTGTACTACCAACACCCTACTTGGGGAGTTATTAAGATTCAAGATTTCTTCCTCACTCCACCCTACTGAGAAGGATTTCTTAATATTCATTCAGTCCCAGGTAACTTCAGAATTCCTCTCTCCTTGCCACTGAGCGCCCCTTCATGCTTTCAAACTGGTAATTCCCTTTAGGCCTATCTGGGAGCAATCATCACCTGCCCAGACAGTAAACAGATTATGCTAATAGTGCTCCAGTACTTGGTTAAACCCTAAACAGAGTTTTAAACTGCTGTGATGCAAAATACTCTTTCTTTTCAAGCAATTCAAGACCCAGGCTGAGATTTCTACCCTCCCCCCCCCCCCCCCATAGCTTATCATACAGGCTGAATTTTATGTGCATATGTAACCTGCCAGTCCTAGTCGAAATAGTCACATAACACAAGTTTACTTGCAGTTTATCCAAGATGAGATTTTAATGTCAAATCCAACACCACAGCAGTCTGTGACAGTGGGTTTAACGACAAGTCCTTCTGCACCCCGAACTGTTTCCCTCCAAAAATTGTTTCTGGGGATGCCCTGATTTTTCTGCCCCTTGTTTACATGTCTAACTTGAGGTGGCACCCCTAGCCCTTGCTTAGCTATCTTCGCTGATCCATCACTTTCAATTATATAACACCTTTCATAATTTAAAAAACACAAACACTATGTAACATTCACTGCTTGATAGGAGTACAAGTTTACTATAATCCTATTTAAGTGCAGGCATTTGGTGATCCCATTGGGACAGCTGAATTATCTTCTGCTCTACCATTTTCACATTTAAACATTAACCAGGCAAGCAGTAAACAACTCTAGGGAAGAATAGTTCAAGAGGAAATGATGTAGTTGGTTTCTTGTTGCGTTTTTCTGAGCTAATGCCATTGACACTCTATACATGAATGGTGTGAAAATACTTCTGATGTGTCATTCGAGACTGGTGATGATTACACTAACAATACACTTTTCTCCTTCATTAGAGCTTAACACGCCTCACTGATTCACCTATATCATTCACTGCTTTGACATGTTTCTACTTAAAAACAAACAAACAAAAAAAAAACCTGATCAAACTGCCCATTTTACAAAGCAAAGGATACAAGGCTGCTAGCTGAGCTGCCAGGTATTTATCAAGCTGCCAAGTGCAGTCAGCATGCAACAGGCTCTCATACCCTCTCCACCATGGTTAGAGCTTTAACACCCAACCCTCACAAGTGAAGAAGCTGCAAAACTCACAATGCTTCTGAAGTAACAAAAGAGACGGTTCAAAATGTCATTGCATCTGATATCATGGCTCCCACTATCAAACCAGTTTCCTGGAGGAGTATTTTATGCCCACAGCAAATTTTAATCTAAAAATATTATCCTAAATTTCCAGGCTTATTGGTTCTGTGCACAAGCTAAAGCAGTGCTTCTTTGATCCCCCTGAAGTTTCATAAACAGTCTGTGGGACAGGAAAAGCTGACTTCCTGCGACTCCTGGATTAATAAAGCAACCAAATTCTGCCCTCGGGTTTACACCTACAGACTGAAGGCTAGGGAGATCACAACAGACAAACTCTTGCCCTGCAACTGCAGCTTTCATAACAATTCTGTAGAAGTTGATGATATTTCACCATTTCACTGTCTTGTAGTATACTGTTTGCTCAGCCAGGATAACAGTCAGTATCCTATTATACTTACTGGTATGCTGGAGATGACTGGACTCTGTCTTCGTAGGGGAAGAAAAGATGCTAGTGTAAAATCTCTGGTCTATGTAAAGTATTCCCTTCCACAGCAGTGCCACAGAAGACTACTGTGTAACATTTTATATGGACAAGGAGGTCCAAAACACATGGAGGATGTTTATCACAAGATTGCTACCAGGAATTGACCACAAGGGAGGCCATTCTTGGGAAAAGGTTTGTCATGAAAGCTATATAAAATTCCTGCCTGTCACTGACTGCCAGTAGCAGCTCTGTGGATTCCCTTGGGATGATTTACAAACAAAAGACACCAAAGCTTGCAGAGAACATGTTGACGCAACTATGAAGTGATGTGGCACTACAGAAATAAAGTTGTGGTAGTAGTAAATTATGTATTTTTTTTTCCCCTTGCATCAGACAATAGCACATCCAGTAATCAGAGAATTAAGAGGGTTAACTTGTTTCCTGTTGTTTTTACATCAGTTTTGACAGGAAGTAATTACAGGTAATTTGTTCAGACATGGTACTTGTGTTTGTGCTGAAAAAAAAATGCACATTAAACTACTCAGAATTAGTATGATAAACTTCAGTTATCATCTGTACATATCTAACATATCCAGTGTATGTCAACCGTCTGTTTTAATAAGTTGCTCCAACATTGCAAGCTAAGTTTAGACACACGCTGTTTTGCTGTTTTAAACACGCACGCTATTCAAACCAGAGGCAACTGATCTGTAGATTAGAATTATTTGTACAGGTAACTGAGACAAATTAAACTTTCCACAGTATGAAACCATATTTAAGGGCTAAATATTTAATTGTTCAACTGGCACAGAGTTATACATTCACCTGAAAATTGGCATGGTTGGGAACTAAACCCAGGCTATTTATTCTACATTTTAAAAAGTCTGATTTCAGATTCTCTTAATCTAGTTTTAATGTCACCATCAAATGTGATTATTCCCAGAGCCATTACCGGTTGATGGAGAAGTACTTTCCTCACACCGGGAAGAAACAACACCCCCCACCTCTACACCTGAGAGGTAGCTGCAGCTGATGGAAAGCGATGCATCCCTTGGGCAGGCCTGGAGGAACAGCAGCTGTGGGTGAAAAGAGGGGACAGATTCTGCCAGAGAGGAAATAGGCATGTAGGAAAGGATGCTCCTCCATTCAGGAAGGTCTCAGTACTGCCTCCAAGAGCCTTGCTTATCCAAGCCTTTCCAGAAGCATCAGTGGGCTTTAGAGCCATGTAATCATATGACCACGTGATAGCAGCATTTGGTTCCCCAGTTAGATGAAATGCTATAAATCTGATGCAACTGTTTTGGGAAGAGTTAGTATTTACCTCTTAGGCAAAGATTACAGATCAGTATTAAATTATCAAGACCTAATTTAGATAACAGATTTACCTTTCATTTTTGCACTAATGCATTCTCGTTATTACTTAATGTTTTGCTGTGAACATCTGAAGTTATTGTGAGAGATTACGTTATATACAGTAAGATTTTAAAATTATATAAAACCTAATGTAAATACGCCTACATACAGAATATTTTAGTACTCCAAAATAAAAAATTGTTATGATTACAGTGTAATACAACTACTGAGCAGTTAGCAGGACTGCTCAAAGATTTTCTTTCAGGCAGATGTGTAGGACAAAAAACGTTAACAAAGAGCTCATTAGAAAGTCACATTTAAATAAAAGCTACCTTCTTGGACTTTTACCTCAGGGTAGACTGATACAGCTCTGGCTTGCAAACTTATGAGTTCTCTCTCAAAACCACATTCAAATCTCTTCTTAGAACACAGTCGAAAACTTTCAGTGTTTTCCAATTTCTAGGTCCCTCGAGTTTAGAAAGAAAAGAACATTCTCGTTGCAATTATTGTGTCAAACTTGTGGGACACCCACACCAGGTACTTACACAAATTGGCTGGTTGAACAAAGAAATAGTTAAGGCATAGAAATTCAGATAACTGCTATAAAAGAAAATAATTTTATTTCTAGGTGATGCAATAACCAGAAAGAATAAAACTGCGAGATGCAGGTGACTAATTTATGTGCAACCTTTGGAGTAATGAGTGACATACATTTTAATGCAGATAAATGTAAAACAACAAGACAGGACCAATGAATAGATATTTGCTGATAAGAAAGAAACAAAAGAGATGTGAATGCAAGTGAAATAAAAACAAATGCATAGTCTGTTCATGATGCTACTAAAATGGCCAAAGTGATTAGGGAGAACATTGCTATATAACAGACTGTACCAAAGAAAATCCTGAGTTGTGGTTAACATAATAAACAGCACCAGCAGCCTGGTTTTATACTCTAGATCTCACTTGAAAACAACTTTTTTTTTTTTTTTTTGAAATACATACAGAATAGATATGATATGTAATATATTTCAAAAGGTTAAGGAAGAAAAAATGGCCACTATCAAAAGAATCCTTTCCATCTAAAACAGAACTGTTATTTAAGGGCTGAATTCTTAAAACACACAGTTCTTAACTTTTTCTGTAATCCCACTCTTTTCAATACCTCGATTTCCTTCCATTGAATCTTTCCTGTCCTTTTTGTCATGCAGACAGTTGCTGTGCTAAGTCACCTTCCACTTTTTTTTTTTTCCCTCTCTCTCTCTCAGTACGAATTTGGGATTTGGAGCATTTAGAGCTTGAGGTGGAACGCATAACCAAAAGGAAAAAGAATCCCCCCCCCGCCCCCCCCCCCCCCGACTCAGAGAAGAGAGCACTCCATTAGCTTCTTTACTTGAAAGCAAACTTTGGTGTAATCATTTCAGAATTGCTTTGGAAGTAAGGATAAGTGAGGGCTGAAAGAGACCTGCAAGTCATTGCTCAAGATGCATCCCATAACTAAGCAGAGGGAAGACACATGCCATTTATTAATTTTCCAGTCAAAAGGAACAAATCTTCAGGAACACAGCATGTATCTTGTAAAAATCAGTAGGAGATACCCTACGACCAAGGGGGGGGAAGGAGAAGGGGGAGAATGACACACAGCAAAAAGCACTTTAAAAGTAAACAACAAAAAACCTCATAGCATATTTGATTACAGAAAATGCAATATACTCGTGTGCATGGAAACAAACCTATTGAATGGCCTATGTGTTTTTTATGCAAGTTACTGTTTCAGGTTGCCAGAAGTTGTTGGTTAATCATGTAACTATGTGATCTGGGATGAGATCTCAGATATAGCTATAAAGGCATTTAAACTTTCACTCTTCAGATGCAGTCTGAGCCATTCAGCTTTCATTAACTTGAACAGGGTCATGATCTTTGAAACAGTAACACTTGCCTATTTATTTTTCCATTAATTCCCATGAGCTCTATACTTGCTAGAGCAATGGCTTAGCTGGTGACAACTAATATTTCTAAAACCAGAGAGTTCCCTCTTCCCTTTTGATCTGTCTTTAAAGCAAAGTATGTGTCATTTTACATTAATTCCCTTTTTGTCCTTCGCTAACACTTCTGGCTAGAGGTACTAGAGCCAGGTTGGGTACTTGCTTCAGTCTGGCTCGGCTGTGCCCTCTGTGACCGTGCCTCTCAAGCGCAGGCTGCATTAAGCCTGGTGGCTGTACCATGCACATGCAACTCATCTGCATGCTGGAAATCTGTTAGACCACATACAAGATGGACTGCACATACGCTGCACTGCACATTTCTAGTGCACTGCTGTACAACTGATTTGTCTCACTGTGCCCACCATGATCTGCATTGTTCAGAAGGCCACAAACTTCTCTTCTCTTCTCTCCATCCCTCCATTCTGCCATCCTATGCTTTTTACCAGAGAGCTGTGAAATCCCAGCTGGTGCACAAGCAGCTTTTCTCTCCCTTGAGTTCAAGCCAATTTTTGCAAGGAACCCTTGTTCCCACTTTCCCCCTCCTCACCTGTGATATGAGTTGTGTATGAGCACACAACTCTGTTGCCTGCTAAGTATTTGGATTTATTTTGCTGCGTATTCTGCAGCTTCTTCATTTGGTCTCAGTGTTTAGATATGACTTTCGCAGAGTGCATACAAGTACTTCCAAGCTTATTTTTAGAACAATAAGCATGCATCTAAAAACAATGGTCCCACATTTACTATTTTTTTTCTTTGATTTCATACTTGATAGGAACTCTGCAACGCAAGTTTGACAGGCATTACTTAATAAAGACAGTCGGTTTCAAACTGGGCTGAAAAACGTTCACTCTAATTTAACCATACTGCCCCTACCACCATGGAACATCCCTTCTCAACAGATGGAGGATCACCATCTGTATCGTAGAATGCATTTAAAAACCATAAGGGTCTTTGCTTATCAGCAAGCATCAGACAGACTCTTGGATCCTGTAGAATAAGTGGGTAGGTATAGACTAAGGAAAAACCAGCAGGAGACAGCATTATTAAGCTAAGTCTATGTCATTATTAAACCAATGCCCGCGCCTGCTTTTGAGATATCAATTAATGACTTGGGGTGCCTCTTCTTGGAATAAAGATCAAAGTTCTGATGTATATGGTCATTAAATTTTTAATGTATTTTTTTTCTGGCTTCCCCCCCCATTTTTTATTTATTTATTTTTTTAAAGCAAGAGGGGGCACGTTACTGTTTGTGTTGTTCTCCCTGCCAAAATCCAGTTTGGTCTGTTGAACGCTCCCCATCCAGCACAATCTGGTTTTGTTACCGCCTGTTTTATTGGAAGGAACATCATGCTGCAGGGCATGCATTTGATAGTTAATATGCTTATTATCAAGTACACCTTTCGCAATACCTCTGTGTTTCGTAACCAGGAAGCCCAGTGTTGAAGGATCCCAGAATTGTAACTGTTCCCTGTTTTTTTCACTAAGGCTACTGGTGTTCAGTAAGGTCCCATGCTGTTAGAACAGCCTCCTGTTGAGGTGACCAACAGTGGCCCAAATTTATCACCTAACTGAAGGAACTAAGTTAGGAAAACAGTTGCCTTAAGTCACCTACCTAGTGCGTTTAAAATCTGGACTATTTTCTGAGGACAAAGTCACCTCTGCAGAGACTATACATGGAACTGCTTCGCTCAGCAGTATTGCTGCTAATTAGCTGTTTGGCCAGTTAGCATTGAAGAAGGGAACAGAGTAATTCATTGCATGTAGTGGTGCCAACACAGAATTGTGACGTCCAGCAGTGCAACAGAACCACACTGAAACGTGGGGCTTCAGCAGAACTGCAAGGAGAAGAGGACGCCAGATTCACTTCCTCTCATCCAGCAGCTCTCTGGCTTGAACTCTTCAATAGTCAGTGGTAAATGTGTTTAAAAAAAAAAAAAAAAAAAAACAGAAAAAAGAGAAAGCTGCTAGCATGCAAAGTTATTGATGGTTTTAAGGAAATAGGGTTTCTGAATTGTGTAGCAGCTACTGCTGACATCTTTTACCACCCTTTCCAGACCAGACATGTATTTCCCTGCAGTACTGCAAAGCCTAGTTCACTCCCACGCAGAAAGCAGCGTTAGCATCAAGAGATCATGATAACAGCATATTTACACTTTTGTGAGCAAGAGAGCAGCTCACCTGAACACGGAAATGGTTGTTTCCTGTTTGGGATTCCCCTAGCACTACTTTTACCAGTAAGAAGCTAATGGGCACCTTTGCAGCACCACAACCATGTGCCTATTCTACCAATGAGCAGCTAAAGATAATTTTTAATCTTTGTAGCTAAGGATAATGGCAAGGTAACGAACGTTTGGCAACCAAGGACACATCTTTCTGTCGTACTCAGAACTGGTAGGGCATCCAGCATTTCCCACTTCCTGGTGAGTCTGAAGGTCAACAGACACCTGGGAGCTGAGCTTAGCCTCCCTTTTGGCACGAAAACTACCATCTGGAGAACCACTCTGAAAGGCTGCTGAGCACTGCCCCCCCACCCCCCAACACAGCAAGTAACCTGGTTTGTAACCAGGTTATGAAGTCCTCTGTTCTCACAAAGAACGATGTAGAGATACTTTGCTGCAATAACACTGATGGGGCTTGCCCAAGGGGAAGCCTGTGCTAGCGCAGTGTAGTGTGCTACAATGCCCACCTCAGCAATGCGTCCGGCTGTTTCCAGCCAGCTTCTCAGATAACGAAGAATAATTTGTTTGAAGGTCATCCATTCTTCTGCACTTAAATAGAGTTTCTGGTGAAGCGTTAGTCATTCACAGGATAATTAAACCATAAGAGACGTGGTTTCATGCCAAGAGATCATAACATGGTTACACTGGGCCCACAGCCGAAGGGAAAGAATATTTTTTGAAGCCTAGTTAAAATGCTTGTATAGTGTAGAACTTTCTAGGCACTCTTCCATACTGAGAACTGACACATACACACATACATATATTTAAGCATTACATATATGTAAGCAGGCTCTTTAACCAAATGAAAAAGCAATCACTACAAATTACCTGTGTTCACTCTAAGTTTACAGAGACCAATAGATTTAGCTGCAATACATGGTGATTTTTCCTTTTCTGAATGAATATGCTCTTGATAACATTTCCAAAGACAGATTTGGGATGAAGCAATCAATGATCCTAAAATTGGAAAAAAAATAAAACAAAAAACCACCACACTTGTTTAAGCAGAGGCAGGGTAGTGATCTGAAGACATCTTCATTATGAACTGGAACTCAGTGCAAAGATCCCAGGGCCAGTACCAGAACTGCAGGCAGCATAACTGGGCAAACATGGCTGTGTAGGACTGGAATTAATAGCTGCTACTTACTGCTTTTGGGTGTGACTGGGCATCGGGGATGGAGAAGATGGTGTGGGCAATAGATTTTTGCTATAGATACCTGGTCAGTGATCAGAAAGAGAGAAGCAATTGCTGGTAAAATTGAAAATATCTTCTAATGGACAAGACCTTTTTTCCCCTTTGCTTAGAAACTTTTTTTTGTTTTGTTTCTTTCAGCTGCTTCCCCAACTTCATTACTATATATATATATATATATATATTTAATGAGGTATTTCCTTTCTTATATTAAGCCCGAGTACCTGTCAATAGCAAGGTCCTGCCTGTCATGCTACTAAGAGTTGGCTGGAGCAAAAAGTGGCGTGCTCACTGAGGCAGTTTTGGAGGTAGTGGAAGAGCTAGCTCCTTTGGAGTGCAGGAGTTTTTGCCATCAATTCCACTCAATCCAGCATATCCAAAAAAGAAAGAAGATAGAAACAGCACAAGTGATAGCTGTGCTGCAGATAGGACTGACCTCTAGCAAGTGTGGAGGGGTTACTTCTGCAGTTTCCAAAGCTCTCCTGTGCTTTTGGGAAAGGAAGTTTTGAGAAAAGAAAGAACCTATCAAGCTTCCTAATCCAGTGATCAAATTCTACTTTTTTAGACTTTCTCTGCTACAAATAGACTAGAAACACTTTGATAAAAGCAGATTAATCCAACAGCTGGGCTCCTGATATAGGCTTTGCTGTTGTCTTTAGCTCCTAAAATGGAAAGAAACAGTCATTGCTGCATGGGCCTCAGAGCCCTCGATGTACCTTTGGTGCTCAGTGGATCCAAAAGCACATGTTCAGGATTATAAGCAAGAAACAAAGAATGAAGAGAAACCAGGCAGTCATCAGTCAAGGGAAAAAGTAAAAGTTTTGACTCTGACTCCTCCCAACAACAGATTAAAGGCTACCATAGCAGTTTGGCTGGAAAGACTGCTTCCCTCCCAAGCCTCAAGGTAAACGAGTATTGTAAATGCTTTGGGGGAGTGGCAGCAGAAGAAAGGCAGAAAACTGCTATTAGCATGGACTTATTCGAGATGGGCCCAAACAAAATCTGAGCAACTCTTCAACTTTGAGGCACCTTAATCTTAGCTATGGATCAGCGCTCTGCAGTTGAGGATCTCTTAACTTGGAGTTTTAGGTATCAAACAAAAATTGGTGTGAGACTGCAAACAAGCAAGTGATAACTGCACACAAACAGGCACACATATTCTTTTGTTTTCTTTTGAAACAGGGAACTTTGCTATTCAACGCAGTTGCCCCAAATGATGGGCTGAAGGCAAGCTCCCTTCACAGAACTGGGCACCATGTAGGAAGACATCCATGAGGGGGGCAAAGCTACAGAATATCACATTCTCTGCATACATTACTGTTTACTGAACTTTACTGCAAATGGCAATCATCCTGTCAACTGAGAATAGACACAAGGTAGGGCAGTGGTCACAGTGCACCAAGGCATTACTGATGAAGGATGTGGGGATATTGAGGACAATTCTCATCCCTTCCTTCCTGTTTGCTTGTCACTTTGCAGATGAGGTCACTGAGAGCAGGAAAGGAGTTAAATGCAGGTTTTTCCTCATGCGGTCAAGAAGAAGGTAGGAAAACAGTTGTTACCACCATCCCTTGCTACATTTTCTGGGACACTGAAGGATCTGTTGTAAAGAGAAGCCATCTCTGTCCATGGCCATGTCCTAATGTTGGATACTGTTCTACCTGCAGCTGTTGTTACTATTCACAAAGATCCATGTGAAAAAACTACTGCCTTATCACCTTATTTCCACCAGAAGCGTGCTCTTTTAAGGGATCTCTTGCTAGTTTCTTGTGAAAGAGTGTGGGATTATCAATTTTTCCACAGTGAGCGAACTTTCTTCAGAATGAAGACATCAAAACCTCCATGACAAATGTCTCAAAAAGTTCTTGCAAGGAGGATGTATGAGGGACTAAAATGAGACTGCTTGTGTAGATGGGAAAGAATAGGAACTTCCAGTCTTTTATCATCATTTGAAAACAAATCATTGTTCAGATACACACTGGCCTATATTGGCATATGAATTCGAAAAAGTTTGGGCAGAGAGGGTCAGTGGGGCGTGGAACCTTTAATTCCCCCAGATGAAAAAACCTCACAATTATGATGGCAGTATATCAAATTTCAGACCTGAGCTCTGATAACATCAGGAAATAATTTAGAAAGTTTTTACATTCTTTTGATCATAAGTGGCAAAGCTACAAGCTTCCAGTGATGTTGAACTGAAAGGAAAGTAAAATAAGAACACAAGTACCTTTACTAACAGTTAAAGGTTATCATATGTGCCAGCATCTTCTGCATTTAAAAACAGATTAGCAGGATCATTAAAAAATAAGAAAAAAACTCCAAAGCAACAAGCAATGAATCTGTTTTCAATAAATCATCTAAAGAAATAGTGACTGTCTTTTTAACTAGCTTTGCACAATGCAATTTGATAATGAGTTATAAAGATGAACTAATTTGAGAGAAACTAGTAAAAGAAAAAAGATAAATACTTTGAATCACAGTGCTACCAAAAGAGTCAATGCTAACTATATATACACATATAAATCTACTGAAAGTGCACAGCCAATTACAGGCCACACAAAAACACCACACAAAATCCTAGAATAACGAGGGATGTGATCCCATCACTGCCAGAATAGCAGGGGAGAAAGAACAGGGAAATCAGAATCAGAGTGGCCAGAAAATACAACACAGATAAGTTGAGGAGGTCTGTTTTAACTTACAGCCACAGTAAAGTTGAAAATGCAAAGCTGTTTGGAAAATATCACATTGGGCTGAACCTCTTATGAAAACCTGATTTGTTTCCACTAGAATTTAGTAGGTATTGGGCACCTGAGCTCTGAAAATCTCAGCCATAAAATTTTGCTTTAAAAGTGTAAGGGAGAATTTTTCCAGGTTATTGAGAATGAAGCTAAGTGGATTTGAGAGATAAACTCTTCATATATCTACATAGATTATGCTGCTTTGGTAACGAGAGATCAAACAGGTCATTAACAGATTAAACATACTTCTCATTCTTTGGAAGCTTTTCTAGATCACATGGCTCAGGTAGTTAATTTAAGAACTAGCACCTTTGACTTTCCCACTTTATTATACAGTTACGAGCAGTTCTAATACAGCAGCATTATGCTTTTGTAAGCTATTGAATATATTTTAAGTTTTAAGTTTTGTCAGTAAAACATTATTTGTTAAACTTAAAAGCCAAACAAAGCATTATGAGATATTTCAATATTTACTACAACAACAAAGAAGCACATAAAACCTGAACAACCCTTCCAATCCAGTACTATTTAAGTTTGTAAATTTGGTTCTTTAAAATCACTTTTACATTTCAAACCATACTTTTCATAAAGTATCACTACTTTAATTAAATGAACAAAAAAACCCATGCTTATATACAACAGATAAAGAAAAAAGGGGGAAAACAGAAAAGGAAAGCCTGGTTAGCAGTGTCATTTCCAGTGGACAGACTTGTTTTAGGAATGAAGGTACAATTAAGTATCTCTGTTCAGGGTTCAATTATCCCTATTGATGTCCTAAATACAGCCTGCATGTTTGGTTTAATTAATGATTAGTGCAGGCAGCTGGGAATATGGACAAAAAGACTGAAAGCATGGTCACAGCTATTAGTCATGTCTACTGCCAAATGACACAATATGCCATGCTAGCCTTTGGCTTTTGTTGTGTTTTTCTCCTTACTTCAAGTCCTTTGGAATCAAAAAGGTAGACAAGTTCATTCATTGTTCATCCTGGAGTTTTAACACAACACTTTAACATCTAGAGGACAGGAAGTGCTCTGCAACTTTTATGTAATAACTACCCTTACTTTGACACTGGCATGGCAATACCATGGAGAATCAAAATTCTCAGAATTCAATTGGAAAACCAATGTTACGTTTCTGTCAGCATAATCAATAACCCATCTTCTAGCTCTGTTCCAACTGAGGTTACTTGTTTGTATGGTTGTCACATACAATTAGCGATGAATGCATTTTAAACTGCTGCTGACAATGGAATCCAGGAATATTTCTTCATTCAACATTTGTTAGTCTCAGTTAATGTTTTGAAGAAACACAATTCAGTTTCATTTTCTTATATAATTTGTTCCAGCAACCTGTTAAGTCATATACTTCACATTTCAAGTAAAGGCCCAATTACTAAAGTTTGTTCACCTTTTTCAGTGCGACTCTAGCAAGATGTACTGTTAGCAATGGCTCGTGATGTTGATAAAATACACTACAGTTAGGCTTTGCACCAGCATAAAATCAATGTATTGTCGCTGAAGTCACACAATATTTATCGCAGCATGACTGAAAATTCCTGATTATTAGATCTGTCAACCAGTAGATCCGCAGCTTGCTTTTCCACATGTCTATTTGCTTACTATGCAGTCAATAATAACGTATTCGCAAGAACGGGTTAATGCTTTGGAATGCTTACAGGGAAGCAACACTGTCACATAACAATGCAGGCACAGACACACACACACAGGATTAAACTCAGTAATAGAGGCTTGCAAGGAGTTATGCTTCACAGAGGCAGTCAGAGTCCCTGCAGGATCAGCAGGAGACATTTTACTTGTGCACATGCAGACTTATTTAGCTTTACATAGGTACTCCAGTGAAATCAAAAAGATTTGTATGTGCATAAAATAAGCGTTCATGAAAGTCCTCCAAGGCTGTGGACTCAAGCTTTTACCCTTCTCTTCCCAACTAAGCATGTTGGATTTTCACTACCCAGTCCCTTGCACACTTCACTTCCATTTAAAGACCTCAAATCTTGTCTTAGATTCAGCCAAACACCACAGCAAACACACAATGTAGCTAGGAGGTTACTCTTCAAGGATTTATGCATATATACAATTTCTTCAAGTGAGCAGTGCTTCATTTTTATACTGCTTCAATCATACAGTCACCAGACCTTAAAATGACGATTTAGAACCCCAAGGCTACAGCAGAGCAAAAATCTTGTTAAGTGTACATGTATAGCTAAGACTCAAGCAGTTACAGAAAAGCTTCATAGCCTATGCAGCTCTAAATCTAAGAGAAAATAACACATACAGTCCTATCTAACTCCAGTTGTCATTTCTGCAAATTGTTCTTCAGGGTACATGCTTTACTTCCCTTTATCTGATTTTGGAAAGTGCCAGAGAGACATGTTTCTACAGTACTGCAGAACTGGAGGATAGCTGATGTTGAGCTGACCTTGTGAGGTCACCTAGTCCAGTCCTCCTGCTCAAGCAGGGTCAGCTAGAGCAGGTTGGCCAGGACCATATCCAGCTTGGCTTTGAGTATCTCCACAGATGAAGACTCCACAACTTCTCAGGGTAACTTGGTCCATCCAAGTTTGACCACCCTTACAGTATAATCTCCTCCCCCCAAAAGCAAAATCCACTGTCTTATAACCATTACGACATCTTCTGCAACTTCATGTCACTAGATTACCACTAGGTAGGCAGGCACAAGCCACCTCTAGGCCAAGGAGGCCAAATTCTTCTCCGACATGCATTTTCATTAATTCACTAAAGCTCTTTGAGCTCCCCCTGCTCAAAGGTAATTTCCTGCTCTGCATGTAATTCCTGGAGCATTGCTTGCATGCTGGGATTTGCATACTCTCTTTAGTGCTGGCCTAATTTTGTCTTCATTCCCCACTATTCCTTATCTTAAAACTTGTGAACTGAAAGCTTTTTGACTCCAGCCCAAAATTTCCTTATACCAATTTCAAACTGAACATCTGTGGCTCAGTTGTAACACTAATAAATATTTGAATACAGTACAAAGAGATGGCATACTGCTAGAAATTAGCAAACTTAGCTAAAAGAACACTTAGACCTTGCAATAAACGTCTCTTCCTCGTCTCCTTTCTTACCCACTACATCTGATATCGCATATAACCGCTCAAAGATTCCCCCCCTACAGAGAAACTGGCAAGAGAAGGAGAAACTTACTGCTCCATTTATCAAGATTCTCTCTAGCCTAAAGCTGTGTGTAGTGCTACAGGGGATCCTTACTGTAAGCACATTTTGTGCTTCAGAATGTGTGCTAGTTTACGTCCTGTTTTCACTTCTACAGCTGAAAGTTTAATTCCTAAACAATAAATCTTAGCCTGTATAATCAAGAGACTACAAAAAGTCTATGCAAAAAGTCCATGTTCTTACAGGACTGGAAATCATAACTGCAGGCTTGAGATGTACACAAAGCACACAGTTCTTCTTAAACCTATTACTATGTGCGGGGTAGTTATGTGAACCAGTAAGATTACATTTGCAGAGTTCATCAGGAAAAAAAACATCCTTTACCACCCACTTGTTTCTTGATTTACCTAGGCAGAAAAATGCAGCCTGCACATTACTTCCAGTTGTGTTCCTGGTCTTGCCTCTGTGCTATCACTTTTGCGACATGAAGAGGATATAAAACTTAATCATTCACTATTTCCTCTACCACTGCACCATTTGACATGGACATTTCCAAAAACACCAGATCAGTATCAACACCACATTTCAGAGTACCTGGTATTCCATCTTATTTCTTTCACTGTTACATTCAGGTGATATACTCGATGAATTCTGTATCCTGGTAGATTAACAGCTTCCTTTGCTAGTGTAAGAGTTTTGATATCTTTATGGGGTCACTCTATAGATGCTGTCTAAAATGTTCTAAAGACTTGCTTTTTTCCCTGTACTTGATTAGAACCAGACCCTCCCCCTCCCCCTCCCCCTCCCCCCCCCCCCCCCCCCCCAAAAAAAAAAAAAGGTGGGGGGGAAGTATGTGTATGGGAGGATAATTGCTTATTTTCCATCAGCAGCAACTCTATGAAGTTATGCAATTATCAGTGAAGGTCTAGTTTGACTTGCATACTTTTTATCATGGATGATGAACCAAAAGGCAAGAACCCTTCTTGCCTTTCAACACTGAGAAATTCAAGGTTAACACTTCAGACACTTGTTATTACTATTCTGAGATTAATCATATCTGGCGTGGACTTAGAGAAACAGATGTTTTCATAATCATTTCCAATATGCACCAATCACTCTTCAAAAAGCATCCTGCACTTCAGAAAGTAAGATTTAAACTCCCCAAGAATCAATTCTCCTTTGCCTTTTTCACTTAACTAGTTTTATAACAAGTAAATACACAATAGATAAGTCATAATCTAAATTGGTTACTGCCAAAGCTTGTAATACTACCTATTAATAAGCTTGCTAATCACTTCTCACAAGATGTATTTACAACTGCTTATAATTCTGCAAGTTTTCAACCATTTGGGTGGAAATATTCCATGCTTAGTTCATAGAAGTTGTTTATTATTATTATTAGGCTTTTATTTATTTTTTTGCATAAAACTATGAATTCCAGCATTTCACCACAAGTTTTCACAACTCCATTCCATGTTTGGCCAAGTTATAAACTTCTGATAGAAGCTCACAGATACCAGATAGACTCCCCTCACTCCTTCCCCAAGACCTTAGTATCTGACAGTAGTGTAGGTTTACGTTTGATTGTTATGTCCGGGTTAATCCTAGTTCTGAGCACTGACTGGGGCTATTCATAGGGACTTATTTTTTTTTTTAATGGACTAGAAAGCATAGCCCTAACTCAAGGGGCAAAGACAGACACTGCTAGTGAAGTTAACATTGGACCAGGGCAGACACTGAAATCAGGAAAAGCCTGACAGTTTCCCCTAAACTCTCAAAGATTGTCCTTTAATGGACAGAGAAGAATCTTTTTTCTCCTCAAAGAAGAGGATGAAAAAGATTTTAAGTTTTAAGGCAGAAAGAAAGTATTTTGAAGAGGAATCAAATGAAAGTCAAGGAAGGATCTGCAAGAATAGATAAGCTATTTGATTGTGAGAAACAAATTATACCTTCTAATCACAGCCCTTTTCCTAGCTTCACAAGCTAGCAAAGGAAGAACAGCAAAATGGGTCGTACAGATTTTTATTTTCTAAATCTTATCATAACCTCAGCAATATGCAAGTAAGTGCCAGTACTTAAAATTAGTCACATGTTAAGTAATTTGACCTATTCTAACACTAGCCAATATTTTAACCGTGAACTTCAAAGCATCTTGCAGTGTATTGTCCTTACCTACCTACCACCTCTGTTACAGTATTTTCTGATGATTGTCCATCCTTCCACAGCTTCTCCACTACAACTCACCAAAGTGACTGCCGGGCAGTCGCTTCAGCTTTCACTTCTATACAGCTTTGAAATGACAGCTGTAAAAAGAAAGCTGTCTCTTCAGTTGCTGTCCCACCACATTAACTGTGGTTGATCTGTGGAATTTACTTTCTCACAGGAACCTGGTTTAATTCTAGAATCCAGATGGAGAGTGGTGGGATTCCCAGATATATGTACATTATACGCATGACTAGTGATTAATTTGATGTTGCATGTTATTCACCCTCGTTCTTACTTCCTAGTGATCCACAGTGTACCCCTACAAGTTCATTCTTTGTCTTCCACATTAAGAATATGGTTTCCCATCCCAAAAGTGGCAGGTAATATGAGAATAGTGTTCACAAATTGCAGATCAGGAGATTAAGACTGGATACTAGGAAAAGTTTCACAAGGAGAGTAGTTGTACAGCACCAGAACATGTTATCCAGAAGATGGAAAATCTCCATGTGAGAGATTTTAAGGACTTGGCTAGACAAAGCTAATTGGACGCAGTGTTGATGACAGGATGATTTCCAGAAGTCTCTCCCTGTCAGTGTTTCTGTGGTTGGACTGATCACAAGGGCATATATATTTGTTACCTACACAGCCACATTTCTCGGGTGGAAACTGCTCTTTGTTGACTTCTTTCTACCCATGACCCTGTCTCCTCATGATGGTATGCAGAGAGCTAGAGGTGAGAGAAGGGAACAACCTATTTTTTTGGAAAGTGCCCGAGTTTCTGCTTGCTCCTCAGACTCCCACTACATAAGCAGCTATCCTTCCTGAGACCCTCATGTAGCAGACCCCTACCATCATCACAGGTCTTCTAGTACAGCAGCACGTCTTCTTCCTTGAGGGATCCCCCACAATACCCATGCCTTTTGGCAGCAGGCAAAATCCCAGACTACATTTCAGCTACCTAGGTAGGAGGCAAGACAAGGTTGCCTGAACAGCACTACTTAGTTAAAATAGTTTGCTGCATTGTTTTTTTCTTGGCTATGGTGAACTTTGTTTTGTTATCCAGATGGTTTAGCCATTGTTTGAATAGTATTAATTGCTCTTGGCGGTACAAGACTTATGTTCTACATCTGTATTTTTTCCTGTAATTTGATGGCTTTATCAGTAGAGGTGTTCCCATGTGGAACAGTTACATCTAGTTAATTTTGGATTTAGTCTTTAGTCTTACAGCTGGACCCTCAGCAGTAACTTGTAAACACGTACATGAAAAGGCATAGAGGCCTCCAAGGGCTCACAAACTAGAACTGGGTCTACAACTGCAGGATAAACAGGACTGCTAAGGGAATAAAGATAAGAGGTAACTATAGAGACCAACTATTTAAAATTAATGGGATGATGATATTAAGTAGTATGAAGATAGGGGAGGAAGTTCTAGGGAACAGGGTTGGTGAGCTGTATTTGGGTTATATGCTTTAGGTAGGAAAGTGGTGGTACAGGCTGTGAGAAAGCAGGGCCCATTGTTTCATGGAGGAGGAGGAGTAAAATGGGATTTTTCCTTTCTTAAAATAGTAACAGAGCAGTTAGGAGGAGATAACAGCTCTTTCCTCAGGAGGGCAAGTACGTGGTTTGCTTTTTGGAGAGAGGGCTCTATTCCAGCTTGGAAAGGTACTGAGCTCAAATACAGTTGCAGCTAAGGACCTTTAGTCCCATGACTGACTGTGGCTCTCCAACGTGTGAGATACAATTGCCTTTGAGCTGCTGTGGTACAGACAATTTTGCCCACAGCTATCATACAGAAGCAAAGTCTACTGGTAGATGAAGCAACATCGGGAACAGCCCTGCTAATTTGGGTGAAAACAGTTGTTCTGCCTCTAAGCCAAGATTACTGTACTTCTAGCACAATCTCAGTTGCTCTAGAGAAGCTGCCATTCAGATAGTGCAAATAATCTCCAACAGAAATTTCTGTGATTGTATACTAGCTCTCATCTTGAAGTTTGCAAAAGTATTCACAGTATCACTTGTATTAAATATTTAAAGCATGGTAATAAGGCCAGCATAGGAGATACATCAGAATCTCCAAACTACTGGGAGGTACAGAAAGGAAGCGAACAGCAGGCACTTCTGAAGAGCCTCATAAGCAGAAGATGTAATGCTGAGAACAGTTGCAGTACCCATGAGACTTACACATGGTATATGAAAGCTGTGAAAACTTTCAGTCACAACACCACACACCTCAAACGTTACTTCGCCAGGCATAGATGTAAGAATTCCAGAGATCTTTTTGACCAAGTGCATCCTGCATCTCCTGCTCACCAGCCCAAGTGTATACACTGGTGAGCTGTTACGAAAAGCTGGTTTAAAGTGGCTTCATTAGCAACACAGAACAGAACACAGAATCTTGTTGGAAAAACAGAAGCCATATACATACCCTCAGACCCATACCCTTAGTTTCTCCTGCTTTGTTTTCCAACATTTCTCATGGTTCACCATGCTTTCTGGGAGACTGCAGCGCGTCTCAAACTGTTGTTGATCCTCTACTAGGATCAACATGGGCAACTAGCTATAGGAACATTTTTCCCTGCTCATATGGCGATTCTCATGAAATGCTGGTGAACTTTGGTATCTTTAAAAACTCAACCACATTAGACAGAGGGACAGAATAGCTCCAAAACTTCCAGGGGAAAATGAGACGACATAATCATACAAATCTTGTTTACTTTAGGTCCTGAACTTTGTGTTCTAAAGCAGCTTGCAAAAAGTGTAGCAAAGATCATGTTCCTTCTGCACACCTGTTAGAAATACTTAAAGTGCTTGCCAAATGGTTGCGCTTCCTCTCAGTTCCTTTGATTTCGCTACGCAAGATCTTGAAAGCACGTCTCAAGACAGGAAATCCAAAAGCACTTGCTACCTTCTCTGCAAAAAAACATTTTTACCTGGTTTCTTTTTACACTTTCACTAACGCTTTGCTAAGCTTTCTTTGAACTTTCATAATGAAGTAGCTTTCCAGTAACAAGCGTATTGTTCCAATGTTTTTGCTTAACACCCAAGCATTTTGCTGAAGAGAAAAACAAACAAACCAAAAAATAGTAACCCTTACAACCTCTCCTGAAATTAGAATATATGCCTAGACAGATGCAAGGGGTAATTGTTGGAGTTGATTTGTATTTATGTTGAAGGCACAGCTGTGTTTTTAAAGCAACTTGTATCCTCAAAGTCTTTGTTTGCTTCAAGCCATTTGGTGGTTTAAATAATCTTTGTTTTGGATGTTATTACCTACACACACGGAGTTCATCCTAGGTCTCAGCAAAGAATGACATCAAGCAGAAGAGCTTTTTTGCACCTGAGCTTGGCCTTCCCTGCCAGTCTTGGCTTTTTGCACTGGTCAGTCCATCTGTGGGCTTCTACGTGACCTTGGTTAGGTTGACCCATTATAAAAACTCACTTGAGGTGGATGCAATTTGTCTCATGATTACTTGCAGCACTCACACATCATGTTTCAGCATGGTGTCAGACAGAGTTCTGGGATTTAATACATAAAAAAGAGGAAGCCTAAGTGTAACCAAAATTAAGGTTGAAAAGACTTATTTCAGCAGAAACATGGAAGAGACAAGGTCACTTCTTGAGGGGCTGCTCTTGTCTGTAACCCCTGTTGATGAAGCACAGCTTCCAGCTGCAGGACAGGGGCTGCAGCATGTGCTTCTTGCTGTGAGACAGCCTGATGTGGTCCACTCCGGGTCACCGGGATCACAGCCAAGCTGTTTGACTGCTGCACCCCACAGCAGGAGGCACAGCCCCACACAGCAGCTCCAGGGCAGCGATCCGTAGCCCAGCCTGAAACCTGACTGCATGTGAGTGATCCTCTGCCCTGAGCTAACACATCCCAGGTGAGGAGGTGCCACGTCCCATGTGCTGGGCAGAGGGAGCAGTTCTGCTCCCAGCAGTAAGCAACTACTGTCAACTCAGGAGTATTTTTAAGAAGCTTTTCAGTTATTCCACAACATGCATGCACACCTGTGTACTCAGTATCAGAGCTCAGCATGATGCACAGTTTGTCAGTGGACCTGGGAGCTTTGAGTCCTAAACTACAGCCCAGTTTTAAACAAACTAGGCAAGTTCAACAGCACTGGGAAGTTCGTGGTTGGCTCAGATATGCAAGTAGTTACTGTCCTATGTCATCCAACAACACTTTGAACATGGCTCTGCAGCTGGTTTATTCCAGTTTACATAATAAAAATGCAGAGCATATTACAATAGCACAGAGCATATTACAATAGCACAGAACAAGAACAAACAGAATTCTTGCGGTCTTTCTCTATTGTCTTTCAGAAAGTTTCGCCCATTGAGTAGCATGAAAAAACATTCAACTCAGTGTTTCAGCCATACACACTCAGATATAGCTCATCAAATGTTTCCAGCATCATGGGTGCTGTGTGGCTATTTATACTCACAAAAAGACAAGTCACTTTGATTAAGTGTGGATAGCCATATGCTGTATGCCCAATGTTCATTCAGCATTTGCTATAGGCTACTTAGTTCACCTGTACAAAAACTGGCACCATTTTCAAAGAAAACTTCACCTTTGTGGAGAAAAATATTTTTAAAGAAAAAAAAAAAAGTCATGTAGTTTTCAGGAAGATGTTAGAAATGTGTATGTGTTATGAGTTATCTACAGTTCTTACAAAGATTTCTGTTTGACCTATCAAAGCACAATTTATCTGTGGTTCAGAATACTTGGAAAACAAGTAAAAATCTTGCAAATATTGAGCCTAGTCTCTGCTTACAGAGGCATTTTGTCATATAGTTATTGCTTGTGATACTCTGTTCTTTCTTCCTCACTGCCAATGAAAGTTTTCTCATACTGCCAATAAGCCACATCTGAGGTGTTGTTTTGTTTTGCCATGCCTAAAACCTTGAGATTAATTGCTTAATGCTTAGTATGGGCAAAAGCAAACCACAGAAACCTGGCAACAGCTTTTGAGTCACTAACGCTACTTTTCAACCTATGAACTACTGCCAAGGGGCCCAAAAATTAGCACAGATTAAAAAGAAATCATAAATCAAATCTAACAGGGAAGTACACTATTTGTGTAACAGATCAAACCAGAGCAGCTCCAGCTGAACTGGACTGAAGCTTACTGTGAATAAGCAGTGTTCATCGATGGCTACATCTAAGGAAGAAAGAACCTGGCAGTACTGAAGTGTTTGTCAGATTCAAGTTACTAGCGTGGTCTGCATTGAAATATTTGAATTGAAATATTGAAAGATTAGTCTTGGGACGACGTCTTTCAGAGAATGTGATTTGATTTTTCCCAGTTTTCCTATTCCTTTTGTTACAATCAACCAAGCTGCTTTTAAGATTCATTATAACAGCATAGTAATCCCTGTGCCCCTAAATCAGGTTGCCAACCTAAGCCGTATTTTATTTCTGGCTTACAGTGAGTTTAGCACACATAACCAGAACGCACACTTAAGATTTTTTTCTTTTTAGTCCTTGTGGTACTATTTTCCTCTCTCCTTAACTACTGCCTCTTCATGATCCTGTGTAGTCCATGCCTGAAAATGTTCACTTCAGGCTTGCTCATCAAACATGCTCTGTTTCTGTGTAAAATGGGTTGGTCTCCCTCCATATCTCCAAGTATTTCCTGCCCTCTTTCGTTGCATTGGTGCTACGAATGAGTAGAACCCCAGCCATCTCCTAAAATTACTAAGAAAGTCTCCCTTTGATTTTGTGTACCTTCCTGATGATGCCTTACTACTGTGAGACCTGTTTTAGCAGCAGGATTTTTTTCCTTTAGCCATCTATGAAATTCTCTTAATTAAGAAGTGCTGCTATATTTCATCTTATTTTCTTAAGGATTAAAACACAACACAGAAGTTCAACAGAACAGACATTGTTCCTGTCTGGTAACTGCGCTACCAGTTCCTGATCTTCAAGCCTCCTACCAGTGTAGTATTGCTATGATTGTAGCCAGCTTTTCAACTAACCAAGAACAACTGCACTATAAGAGGCATCCAGCTCACCCTCCACCATCAGAGAAAGTTATTCCCTCCCCTGAAGGCTTTACATTAGAAGGCACATGATGCAGACAATTCTCAGATTTCCCAAGCCTGCTGCTCTTCCTGCCTCAAACTGTCGACTGATTCAAGCTGATGATTTCCAGATTCTTTTTTCCTCTCTCTCTTTTTTTTTTTCATACCTCCTTGACCCGTTTACGTCACAGTACTACTTTCACTTTCAGGGATTTTGTTTGTGTGAAGATACATTACTGACGTTCGCTATCAGCAGTCTTTCAGCAGCTACCCCACCACGCACTGCTTTGTTCATAGTTGGGCATCCCTCTATACTCTCCAACACACCACAGTTATCTTCAATGAGAAGGTCATACCTAAGTATGACCTAAGTGGCTGCTCACATCACAGAATGCATATTCCCTATAGCATATATCCTAGGGTGAGATGTTTAATGGTGTTTTTGAGTTTGCTTGCCCAGTTTGGCAAAATACTTATTCTGTCTGATTTGGAGAAGAGTCACTGCAGAATAATGACCAATATCATACACATTGGGCCCTCCTACAGGTGACCCAACACCAGGTCAAGACAGAGGACCTCCAAGAGAAGCTTTTGAAGGAAGTCAGGGATTTTGCATGACTACCATTGTCCAATCCTACTACAAGAACTATTTCTCATCAGTAATTTCACTTTAAGCACAAACAGCATTTCAAAAGGCTTTGTTGAAGCATAAAATCCCTAGTATATTGAGGGAAAGACCAGCAGATATTCATCTTAGGATCAACTCCAGTTCAATTTTCTGTTAGCAGAAATGAGACTTGAATGCAAATATTACATAAAATAAGCTGAACAAAAAGAAAAAACAGAGACAGGTCTATGTGCTTCCCAGACATATACTATGAGCACCACAATTGTCAGGTGAGCAATAATAAAAAAAAAAATAAAAAATGGTATGGATAATGTGTAGACAGGCATTGGACAACTTGGTGAGCATGATCTATTCCTGACCCATACATTCCCTGGGATCTGACCAGCAGTCTTGGCTGCTTAATGGAGATCTGTACAAAGCTAAAGAAAACCTATGCACAAACTACCGTTATGTGACAGGTGGAAAACATGGATGATTTAGGAAAAAACAACAGCTGTTATATTCTTGTATTTCTGAGAGACATCCCGTACTGCATTACAGAGAAATCCAGCAGACCTCACAATATACTTACACATTTCTAAGGAGAATGCTGTCAGGTTCATCTGTCCACAGCGTTCTGTGCTTGTTCACAAGGATTAACAAGATGAATACTTTAACTACTGCAACTTACATACCTTATTTTAGGGACAAAGCATGTCTGATATACCCTTAAATTGTTCTAAGACATTACTTTCTGTTTCTCCTTTCAAGAAAAGGCAAATATCCATCTCGGATCTCATCTACAGAACTTAAGAATGGGGCAGAGGGAAGCTTTTGAACTGCCTTTGATAAAATTTTCATTTTCTGTTCGTTATTGCAAAAACTCACTTTGCTTTCTGGATCAAAGCTAAACAGACTCACAATGAGAAGAAAGGTACAACAAAAATGAAGTGTGAGCCACAGTGGATGTTACAACCTGCATAACCACCCAGTGAAACTAGACCTGTGCTTTTTTTTTTTTTAAATATACATATGTAATATATTTTGAAAGTAGTGTTTGCATAAAGTTACACTATTATTCAATCACAGTATGAACAACCCTATCAGAATTAGATAGAATAATTTAACTTTTCTTGATGCTCAGATCCTGCAATAGAAATCTGACCTTGATCTTATGTTTACAGAACAAACACATTACAGTAAACGTACAACAAAGAACAGCTCAGATTCTACGCAGGTCATTGGTTTAACTAGACCAGCATTTACTCTTCTGCTGGGTTTCTGAAAGAAGAATTATGGTCCTTGCACACACCTATTAAAAGGATAATGATGTTAAAGAAATTAAACGACCTACACACGATGCCTCTAGCTGCTGTATAGCTTTCTTGTAATATGATTTAAAAGCCCATTGACAGAGCCTGCTTTTCTCCAGATGCAGGGAAATGCCTGCCTTTGAGACTGTGCCAATCTAAGCTGCAGTTAGTCACAGACCATAATGACTTAAAATTTTTAAGAATTCCAAGATGAGAGCATCGAGCTCATGTTCAGGCTTGGAACTGTGGCCCTGGTTGTTTTAAGTCAAAGCATAACCTGCAGTCTGACTCACTTCTCAGATTATTTTGTAAAACATTTCTAAGAGTAGAAATGACCCTCCCTCTTAATCATTTAGCAAGAAAGGCTTCTTACCCCAGGCTTATGGGACATAACTGGGCAACACAAGAGAGTTATGCCAACTGATGGCACTTAATGAGGGCAGGGCTCCAGCTTTTCATCAGGAAAAGTTTCTTTTAAACAAAATGTCCCCTTCTGCTGCAACAGGCAAGCTTGAAATGTATCTACCCATCTTGAAACACATCTACCCAGCTTGAAATGCATTTACCTATCCCTCCCTCTGCAGCACTCATCATGTAACATTACAGAGAAAATAAAAAATAGAGTAACTTCAAAGAGGTGTTTTTTAAAAATGCAGACTCCAACTATTGCAGTTGTTTTAACAGTAAACATCGGGAACCAGAACCAAAGGCTTTTAAGTTTCTTTTACATTTTATTCTTGATTGTGATATGCAGTAAGGAATCTCTGTGGCAGCCAAAGTTTGCAGAGATTTGGATGACCTATTTCCCTTATTGAATGAATTCAGGCAGAACCGAAAAGTTTCTAAAGCTTTAAGCTGACAAACATTAAGAGAGTACCCAAGAAACTGAAAGCTCGTGCTCCAAGCATGGTGATTGGTCAAGTCAGTTCAGGAAACTATGAAGTTTTATTGCTTCCAAGTTACTAAAGCACAGAAGAACATCATTAAATGTAGGTGTTTCAAACCTCTGTCTTTGGTGGAGACTACAGCAGAGGGGTTCAGTGGGTTTCTTACAGAAGTAGTTGCTGCTTTGGACCCTGGCTATCTTGCAGACAAAACAAAACAGCCCAGAGCTAGCTTGCCTAAACCATCTCTGGTACAACTGTCTTTTCCAGTGAAGTTACTGTAGCAAGTCGTAAAGAGGACAGAAGGAGGCTCTTTCTAGTGGTGCCCAGTGACAACACAAGAGTCAATATGCACAAATTAAAATGCAGAAAGTCAATCTGAACAACAACATCTTTCTCTGCTCCACCTCACAATATTGTGTGGGCAAAAACTGGACCATGTTGGAAGTTGTGAAATCTCCACATGTGGAGATATTCAAAAGCCAGCCAGATGTGATCCTGGACAACCTGCTCTAGCTGATCCTGCTTGTGCACCACTGATGCACAAAAAAGGAGCTAGAGTGCTTTCCCCCCTGTCTTTCCTGGGGCTCCAGTGTATCTGCTTACATTGCTTTATTGACAACAATCATTCTTACATTCGCTAAATAAAGGTGTTATGAACTGTAAGTGTGGTTTCAGGAAGTCTTGAGTTCAACAGACATTTTAGAATATACATCTGGTATGCAGACTCAAGTAAAGCACACAACCCCACTTACATGTATGAACCTCAGCCATCTGCAAGAAGACAGCAAAAAAAGGTCTTGACTTTCTAGTATCAAGACATGGAGAACTGAAGTAATTGGAAAACGGACAGAGAAACAGACCGACTCATCACAGAGGAAGGAATAACCCACCCAGTTATCCTCTTTTCAAGAAACACAGCCTACAAGCATAGATATTCATCTACACACTTTAACAGCCCGTTGATACACTACAACACTGTGCTCACACTGTTTGAGAATTAATTCTGTTGTTTTGCTTCATCAGGTACACAAGAAATTGCAATTCCTCGAACAAAGGAAAATACTGAGTAAAGCACAGGATCTATTGATTTTTGCTTTTCTTCCTAAAGTAAACATTGGGTAAAAAATGTAACTTGTATCTCATAGTGGTGGTTTTGCCACCATACTATGGCAGCAGTAAATAACTACACGAAGAAGCTAGGCCAGAATTAAAGCTTCAGAAAAGAACGCCCACAGAAAATTAACGCCTCAGTAAGGGCTAGTATTAAGAAAGAGTTTTGAATATTATTCTGTTGTTCAGATAAAAGTAGATGGATTTTAACTATATGAACTTAAAGATGCACTTTTGAACAACAGCAGACATCAGAGCTTGCACTGTACTGTAAACTTCATTTGCAGGAGACAAAAGCAAACAATCAAAAGCTACTAGAAATAAACGTAACAACAAGAAGCAAGAACATTTTCAAAGTACCTCCTTTTCTATGACTATTACGTTCAAAATGACAGTTAAAAACAAACAAACAAACAAACAAAATCACCACAAAATAACAACACTGAGACAGAAACCATATCAGATGATCCCAGAACCTGTCTTCTTTCTTGAGATGGGTCAATCGGACACTGCCCTAGTTCTTACTCCAATTAGTTGCTATCTCTAGGCTACCCTCACCTCTTGTCTAGTTACAGAGACACTGCTGAGACATGCAGATGCTGTAAGAGCTTATTGTTTAAATCTTCCAAAGCCCCTCAAACCCTAATACAAGAAAAAAATAATATGCTGAGTTTTGTTCTACACAGTCACTTTGAGTTTATTACAAATCATGTTTTGACTACTATATTAATAATATTCTACAAAAGATTTTTAAAAAAATATTCCTTATACTTGCAATGTATGCTCAATAACAATCTTCTAGTTATATCTGATAGCATTCCACTTGTTAAATAACACCTGCTTGTGTGTGGGAATAAGTTTTTCAAAACACAAGCAAAGCCAAGGGCCCAAACCCATCATTACAGCTGAGTACAGTTTGTATTACTGTGGGCAGCCCCATTACACCACTGATGAGGTTTGGCATCCCTAGGCCTTCGAAAACCGAGGCAGACAATGAATCAAACAAAGTAGAAAAGATCCTCTCCAACAGGCTAAGACTTCAACAGCAGAAAACAAAACTGCGTGCTCAAACTGCACCCCATGGGGTCATGCAGCTCAGAGCTTCCTCTAGCACGCTGCTGAAGAGCTCTGCATAACCTTGTTCAACAAACCCCTTCCTCAGCCATTGCTCCAAGAAGAAAACAGAGAATGCAAATACACTTACCCGAACATCCGCAGGCTACGCAGATCCGAGCATAGGTTGGATCCCCTTTATACGGCCTGCTTTCCAGTGCTCCCTTTTCCCAGTGTTCAAGTAAAGAAGAACTGTTTATGCTACTGCACTGATAAAAATCACCTCAGAGGGGCCCAGAGCTGCCCTCATAGCTCATAAATTATATAGCTTGACTCTGCTTGGCACAGGCTTGAACTCTGTTATAATTTAGGTTAAAAGACAACACAAAGTTTTTGCCTTTTCAGAGCCCTTCGGCAGTTTTGCTGCTGAACCACGGGTTCTGGTCAGGCCCCTACAGGTGTTCTTAATTAGAGAATCCACATTAGGTACTACCCTTAAAGATACATGTCTTTTGAGCACAAGCCTTAAAAACTCAGCCATATCATACTGCCATCTTCACTGAGTTATGCTTACAAAGAGCACAGATAAAATAGCGTTTAATCAGAACTGCTGTTTCCCTTCACAAGCAAAAGATCATGAAATAGCTATCCTGCGGTATGAAAGCACTGCGTTATCTCATCCTAATGCAAGTGCCTAGTCGATTCACCTTCCTACCTTTGACTCGCTTTAACACTTAGATTTAGAAAGTTTAGAGGCAAGAATTGTGTATAAAAACCAGCACAGAGACTTCTTGAAGATTTTGATTATCTTTGGGAACAAATCACCTGGCCTCTGTTTCACATTTTTAAAAGACTGAACTACTTTAAAAGAAAAGACTTCACAGATAGTGTGCAATACACAGAAATAAATATACAGCTGCAGTCTGGATGGTCATTAATGGCATATACCCTGTGAGGATATATGGAAATAACATTCTTCATTTTGAAAGAGTCGGAGGAGAAAAAGACACAAGCAATTGAGCCACAGAGTGCCATGAAACACACTAGGGCCCTTTCTTAATGCTGGATAAAATGAGACAGGCTTATAAAAGCATTGCCGCTGACTTCAAAGGTTCTTTCAGCACTTTCTTTCCAAGCACTAAACTTCCAGCACAGTTTAGCAAGGAGTCTACCTCATGAAGCAACTAGCAGGCTGTAGAGATTTGTCTAGTCAAAGGTTACAAAATGCCGTCAGTGGGGTGTCTTGTTGCCCAAATTATGAACTATGAATTATGAGCTCAACATCTTCTGGTTGGACCTTCATTTTTGTTCGTCAAAGGACTGAAGATACATATAGCCTGTGGAAGTTCCCTGCCAGGGTCTCTGTAGGTGGGACAGCATTCCTGGAGGTTTCTGCCTGAAACCACTCTGAAGTTGTGCTGTCTCTAGATTTGAGGACTCCTCAGATAATAGCTCCAGAACATAAACTTTAGAAAGATTGTAGGACTGAAGGGGTTAGGGAAGACTTCCACCAGTACAAAAGCAGTGCAAGGTTGGAATAAAAGTCTAGAGGCCTATGTTAGTTTATTTGGGATGCCATTTTAGTATCTAGAGCAGCTTAGTGTCCTGGAAGTTAAGGAATCATACAATGTTGCCTTTATCTTAAGCGCTGGATTGTGCCATCTGAATTATAATTTTGGGAGGTACAAAGGAAGGAGGGGATACTCATATTGCCCCATTTTAACCTAATTTAGATATTCTTATTCTGGACCATCTCCTAGAATAGTCCTCATGCTCCATCAGCATTTATGGAAGGCCTAAGAAAACCAGCCTCCACATTTGTGCTTCTTTTTAAGATGTCCAAGTATGTGAATAACTTTTAGAACCAACGTCTGAGCTGTGAGAAAATTTGGATCACTTGATATAGCCCCAAAATACAGTTATGCAATTCTTGTAGCAGAGACTGGTGAACCTATTCGTGAACAGTAGCCATAGGAAAAGGTCTTCCCAGAGAGAATTTCTGGGTTGGATTTTAAACTCATTGATTTTACGCTAATGTAAGTTAATTTCCAGATTAATTTAAGAAGGGTGGTTTTAATGTCTCAGTATTCCCACACATACCTGACTATTTTCAGAACTACCCAGGTTACAATTTCTTTCATCAAAGGAACTGAACAGGAGTCTGCATATCCCTGAACAAGACATATAGCACCTCTCTTTTCAGGACCTGCAATTCTGTATTGCTATAACAGCAACTTGAACTGAAGCTGCCCAGATCTCTCATCTGCCCTACAACATGTGATGCCAAGTAGTTCTCTAGGAAGGGATATCCTGCCTTCCTGATACTGGCCAGTGGATGTTGTAAGAGAGAATATATGATCAGTGGCATGCCCATCAAATTATGCTGTCATAGGTTGATTTTCAGCAGCAGGTAGCCAAGCTTGCCTACAGGGTGCATTTGGCCATGAGTATACAGACTGTGGGTTCAAGGAGGTTTGGGTTTGCAGATGAACTGGTGCATATCCTATTTGGCATCCTGTACAAGTCAGTACCATAACATACTATTTTGATTCAGTAAGTGTTGCTTCTGAAGAGTCAGTGAACTTTCTTCACCATCTTCTATTTCAGAAGATTTCAGTGTTCTCAGCCTCTAGTTTATCCTAACTGCCCCTACAAGATATACATTTTTTTTTTGAAAGTTTGTAAGGAAACGCTGTAGGAAAATTATTGTTGGGAGTCACTGACTTGTAGCTTCACATTTGTGCTGTTTCCTCCTAACTTGATATAAAAAATAATCAATAAAAGTCTGCCTTCAGTCTGATTCCTGTAACTGTAACTTCTCTGTCTTTATACTGATGCAACTAAGGACTAAACTGAGTTCAAGGCATTGCCATGCAAAATTAAATCAGTTAGACATATTTATTAGTTCATTTCCTTCAACTTGCTTGTTGGCACCTCATTCAGAGGAAAAGAGAAATTTCCACATCTACAGTATCTTTTCTTCACCAGTTTTCTGAATCTGCAATTACTCTTATGGCAGTTTTACAGTTCCCCTTTGTCTCATCCTAAACATGAACAGATCGTTTCTCCATCTTACACAAAGTACGTAACAGGTTAAGTTGGATTTCTGAACAAAGTGATCACATTTATTACCGAATTCTGGTTATTCAGAGTATGAAAAAGGCAGTATTTAGTACAACAGGTATCAAGATATGAAATCATTGCTTCTTATCTCATTTGGACCTAAACCCTTCAGAAGATCTCTCTTCTGAAAAGTCAATTCTCAGTACAACAATGTTATGAATGCCACTCTAGGAAATCCCGATTTACATAATTTTAATAGCACCACCCCCTTACTTTTTACAAGAAATTTAACTTTTTAAGGAGCATCACATGACGTTCAAAGAAATAATAATTGAGAATCAATGCCTAATGAGCAGCACATGAGTGTCTCACCAGAGAGAAAGTCTAAATTACTCTTCTCCATAGGACAACAGTGAGCAGGGCTTTTCTATCTTCACGGAAATCAGAGGTGCCCTAAATGGATTTGCTGGCCTAGTGCTGGTCAGTGTCATCAGCTGAATTAGGAACCTACATCTAGTAGTGAGACAACTTTCCACTTTCCTGGGAGCATATTTTTAGTTTTGCATGTCTAGAAAGTCCTCAGCATCACCTCAACTACTAGTGCCAAATTGCCACTCATCTCTGAAAAGTTCTAATATGAGAAGCAATTATGGAGAATAAGATTCTTGGCTGAGAAAAACTGATGCTATCATTAAAAAAAAAAAAAAAAAAGATATAGCAAAGCAACAGCAGTAATGATATGAAAAGTAAATAAGCACATGAGATAATATAAAGATGCTGACTCGAGCAGGAAATTATTTCTAATATGAACTAAGTCTCTCTCTTTTTTATAATACTCATTTCAACAAAATAGATGCATTTAAATTGCTGCTTAGGTGCCCTTATTCATTGCTGTTTACAGCCTATTAGTTCAAATGCAGAGTTCATTTAATTATGACTAGGTCAGTAATTGTGCTAATGAACAAGGTGTACCCTCAACCACTTGCTGTAAGATGAATAAATACCCATTTACAAGATAAGATGGCTTTTTATAATCTCATAGAGGCATACAAGAGAAAAGTGCTGATCCTGTGCAGGCTCAAGTGAAAAGTTAGATACCATGGAAGCTAAAATTAAAGATGGGACAGTTTCTCATGCACTATAAAATCTGTGACTGCCATGAAACAAGACTCTACTTACCATCCATGCACTTTAATTCTCAGCAATAGAAGTTACAGAATAAGCAAATTTATTAATTGCTTAACTAGTTAATTTTGCTGCTATAAATAATTTAAAGAGTTTTCTTTTGCTTTCTTTTTTTTTCTTTGTGTTTTTTTTTTTTTTTTTTTTTTTTTTTATTTTCCACTGCTAAATACTTGATATAGAAAAAATACTTTAGTCCCAATTATTTATAAATAGTTTTGTTTTGATCCTTCATATTTTCAGTGAGCATTTTTACTTTGGATTGTTGTACAATGAATAATTGTTAATTTAATCATGTTGTTAGGATGCCTCCGATATAAACAATTGTTTAATTCGCTAGAAAATAAATGAGGAAGCTGGCTCTCTTCACTTGACATCTTGTATCTATAGTACAACTTTGTAAAATGGTTGCCTTGTTCTTCTTGCCTTCAAAAATAGAGAAATGGCTGTTTGATTTATTTATTTTTCTTAACTAAATGTCTTCTGAACATTTTGTACCACAATCCACACTTGAATTCTTTCAGCCTGCTAGTTCATAACATCAATTTCATCCATTCTCAAAGGACCTGATTCAAAGGTTTGAGACTAATGACAATCATATTCTTTATGGATTTCATAATAAATCATAGTGTGATGGGTTGTGCAAGAACCAGCAAGTTACTTTTTTATCTTCTGCATCCTCTGTAGAGAGTGCACTGGAGTTAGTTCTAGGTATAATTTGGGACTTGGCATTATAAGTTAATGTAGAGGCCAAACATCCAGAAATGAAACTTAACTGATATAATATGATATTAGTTTATTATAAGTTTAATATGATATTAGTTTATTATATTATATTATATTATACTATACTATATTATATTAAATATATGATATGATATGATATTCATTATAATATTTATTATAATGAATGAGGCAGGACTGCACTTAAAAGTGCTGTAGTTTTGTAAAAGAACTTCCATTTAATGGCAGGGGTGCCAATATGCTTACTGGCTAACTTGAAGACTAGGAAACTATCTAACATGGCAGCCTCTCTAAAGCAGAGATGGGGAATGAGAGAGCACCCTTCCAAAACTGTTCAGTCAGCTTCTTCACTGATGAAGTGACACAGATACCTCTGAAAGAATATTCTGTATTTGTAACTGGAATAACTGCTCTTTCAGTTTCATTAAAAAAAAAAAAAAAAAAAAAAAGAGAGAGAGAGAGAAGAAGCAGGAGGAGGAGAAGAAGAATTTTCTTTAACTTAGGATTTTGTACATTAACTCGGAAGATCCCTGTTCTGTTTACAGCAGTGAAACATACTTCAAGGCTAGCACTTAAAAAAATTCGCTGGTTTGCATTAGCAAAACCAGCAAATTATTTATTACTTGTGTCAATCTCCCAGGTTAAATATGCTTAGTAATGCAGGCAAAGCAGCAAAATTGATATCAGCTAATGTCACATTATCAGTAGCTATTTTCTGATGATGATGGTGGAAGGAAACAGGAACATGAATGCATTGCAATATGCAGGTAAAAACTGAAAGAAAGCAAGCAGCTGGCAACACTAAATTAGAAAAAGACAAGCTATTGCAGAAAAGGATATGAAGGAAGAGAAATAAGAAGCAAAAAGGAACAAAAAGATGGGAAACAAACTGGTAAAGAAAGGAATTTGATACAGATACTAAATTACAATAAATGTAAGAAGTCTCATGAAATATGCAAAAGAATATTCTCACAAAACTTGTTTGGTCCAGGTGCCTGTGTTACTGAGTCCCATAAAACTCAGTTAAATCATATCTACATCTTAAGGGCAGAAGAGTTCACCTAGTCCGACTTCTTTCCATACGTGGTGCATTTCTCCCAGCTCTCCCCATACTGATCACAAGAACTGTGCAGGATGAAATACCTGGCATTTTATTTTAAACCTACATTTTCCTCATATTCTTCACACCCTCTTGGAATATCCAAACCTTCAATTTATTGAAGGCACTAAGTATAGGCTCTTCTTTTATGTGGGCAGAGATCAGTCAATGTGTTCTTAGAAGAGCTGCCAAGAACTAAACTGTCTTTGTGAACAACTTGCTGGTTTTCGTTTTAAGCTCAACACCTTTGGAGATATTATTTTCCTCATTTGACACAAACCTTCAATGATAACCTACAAATCCGATTGCAATGTATTAGTCAGAGGTCTTCAGTTTTATTGATTTATTTATAACCAGCAAAAATATTTCTTTAAGAATATTGAGAATGCAACATTCTTTTTAATTTATTAATTTATTTGGAGAAAAAACATTATTCTAATTACTATCCTCGTGTCAAACTAGTGCTTTTCAAATCATGGACTTCACCAATGAGCCTCGAGGACTTCTTTCCTTCCCTGTGCATAACAGGACTTCCTACCTTCCTTTCTGCCTTAATAAAAATGAAGTCATTCCCAGTGTTTAGGCTCTAGGCAGTTTTTGGCCCCAAGTTTTTTTCTCACAGTTCTTTCCCGCTGCTGAAGACGCGGCTATTATGCCTTGATCTGCTACGTGTTGGTGCCTGTGCATGCTGGGATCCTCTTCTTGGCAGTGAGGCTCTGCTCCAGCCCTGAGCACGGGAGTGCTGGCTGCAGTGGGGCTGAGACTGAACTCCATGCCACAGAGCTCTGACACGAAGGCTGTCCCATCACCCATGGGTTTTTGCTGTTACTTAGGTCCCATCCTTAAAGTCTGAAGGAGGGAATTCAGCAGTGGCAAACAGCACAGTGTAATTAGTTCACATTTGTGCACAAAGCCAACGTTCAAGGTTTGAAAATAAACTTTATTCCCTGTTCTGTTTGGTGTTGCTTTTACACAGTTTGCTACTTTGGTAGTTGCAGTAGCCAGGGCAGCTTTTGGAAAAATCTTACAAAATTACCCCTACAAAATTAATTTATTTAGGTTAAAATTATCCCCAGTAATGAATTACTTTTCACCAGACATTCAAGTTTGGACATGTTTGCATTTATACCAAGGGCTCTGATATTCTGACTTATCATATTATAGGCAGTTGCAGTAAGGAGTATGTTTTATTAATTGAATCCTGCTCCAGTTTAGTGGATCATAATAAAAGGGAAAATCCTCCTAGGCAGCTAGAAGTACAAATACATATCTCTTCTGCTTATTTTCCACTGAGCATGCTGAAGAACATCCTGAACTAGAAAGATCGAATTAGGAGGCTACAAATCAAGCAAGACTAGGCTTTTATTACTGACATCTTTCAAAATAAGAGGGGATCCAAATGCTCCACTGACTTCCAAGAGGCACGCACTAAAGGTTTAACAGGTATTCCATTCAGAGCGTTTTCCTGTCTAAAAATGACTCCTTTTGTTTGTGAAATTTTTCAATTACCATGTGAATCTTTATAACCTCCAGTCTCTAGTGCCTGAAACCTGTGTTGGGACTTGCATTCATCCTCATATCCAAAATGATGTAATGAGAAAACATCTAATGTGCTCGGTCCATTAAGGAACTAACATGGAAAGTCTTGGAACGCATATTTTTGCAATTAGCATGTTTGCTGACAAAAGCTATTTGTGTGTTGATGGCAAGCTGCATCCTTATTACATTTTATAAGCAGATTAGACTGCATAAAAGGATCTTTAGAACTGAAACATGTCTGATGCTGAGCAGCATGCCGTAAGTGCCTAGTAGGCATGATTGAGGAGAAATTGCTTGGGTACAGATACCAAACTTCCAAGTTAAATTCCAACTACAAGGATAATTTATACTGTCTTTTACATTTTAGAGACTGTGAGCCATTGCATATATTGCAGGGCAATGTGATAGAGCACAGTGCTGCTACTGCTGAAGTTGATATCCCTTAAGTGTCTACTCTATCCATTAGGGTCTGAAAATTGCAGATTGCTGACTACATGAATTACTCTGGAGCAGTTCTGCATGTGTGTTGAGTTTTTGCTATCAAAAAGCTCTGGTGATTCCACATTAGAAAGTAATTTTCCATATGGCTTACTGGGAATTTAGGCACATAAACAGATACTCAGCAGCGATACTTAATGCAGTTTATTGAACAGGTTTACAGAGTAGGGACATAATTTTCAGAGCTTTGTCAGTTTCTGTCTGAACACACTGATTATGTGCCTGGGAATTTGACTTTTCCCCTTGTATTTTATTTTCCTTTGTTCTCCATTTTGATGATAAAAGGGAAATGCAAAGGTAGGATTGTGCTGACACAGTGGAAACAGACTTCAGTGTAGTTTATAGACGGAACCTTCTGCAAGAAATAATGTTTATGTGATCATCTTGTCTTGCTGCAGATGTTTCAGATTAAGCTTCTTGCTACACAAGCTGCACAAAATACATGCATAGATACTATAATAGAAAATTGATATGGAATAGAATTTGTTATGAAATTACAATAAGGAGTTTAGTACAGGCATGGCAAGTTGTTTGCACATGTTTATGAGCAGAATAGCAACCGAACACAACAAGGACCTGCTCCATAATCAGGTCTGCTGGGTGCCCTTAGACTACAAATAAATAGCAGCATATGGGTTATGGTTTCATTTGTACCCTACTCTAAACAGTTTAGAAATGCCTTTTATAGTCCCCATATGAACAGGGACTGCAGGGGACTGCTGCTTCTTCATTTGCTCTGCTTGGGCTCCCTTTCCTTCTGCTAGAAGGAGAAGAGCAGGTTCTCCATGGGCTAGTTTCCTCACTTCTAATATCAATTACAGTTAATAGCAATGCCACTGTAACTATGATAACTAGTATTCTCCCCACACTTACTATCCAAAGAACACTTTTTTCCAGGAAAAAGTTGTCCTTTACTTCAGAGGTTTTGTAGAACAAAGCTGAACTGAATGACATGTTAAATCAGGATACAAGAACAACTCTAGCTGCCCATAGATTCTCCAAATGTGCCTCTCAAAATTGATAGGTGCCATCTCACCCACCCTTCTGCCGCAGTCCCGGTTTAAAAGAATAAGATTATTTTCTCTCTGAGATCTGAGCCCATTTTCCATAAGGCATGGGAGCCATCCAGCAGGACAGAAAGTTTCTGAGCTCAGGGTGCAGTGAGGAGGGGAGCCAACAGGTAAGGCACAGTGACACCTCTGACACAATGAGTAACACTTCAGTGACACAGTGCCAGATCTGGGGAACTGCCTGCCACATCACATTTGGGGTATGCCTTATCTCACAGACTGTTTTTTGTCTTCATTTTGTTAACCAGAACTTGGACTTTCATAATTGCTCAACTCTGGTTTGGAAATCTGCTTTTCCTTTTTCTACACCAACCAGTTTTATTTTTATTTATTTATTTATTATTATTATTATTATTTTAATTTGGCACTTTAAGTTCACCTTTTTTTAACAATTGGCAATATTTCTCTGGTTAGTGAAGGTCACGGATAAGGTTCCAGGATTAGGTATTGTCAAAAGCTGCCATACCAAGATCCTCATAAATCATTCACATAAATCATCCAGAAGATTTCCCTTCTAGTGTTTGCCACGCTAACGTGATTTCAACTCAGGAAGAAAGGCAAATGTTATTAGGGCTCAACGAAGCAAATGCAGGAAAGGATCATTTAACATAACACCAATAAAACTGGCAGTAGCTGACATGGTATTTCTTGTCTGAATTATGCAAACGATTTAACTTTTTGTATTTATGACATTTTCTCTTGAGCCATAAAGTTTGATGTGTTAATTTTATGGGTAAACAGATTTTTGGTGGATTTTCCAACTTAATATAAATTTCCTCAAAGGAGGAATACATTTTTATGTATAAATTTCATGGCCTGATTCTGAACTGATAGTATTTTTACATGTATCTCTTAACAACAGAGATAATTTCTGAAAAGATCCAAACATTAAAGACAAACTATGCCACAGTAACTGAATGATACTGTGGTAATTTGTAGAGCCTGATATAAATACATACTAATAACGGGGTTTTCACATGAGAGTCATAATTGGGCAGAGTCTGGTAACAGCATCTTCATTTCAATGCCCAGTCTCATCTAAAAGAGGTCCAATCTTTGATGTCAGTGGATATGAATCAGACTTTAAAAGAAATACATACATATTTATATTAGAAAAGCCTGAGGTTCCTTTTTATTTTTTTCAACTTCAACAACCAACATTATGAATCCCCCCCCCCCCCTTTTTTTTTTATGTATTGGGCAAGAATTAGCATATTAAACTTTAACTAGCAGGGGAAAGGGGTCTCCATCATATTCTGGGATTCTATATCACATATTTCAAGATTTTTACACCCCTTTTGGATATGAGTTAATGTGAAAAATTAAGATTTGGATTTTCTGTGCCTGAAACGCAATTCTGAAAATGTTCTCAAGCTTGAAATAGCTTATTCAATAAACTACAATGCTTTTTTTCCTTTGACTCTGTTTTAATGTAAAGTGTATTTCAAATTTGTTTTTTACTCTAACGAATCTTAGGAATTGGTCTGTATCCAAAAGAGATGCAAGTATACACTTGGTATAGTACTTTATAGTTTTTTGCATGAGATCTGGCTTAGCAGCAATTAACACTATCACATTCTAGTTAAGCTGACACAGAGAATCATGAATACACTCCCCACAACAGCAGGATTTTGCTGCTTGTGAAATATCTCCTCCTGGATAGAAATTTTTGAGGATCCATACAATTTAGAGGCAATTGACACTGCTCCTTCCCCTTGTGTGACACACCACCATGTCTCCCATGAAGTAACCCGCAGAAGGGTGTGTGAATAGTGGGGCAAGATGCAGATGCTTCTCTTTCATAGAAAGATTTATGCTGACAGAGCTCACTTGGATACCTTTGAAGAAAAGCAGCTGGTAAAACAAGGCCTATGGACAAATTCTTTAAATCCTTCGAGACGAAGTGACCCAGACTGATAATCTGTACATTCCTACACTAGCAGGAAAACATATACATTTGTCCCAGGACCAATTCCCTCTCCCAGATTTACATGTTTTTTCTTTATACTCAGACACAGAGGGGAGACTGTTAAAAAGACACAGACCTCCAATCTTTCCCAGAGTGTAAAGATTTCCAACTGTGAATCCTAGGAATGTTGCAGCATATTAAAGACTGTACTGAAGTGGTTCTGGAAATCCATAGATTATGAGGCTGTACTTTGATATTTTTTCAAGCTGTTACTCTCCCTCCTTATTTTCCCATTATCCATTTTAATTGTCTTTCTGACTGACTGCAAAAATTCAAATTCAGAACATGTATTTTCAGTCTCATCCAACCATAGTTGTTCCCCCTATAATATCTATGCAAAGCATTAATTACTAAACTGAACTTGCAGACATTTAAAAATTGTTTCCTTCTGTCTTTGAAAATGTTTCATTCATCATACAATTTAATTCATTAAAAGTGCTGAAACATCTCAGGATACCTGCATCTTTTTATTTCCCCTCAGCCCCACAAGTGGAAAAAAATGGGGGTGGGGAGGTTGGGCGAGGATTTTACACACACTAAAGTTTACAGCTTTGATCTCTTCTTCCTGCTCTGTGGAGCAGGAAGCACTCAGGCTGAGGATCATCTGCAGCCCACTGGGATTAAGAAAGGTGGAGTGAGGAAGAAGCTGCAGAACAAGCATGTGCAACTAGTAGGGGAGAAGGTTGTTCTGGGAACAGAAGAATTAATTGCTAGATGGTGTGTGTGTGTGTAAAATTAGGTCACCCTAATTTTTTAGACTATTTTAAGACCTGATAACTACTCACAAAGCAGTGGTGCAATAAGGCCAGAGAATTTTGGTGGGGCTTTTAGAAAAGTCACAGACATCTAGAGAAGTGGGAGAGCTCACAGGATGCATGAGCTTAGCAAAGAGGAACTCATTGCAGGGGGAGCTCCACAAGGTTTTTGATGGATATCCTACCATATAAGCACTTTCTGAATTTCCTAATTAATCATAAAATCTTACTCATCTGACTCCCAAAGCTGAATCCTATGTTCCTTAAACTATGAGTAGAGACTCTCCCAATCCCTCTCCTAGGGAAGTTCTCTAGGGAAGTTCTCCAGGATGACGCAAATTATGCCAAGGTACCACCAGGTTGACTTGCTTGCTGGACTTTGAGCATTTCTCGACTTGTTCCTTATAGTGGCAATTATTTTGCTTATGCAAAATCTCTGTCCTACTTTTTCTCATAGAGAGGAAGAAGCAAGGCTGTTATTGTATCTTTCTGGATGTTTTCTTCCTCTTTCTTGTTCTTCATCTGAATGTTCTCTTGACAGACAGTCAATTTTCTTTACCTCCCTCACAAAAAGCCACTCAAAAAGGCAGAAGCTCATGGGATAACTCCAGGATAGAAAATTAGAGGTATTTTTAGTGTAAGGGAGACACAAAAAAGAATTAGGTTATTTCATTTGAGATTCATGAATGCCCTTAGCAATGAGGCAGGCTGATGGCATGTCTGCTTCACTCAGGACAGACACTTCAAAACACAAGATGCTCTACAGCAAACTTCAGCACCTGTCCCTGCCTGCAATTACAATTGCGGATGAAACACTCAAGCACATGCAGCACAGCATTATAGAAAAAACAAGGTGGGATGTTTAACCAACCTACCAGATTCACAAATGAAGGAAATTACATTAAGAGTGTAGCCATTCATTGACACAAGAGAAGCAGAACTTGCTTTATGTAAGTTTGTAATTGTTGAAATTAATAACAGTGGCTCATCACTTTCTGCAGGACTACACCAATTTACTGTGCTCTTTTATCTCAATTACTTTCTGTATGTGTCTTATATTTCTCTATTAAACTCAAGTAATTGTAACACTACGGTAATAACTTTGACATACTTAGTATTACATGATGGGCTATTTTACATTATCCTGACTGCCTTATTTATATTATAATTATTAGCGTCTATATAAAGGTGATCCATTGAACTAATAAGGTTTTCAGACCACTGCTTGTAACTCACCGATTTTCTTCTTTTATGCAGGAATTTACCTTGCAGTTGTAGTTGGGTTTACCTTCTCTTTTATTCTGACAATTGTAGAAAAAAGGCACCCTACTTTAGCCCCACAATAATGGTTCTTAATACCTCATTTTTATCATAGATTCTATTAAGATGACACAAGCAAATGGGAAATACTACATTATTTTTCTCAACTGATCTGCTCTTTTGTTCAAAAGTACTCCCAAAGTACCTGTCTCACTCATCACTGCAGAAGAGATGACCAAAACATGATTTTTTCATGTTCACCAGTTAGCACTCTGAAATCTTATGTAGATGTTGTGTGGTACATTATCCACACAGTTCTCCTGAGAGGAATCTGGGTAATGCCTTCTAATGTCACAGGCCTTTAAGCCCTTCTGTGTCTGCAGAGTTGAATAAGTTCCTGTCTCCTTCACTGTTTACCCTATCTGTCCTGTGGGGACACTAACTTGCAATCAGTTCTACTGCAATTTATAAGTCAAGTAAGGATGTCATCAATGAAGATGAAATATAATCCAAAAAAGACACTACTGATGACAATCTGGTCTTGTTCAGGTCTTCTGCATGTAGTGGAATTTTAACAGATCCTTCAAGCTGTATTTAGCACACCACTGGCTTATAACATAAAAAAAAAAGAAGAAAAACACACAGTAGAACTCATAAGTAGATTGAGATACATAACATTTTTGCAAAGAAACAAACAACTACAGAATGTAAAGATCAGCTTACTCCATTTACAGTTCTGCTCCTGTGCCCCATGCTAAGACAATTCAGGGGTTAGCCAATTTGTTGGAGCACATCAAGACTTCTGGTGGAACGGGTTTGTTTCTAACTGCTTTGCTCTCCAGCTATGATAAGAAGAATTTCATTCCATCTCTCTTATTTTTAAGCATTTGTTGACAGCAATCTTTGCACAGACTGTGACTGTTAACCTTTACTTTAGTAGAGTTTATGCCCTGCTAACAGTAACATCTAGATATACAGACTCATTATTATTTTGCAGACAGTTCAGAAAGTAGGAGCAAATGGCATCTAACAGCCAGAAAAATGGCTATTAAGGAAATTATTTTGCTTATCAGGGAATAATTGTACTATACACAGCTAATTTCTCTCTCCTTCCTGTCCACAGCACATCAGTGCAGCTCTGAGTATCTTCTCAGTGAAAAGAAAATGGGTAAGGTAAGAACTTAGTCAAGGAGCAGCTGTGTGTAATTGGGCTACAGGTCTCGAACACTAATTACACTCCAGGCTTAAATGATTTGCAGTTTTACTGCAAAGTAGATGGGGTAGATGGTAGATAAAGTGTTATGGTCTACACAAAGTAATACAGACCATCTTTTTCAGGCTTTGATTCAAAAATTTGTGTTGATAGCAATATAAGACTCCAGACTACATTGGAAAGGAATGGGAAACAACATTGCTTCTCAAATGTTAATTTCTAGATAGGAGACTATCATGGAATTTGAGTTAAATTGAAGAGGAGAACCAAGATTTGGCTCCTTTTTGTAATGACCCAAAGAAGTATTAGGCACTGCTACCACCTGGCTTAAAATTAATAACATAAGAATCTCTAAAGGTTTAGAGAAGGCTTTGAAGGCTCACTAAGCATGAAGTTAGTAAAAACAACAACAACAATGACAAATAACAAAAAACACAACCAACTAGCCCAAAAAAAAACAACAACCCACCAACAGGATATTAATCAGATTTCGTATGCTTTTTGCTACCATCTGTCCAGAAAATAGGTAAGATTCTGTCAGAAAGGCTGTCTGGTCCTAGATCTATTGGCACTTGAAAAATAAGCCGTAAACTACTCAGTAGTTCAACTCAAGGTTTCTTCTAATTTTCCCAGATGACTCAAACACAGTGGAATAAATGCATCTGTCTTGCAACTGAAGAGATTTGGTGTACTATATCAACTGTCCTGAAGCTCTTCAGCAGAGAATAAATAAATCAAAACCTGTAGAAATGCTTATACTCCCCAAGGATCTCATTTCCCCAAATTTAAACGTCCTTTTTAGTGGAGACTTTCTGCCATCGCAGGAGTAAAACTACTCTCTTATTTCTGTAGTGCTATCTAATTACTGTGCAATACGCAGTCCTCCCATGAGTGAATATCAGACTTTTGCACCTAAAACTGCCATTTCTTATGTTCTAAAAGCTGCTGCCTTCATAGCTTCTTCATTATTGGTTATCCTGAGCCATGAATCATGAAAGATGCACACCGCAGTTCTTCACAAGCGCAGATAAGGAAATCAATTTTATTTCATGAAAGATAAAACTATTGGACTGGAAGATGAATGAACAATTCCAGCTGCTTTACGGCAGCAAAATTTCAGTGATTGATCCCAAAACAGACAAAAGCCTTGCACTGCATTGCTAAACTAGGATTCTGTACAGAAAGAGACTGATACATAATTTGTGCATGTCACAAAATTACTACACAAACCAGCAGTTTACTCAGGAAAAACACAGAAATAGAAACCAACAGTTTCTAGTGAACTGGCAGATAGAAGCAGAAATGCTTGTCCAGTGCAAGAATGTTACTTGCTTCTCATTCTTAATCTTCCACAAGTACTAAACCAAGCCCTAAAAACACATTTACCACATTTGGACAAGTGAATTAAGTAGATTGTGTGACTACATCTGACAATTATTTTGTGATGATCTAGAATACTTTTCTGTGAAGATAAACTATAATTATCTGTATAATGTAAAATATAATGACAATGTAATTATATTACAGACATTTCTGCAGTGCTGAGATTAGTTCTTCTGATCTTTCAAGACTGCTTATTTGAATAGGTATTTTAAATAAAAATATTCAAGTATGCAAAATAATAATTTAAACAAACACTTTAAATGAATGCTATTGGGTTGTCCACTCCATGTTTGAATACATACATTAGAACCAGACCATCAGAGCAATGCAATTAAGATAAGTCTTGCAGATGTAGCATCTCTATGCCACGTTCCAGAAAAAATGTAAAGAATAGCCTTTAATTTACACTAGAAACAAACCTTAGATGTTGTTTGTCAATATTTGCTTTTTAGTGTTTACTTGACTCTGAAGTACAGTGTTCAGATCCAAATACTAGCTTCCACACAACTGAGAGTATTGTTTTTGTCCATATGCTTTTCATGCACTTCCTACATTACTCAGTTTTTCTCTGAAGGTTCCTCCTTCTAGACTCATAATATTAAGGCAGCGTTCCTCTCTTTCACCTTCTTCTGAATCTCGCAGGCAAAACTGGTCATTGTGCTGAGATACCAACAAATGTTTAGTGTATCTAGTCCAGGATGCACTGAAAAACTTCGATTTGCTTAAGACAGTGTGTTGGAGATCTCCATTCTTATTGACATCTTAGTACTAAATGGTTGTGTGGGTTATTGCTAATGTTTACTACTACCATATTGGAAGTTACTTCGCTTTCCATATTTTTGCTCTTATAGAGAAAAAATATTCCATGAATTCTGGGATATGCACAGAAATGCATATGCAATAAAGCATATGTCAATGACATGCAAGAAAGCATATGTCAAAATCTTTTAGCCTAGAACATGAGTGCCATATGGATCTGACTGGAGATTTAAGTGATCATTCATCTCATAGCAGTTACTGCTATAGTCTGCTGTAGCTTGAGTTAACTGGGAGGATGGCCAGGGAAGAGAGAAAGCAAAGGCTGTGTGGTTGGTCTGACTCAGGTTCATGTACAACTAAACCAGAGCAGGCCTTGGACCTGGAAGGACACCTTAAGCCACATTTTGCCTGAAGCACACCTAATATCTGCTTAATGGTTGAGGAATCAGATACCATCTAAAAAGACAGGTCTGTTTTCCTACAGGTGCCCAATATGCCTGAGGTTCAATTTATCATATTCCTTAGCTTTAATGTATAGCTTTTAAGTAGCCACGTGTTTGAAATCTCACTGGGCTATATGGTTTCAAAACAAGAATGCTAGAGGAAAGTAGAACTTCAGAAACAATACAGAGAAGTTCTCACTCTCCGTTCCTTTGTTTGTTGATGGCTCCATGAAAATTTACAGCACAGCTCTGTAAAACCTCAGTAATGCTTTGTTGAAACTAAAATGGTTACTATTTTAAGGATTGCTTACTTGTTGAATGTTGTTTGTTAAATATAATTGCTGATATATATATATCAAAGAAAATTTTGATTAATTACATGAGAATGCACCATTACCCATTTCCAGTTAAGTATTACATAAAGTGAACTTTCTATATAGAATGCTCAGTTATCTATTAAATATTCCAAAGAATAGGAATTATTTTTAGAGTAGAACTGATAAATTTGAGCAGTCAACTGATAATGGGGCATTTAGTCTGCATCCTCACATGAAACTTCAGAAGCTGTTTTCTTGCTGTTGGCACATAGTTACTGTCCCTAGCAACTACTTCTGTCAGGACATCATATGGTAATGTATGCCATGAAAACTGACTTAGTTATGTTATGTATACTATATGTAGCAGTGGAATATAATATTGACAGAGACTCTAGAACTGAGAAGATAAAATCATAGAAAACCATAGAAATCATAGTAAATCACAGAAAAAAATCTGATTTTAAAATGGCTCAGAAAGATTAATTTAATGCTCTCTCAAGTAACTTGTCTTCACTGTGAAACTTGGATTTTTCAGGTAGGTATGATTTGACCTGATTTTAGAACAAAGAGGAACACATTTTAGCAAATATTAACTTGAAAATATTAACTTTTAGCAAATATTAACTTGAAAAAATATTAACTTGATCTTCAGCTAATAACTGTAAGGTGCTGAACAGCAGGATGTATATCCAATGTCAGCAGAGCTCACTGAAGGCATTGTGATGCTAGTTGTATACAGTGTATTATGTAGAATGCAAAGTAGGTAAGCATTTTTCAGTATTGATTTCAATACTGTGGTAATTAAGAACAGGTGCATATAAAAGAAGAGACACACTCTAATTGTTACTAATGAACTCGTTTACAATAGGAACTTCACATAATGAAATGCATAATTAAACATTAATGACCAAGATCATTACTGGCAATTTTATTCCACTTACACATGATTCTGGCCTAAGGTGAAGCCTCATGTTTTAGTAAAGCTGTCATTCACGCTGATGCTCCCTTGCTTTACAACTACATCATATTCTAGCCTTGAAAAGTCTTACAGATATTGATTTTTTATATGGATTTAAAGGAAAACTGCTTACAGAGTCAATGTCTGCTTCTAGCACTAACGGCACAGGTGGTAATCTAATAAATTACACCATGTTTTATGAAGAACAAGAAAATCCTGTGGCCCAGTATCTCTACAAAGCATTCAAAAGGAAATTCAGCCAAATATGTAACTACACGTGTAAACATTTTTAAACGCTATCTTTACAGTCATACTTGAAATTTTTCAGCTTTCCTTTAAAGTTACTGCTGTCAACATCCCGTGCTCTTTTCCTTTCCACATCAGCCACTGAGGAAGACAATGATAAAACAGCTGTTCTTCAGTGACTGGAGTCTTAACCCTCAAGCTCAAACTTGGCCTTGCCTCTGGTAATTCCAGCCTCAAAACGAAATGCTTTGGGAATAAGCTGCTCTAGTTGTTGCCAGCAGGCTACACTAGAGTTGGCCCAGCAATCATCGAAATTGGACCAAAGAGCAGAAGAGACCTTTAACCTGCTTGTGTGCTGTAACACCTGTCCTATCAAAGAAGAAAACTCATGTTTTGATTGAGAACCTATACTTATAGCTGAGGTAGCTGAGGAGATTGGTGCCACTATAACACTTCTGCTTGATCACTGACTTAAACCTTGCTCCAAGAAATGACAATTACACAGTGAAAAAAGCACGCAGTATTCCTAGCACAGAATTTGTGACAGGGATTTGCCTTTAATAGCCACTATTCCAAGGAGTTATTTACTGGGTAGTACTACCAGCTAAAATTCAGTATCTTTAAAAAGGATGCCTTTGTTTGTCCTTTACTTATTTTCAACAATATTTAAAAGGTAGGGTTAAAATATTAACATTCATTTCCTCTATACCCTGAGTGAAAATTAGAGATAGAAGAATCTCCAAAGGTTTGGAGATAAACTCAGTGGCTGTGGAGCATGTAAAATGGGACAGGATTTTCAGCAAATTTCCTGTACTTGTTCCCATAATGTGATCAGAATGTGGCCTTTCTTACCAGATTCTAACTTACTTGTTTCTGCTGGTACTTAAAAAGAAGCTGATCCAAACATAGTGGATTGCACCTACATCTTTACATCTACAGTGCAGCAATCTGTTACACTGTGTAAACTGTGCTTTCCATTTTAACTAGATTTTTTAAATTTTATTTTGTGCCCATACAATTATCTCTTCCAAGACTGATGATTTGCAAAAACACAAATAGAATTGCAGAAGATCCTTACAAGATTAAGGCACTGTGCAAATAAAATAGCAGGTGAAATTCAATATAAGCAGATACACAGCAACCTTGTATGAAATGATGAGTTCTTAGCTGAACATTATTACTCAGAAATCTTGATGTTAGAACAGATTTATAAGCAAGTTGTCTTAGTGCTCAGAAACAGAAAGGCAAACTGAATTAAGGTACTTTTTGATGTCTGCATCTCAAAAGAGATAAGTTGAAGAGAAAAACATTTGCTAAAACTATGCTAATCTCAGAATGCCCCATGACTGCAAATGACTGCAGGATGGGAAATACCAGTGCACATATACACACACTCTACATATTACTACATTCTTCCCTTGTCATCACAGAGAGAGAAGAAATCACCTTCGGTATAACCTAATAAAGCCATGCTACTTTCCTATTTTCGGCAAAAGGTATTTAGAGAATATTTTGTATATAGGGAACAACAAGATTAATGATATAATGATGACTAGAATTCTTCCTCTTGTCACCTCTTTGGCAAGGAGAATAGTTATTTGTACACAGCAATTTTCTACATAACATCCATAACATCCAAATTCTATCAAACACAAAAACATAGACATTTCCTTCAGGAAGGTCTTAAGGAAAAGCTGTAGGGAAGGCCTACCAAGGAAATTGCCCGTGTGCTAACCAAATTTTGCTGCTCTTTGCTTAGACATCTGCCACTAGCTGTTGTCAGAGACTTTTGATCCATCTCTCTGTGTGAGCTCAATCTTATGAGCCTCTGATCACAGAATCTGTTTGTAAAACAGCAGCAGCAAGCAGCAGTTGCTCAGTCTTTCATGAACTCCAATAAGACACTATTTTCAGATAAAATCTTTCACATATAATAATAATCTAGATAATAACTATAAATGCCTCTGTTCTATTTCAGCACCTTAATTAACTAAATATTCTTTAGAAGAAGAGAGATCGGGCTCCTGCTCATTTTGTGTGCACACAAAGCAGCCTCGTGTCAGTGGGTGGTTTGAGTGTGCAAAGAACGCGGGCGCTGGCTTAGAAAACAGGTGGAGAGTGCCCATCTGCAAGGGAGCGGGCAGCTCCATCTCCAGGCACATCCAAGGCTCCAGTGCAGGTACCAATGCAGGCACCAGACAGCACCAGCTCCAGTGATGGTTTGTTATCAGGCAGCCCGTGCCCGCCCAGAAAGATCAGCCCCTGAAATTGGATTGTGTATTCTGCAGGGAGCTGGGCCAGAGATTAGGGCAGAAAGTTGATAGCAGGGAGCTGGCAGCTCTGGCTGCTGAGTGAGTGGGTTGATATAGCTCGAGCTGTCTCAAGGCAAATGGCTTCATTCCTAGCTATAATGAATTGCAATAATCAAGCCTCGAAGTTGTGTGTGTGCATCACTGTTGCCAAATTAGATTCTGATAAGAACAGACAAGCTTCTGGTGCTGTGCAGAAAGAAGGTGACATTCCAGCAGCCCCTACTATTTGGATATTTAGATGCAGCAAAGACAGCACATTTCTAGTGCGAGAAGAGGTCACATACCTCTGGTATAAAATGACAGATATAAAAAGTACTTGTCTTAGTGACTTATCTGTGTTTATGTTAATTTTCTACAACAAACTCTCTCTTCCCATTAAAATTCAGACAAATTCTTCAATGCAGTTCTACTAAGCTTCGGTTTGAAAATGGTATTTTAAGGTGATATTTGTGCTGTCCCTGTACTGCTGCTCTTTATGGAGTATCATTTCCAACAACAGCTTAATATGTCTCAGCTTGGGAGAAGAAAAGAGCTGAACCTCTGGACTTCCTTTGTGAAGAGCTGGGGGGAAAACTGGCTTGCCTAACATTTTCTGCTCAGAGAAAAAAAGATTAGAGATGTCTGCACTTGTCTCTAACCTACAGAAGTCTGAGGTTCATCTGCTGGTAAACAGCATTAGATACTGCAGCAAAGTAAGAATGATGTGATATTTGTTATCAATAGAATAATTGGTTAAATGATGTTGAGTTTTGATATGTCTTGAAAGTGTATAAATAAAGAAAATAAAGTTAAAAGAATATAATTTTGGCATGGTTGAAAAAAGGCAACAAGGGAAAGATATGCTTCAGTAGGATACCTCTTCCCTTATATAAAATCTTAAACTTTAATTTTATTCTGGAAAAAAAAAAATCCAAGAGAATTTTCCAATGGTGATCCCACTACAGAACAACTACCTCTCGCAAATGTAGATTAAAGTTTTATCCAAAAGGAAGGTAAAATAAAAAGCAATTTTGCCTCAGTGAAGAAGAGCAGTTACATGTTTTAAACAAAAATGTATATATCACAGGGAATTCACTGGGGAAACACATATTTTAAACTTAAGGAGGAAAAAGCAACTTCAACAATGGCATATGTATCAGAACGTATGTATTTCTCACAAATAAAATTTGCTTGATCTCCTAATAAAACCTGTTTTTAGAGTTTATCAGCAAATGGAAAGATGCCGTTAATACAGATAATAAAGACAGCGTATTCTGATCATGCCTTATCCACCACAAAACTATTACCTCTGATAATGGGATTTTTACTGTTGATTCATATATAATAAAACATACCTAGATTTTCAGTTTGCTGGGGTTCTGCAACACAAAAAATCATGTACAAACTATTAGTCTATGCAAATTTTCTGTAACACAGCAGGTTGTATTTCTCTCTGTTTATCTGGAGTCACTGATATTCAGTAATACCTGTGTGCTTAATGATCGTGCTTGAGTGCTCTTGGATACCTGAATACTTCAGTGACATGAAATAAAAAGCAAGTGATACCCTAGTTAAACTTTTACTTTTTCATGGCTTTTTTTTTTTTTTTTTTTTTGCGTGTGTGTCTAAATTCTGGTTTTAGTTATATTGAGATAACCTCAATTAGTTGTTGAAAAGATATGTATAGTTCTGAGATGATGCATGGTTCAAGTAAAATGAATTGTGATGATCCATTGTTAGTCATTCTCTGACTCATTAGAAGCATTACTTTTATGTACTAAATCTGAAAAAAATATTTTAAATACATCCATCATTATTTAAGAAATAATATGCTTCAATTAGAAGGGTACCATGTCTATTAATATGATTATTGATTACAGTCACAGGTATACATGTAAGCATATTTGAAAATGCTTGCTGCCTGGACCAATCCTTAATTTCTTTTATCTTTCTAATTTTATATTGCCCAAGAAAACTATTTGGAATTAAAATGACTAGACAGATAATATTCTCATGAAAATACTGAAGTATGACTTATTGCCCTTCTTGGTTAGTCAGATAAACTGCAATCGGCACTTGGAAAGACACAGACACTATATAAAAATACCAAACTTTTTGCTGCATTGTTTCTAAAAGTGTGTAAAAAATTTTTTTTTTTTTAAATCTTCAGAAGCTGAAATTTCTCATTTTGAGCTACAGACTGAAAAACCCTCCAGTGTCCTGAGAAATAAAGGTTGTAACTATTCTGGCAAGTGTTAGGCAGTGCCAGTCATGCTTGCAAATGATTTTTATGTTATACCATAACTCTATTGCAATGCTTTTTAACTCAATTATGATGTAGTGTGAATCCAATCTCAGGGAAGCTAAAGAAATGGTGAAAACAGTTGAATTATATGGCATAATAGCACCATTAGTAAGTATCTAAATCCACACTTCTTTTTTACGCTTCTGCAGTACAAGCAAAACAACAAAACCAAAACAAACCACTGCTGGAGGTTAATGCAGCCTAATATACAATTTTTGCTGAACAGAGTAGAACTGTACCACAACAAGACAGCCTTCACCCAGACAAAGGCTTCCTCTTTCATAAGCATGAGGGTCAAACTCTATATTTAGTCTTCAAGGATAAAGTACTTCTATGTTAAACGTGCTTGTACTGAAATCTGAGCTAGTCCCTCATTTAGACATGATGTTACCATCCTTGCATCGGTGATATATAGACATGGAATCTTTACTGGAATTTTGAGGTAGCAACAGCAGGCACTCACGAGTTGGAAAACATCAGAGATTGGCTTGCTTCTTTATTATGCACCTATTTTATAAGAAATGTATGCCTGCTTCTGCATCCACAGGCTATTTTACACTTTCATCTGAGGCACAGACGTGATTTAACCCCGAAATTTAGCACCAATCTGAAATGATAATACTGGTCAATTAAAAGATCTTTCCACCCTGAAGAAGGACAATGTCTTTTGCAGTGACGGTGAAACGCACTTGTAGAAGTGCAGGCTTGTTCGGGGAGGCAGGAAATGGACCGTCCTCCTCTCCCTTTCATTCTGTGTATCCCACTACACCCTGCTCTCAGTTTGGAACATTCTGAATTCTTACCTAAAGGTTTTCTTCACTGTGGGGTGCTCACCAGTTCTGGGCTGTGCTGCTGATGATCTGGGGTATCTGGTCACTGGAGTATCTGGTATAGTAGTGTCTGGCTATATGTACATGATATTCCTTTATTTCATATTATTACTTTTATTTACACATCAGTTTCCCTTTAGTGGCCACTTCTTGGACACTCTCCCTATAAGCACGCTGAGCATGGCAAGTGCTGTTATCCTGGGTAGGACTGTAGTTGAGTTACCTCAACTCTGCAATGAAAGGAAAGGGGTGCCAGGACTCCATACCCAATATGCTTAGTATCACAGCGACTGTACCACCAGCCTCTGCATCAACCAAGCACTTTCAGTGACTCAGAGCCACATCTAAACTATGCTAGTTCTCTCTCTATTGGTTATCTAAGATATTGCCCTTCACTGTATCCATCATTTCCCTCTTCCTTTCTTTTTCGTTTGAAAGTTCCTTGCCTTTTGGATTTTATTACTTCAACCTAAGTCAATGGCAAAATTGTATTTTATATCTCCACTTCCAAATTCAAAATTGACTTCAAAGGGAGGAGCGCTTTGCTTCCTGTGGTTTGCTTGCACCATTTCTCTGAACAGAACTGAAATAGAGTGGCAGCCCCTATTGCTGTTAGATTCTGAGTAGACTCATTTGGGTTAAACAAAATTCCCTTAAAAAAATACAGATAACTACACTAACTACAGCAGTTTGTGTTGTTGAATACCACACTGACACTACCTCTACAGACTCTCCTACCTTTCAGGAAGTCATAAAAGCCTGTAAATTGTTTTAGTGATAGAAGGTATTTTAGACAGACAATGAGGGAAAAAATATTGAGCTGACAGATAAATAGCAAGATTGTGCCAGATATTATGGCTGTTTGCATGGCTAGCTGTTTGAGAACCAGACAAATGAGGCTGTCAGTTTTGATACTGACAAGTGCATAATTCACCTCCTAAGTAAACTCAATTAGAGGCATAGCTATGGACGGGGGAAGGCCTAAAGCTAGATTATGGTGCATAAAAGGATTAGAACCTGATAACTGTATAATGAAGAGTAAGCAGCTACTTCTAGCTTCTTAGGAGTAGCAAGAGGTGCTTGGAAAAGCAGTTATTCTGCATTAACCGTGGACTACCTTTGTGACAGAACATTACTTTCCATGATTTATCCAACCGGGGCACAAATGTTGTTAAATAAATGTCATGAGTTTAAGAAATATATGCAGCTTGCCACTTTGTTTGAATTTAAATCCAGCCTCTGCTGTATAGCTGGAATAATCTTCCATACCTTCTCTTTCTCACAGCCTGCTTTTAAAGAGAACTGTAGTATTTCTTCTGTAGTATTTCTTTTCATAGCACTCTGGCAGAGATCTGCAGGGTGTTGCATCAGAAGAATGCCAAGGAAATGTATTTTCTATATTGAGCTGCATTTCCTACATGGCCATGTCTTTTGTGTCATGGTGAAATTCAGAATCTATTTATTTATTTATTTATTTATTTTCAGGCTGCCTGATCATTTAACCTTTGCAAAGGAAAAACAGCAACTTGCTTCTATTTTCTGAGAGTGAGTTGGGATAGTTGGCTGATGCCAATAAGCAGTAAGCTGCACTGCCACATATTCTGCCAGTGACTAATGGTGATTTTATGTCAGTGGAATTAAGAGCACATGAACTATGATGACATAGCACACAGGGGATGTGTAACATCCAGGCACATGAGAAGGGAAGAGATAAAGAACAGAGAAAAAATTGGAGTGGAGCAGAAGTGACCAGGTCTTAAGGTCCTGTGGGAGCACAGCGAAGCTGGTCAAGAACTTGGGCAAAGGGTGGAAGGAGGAGACAAAGGCCCAGGGCCAGGAATGGAGAAGGGCAGCCAGTCTGTCTGGGAATGCAGAGACAGGCTTCAAGTTGGGACGGAGCAGATGAGTTTACAGCTACTGTGGCATTTCAGATCCTACTGCCTTGTACTGAAACTGGGCTCCAGACTTCTCATATACATAAATACAGACAGACAATTGCACTTCTGTTGCCACCACTTTCTTTCCACGAGTCACTTCGTTACAGATAGGTCATCACTGTTTTGAGGTGTAGCTTTAAAAACACACCAAGAGCAAGCCACCCACTAAGCTAACATATGAAAGATTAGGGGAAATTCCATACTTAGGGGAAATGGAAACATTTTCTTCAGAGTTTTAATTGCTGGCTGTTTGAGATTGCTTAGGGGCTTAAGACAGTAGATTAAAACCCAAAGAAACACAGCTGTGGGAAGAGAACAGTAAATATCTCTTATATGCAAATGCATCACACCTCTGCTCTATTTCACTGGCTATTATTTCCATATATATCTGTGTGGAGCAAATATAAGAACTACGTAGCATCAAAAAAAATATCTAAAAACGTCTTCTTATTCTTAATGTTGGAAACTTGAACTGAGCTGAGGGAGAGGATCACATGGTGGAAATAGGTTCCTTGTAGAGAACACAAAGCCAAATTATTCTGGCACACAAAACAATAGAAATATTTCTCATTTCAGCTGTGAAGAGCAAAAAGAAGACATTTGAAAAATAAATCTAATCCCAATTGATTTGGATTTTCTGCAGGGGTGTATAGAGATTTACATATATTTTTTTTTGAGGAAAATTACTTTTGAAAGCCACAAACTATAAGAACAGAATGCAACAGATTGATTATGCAAACAGAGCTCAGTCAGAGCACCAATTTGATCACAGAGGACAAAATTTTAAAATTGCTTTTAATCACCCTTAAAGAAATGCTTTCAAAGCAAATAGCATGGGGTAGTATTACAGATGCAATTAACATTTATTTTAAAATATCATCCATTTTTCTTGCAGATTTGGGACTGATCCACTATGGATAAGGGTACATTAGAATAGGCAAGATAGGTCTCAGCTGTAAAAATTATATCTGGGTCTGAACTAAGATCAGACATGTTTAGACCTGAGTTGTGAAACAGAGAAATAACATTTGTTTGGGAAGCCATGATTTGAATGCACTAGATTTTGATGGTATTCATATTCAGACAAGTTTGTGCATAATGTGAATATTTCAGGACTACAGGACCACAGTTAGCTCACACATATCTCTGTATGCAACATGCAAAATACTCCCCCAAATATCTGAAAGTTGCATCAGTTCAGTAGCTTAAAAAGGGTTTTGTAGCCTTGACTTCTGTCCACAGAATTTCACTGCTGGTTCACTTAGGGAAATTTAAGATTCCACCGAGGCAACGATGCCAAAATATTAGTTAATCGGAAGTACAAGAAATAGCTTTTTTTTTTTTTTTAAATAGATTCTTAGTATTTTGTATTTCTGCAATACCATCAGAAAAATTATTCTTTCACTTCCTGTTCAACAAATAATGCTCTAGATGGTAAAATGTCTGCTACACATTTAAATGACTACAACCTATTTTTACCCTGAATTGAAATGAGACAGTCTTGCTAAAATATACAGAACTTAAAATATCTGCCTCAGCATTTTACAGAAAGCTGTCATATGGAGAATATTGATATTTTGTTTCTCTTCAATTAGAATTAAAAAAAAAAAAGGCAAGCAAAAGAAAAACCCAAATAACAACAACAACAAAAAAAAAACCAGATCAGTTCATTCTCTATAGTGCCAATAACGCCCTGTGAAAATCACTCTTTTGCAGAATTTGAAGCTTTTACAGGAAATCCAAGTAATCTTTTCAACCCTATATCAAGAAGACAGAAGAGCCATCCACTGCATAGGGATAGGAGAAGACACCCACCCCAGATTCTGAATGGCAGCAGCACAAAGAGGAAAAGACTTGCTCTGCCTTTATCACCTCCATGCGTCCTGTGCTCCCAATTACCTCCCACTGCACAGTCCAAGTGCTTTGCCAGCTTTTCATCAGACTTCCTTTAGACCTGCTGGCCACTCATCTAGTGTTACCATTTCTATATAAATACGTTTTGTTGACACTTCCAAATGACTCAAAGACCAGAGCAGCATATCCATCTTGTTTGTCTTCCACAACGTAGCAGACATATTTTTTCTTCTTCTAATCTCATCAAGCTTCCTTCCCTCAGTATCCCTTTCATAAATTCACTGCTCTAAATGGTCAAGCCTGAGGGTTTTAATGACTGAACCCATTAGACTCAAGTTTTAGAAGTCTGACCCTCTCTACCAGACCCATATCTGAATGCACATAAACCCAAGCGCTACATCTTCACCACTCAATGGAAAACCAGGCACTGAGCTGGCAGCACCAGCACACTATTTCTCCAGATACTGAACCACAGCAGCAAAACCTTCAGCTTGTCTTCTAGACTTCACACCTTCCATCAAGATTAAGAATCACTGATTTAAAAAAAATAATAAATCACAATTCAATGCTGTTTGAAAATGCTACCTTATGGACAGAAATAAGTAGTAAGAAATTAATAACTTAAAATTCTGGCCTTAGTAGTTATTTCCAAATTGCAAGAAATGAGTAACTATCACCCAAAATATTATACAAGCATAAAATAATCAATATTTAAATATAAATAAAATATATTTTTAAAATGAACATAAAAAAATGGGGAACAGATTAATTCAGACCCAAGCGAGTTAACGGCAAGTTCATGCCTATTGACAAGTGCTTTCATCAAAAGTACATTGCAGAAAGTATATTACAAAAGAACTAAAATGCCTTTACTGCTGGCCTGAAGGCCCCCTCTATCTTTAACCCTGTTTTAAAGAGATATTAGGGCTGCTGTTTCTAGGTACATTCAGCGGAAGCTCCTTTTATCCCTAAACATTAAGAGAAATCAAATGCTTCTGTGTGTAACAACTGGCTGAAATATAGAAAAAGTGCACATGATAACAGAAGTGCTTACGTGACTAACAGCAAGGGAACAACTGCCTGCCTAGGTCAGACAATGAACGCATAGGGTGCTGTGTTGAAACTGAATTAAATCGGTGGGATTGCACCATCTGTGCTATCCTAGAACCTTTTCAGTGACTTTAATTTTCAGGGAACTTCACCATGAAAATTTTGTGCCTGCATTCAGAATATTAGTCTGATGACAACATGATGTGAATTTTTGCTTCTATATTAATGCATAAAAATTTTTTAGGATTCATCTGAAAAAAAAAAAAAAAAAAAAGGTGAGATTGATAGTATCAGGTTCAACTGCACGTAATTTTCCTTTCCATATTATTGGAAACCATTCTGCATACTGTTTTGTGTATTTTGCACTGTCTTAGGGAAGATACCTTTCCACAATGGTTGAAGCAATTCCTGTGAGAATATATTTCTGAACTGTCTCTCTTGGGCACCGTATAGTGTAAGTAAATCTTAAGATTCTCCAGTGAAAGACAGTTTAATAAAACACCTTATGGACTAGTAGTGTTAATGAACAATGACAATTGACTATAAAGTGAAGTGAGACGAAATTATATTAGATGAGGAAAAATAACATACATCATCTTTGCTTCAATAGAATCTGTGTATGGACATTAGATGTGGTGAAAGTCCTCCATTACATTTTATTGTGGATACCCATGCATTGGTATTTACCCAGGGAGCAGCCAACTGTTCCAAAATCACACTGCAGCTTGCACCAGCTTGCTATTCTTCACTTACGCCCCAGCACAAAATACATTTAAAACAACTGATACAGAAGCCACCGATAAAAACCTACACATGTACACAGAATAGCTGCAGGTTTGTTCCCTTCCTTTACTACCTCTAGAGTCACAGGATACTTGTGAATGAGCTCACTGTGCACATTGCTCTTCAGCCTCTCCAAGCTGAAGAATGCTCAGCTAAATCACGGACTGCATGATTGTTCAGAGTAAGACATTTGCCAAATGAGTAGCACGTGAAATGGAGAACTGATCTTAGGAGAAATAACGCGTAAGAGGAGTACTGCTGGTAGAAAACAATTTAAAATATTCATAAGGCTACTGAAGAAGGCGAAACAAAAATTTCATGAGGATGAAGACAAGTGTTCAATGGAGAAAAAAAAATGTTACTGTTAAGTCAGTTGCTAGAGTGAAAAACATACCAGCTGATTCCACTAAAGACCATGCTTTATATGTCTTGTTTCAAAAGCGTTTGTAAGTTTTTATATTCCCTAAAGGATTTTTGTCTTTGTGTGTGTGTCTGAGGGAAACCAGCAAGCAATTCAGCAGACTGTCATTCTGTGTGCAAGACAAATGTAAGGCTGGAAAAACAGATTAGTGCAGGCCATGGAAAAGCCTGCAGCATAGACTTGCTCAGGTCACTCAAATCTCCACCAGCACATTACATACTTGAGGAAAATGAAAATGAATTACCAAGCTAGAAATTACTCACAAGTATGGATTTGGACAGTGATAGTAAGGCTTGTCTTTTTGAAGGGGTAGTGGGGGAAGAAGCACGGAAGTAGCAAATGGAAAAGACGCATTAAGACAGCTATGGTAGGTAAGGGTACCAAAGAGCAACCCCCCAGTCTGGATGGCACAAGTCAGCCCAAGCCCCATGAAAGCAGAAGCTGGGAAGAGAACAGTGGGCAGCGACTGCCTCTGAGCTGGAGAGGCATTTGGAAAAAGCAGCAGCAGGCATGCAGCCCACTGCATGAGAAGTAACCAGTTTTTGCTGAGGAACCTCACCTACATCTGATCTGGTTAGCTGCTATCATGTTAGCCACCAGAAAAGCTAAACCACAGCTGTGCAGTGGTTGGAACAATGCAGGGCTGTATGCATAGACCAGGAGAACAAAGAGCAACCCTGCCAAGTCAGTAGGGATGTTTCTTCCCCCCAGGTTTCCATGAGCCTTGGAGAGCACATTTGCAAACAGACACGTAGCACAGGCAACTCTCTACAGCACCTCAGAATCTCAGCATTCCCTATCCTGAAAGATGCTGGCTATTAAAAAGATTTTAAATTTGGACTTTGGAGGTGACAAGGCCTCAAAACTCTAATCAGTCGCATGGGGTAAAGCAAATAAATCTTCCTAAAACTGTACTTACTTGAAAAAGAATTGAATTAAAAAGCTGAGATTGCTCATTTTTCATTGCTGACTGACAGACTTTCTTTCATTCCATACTATTATGCGTTTACCACAACAATGTTACTGTTTTTCCTTTATATTAGGAAGAAAAAAAGCGCATGAAATAACAGACAGAAGACCCACTTCCTTCTTTTCTCTCTCATGTTTCTTGGAAGTCATTTGTATATTTTCTCCCTCTCTCTCTCTCTTTTTTTTTTTTCTTCTTTTAATCTTTGTGAATTCAAACTTTCAAGTATATAATAAGAAATCCTTGTCCCGCTTCTTGTTGCGGGCAAGTAATTTTATCTGGCACGTACAGTCTCAGAAGGTTAAATCTTTATCTTCAAAGGTGTGACTTCTATGTGAGCAAGCTCCCATTCCCATTTGAACTGATGCAGATACAGGACCTACCTCTTAGGAGAAATCTGAAGATTAGAGGAAATACTGCTAATTTAGAGAACATGTGAAGATTGGAAAAATAGTTGTGAAATGATTAATCAATAAGCCTAAATAGAATAAGGTATTTTAATTTAAACATTTGATCAAGTCTAATTTCATTTTCATCTGCTGAAACTTATGAGTACCTATTAGAAGCTTTTGCATTTTGTGGAATATAATATCCAGAGGCTATGATCAGAAGACCTGGATGCAGGACTGAGAGTCTATTTCCCCTGCTGACACATACTGTTATAGCTCTTCAGATAAAATGTTGTGCAGGAAAAAAGCACTATTTTTAATAACCATGAGAATTAGAAATAAGTTATATTAATAGTTCCCCATCTGTCACAAGGGTAGTAAACCTTAATCAAAATTAGAAGTATGGTTAATTGAGATGCTATCACTCTTTTGCTACTAAATAAAGTTAAAATTTAAAAGATACCCTGAATAAACCCTCAGTTAAATGTCAGAACGTACTTGTGCATCAACACAAAATTTCCAGTATTTGTGTGCAAAAGTCCTTCTCTGCATGCCATCTCCTTAGCCTTCAAAAATAAGCACAAGCAACAAAGCCATGAAACTGTGTGACCCTGAGTCACCTGTGCATTCTGTTAGCCCTTGGAACGTGTTTTGTCAAAACCCTTACAAACACAGGGATTAAAACCACTGAACTTAAGGTATTAGAGAAAATACACATATTTGCCAAGTTACGGTAACTGCAACAGTTCACCTGAACATGCCAAACAGCCTCTGTGCCCACCAAGCGCATTGCTCCGCTCTCTGCGTTGAAGCATTCCTTTGGCATAAAAAGCTTCAAATACTGTGGTGGCAGAAGGCTCAGAGTGATCATATCATTAGCACTGATACCTTCTACACGGTTATTTTACTCTAACAAGGAGGAGTGCAAATGGAAGAGGGCAAAGGAAGAAAATGTGAAACTATAACAATAATTACAAATAAACCAGCACTTTTTGCGAGATCCCAAACTGTGTTTCTTCTCTAATTACTACTAATTAGCATTAAAGGAAATGACTATGAAACGCCAGTTCCAAATGAAAAGAAAAAAGGAGATAATGGGTACTGGTTTCATTTTTCCTTTGAAAATACATTGATTATTCATTTCTAGTAGCCATTTCTAGACTGACTCAAAAAAGTCAATAATCTTTGGTTTGAAGTAAACCAGAGAAATGTAAGTTTTTCTCTGCCTTTCCCACTTCACCTCCCCCCTCTTGTCTTTAATACCTAATTATATTTATAATTTACCTCCTTCAAATTTAGAAAAACGGTATATGGCTTATCATACATTGAGACATAGCCTACCAGAAAGGGTGGTTATGTTGTGATGTCACTTACTCTCAGCTTTTTCCCAATTCTTATCAGCCCATGAGGTATGAAGCACTGAATTAAGGCAGAAAAGCTCACCATGAAACATGCACCAAACAGAAAGCAATCCTATAACAGTTATAGGGTCACAGCAAGAGTGTACACCAGGCTTCTCTTGCCAGCCCAGGCCACTGAAGTGCCAGAGGCACTCCTGTGAGAACCACTCAGCTAATCATGCTTTAAGACACAAAGAAAAAGGCTGCTGACAGCCCAAACAAACCAACGCCCCCAACCATGCTCCCCTTCCAGCAAGAGACAGTGACATTGTCAGCAAAGGAGGAATAATCTCTCCTCTCATACTGCCAGTCCCCTTTGATCTGCTCTCTCATTCAAGACATGGATTTGTAATTACTTACTTATTTTCTGATCCCTTCCTTGTATCTGCTGATTAGGAATTGGGCCCTTGGCTGGCACTTGTGCATCAGTCCATCACAGAATGGTGATGGTGATCTGTGAGGCCATTAATGGGGCCATACACCCAACAATGCCATTGTGACTGTCACTCTGGAAATCTCTGTCAGAGAGTGAAACACTCATCTCAAATAAGTGATGGCATACCACAAATGATGGTGTGATGGGGAGTGGAGAAATTTTACCAGAATACAGAAGCGTGTCAAAGAATCCTACTCTGAAAAACACTTTGAATCAGAGCCTTGGCTTGTGGTCTAACATGCAACATACCTCTCTGTGGGGCTTTCTTGTTTCCTGGTTCCAAAAAAGAGACACCAAATTCTTGGGAAGGCAGATGTGCAAACGCCAAGAGAATTCCAGGTTGATATCAATCCCTCCAGGGTACTTCGCTGAGCTGCAGGTCAATGGGAAGTTTCTTTGTCTTTTTAGCCTTGGAAGTATCAAAACACATTGTTCTTCTGGAAGTGGAAAAAATGTAGATTTAGTCAGCTAGTGAGAATGAGGACATAAACTGCTGAGATCAAAATGTCAGTACAAGCACTCGATCTGAAATAGAGGGTTCTAATCACTGGAACTGATGGATAAGAAGAGAACCACTTCACATCTGACAAAGCAAAATGTAATTATTATGAAAGCGGTGATAGGGCAGGTAAATGACTTGCCCCCAAATTTAAAAAGTCAAACTTAGTTAATTATACCTCAGCTAATAGAAACAGCAGTGATAAGACTGTTACAGATTGGTGAAAAATTAATGAAGTCTTTAATGAACTTCATGGTAAATTACATAAATCAGAGCTAACTTAATAAAAACCCAGAAGATTTTTAGCAGCGATTAGATTTTCCAGCTGCTGAAAGATAAAGAAAGTAACTCTACTAAAACACTCTCTTTTCTGAAAGACTCAGAACAATATAAAAGTAGTGGAAATAGATACTTTTTTTTTGAGTTTTGTTTTTAAATGGTCATTCCCAAAGCCAACCAGAGAGTGTTTGAAACTCCTACATATCAAGTGATGAAGTCACCATTTCTTTTCTGGTGAATGTGAGGAAAGATCTGTGCGTGCTGTGTAAACACATTTATAAAACAATGTGTTTCATACAGTGAAGTTTTTGCTGGACTTGCAAGTAAGAGATAAGCAGACTTTGTAGAATTGTTTGAATATTTATTTTTTAAAAACCCCAAACCCCTGTGAGGAACAAAAGGCACACAAGCTTTCAGAGACAAGTCAGCTTCCAAAGACCTCAGCAAGATCAAGATTCCTCACAACACTACTGCGAGAATTTTGCATTAAATGGCCAAGTGGTCAAACATGGATATATTAGGAAATAGGGAAAAATTTCAACAAGGTCATATAGGAATATATATTGAAAGGCACAGCCAGCACTTTGAGCCAAATTTCCAGTACATGTCAAGATGCTTAGAATGCTTAACTTTCCATCTTGTCTCTTAGACTCTACTTGGAATTAAACTATGAAGAAAATATGTTGAAATGTTTCATATGTTGAAAATCTATTTTGAATTAGGCCTCCTTCAGATTCTTACAATTTATGTTAATTGTGAATTACTAGTAAGGGAAGGGGGAAAAGACAAAAAAAAAAAAGATTGTACCCTATCTTCTAAACCATGCCAAGATGCCTTGAGCCAAATTAGTCACATGAGAATCACAAAGAAAGTCATTAAAAAAGCCTGGTTATTTTCTGAATTTATCAAACTAGTGAAAAGGAATAGTTCTCACTCATTTTTAGAGTTGCAGAGCTGTATCAGAAATAATATTCTAAACAACAGCTATGTCTGAGCCTACACAAATGTCGAAAACCATTAGAGGAGATAAGGATTTCATAAAAGGATGAACGAGGAACAGAGTTTGTGGTTTGCTTTAAGCAAAATGGCTCTGAAGTTGAACTGTAAAGCCATCATATAATTTATAAACACAATGACCAACTGTTATTGTTTTTTTATAAACATTTTTCTTCCCCTCCTAAATTCATTTTGTCACTCTATACCCTCGGTAGCACCTGCAGTCACAGCATCAGAGATCCCCTAAGGCTTCCACGTTCCCAACAGCAACCCAGCAAACCCATGCTCTAGCGCACTGCCTGAAAAGCCAGTACCTTGCAGAGAGACATAATGAAAACTTACCGTGTAACTCCGGCCCTTGTGGTTTGCTGATGATGGCTGAATTCACCAAATAATAGCCAAAGTATTTTCCCAGAGTACGCATTCAGTTAAAAAAAAAAAAAAAGCATCACACGAGTTGCCAGCTTAATACTTCCAAACCAATTATATCCTGCCTTTTTCATTTCTCACTTAATTATTTTTTTTCTTTTTTGGTATCTTGTTTTCAATTTGTTGTTCAGATTGTTAATCAAAATTTTGGGATATGCCTAGCAATTTCCTATTTGAACTCCAAATCATAGCATGAAGCCTAGACACTTAAACTAATGCTCAGTACTTTAACATAACCTTGTAAGAAGACTTGCCTAGACACTGAGAATCACAGACTGTTTAATAGATGGTATTTAGATATTTATTTTTGTCTTAAACATTGACAAATCATCCTGGAGCCACATTGACAAGCAAAAACTCCTAAACACTAGGTATCTTGTGACCCTAGATTATGCAAGAGAGATCGATCTGCTCAGTATGTGTGGCACTGGCTGATGCAGCCAACCAGAGTAATAAAATGCAAAGGAGTAATAAAAAATAAAACTCATTAGAGAACATCTCTGCTGGACAACAGGCTGCTCAGAGGATACCTGACTCTAGAAAAGGGGCTTTTGAAACTACCTCAGCACCGCTACAGGAAAGGAGGGAGACTGGAACAGGGGTTCTGCCATTCCTACTCCATACTGTGAGCAAGGCAACAAGAAGTGAAAAGGCAGAGGCTTATTGCAGGCTCGGTGTGCAAAGCCTACCAAATGGAAACCAGTAAGGTCTTTCTCAGAAGGACAGCACAACAGTACTTTCCACCCCAGCCAGAACAGGGAAGGAGGAAAGTTTTCAAAATAGCAGTTCTCTTGCACACGGGGCTGACTTTCCAGCTGTTGCGCAGGGAGTTTGTTCTCTCTCCAACCTTGGTGATCCCTCCAAGACCCACCTGGATAAAGCCCAGAGTGACTCTGCCTCAACCAGGAGGTCAGATCAGAGATCTCCTGAGGTCCATCCCAGCCTGAATCATCCAGCGATTCTCAGTATTCCTGGTTTATCACTGTGCCCAAGCACAAATACGAAATTCTCCTTTAAGACTATCCTTGGTACTTTCATTTCAAAAGATGAAAAAAAATATGTTCAAACTATTTGTATATAAATGTGAACAATTTGTGATGAAAGTGTGCTCCATGCAGAACTGTGCTGTAACTATGGCAACTTCCATGAGAGAGACATCCATTGTAAATCTAAAAGGATCTCATTTTGAAGAGATTTAGTTGTACTAGTCACCAATTTATGAATATTCCAATCATGTAAAAAACACCCCAGTTTCTTACAGAATTGCTTTTAAACAGTGCAGCTATGTGAATGAGAATGCCATCACCAGCATTTACGTTGAATAGTTTCTAAATTTTATTTTACGATTCTTTTGCAACTTAGGAGTTGCAAAAATATTTTGGAGGCTACACTGGGATTATTTGGTTATAAAATCATTGTAGCCTTACTTAGTCACGTTTCAGCCATTCCACTCTTCTTTGCCCTATTATATTTTTCATGTACAGGTGACTAGTCAGTTTGTCTTTCTTTAAATACTTTCATGTTGAACCCAGCTTCTCATGGGAGGAGAAATTCAGAAATAAAGGATGGTTCCTCCCTCTTAGTACTCTGGCTCTGAGCTCTCCTTAAAATCATTAGCTATCTGCAGCCTCTCACCTAAGGCAATGCTGGACCAGTACTCCTTTGTGGTTTCTGTCCATCTTGTAACCCTTCTCAGTGAAACACTGGCCTTCCTTTCTCACTAAATTTTAGTAAATTCTCATGTGCCAGACTTATTTCCAAGGCATCAAACTCAGTGTTGAAGTTTAGGGCAGTTACTTTGTGCCTTGCTGACTGGCAGATCCACCTACTTACAGTCACAATTTAGGGTATGTAGAAATATGTCCTTAAAGAAGAGATTCAAAATAAATTTCCACAGGTCCTCATGCAGGCCTGGATTTTCATTTTGATGTGATACATAAATTTAGTGTTTAATACAGGAATTTTAATGTATCACTGAGCAAAAACAAAAGCGAAGGACTTCCACTACTGTCCTATTAAATCTGTCCAGTGGAAGACTACTCAACTCTTCAGAGATGTTAATTTTGAACAACCTCTTATGAGCAAATCTAGGCACGTTAATTTAATGTACTTACCCACTTCTACACTTTCCTTCTCAACAAGAAAAAATGCTGCTTGTACAGCCAGAATACTCAATCCAACCTCCCTTTTGTGTTATTTCAGCACTGATGCACCTAAGTATTTACTCATGTCATGAACATTTTCATATCTCTTTAACAAAACAGATCAGGCTAAGGGAACTTTCACGTTATCAGCTGCATCTTGCAGCCCAGATAACTCAGCTCTTATGTTAACCCTGCCTGTAGGTTACAATTCTGTTGGATAGCTTCATGGAAAAGGAAGAAACGTCATAAATTTTGAAGGTGGTTATTTTCTTCAGTTTGCCGTGGGGCTAAAAGCAATTAGTTGCATCTCATCAAAATGCCTGTCTTTTAAAGAACATATACTTGTCAGATTTTCTCATTTATCTTCTATTTAGTTCAGTAGTTTCAGGACCGTGAGTTGTATTTGAAACTTCACCTACACCTCATTTTTTAAGCTAAAAACAAAAGCATTCTCCCACTCTGACCCTACTTTTCTAACGAGGTTATTCATTTTGGAAGAGAGCAGTATGAGACTTTGGGCATCTTTTTTTCCCTTCTTTTCCTCCAAGTTAACATAGGAAAGTGAAGATGAAGATTTTAAAGCTGTAACATACGTGGTGTGTGCTATGCCCAAAGAATGAGTACATATAAATGCACCTGTGGTAGTGGCTTCAGTCAGGGTCTCATTGAAGTTCGTATGAGCAAACTTTTAAAAATGTTCTCCAGTTCTTCTCTTTCCATTTTACCACTTTAGGGGATTATTTTTCACAAACATAGAGCACTTCCCACAGCAATTCCCCCTTACCAGAACTGCTGCTCAGATGCAGGTTGGCGTTGTTCTCCACCGTATGTGGAGCTGAACCAACGAGAAAGACTGAAAGGGACTGAAGTGTGGTGGGATGTGTGTACCTGCTTTAAGGTACATGTTAGACCTCATGTGGTTAGTTCGAGTGTCTTTGGAACATTCATCCCTTTGGAACGTGCACACATTTTCCAGTGCTCCTGCAATAAAGGAAGGTCTGTCTTGCTGTATGTCATTCCTTCTTCTGTTCATATAGAAATAGAAAGCGAAAGGTGTACCCAGTTTGCAGAGTGAAAGAATTCTCACTTAAATCCAGATATGGTGGCATACACTAGTTATGAACTGGGGTTCTGTTTTCCATAAACTCAATACTTAAGTTTCTGAGAGCAACCTGTTCTTCTGCAGAGATAGGAACCATTTTGTTTGAGTGTGGTTCATAGCACTCACATGCAGTGTTTCCTCATGGAAACCTCAACTTCTGTTTCTTTCACAGTGTTAATAAAAGCCAGATCAAAAATACATGACTGCCTTTTGTTACGGAAAACACAACAGTAATGCTGTTAAATTCAGCAGTGTGAGCAGACTGGATTGCAGCTGGTTAACTAAGCTGTAAAGCTGAGGGACAGAAGTAATCCCCTGTGCTCTACTGTCACCAGTCAAGCCAAGAAAGTACAAAATTATCTGGAAGAAAAAAAGTTTTGAGCTGTACTTTTAAAAACCTTCTAGACATGACCCATTTTTTTTTCCAATTTTTTTTCTTTTTTCTTTTTTGTTTGATTTCCTCTTCCAGACTCTCCATATAAATGTATTCAGATATATGCATCCGCTTTGCTACCTCACATCGACCAGTTTGCTGCTGTATCTCATAATGCTGGTTAGGAGGTGGAGCTGATCTGGCCGCATCAGTTTCATGAGGCTGCTTGTTTGCTGAAAGGCAGCAACCATAGCAGACAGTAGCATGAAATATTTAATTGGATACCTTATCGTGGCTATTGTCAGAGACAGATTAGGGATAAGCAGAGTATACCAAAGCCTTCAAAGCCAGCACCTACAGTAACGTGATTACATCAGAATCTCAGATTTGCTAATAGGAAAACAAGGCAGTATTTCCAGCCCTCAATTATGAAAAAAGCCGGAAAGCCTGAAGGCATCTCTGTCATGGTGCTGAAATACGCTAAAAACCCCAGGCTGCCTTAATTCAGACCTGGGAGTCATGCCCATCTTTACTACCTAATTAATTGTAAAGATGAGCTTGCAGGAAGTGCAATTATGTGTCCTTTCTGCTGGGTTTCAAGGTATTTGGCAAAGAGATAGGCAAATTTTTTATTTGCTGAGCAGGAAATTCGTAACTCATTATAACCTCAGGAAGCTAAAACTATTTTCAAAATTGGCAAATAATTTCAAAGAAAGCAGAGAATTTTACAAGAATGTTCCACATTTGAATGTATCTCTCTTCAAAATAATATTATCCATTCGAAAGTAGACTAAAAAGACAACAGATTTAGAAAAAAAATATTATTTTCAAATGTAATTCTTCTTTTGGTCCACAAACATCTTTGAGTTTTGGGAATATCTACAAAGAATTTTGCATTTTTTCATTTCCAACATGTCTGTACATCCCCTATTTCAGAAATATTTGCAAGTACTTCATAGTTGTAGGAAAAGAAATAAATTGAAAACATGTTTTCTTAATTCTGGTATCTGAAAACAGCATTGATTTCGTAATGCTTACCTCTAACCTCTCTGCAAAGCACCTTCCCGAATTGGACATGTCTTATGGTCTTTGGCTGAATACATAAGGAGATCACTACTACAGGGACAAGGATGGAAATTATTTTCAATGACAGCGTTGTGATGTAAATTCATTCACACAGTTTCAAGAAATGCCTAAAAATGTTGAGGGAAACACAACGCTGATGAAGCACTTACATAGAAAATCTAAATTAATCTTGGGGGTTTTTGAAGTATTCATTAAAACACATCAGAATGCCAAGCATTTTTCATCCACAAAGACAACTATGTCTTACTACAGATTTCATTACAAATTTTCAGTAAAGAAACATGGTCATACAAATTAATATAAACCGTCTACTGTTATTTTGGTCCAATTTACACCATTTAAAGAAAATTTAACAAAATTATTTTCTGAAATATCAAAAGCAAGCAGAAAGAATAACTCTCTGTATTTGAACAATTTCTATATAATTACAATATAAAAATGTACAGGACTGTTCCAAAGATGAGGAAACAACTACTCATTGGTTAGAGACTTTCCAAAGCTTTTACATTCATATTTCCACTAAAAATATAGGAAGAATTCTGAGTACTTTGAACAATGATTTTTCTTGGTACAGCATAAGCATAGAGATGTTTGGGGTTGTTGAAAGCAAATTAAGACTGGTTCTTCTATTCTTGAATGCAGGAATGTATTCAAATGTCTGTTCTTTCAACCTTCTTTTTGTCTGTCACCAATATGGTCTTTTCATGAAAAAATGCAAAGGACACCTTCATTCAGTGTCATGGTAAATAAAAGCAGAAGTATAAGGGGTAAAAAAAACTTGCTTGGTATATCTGAAAAGTGGTAAAAAGTGCTGAAATAAAATTCACTGATCTCCATCTACTCATGCTTATTCTCCATGAATATATGAATTGGTTATATCTAAAAGTTTCATGTTAGTGTCACTTTAAAGAACACAATCTGCAGAATCTGCAGTTTTCCTCCAAGAAATCTGAGTAGAAGTGGCCCAAACACAGACACATCACTGGTTTTCAGGCCTCAAACACCTTAAGAATCTCAGAAGCCAGACAAAACACCCAACATCCACTCATAAAAGTGGGAATACTGTGTTGATTAGTAGTACTAGTATGGTGAAATAGAAATCCTAGAAAAAAAAAAAAAAGACTTTGGTTCTCCTGTTTTCTTATACAAAGCAATTTAATACCAGTAAAAAAAGGAGTTTGCATTCTTAGTTTTCAGCCCTTCATTAATGATTCTTTTTCTTTTTCTCTCTCCCCCTTGTGAGTAGGGTACCACTTTAATGTTAACATGCACAGCATGATGATTTCATTAAATGATTTGCCAAGACCTCATGCATAATCACCTCATTGAAAAATAATGAATAGTCATTTATGTCCTGTCAATTAGTAATGTACAATAATAAGGGCTGATACTGGTTTAACCCTTATACCGTACTTGAGATGGTGAATGCAACATGGTGGAACGATGCTTTGGAAAAAGTAGATAGACTACCCAGGACATACTCAGAGAAGGTATTTTGGCCATTAGGCATTAACTATATATGAACACTTAATTAAGAACGCAGTCTTTTGTTATATATCACTTGTACATCATTAACAGAATGAAATTTGGGTTTTATTTTATTTATTGATGACATGTAATTGCCACCAGGCTTCTGTCTGCTCACCTGCTTTTAGATTCGTTATGATTTGTAAGATCTTACCTATCCTGGGAGAGAGATAATAACACTGCATTTGTACAAAAAGGATAGATTGCTTTTTTCTTTGTATAGTATAATTTTCTGTTAATATAACGGTAACGAGCCTTTAATTGATACAGTCTACAAAAATCTTTGAAAATCTCAAGAAATGGTTTAATACTATGAGAAAGAATAAAAAAGACAAATGAGTGCTTCCTGTGGTTGAGGTTTAGCATGTCTGATGATGCTAGCCTTAAGAAAGAATATGTCAGTACAGTAAATATGACTGTCTTCAATAAGCAAAAGGTTATTTTCTTGACAAGGAAAAAGGATAACTATTTTGAAAAAAATCTGAAAACAACAAATAGAAACTTAGCTTGATCTAGCTGACTAACCCAAAGACCAGCTCATAACTTGTAGCTGCTGCATGAGTGAACACTTGGTACTGCTACTCAGGGTTTAAGGGCAACTTTTCGGCAGCAATGTAAGACCAAGGATGTACTGAGTCTCAAGAGATGCCAGTCAATATTAAACAGCTCTCAGCTTTTTTTTTTTTCCTGTAGGTTGAGGAGAGATCCAAAATGCTTTTGATGGATTCAGAGACTGTTTCATATGATATTTTATTAACTTCTGCAAACTGTATGAAAACAATTCAAAATATCTCTTAGATAAAACAGCCTCAGCAAGAGCTAAAGCGATTCAGCAATATCCCATATGGTACCTCATATGTCACAAAACCTGCCTGGATCTTGAAAGTTAAGGTAATTTTTTTTCCCTCTAGGACTTAAATCTGCATTACAACAAATCAAACACAAATATGCTCTCCTTCCTGATTCTCCACCTTGGAAAATGCTATTTTTATGTTGCTTTATGCTTACAACACTGTGAAAGGAATTTAATACTTATCTTCCAATGACAACTGCTTGGGGTCTTGAAACTCTCTTGATATTTGCAGGCATGAACCACTACGGAACTTGGCTTATGAATAATTAAGTACATAAAGATCTAGTTTCTCTTGCAAATGGAGATAAACACCATCATCTCAAAACACCTCAAAATACACTCTCCCTTGCTGGCCTAAAGTCTGAGATACAGATTCCAAGCAGAAGATTTAGGACAACCCTAGTTTGCCACTGATTTCCAACATATATTTTTTCTTGCATTTACAGTTTATTCTTTGTGCTATCTCTAATGGCCTTTTGGAGAGAAAGATGGTAACATAGCTCTCAACTTGCTAAAGCATGAATGAGGAATAGCAAAATTTAATGTGGGATATGTGAAGCCATATGGAATTCTTTTTATAGCATAAACAGCTCTTTTTACAGCCTTTCTTGTGAGATCTCTTATTTAATAACTTTCAGTATTCAAAATGAGAGGACAACAAAACTCTATGGCAATCAGGCAACTCTGGCACAAAAACAACTGCTGTTTCTGTAAATGGTGGGCACTGAGATGCATGGCTAGAAATGACTCTGTATTTGACATTACTGGCACCTGATGCATTAAACTGTCACCTTTTCTTGGCAACCAGGTGCCCCAAAATATAAGACTACATTACAGTATATTATGCAAAGTCACAAATAAGAAAACAATTTTATGCATTGGTATATTGCAGATGGGAGGTAGCTGACACGGCAACCAATGCCTTAGGTCCAGGATTTTTACTTTTCATTTACAACTTTGAAGTGCATGGAAACTGATGAACAAAATTAGTACTGGTTATGACTGAAGACAAAAGATCATGAAAGTGACTATTTCCAACAAACTTTCTTCTGTGCCTCATAAAATCAGACCAATACCATGCAAAGGCATTGCTGAGCCATTAAATGGATAAATGGGGAAATGGAATACCTGAAGAAGAGGTTGCCAAAGCAACTCCACGTAATAGGCATGCAAGGAACATTAACGAAGAGCTTCATGTTTTGATATAAACCTCATAATTGGACTGAGAACATACTGATATTATTACCTGGGAAACTGATGAACTTAACTATTAGCAGCTTCTTATTGGCAAGAAACATATCCAAATATAACAGCAACACCTAAACACAGTATTTACTGAAACTCAAAAAACCTTGCATGTTAAAATGTTAAAGTTAGCTACACCATCAGCTGAAGCCTTTCATAAAATGGTATAATCCCCTTATGATCATCCCACTCTTGCTTCTCCACACAACGTGGTGTTATCCCCTGCAGCTTTTTCTCAGTCCATCCTGACACATCAGCTGCTGTGCAGTATAAGTTGAATTAGTTGAATTTTCACAACTCTACTGGCATCAAACTGTATTTTGCTCTACTAGTCTGTTATGCTGGCAAGGGAGCTGATAATTACTGAGATCACAAGGGCACCATCTAAAAACACTGTCACCTTCCAACTCAGTGGCACAAATACACTTGTCCTACGCCAAGAGCAGAAAGCTTACTAACTATGCCAAAATTCACTTAAGGAAAGAATTTCATGTCTGTGTGCAGAACAATTGCTATTTCTGAGGAGATACTAGTTACTTAAACATGGTATTTTTAGAAAGCATAGCAGATTGACCTAAGTAATTATGCCATTATTCACACATCTTTAACAGATCTGCCTTCAGCATCATTTTTAATGCAGGCAATTACACAACTACTATTTTCCCTGTGGGTAGCAGGACTGGCCATTAACTCAGAGACATTCCAATGACTCCTGTTCAAAGTAACATTCATTCTGTAATCTCCACAGTTAGTCTCTCCAGTCCCCAATTTCTTAGGCTCATCTTCTAGGTAGGCATATGCATTTTCTGTCTGTCATTTGTCTGCGTGTTCTTTAATAGTGTTTCCCTCACCTTGTTTTTGATCACAAAAATGAGAGTACTGGACTTCTATAGATGATATATTTTGGCTAGGCTAATCAGGATAGCTGGTAAGAAAGCCCGCTTCTACTTAGTCAACCTGCCTGCCACAGAAAGCTACACATCAGACTGATAGACCTTCTCGTGTTGAAAGAAGAATGACCAGCTAATTTAAGAGATATGGTGTTAATAAGGCTACCAAGAATCACTGACTGATTGGTAAGGGAAGGGACAACTCTCAACAGAGCTGTTACTTTGCCCATTATACGAATGAAGCCATCCTATAGAGTTTTGTGACAGCAGGCTCTAATTCAACAGTTCTGTCAGTTTTGGTTTTCTCAGCTGGTCTCTAAGTGGGCTACTTCACACCTGTCCTGAACAAGAGCCCTGGTGAAGAAGAAAACAGGGAAAGAGCTGGCCATTTGAAAAGATGTGTATGAATAACAAGTCTGCATTATTCCAGCATGACTAGATTCTCTCTGCCCTGAAAATTTCCCACCTAATCAATCACCTTGCTGCTGATAGTTTTTCGAACCGTTCTACAGTCAGAGGCTTTCAGTGCAGTAGCTTCTTTCTTGTTTTCATATCTTTCTCAAAACATACCTGGTCAAAACCCAGCAACTGTCTCACTCTGGAGAATAAAAATTTTACACAGAAAGTACTACATGATGAACAGGAAGAATCAGAGCATCAGTCTTTTCATCATTAGAAGATGATGTTTACTGATACAATAAGTGAGAGCTTGTGTGTGCAATCCTTAAAGGGAAATATATGCAGTGGCATAATGAGGGCTGTTTAAAACAACAAAAACAACGAAAAACAACAAGAGATGTTTCAAAATTAAAGATGAAGCAGGAAAAATATTTTGAAAAGTATCGCATAGGAATAAATTATTTAACCACTTGGTGTCGCTCTTAACTAGCGCTTGGGGCAGCTCAGCGCTTTCTATGACAGCCAGAAACATATCCTTGATAAAGAAACCTGACAGAGCGGGGAGGATTTCACTGGCTGTATTTTGGAAACAAAATTCAGACGTTCAGAGATTTAAATAGACTGACCTAACAATTCCCTAGAGGTTGCATGGTGGAGACATGTTTTGTAAGGACTTGTTGCTGAGATAGATAACAACCATTTATATTGCCTGGGGTTTGCAAAACTTGATCTATTAAACCCAATTGTTTGTTTTGTTACCATCTCCTTTCTAGTTCTTTCCATGCATAATAGATATTGTAGGGTTTTTCCATTTATATTTGTACATTATTTCCAATATAAATTAACATGTTTGAGAAAAAAAAATCAAACAAACAAACAAAACAACTCACTTAAGTCACTTTGGTTAGAGCATAACTGTGCTTTAATTACAGGACTGGACTTTGTGAGCAACCTGTGCTAAATCCCTGGTTTAAAGCTTTTTAGGATAGCAACCTTGAAAATTAAACTGGTAGCTGACTTCCCCAGTCTTGCTGGCTACATTGCTGAAATAATCTGAATAGATCATACAAATGCTGACAAGTACAAACAGTAACCTCTACTGCAGCCAACAAGCGGCAGGCAGAACAACCGCAGGTACCCCAACCACCTCCAGTCTTTGCACTGCACAGGTGCTGCCTTACAGTGAACTCACCGAGTCCTGCCACGAACACATTTTTCCCACCTTTATGTTACCACCACCATTTGGCTTCCATTAGCATCACTGGGATTGTTCCTGTGAGTGAGATAACTATTTCTCAGCAGACACACTCCTATGGCTTTGCTATGCAGGCTTTGCCAGTGGGATGAAGTAAGGGCTGGAAGGGAAGGAGCAACACTGACCTGATCGTGAACTGCTTGAAAAAAGGGAGTTAAGGAGACAGGCTCACCGCTGTGTTACAGCTTCGTAATTCTGCTGCTTTCCAGGGAATTGACTTTCATATTTATTGCCCACAGAGAGAGGATCTAGAAATGTGGTATTTATAAAATGGCACAGTCATATTTATAGTGTGGTTTATTAATGAGAATTTCAGGAATAATGTGCTCTGGGATTTCTAATACTTGAGTGCTGACAAGAAAAAAAGAGGTAGCAAAAACTTCCAGGTGTCCTCTGCTGGTTCTCTTGGCAAGGCTCCTGGAGTTGGGTATTTGGGAAGTGTATCAGGCTGTCCTGAGGTGGACGGAGAAAAAAAAAAAAAAACAAAACACAGTGACTGCACAGCAGTTCTCTCTGTTTTTCATCAGAATCCTGTTAATACAGAGGAGGTATTTTTGGAATTTCTTGGCACAGGAAACTTCCATTGACCACTAGAGAAGTTTCACCATCTGAAAGTCAGTCGGGTTGGGTCTGGAACCTGCTTTACTTTGTTTCCAGCTCATCTTCTCTCTCAGCACAATCCACTTTATTTATTTATTAAAATTCTTTCTACTCATTCTGCATCTTTCCTACTGCAAAGAGTATTAGGGGAAAAGCAGCTTACCTTCCGTATTCCATTATCTCTTTTAATGCTTAATTCCATCTTTCTTCCACAGATTCTGGGCACCACATATAGTCATTTTTCCTGGCACTCATAGTAGAAAGGCAAACACTATGCCTCTGAATCAGAATAGCATTGCTGATAACCCACTGAACGAGACACAGAACAGAAAAGAACTTGCCACACCAAACACTTCCCCCTCCACAGTACCTCTACTCTCAATTCTCTGCAATTGTTTGTAAGCTCTCCTCTCTTTTCTCTGTAAAATCTAATGTAACCTGCTTTTTATCTTCAGATTTTCTCCTGTGAGTGCAAAACATCATTCTATTTTAAGAATATTTAGTGGGTAGCAGGTAAAATAGATTGATCTGTTCAATGTTACAGAAGATTCTGTGGGTCAGCAAAGAAAGGAAGTTTACTAAATAACAGGCTGCTATGCATCTTGGCTATCTTCATTTAGATTTCTGTACTGATTTTCACACTTCAGGTTCGGTGGACCTGAAATAAATCCAGCTGAAAGCTGCAGTGACCATGGTCTACCCTGTGTTTTTGTTTCCTCATTCTGTTTTGTGAAGTTTACGTCTATATAGAGCCTGCCTTCTGAAGTTCTGCAGTAGTTCAGTCAGATGGATGCCTGTATCAAGTCACCTCAGCCCAGCATCCAGCTACTAGACCACACTAACCTTGCCATGGTAAGGATACCTAGCTTCATGCCCAAACCTTAGACCTGGCTGTACTACAACATACGCTACCACAAGCTGGTGTGCTGTTGTGTAGCTTCCAGGCTGTAGGGCAGCCTTGGATGTGAGGGGCAGGCCTTGACGCTGCACTGTTAGCTGTGCTAAGCAATTGTGGCTCAGGGGTCCACCAGAAGCTGTGTATGGTCAGAAACAGTGATTCACAGCAAGGGCATCACCAAACTTGCAAATGCAAAGCTTTCTCAGCTCCTTGACAAGACAATCATCACACAGGTGCATCAAACAAACTATTCATTCACTCAGAATATGTAAAAAAGTAAAACTCATATCTCAGAAGTAAAACAACGGTAGGAAATTTATGAGTTGATTAAATCAGGCACAAACAGAGCAGATCTTCAAGAAGGCTGCTAACAGTCCATTCAGAGTGTCATTGCTCAACTGTTCAGTCCTGACTGCTCTGTAACAAACACTTTTTCCCTTTTATTTCTAAAACTTGTGACAGTACATAAACCATCAACTGAGACTGACAAAATACTACCACCTTCCAGAGCTCAGCCTTCCCATCACAAACAGGCTTTCAGCACATCATTGGTTCTGTGCAAACCACAAGTCTTCCAGTACAGGAATCTAAATAACAAGGCTGTCTTCTCCATGAAAACTCTGCTGTGATTCCTATTACCTTGCTCTCACTGCAAGAACAGCACAGCTAACGATGTCCAGGTAGTGGAAAACTGGTGTCTCATCCTAACAAGTCAAGCCATAGCTCAGATGGATAGGCAGGGACGTTTCATCCAAAACGTTGTCTCTGACGAAAGCCAGCAATGGGCAGCATTACTGGTTCCCAGGCTGTGGGAATAGTGAACCATGTATGCAGAGCTGTGGGCAGTCTCTGGGTTATATGCTCTGCTCTCCTTTTCCTTTATCACAAATCTCTCGCTCATTGCCACAGCCCCCTTTCATTTATAGACCCCTGCAATCACCAAGCCCCAGTTTTCTGTGACTCTCCCCTCAGTTTCTTCAGCAGGTTTCCTACCCTGAACAACAACAAAAAACACAAACAGAATCAACACTGATCGATTCAACTGGACTTTAGTGAATCAAAATTCAAAGATGCAAAACCCAGGTATGATATGCTACAAGCACCAAGGAGAGCTCTAACACACAAATTCATGAATTCAGGTGGGCTATTTCAAAATTTAGCCCGCTCTAGTCTTTTGCTGCAGGTCACCAGACTCTAAATTAAAGCTTTTCAGCTGCTCCTCTTGCAGCAGTCTTTTTGTATAAAGTGAAATAGGAAGATTTAAGTCAATGTAAAAAGACGCAGAATAAGTGCTTCAAGTGAGACAAACAGAAACAGACAGCAACTAAAGGGACAGCAGGAAGGTGGAAAGGGAAGAGAAATGAGCATCCAATTGCATAGTCTTGTCAACTATATCCTTAGCATCTAATACTTAATGATAATATTTAGGGTGTGGCTTAAATCTTGAAGCATGGAGATTTTCTTTTACAGTATTTTTGGAGAGATATTCATACAACCACAGTTTTTTAAAAAGTCTAAATGTTATATCTTTTTTTGAAATGTTAATAGATATTTGGTGGGTGGCAGTCAGCTTCACTGTCATTAAAAGTTCAGTTAAAAATAAACTACAAAATGATAAACTACTAATGATAAACTACAAAAAGGATAAATTTTTTTGAAATTTGATATGCTTCAAGTGAATTCAGAGATGTAGAAGAAGATGAAGTCTTTTCTCTTCTGTCTGGATGTCATGAAAGCTTATGACAGAGGATACGACCAAAAAAACATTGCTCCAGAACAAGCTCCATCAGTCTGGAGACCCATAGAAACTAAAATGAGCCCTACCTGCATCTTCCCTATTTTTTTCCAGTAAGATTGTAGCCATTAGCTGTTGACCCCTACAAAGATCCATTTAGTTCAGGGAGAATACATTTTTGGTCCTATCTGTTCGCAGTCAAACCCTAGCTGTTAACTTGATTGTTAAGCGTGACTGCAATTATGACACTTTTTGGTGTCCAAGCAACATCCTGTTATTACTTTTTAATATTATTTTGTGATAGGATAGTTTAAACCACTGATAGTTTAAATTCTTCTATTCATGTGATTTCTTTTATTAAATTATTTTCTTAAATAATATAGAAAGTTCATTAAGAAAGCAGTTAGCTGAGGAATATTCCTGCAAGCATGTACTTAAAGGAAAAGTACATGGCCAGTAGAAACATTAATTGGATGTACATGACCCAACAATGATTATTTTGCCAATATGTTAAAGTTTTATGAACCATTTTCTGTTTATGTGGAAAGGTATTGATAGCCAATCAGCTGAACTAGTACACACCTGTACTATATACCTGGTGTCCAACTGCCTGGTCCTGAACATATCGGCAGGGCAGGAGCTGTTTATTGCTTTGCATGCTCCTGACAAACAAGCATTGCTTAAGTAACTTTAAAACAAGGTAAGATAGTAAGATCTATCATGGGGTTGAAAGCATAAGGTTAGAGAGACCATATATATTAGATATTGTCTACTTTACAAAGGAAAGATGGATTGATAAAAGCTATTAAAAATTTGAATTAATGCATATTTTATAGACTCTACAACATTAAGGGGAAGATTAAACTTAAAGGTGGCCATTTCAGGCTTTATGCAGCACTATAATTTTATTTTCATCCCTTGAAGTAATGTGGGTGTAATGCCAGCAGACCAATTATGTTACTAGAATGAAGTAACCATATAAAGCAGCTTTGCTTAAGATGCAAAACTGCAGAGGCACTGCCTCATAATAATTCATTGTTTTGACACCATACGCAGAAAATATAATCTTTTTATAGTAGATATATCATTTTTTCCTTAATAGTTTACTTTTTTTTTTTTTTTTGTGAATTTCAAGAAGCATTAAAATTTTTTTAAGAAAACATCAAGAATAATGAGGGAATAGCAGAATTACTTATTTAATTGAATTGAGTAAATATTAAAGACTCAGAATATGATGCAAAACTTACTGGAGCTTAAGAACGGAGACTCACTGGCTGAATAAAATAACTTTTTAAAAATATTATTATTATTATTATTATTATTTTTTAATGTAAAGTACTCAATTTCACAGAATTAACTGCCTCTTCCCATATTTCTGAGTTTTGGAGCCCTGTGAGTTTTGTGTTTGAAAGTAGAATTGGTATTAGCAAGTCATTCAGAAATTAGAAACAAACAGGCCAGGGAAGCCAAGAGGTATGAAAGGGCAGAAAACCCAAGCAAGCTCCAAATGACTCTTATAACTGCAAAACCAAGGGCACAGTGAAGGGGACAAAGCTGAAGATGAAAGTGGAGGATTTATGTTGTAAAGAAAATCCCATTTAAGCATAGCACAAAAAATAGAGCCACTCTCACAAAAACTATAATGTATTTGTAGTTTGTAGATGTAGTAACATCCTAGCATGTAATAACATGTAGATGTAATAACATGCATTTTTGTAGATGTAGTAACATCCTTGTAGGATCACACCAGAAAAAGACAAGAGATCTGTTATGTCAGTTTTCAGTTTTCAAAGTGGAACTTAAATATGAATGGGAAAGTTTATTAAAGAAGGAACACTTCTATTATAGAAACTTAAAGTAAAAACACAACAAACAACAAGACTAAAAACATTAAGAATTTGCTAACAGCATGAAAAATAAAACTAGCTTCTTTCAAACACTAGCATTATGGATGATTGTGGATGCCATCTTAGATTTTGTAGGGCCAACACACATTTATGGCAAAAAAAAGTGTTTAAAGAAAGCAAGAGAATTAATTCTTTTCTCCTCTTCTCCAGTGAAAATGAATTTAGTTAAATTATACTACAAACTTTCTTTATGATGGATGTATTGGATAGACCATCTCAACTTTAAGTGTCAGTAGGATAGAATTAAGAACAAACTGGTAAAAATGAATAAGCAACAAATCCCAATATCAAGTGATATTCACTAAGAAGTTTTAAAAGCAGTCAAGTATGAAATTACTCTAACACTGTAATGCGTAACCTTTTGCTTAAAATTACCTTAGTGCCAGAAAAATAGAGGTGGTTAATGCAATACCAAGATTTCAAGAAAATTCTTAGTGGATTTGGAGAACTACAGACTGCTAGGACATCCGCAAGGAGTTTTAGAAGGACCTCATGACACTGAAGGATAAAGCTATAAGGGTAGACAAAATTTAATGTTCAAAAATATAGTGATACACATGGGAAAACTATGCCAGCCATTTCAGTCAGCAACTGCATTCAAACTTTCCTGATATGCTGTAAGTTCTATGACGGCTGGAAACAATGGCAAAAACACCAAGACAAATACCTTACTCTAAGCACTACAGAGATAAGTAATGAATATTTTCTCTGAGCAAGGGAGGGGAAGATTTAATTGCCTAAAGCAGAGGTACTCAGATATTACAAAGATGTTTTGTTAAAAAATATTTGTAAAAACTACATACCATTGAGAAATGACTAGCTGTAGACTTTTATGAAACTTGCACACTGTCTCCTGCATGATTTTTTCATATTTACAGGGGATTATACCATGGTATACAATGAAGATTAAAAAAAGGCAGCTTTAGTCCAGTGAGTTGCATGGCCTGCACCGGGGCACCCTATTTGCTTGCCACTGGTGAGCTGGCTGCTGCACTTCTCTGTGCCTCTGCCACATGGATCTGACTGCAGCTCAGTGCAGTCTGCACTGCAGCTGAGTCCAACAGGGAATTGAAGTCCAATGGGTACACCTGTACACCTACATGTATATATATATATATTATTATTATTATTTTTCTTTTTTTACAGCAGTGCCAAGAAAAAGAGGCATTGCCACAGTAATGGACAGAATAATAGCACTTGCTATAATGAATAATGAGAAGAAAGCAAACATAGCATGAGGAACTAAAAGGCTCACAAAGGTAGTGGGAAAATGCGGTTTCGTGTGTATCTTTCACCTTTTCAAACATATCTTCCCCTGTGTGAAATGGATGGAGTGTTTTTCTAGGAAGTATTTGAAGAGAAAAGGATCTCTTTATTTACAACCAAAATGTCTTCCTCTCTGAAGTAGAGTGTAGTAGGTGATTAACCAGCACCAGCACACAACACAGCTCTTTAGGGAGGGAACTGAAGAACATAATCAGAAAATAATGCAAATTACTGCTAATCAAATAAATTAATTCATCGCCCATGATTAGTAAAGAATTCAGTTCCATCTGCAAAGTGCTGTCTGCAGCAAATTCGACCCAAGAATATGCAGCTTGATCAGTAAAGTTTGTAAATAACTTTGCAGCTGAAGTATGTTGTTCAACTAGTGAAGATGTAGCTCAGTTGCCAAAGTACTTCAGAAAACCCACAGCTGAGATATGCAGCAGCTCAGCTAGAGAAACAGGTGCCCGGATCTGTGACAAATTAAATCAGGAGTGTATTCATCTTCACTAACAGTACATACAAAGAAGAATCAGAAATAATATCTCAATTATTAAACCATGCATCTCAGTTAGCCAAGTCTACAACCATACGTCTGGAAAAGAGTATTGTTAAATTAAGGAATGCACCTCAGTCAAGGTACAGAGGGAGTCTGCTCATTACCTTATCACTCTAATGGCCATGACATTTGGGAAGTTCCTGGAGAGGGCTGCAGTTGGAGGACAGATGTGCCAGAGAACAGCACTGACTGGGGAAAATAGGCAGCTGCAATGCATTTTCCTTTGCACGGCACCCTGCGTCACTAAGGAAAAGCAGGGTCCTCTGCACAACTGAGGTGTGATCTGCAGGGATGCATGGCAAGAGTGGGGCTGGTGATCTTTTAGGGTAGCTCTTTTACCTTAGGAGACAAGGGCTGGGATTGAAGCATCATTTGTTGAGGTATCTACGCTAACTGTGATGATGTCAGGGATTTTTTCAGTAATTTTCCTGTCCTGAGTTAGGCGTTGTTCTTCAGTGGCAGGCTGTGCTTTCATATTTAATGATAGCACTGCTCAAACTAAGCTAAGTAGCTCCAAGTCTGACCGAACAGTATTAATGAGCCCACCATGGGCTGCTGCATCCTTTGTTCAAGCTCTGCTTTGAGTCAATGAAGGAATGAATCAAACTGGAAACTCAAGTGGCTGAAGAAAAAGGCCCTTCCTTCCAACCTTCTTTCACCCAAAGAAACCAACCTATAGCAGAAACCCTGCTCTAGTTCACTGCTCAGCTACACGAGCATTGCAAGATTTTCAACAATATCATTTACTTGCCTTTTTGCAAAGCTTTTGTAAGGACAAAGCCTCTATTGCTGTCTATTAAGATCGGAAGAACTAAGATAATACACAATCTTAGAATAGATTCTATACAATTTTCAAATGAATTTCCCACATTTTAAGATTTAAATTTTTACCAAAAAATAAAAAGCAACAATATTGTAGAAAACCTTTTCTAGGCTGCAAGTTTGTTCACTGTTTTCCTATTTGAAATTGCTCTGATGTAAGTAACACCCAACTTTCTACAATCTGAACAAACAATGACACTAGAATGAAGTAAAAACTATTTTTAATGGATCCTTTACAAAATCCCTTCAGCATCTGGAATTAAAGTGAAATTTTGCTCTCTAAGGTGATCTTTTTAAAAGATTTCAATTCATAGTTTGCTTATTAATTTTTGTACCAAATATACTTTTTACAAGTAAAAAAAATTAACAAGGCAAACACATCCTGAAGTATAGAAAGAAGTGCTTCTTTCACAAACTCTAGTAATGCAGATTGTTAATAAGTCAGTTTATGATTCAAAACTCTTCCTTTGTTGTCTCTTACTTGCTAAGAATGCAAAGAACAATATCTAGAAAACCTTTCTCTATCACAGAGGACACTTAGGAGGCAAATCCCTTAACAGATGATCCTGTTGGATGGTCTTCTACATCACCACCTCGATGAGACAAGACACTTGGTAAGAAAGATAACACAGAATTCAAAAGTTTACAAAAGGAGTGGCTTTCTAAGAAAAAGGAAAGATCTTTTTAATCGTAAAAGGAAACACCGTAGTACACATCAGATTTTTTTTTTTTCCCCCACTAAATTTTCTTCCCATGGGCCTAGTAATTATTAGGGATTAGCAGGCTGTATCTTAAGCACAGACTAAAAATACACATTTAGTAAGTTCCAACTCAAAACCTGTGGCATTTACTCATCCTGTAACTTTGCAGGAAAACCTTTTTCCTGCTTGAAAAAATACATGTATTTCAGTACCCAATGGAGGTGACAATCATAAGTGATTTAATATTTCAGTATCCTCCTTAATCCTACTCTGAGTGATCAAACACCCACTGCCTTTGCAGGGGCACAGAATAAAGCAGGAGAGAAGGATGCACACAGCTGCTTTTATAGAGTTTGGGTAAGATGACCACAGACTGACTGTGTAGTATTCTTTGAGAAAGGATTGACCCTAAAGTTTCCTGGCTGCTGCCCTGATAGCCAGGCACAGAACTGTGGGAAAGGCTTTGTGAGTAATTTATCTGTGACTTCAAGTCAATAATGCATTCTTGGGATCTGCTTGTGAGGTAGCATAGCTACGCCATAACCCAAATTCAAGGTATGTTGCAAAGTTACACCATGTGCATTTTCATATTACCCCTCCTAGCTGAGCACACATTTGTCTCTGTTCTAAAGACAAAGAACGCTGAACCTAACTGACCTTCCCCATCAGCACTCACTCCCAATCTCCATGAAATTTCTAAGAGTATAACTTTATTTTCTATTCAATTTCTTTGCTCTTAATAAAGCACAAAAGCCATAGCATGTTCTTCCTTTGGAAATCTTAGGTTCCAAGTTATTTCTCTGTTAAAGCAAGCATGCCTTAAAACTCTTCCAAAAAGGAGTGTGATGAATATATTTTACTTTTATAAACCTTTGCCTAAGTCTAAAATGGCTCCCTTCCATTTCAAAACAGCTGGGACCAACTTCACCAAATGAAATAAGCCTGAAACAATCCTTCACTCATCAAAAAAACAAAATAACAACAACAACAACAAAAACCACAAAACAAACAAATAAACAAAAAGCCCTCCAAAGTTATCCCAATTTTCTTTAAGAAAGCAGATCAAATCAATTCTAACGATTGTGAAAATGTGATGTTACCATTAATCATGCTTATTTTGAGAATGTGATGGAACGAGACCCCTAGTACTCAAAGAGTAAAGCTGCAACCAAAGCCAGTACAAAAAGAGGATAAAATTTACCCAGGAAGGATCCAAAGAGCAAGCTACGGGTAGACCAAAAGTATGTTTTGTAACCAGAATTCTGCAGTGAGCTACAGGTTCAATAATCAAAATTTCTCTGTTGGAATTTTCTGCTGCTATAGGTATAATCAAAAGTTCAGTTTAATGAGCTATTTTAACAAGTTTTGTTAGAGGATGTTATGCTGTAAACGTTTTATATATCAGGATATATATTATATAGAACAGATGTGCTTTTACTAAATAACCATATCAAACTTTGTATAATTTTCACTACGTGATACAGATCCTGCAAAAATAAAATGCAAGAGATCTAGGCACTGAGAGGAACCTATGTTATTTCTATTTATAACTTTGTAGAATGGTTTGAGTTGAAACAGCTGGGATTGTCTATTTAATTGATTCAAATGTGCATTCAATTTGCTGTTTAGATCATTGAGTTGATTATGCAAATGAATCTTCTATGGAAGATGATGAGTATATGTTGCCCCCTGCCCTTCTTGGGCTCCAGCATCAAGTAATGATGATTAAAGATAATAAGTTACCAGAAATGTGGTAGCATTGGTCAAGACAAGTGGCCTGTAATGGTAAAACGGCAGCTGTGTGAAAGCCTGTGTTGCCCACTTCCCAAATGAGCTATTGAATTAATTTACATGGAATAAAAGGAGCTTGAAAGTTTTAAAGTCCTATCCAGCATGGCCATAAAAAAATAGTTTTTGATACAGATAAATTTCTGCAAATCCTCAACTAAAAAGTAATTATCGTCATGTGGAATTTCTATACTACACTGAAAGGTGTACAAATCTGCCCCAGTTTTGGGTCAGGGTGCATGATGGGATCCTGATGGCATAACAGTTGGTTTGCACCTTCACCGATTGCAAGAGCAATTGATGGCCTCAGATTGTGTTGAGAAATTGGAGCTTAGAAATCTTGTGCTACAATGAAGCTTTACAAACATGTCAGGTATCATTCAGAGATGCCAGCATTCCTCCAAAATAATTTCACCATTAATTTACTAGTCTTCTAGAATTGAACTTCCTTAATTAGATATCACCAAGGGAATCACTTTTGGGTTTATAATTGTGTTATACTAATAACAAACAGATTCTAAACAGATGAACACATAACATCTAAAGAACATTCATTTAAAGATTAAAAGCAAGAAGGAAAATTAACACTGAAATAGGATTATTTTGATAGTCTCCATCATTTTGATTTACAATAATTATAAAAATAAAAGAACACCTGGTCCATAATTACATACTTGATATTTTTATTAATCTTTACACTTGAGTAACAGAAAGCCAAATTTTTTTTTGCTGGAAGCCTGAGTAGTTTTGGATTTCTTGATTTACAATTGTTTCAAGCTGCTGGTTTCCAATTTTAATTTCCCAATATTTTTTTTTTATTAATTTTTTTTTTTTTTACTCACTACTTCACTGCTCAATAAAGAAGCTTAAAACAATTGCATATCATTTATGGGCTAGGCATTGGTAATTAACTTAATCACATTTTTCAAAACTAGCATAGCAACTGGCACGATGTCAAGTTATGTATTTTTGTATCTGAGTGTTTTATAAATCAGAAATCAGACTTATTTAAATACAGTGTTTTTGATATTCCTAACAGACTGTACTTCCAGAAATATACATTGCAATTAGCATCATGAGCTGTAACACAGCAGTGACAATGAAAATTAAAGAAGGAACACAAGGGTCTGGAGCTGTCTGGCTGAGTCAGTCTATCGCCATTGATGTCTGTTGCTTTTTTTGCATCTGGACCAGAAAGGAATTTAACATGTTGCTTTCAAAAGATGATTCAACATTTTTGTAACATTACTGTCCAAGTCTCTTGATTTTTTCTAGCCATAACGTCAATGGGTTAACAGTATAAAACACTGTGGATCAAGAATCAGGCCTACAGTTTTTTTTTTTTTAAGACAAAAATCAGTTTTGCTAAACAAAACACTTCAGCAGCAGGTCCTAGGAAAGACAGCTTATTAACCAAAATTGCTTTCCTATTAAATCACAAGAGCTTTCCTCCTCCTTCAGCTTGTCTCTCCTTCCTTTGGAGTGTGAAATAGCTCATTCTCCAAGCTGTTCTGGAAAAATCTCTGGTTTCAGAACACTTATGCAATGTATCTGTCATTTACAATACAATAAGAAGTTATCCTTAGACACTAAAGAGCTAAGAGATTGACTGAAGAACTGTGGTATATGTATATGTTAGTAACTCTTTAATATATGAAAATCACTGTAGTAGAGGCAGAGAAACATTCTCAGAAATGCACGCATACAGCAGCTCTGATTTCCAGCAAGAGGCACCTGTGGCCACAAGCACAGAGCCACCGAACATATTTATATGCCAGAAAGCACTCACAGTTGGGTTACCTGTGGGTATTCAGCACATATTTCTGTAACTAATTCAATTTTCTTGTTCATCCTTCATGTAAGTTTTTAAACTTTGCACATGCTTGGAGTCCTATTTCTTGTGGTATCTCCAATAGACTGAATCCAGTCTTTTGAGACACCCTAAGGTAATTTCTATTCGTAGCCATTCTTATTCAAGGGCCGGTGTAACTTAGGAGGCCAGAGATCACCCACTGCAAGCTCCACTGCTACTGAACTCATTCCAATTGTGGGTACTACAGATGTTTATTTTATCAGCAGATGGAAACTTCATGGGTCATTTTTCCTCCTTCCCAAGGGTCAATGTCAGTTTGAGACTTGAAAACGTGCTTTCTTGTCATGAGGTCAAAACTCTGACCTAATCAGTAACAGCAACATTTTAGGTTAGGCATTAGGGGATCCTTTGATACATTAGCTGCTGACTCAAGCATATGTCCATGAAGCAAGCAAAATAGTCCTTTCCCCTTTGAGACTTGAGTTTCATCTTGCATATTTGATATCAAAGCTGTGTAACATGCACTTATTTTTAGCAGATGTCATGTCATTTTTACCTTTGAGAATAGTTTTAATGGACCATGCATGAGCCATGAAGAAAAAAACAACTAATGTGAATTCTATACTACATAAGGCACACCATGAATGACTCTGCACTAATATTTTAAAATTTAGTGTAAGGTACTCATTAAATATATTCAATAGAAGCAGAAGACAGTGTTCCTTCTTTGCTTCATCAGTACAACATTAAAATTACAGAAGCACGTTTCAGTGACAAGTTATTTTTTCCTAATCTACAAAGATCAGGAACCTGATGGATATCTCAGCTTGGAAGTCAGAGGTTAAATGGCTGGCAGGTTGACTATAACTGAGCAAATAAAGGTACAGCTCAAAACTCTTCCCTTATTGAATATGCTGCCAGAATTCATTGGACACTGTAGGTGTATTGCTACTTGTCACATATGCTGTATCTCTGAGCCTGTCATGTACTGCACAGAAAGAAGGAAATGGATTAAAGAGTTTTAAGGTCCAGGTCCTTTGCTTTTCTGGCTATTCTGAAAATTAAAATGATAAAATTACCACACCATTAAGACGTTTCTGGTCTACTTGGAGGAGACAGTTAGTAATGAAAAGAGATGCTTATCTATATGCCCATACAACCTTTAGTTCCTCTCCACAGATGCTGAGATTTTGAAAAAAATAAATGAATTAAAATTATATATTTTTCCAAAGTCACTTACAACAATATCCCCAGTAACTGATAGTTTTATTTTATGCTCATGTATATCCTTATCTGGAAGGGCAATGAAACTAAATTTAATTATGTCTTACTACATTTGGCTATATAAAATGACAAACTATTAGAACAAGCACGTAAAAAACAAAACCAGCCCTGCACTCTCCGCCAACTTGCAAGTTCTAGTTTTGCTTGTTGCTACCATAACTCCATTTTGCTAGGTCACAGTAACATTGAAAGTTAGTAAGAGTTACAATCCTGGAAGTAGTGGTTTGTGCAATCTCCATCCTTTGTTGGAATGGAATCAAACTTGATTCTGCAGTTTCACCCTATACAGACAAGCTGGATTTATAGTAACATTAATGTCCTGTGTATTTGCTGTGTGATCCCAGGGCCTGAATAACAGCAAGGTGTCATTCAAAACAGTCACCTGGATTTATCTGGCATGTTAGCTTTTGAAAGATATGTACCACTGCCTATGTAGATGTATTGTGGTATCATCACTACCACTTGCCTGCTGTTGGATCTTGGAAAAGTTACTCCACTCTCCCAGACCTTGTTTTCCCCATTTCTGAAAATGGAATATCATTGCTAGTCAGTACAGCACTTTAGGATCCTGCAGTTCACTGGCCAGGGGTGAAAAGATATTGTTATTATAACTATACAGTCACATATATATTACTGTACACTTAGTGCTTTATTGAACTGTCCAAATAACCTATGTCTTGTGATTACAAGCACTGCAACTTCTGGAAATACAACAATGAAACTTGAGCTCAGTCTTAAACCTTAATGTCCTAGTAATTAAAAAGGCAGCACCTGTATTAAGAACTGCTCCTCAGGAGGAAAGATTTATAGGACAAGGCTTTTTATCGTAAAGAATAAAGTGCTGAAAATGTGTTTTTAATTCTTCATGCATGTAATGACTGCTTATAATAAACATATTTTTGAGAACCAACTATACACTTACCTAGAGAGTATTTCAAATCCCAGGTATACATTCCTAATGCCTCACCCAAAAATTTCAACAAATGGAGACAAAGGAGGGTTGCTAACAATCTGAATATTAACATACTTCAGAGTATTCCTTAAGAAATATTAAGACATTTACTGTATAACCTCTTATTGAGTATCCTCATACTTTAACTGTCATGTATTTAACAACTTAATATTGTTTCACTTTCAAATACGTGAAACCTAATTCTTTGCCTTTAGAGAATTACCATTACTCATTACCATTTCAATGAGAGTTTCTTAATTTCTGAGAATTTTTCTCAATTTATTTATTTATTTATTTATTTTTAAATCTGGGTTACAGGGCCACGTTCTTGTCTTTTGTGTCTTCTATCTTCTCTGAAGAGATTTGATTCCATTTTACTTTGCACTCCATAAAGCTCACAACAGCTGGTGTTCCAGGCGGAATACAGAGAGGTACTGAACACCCTCCAAAGACAACTCATTTCAGACAGCACTCAAAATTACTGTTTTATCAGAACTGAAAACAAAAGAATGGCAAGAGATACTATCTGGACTTTTACTCCTACAAAACAGATGGAACAGATCAATACAGGGAGGTGATTAGCTGTTTTTTCATTTGTAGAATCTCAGTGGATAAATGGAATACTAGTCACTATATGTTGGGTTCAAACTATGGGAAAGCTAATTCAAAAACAATATTTATTGAAATTCCTTATTTTTAATATTTAGAGAATCCACTGTGTAAATATGGTCCCTACACTAGCCCATTTTGTAATTAAGAGAACAGCGTTTGCAGTTCCTAAAATTCTACCAAATAAGCTACTTCGCAGTTTTGTTTCAGAAAACCTTATCCCAGGTCTATAGAGATCACATAAAATCACCAGGAAGGTCTCTGAGGACTTTGTTGGCCAGTGAAGTAAAATCCCAAAGGAAACACTGGAATTAAAAAATAAGTTAGAAGATGAAGTTGTACTGGGATTTTTGAATAGATGCAGAACATTGTAAACTGTTAGAAGGAAAAAGATCACCAATCACAATATCCAAGACTGAGATGCTGGAGATACCCTTCCTCAGGTCTAATAATTTCTAATTACTGGGAAATGACATGAAAGTCAAATTAAACAGTAGGTGGTCACCTTAACCTCTGAATGCCTTAACCTTCCTCCCTCTAATGAAGTAGAGCCTCAAAAAAGAAAAGAAAAAAAAAAAGGAATAGAAAAAAATCACAAAGACCAGATGTTGAGTCTTTATTTTATATCAGCACTATACTGGATGTTGCATATAACAAAGGTTCATCAGTAAGGAGTAGTCTCCAGCCTGGAAAGAAAATGAACCTGTGAAATTGTCAACATTAGAAAGATTCTTTCTGGGATCTACCAGGTGCTGATATCCATTGTCATAAATGTATTTGAAGTAATGACAGTATTAAGACAGTGTATATACAAATAGTAAAATATAGTAGACAAAATATAGGGAATTGATTGACCTTTAAGCACATGAATATAGAATTTAAAAGGAAAAGAGTAAAACTGCTTTCAATCAGTGCTTTCCTACTGGCATCAAATCACAAATGAATGAGAGCTGATGGTAATCATCATAAACTTGAGTTAGAAATTGTAGAAAAGCAGTAAGGACGGCAAGACATGGAAAGAAGTCTACAGTTAGCAGAATAAGGGAGAATAAGATGTGCTCTTAAACTACATCTGGAGCAAAACTGTTCTAGCAGCAACAGATCTACAACTAAATGCAAATGGGGGAAACGATAATAAAAATAAAATGTATGTATCTGTGTCACAATACAAAAATGAAATAGTTTCCATTCAGTAAGATGGAGCATATCTAAAAGTTGTACTAAATTTTACCATTTTAACAGCAGATCTGCTTTTTATTTAAGGGAAAAAGTCCAAACTAAGCATAATCTGAAATTGGTTTTCCAAGGAAGTATTAAAACTGGTTTAGACAACTCTTTGAACAATGGAGAATTATCCTAGATGGTGATGTATTGATTTAAGTGAAAACAACAACAAATTGTGAAATCTTCCTGTAAATACATGCTGTGGAAGATGAGAAAAAGTTCTTATTGCAATCATATTTGCATTATATGATGTCATATTATATACAATATTTTTGTGTCTTCCTGTTTTATAAAATAAATTAGTCCAAGATGAGTTTTTGTAATACCTCATAGCAGAACCAGAAGCTAAAGCTATGGATCAAAATTCCATGTGAAAATAAATCTTATGTCATCATATGTAAGTATGTGACAATAGGTGAGCAACACATGTGCCAGTAATAACTTTTAGGCCATCTAAGATCAAACTCTTGATAGGCCAGAATTGTATTTTTAGGACTATGTTTGTTATGGAGAATTCCAAATATAAAAGATGTAACAGCTGTTCATGGTGAAAAACCAAACATGCCTTTTCTCCTTCTCTGAGGTTTGCTTTTAGAAGAAATGAGGAGTCATGAGTCTACCTTAGGAAGTGATCCACCTCCATATGATTGAAATAGTTTGCAGGAAATAGTACTGTGGTACAAAAGGAAAGCAAAACCAATAATGAATGGAAAACACTGCTATTGCAAAGAGGAGTCAGGTGATATACAGTATTTGAGTGGTTCATTTATTTTTATTGGAATATCAGTTTACCAGTGTAGCAAAAGCAGGTTTGCTTCTTAAAAGAGCTAAGAGAAAACACTCATTTTGTTTTAGATTGAAGACATGTAGAAATTCTCTAGGTAACACGACTACTGTGAATAAACATTCTCCAAAACAAGAACAAAGATGAAATTGCTCTTCATCATGTCATTAACTTATTAACCCTCCCCCCAGGTGTGTTGCAAGGTTAAATAGGAAACCAGCACACAGAGACCAGAAGTTGTCAAATTAGATAGCAGCTGTTTGTTCACCCATGTAAAAACCCTGTATATTCACGGCTAAGTAGAGATTTAAAAAAAGGACCCCACTGAGGACATAACATGTCAGTACTGCCCTGACCTAACAGCCAGAAATTAATGATGAAAAAGAAAACCAGGTGATTGGTTATACTTGTGAATTATTATGTATTTTGAATCAAACAGACAATCCTACCATGAAATATGCAAAATTCACCACAGTTTTATCAATTTCAACTGGATACATGAAGCGAATATTTATTTCTTTCCTCCAAATTGAATTTGTTTTGCTTTCTTTTCTCATCAAACTAGGATCATCTATGATCACTCTAAAGTGATAAATAGATGTTTCATGTTCCACAAGTTCAGATTTATTTTTTTACTCATCAGGTTAAACAGATATTGTTTCTTTCCAGGATATGGACATAAATAAGACTATATAATTATATTAAATTACATAATGATAATAAATAATTCTGTCTGAATTCTTTGAAATGGTAATGCATATGCGGACAAGAAGGGTTGTGTTCAGTTTTCCTGGACTCTCAGAAACCTTTCTGCTAGAACCCACACTAAACATCTCTGAAGACATTAAGCTGCCGTGTGATAAGTGGAATGTCCTTTAGGATACACTGTAGAAAATATGGCAAATTCTGAAAGAAGAATCATTTCCTATTATTCATTTTAAGGCCAGAGCAGGCAGTGCCCATGTGGCACTATTAAAGAGCAAAGAATATAACAAGGACCAGTTTTGAAGTTAACTTACTAGCACACTGAAGAATTCTGAAACATGTAAACATCTAAAATTTAAGTTAAAATCATAAATATAGGATATTTTCACCTAAAAGCATGTATAATTTTGCCTTTGGACTGATTTTTATAAGCATTTATCAAACCACTGGATAAAATGGGACATCATATACTCTGTAATTGTTTGGGAAGATCCTTTTTCTATATTTTCCATTAGCCTAATGATAAACCAGCAGCATCTCTTTCCTCACAGACTGTTCATGATGATAGTTAATAAAAACACAAATAGTTGTAACCTAGAACTGGTCAAATATTTACAACAAATAAATGATTTCGTAAGTCTTTTTTGTTTGTTTGTTTGTAAAGGAGCTACAAATGTTTGCAGCAAGCAAGAAACATGTACAAACAGCCATTTGTAACTGCACAGTGACTGTCTCAAATGGTAAAAGTCTGAACCATTGGCAATAAAGATTTGCTTTTCTTTTTCCCTTTAAATCTGTTCGCACTTCTTCCACTGATTTATTAGAAGCAGTATTTATAAGCAAGGAGGAGGCAGGTACATGGCTACATTGACAGGGAGTCATCACATATTTGAAAGTTTTCAGAGATGTAAGAAATTCATCAGATGAAAAATTTTAAGGCTTTTCTCAAACATTTGCTCTTTCTTACACAAATTAATTATTGGTGCATGATCTGCAGCCTGAGCAGGGCTGCTGATTTCCAGATTTAGAAAGTGGATAGCCGTATTTCACGCATCTACTGAAACTCATTAAGTTTCCTGCTTTCAGTCCACTGAAGGATTCTCATTTCCAAATTATTAAATTATTAAGAAAAAGTCACTCTAAAATAAAAAGACTTACGGGCTATGCAAAATCATTAAGCTCTTCCTCTTTTATCATACACTCACTGAATTTATCGTTATTCTTAGGGTAGAGACCCTGTAAACTAACTGAACAATTGCCAGCAGGAGTCCAAAGTCAGATGGAGATGAAAGATTAAGTGTGTGTGTAAGAGCACAGACCTACAAAAAAGCCTTCTAGCACCAAAAGATGAAGCTGATCACTTTAGGTAGAAATCATGAACTTATGTATGCATACAGATGCTGTACTTCCTAAGGTTGCCTCTGCTTAGCAAATGCTGCAAGTTTCGTGTTTTTTTTTTTTTTTTTTTTTTTTTTTTTTTTTACTGACAGCTGCTATATCTAGCTATCTAAAATCCTTTTAGATAGCTAGATATAAACTGTATTTGTATATACTTCTATAAACACTACTTGGAGACTCCACCTGCAAATCAACCCGTTCTCAAAGGTCTTTAAGGGGCCAGAAGAGACCCTGTAACTCTGTGTTAGATCAAGAACCCCACATTTCACACTTTTAGAAGCTTTACTGACTTCTGACCCAGAAATCTGCTTTTCTTGGAGGCTTACGGTATGTCATATTGGGGGGCACACTGAGATGGGCCTGGGATGGCAACAAATGAGGATGAGTAAGACACTGTTTTGTTGTTTGAAAGAAGGCAGCTGAATTATAACAGTATTGCCTATTTCCTGGAACAGCTTTATTGAGAAAGCACGAAGTGGTAGTCTATTAGCCACTGACAGAAGTTCAGGTGAGCAAGAGAGGTGTTACCAAAGCTACAGGCAGCTGTGTTACTGTGTCAGGTCCTGGGAGAGGCTGAGCATCTCCTGGTCATCCTTAGGGACCAAAAGAGTCAGCTTCTCTGTTTATGATCAAAGGTGTATCCAAAATCATTTGCTCTCAAATGATCACGATTTCTTGCCTCTGTAGTACTTGTAAAGTTCACTGAAAATGTTAAGATAGAAGATGCTGTAAGAGCAGAAAGTATTAGAGCACCAACTCACACTCTCGCTTGCAAACAAGGTTCTACAGCATTCACATTCCCAACTATTTATGCCTTTCAGCACTTTCTCTGGTGGCTGTTACTTCACTTCATCTGCCAAAGTAAGCAGATTTCTACACCTACAAGAGGGGTGTGTTGGGGGATTGTTGTTGTTTTTATTTATTTTAGTGACAGATTGCAAGAGTTCTGAGAATAATCGAGATCCCAGTATTTGGGTGTTAATAAGTTTTAGTGTCTATAAGGAAAGAAAAAATTTCTTGGTCATCTTTTGCTTTAGTCAAAAGCACTCCTGTGACTCTCCAGTGACTCTCAAAAAAAAAAAAAATCACAGTTGTAAGCCAGAGCTTAACTGCCAGTTTATTTACTTTTGTTTTATCCATCTTTGCAGATGATTGCCTGAATGTAAACCAAGTAACAAGTGATAATACCATAATATGTGGCCAGGGGCCTGGTGCGGGTCACCTCACCTCATCTTCAGAATGAATTGCTTGTCATGAGAAAGGGATATGATATGAGATGATGGGTGATGTATAAAACATTATTTTAAGACGTGGTGTTTTGCACAGGACAGCATCAGAATTCTATGAAGAGTTTTCAGGAACAACCTTACAATACGAGTCCTAGAGCAGTACTGAAGCTGTATTTGAATTTTAGCAGCTGAGGTACATTTTGTAGTCCACACAGCACCTGGCTATATTCTACTCCAACACTAGAGAGAAAAACTAGTAAGCACAGTCTTCTGGAGAGAAAGGAAAGGGGGAGAAATGTGACAATAGTGTAAATACAAACATCTTAGATGCAGAGAGAATTTGATTAGAAGCTTCTCATTTTGAACTCCTCATGTTACAACAGGTTATTCCCTCCCAGTATAAAATGCACAGTATATATTTTTTCCTTAAGTTCTCATCAAGCCAAGGGAAAATTTATCTTTTTCTGCATATCACTGTGAGATATGAATTCCATTCAGCAATCACACGTACATTTTTAAGAGACTGTGATGCTATAACAAGGCAGTAACATAGCAGCATGCTCTGCATACCAATGACCGTGTTTCTTATGCAGGCTCACTTCTGCCCAATTGAACTGAGACTTCAGAAAAAGCAATACAAATTATTGCATTTTCTGTTGGGTCATGTAACAGAACTTCATAGATATGAATAAGGAAAACAAAGCTCCTTTCCTCAGCCTTTGCAAAACTATCAGCATGCTGCTGGAATTGTATTTCAGGCACTGCAGACACACAGGTCACTGTGGCTTGCCAGAAGAGGATACAGAATGAGGACCGAGGATCTTTTCTCTGACAGCTTCCTTAGCTGAAAGTGCCCCTATCTGGTATTGGAGTAAAAGAGAATATTCTTAGGCCAAGAAAGGACTAAGCCCTTGTTTTCACTCAGTTTAGCGCTGACAGAGTGGAATAGCTCACTTCTGTTGGTCGCTTGTCCTAATAACCTGTCTGCACCCCAGCAGAACTTTCCACTCACTTTAGACAGATTTAAGAACTAACATAAGGCAAGCATGATGATGTCTATACAAACTACATCATCTGTCAAGGCAGAACTCAAGCTGAGCTCCCCAGGGACACGTCCCATACAAGCAGCTGAGCTCAGCTGGGGAGCAGCACCATCGTGTCAGTGGAACCAGCCAGGCATGTCAGGCAAAGCCCTCGCTTCTGTGCTCTGCCAGGTGCCTCACACATGCCAGCATAGGACCAAGCACAGATGTCTCCTTTGTAAACATCTGACCAATGAAAAACAAATCCAGGCTTTCTTGGCCATTTAAAGACAAATGCTTCCTGTTGTCAGTAAACAAGGAGGTAACTGGCACCAGAGGGTTTTTATGTGGAGATAGTGGGGGATGTTTCATCTCTCCCCGCTTCAAATCCTTGCTCACATTCAAGGTCTGCACACTGGACAATACTGAGGACAGCATAAATATGATGCTTAAGAAAGAACTTGGTTTTGCACCCACAAAATGGAATATTAGAAGCAAGATGCTTCTTGCACTGGAATCCCTTTATGACCAATGACCAATACTTTTAAATGCATCTATGGAAAAAATCATAGGGAGCCGTGAGACTATCCTAAGACATATTTTTTCCCAAAAGGTAACCATTTACAACTGAAGAGGTCTTGCATTAAACGTGGCAAAATGTGATCTTTTAAGTTCAACCAAGACCACGTTTTTTTCTTCAACAGCAGTCTCATTTATGGCAATAGCAGGCCACTGTTACATTTCCAAGGTTGGAGGTTAAACGCAACTGACTCAGTTCAGCTCTGATACAAGGATGTTGTTTACAGGCAGAATCAACAAAGCCATTCTAGTAAGACCCTAGGGTGTAAATTACAGATAAGAAGAAAAAAAATCCCAATTAAAATTTTCCTAAAGGTTGAGAGCTTAAAGCCATTACAACACTGTGGTCAAACTGTAATAAGAAAAGAGCAAAAACCAAAAAACACAACCCCCCCCTCTTTGCTGCGAGGCTAAGACAGAACAACAGAGCACGAAAATTCAGAGCCAGCCAGACTATAGGCAATCTATTCTAGTAATAAGGATGTGTCTAGACTTCAGGCCAAGTTCTAAGAAACCACTGTTGAAATCACTGAGAGCTCTGCTAAGGAAAGATGGGGAAAAAGACAAGCAAGGTACTTCAGCATTTGGTCGTGATACATCAAACACAGTACACAGTAAAAATGCACAGAAAGACATCAAATAAAACTTCTTTCACAGAGAAATTAATTATTTCTGATACTTATTTAGTATTTGCCTTCCAAGCAATGCAGATACAGATCTTGCTCATTCATATACTAATTTTTCTTCAAAAATTTACAAGATTTATCTAATGAGTAAACAAAAAAACCCAGTCTGTCTAACTAGAAATTAGAAAGTTGGAAGATTCAAATGGTCTTCTATAGAGTCTGGGCTGGGTCCTGGGTTTCCCGTCTGCCTCAGTCACAGGACTACAGGTACAGAACCTGCTCAGTGGGGTGAGTGCTTTGCCCACCAAAATTACCTTCAGCTGTGGCTGTGCAGTTACTCATGTAGAGTGACCGTTTCTCTATATATTTTTTATAATTAAAAATATGGAATAAGCTTATTTTTATGTATTTCCTATTCTAGCCACTCTTTATATTGTGTTTTTAAGGGAGAGAAATCAGTCAGAAGCTGGAGAAGTGCAAGTTCCAGAACACCCCAGTTTTCAGGATTTTGTACTGCTCAAGTCTTTCTGCAATGGTGAAAGGTAAGAGCTAAACCTTGCAAGAGTGTGGGTAGAGGATGCACAGCATTACAGAAGTTCAGGCAATACCATTGGTATTTGAATCTATTCTAACTCCACCTGGAGGTAACAAACAGCGTTGCCAAAAATGTCCAGGCACATTAATGTTAGCCCACCTATTCTTTTGCTCAGTTAAAAGACGGCATGCGCTTCACTTTAAAATTCCCCTCAGTTCATGAAAAATAACAACTCAGGAATTGTCTTCCACATCTTTCTCATTATGGGATTATTTTCATTTAGCATAAAAGTCAAGAAGTGATAAGAATTGCAGGTTCTTTGAACTGCACTAGAATGTATACTGCAATTTCTACAAAAGCCCTCTGAGAATTTCAAGAAGCCTCTGATTTTTTCATTAATTTCATTACCATGGAAGAATACTACCTTCATTTTTATATTGCTGTGGCTATGTCTATGTGGACAGTTTGATGTACCCTCGAAGTCTCAAAAGTACCTTAATGTGCCTAATGTCCTCCAGCTCACTAAAAAAAAGAGCAGCCAAGTTTGAGCGCTGTCCTTTCAGAAATACTGGATCAGTGCTCCAGACCAAAATGCTGACATTTTCCTCATGCCAACTGGACATAAAAGCAGCAAGTAGCCAGTTTCTTACATAGGCATCATCTATTTCTGTTGTACTCACATGAACAGCAGTAGTGTAAGCCAAAGTTGTATTAATAATCCACTATCATCCCACCCCTTACCAAGCATTTACAGCTTTTTAAAGTGAGCCAAGTTTCCAAATTAATCAGACTTCCCAGTTTCCCTGAGCTTTGCTGATTCCTTTCTATCTGCCCGTCCTTTACTTTACCTCTACGAGCATGTATACTTTGTTTTCCCACATACGCTTCTTTAAAACAAAACCTAAAAAGATTCAAAGGAGATCTTCTCATATAACTGCTTTCCCAGATGACAAACAAATAGCTCATTGTTCACTCTTATTAAACCACTACGTAAATCTACAAAAGGTGACAAAATCCAGAGAAATTGGATGCTTGCTGCCATCATAAGTCTGCTGGAAGCATGGCAAGCTCTCTTGTCATCTTAACGCTCCCAATAACTACCATGAGTGCAATAAAAATTGCATTACTAAATACAAAATAATGTATTTTACATTAGTTTTGTCAAAAAATCCTCAGGTCATATTGTATGGAGTTGTCGGGAATGCTAAGGAAGAGAAATCTAAGGGAGAGAAATTACTTGGAAATCTCGTTCCTGATTATTGATTAAGTTGATGTTGCTTGTAAGTTACTGGCAAAATTCTCATTCCCTTAGCACTCTGTATTTCGCCCCCATCTTTTCTTTCTGCCAGTCAGCATCTTTGGTTACTTTTATTTCTACCAAAACAGTATGCAAAGATCCTCCATGTCTACTGAAAGATTTCAGCTGCTTTCAGTGTGCCTTGAAGCAAGTCGTAAACTTTGCCAACAGTTTATCTACAGCCAGTCTTTGTAGGTTTATGCTTTCCAGGGCTGAGTGAGATCGCACCACGATGCAGGCAGCTGCTCCATGGCACTTGCTTTCCTTCAGTGGCTTTGGACAAGACCAAACAATGAACAAAACATGGGCAACACACGAGCTCCACAGGCATGAGGCAGTATGCTATCACAGCCAAAACGTGGCACTATATCTAGCAAGGACCATCACTTCCACATATTTTTTTTTATTTTTTATGAAAACTAGGATTTTCTTTATGCAATAAGCCATGCACAGCATTGAAATATTTCAGAGGTCTGATCACAGCGTACTCAGGGGTACGCTGATGCACAAGCTGGCTGGGGCACCCAGAGTGCTGGGTTTCTCAGCAAGCTTTCCAAAAATGGCATCACTGAAGGCTTCAGTGCTCTGGCGCCTATCTTTTTTATTGAGTACTGAGTGAGGTGGGGTAAAGGTATCTTGGGTATGCTGGCAGCTACTTCACTTCTGTCAGCCCCCATCACCCTTATAACTTTCAGGTACCGGTTTTCTTTTCCCTGACTAAAAACATTAGTTTTCTGGGAGGTTCACTGAATGGCTTGGCTTAAAAAGCTGTGAAGAAAAGCACATCTTCAGATAGGAAAAGAGAATATATATTTTATATTATATATATATATATATATATATATATATATATATATATACATACATACTTCAAAAGATACAACCAAGACTAGCAGCTTTTACAAAAAAGAGCAAATACCACCGATACAAAAAAAAAAAAAAAAAACACTCAGAAAATGAAATTCTTCATTACAATCCAGAAGTGGTATTAGGTAAAGCTTGTTTGTACTGTGTCAGGGTCTTCAATGTCAGCAAACCTGAATAACTTGGTAAAACAGTAACTTTATATAAAATTGGTTCAGACTGTAGGCCTGTAAATGTGTACACAAACATGGTAAGTATGGCACCTACTCACAGGCCACCTTCAAAAAGCTGTAGTTATTAAAACAATTCTGACATAAATGAGGTAATATAGAATCTAAATATATCTTCTTTCTTATTTTGCTACTCTTCTAAATCTAATATGTAGGTATTTTAAATGATAATTTAGCAGCTTAAAGCCCTACCCAAATGGTCCAAGATTCCACCATTATGTTTGGCAATGACTTCGTACGAAAGCAAAAATGTTGCTTCTGCTACCAAAGTTACAGTCTTAGCAAAACTAGACTTCGGACCTAAGAGGGTTATTTGGCTACCTAGGTTTTTAAATACTGTATTAGTAATTTATTATATTTTAAAAGGTCATGTTTAGAAGTCTAGTACTCTCTTGTAAGAGCAGTATTGCTCTCCATTATGGCTGTCATTAAAATTTCAAACACCGGAAAAACGCCCCACAGGAAAATAAATGACCAAGATAAAAGACCACAAGCTTCTCCCATCTGCCTTGTTATCTCTAATTATAATTGAAATATCTCTGAAACATACCCATACCTACATGTTTAAAAGATCCAAATTAAGCTTTTTGATAATCCGATCCAGAATAACATTTTGATTCTGCAGACTTGTGTGTCACTCTCGTAACACACATATGAAAACATGCACATTAAAAAGCTGTTGACAAACACCAAAACGATGAAGGTGGAACAAAAGGATACATTGGTGCTAAAAATGACAAATTACTGTTGGCTGCTGTTATTTAGACAAACAGTAAATTACAAAGGCAGTACAAGGCTGAAATAAAAAGAAAAAGAACAAGCAGCTATGAAAATAAATCCTGCTTTCATGCGTTAGTGCAAGCTTAGCCCCTCTGAGAGCTCACCTGAAGGCAAATTTAGACCCCAGTAGGGCAGTTAAAAGTCAGCAGCACAATACAGCAGAGCCACCACTCTAAGTGCTGAAGAAGCCTTTAACATAGGAAGAAAACAGATGAAGAAAAATAGGGAAGGGAGTAATTGTCTCCAGTATCTCTGGCATACGAAGACTTACTTTCTTGTTTAGCATATGGCCTCCACACAAATCCAAGGGATTTTAAAGCAGGCTCTGGGGACTGAGAGTCAACCCTAGCCCTACTCAGATGAAAGTAAATGGTTGTGCAGAATGAATTGAAGGAATAATGCTCTATAGCAAAGGGGTGGAAATTGCCTGGGAGAGGATAGGCTGCACTTGATATTGTCAATTTGTTTATACCATAGCTTCCAAATACAAAACACCTAAAGCTTGCACTCAGCTGACAGAAAGGTATGCTTCACAGAAGTGGCATCAGAATACAAATAAATTGGATACCACTTAGAGACTTTAAAGCCGTTGAAAAGCAGCGAGATGAAAGGCAAACCCCACTGAAAGTGACAGCAATATTTTCTTCCAGAGCACAGAAAATGTAGAAGAAGAGAGAACTCTTTAATGGCATAAAGAGAAAAGATGCTGTGTTTCACTAATCGAGTACCACTGCTCTTTGTGGAATTCAAGTAAATATTTCAAAATGGGGGCACACCGAACAGCACAGCAGTTGGAAATCCCCCTCTATTGTTTTCTTGAAACAATGTGCAATAGATAAACATGAGAGAAGCCAACTATGGATTACAGCGTAGGCAGCTTTGTCTTCACCTGTGATTACCATTTTGCCAGAAAGTACTGAGAGATGAATATTTGAGTTGAAAGTACCGTGTAAAATATTTCATTTTGCAGAACTGTACTTTGTCTAATGTTTCCAAATGCCTCTTTTAATGAAACATTATGGCATGATACATTGCTATATTAAAATGCCTCATGACATTAGCTTTACATCAAAGTTTAGAATGCTGGCATTTCCCACATACCACTCAGCCTGCTGAACATTTTTACATAAATGCACACTTTTTAACCAATCAGGCATGTCTTGTTCATTTTTCAAAATATTATGGCATATTACATCTCAAAATAAAAGCTTAGACACTTGCTTTTCAGACAGATGAGTTTCCAATTGCTAGCAGAAATAATATGGCTGCTAAAACAGAATGAATCAAGTATAGATGATTTGGGGGAGATTATTGAATTACTTTTCAGAGCAGATGACGACTTATGTGCTCATGTGCCTTTTGAAGTAATTTCAAATGTGTTTTTTTTTTTTTCTTTTTCTTCCAACTCCTTTATGTGTTTCATCTGCTGCACCACAACTGCTAGTAACAGCCCATCCTTTCTCACTGCAGTGCAATGAGATGGGCACAAAGGAGAATTACGTTTATGACTATGCAAGGAGTCAAACACCATAGTGGTTGGAAGCAGATGGAAAGCAAAACATGCAGATAAAAATATACCAGAGTTTTGTTGCAGGTTAACCTGGCCAACAGACTGCTCCGTGTGTGTGGGTCTGCACAGGTTGAAAAGGACTGAAACAGAGGGCTTACTGATATGAGAAGATGGTGCCTGGTACCTAGACAAAGTGAATTTGGAGTGATGATGCAGAATTGCTGGATTATATATTTTATCTATATATATTGCTGGAAAGCATAAAATTTAAAGAAAGTACTTTGTTATTAGTTTTCACCTAAATCCTCTAATTGCAACCATTGCTTTGAACATAAAATAAATAATAAAAAAAAATATTTCAAACCCTACATGAAAAATAAAATTCAGAAAGTAAATATTCCACATCTTACACTATAAACCACAAGTCACTTCCCATCAGTCTACAGTAATAAAGATTTTGATACAAAGCACAAATATTACAAAACTAGAGGGAAAATGAAGGAAGCATCAATTACCCTGCTGAAGTCTGTTCCTGCAACAGAAGGGGAGTAACAGAATTTGTTAAATTAACATGTACAAGGCACAGCGCCTCCCCCTTCTGCTCCAGGAAAAGACATATTCCTGTCTCCAAATATGACAGGAGTTTAATGCTGAGCGTGTGAGTACCTACCAGGCAGGCACCTTCAGGGAAACTCCACTATTGCAGCAAGACTTGCAAATGCCTTACAGCAACTTGGCTCCAGTCTCCAAAACTGTCTGTGCTCAGATGCGCATCCCTTCATTAAAGTGATGCACTTTATTAAACACCGACCAAGCCATGCCACAAGTCCGTGTGCATATACGTATATTAAAAACACACAAAAATAAATCCTCACCCCTCACCCCCAAATACCTCTCCTTCTTTGACAGAAAACAGTCACACATTCTGCTGACCTCTGATGCCAGTTTATCATCGTTTTGGCCAACCTGTATCTGAAAGTTATTCTGGGGAACCTCTGCACAAAGTTTATGAAGTTGAATAAAAAAGAAATTAGTTGAAATTCTGTGGAAACACAAAGGGGTCTGCTGTATTTTTTCTTATTCTATTTGTCCTCCTGCAATATATTACTGGTTGATACAGACATAAAGAGAGTCTTTAAAATATTTATGAGGTTACTGAAGTGAAAGGCTGTCTCTGGAGAGGTTTTACTGGCCGACAAACCTGCATGCTGGTTTGGTCAGGCCTTTGGAGCTTCTGGCAGTTGAACATTGGAACTATACAGAGCTTTCAATGGGATCCACATGTGCAGATAAAGCCTGCTCTGGGTTAGGATTGACTATACTGCAGTACTGCTTTGCTAGGACAGACTTTATAATTGAAGAACTGCAGATGAAACTAGTGATACTTTCTTTTATTGTAGGCCCCCATGAATATTAAGAGCCTGAGGTACTTCCAGCAGAGACAGATGAATCATCCAGTACGTTTCCAGTAAATATGTTTGAACTTCTAAATGATTTTGCTGCAACTATGTATTCACCTCTTTTGAATTTACTTCTGTGAACATTTGGAGTGATGAAATTTCTCTGGCACAGGTTTAAAAGCATATGCACGATACTAACAGTAACTACTGCTGGACCACAGAACATTTAGGACTGAAAGGACCCATATTGGTAACTGCATCTTTCCACATAGGAGCAGCCATTCTGTTATGTTGGTGTTACGTTAAGAAGTGGCCATCTCAAATGACACTTCTCATTGCTGACAGGGACAACGCTACTGTATCTGCTTTTTCCTTTGCCTTTCTCTCTAACTACTGACGACAGCAGCCAAGCCTTCAGGGCCTCCTCATGCGTGCTCATTGTCTAGAGCTCCACTAAGTGGGAAGAGGAAATGAAATGTACACCTCACTTGGCATTGATGCTGCATGGTCCAATCCTCTAAAAATAGGCTTGAACGTTCACTTCTTTTGATGTCTTGTTCAGAAACAGGAAGTAGAGCTAAATAGTGCACATCTGTACACTTAATGTTAACCCAGTCTTAGGAGCCATCCTCACATGTGCCAGAAAGCAATCATTATTTATGGCCATCCAAAAATTCCACAGGTGTTAATTACCACACATAGGAACAACTCCCCACCCAAAACCTACTAATGATAAAGCTGTAAGGGAATGTTTCTGTAATTCTGAAAAGCAGACCTATAGCTCCTGTATGATGTAACTGGTAGGAGAAAAAGCCTTATATTCTTTCACAGCAGGCTCCTCCTGGGAGGGACTTATTCCTCATTCTGTACATGGGGCTTCTATTCCAGTAAAGAGCCTTCATATGCCAGCTCTGTCTAGAACATCACTAAGTGGGTTGTCTGAGCAAAAACATCATATTACAGTCTTTAGCTAGCCTTAACAGAATACTCCCTGCAAATTGACCACATTTTGAGAGACATTAGCTCAGCTTTGATTTAACAGTTCTGCATCAAACGGACTGTAGACTAAACCATACACACGCAGGGAAAGTGTCCTATAAAAGCAACTTGACTTCGGTAATTCTGGCTGCTGTTCACCAGCCTCTGTGAAAAGCCAGGCTTCTACATCACTGGCTAGGTATAGCACCTCTCTGACAGTGCATGGCAGCACCTGGCTCCTAGCATAAATATCTCTGCACAACTTCTCGTGTGGAAGGGGCCTTGGTTCTCATGAGGGCGTCTGCTCTGCACCTGAGCTTGTCTGCAACCTGAAGCCCTGCATTAATCCTGTCTGTGCCAGCCAGGGAGGAAGCCACGCAGTCATCATCACACAGTAAAGAACCGTGCAACAAAGCTCAGCTTACGCAGCAGGGATCGGTAACAGACCATACTGAAAGAGCAGCTGAAATTTATTTTTAAAGCAAACCTGATTTCACCCACTCTCTCACATACACATAAGCACTAAGATGTCTGTGCCAAAGCGATCTGTCAACCATTCAAGTGCCAAAGCAGACAGAGCCAAGGGGTCTGACCAGGGCCAGTTGCAGCAATGCTGTCTATACTGTCTACAAGAAGCACTAACAAATGAATTCTCATCACCCCTCCTGGCTTGTTAGGCTGGTAACTACAAGCAGAGCTGGATGTGCCTTTTGTACCCATTCAGAGCACGCCACGGTTATGATGAGCCATCTCTATCCTGTCCCACCACTGAGTTGGTCATTAGGCAACACTGCTGATCTACTTACTATCTTTTTACATGACGGCTTTATTTTCCTAACTCTTCCCCTCTCACCACAGTTATTCCTTAATGATTTATAATCAGTGCTTGATTTTAGGGCAGCATGGTGCCCTTTCCATATTTCAACCTGGCACCCCAAGAAGCTGCATCAAGCACAACCCCTGTATTTGTGTGCTGTGCTACCAGTTTAAAACATAGCATGCCATTAAGGCAAAGATCTTGTGCAGGCAACCAGCATGGAGGAGAAAGAACTACAAATGTAAATGTGGTTAGAGTAGCTTAGGTTAGCTTTGGTAAGCTGAATATATGCAAAACTCAATCCTGACTTCCTGTGTGTTAGTTCTGGCTCTTATTTGGCACCTTTCTGTCAGAGCTGACGTGCACATACTCAGTGCACTGTTAAAGCTAGGAATCTGTTTGACACAGTTACTGCAGCCAACTGTTTCACTGTATTTGTAAGCACACTGCCTGGCCAGTCACAAATAATTTTTCTCCATGCACTTAAAATATGAACAGGCTAAAATAATGTGTCAGATCAAAATACTTCATAACTCATCGAGTAGATGACACATGTTTATAATCCAAACCCTTTCTCTGTATTGGAAATAGACCAAACAAGACCAAGCTAGTGAAAACGTTCAGCAGTCAGACCCGAGCATAAGACTTGAGGCACATCTTTAATAGACACTGTACATAAGCAGTCAAATATTTGTACAAGCATTACAGAAAAAATGTTATGACCAAACTGCAAAAATACCTTTTATATGAAGAGCTGCTAAGAATACAGTCATGCTAAAGAGCAGAACCACAAGATATTAAAAGATAAAACAGTGGCTCAGCACACATGATTTCATCCCTCACTGGCACAGATAAAGACCCAAGACCTTTCCTGTTCCGGAAGCCTTCACAATACTTCACAGCCACTTTCCACTGGTGGAAGCGGCAGTATAAAGGCTGAAAGTGATCCATTCAGCATACAGATGCTCACATTTTGCAGGCTGCTTCCTGAGTTGAGTCTTTATTGAAAGCCGTAGTGTCTGTATTTCCAGTAACTAGTACCATAAAAAAGTGATGTACACAGGCATAAATTGCAGCAACTGCACCTTGAAACACCTTGGGCAAGTAGAACACTCAGGGTAATAAGGAAGGGTTCAGGGAAGATGAGGCCATTTGTTTAATTGCAGCTCTTGGTTACGGAAGCAGGAACGTTGCGCTGAGTTTGATCAATGGTCCATTTAGTTTGGTAACTTAATTCTGGTGGTGACTAATACTGAAGGCTTTGTAGGCAAACCTTTATGTACAAGTCACTATCTTATTCTGTAAAGACAGTCTGACACAGATGGTGCAGACACCTACCAAATCAGAAGCCTTGGCTACCACAATATGATATACTCGAAAGTTAATCACTGCTATTACACCAACTATTACAGTGAGTAATAGTTACAGCTTCACCATGGAAGGCAATTGCTTTCTGACCTTTGTGGTGATCTGTATTTGCCCTGAAGAAAATGGACTAACAACCCTTTTAACTATCCAAGACAAGACAGAAGAATCTATCTACTCAACTAATACATTTCTATGTAGCAAGCCAAATTAGATTTCACAAGATAATGGGCTTTTAAACCAAAACATGAAAGAGGAGAACTAGTAAGAAATATTTTTTGCATAACACAGATAATGCATTTAACAGATTGCTGACTTCCTGACACTTGCCCTCTGGGCTTATATGCCATGCATGAAACTGCTGCTGTGGCTGTCAGTGGGTTCTCGTGTTTGGTCCTTCCACACTGAATCAGTCAGATTTAATTGGTGAAAAGAAATGACAGTGAGCTCAGCAGCTGTAGAAGAGTCAGATTTAGTGTTACACTAAAAAAGGAAAAGCTAACCTTAGCTCCAAAACCTGCAGGGAAGCTTTGTGTGGAAAAGCTAAACAATACTGATATTTTATGTAAACTACAACATATAAGTATGTTTTAATTTTAGATGAGGATGGGGTATGGGTATGACCAGCACTTTTTTGTCTTGCAGATAAGTAATTTTCAAGTATGTAAGCTGTAAGTATAATGAACTAGAACAAAAATTGGGCAGTTTTTTGGTACATTTTCTTCTTAGAATTGTGTTTTGCCTAGTGACTTGAAAAGTTGATTAGAAAGTGATTAGAAAGTGTCTGTGATCATACAACCCCTATACAGCACTTCTGCTGTCAAATATCACAGGCAGGACTGCCAAAAGTAACATTTCTCCCCCAGCCCTGAAAAATGTGATGAGTCTAGAGAGAAAGCAAATAGATCTTTCACTGCCAGCTGCTTCTCAACAAGAGAAAATACACTTGTGGTCAGATACACTGACCTCTGTTCCTCACACCTCTCAAAGCAGGGTCCCAGCAGCAGTGAGACAGAAGCTGAAAATGCTGAAGAGGGGTTATGGTGTTCTAAGCAGCCTTGCTACTGATGGTCCAGGAAGAAGGCAGAACTTCCTACAGACTAACCTCATTGTAAAGGTAAAATATCTCCCACTCAACCCATTAACATACCTGAGAAAGCCTTTGACAAGTACATAGGAGGATCTCTTCACACTAGTCAATCCACAAGCATGCTTTCTTTCTTTCTTTCTAGTGAGTCTTGCTGCTGTCTTGGCACAGATGAATGGATTTCATTCACCTTACAGCACTGAAAAGACTACCACTTTTGAACATCAAACTCTGCATAACATGACCTCTCCCCAGTATACACTGATTTTTCTGGGATTATAATTTATTAAACTTGAAAGTTTTGGAGCATGAAATAACATGGTAAATACCAATAGCTAGTCTTTTTCTGAGTTTTACTTTTCCAAATCCAACTGTATTTCTGAGTGAAAAATCCATTTGCAGAAAAATGCAAGCAAATTGCCACTGATGCTTTACGTAGGAGAAATTTAACAGCCGCATCCAATTCCCAAAAGAAACCTGAAATAAAAACACTACAAGTAGGTTAATCTGAAGTCTCACCGTGTTCATTTAAAGGCTTTTTTAAAAACAAAACAAACAAAACATTAATTTGTCCTGAGGCATAAATGAAATACAGACAAACTGCATTAGATTTTAATTTGCTAGAAGTAGATTACATGTCTTCTCCACAGGGACACTGAACATTCAGTTCTCACAGAAGTAAACCTTCCTAACTGAGAACTGCAAAGGAGAGTTGTTTTAAAGAAGTGACCCTGTCAAGTGCAAGCACCAAGTCCACAAAACACAACCAGCACAGAAAGGCATTTAAGCATGCAGGTTTAACAGAGCTGGACCTGAAATACAAGTTAAGTAGCTGCTTGATTAAATGCTGGAATTCAGAGGGAAGCTATTTACCCAATATTTAGGTTAAAAATATTTAAGCATTTCACTCCCCTCAAACTATTGAGGTTTGGCTCTTTGCAGTCAGAGTGCTAAATGATGAATTACATTATTAGTTACAGATGAAGTTCAAGAGATGAAGCTCTGAGTATTTTAGATGTGCATCATCCCATTGAGTGACATTTATTCAATCAACTTGAAGAGCAGAAATATGTATCAGCATTCAGTGCTCACAGTTCTCCAATCTGAACGCAGAGGGGGTGGTCTTAGGGCTACCGTTGTTTCTGCATGACTGGATTTAAATAGATTCAGTGCCAAGCAGTATCTGTATTAGACCTTAAAGCAGAGTAACACATTAATGGTGCAGAAGCCCCTTTATGGAAGGAGGCTCAGAGAGCCCCAATAGCAAATTAAATAGCCTTGGCTCGAAACCTGTAAGACAACCACAGCCTTCAAGGCTCTGGGCCCATCCTCTGCTGTTCACTTCAATCGCAAAGGACTTGTTGGGCCAGAAGGCAAAAATGTCAGCCAAAACGCATCTCAGAACTGTGCCTGAGGTCAGTTTGTTGGGGGTGGATGGGAACTGAGGGTGGGAGGAGTGCATTTTGCCTTTGGCCCTCTGTATAAAATGGCTGCTAGGACCTCAACCAGAAGTGGTTCTCCTGTCAGCACCCTCATGTGTCCTGTTATGTGCTTGTGGAGCAGCAGGAAGGAGTCAGAAGGAAGTGACCAGATCAGCAGTAGGCCAATGTGGAATAGCCACAAAGCTGTTCATATGCATCCTCCAGCTCTTTCCCCATTATCATTTTCAGCCTTATGAAGGCTTCCAGAGCACCCGACAGAGCCAGCGTTCCCCACCTCCACATTTCTTTTGCAGGGCAGGGTAGCACCACTGGCAGAGGAGAACAGAGTAATTAACAAGCATCAAGAGATTATAAAACCCCTAGTTAGAATCCAGAAGCATTCTCCTTCCCTTTCCTTGCAAGGGCAAGGCAAACTGAAACAGATTTCCTCCTGGAAAAAATTCCAGATGTGTCTGAAGAAGGAAATATTTCTTAGGTTTAGCTATAAAGAATCCCAACCCTTTTCCACACAGCCAGTCCATTCACTGATATATACCTTACTCACAAAACACTGAGTTTTATGGTGTTTCTTGCCTGTTTTCATTGTTGTTTTGGTACTGATTTCTTGTGATGTTTTCCCTGCTCTATTTGCTCTGAAATAGAGTTTCAGAACTGCAGGGTACAGAAATACAAGGTTGTAAAGCAAAAAGAAAGTCCTCCTTAGGAGAACAAGCTGTTTCCACCTTGTATAAATGCATATTATTGTAGTTTTCTCTTTACTTCCTAGCAGTTACGGAGAACACCTGCTACATACATGGGGGTCACATTATTTGGTGAGCCAAGGCAACTGACAGGTTGCTACAGGTAACCACCTTACAATCAATTCCTGGAATCACATGTGATTAATGTAAAATCCCAATTAATAAGAAATTAAGCCATACGTTGCTTCTGTGAGCTCACATGAAAAGTTTCCAAATGTCTCCTGCAGTAGGGAAGAGGAAAATCTCCTTTTTCTCTGGAGGAGTTATTCATCTGCTTCTTTACATTTTATCCTTGTGTTCAGGCTTAAAAGCCTGCATACCACAGCTGCATCTGAAGCAATTCTCTGCTGTACAAAGAGAACACCTCACTGTATAGCTGAGCAGGGGGAGATTTCTAAATGGCTCATTTTCCTTATTATTTAAGGAATCCATGTTAGAGACAGGTAAGATGCAAACCAGTTAGTGAAAACGACAGAATTGCACAATAAAGCAAAAAATGAGCTGAATAACCAAATGTGCTAAACGCAAAATACAAAATTCATTAACAGAATGCATTTCAGGTACATGATGAAGCAGAATGAAGTAAGAGGGGAGCAGTCCTCTCCCCGCCCAGCCTGTCCTCTCTCAGTTTCAGCTCCCCAGTTGCTTTCTGCCTCGCACTCCTGAAGCCAACCTGCACAGTCCCTCCTCTGCTCAGCAGCTTTTCTTGAGCTGCTGGGACTTCTGTTCTGCCAGTCTTGCCATATTCTGGAACATTAGCCTCCCTAACATTTTATCTGCCTAAGATGACTGCATACTCCATCTCCCAAACTTGCAAAAACACATAGAAGAGGCAAGTCTGGAAATCATATATTACCACACAAGAGCTGGGAAAAAGAAAAACTAAACTGAAGCAGTGTGATGATGTGAAAAATAACATCTCTATATGCCATAAATCTTTGTTTTAGACAAAACTTGTTTGGCTGCAGTTTCCCTCCAGTCCCTGCATGCCACTGACATCATACATATATATATATACATACATACGTGTGTGTGTGTGTGTATATAAGAAAAGCCTGAAGAAATTTCAGAAACATTTCTAAATTAGGTATAACTTAGATAGTCCATCTGCTTCCTACTGACACAAACATTAGATGAGGAGCAAGTGCAGATCACAGGCATCCCGCAAGGTGTTCAGGGGAAAGGCGCGGTTGGCCTGAGGGCTGCTTCATGTTATATGGAAAAAGAGAAACGCATTTTAGCGCCACATCCTGTAACACAAAAAGATCTCAGAATAGCATAAAGGCCTGAGATCTGGGAAATGTTGAAAACCAGGATGGGATCCCCAATTAGTTCAGTACACCATCAAAAATATCAGAATATGCCCACTGCAGGCAGCAAAAGCGTACTAGACCTGAAATGTGCACCAGAAACATGAGAGAAAAAAACACACAGTGGTAAAAGGTAAATAAGATCTTATTTCTGGTTTGCAGCATTGAGAGGGAGCTGGAATAAGTGCCGGCTCTAGGAAGGCCAGTTATGGTAGAGACAAAGTGAGAGCAGTATCTGGATAGCAACACTACATTTTTGCCTTTGAGGAAACAAATGCCATCCGATTTTCCAGAAGAAGCATCTTAAAATGAAATATGGTCTCTTCTGTAGAGTTTAAAGTTATTCTTTGTTGTTCTTTCTTAATATGAAATAGGATTTTGCTAGAAACTACATTTTGTTCTTTGAGTGTGGGAAACCACAACATGAAGGAAGTATGCCCTAAGAGCAAACAAGAAATCACTTCGGGAGAAACACTTTTTTCCTGCCTCAGAAGTGAAATGAGAGGTTATAACATTTAAGTTGTGCAGGTATATTTATTTTTCAACTGTATTATCATCATCCTCGAGGCTGGGTTCATTGCAATTCAGACATTTACTTCAAATACCTGAGTTACAAATCCAGTTACTTTATGAAGAAAAAAAGAGGAAAGGCACCTGCAGCAAATGCTTTGGATTGGAGAAAGAAACTATCCTCTGATCTTTCCAGTTACGGTATTTCAGTAAGATAAGTCAGCAGCATGTTACTGATATTCTTCTAGTGCATTCTATCCTATATCTCTGTATAAGGCTCCCTGATCTTATTTGTAAAAAAGATGTTCCAAAGCTCAGTAAAGCCAATGGGAATCACTCAGTGATTTCACCTGTCATATAGTACAAATGCAAGTCTTGTACCACACCTTCTAGAAAAAAAGAGTGGCTGAAAAGCCAACTATTCATCTGGGTAGCTTCATGGAAAGTATTAAAAGGTCTAAGGTTTTACAAACTACCTAAAAGTTCTGAATTTCCACTAAACTTAATGGAAATCAAATGAGAATAGGCTTTTTAATCCCTCTAATGATCATGACCAAAATGCCCAGCTCGTCAATCTTCTCTCATCGTTTTTGCCCTCCCATTTTTCTGTATATTTCCATCTACTTGCTGCCTCAGTCACACAACAGAGCCAAGAAAAATAATTTATTAACAATTTGCACTTGATTTTCTACCTCTTCAGTGAAGACCCCTAGAACTCGCCTAGATATACATTTAATGTAAGTTACTGAGGTCTGAAGAAACTGTTAAGTTAATTCAGCAACAGAAGAGAAAAATTGAGACAAAAGAGCTATCAATTGATAACAGCAGTAGGGAAAAGCTGCTTATTATTTATCCATAATCATCTAAAAAATACTCAAGTTTTTCTCAACTTCACTTCCTCCTAGCCTACCTCAGTAGAAACTAGAAACAGCATTAAGACAGCTAGAACTAACAGCAGCACTTTTTAAATTTAAGATTTTGATATAATCCAGGTGGTTACCACAAATATATGAATATTATAGATCAGCTAGAATTTTGGAAGCACGAAGAGAAAATGATGCCAGAATGAAGTGAGTGGGTGCTAGGAGAGAGGACTGCCAGCAGCCTGAATGAGGAGCCCCATGTCCCTCCCAGTTCCTTTGACAGGGGCTGCCATTGCAGGACTGATCTAGAGACATGCATGGCAGCTGAGTGGAAAGCAATAGTGCTTGAACTACAGCGATGTGTTACCTTTCCGAAGTATTCTGACTTTAATTAGTCAAGTCGGACATACTATTCCAAAACCAGGATTCTGCATAGCAGAACCAAACACCTGTGTAGTCTGCCACATCCAGCAGAGCAGGTTCTTGAACCACAAGTCCAGATGCTCAGATCTTGCCTTGCCACAAGATCTTTGACAAGCCACCTCAGCTGCCTGTGCTCCATTCCTGCTGCAATCATTTTCTGTTTTTGTGGTTTATAAGCTCTTTTGACAAGGAAACCCCTTCCTGTTTCTCCATGCAGTAATTAGTGCAAGAGAGTCCTAATCTCAGAGGACTTGCATGCTACATAGTAATAAACATGACATCAAGGATAACATACATCACATTCAAGTTTTCAGTGCCATAACTTGTTTATTTCTATAACAACCAGAATAATCTGGCAAGCTCTTCCAACCTGCACAGGCAGGTTCCAGTTAATAGAACCCTGTGCAGGTGGAAGGGCTGTCAGTGTCCATCTGATTGCAGAAAGAACAATGGAAAAACTGGCCAGGAACTGAAAACACAACAGTAAGAAGTTGAAACATGGAATACACACCGGATTCCAATATTTCACCATGCATGCTTTTAATAGCCAGTTCAGAACTAGAAGAATAAGTGATATTCAAAGTTTAAATGAGATAGAATCTTTCTGAAAGAAGGATGAATATTACACACCTGATAAGTTTACTGAGCCTTTTGGTACGGAATTTGATGAACACTGAAGCTGGGACAGGTGATGACAGCCTCTGAATTAAGTGTCAAATGCTAAATGCTATTTATCTCTTTAATCAACAGTCACAGTTAATCCAGCTCCTTAGTTTATAAACCAGAAATGCATTTGAATGAGAACATTTGTACTATAGCATTCAAAGGCAGTTTCAAGATTTTTTTTCCACATTTGTTGGTGAATATAAACAGAGTATTTATCATGTTTGTTTTTTTAAAACCCTTGGATAACTTCAGTGCTTGTTCCATTCTTTATATTTTAGCCTAGAAAATAAGATCACAGATGCAAACTATTAATACATTTTCTTGTGTTCCATTAAAATTGGATAATGGAAGCAGTGAATAATGCTTAAAAACAGCTTCCCCCTATAGTACATTAATAATTCTTGCTGATTTATAGATTCAAAGAAAGCACTCCTCTTTGTTATGACAGGTGTCTTAGCTCTTTGGAGGGAAACAGCTGCAAATATTAGGAAACAGGAAATTCACAGTAATCTTTGTTTCCTCCTCAGTGTATAGGAAACTGTCAGCTCACCATAGGAGAGGTTTTATTTTTCGTGGGGGGTGGAGGGGTAGGTAGATTGTCTTTACTATTTTGGGAGGGAACTTTTAAGAGGAAATCTTGGGGAAAATGATAGGACAGGAAAAAAATTGTCTTGAGACATACTGTAATGAAATAACTCAGACATGCCCAAAAATAACTACAAAATTCCACCCTGTAACAAGTCATATGAATTATTTAAGATGAGCTATATGTACTGAACCATGCTTGCCAGTGACATGCATCATGTGCAGTTACTGATAACAGCGTAGTCTGACCTGACAACAGCACAAACTGATTTTTGTCCTCATTTCACCCAAGCATTGAGGATTGCACAAGTGACAAGGCAGAGATTCAGGCTAATGACAGATACTTTCTGCCAAAAAAATTATCAGTCTTGTGTTTTTCCAAAGGAGAACTGGGATGAAATGTTAGGCTGAAATACTACTGCCATATATATACTGTAAAACTTTAGCTTCATTGACTTTATAGACTTCAGTCACCATTTTTCAATCTTTTCGCTCATCCTTAGTAGCAACTCCAAGCAAGTAAGAAAGTTCAGGCTAGTTGCTCTAGTACTTCAGGAAAAACACATTGCTAAAATGTCACAAACAACTCATAACGCACTCCGTCCTTAGAGATGCCGCTTTTGAGTTCCACATTTACAGTGAGTTACTTCAGTAATACTGGAGAACAAATCAACACATCAGCCTTACCCACACTCCCAAAAGCTTTGGATGGCAAAGACAAGGGGTGGGTGGGAGATTGTATCATGCTTTTTCTTGCCACTCAGACACATCTTAAGATCTTAACAGTCCTCCTCCTCTTTTAGCTCACAGCCTCTTCTGACTCATGCTTCCTGCTGTCTTTCCTCTGTATTAACTTCCTTTGATCTTGGCAGGTTCTGCAATCATAAAGTCTGCATAATAGCAAAAACCCATCACTTTGCGCTTCTCTTGATCTATGCTTAATCCTACTGCTGGTAGGATAGCTTTTTGTTCCTTCTTTCTAGGGGAATAACATTACTCCATCATCTTCATTGTCCTCAGGGGAAGTTGCAGAAAACTGCTATCCACAGAAGGCATCAGTTCCACTGTTTTGTCAGATGAACACCAATTCCCTGACAACTCTTAGGGCTACAGATGCCATTTTACTTACAGACTTGAAGACTCCAGCCTCCAGGTAATTAGCATAAGCCCATAACAAAACACATCAGTCATAAGACCACAGCCTAATCATACAGTGAAACTGGAATCCAGGCTTCCTTTAGCAACAGCTTCCCTGATGCTTGGTGACTTGACAAAAAAGCAACATGCATTCTGAATCAATTATGGGCTACTAATGTGCCTGGAAATAAAATTAATAGAACGACTGTTGTGAGTTACAAATCTTTCTGAAATATGGACTGCTACATGTAATTTTTATTATTACAAAAAGATGAAAGTAGACTGTATAATATAGAGTGGCCTGATCAAAAATGGCCTAGTCTTTGGAGGAAGGTGTTGCTTTGCAAAGGCTTCAGGGATCTTTGTCAACATCCAGCCCATATCCCCTTGTTCTTCTTTAAGAAACTTGTGTTTTTATTAGGGAAAAAAAGACTCTTAAAAACATTTAGTTCATTAATATAAAGCATTCTTCTGAAGGATTTTAGTTTTTAGGAAGTGGTTCAGTCCTTCAATATTATCACCACAGATTATATTAAAGTGTAAAAGAAGCAAAGGAGTAACAAAAAGCTCAGCAGGTGGGATATACTTCTTGTAACAAGGCACAGAAAAAATGGTAAAAAGAATGGCTGCTGCAGTAAAATACAGTTGTTAAACAGCCTGCTCAGGCAAAGCTGTTCTGATTTCCTTGGAAAATCTCTAAGATCACTAACAGTGCCAAAAAGGCTGCTGAGAGATCTGTAGGGTCTTATTTGCATTTCACACGTTGGCCAGTTGGCAGTCTGGTAGTAAGGATCATATTAGACCAACAGAAAATCTCTCTGAAAGCTTTTCATGAAGTATGTGCAGGACATTAAAGAACAGCTTTTGTTCACCATTTTTCTTAGCATTATCTGACTGATAAAGTTAACAGTCCTGTTTTCTGGAAGCAAGCATTTATAACCATTTGCATTTATGTAAACTCCTGCTACAGATGAGATGTGCACAGATTTATTGGAAAGAAGTTCAAGATGTAAATTTCATCAATTTTTGAACAACTTTCGATTGTCTTGATAGAATGCTTGTTCTCATTAAAAAGTTTTATTATGCCTGAAGATCTGCCTTATCTTAGGGCAATGGACAACTACTAGAAGATTTTACTTAAATGCAAGTTCCATCACAAGATATGTGATGGAACTTTTAATGACCATACACATGTAGAGCACAGCAAGTAGTAGATACTACTCTAAGCTACTATTGGTACTAAGAAAATGAAATAAAGCATTGTCACAATCATAGAACAGCTTGAGTTGGAAGGGACCTTAAAGACCACCCAGTTCCAAATTTGGAGGGTTTGAAATAACACCAACTTTAATCATATCACACAGTCCTTAGACATTATTTTATTATACAACTAAAACTAATGTTTAAAATTTGCATACAGCATTAAACTTTGAAATAATTTAACAAAACAGAAGTAAACTCAAACTGTGTCAAACAGCAAAGCAGTCTTCAACAGCCTGAAACAGGGATGTTTTTCTTTGGACCTGAGAAGCAACTGAACATTCCTATCTATGCACTGAGTTGGTCTATCTTGATATACAACCTGTCTTTATTTCAGAGACTCACTACTAAATTCCAATTTTTTTTTCTTTTGAAAGAGTCCAAGACACAGCTAAAATAGGTCTTGCTGGTAGAACTCTCAGGATTGTCAGCCACTCCCAGATTGGGTTGGGGTGCAAAAGAGCTATTAGTGGTCCTTTCCAGAAAGGAAAAGATGAAATTGTAATACAAGATCTAAATTACCATGTAAATCATATTGTGCTACAGATACTATACATAAAAGAGGTACTAGAAACTTACTAGTAGCATATGGAAGAATTCTACTTCTATCACTGCGGGAAGAAAGGAATATCTTGCTGTTGGTCTGCAGCAGCTGCATATTATGAGTTAACTCTACGGGCTAACTTCCATCAAAGTGAATGGGTGTACAGTCCTGCTTACTCCATCATGCAAAGATGAAGTTTGACTAGCCTACACAAGGAAGCAGAAGTGGTTCTCATGGGGCCTTTTAACTTATAGACCCTCAAGCCATATGCCCTCATTACTGAGTTACTACATTCACATTGCCAATACTTGGTTTGTGGTGGTGAACATGTAAAGTTGAAAGAATCTTCATTTACTTTACAGTTTAAGAGATACAAAGCCTAGGAGGAATTTTAGATCTCCCACAGTTTCTGCAACCTGATCAACAAGTCTATTTTTCTTTTCATTGGGTACCAAAATGTGGTAGCTATACTAATTTCTCCTCCAAATAAATATGTCTGCAAAATCATGTTTTGATTTTGTTCAGGAAAGACAAGACTTGAGAAAACATATCCCTTCAATGTGTTTTCTACAGCTGTAAATTGTTGCTCTGGTATGAAAAATAGACTCCTAAGCATTAGATTTTATGAGGCATTCAGTGTTGACTTAGCTCTCTTCCCCCTGATTTTTCAGGAAACAGAACTGTACTAAGTGAAAACCTGAAGTGATATTCTGAGGAATTCAGAATTAAGATGTCTAAGAGTATTAAAACAGACTATCCTGTGAATTGCAAACCAGGTTCTCATACACTGCAATTCCGTGATACATTTTAATACAGTCTATGGTCAGTAACAGATTTAAAGACATTCATAACATTAAGCATTGGTCCAGTAAAATCACCCAAAGTAGACTGCTGAGCATGAGTTAATGACAGAGGAGTTAAAACTCTTGTTGAATTTGCAGATTAATAATATTTTAATTCAGTTCTATTAAAAAGATGAAAATGTTAGTATTTGCTGCATGTAGGCTTACCTGTTTACCTGCACGTATCTGTACCTATGTTATCATATTTGATGTCCAATACTCACTGATAACATGTAATCACTCAAAGCTTACACTGGCAACTCCTTTACAGGGTTGCTAGTCATGGATGACATCTTCCTTTGCATACCTCAATCATTTTTCAGTACCCATGATTCCCAACAATGAAGAGCTGGCAGGGGAGAAAAACAAACCTCCCCAAAATCACAACCTTCCCACTGAATGTATGCTGAAACTGATTTTAGAGTAACCGCCCATAGATAGTGAGGGTAGAGAATCACATTCCATTAGTTAAAAAGCTGAACCAGTAAATATTGCACTACTGTAATCCTACCTGCATCTCAGCCAGTCTGGTAACAACCTGTAGGTTGCACAGGAATTGCTAGAGATGCCAGAATTTCTAACTAGTAATCTGCCTCAGTGATTAAACCCAGGTCATATATTACAGTACTATTTAACAGTATTTTAGAGTGTACCTGCTGCTACACACATCAATGTAAACATAATAGTAACAATATCTAAGGTCAGGTAACAGATGATACAGCATCCAGCCTTCGAGTACCATATATTTACCAATTCACGTATCAACAGCCCCTAAGGCTGATATTCCAGTCTATAGAGTTCTTGAGTTTTAATAGCCATTAAGTTTTAAGTGGAGAATCTGCTAGCCTGTACCTGCTAGACAGCACAAGCACTGAACTCACCCAGCATTCCTGCAGGAAGGTCATCACTTCTGCCTGAGAGTGCTCTGGAAGACGCCAGTCTTGGTTCTCTACACACAAATCCCAGGACACACCTTAGCCCACGGCCTCCCAACAGAACTGTTCCTCAGCTGGTTGCCCACAGTGCTTCCCAGATCCTTGCCAGTGACTACCTTCCAGATCCATTCTCTTGTCACTACAGATCTACATTTCTACTACTGAGACATAGCACCTTTTTTTGGATGTATTAAAACGCAGACCATCCAGATGAATCCAGGTTGCCAAGCATTAGGCTGCTTTGTATAACTGGCTTATCTGACGGTTTATCAACACAGAAATATGAACGTTCAATTCCCATTTTAAGGGATACTGATTATTGTCTCATACCTGAACAAGCAGCAATACAACACAGACAAATTACATGAATGAGATTACTATTCTGTGCCTTTAGAAGGCAGTGTCTTGAAAGGTACTGTTGTGACTTAGCTTTAAGCAAAAAACCTTGGGAACTGTTTTTTGCAGAGAAAGATCAAGTGTTTGAAGCTGACCTCACTATTATCATATTAAATTATACATAAATATAATGCCTTTATATAACACCTGGAAATACCATGTGTGGGGAAGAAATCAAGCCTTCAAACAACTTCTACATTGTTTTCCTTTTTGCTCCAGGATTTTAATATGCTGAAGCCACTCAGAAAAAAAATAAGATATTTTTGTTCTATTTCTCCTCCATTTCCCAATCTCTACAGGGAAAAACCCACAAACCTTGAAGACTTGTCTATTTCTGGCATTAATTCTGTATCCAGTGCTGACAAATGCAAGCTTACACTTGACAACTCTGAAGAGGATAGCAAAAGGATAGATAACATGCTGCCTGTGATTATTCATCCTTCTCTTCAAGTCCCCTGCATGGCTTGACTACATCTGTTCTCACTCATCTCCTATGTGATTTTTCAGCCCTTTGGAATAGGCACATCTTTTGCTCTGTGTTTGTAAAACACTCACTGTGCTGGTCTGGGACCCTCAGAAACACTTTGAGTGCACTTCAATAATTCTGTACCCTGCCGCTTCTTTACCTGCTATCGCAGCATGGAGAAAGCATCGGTCTGCAGTGCCTAAGCACAGGACTGCCACGATCCAACACCTGGCAAGACCAAGATCAGGAGGGAGCCGCAGAGCATTTTGGAACACGGCATAACCTGAAGTGCTGGGTGTGCAGAAATCCAGTGCCGAACCCCTAACAGCTCTGAGCTTGTGAGATACTAGAAGAGAGCTGATCGTTCAACTTTTCATTTTGCCTCTGAGTGTATTCATTTATTGCTTCAGAGTTTAAGCCAGTCTGCAGCCATTAGATAGTAGGAGTGGATTTACTGCAGGCATTCTGCACAATAGGATTTGTCCTCTGGGATCAAGCCTAATGTTTATTCCCACTTTTTCCATTTCCACCTTCTTACTAGACAGCTTTTCTTGTTTGGGGGGTTTTGGAGTTTTTGCTAATGAGCACCCACAGCAGGAATACAGGCTGGGTGGAAGACTGTGCACACACTTCAGGAAACTTGTCAGCCATCAGAATCAAGCACCTTCTTTATTCGGACACTCCCTAGATCTGCCTGAGCAGTTTGTTGTACTTGAACTGTGACACAGCAGTATGTCTGCTCTTTCATTGCATTGTTTAGAATTCTCACAGAGAAAAAAGTTTTGTTTCTTATTTCCACTCCTTTCTCCTGAGCATAGTAAGGAAGTCAAAGTGGCTCTAGTGCAGGATAGCATTCATTCCTTTTGGTGCTGTATATGTGAATAGTTACCTGCTTCATAGTCTTAAGCACTACAAATTTTAAAGATTAAGTTCTATTTATAGAAGTAATTAAAATATCAAATCAAAAAAAGATTTGTAGTTGGAAACATTCTAGGTAGGTTTTTTTTTTCTTTTTCTCTTTAGGCCTGTGTTCAAGCTAATGAATAGCTGCGAAGGAGAGCTTCCCATTACCCTTCCCTGATTTTTAATATTCTCCAGTAGGCAGGAATATCTACAACAGGCTGGTCTAACCTGCTTCATTTGCCCACAATAGCAACAGAGGAATGACCTGATCACGTTGCTTTCCCTAGCCAACTGGAAGAAATACTTAAGGAGAGGGACATACTCCAGGAGTAAGGCTCGCTCTGTTCATAACATCTCTCAGGAAGCTCCTTTCACCTGCAAATATTCTTTTCTTATCATCGTATCAAGTTAATCATTGTCAATACCATGTAAAATTATTGTACTTTATTAAAAAAAAAATAAATGCTGGAAGCTTCCACCAAGTATTATCAGGAAAGAAAAAAGACTGAATGGCACCCACCTTAGTCTTTGCCCAACTGACCTTGAAAGAGGATCCAAAATTACAAAACTAGCACCACAAATGCAGTTAACCCAAGACTGATTTAACTTCAAATTAGCCACTGCCCAGAGTCTAGTTCCAAAAAGTTTTTTTGAAAAACAAAACTTGAATAGTTTTGCATTTGCTAGCAATGAGTTGTAACGTGAGTGTTAGCAGGCTTTTAGAAGTGTTTCTTGGAGATAAAATTTGAATAATCTATGTGGCTTAATTTAAATAATTTATGCATAAAGCATTGCAGAGTTATAATTGTAATTATAATGTTCAGCTCAGCAGCAATGAGGTGCATTTGAAGTCTGATACTGATTGTACTGTATATCTTATGTTCCAAATTTCATTTTGTTTTGAACAAATCCTTTTGAGCATAGGGAGATGGCTCTGAGCTTCACAAAAGTTCCCAAGTGAAGTTTTAAAGAGTTTTTCCTACACATTTCTATTATTATTATTGAAAGTTTGAAATCCAGTCTTCCGTGCTTCTGTGCATTAGTGATAAGTAAAGGTGGCTGTAAAGTGCCCCTGGTCGGAGAAGGACTTTTGTACTCTTCTTGTGAAGGAGCAGCTGCTCCTATCAATAATTTCCTGAAGCAATAGGCCTGGAGAGTAAACAATATTTTATACAGATGACAGTGGAACAGAGAACATTATTTCTGAAATTTCAGCACTTCACTGTGGAGAACGGATTAACCCTGTGCGAGGAATTCAAATGATACTTGATTGAATTAAAGGGTTAAATATTTTAAAGAGAAAGAAGTTTTCTGCAACAAAATGGTGTCAGCTTAGGAACCTGGCTCACACAGAGAGAACACTCATTTGGAGCGCTTCAGAAACTGCATGTTGAAGCCTGAGTAGACAGAAGGTTTATTCCCACCCTTCATATTAATACTGTTATTTTTGAACTTGTTGGAGAACGTGCCTATAAACAGATGCTAAGGGTAACAAGCAAATATCTAACACAACAACTTGGGATACCGGGCAAGTACGAGGGGAATGGACAACAGACACTTGTGTTCTTCCTAATTAACTTCTACTGCCAGCAGTGGAGATTGAAAGAACATTGTTCTAACCTAGTAGGGCGTACATTCTCATGCTGTTTTCACTAAGAAAAGAAGGGTAAATAGTTTGATTCCAAGCACTAACAACCTGATTATGTTTGAGTCCATTAAGTCCCCTGAGCAATGGTTCCAGAGGCCAAGTTGGAGATGAGAGCACACGTATGAATTCCACTGCTTGTAAGCAAGTTTCATAAGCAGCACACATTTAGATAAGCTTCAGGCAAGGACAATGACCTCCAAAAGTTGAACAAACAATTATCAGATTTCCATGTGCGAATGGGGAATGTGCTCCTCAATGTCAGAAGGAGGTAAGAGTTTACATCTGCATCTCTTTTCACAGAGAACATACTGCTCCATACCATATTCTGCTGTTTGAAAAGTAGCCCTGGAAGATAATGACATGAATTGTTGGTGCACTCTCTCTGCAAGGACTGTATTTTGCTCTTTCCATCTTTGTCCAGTATTATCTGAAGTGGTGGACAATTCCACTCACTGTTTGCCTACCCACATTTATAAGTGCAACATAAGGTCAGAAAACTCTACAAAGTACAGATTAATGAACAGTCTAAGATTTCCTACCACAAGAAGATTCCATATGAAAAAGGTAAGCTAACGCTAAGCTTATGAGGAAGAAAGGCAGCCACATTTATCTCCACCACCTCCTAACAAACTTACTTCAACATGTTAGGACTAGTTAACCCAGATGGCTCCACAAGCTTAATATTTCAGGTAAAGCAATTAAAGATTCACATATCTTTCAAGGCAGGAAGAGTACAAGTTCCTTCTGCGTTACTACAGTAATATGCAGAAAGCATGCATTAATAAAGGAGCTGTTAGCATTGCAGCTAACTCTTACAATTGGCTTCTAATCAGAAAATGAAAAAAAAGGATTCTTTAACAATTACTCAACACATTTTGTTTTTAAGAAGGAGGATGTCCCAGTTATTCCATTAAGTAAGTTTGAACAACATTAAGTAAATATGAATCTAAGCTTATAAGGAACTTTCTACTTCTCCTTTAATTTGACTGGCAGCATTTTTCTGGGATGCTGCAGGAAAGATATTCAGGTGTTCAGCACCAAAACCAGAATAACTAACAATTTGTGAAGCCTTTTAAGTGTCAGCAAACGCCCCCCCCCCCCACCCCCCAAAACCGATATCAAGTCAAAAGTGTGAAACAAAGCTGAGATCAAATGATGCTATGAGATGATAAACAGCAATTGCTCTTTTCGCATGTTTTGTTTCTATCCTAAATGATCACTCTTTTTACTGAATAGCATACTTCCCAATAGCCATTCTAACATACACAACTTGACAATCATCAAGGAAATAAATGAATCTGTCTTCCCAGAACATCTGTTTGCCACCTCCATTTCCTAGTCAAAGCTGCTTGAGCTGCAGAACCAGTGCAGAAGAGCAGTCTACTACAGCACCAGGCTGAGAAGAAATTCAAAGTGCTATGGGAAATGTGGTGCTACCACTACAAACACTGAAGACATCACAGTGGGATTACAATATAGTCATAAGCAATGGAAATTAAGTTTATATGGTCTTTGTTCCCCAAAGCCCTGAATGTTTAAAAGTGGTATTACACAAAAAGGCTGCACAATTCCAAATTGCACAACCTGATTTTTTATTTTTTATTTTTATTATTATTATAAACATAGAAAAACTAGAAAAAGTCTTGCAAGGGTTTCTAATACTAAAGCCACACAAATTGATTTACTGACTCTGACAAAAAGCAACCTTCCAAGGTTCAAGCAAGCCTAACCTCCAGCTCAGGACTCCTGAGCACAAACCACTGCAATGAATCCCTCTCTGCTACCCCAATGCCATCTGAAGCAGATTTTGTTCAGAGGCAACAAAGATAGGCTCACTGGACCCTTGATAAGTTACACCAGGGCTTTTTCTTGTGTTTGTGCCTCATTACAAGTAACAAAAGCTTTGAAAAACCTACTTAGTTACTGGGGTTAGAAATAGTTGGATGGAGACAGAGGGCAGGCTCAAGATAGCTGTCTTAGTACTGAAGACTTGCTACTCAGCAAGACCCCCTGAAGGGCATGCTGACATGGATTAATTGAATATTTCAGATGCTCAACTCTAGCACCCCACTAAGAAGCCAGGTCATCCTGACTTAATCCAGATTTCAAACATCCTGAGTCACCTATAGAGCCCACTATTTTTCTCCACTGATTAGATAGAAAGTATAGGACAAATGGGCTCTGTAATTCAGCACATCAACCAAGTCCTACCTTTCCTGGTCTACTGAAAAGTATGCCACTGCAGCTATATTTATTAGGGGCTTAGGAATATTATATGTATCTGAGGTCTAACACTACAACATTGTCCCTCCTGTGCATATGTGGTACCAGTGAATGAAGGACAGCAGAACTACTTACAGTAGGCCAAAACAGTGATCAGTGAATCTTCTGCAAGAATTTGAAGTGTTGAGTGTAATGACTGCAGCACTGTGCAAACTCATAGCAAATCCTACTTACATGTGTCAGTATCAGAATATCTTGAACCCTCAGCTGAAACAATATCGGTTTAAGAACCCAATGTCAGTAAACAGCTGACTATACAATCTGGTATCCGTGCTGCAGAAGTTACATGCAGCATGGTTAACAGATGGAACATACTCAAATTACTCTGCACATGAATAAGGAAAATGTGGGACTGCTGCCGAATGGGGCACATGGCAGTGATAACAGATGCAAGGTACCAAGTGCCTTCTTTCTTCACCAAAAGGTCTCCCACACCTCTATGCTTAGAGGTTACATTCGAGGAGATGAACTAACAGCAGTGAATAAGAATCAAGTTATGGATTATTGGAGATGACTTGATCCCTAGAAGCCCACAGGACCCCGTAGACTGCATCCAAAGTGCAGAGAAAGCTGGCTGTCACCATGGGGTTTGTGTCATCTTTTTAAGTGTCTAGAGATTAGGGGAGGTTCCTGATAATTGGAAGAATGCCAATACTATAGCCATTTTCAAAATGAATCAAGGGGATAATCCAGAAAATTACGTAGCATTTGGCCTCACTCTCTGTGAACATCATGGAACAAGTCCTGTTGGAGCATATACGCTGAAGCCAGCACGGCTTTACAGAGGGTGAACTATGCCTGGCTAACCTGATAGCCCTCATTGGATTTGAGAGTTGTAGATTAGAAGATGCCAACTTTAGAAGAATTTCAACATCATTTTCCAAAGTATTTGTATCCAAGCAAGGATTTTACAGTCTGAATGTGTGGGCAGCTAGATGGGCAAATAGGCAATTGGATGGTTGGCTCACAGGACAGCTGTTAACAGGTCATCATCCTATGCAACCAGAGGCCAACAAGAGGTGCATCACAGGGACCCGTGTCAGACATCTTTATGACACTAACATCTTCACTGACTCTGAAGAGGTGACAGTGCTGTGCTGTCAGATTCACACATGACGCCAAAAGGGTAGTACTCCTGCCATGCTTGAGGACAGGGCTGCTATTTAGACAGACCTAGAAAGGCTCGAGGAATGGACAGTGAATTACAAAATTCAGCAAACACTATATCGGTCATGTATCTGGGACGCTGGGAACTGAGGGACTGAAAAACAAAGAGGGCTAAGAACATCCTGAGCTGTATTAACAAGACAACATCCAGTAGATAACTGGAGGAGACGCCCTTTACCCAGTACTTATTATAGCATTAGGCTAACTCTTGGAGGAAGGGAAAACACCGAGTAGTTAATTGGCAAGAATAAAATCAGAAAGTCTTGTTTAAAAAGAAAGTATTTGCTAAATGCAACTTGTTTATCCAAAATTAAAGTAGTGAGGATCCAGATAATGAAACAGACGCTCGCTCCTGGAATTTAATAAATTGAAGTTGATACTGTGCTCTTGATCTCCAAAATAAGCTGCTTTATCAAAACAACCAGTTTGATAATCAAACAAGCAATCTGTTTGAGTTAAAAAGGGATTAAGCAAGTGAAACCTTTAGAAGCCATGCTTCACTTGTTTAGTGGTCAAAATTACAGCTGCTGTAGGCTTTAAAGCTTCAAGTTCCTTTCAAATCACTGATAACACACAATAGATATAAGCAACCATTTCAAAAAAATTAGATCAATTTATAGATTATTTTTCTTTAAAACTCCTCTATAACTTCATTTTTGCTAGAGAAATCCTGTTTCGGTCTGTAAATGATAACGTGCACCACACCTAGAAGTAAAGACTGACATAGCAAAAAAAAAATAAAATAATCCTGCTATTTCAAAAGCTGCAACCCTCAGTTCAGAGTTCAAACTTTTTTTTGCACCACATTTTTATGGCAATATTTCGAGATGAATTGATAGAAAAGTCAAGATGTCAAACCGGTGGAAAAACATATATATATATTTTTTTTTTGATGGCACGGTTTAGAAGCATAAACTACATTTACTTTTTTCTCAGCAGAGAAATAGTTAAGGTAGAACAAGTTACTTTAAAAACTAAAGTGAAAGCAGTTACACAGGACTTTGCATCACTTCAACTCCATTGCTTTGTAAGATTACTTAAATTTTAATCAGCCTCATAACCAATGTTTTGAACTTACTAGACACTATCTCTGATAAAAAAAAAAGCATTGAGTACTCCCTTCCGAGACAGACATCATAGACTGTTTAAAGAAGTAGCTCAAACAATTGCAGATAAATGCTTCAACTGCAAATAAAAATGTTCATAAAAATACATAAAAAAATATATTTTTTAAACTAAGAAGTCTCCTGACAGTCTCTTTGGAGTCTTGCTGCATTTATAATGTTCTTGCAGGGTTAGAAAGCACAGATCTTGTTTGGTAAGTTTCATAAGTTCAGACTTCTCTGTCACCCTTGACATACATCTGCTAATGCCAACTAAAGTGAAGAGGAAACACCACCTCTCCCCATGATGCCTGACTACATGACTAAGAGAATGCTCTCGTATTTCGTAGTGGGGAGACATCAGTTACTTCTCCACCTGTATTGCTGGTGTAGAGCTTGCACAAAGGCACACCAAATATGATACAATCCAGTCATTGCAGGTCACAGCATTCCAAAGTCAGGATGCCAAAATCTTATTTAGCTACCATCTTGCCAATCCTTTTAAACTATGCTAAGATAGGCCAAATAAGATCAGCTGATAACTTCCCTGCAAATCTCTTTTTAAAGAACAGTTTTAACCTTTGGGCTGTTTGTGCATACACTTTTGATTGCAGTTTGTACTCTAGAACTTGCTATACACTGTGTCTATCGGTTATCGAACATCTATTTAAACAGGAATTTCAACACTTCCCTTCTAGATGCCAGTGACAGAGCCTGCTGTAGTTGTAGTGGTAAGAACTGAAGCTCACAGCCACCCATATCAGCACTCTTCCTTCAATCCTACTTTGAGCACTGGTTAGATAAAAACAGAATAAAGAGGAATAGTTTTACTTATCACAAACATCAACGTTTATAACCTTATGATGCATATGGCTGTTCTGTACCAGAACTTTCTCTTCCTTGTGTTTAGTCCGTCTTGTGCTTACAGTACTTTCCATAACCTCACAATATGAAATTAGACTATTTTATGCCTTTTGTTCCTATAGTACTTTCAACTTCAGAATCACAAAGAACTCAGTAACAGCAGCTCAGTAACAATAAATCTTCAAAAAGCAGGAGTATTGTTCTGTCTTTTACAAACAGGGAATTTGTGATCTGTAAAGTGCCTATTATGTCTGTAAAGTGCCTATTATGCTTAGACAATATTACATCCCTGTAGAAAGTCTTCTGGCAATATAATTTGTCACTGCCCCAGGTATACATCTGTTTGTCTACTTTGGTGGAGAAGCCTCCAGAGCTTTAATAGAGGATATCCACAGCAGATTCTCTTCACAGCTTCTTTCAACATGAAAAAAAAAAGTCTAAGAACAGGAGTTAAAACCCAAGATAACCTGATTCTCTCCCCTGCAACAAAATCCATGACATAATCCCACAGAAGAAATCGCATACAGAACAAAATATGCAGAACAACCCTAAAATGATATACACTTGACAAAAGAACTACAAAAAAAAAATCTTAATTCTATTCTGTTTTTTCTTTTACTAATCTAAAAACAATACTGCTTTTACAATCCATGATGAGGCAAGGCTTCAGCTGTTAGTGTCCCCTGCCAATCAAAGTAACTGTGTTCAGTCAGCAATTCCACCATGCTTCTGTAAAACTGCCCAAAACAAAAACTGTGCTGTAACAACAACAAAAAAGACAGAAAACCATACCAAACAATCCAGGTTTAGCTGGCTGCAGCAATTCATGAACTTGAAGCAGTCAAGATCAAAGACAATTACACTGACATATTAAAATGTAAAGTTGAAAAAGGGGAAGCATGCATGCAGAATTATGCTGCATATCCACTACGCATGATAGACTGTCTGAAGCTCAACTCACTCATCTGAATATTTCTATTCACCTGACCTAGTATATACGTCAAAGACTTGAGGGGGAAAATATGACATGATAAAAAACTATATTAAAGAACCTGACAACTGTGAAAAGGATATAAATTCAGGGGCTTGGATTACCTGTAGCACAAGTCACAGAACAAAGACCTTGTTTTTCATAGTACATAGTGTTTGTCCCACAGCAGGCAACTGTCTCTTATAACTGATGTCTAAAGTAACACTGATTGATGCTGTTTCTCCAATCATTTTCCAAACCTTCTTGTTTAACGAGGTGAGCTGCACAATGGCAGTTTATTTACCTGCTGGCAACCCTTTTCTTTGAAGGGTCACTGCTCTTAATTATAGTGGCACCTGCTTACTGCTCTACTTTTAGGTCTGTCAACGTTTCCATTATAAACCCATTTTTAGATGTTTCTGTAATACCCTTCAAGTCCACTGTGGGTTGAAGCAAGGCTCACAAGGTTTTGGCAAGCTTTTTTTTTTTGTAAGTAATCATGGCTAGATCCCCTATAACCCAGGAATGTCTCTCTGCTGCTGCATTGCAGGAAGGTTTACCTACCATCCTGTTGTAAAGAAACAAACATTTTTCAGGAAGGAAAACCTTAAATATAAAGGATTAAAGTCTATGCAAGAAGAAATGCTTGCACCTAGAACACAATTTAGTACTCCGCTATCTCAAATTTCTTGTATTAGGAGGGAGTTGCTTCTCTACCTTGGCTTACCGTAATTACTATAGGATATTAATGTTTTTCCTCCCTCACCCATCTATTGCAGACCTGTCAGCATGCCCTTCATCCTCTAGGCAGGAAAGCCAGAAAATAGACTAGCCCTTGAGCATGTAGCTGACCTACCTATATGCTTCAGATTATGTATAACTAACATTGAAGACAGTAGAGTGAAGGGTAGCCTATATATGCTTCCTCATCTGGAATAAGAAATTAACCCCGAATCACCTGCCATTCAATCATAGTAATACAATCATAAGGAAGAAACCAGACTAAGACAATGACAACAGTATAACTGATCAAGAGCTGCAAGTAGAAATCCAACACGTAAACAGTGAATATATCAACTGCTTAACAGTAAGCAGACACTTGAGAGTTTCTAAGTCATGTATGTCATTTATGTAACTGCATTGTCACCTGCAGTTGAGAAAGAAGTATCATGTAAAAGGTTCCCAAAAAATTTTGCTGGAGAACAAAACTAAGCTTCAAGTCTCATAGCCACAAATTGCAGGATCACAACTGTGTGCCCACATCAGAATCTCACAGGACAGCAAGCCACGAGACCACAAGCCTGACTTGATGCACAGTACCAGGCAGATTATGTCAGCTCATTACATTGCTAAACTATTAACTACCTATCCATCCCAACATTGCATGGAGGCTGAGGGTCTTCGGGTAATGCAAAAAAGAAGGAACTAGTGCTTGGGTATGGAGTTCAGGGTTTCAGCTTTGCCATTAAGGTAATAGCTTCCATGACAAGATTTAGATGATTTCAAGAACTCCTTGCAGGTACTTGTTGGGTAAGTTACTGGGAGAAGACTGTGAAGGGAAGAAAACGTTCATACTAGCATTGGTAGTTGCAGCCCATTTCTTTTCATAAGACCACGTATTTCTGAAATGCAGAAGTATTTAAGCATTTTCTAATCTTAGTCACTTTCATACCACTAATTCATGTGTTTTTATTTTGATTAAGACAGACAACTAAAGGAACTGTACAGTAGAAAACAACGTATTCCTTAATGCAGCTCCAGAAAACATTTCTTACCATGTATTCCTTTTGCTATAATCATCTGAATGATAGAATCTTGCTTCTGATCCCAAACAAGTAATTCAATAAATCATACATGCACATTGTAGTGGATCTGCAACATTAGGTTTAGAATAACAATGACAAACATACAAGACACCTGGTCTTTTGTCAAAGATGTTCAAATCTTCCTGTCTCACGTAGCAAGAAGTCATTTTCTTCCAATATTCAAACGAAGTTAAACTTCAGTATCATCCAGACTTAAGAAACTAACTAGGAAGTCATTTCTCACTGCACATTATAACTATAAATATAACAGAAGCAGCAATCTTATGATCTGGTTACTGTTTAGAGAGAATTTAGCTTCTCTTGGGCATTAGGAATGAACAGATTTCTATTTGAATACTGGATGGCAGAAGTCTGTGTTTCCACTAGAACGTATAGTGCTCTACACCTTATAAACACTCAGAACACCACTGCAAATTGAGAACTATTAGGTTTTAGTCAAATTAGAGGGGAAACCTCTGTTCATGACAGAGTACAACATTGTAAAAAAAACCTCAGACTTACTGGAGAGGTATCATCACACTTCAGTGTGATCCATGTAGAAGGAGCTCGTACTAGATACTAGACAGACAGCCCAAGTTAAGACAACTCCATTTGTACTCAAACATGTAGAGGATGATCACGTCTGCCTGAAGGTTTGAAGGATTGAGTTCCTCAGCAGTTATGAGTGCTGTGGCATGCCATCAGAGCCAATGGCAGATTTCCCTGTTGTCTACTCCAGGCAGATCTTGTTCCAGGGCATAACCTGCAGCAAGGTCTGTCCAACTGATTCAACTTACTACGTTATCCTGTTTTTAAGAGTTGAGATCACATTGGAAAGATAAATAGTATCCTTTTTTCTTATTAAAAACCCAGGCTTTAAAGAACTGAAGAAATAAACAGGTAAATGCATTATTTGCAGTCACCCAGGACCAGTCATTAGCAAGAGACAGAATGCCTTCCACATTGTCAGTTCACATGCGCTCATATAACAAAGAATTTGCCTTGGCATGCAGGCAGGCATTTATACATTGTAATGATTTAAGTGAACACTGGTTTGTATATAAGTGAAACAACTATGAACAACCACAAAGATTTGACTATGTAAGATAGCTTTTGCTGATCTTATTAAAAAAGCATGTACACACATGTATGCACCTGAGGAAGGCAAAGTAGTTTCCAGCCCCAATTATATCAGCTTTTCACTTCCAGAGCTTCAAAAATTACCAAAACAATTTCTATCATATTTATAAGGCCACAGAAAAACTATTTAATGCACCTTTTTGGGAATTGAGAATATCCTCTCCTCAAAATTGATGCTGAAATTAACGGAGAATAAGAGAATAAATAGCTTTTTAATCTGATCATTTTAGATTTGCAACCAAAAAAAAAAAAAAAGAAAAAGAAAAGAAAAGCAGTGGCTTCCTTTGATCTGAGTCCATTTTTATTTCATCTCATATCAAGACTGAGATAGGATATTATTAATTCTAAGTCTAAAATCTGGATACAAAAAATGTGAAAAAGATCCTAAAAGGACAGGTACGCTGCCATGAATTTGTTTTAACTTTGAGGTGCTGCAAAGCAGAATTTCCTAGTGTGACAGGATAATGAAAAAGTTATACATCACCTAGTACCACACTTCAAGACACTTTTACTATTCCAGATAAACAACACTCATTTCTTTTGCTCCAGGATTGCCTGAGATAGAAGGTGCCTGTCTCTAATTTGGTACCACTATCAGCAAGCTTTCAACTGTCTCAGTAGTCCTCTTTGCCCCATATCTCTTCAGAAGTTACTGGAGTACCACAAAGCATACATCACATTTAAAGGTGACCTTGAAAAGAAAGAAATGGGCATGTTCCCTTTCTTTACAAATCAAGGACCAAAGAAAAAAATCTGTAAGGTTTTAAACTGGATATTTCAATTCTGCTATTGCTGATGAATGAATTCAGTCTTATCTGCCCTAATCTTTCCCATATAAATCCAATATATATTGCCAACTTTCTAACTCAACTTTAATTACATTCAAGCAGCAAGTGATTTTCAGCAAATAAAGACAATTTGGGAGATGCGATGCAAGTACCCAAGACAGAAATCCAAACATGTTATCTCTGCACTTGTTTTGAGCTGATCTAAGAACACAATAGAACAGCAACAGCATGAACACCTACCTGCAGTGATTATGGGAATTATTACAAGGCATCTCACTATTCCAGAAGTTCATGGCAAGGGCCCTCATACTTGGTATACAGCCAAAATTTTAAGACAGATTTGTTACAGTTATACATGCTAAACAAGTGTTAAAAAATACATAACACTGAGTCTCTGATTGCTGTTTTTCTGATGTTAACAGATATCATTCTAATGCTAGAATTGACTCTAACTACCTACATGTTGCTCCAAACTCGTTATAAAAGGTTTAAAAAAATCAAGAAAGCAGAAGAGAAAAAACAGCAAGTCTCTTAATTATTTTATCCTGTAGATAAAGCAAAGAAATAACTATACATTGTTGAGACTGATGATTTCATATCATCCTTTCTATAGCTTTCAGAGCAGTGCCATCCAATAACATTTAAAAATAAGTATATTTATTTCTATTTGTAATTAAAATACTTATTTTAAAATATTTACATATATTACTATGTCTTTATTATTTTATGTATTATTTTCTATTAGTAATATTTTTTTATTTTAATATATTTATATATTTTTAATATTTTGTATATTTTATTTTACTTTTATTTTTAAATATTTAAATTACTTTAAAATATAAGAAGTTAATTTAAAATACAAAGAAGTTATAAAACTTTAAATATATATTTCAGAATAGAATCAAATACCATGAGAATTTAATGTAGATAGAAAACCTACAATAAGAAGTGGATCCCCTCATTCTTTATAATGCAGATGCCTTAAAGTCTGTCACTTTAAGAGCTTTAATGGGTACAAACAAAGGCTGCTACTGTAACAAAAATTTTCAGCAAAAAAGAGAGATAGGCTATACCATGAGAGCTCAAGGAAGGTGGGCCAAGTACCACCTCTGCTGTAACGTCACATTATGATCCCCCACACAAAGTATAAGAACCAACTGTTTATGATCAGTACTGCTGATCCTAGCCTAGATACTCCCTTCCTCAGGCCTTTAGAAATTGTACCAACATTTTCTTCCCGTGCTCCCCCCTCTCTTCCCAAGACTACAAGATTACACTTTTTATCACCACTATGGGTGTGCTTGCAACAAGTAAACTGACTCTTGGAGGTACCTGAAGAAACTTCATGTTCACTCGAGCCCTGTTCATTGCATGTTTCTGGCAGATTTGATTTCCATGAGAAAGCAAATAAACCCAACCCCCCCCAAAAACAGGCAACAAACTCACCAGGCTGCATCAGATCCTCTGTGGAGCCATGATCTTTCTCCTCTTCCTCAGCGGGGTTTCTGTAAGTTGAGATTCAGTTACTCCAAAGCAACTAGGAATGAGATGCAGGCCAGCCCAGCATCTCCCCCTGAAACTGCAGCTTTCCCTCAGCCTGTTGTTTTGGTATCTTATTTTTCTTCAAGGAGGCTTTTTTAAAGTTCCCCCTGAGCCCCTGTGCAGCCCCCAACCCAGAAGACACAGGTTTCCCCTCATGAGGGCCCAGCCTGCCCCTCACACCGAGCAGACCTAACACCGTGTAATGGCGCCATTTTGCACCCCTGCCCTGACAGGGAACAGGCTTCACATTCCTAACACCGTACTTCGCCAAAGCACACACAACCACACAGAGGCAATGCTGACCAGATACAGCAAACCTAACAGGCAACATTTCCACCGGCACGAAGACATCCTCAGTTGCTGCTCCAACCTAGGTGCTGCTCCTCCTGCCTCACCTCCACCTGAGCAGGTCCCAGCCCCACCAATGCACCTCACACTCTGCAAGAGCCACTCTTCATGAAATGGCTGCCTAGCCCCACTGCCCAGACCCCTCTAGCACCTTAATCACATCCAAAGAGCTTCAGCTGTCCTAGGACAGCCAAAACCCCACAGCTGCCTACTCTCAGAAACCTTCATACCAGGTACATCATCTTCCTTATGTAAATGAAGTGGGCCCAGAAGGAGGAAATTAGCGTAACAATCCCAGGTGTTTTCCTGCATTGTGACTCTTCATCTAATCTGTCAGTATTAATGCTGACAGAACATCTTTCTGCATCTTAGAAAGTTTTTACTCCATTTTGGCAGAGGGACAATGGGGTTCCATGATTTTAATTGCTGTTGAGGCCTCTTCACTAAAGAAACAACTGGAGCAAAGCACTGGAAACATTAAAAACTATGTTTGGTTGCCTGAGGAAACATACTATGATTCCCTGACTGCCTTCACTGCTCAAATCTTGCCCAATTTCAAGCATCTAAGGCAGAAATCTTAAAAAAGGACCAAGTATCTACAGATATCATGAAAACTGGAGCATTTTTTTCCCCTTTAGAACACACCAGCATGTCTGTAACTTGAACCAGCCACTACATGCTGCCTGACGGTCCCACAGCAAGAAAGGGAAGGTGGGACAGCAGTGCTGCCATTGTGGGAGGATGTAGGGGCAGAGCCTGTCTTTATGTCAAATCAGAGTCTGTTAATTTTGCCAGAGGAATTACTTATTTATTTGGACTTATTTGGATTTTTTTTTTTTAATTTTTATTTTTTTATCTTTATCAGCTTGAAAGACTTAGACAATGGTTTATTTCTGTGGAAAGGTGTTGTCGTGGACATGTACGATGTCATAGAGCATAAAAATGAAGTTCATGCTATCTCATGATAGCATAGGAGTATACCTCATGCTAATACGCTTGGTAGCTTTTTTGAAGGAATTACAGAATGTCTTGGAGACATTTCTGTCAAGTCTGTTTTATCAAAGAGAAGCCCAAAACCTACAGTTCATTAACAGGGTGCCCTTGGCAGAAAATGTTTACCTTCAGGATTTAAAGTATAGGGACTCTGGTTAGCAGAGATTGAATGCTTTGCTAACTCATACAATATATAATGAAAGCTTAATAAAATAAAGTATATCTAGTTCATGAAGTCTCTTGATACTGTGTTGTAATTTAGTCCACCAACAGCCTTTATTTAAAGTTGGATTCCATGAGTCTGTTATAATGAGCTAAAAAGTGCATGGATAAGCAGTTATTTCTGAAAATGTGGCTCCCTATCGATGTATATTTTGCACAGCCTGTATATCTTAATTGAATTGAAATAAGCATGGGACCCTAGGGTTTTTTAGGTCTAGTGAGGCATTAAATACTCCAAAAGCACAATAAAAAAATAACCACCTCAACTACTCCAAACTATTGAGCTATATAGCTTTAGCTCTGGGCACAGCTCTACAGCTCTTATTATTGCAAGTGCGCATATTTATTCTTTTTTTTTTTTTTTTTTCTTTTTCTTTTGAAGCCTTTCACTCCGTGTATGCCCTTATCCTCTGTGTTCAGACAGGATTTCATTTTACTTATCTCTATGGAAGTTTGTCTCCACTGGAGCTGGATTAAAATCAAGGAGAAGTATCTTGAAAATTTTTTGAATAAGTTTTTCTTTGTAAATGGCTGTATACATGTATATCAACACAAATAACAACATAAACTTTCCTATGTATTAAATACACAACAAATTGAAGCTGATGTAAAAGAATGATCAAAGTAAACAACAGGAGTTAAACTACTTTTCCAAACAAAATCTTATAAAAGCTTAACAGCTTCTGATTCTAAAATCTGTTCTTGTTCACCATCACACTTCCTTTCTTGGGCTGGTACCAAGTATGAGAACAATAATGAATACTCAAAGCAAGCCACCGATTAACCTATTTTTGATTGATATTTGGAGACCCCAATGGGTTAGGCAATTAGAACAAAGATCCAAGGACTTGGATGCTTACCCAAATTGAGCTGAAACTCTGAATGTTTTGTTCACCAATCACTCTTGGATGATACTATTTACATTGTCACACAGGGAGTATTATTGATTACTTTCCATTACCATGACTGTTATGGTGTCAATCAAAAACAAGCAGCTTGATAGCATTCAGACTCCAGCTGTACAAATGTTCTCTTTTTGGGGCTCATTAGTTTGCTCCAGCTGGCATATTTTCAGCCAGGAAAAAAAAAAAAAAAAAAAGTGTTTTCCTTCAGTACAAGCAATATTCTATGAAAATATTTTGCATAAACTTGAATCCCAATTAACTAAAGATGATCTTAAAAAAAAATATATCTTCAAAGAAGTCTTGTTCATTATGCTAGAGGGTGTTGGTGCCTGAAAATTAAGATATGTTAATTCAAGTGCCAAGCAAAATACATTGATGTATTGTAGTGCAGAGTTGGACAAAGAAAGGAAGGTCTACCACTTTTACGCATTACTAAACTCATTTCACCTGTAAGGAAAAGAATATTGATTTCATTCATCTCACTTAGTTGCTAGTAAGACCGAAGAGTAATTCAAGTTCAATGGCATTAGCTGTACAGATGACAGAACCGTAGCAGAGGATAGCAAGAAAGGATGACACGATAGTGATAAATGTAATTTCATTAGAAAAGATCAAAATCAGTCTGTACATAACAGAATGTAGTGTGGGAACTGTAGATTCTGCTGCTCTTTAAGTCTATGATGGCCTTCATAATGACTGGGTTTTAAACTATAGTTGATTTTTCATTGTATTGACTCTTGACATCTGCTGGTGTAAGCTGGGAGAAACTATCTGAGTTAAAGGAGTAAATATAGTTGTAATTAAATGAAACAATTCATAGGTGGAGAAATTGTGTACATATTTCAGCAATATGGGCCTGATTCAAAACCACATTGAAGTCAATGCAAAAAATTCTAAGTCACTTCCATTAGTTTTGGAGTAAGCTTCTATACCAAGACATGTTGAAGCAATGTAGATTTTTAACTATATTTTTTGTGGAGTGCCACTTTATTTTTGGAATTTCAGGTTTTAAGAGTTTTTTTTTTTTTTTTTTTTTTTTTTAACTTTCTTAAAGTAATATATTGTCTTCTTATTTTTTCACCTAAGGACTCAGTGTAGGACAATTTAATCATATGAATAGCTATCTTGAATCTAATGAGATGTTCTGTGTGCTTAAAACATTTCTGTAAATTTCTGTCATAATGACTTATAGCAAAAAGTCAGATACCACCATAAGTGACAAGAAATCAACTCAGATGTTCATTGCACTTGGTACAATTCTAAGTGTTCAAGGACACTAAAACATCTGATCTTATCTGATGAAGATCTGCTGAAGCTGAATTTTCTTACTTTGATAGATCTCAGCTTCATGTGTTTTAAATAATTGCAAGAAAGCCAAGACACACTCATTTCTTATAATCTAAAATAATTTTTTGCTTCACATCTTATTTGCATAGGTCTCTGATGTAAAAAAAACAACACACAACAACAAGAACAACAACAAAATAACATAATAACAACAACAAGAACAACAAACAACAAAAAAACATATTATATAGTCTTATTTTCCTGCAAAGGCACAACTGGTTCCACTTATTAGAATATGACAAGAAGTGGAATTGACTGACAGACTGGGTTTGCTCATCATTGCCAAATAAACAGGCACAGGAAGGAAAATAATACTTTAAGGAAATCATGAACACATAAAAATATGTCTGAAATCTGAAGACTTTTTTCGTTCTTCATTGTTTTGAAACAATCTCTAAGAAGTAGTTTTTTTGTTTGTTTGTTTGTTTGTTTAGAATCAGCTTTTTGAATGAGTAATTATGAGACAAATGTGTGAATTCAAATCAAAGGATGAGGGATTTAGTCTCTAGAGTCAACAGGTTTGAAATGAATCAAAGTGGCACATAAATCCTAAAGTATGCACCTGTTTCATACAGAAACAGGTATTTATCTTGAAACATTTACTTACCTCCAAGTTCAATGTGTGTGTGTGTGGTTAATTTTTTTTTCTTCTCACCAGTGGAAAAAAAATCACAGCCTGCCTGATGTGGATTTACATTGTGTTCATCTCATATATTTATAACTATATCTATAAAATATATATTTATAACTATTTTTATATATTTATTTTATAACTCTTTATATGTATTTATATATTTACATATATATATATATAATTCATATATTTATAACTTTTTATACATTATATATTTATAACATATAACTAAAATAAAATCTATAGAGCAGAAAAGGAAAGAGGGAATAGGAGAAACAGAGAGATGAACAGGAGGGAGAGCCAAAACTAAGGCAAAGTGCATTACTGATGGATTCTGCCAAAAAGCAGAAAGGCAGTTTCCATCCAAAGTTCTGTTTTTCTATTATTCAGAGCTGTGGCTGCAGTTGCTCCTTGCTAACCTAGCATGGCAGCTGTGCAAACTCCACTTTAAAACCTGGTGTTTCACACATTCATTTGGTATTTAAACTCCATGTGGTTCCTCTTGAGTGGATTAATACACATACCAAGCAGTTTTCTCTGGAATAGTAGAAGCCCCATAAAGGTCAATCTGTATCTTCCAAAGCATCATTAGATCAGAAACAAAAACTGCAAGTTAAAGCTGATAGCATTAGCCAAACCAAAATACCATTTACAGCCCTCTTTGTTCACCAATAGAACATACGATGAGACTTAGTATACGCCAGAAGTTTCCTGAGTCTAGCTAAGTCTGTGGTAAATTACCCCCTGGTAGAATCTTCATTCCCAGAAATATGAAGAGAAAAAAAATAATAAAAAATCCAAAACCTGAAAAGGTAACAGTGTGACTTTAAAAATGTCTTTGGCTTATATATGCAAACATGTCATTTCTGTTCACACCTTTGTTTCCCAAGTGCATCCTTAATGGTATCAGCACATCTGGAGAAACCAAATTAAGTCTGAAGAAGATTTTTATATTCCAGGTGCCATCATTTGATCAGCCTCTCAAATTTATAGAAGTCAGAACTTTCAATGGTATTGGTAATTCTGTATTTCAAAGCGCCATTCTGTAGCTTACTGTTTGTTTTCCATTATTGGCTTGTAGTTTATTGTCATCTAACCTTACTGCCTTTGATGTTCTCTCTTAAAGTATCTGTGTTGCTGCATCTTTCTGGGAGACTGGTTTTAGTCTGCTAATTGTATGGCTATTATCACACAGTTCTTGCATAGATTATTTTATAGATATCTAACTTCTGTTACAGTATACTGAATCTTTTATACTGGAAAAGTCAATGTCACTGGGAGAAAGTACTTAGACAATGCTTGTTAATTCAAAAATGAAAGTCTCTGATTAACACAGCAGGAGTGTGTTCTTTTTAATGTTCTGCAGTCTGAAACCCAGTTTTCACTGATAGAGATTCCAGCACTGATTAACTCACAAAAAGGCCTCTGTTGCTTTGCTAAACAGGACCTGGGCAGTCAGCCTGCAACTGTCATCCAGCTGAACTTGCTAGACATTGGCAAAAGATAGAGCAAGCTAGAGAAAGTTTCTCAAGCCCATGCAAGAGTAATTTCCTTTCCATCTGCCGTTGTGGAACATAGCTTGATTTTCCCAGCCAATGTATCTTGTCAATGCCTGGAAGAATTCTGCCTTCATAGTATCGCTTGGCCTGTGGTTCTTCTGAGACCATCAGCAACATGCTTTTCAGGAGCTTTTCATCCAGCCAGTTCCTTTAGAAGTGCCCCCATGGTCTAATTTTAGTGCTGCTACTTGTTCAAAAAAAACAACCTAGTGGTAGTTATGTAAAGTGGTTGGCTGTGATGCTAATTTGAGATGCTAGTTTGAGTTATAAAATTCATAGGTTTGTAGGACACCCAGTCAAGACACCAATGTGACTTCTTCAGCAATATGGCCAGTTTCTTCCATCTTGGTTTTGCCTCTCACATGCCTCTACACTCCAAACCCATCAAGTCATCATACCGGCTGTTCAGTCTGTCCCCTAAATCTGAAAAGGTTAACATTATAGGGGAACAGGATCAACTCAGGAGTAGGTGACCTAATCTGAACCAAAGAGGAATTTCAGCTTTACATTGCAGTGACACCTGAACTGTTTTGATTGACAGAAAAAGCCAAAACCATCAAAATTTTCTTTCTGTGCAATCCTTTTTCTACTTTCTCATGATAAGGATAGGGACAAGTAAAATATGTATTTTAAATACAGTCAAGTGAAAACTGAATAGAGAAGTGTTTCTTTTTATAACTACATCAGAAAATAAACACCAAAGAATCAACTGTTATATTAGCCAAAGACCATCTTTATACAGGAGTAAATGGCCATGAATGCATTTAGGATTACAAAAAAAAAGAAGGTTTATAATCTTCAGATGTGAGAACAGCTTTCTAATAAAGTTTTGTAATAAAGCTAAGGTATTAAGCTTGATTAGTTTATGACCATGGCTAAATACAATAGCTGAGACTTATATTTTAAGAGGGTCCATTCCAGAATAGAACCCTGTATTGCTGTATCTATATGATGGAGTCATCGATGAAGCAAAATTTCTAAGCAAAAATTATACAGGAAAACACATATGAAAATTAATTTTTTGACTATGGGCTGTTCTTCTTTGCAAACTCAAATATACAGGTACTTATGCAAAGCAAGCCATATATTGCTGTTCACATTTAACTATCTACTCTGGCTACAGAAATCAAAGAATTCTAGGCCTTCGTGGCACCAGGCATTTTCTATCTCACATACAATAGCAACAAGACCTCTTAATCCTTGTTCAAAAATATCACTAAACCATCTTGCAGTTAAATGAAAGATACCAAGGCTGTACACCTTAAGGTATGGCTTCTGTGCTTCTGCAATACAGCTGCAGCAGCCTTTGAGTTTTACACATTTAGGATGCGTTTATGGGAGGAACAGCTATGGTTCCCCTTTTATATAGGCTCTTACTCTAACTAGAAATATAAACTGCTAGAGGAAGATTCAGCTTAAAGTTTGCAAAAGCTCAGAGAGGCACATTATTATTAACACTGCTTTATTGTTAGGATTATTTATTGCTTTGATAAAATGGTCACTCCATTTTATTCCAGCACCTTTTTCATTATGCTCTTCATTGCTATTTAATTTTCAGCTATGCACCTCTTTAGACAAGTATTTAGAAAAAATATAGGACATTTATCATGTTACTGCACTCACAGACAGATATGCCTCCTTTGATTAACTCTCATTTTTCTGGTGGACAGCATTTGTTTAAGTAACAAGCAATACTTTCTTTTGCTTTATCCTCTTTGTATGCCGTTGTGGCATTTGTTGCTTCCTGTGTTCACTTACTGTAGTGCCTGGCTCATCATGGGTCATCTTGGAATCAAGGTCATGAACTGTCTAATGGTAGTAAGAACAATAGAAATAATAACACTTCACAACTTTTTGTTAGGAATGTTAAAGATTTTCCACAATTCATTGTACTCTCTCTCTACAGTAAGGTAAGACAGTAAGTTGGGTGAGTTTTAATCACTTATCCTCACTGGATTCAGTAGCTAACGCATTTGGAAGTCCAGTCAATTTCTTTAGCTATATTAGCTTAATGAAGCATATATAGGTCCCCGTAGTCTTTGCACTTATATCATGATTTTGTGATTAATACTAATTAATGACACATCAGTGCACATTTGAAGTGAATAATGAAAATTATCATACAACCCATGAATGAATACACCAAAGCAACATTCAAGCAAGGCATCAGAGAAGGAAAGCCAGATAAACATGCTTCCGTTTTCTGCCATGATAAGTTGAAATCAAATCATATTTGTTTTTACATTGTAGGAGGCTCCAAACAGATTTGATTGATTGATTCTGTTTTCCCAGCTTGTTGTTTCTTCTCTTTCTCTCTCTCTCAAAATTGCTTCCACAAGGATGTAAGAATGGAAACTAGCAGTGAGAAAAGGTACTGTAAAGATAGGAAATGTTGATGATGACAGGACAGAAAAGGATATTCTAGCTCTGATCATAGAACAGAGGTTTAAATCATTAGAATCTTCAACATTTCGCTCTTATTTTTCTTTTCTTGACCTGGTGGTAAAGGAGTGGGACAGAAGATTTGACAATATTTCACGGAATCACAAGGAACTGTTTGGGGGTGCAGTGTATGCCGTAAAGCATAACATTATTTTAGGAATTGGAGCTCCTGTTCCTATACATTCTCCTTAGGTAACTTGATGTGACTGTTCTTGTGCTATTGTTTTGAATTGCATCCATATAAAAATAATATATACTGTAATGGTGCTTTGCACTTCTGTCAAACTTTTCAGCCAAGGACCTCAAAGCCCCATTCAAAATTATCACATTTCCAGCAGATGTGTTTACCCAGCTTTCAAGGTATCAGGGAGCCTACTTTACTCATCCTGTCCTTTGCTACAAGTGTCTGTCTTCATTGTGGTGGAAAGATAGGAGAGTGTTTGTCAGATGCTTTGCTCTCCCACAAACAGCCTTTGTTATGGATGTGATAGTTCAGGGTATGGAGACCATTAGAGGATATGTGTGCCTGACCTTGGTACCACTAAATGGGTTTACCTTCCTTCTCTGGTGTAAGAAGCCTGTATTTTGTGGCACAGCAGCCTATGCATTTACTTCCTGTTGAAATGGCAGTAATGGAGAATGATGCTCTACCTTTCTGTTTGCTTTCATGTGTTCCTGTGTCTCTGAGAAGTGTAATGTGTTTTGTAAAGATGGGAGAGATGAGTCCTGATGTCAGTGAAAGAGAGTGACTTCTTATATATCAGCATGTGATGGGGAGAGTGGGCTGAAAATGGGAGGGAATACACACATTCTGACTGCATGGCCCTGAGGACAATAGGGTAGGAAGGAGCTTTTGCAAACAATAGTAAAAATATTATTTAGTTGGTTAAACGGTCCCAAACCTGGGCATCTCTGTGATGCTTTTTAACAGAGTTGCACAATAGCTGTACATAACAAAAAAATAGAAAAGCCATATGGGAAAAATCATAGATATTTTGAAGTCAGTAACAAAACTGTCCTTAACTTGAATAGTCCAGGATTTCATTTTGAAAAAAATGGCAGAATTATTGCATAAAATGAAAGGGTAGATTTGGGAAAAGAAAAATTCCTTACTGTAAAACTTAACAGACTGAAAAATAGTTCCCAGTGAGAAACATCTGAAATGCTATTCCATGAACTGATTAAAAATTTCTTGGACAAAGCAATTGTGCATATGGTGCTATGTGCTGGATGAACTAATAGGCCTTTTTCATCTTTTCGCTTTTACTACATTGCTATAATAAAAGACACAAAAATCAATTTTTTTTCCAGTGATTCAAGGAATTATTTCACTTTATGAAGCTAGAAATATGCCAATTCACTTGGTCAAGTCCCTTTAAGGTGACATTCTAATAAAGTGTATTCAGTTATCCCTAGTTTGAAAACTTGTACTAGTCTTTTGCTACATTCAAATCATTTCACACATTTTTCACACGGTTTTTATCATTGTCATTTTGTATTATAGCTGGTAGAGGACCATAGTTTTTGGACTTCATTCTGGTTTTCTTGCTGTACAACCACAAAACTTAAATATGCACAAGTTTGTTTTTCTTTAATGTGTTAATAATATAATGATATAGCGACTGAGACAGGAACCCTGCCCCCATGGAAGTAATTATTTTCTTATATGCTGTAGATGGACAATTATGTTATCTTCTGTTCCTGATGAATGGAAATTAAAAAACAAACAAACAAACAAACAAACAAAAAAAACACTTTCAAAGAACTTAATTTTAAATCAAATAAGATTAAGCAACTCAGGTGTTTAAGAGAATATGGCTGGCAGTGTGGCTTTACCTAACAGAAAACTGAAAAAGTGGCATCTCTCTACTCTGAAGATGTTCACAGATCATAAGTAAAGTAGAAATGACCTCTAAGCTGAATGAAAGCTTTGCCTCAGTCTTGGTAGGGTTTATGGCATTGGTTATTCATTGCAAATATGGAAACCACTTCCAGGAGACACTAAGGGAAAGACAGAGACACCATTTGTGATGGTACATGATAGGGTTAGGGAAGGGAATGAGTATTATGTATATATTTATTTTAAGTCTTTGTGAATGTGAGGCTAAGACTTGGTTACAAGTGACATTTCTTCTGGCACTCTGGTTTAAAAAGACTGTAAACATGAGGAGTTAAGAAGGAAGGTTGGCAAATGACACTGGTGAAATCTTGACCCCAATTAAATCTGTTCAAAATGCTGATTTGATGGGGCCAGGATTTTACCTTGAATAGAATGAAGAGATTCTCCTACATGTACATTTTGTCTGGCATGGCAAAACATCTAGTAGCAGAAATACAGATTAAAACATCCAAGCCTTTATTTGCTTTGTGCTGGTTCAAAGTACATGCTGCAGTTCTACTCCAGCACAACTTCTCTTTCCTAGAGCCAGAGTAGTTTATTGTCACCTGTAAAGAACTAGTAGCAGTGTTACACTGTACTACGTTGCTTGTTCTAGCAATACAGTAGACATTGTCCTAGCACAAAGAAAATTATTAATTAAAATTTAATTAATTTATTGAATACCCTGGACATTTTGAAAGGAAGAAGTACTTGAAAAGGAATGGCTTTTATTCACAAGTTGAAGTTTTTCTCCTTAACTAAAGAAGAGCAATTAGGTAAGCTCAGTAAAAAAAAAAAAAAAAAAAAAAATCACCACTTTATATTATATATGTAAGAGAGAAAATCTAGTGAGAGGCTATAAAAGAAAGAACTACAAGCATAAATGCCAATAAAACTTACAAGGCAATTTACTATTGTGTGGCCTGATATCTGCATAGTTAGGTTCTTAGTTTTTATGCTCACTCAAGCTGAACGACATGCAGAACTGAAGAGTGTGCCTAAATCCTGGTGGTTGCACTGGAACATAGAATAAATATAAAATGTAGCAGGTGCTGTCAGGAATAAGGATGGTCTACATTATTGTTTTTGAACATGGGTGTCCATTTGCAGATGTCAATGTTCCCTAATGGACAACATATTGTTCTCTGAGACCAAAGGACTGGGAAGAGAGATCTCTACTCACACCTACAGTTGTTCTGGGACTGCACAATTACAGCAACATAATGTAAATTGAAGAACATATCATAGAGATTTTATTTTTAATCTATTACAAAACCAGCTCTGTATGAAAAGTACTAAACTTATGGGAGAATACTACAAATAGTCAAAAAGCCTTATAACTTTTCTTCACCACAGGAAAATAAATCCTTCCCCTTGTCCTTCTAGGTTACTGTCATACTTAGCAGAGCTAAAGCCAATTTCTTATAACCATTTAGTTACTTTTTTTATGCTATGTCTCCTGAACATACCTGTCTTTTATCTGAAGATGAGGTTCACATGCCATGAAGCAACAAAGGCAAATATGGCCAGGTCTCACACTATGTCTTGTGTGTCTCAAGTTCAATGTGGAAAGTCCATTACTGAGTCTTCAAAAGTAATTTCAAAATGCAAATGCACTGGCTAACAGATTCTTGTCCCAGAAAGATAGGCAATTTCCTCACCCCATGCTCATTTATTTTTCATAAAGAATGAAATATGGGGCAGAGTTTTATTTGTTGACAGTTATCAGTGGTAACTCAGACTCAACACTGACCAAAATTCATCCTGCTCAGAAGTACTGAAGTAGAAAATAATGAAGGCAGTGTTGTTTCTCAAATGCAAAACTTGAAATTGCTGGCATGCCTGCAAGTTTAAGGCTTCCACTTTTACTCTTCAATTCCTCGTGGTAAATCCTTATTGTAGAAAAATTTACCTATTTGCTATGTAAACCTGTACTGAACTAGATACTCTAATATATTCTCTCTCCCCCCCCCCCTTTTAAATATATATATATATAACACGATTCTTTATATCATTTATGGAAGAGTGAGAATCCATAATTTTATTCCCAGTCCTATATTTTTCTATTTTTCATGTGCACGTGGAATTTAGTGCTGAAGCAGAGCATTATCTGCAAAGAGCTGGGTGATGCTGACGCTGTCTTGTGCACTGCTGTTTGAAATTTATCATTTGGCTGAAGTAAATGCTTGAACTTAAATGTCTCAGACCTGTCCTGCCTTCTTTACAAAGGTGAATATTTTTATGTCAGAGAAGATTCTTTTTTATGGTGTTTGGTACCTTCCTAATGATGTATCATTTTAAGGAACATTTCGTTGAGAAACAAACAAAGGACCTCATTAAAACGTGTGTTACCATGTGTCAGTGCTCCAAACAATCTTTAGCATCAGCAACAGCAGTCTTCATCAGTGACATTTTTATTTTACTGAAATAAATTACTGCGACTGATGGTAATTAAAGCTCTGTGTACAGCTTTGACACCTCAGCAGGAAATCCCACCTTTCAGCTGAGAGCTTTTGGGGTAGGATGCAGAAAACAACGTGGCAACTTCCCAGTACCCATTGTGCCCTCAGGTCGGTTGGTAGGCAGCCAGTTGTCTCATGTATTGTCTCAGAATGCATGCCAATATCTCAAATGTCTTTCCTTTGCTATTTCTCTTCCTTCATTGCACTCAGTGTGGTTGGCCAATGACTGATTTTTCTCTGACATTAGGGATTTTTTTCCTATGCGGGGAGCTGTCTACCTGTCAAAGATATCCGTTTGGTCCCCAGGGGTGAGAGAAGCAGAACAGCATGATTGGAGAAAATAAATTGCTCAGGAGCATTCCCCACTGTGCTGAATCCAATACAGAAATATAAATGAGAGCAAATAGCATAGACAAAGACTGCCAGTGTTGTGCTGGTTGGAACTTCTCTACACAGGACACGGAGAAGCTTGACTTCTCTGAAATCCTTAAAGGCCAGGGACAACCCATTTTGTGTAGTGGTGGTGTTGATTTAAGGTAATGTTACTGCAATGTTCTTTAGATTTCACCTTGGAAACAAAAAATAAATGCTGTGCTTTTTATTTTAACTTCCTGATGTATCTGAAAAAAATGCATGATTCTTTTTTTTCCTTTCAACATGGTGTTGGAGGATTTTGGAGGACTGCATATTGAATTAAAAATAAACACTCAACTCTATATCTCTGGAAAGTGTAACTCCACATACATTAAAGGCAGAACCGTATTTAGGTGAAGATTTTTTGTTTCATGGCTACATTTGTATAGCTGATCCTACTGTGGTTCTCTGGAGGCAAAAGGAGAAACAGAGACTAAATTGTAGGATATATTAGGAAAGTGCCTGTTGTTGGTGGCCCTTTTGGTAGTGTGCAAGTGAGGGATAAATTTTGTGTTCCTTAAATGTTTGGTGTGGAGGAAGAGATGTTGCCCTGTTTCTGGACGAAATGTCTAGTGGTATTTTGCTTCACAGAACAAAAATTACATTTTCTCTATACGTTTATTCTAAGAAATTAATGGCGAAGGTCTTTGATGAAAATGCACCACATAAAAATGCATTTTTCTTGTGATCCACCAACTATCCAGCCATATAGCTGGGCTGGAGATAGGTCTGAACAATACCTTTTTTTCCCCCTCCAAACAGCTACCATACTCATGGAAGTCATACATGGCTTATGTTATGTCACAGTGTCTATCACCCATGCACATTTCATTTCCCATTAAACTATTGGTGTCAGCTTCAAGAAAAGGATCTTCTTACCTTAACAGATTCCTTTTGCTACTTCTCCTGTATACAGGTGCTACTCAAACATGCTGGGCCATACTGAGTGCACATGCAGAGATCCACACTCTGAAGGAAACTCTGAAGAAAAGGAGTGGAGGTGAAGGTTAGGCATTCTGCTAACACTGCTTTATGCTATGTCTATGCTGCTATATTTAGCTGCCTTACTGTTAAGATAAATTTTAGTATGGTTACTTTTGGGAAATATAAAAAATTGTGGGTGTATTGCGTGGAATAGGTGATTTCATATACTGTAGAATATTCTGTTAATAGAAGACGTCACTTTACTAATGTAATTTTGTATTATTCATAATTGCATACTGAATTTTCACTTTTCATGCTGTAATTTGTATTTCCTAGACTTTCCTAGACTGCCACACCTCACTGGGGAGCTATTACATTGAGTATTTGGTCTAGTTTTATTTTCTTGTTCCCTTGTTCCTGCTGTTTCCTTCAGAGGTGTTGTTAAACTGAGAATTTGATGTTCTATATTTTTAATCATTTTTATACCTCAGAGGGCTCATCAGATCTTGGTACTTCAGATTGTGTGTGAATGTATATATAGAGATTGACAGATAACTAGATATACATGCATATACATTGTATTTTATGTTTGTTTGTTTGGGGAGGTGCAGATAGTGAGGTCAGGTATGTAAAGAAAGAAAATTAAATATGTCATTGATAATTACTTAGTGTTGAAATAAGAAGGAGCTTATATCCCGAGTTCCATTGAAAATGTGGCTAGTCACATGCTTGGCAAAGTATGGATTAAAATATTCAAATACTCAGATTCTTATGCATGAGTGAACTACTTATCTACATGTAGGAACGCATGTAGAAAAAAAAACACAAAACTCATCCTTTCCCTAGAAGTCTGAATTATTTCTTAACCTCAGTGGGTAGCCATTCTTGGCTGTTCTGTATATACCAGTATGTACAGAGTGTACTTGTTAAGTCTGAAGCCTGTACAGTAGTACCTGTCTTGTATATCCTCTGTGTGCCTCATTCTTTTCTTGCTTTATTATTATTATTTTTTAAACTTTCCTTCCTCATCACTGCAGTTGAGGGATCAAAAGTCAAGACCAACTTTTGCAGAAGGTAACCTGGCCTCGTTAAACCATTCTTCATGGCTCTTCGAGCAGCCTGCTTGGGGAGTTGTTCATAGTTTTGTTTCCTCAACAGGAAAACTTCCTGGAAATCTGGCATGACCCTGAGTTCTATTTCCATGTAAAAAAGTATCATTTTTAAACAGAAAGGAAAATTAATTCCAAGGCAAATGATATATTATTTTTCACTGCAGGGCTTTTTTGTTATGCTAAAATTGTCCCTTAAATGGCACAGCTCCCCTGTGAACAAAATGAGAAAGCTCTGAGCTTCTTGCCTGAAAACAGACTGTTTTAGACAATTTGCAGGTAGAAAAGACTCCAGAGTACATTGTAATCAACAGGCTCCAAAATCTCCATTGAAGGTATTATTCCCATTGCATGGGTAAGAGGATGAGGACATTGTGGTGCATTATGAAGTTTCCCCAGATTGATCCAATGTGCCTGTTTCAGTCAGGGAGAAGTCGCCTGAAGATCACTGTCCTGCTGCCTGCCTTCCAACTACAGGAAGAAAACGAGCAGATCAGCTCCCATCTGTTTTTTGATCTATTGCCATTGTGTTTAGTTGTGTGCTTAGAAGGAGTGCTTTCCTGCCTGCATGATGCACGGATGGCGTGTTCAGTATAGAAATGAAATCATGCACATGGGAAAGGTAGCGTAATCAACACTGGTTACATTACAAAAGAGACATTTTTCCCCATCAGCAAAAATACATTTCTTGTGCAAGAAACTCACTGGGACTCAAATTCAACCCTACATTCATTCTGGGAATATCAGTGTTAAAAGAGTCAGTTTTCTTCATTTCTGTCACAGAAGGAAACATATTTTCATGTCCTTAGTAGGCATCTTCCGATACCATTGGTGTGAGCTTTCCTCTCCAGATTGCCTGAGGGCCTTTTGTCAGTGCTCTTCACCATTTCCAAGCAGGTCCACGTGTCCTCTGCTACAGCACAGCACAGAGCTCAGGACAACAAAATCAGGAGCTGCGCAATGTTTGGAGACAGTCTGAGATCAGAACAGGATGAGTGTTGCTCCCTGCATGGGAATGTTAGCTCTGCAGCACATCTGATATATGAGTGTTTGTCTCTCGGTAGTGCCAGATGGGTATAAATCTGGGCTCTCAAGATTTGGAGTGCTAAATTTGTCAAGATGGCATTGTGAGAATATTAGTTGCTAGCTGCTAAACTCTCCATTCACCAGGAAGGCTGCTCTTGATGCTTCCTGATAAGCTATGTGAAATGTTTGTCATTTTTGCTTTTTTTTTTCTTCAAAATTTCTTCCCACTGTTTGTCTTGCCCAGATTTTAAAACTACATTTGCTTTAAGCTATGTGAAATAACACGTAAGTAAACAACAAAAATCAACTCCATGATTTTTCACTAATTAAATGTCTTCATATTTTCTCATTGCTGCTCTAAGTAGATTTTTGAATGTCTACAATCTCTTAAGAACAATCATATAAATGCATTCATTGTTATTTCAGGTTCTTGAATATGAGATTTAGCTGTAAGCTTCCTGCAAAGTCAAGCAAATACTCCCCTCTGTGCTGCTTATGCATGTACTGTGTGCCAGGATGTACAGTGCTATCAATCGGTTTATTACCACTTGTTCTTTCCAAGCTTTTGATTGCAGCCATAAACCCCAAAAGGACTCATTAAGCTTTTTTCACTTTTATTTCCATGTGCTTGGAGCTAACTTAAAAAATAAAGGTTTTAACCTCAGTAAAACTTTCTTGAACACATTTTGAAAATCAGACCAGGTCCTAATTGAGCAGAAAGAATCTGTGGTCTTTCAAGAGGTGCTTGGGTCTGCATGCAACTTTCTATTAGCTGTAGGCTCTCAGAGTGAGCGGAAAGATGCAGCATTCGACAAACAAGCCAGGATAGCTCTTTGATTAGAGCAGCACTAAAACTGTCCAGTTCTGAATGGAAGCTTATGATGTTAGGTGCAGCTAGAAAGAGAAATTAAACACAAAACTTAAATTAGAAGCCGTGATACTCAGTCTGGAAATATTTTGTAACATTTAATAATTTCTGCAGTTCAAGACTTTCCTTGTGTACCAGGGGTGTGCAGTCCTTTGAAAAATGTCAGCAATTTTTTTGTATGATACCCAAACACTGTTCTTTGGGCTATGGAAAACAACTCAAGCTTCATACAACATTATGTTCAGGAAAAATATTTGGCTATAAGAGTATGGTGTTGATTTCCCCTACACAAAAGCAGTCTGACTTCTGTAACAGCTTAAATAAATTACTTGTTAACATTACAGCTGTTGACTTATTCACTCATCACATCACAGCGGATCAGTGTCAGCAGGAGTGAAAATTATGTTCAAGCAAGTGGATTTAACAAGACAGAAGAAATTAGTTCTGGAAAGTTTAAACATTTAATTACTTGCTGCTTCCAGGAAATGAACCACTGTCCTCGGTGCAGGAGTCCAATGAGTTTCTCTGGGCTCTGGGTGAGCACAGAGATCTGCCCGTACAGTGGTGCTCTTGCACTAAAACTCTGGTTTGGGAAGCACTTGACCTTTGATGTGGATGTGTGGATGCTCAGGCTGAAGAAGCATGCAGACCTCATCAGCTCCAAGTGACATTTAAATCCCCATCACTATCTTTTGACCCCTGCTAAAGAAGGGCTGCAACTTTGAATCTGGTTCCTTTCCTTAGAGTCTCTGCTTTGAACTTAAAATTGATGTTCAAGGGGAAGATTTTCCCCTTGTGATCTATGCAAATTGGTGAAAATTCTTGCATATGTTATTGCTTTTTTTTTTTTTTTTACAGGGACATTAAGATGACTCCTATTAATGAGACTTTTAGCTCAGACAGAATTCCCAAGTTATTTCTGCTTAAGCCAAGTTTGTACCCCTCCACCATAGATTGCTGTCTGTTGGCAGAGTAAGATATTAAGAGAAGATATTCATAAACATTTTTCTTCATTTTCCCATGAAAATGTAAGACCAAGTTTCTGTTTCTTTTCAGAACAGGCTGTGTGTTGTAGACAAAAGACTGAACATTTACAGACAGTTCTGTAAATAATTAAAAAAAACCCTTTAAATCTGCTTTTAAAACTCTGTAAATAATCTCTGTCTTTCTAACAGCTGAGGCAAAACACACATCTAGGCTTCTGCACTCTGGAGAAATCCTGCCATTTTGAACTCCAGCCAAGATGCTGGAAATACCATCTTTGCTTCCCATTTGTTTGGATGAAAATAAGCTTTTAAGCTAAGGGTTCTACCAATATGCCAATTTCTTGACTCGTGGAAAAGGTTCATAGTTATAGGCCTGATGCTGGGATGTTAAGGTTTGGCAGGATGGCTGTGTGCTGGTGAGCATGGGACACTCACTAAACAAAGCATTGTATTAGGAGTTTTATTGGCATGCTGTATTTTAATCAGTATCAGATGCCTAGGATCTTATCAGAATAAGTGAATATCTGTTGATAATGTGAATATAGTAGAGTGCATTGGTAATCTCAAATATGCTCAAATCTCAAACTGCTCAGACTATTGATCTTAAAGGGATACAAAAGGGAAAAAGAGTATTCTCTATTGCTGATTCAATATTGTTGCATTTTTTTTTTGAATCCTCTTCTATTAACACTGTTCCAAATATAACAGGTGTTTCTACTGTATTTAAATAGAAACAGTTTGCATGCTGCTCTATTAAAAATAGAAAAAAGCAAACATGGCTTGAATTTTGCCGATGCAAATTAAAAACATGTGAAGAAAAAATCTGATGTTGGTAATGGCCTAATATAACAAGGTTATAAATAAATTGCTCACTGTTCTCATGTATTTTTAGTAAACAGATCTGGGAATAGCACAACAAATCCCCAATGCCCAATTAAAGTCTCTTAACTAATTTAACAAATGCATTGTAAATGGTTAGCTAGAGATACTTTAAATAAACATACATTTCACAGAGGAACTTTAATAGCCAAACAAATGGAAAATCAGTTCAAATGCTTTAGCTTTCTCAATTGTCCTTAATAAATTAGTCATAAGAAAAACAAATACAATTAACAAGCACAACCGTCATACTTTTTGTGTGTGTGTGTGTGTGTGTGTGTGTGTGTGTGTATAATTCAGATGACAGCAGTTTGTGGTATCTGTCTTTTAAGAATGTCTTCACTGAAGCAATTTATAAGGTGTTCAAAGCCTTCCTGGAATTCTTTTTTCCTACTTAGAGTTACAATTATTTTGATAGGCTTTGCTTGTTTTGCTTTCAACTTCATTCCAGCTGAATGGTAAAAAAAAACTCAATTCACTTCAAAATCCAAGGCTGCTAACTTAGTGGGGAATTAACTCTGGGTCTGATTTAAGGAAAAGGCACAGATCTCTCCCATTCTCCCTTGGTAAAACCTTGCCAGCCAGCCAACCGATGAAATGAAACATCTGGCTTTCCAGTGAAGATTGCTCTGGCGTTTTGCCTGCACAAATTTTGTCCTTGTGGAATCCCTCTAAAGAGTGCAAACTGTGCTTCAATTAAAGAAGACTGAAGGGCACATACAGCAGCTGAGCAGCATGTGTGCTGGGACTGGGTTTGACGGGCCTGTATCAGGCAGGAAGATCAAGTACAAAAACAGACAGCTGTGGAAAATTTACTTGAGAAATTTGTTAAATTTGGAGTTAGCAAACACATCAGTCTAATGTGCCTTTTTTTTTTTTTTTTTTTTTTTTTTTTTTTTGTTTTGTTTTGTTTTGTTTTGTTTTCTGGAGCACTTCAGACTCAGTAAATCATGGGTGGTCACTGAGTCTTTCCCTCTTCTTTCCTTCTGATTTGTACAAAAAATACTTTTAGAAATAGACTGACCAGTCAGATGCCTTCCTTTCACATTAAAAAGAAAAAACAACAAACAAACAAAAACCAAACAAACAATCAAACAAACTGTAGAATGAGCAAAAAACAACTATGATAATGGTGCCAAGGCTGTAGAAAATATGATACTGTACACAAAAGCTTATTGGTGAAGTGAAAAAAATGGAAAATGACTTTATGCTCAAAGACAGAATGCACTGGACAATTTTACAATCTAAAGCACAAGAATTAGAATTTGCAGCAAGAAAGAAATAATCCTCAAAACCTGAAAATGGAGATTTGACAGAAAATGTATAGACAAAAACAAATGCATTTGAGAATATCTATATCCAAAAAAAAAAAAAAAAATAGATCGTGGATTTTTTTGCAGTCCTTTTAGGCACTGCTTGACTGAAAGAGCATCATTGATCACAGAGAAGTCTGTTAGGCACGACTTACACAGTAAAGTGAGATATGACAGCCCAAAACTTCAGATTTATTCAACATGCCTGATTTTCAAATACTTGCATGCTAATATTACAATAAAAAAGCACTAAACATGTTATTCAGTTGGTGAAGTAAATGTCACTGTGCCCTATGTCTTAAAATTATTATTAATTATTATTATTATTACATAGCTTGTGCCTGTGCAGAGATGCTGACAGCATTTCTTACTAGACATTGCCAACTTGGATTTGTTGCTCAGCCGCTGAAGACAGGATTCTCTTGGAAGAAACTGCAGCTGCAGCAACAGCAGCAAAATTTCATTTATTTTCACTACTGCTTTGGGCAAGATAGTGAGAGCAAGAAAGAGACCAGCTAGAAAGCTGAGCAGATAAGCTGCCAATAGGTTGCTGTTCTTAATCTAAAATAGCTCTCATGTTGCTGTATGAACTTGCAGGCAGATTTCTGAGGGGAGCTCTGCACCACTGGCAGCACTGCACAGTCCCTCCCGCAGCAAGTGCTCTCCTGGCATGCTCTACAAACAGAGGCTTTATCTATTTGCAGAGCATTTGTGAAACGTGGCTTGATGACTGCTAAATACAAATAGCTCTTTGGCAGTATGTATATTGCTGTTGGGAACCTGTTTTGCAAATCCTATGAGCATCAGCTGCTCAGAGCTTGCTGCAAGCATCTGATGGGTGGCCAATACAGCCAAGTACGGCCGCTGTGCTGGAGCACCTGAAGCTGCTGGATGCAGTTTGCCCTCTGCCTGCCCTCCTCCTTGCAGCAACTCATAGCTTTTCTGCTGGCAGACGCTCAGATGAAGTAGCTACATGCCCTAGAATAGAGAAATATTTTTAAACATTTTGTTTCACAACTGTGTAGGAAGTAAGCTTTTGTTCATGTGTATTTACTCTCAAAATAGCTTTGTGAGTAAATACATCTTTTCCTTCTTTTTTTTTCTTTGTCTTTGTTTTCTTTTTTGTTGTCATGTATAATTCACTTCTGTGTGAATTAAAGTAATAAAGCAACTCAGAAACCTATTTCACATGCAGCAGAAAACATAAAGATCACCACAAGCATATGTAAACAGAAGCACAGGGAACCTGCGATTAATGTGGCTATATGTGCCAGCCTTGCAGCTATGAAATGTAGTTAATAATGCCTGCTCCAAGGAGGGTAATGCTTTATAGTGGAGAGTACCATATCTTTTTTTCCCTTCCCCAAATGAAACACATCTCATCTGTGTATGCTTTTCTCCTTTGGTTAGCTCGTATTTGCACTTAGACTTTTTCCTAAGAAGACAAATGAGTACATCGCAAAATTCATGACATCTTTGACAAGCTTAAGAGAATAGAAATGTATTTGTGGGCCCAGAACTGTTTCTTGTGCTCTTCCTTGTGACCCAGTGAAGGCCTGGCAGCAGAATTTACTAAAAAACAGTGGAGTTAATGCTCCCAAGTTAAGATACTCTTATTTCGAGAGGTGCCTAAGCTGCAGCAGGTGGAGAGCATAATGTATTGGATTTGCAGAAACTTCAAACTAGCTAAGGGTCTCCTGAACTGATTTTGCTGTCGTTGCCGTGATGCTTCTGAAAGTCTTTCCATTAGATTAACAATTTGGACTTTTAATAGATGGGTTATTAAACCAAACTTATTAAGGGGCATTTTACACATAATGAAACTGAACCCTCAGCTGCCAATGAATGCTACTGTTCCCTTCTACTACACACTCCTTTTCCCTTGGCATTTTTCAGTGTCTTGTTTTTTTTTTTTTTTTTTTTTCATGCAATTAAAGGTAGTTCTGGGTAGGCATTTATACACAAAGAAAAAAAAGTCTTACTTCTTATGGTCAGAATGTCATGTTTCCTATTCTATATTACATTTTTTTTTTTTTTAACCTAACTTCTTTATTGAATACAATGCATCAATTGTAGGATCAGTTGTAGGGCATAAATTTATACATTGGCCTGTGAGTGGGTTAGGAGGAAACAAAGCGAGTCTCCACAGCCACTTTTATCGTGCAGTATGGGAAACGCTGTACAACAATGTCCTTTTGGCTTTTTCTGGCCTTTCACCTTCCTAAGGCTGTCAGTGCGGATATGGGTTTGTTCAGTTATCAAAGCATTTTTGTAATATGGACCAGGCCCAACCTGATAGAGTACACCTCAGCAGACTGTGAAAACCATACCCCTGCAGGATATTTATCTTACACGACCAATTCTTTAAAATGTGACCAACCGGCCTGTTTACTGTGAGTCGCTCTTAGCAGCCGATCACCAATACCTTGCAGACACCCCTGGGCAGAGAAGGGTTTGAAGCAGCATTGCTCTGTTTCCCAGCTGCTGTGCAGTGCTAAGACCAGGCTGTTCTGTTCTGTGCCTCGCAGGAAAAAGCTTAATAATGTTGGATGTCTGCTTAATTAGTTTGGGGAATTTCTCTGAATCTCCTCCACAGAAAATCCAGGGAGGAATGAAAGACTCACATCCACAGTCCTCTTGTGGCAAGAGCCTTTATGGTGTCTACCACATCTTTGTGTAGTAAATGTTTGAATACTCCATGCTTTCAAAATATTTATTCTGGCACAGCATTTCATAACAATTAATAGATTAGGGTGTGCTATTTGTTCCCCAGTTCTTTCAAGGGCCAAAGCAAAATGAAATGAATGAGTTAATTTAGGTTGAGCCTTGAGAACTGAGATTTTTATTAGGAATATGGCATCCATTCAGTCGTTTAAGTAGATACATTGTGTTTTAGAGACTGCTTTTAACAGTACGTGATGTAAGAAAACATCACATAATGCAAGGATATTGCAAGGAGGGGAGCAAAGTCTGCTACATTCTGGAGAACTAGGAGATGTCTTGTGCTTCCAAAGGGGCTGCAATGTGTAGTTAAAAAGAGTGTGCTTTAGGGGGGGCTAATGTAGGACAGGTTAGTAACCACTACATTTTAAAAAGGAAAGCCATGACAGCAGAAGTCATGAAATATTTAAAAACAAAACCAACCAAACAAAAAAAACAAAACAAAACAAAAACCAACCAACAAACTGTAGTTTGTTTTTTCATTCTACCTTGTCTTTCATTATTATACCAAGTAATGGTACGCTGAGACAACAGAGATGTTGTGTTTACCTCTTGTACATCCATCACAGAAATTTTATATTTTTGTATTTTTAAAATATAGGTTTTAGACTTTTTAGGAGCAAAAAGTGGTTCAGAGCAGCTTCTTTTCCCTGTAGAGGACACTGACTTTGACCCATCTGACTTGAAGACACCTCATTTCTGGTTGAACTGTTTTATGGAGGGAGGATTAGAATTTTTTGGCAATCCATGCAAAGCATAACTGCCCTTGACTACTAAATCAACAGTTCTTTTCTCATTTGAATTTGTGCTGGGATTTCATGTGCCTTTGGCTCTTAGAATGAGAGAAACCTCAACGTTCTCTTTGTCATATAAGTCATCCTTTGTGCATATGAAAGAAATAGATATGCGTTGGTTCAAAGAGCTCACAAGATTTTAAAAGTGGCCTTGCCTGTTGTAGTTTCAGAGCAGTAGGAGCACAGCACTTCATGCAGGCTTTATGCCTGCCATAACCTACAGAAGTGTTTCTATATGAGGATACTTGAATGTGGGGAAAATACAGCACTTGTTAAGGGCAAACTCTGCCAACACATAGCCTTGCATGGAAGTATTACTTGGAAAAAAAACAACACACACACACACAAAACAGGAGGGCCATTAACTTGTCCAGTATTTCTGAATTACTACAAGCCACACACATATATTTTTTCATTTGAGCCCTTTCTTGCAAAAGGGAGTAGTGAGCAGCTTTTACTTGGACATATAGGAAAGCAAATAATTTTAATGTATTGGAAGTCTGTAAAACTATAGAAATTCATCACTAGGATCCACAAGATATTTCTCTGTGCTTCTTCACCTGCTTCTGTAGTCAGCTACTCTTGCTCAAATTCACAGCCATTGATAGATACCTATTTCTTTCCCAGGCAGAATCCTAAATCTGAAATATGTGTTTTGTTGGAATGGATATGCTTGGGAATCATGCCACACTTTTTAATTCATCATCAAAGGCACATGCAAGTCGTGATACGAATAGATTCATGGTTAGTAGGAAGACAGGAGTAAAGGGGGAAGAAAAAAGACAAACTTTCATGACAAGTAAGCTCAGCAATTCTTCCTGTTATGATATGGTTAGCTGAACGCTTTTTCCAAACTCACAGTAGGACTCTCCCATGAAATATAGACCTGCACTTCCTACTTTGTAGGGTGAAAATAGCAGTTTATTATTTCAGTTCTCCTAAGAGCACATCCCTGCACAATAATTTTTCTTCTGCTCAGTTTCTGTATCTCTTCACTCCCATTTGGGAGAAGGGAAGAAAAGAGGAGGAAGAACCTGAAAAGACCTAATTTGCTTAGTGGTAAAAAATATCAACAGATATCTGAGACACGGCAGAGAACTAGAAGATTTTGGTGTTGTTTTAAAACTGTTGTTTTAAAAACAGTTGGCTTTGGCTTTTGTCCATTTTAAACACACTCTTTCCCCATGCACTATGATATTCCTCTATCACTTAATCAATTAAGAGAGAAAATTATGTAAAAGTTGGTTTTGACCATATTATCAAAGCTCTCAGATGTACACAGCAGAAGATTCATTTTGCCTTTTGCTCTCTGCAGTGAGGAGGATATGATTATTTGATATGATTCCAACTCTGTTTCTCTTACCTAATTTTCAAATGCTGAAGCTTTTGTTTACATTGGGTTATTTTGGAAGGTGCTATGGGAAATTTATGGTAATCAGCAAATGAAGGCTTTAGAGAAAGAAGGATAATTGACTGAAAAATCACTGGAAACGAAAGAACAAAATCATCTCTGTGGTGCCATTGTATTGGTGAGGCAGAGCTGCCAGATTTTTTATAGCAGCAGGGTCAGGTACTGTGGAGGGGCTCAACTCTTCAAGCTTTGTCATCATTCAGAGGCAAAGAAAGATCACACATTAATGTTACCTGCACTGGCTTCTCTCATCACCAGGCCTGAAGCTTTATTTCAGACAAGGTTTAAGGCTTCTGGCGGTATCTTCTTGGGATTAGAGAGCTGTGTTTGCTAAAGGCAGCCATCGCATCCCTGCTCCTGAGAGCACTTGTCTAGTCTGCACACATATCAACTGTCTCACCTTCTTCCTTTTCCTTGTCTATAGACTCCAGCTCCAAAGATACTTTTATTTCTACTTCATTTATCCCTTCTCATTTTTTTTTATTTTACTTTATTTTACTTTATTTTATTTTATTTTATTTTATTTTATTTTATTTTATTTTATTTTATTTTATTTTATTTTATTTTATTTTATTATTTTATTTCCTTATTACTTTTTTTTTTTTTTATTCTCCCTAGTTGGTATGGTTCACAGTATTTTCTCCACATTTCTCTCCTTTATTTAAGTTTTCAGCTTTTCTTTCTGAGACAGTTGTTGCCTGACTAGGATTCATCACTGTCTTTCCCTCTTTTCCAGGTCTTTCCTCATTCTTGCCTTTCCATCTGTCTCTCATCTTTTCTTTACTTCTCCGTACAGGTCTGTGCCTCATTCCACAAGAGTCCCTTGTGTTCCCTGTCCCTCTTCCCTAGCTGCCAATGTACAGCTTTGTAAAGAAATCTGCATCTCCCCAAAAGCAGTGCTTCTGAAGGCTCTAGTATGTCTGCTCTTTATAAACCTGAGACAGGGGAAACAGCAGAGAACTATTTCATAGAAAATTGTTAGCCATTTTCTCAACAGGAGACATTTCACAGAGGTGTGACTCAGATCTTCTGTTTTGACATTTTGTCTCACAGAGCAGATACTGTGGCAAGATATCAAAGCCTGATTTTACCATGTACGTTCTCACCTGTAAAAGTGATGCTGGAATAAACTGGAAAGAGCTCTGACCCAGGCAATGACCAGTTAGAAGAAAACTATCCGCTCTAGACCTGCATTGCACGATTTCCCATATGCATATGAAGATAAACATAAATTCCTTTATTTTCAGTTTTCAGCCACTCCCCCTACTTTTTTTTTCTTTTCTTTTTTTTTTCTTTTTTTTTTTCCTTTTCCTTATCTGCACCAAACACTGTGACAATGAAGCTCTAATTGGAATTTGCCTGTGGATCTGAGGGCTGCAGTGGCTGCTGTCTCTGGGAGCACAAAGGAATCGATCCTATGTGAGGAAAAGGATTCCAGTGGGATTATCTGACTGTAGATGGTCAAAGTCAGAGAGAATGGTAAAGGAAAGCCTTGATGATCCTTTCGGAAAGCACCACAGGGAGCAGTGCTGCCATGAAAGAACTATGCTGATCTGTCATGGGCTCCCACTGTTTTGACATGTAAATATGCCTGGGGATGTAGACCATGTCCCCAGAAAGACCTTTTTTTTTTTTTTTTTTTCCTAAACTGCATCCTGAGAAGGAAACATTTGTAGCTGGTTGTCATGATGTTATTTTTATGCCAATATTCGTGTTTTAAATATTTTTTAAGGATGGGCAGACAACAGAAATCTGCAGTGTGTGTTCTTACTGTTTTATTCACTATCTCTTCTAAAGAAAGACTAATCTGGAGATGGCATTACGAAATTCACTCTAGAGTTCAGATACAGACTGTTCACTTTCAGTAAGGAAAACTGTATTTTTCAAATCAATGGATATTCACTTAAATACAACTTAGTCCTTCACTATTTGACTAACCTATCCAATTTGTTTATTGCTACATTTTTTTTTTCATTTCAACCTATCACATATATTAGTTGTGACTTCACATAAATAAAATTTGCACACTCTGACCTGTAGCTAAAGGAGCAAATAAGACCTGCAGTTAATGTTTCTTCCGAATATGTTAATTTTGAAACAATGCACTGCAACGTGGAAGTACTTGTAAAACATTCTTAAACTATTCTGTACACTACTGTATACACTCAAAACTAAGTCACTAGCATTGTACATTTCTCTGTGATCTGAAGATGTGTCAATGAAATGTCTCTAGATTGAAAACATCTAAATATTTTCTAAAATTCTTATGACAGAAGAAGTGGAGTGAATAGCATTTGTCAAGACTGAGGTCCAGAAGGATGGAAATAGGAGAATCATTAATCATTCCTTGCGGGAAGATGCATAGAATCTTCTTATAAAAGATAAGAAACACAAGTGTGATTTATTTTCTGGTTTGCCCATTCATCTTTTTTTTTTTTTTCCTAATAATACAAAACATCTGCTACATCTTCTGCTATTCAAGACTTACAAAATATTTCTAGATGTGACTTAAATGAGGTATAGGAATGGGCTATGATAAATAACAGCTAAACTTTATTGCATTTCTTGTACGTAAACCTCAAAGTATTTCACAGGAGAGGCCAAGACTAGTGTCTCTCTTTTGCAGGTAAGGAAATCAAACCATAGATAAATGAAATACCATGAAGGAGAGCACATGAAAATCAGCTCCATGTCAGAACTAGAGCAATGGCTATTTTGTCACTGTCTTGCCCAGCCCTCTTGACTCCTACAATTCTATGGAAAGACTTCCGAAGTGTTATTTACTTAGGAAAGAACAAGATTTTAGCCCTGCTAAATGTTTCTCAACTCTGAATTTTCTGCTTATATTATGGCTTTCTATGTAGAAGTCTGCTTAAAATTGTACAAGTAACAAGAGTAATCAGAATTAATATATAAGGACAGACAGGTGAGTATAAAGGTTAGAACAATGTTAATTGTTAAAACAATTTACTCTTATCTGACAGTTTACATCACCTGTGAAGTGTTTTATTATGATTTATTGTTCATACTCATTGATGAGAAATAAGTATTTAAGCTAGCATTAAATGTGGCGGGGTTGATTTTCCTGCACTTAACTTCTATCACTTATTATTCTTTCTCATTTCCAGATAGCTGTTGATACCAGAATAAATCGAAGGCAGTCTGAAGTAAGGTATTCATTTCATATGCTGTAGAAATATGCCCCCACAGTTTTCTTTTGCATACAAAATATCATTTTTGTATAAATACTGTGTTGAAGTTAATTACTTGGGAAAGGTAACTGTAAACATTTTAGTGCTTTCATAGACAGTAAGGATTACCATCATTATATTTCATTACACTTCTCATTAAAATCTGACATATCTTGATATATTTATTGTCCAGGAATATTAAGCTACAGAGTTAAAAATGCCACTGCTAGCTAGCCACTTTTCAATAGTTTTATAATTGCTTCTAATTTTACCAGACAGGATTTTCAATAGTGAGCAGTTATTTTGATCCCTTTAACTTTCAAGTGGCAAATTTCATTTGTGATAGAGTACTTATTTTGAAAGGATGAGCACTCTACATAGTGTCGAGTAAAGTACATAGCGTAAAAAAAGAGAAATAAAAAAGTAGTATTTAAAATGATTAGACATTTAAAACAATTTGGGCTGTTTCCTGGGCTATTTGGAGGTATCTCAGAAGCATTATCTGCACTTCAGGACTTCTGCATGAACATGGTACTGAATTATAACGGAAGGAAAAAAGATTTTGAATGAATTAAACAGTGTTATTCCAGTGATTTCATCAATTATCTGAGGAACAGTGTTAAATGACTTGTTCTAATGAACTTTCAGTAACTTGTAAGACTGTTCCTCTAAATCACAGTGAAAGAAAGGTAAATAAAACAAGTTACCAAGTAGCAGGTGGGAGTTAAATGTGGGAAAAGAAGACGAGAGATTATGACCTCCTGTTATATCAGTATGTGACCACTGTGCAGTAGGTGTCCAGTCTATTTTTTGATTCTGCAATAATACTATGTTTCTGAATAATAATAAAATTAATGTCCTGCTGTTTTATAATTTGGTTTGCAAAGGATTCCTCTGCCTCATTTAAGTCAAATCACTGAAGTTTTAGAGGAGATAGAACCATGAAAATTTAGCAGTATAAATTATAAATCATGTTAGACAAATCATATTGCTGTTTTTGAAAAATATATGAAATCAGTACATGAAAAGTGCATGAGATATTGAGTACTTAGATGTTAGCTAAGCGCTTGATAGCAATTCCAAGATAAACATCTGGAAAGTTAATTTATTTTGTTTCAAATGTGAACAATGCTGTGTAGGCTAATGAAAAACGCAGCTAAAGCATCATAATTGAAGGACAATAAGAACAGCAGTGGGTGTCCTTGGAGAAGCTGCATCTTAGCTAACATTTTCATGAATGGTATGGAAGGAGGAACAAGACAAGAATGAAACAGTAAATGACATTAACATATTAGTAGTAAGGACAAGGAGTTGGAAAGAAAAAAGAACACAATAGAAGAAACTGCAAAAGAGAGCACAGGATGCCAAAATGAGACAAAGACTGACAAATATAAACTCAGAAATTTGGGAAAGATGTGAATGGAATATGATGGCCAGCTGGAAAAAAAAATGGAAAGCTCTCTAGTAAATGCAATGCTGGTTTTAATGTTGTAAAGCAATTGGAAATGTCAGACATTTGGGGAATTTTGCACAAACATGTGATGTAGAGAATGGCCAGGGCTTTTCCTTCTGACTTAACTACGCTGAACATATGGCATTTAATTTTGAACATGAAAGTACTATAAAGCTCTAATTCAGTCACAAGTAATTCTGAAAAGTTAGAATCAGGCTGATAGAAAGATTGATTCATTAGAAAGCTTTAGATAATCTAGCAAAATATGTCAGAAAGGTTGCACTTGGGAACTTGTTAATAGTCTGGAAGTATTTGAGGTTGAATCATTCTGGATGAGAAAGAAATGGCTGGTGTGTTACAAGTTTGCCTTGCTGGTCTGCCAGGCAGTAGTGTCATAAAAATATACGTGTGTCAGTGACTGCTGACCAGGTACCTGCAGTAGTTAATATGCGTTTTAGAAGTATATATATTTTTTTTTACAGGTAGGTTGGGATCAGCAGTTCCCCAACCCTGCTTTCTGTCCCTTCACATAGGAGCAGTGGGCTCTGGCTGAATGTGGGGATGGTGGGCCAGGGAGAAAGCCCTGACTCTGGGCTCCTGCAGATGGGTGCTGGAGGGATGTGACGGTGGTCTTGGTCCCTGCCCACATGATTCATCCGTTCCTGCAGCCCCTGCCACAGCTGAGCCCCACTTTGGGGTGGGTTCTGGCCCCCCTCCTTGTCCTGGCCCCACTCCCTGTGCTTTGGAGTATGTGTGCTGTACGACACAGAGCCCAAGGCTGCATCCTTGATTTTTGATAGTGCCTAGACAAAAGCCTAGGAAGCAGCTGGTTGTTAAAACAAATTCCCTTCTCATTTGAAAAGTTGCCAAGAAGCATGGATATTTATCAGTTTATTTCTGCTGTGTCTCAATATTTCTGTATTCATTTACTAAGTACTGAATTTGTATCTCATCTGAAAGTGCACTGTAGCCAGACGATCATGGCCTTAAACAGCTTTTATCTAGCTACACTGAATAACAGTGAAAATGAAGATGCAGTGGCATAACTTGGCTTAAGATAAACTACTGAGTTTCAGTGGACTTCTGTTTTTCATAAAAATGTTTAATTAAAAAAAAAAAAGGTGCTCATAAAAGCATTCTTTCTAAGGAATTATGATAAGCCTTGTGTTGACTAATAACAGGTGGGATTGTGATAGAAATTGTGTAGGGTTTGAAGTTATTTAAGAATCATTATTTAAATATAGTTTCCTCTTGTCTCCAGAAATAATGGAATAATAATAATAAAAAAGAAAAGCAGTCAGGTACAATGGAAAACATACATTTCCTGAAATTACGCACTTCCCCTACCTCATATTTTTAAGAAGATCCTGGGACTTGAGTCATCCAGTCACTGGCAGTAGGATGTTCAGTCCAGACAGCAGCGGCATGTTTCTCTACACACGCTGGTGGGATGCGATTTGAGTGCAAAAGTGAGGGAGATCATCATCCCAGACGTTGTCCAGCTGTATGACAGTTGTGAAAATATGTGAATAAGTAGCAAAACATATTTCAACTCAGTTTTTCAGAAATTGAGCTTGACTTCAAACTCGAATATCAAACTCAAACGTTAAACTTGATGTTTGAGCTTGACTGCTTGAAAGACTAAATGCATAAATTTAATGCTAAATTTAAGTAGAATAACAAATTTCTTGAATTTTTGGCTGCACTGCTAAATCACCAAAATAACAAAAGATATGGACAATAGACTCTCACCATTGGTGATCAGTTTAGTTTAATTAAATCTAGCCATAATTCAGTTTATATTTCTAATACCAATGGCTGTTTCTTTTGGGGGTAGATGTCTTCATTCAGAATGTTTGCTTATGTAGGAGAGAGAAGTGAAATAAAACGTTAGATATTAGATCCAATTTTAGGGCAGATCTAGAATCAATAAAAGAGATTAATTAATTATAAAATAGGATTAATAGGGTGTCTATGGAACTGCCCACCTGGAGACAGCTAGACAGAGAGAGAGATGTTTAGATTTCCTCCCACGAGAAAATGTATTTTTGCTAGGTGATTTTGCCTGGCTTCAGCTCTGTCATCATGAGTGTAAATGACATGATTTGATCCCTTGAACACCATACTACTTGTTTTCAATGGCCCAAGAAATGTCAAATCTACTTGAAAAATAAAAAAGTTTTGGTCTTTAAGCATGTAAGGGCAAACTATTCCTGGTGTTACATGTCTCTGTGCTACGCTACTGAGATTTACAAGGAAATGCACAGCAGAAAGTTTCGAACTACTTCTCAGAACACTGTAAAATGAAGTGCTGGACTACAAAGGGAGTAACCAGTTGCCGCAGTTGTGCCCATCTAGCAGGAGACTGCAAGTGTAAGTAGGTATTTAAATAGGTAGGTATTTTTCATAAGACATTGCTGCAGTTACTTTTTTTCACTTTCAAGATGTTTTTCTTCTTCTTCTTCTTCTTTTTCTCTCTGCCTCCCCCCCCCCCCCCCCCCCTTTTTTTTTTCCTTACCTTAGAAAATATTGGGTTTGCACTCAGAAAATTCTGCAATGCATGGTCTTTTAAATTCTGGCTTTTTTTTTTTTTTTTTTTTGTTATATCTCTTCTTCTCTCTGACAGGCTGCTGGCAATACAGCTATGATGGCACACAGTGTTTGATATCCCATGACAAAAGCACCTGCAGAATTCAGAAACTAGGCTAAATTAGGCCCACAATTTTTAATGAATTTTGAATTATGCAGTTAATCTATTTGTGAGTTTTACAACTCTTTCATTCTGAAAGAAAAAAAAGGAAAGAAATGCAAACAGACAGTCAAAAAATGATATCTAGTTATTGGGCCACATGTGGTAGAATGCTGAGATTTTATTTTCTTCTGGAACTACTACCTCTTATAAAGCCCATCCATCATATGTAATGAGGGCTGTCAGGAATATTTAGCTGAGAAATAGCTACTTGATATGCTAATGGTGGCCCCTTAGTGAATACATTTGGTTCTGCTGCCTGACATTAATGGTTTTCATAATCTAATGAATGATGTGTGTAATAGAGGTAAGGCCACAGGGAATGACATTCTGAAACTAAGGGAAGTACTATATATGTATTTTATAAACATATGCATTTTATATATATATGTACACACACATTCACAGAGAGAACACAAAGTTCCTTTTCCAAGATGGATAATATCAGCACCAGTCAGGGAGAAACTACATAGGTTGAGCAAATCTTTGATATTGACATTTTAAACTGTAAATTCTAAAATATCTGTAGTTCCAGGGCTGTATGAAATACCAAGGAATGTAATAAGCAGGAAGACTCCTCTTCACTTTCACACCTCTTAGTCTTACTTCAGAACTGAGACCTTGTCCCTCAGTTCCTGCCCAAGGACAGCAGCCCTGCAGGCTCCTTGTGGCTGGGAAGAACTGAGAAACCCTGATGAACGCCTGCAACTCATTGAAAGATGCCATCCCAACCATGTATTTCTCTGAAATGGCTTTGAAGGAGATAGGCAATTGCTGCTAGTGCAACATGTGATATTCAAGAGCTGAAATCTTCCTCATGTGCCTGCACGTGGTTGGGTGTTTGTACTGACAAGCTCTTGTGACTATCTTTACCTGGCTAAAAAGACAGGGAATTTCAGTTCTAAGACTGAACTTTAGCCCCCGCTTCTGAAAAAAAATATGTCGGAAACTTATTTCCTCCTTGGAGAGGAAATCATTTAACCAGCAGTCATGCTCTTGACAACCTCAGCTGTTAGATACAATAGAGATTTTCCCACTTTGCTTGTTACTCCATTTTCACATGCCACAGGTGTGGATGCTTGCAGGATTGCCCAGTTTGCCCAATACTCTATCAATGCCTGCTTTTTACTACAGCTGAACTTTCTGCTATCTTTCATATGCAGAACATCTAGCTATGGTCTTGATCTCATAACTAGCTCTGAATTAACAGTTACGGTGAATAAAGCAGAATAACAAAGATCTACACTCCTGTACAAATAAATTTGTGGAAAGCATTTGTATAGAGCAGGTCCAGAAACTATACCTCTATATTAGTAGTTCTGCCTTCTCCTACAGTCTCCATGATGGTATGAGTGGCCTCAGAGTTGTGCTTGGTGTAGAGCAGGTCCAGATGGCCGAGTGTCCTCTTTGTGATGCCAGTAAGTGTGTCTGCCTGTGCAATCCAACTGCAGAAACAAGTAGCCCCCCAAAAAATTAACAAAGTGAGGACTGATAAAGACCCTTAATGATCTAGACATAAAGCAATTTGGGTTCACAGAGGTCTGATCTTGCCACTCAAACTCAAGTGCTATTCTTGTGAAAGATTTACAGCATTAGACACCGGAGAGAGCACGAGGGGTGTAATATGATTCAATTTTTATGAATTTTTCATGTACCTGGAAATGTGCTCCCAAAGCAATTGGTTTGTGCATAGGCATGCAATACACATTGAAATCTGGGACAAAGAAAAATCTTTAAATGATAAAGTAGCAGTTTACAGGCTACTACAAGACTGTTTCTTGTGTTTGATCTCATCTTATATGATATTTGTGTTATTTTTATAATTATAAAGGGACAGAAAAATGAAATTAATGAAATCTTTAGATGACATTAACTTGTGAAGTGTTGCAAATACCAGAGATCCAAAGGAAAGGAAAAAGGACTTGATGTATAGACCAAAAATAACAGGCAAGTCTTAGAAGACTTAGAGCCATAGAAAATTAAAGTTAAGTGTATCTAGAGGAAATTAATACAAAAGAGATGCAGGGAGAGGGAGTGACCTAGCAAAGCACAACACTGCCAAAGCTCAAGGAGATAACAGATTGGAAATTAGAGATGAGTTTACACCAAAGCAGCAATGTTAGGGAAGCATACAGTGTCATTATGCTTTGGAGCAGAAAAATAAGATTCCCTTCTGTGTCTTTTTAGATGTAAGTATATCTTCACCAGAGATAAATATCTTGGCAAATTGAATGGAGTTCAAAGATGAGCCAGAGAATCATTAGTATAGTCAGAGTGATTTACTTATGAGGAAGGATTAAAAGACTGAAACATGGTTTATTTGGGAGACATAAGGCTCGAATCTGGAAATGCTGAATGTGTGTGAACAAAATGGAAATGGATTGTTTACACAGGAATGTGAAGGTCTGTGATTAAGAAAAAGATTTTGGGAAAATCTCTCGGACGTTAAGATGTATCAGTTATGAAAAAAAGGAATCAAGAGAAAGCTGATGTTAATGGCCAACAAAGAAAATTGCAAACTAGGTAAATCCTCACAGAAATATTTATACTGCTTGCTTGTACTACCTCGCTGGGGCAGGGAAAGGGGCTGGGTGGGAAATGGTCTGACTGGTCTTTCTATCTCGCCTTCTGCAGGTGCTTGCAAATTACGTTTCTTGTTTCTTCCCACAGCTCTATTTTTAGGGAACTTGTGCAGACATGGAGCCTGACTGCCCTGTTTATATTCTTTTAGGACTACTTTATCAAAGTGTTGGGACTTCCTATTTTTAGCTACGGCGAACAGACCTGTTTTTAGGCGGAGTTTTGTACAGCAAGATCCTGCTTGTTTGCTAAGGTATCTATGAGTCCTTGGAACCTCCCAGAGAGCTCTCGTCATGACTTATGTGACCTACAGGCTCCCTTCTCTACCTTCAGACTTTTGGAGTTTTGCAGCACCTACAAGGAACCCAGACCTTAAATTGTATTTGGGCTCCTAATGTGGAGCATTCTCCAGGCTTCTAAATTTACTAAATAATAAATAATAAAGAGGTTTCATAAAACACCGCTGAGTTACTTAAGTATTACTTATGATAACTAGGTAACATATTTCAGGTTAAGTCTTCGTCTTACACATAAATAATGGCAACAATATGTTCCAGCTTAAAAAATGTAAGGATATCTATAAATCTAATTTAGTAAAATTTGTAAGTACTCCCTGAAAGATTATTAATGATTTTATTTGATTTTTATTTGTCCTTCTACCTGGCAGATGGCACAGTACAGATGGTTCTCTATAATACCACCAGCATTTTTGTTTGAATGAATGCTTTAATTTATAAATCATTTATACATCACATTTTGTCACTGTTGAATTAGTACTCAGGCTTTTTATTAAATATATTGTACCACTGAAAGAAACTGCAACAAGTGGCATATCTACTCCTTTTCTCTTTCTGGCAGAGCCAATATCATAGTTTATTTCTTATGGAAAGGCTTGATTAAAAGACTTGCTTCCCTGTGAGAAGCAGCGGAGCCAGGACCCCCTGCTGCAGGATTTGATTTTTGTAATGAGTGGGAGTTTGGTACCAGATTTTGATCTAACAGATGAGATCAGGATCTAGGCTTTCCTATATAGGCTGGAGAATATATATTTCTATGTTAGTAGTGATTTAGGAGGAATTCTCACGTGACAATGAAAGCATATGGTAGGTCTCAGTCACCCACTTGAAAAGATCTTCAGGGGTGACTAAATAAGAAATATTCTGGAATAAAAACCGCTGAATGCAACAGTAGGCAGATTCAAAGAAGAATCTGCAGCAAAATCAAATAGCTTGAAAGGTAACCTGCAATCCTCATGAGAATAGCTAACACAAACTGTATTTGTCCAGGTGAGATGTTTAATTTAAACATCTTTTTATTCATCTTTTTATTTAAAGACTAATAAGGATAACAGGGGCAGTTCTTACACAACATGAGGGGTGTGCAATGAGGCCACTTCAGACTCCTTCATTTTGTGACTCCTCCTCCTCAGCCTGGAGCTGAGCAGTCACTGAGTTGGTGCAGGGACTGCCCTGGCCCTACCTGCTCTGCTAAAATATTGCTCCAGGGTCAGAACTGCTGCCTTTCATGCTCATATCGACTGGTTGTTTTGTTTGATTGACGTTCACCTTCTCCACATTCTCTTTCATTGTGACAGGGCTGATTTCAATAGTAGGTCAGGGCTGAAGTTGACAGAAATATAGAGAAATTTCTCCTCTGTTTTCTTCCTATGGTCTGTCCCCTGGCATTTCCTGGTCATATTCCATCCACTTTTCCATAATCATAACTGCTCACTTTTCTCAGCCTGTCTCTTAATAATGCAAGTATGACTCAGCCTCTTTCCCACCCAACAAATTCTTGTCCTTGTCCAGTTCTCCAGCTACTTCTCTTTCTTTCTTCTTCTTCTACACATTTACTTTACTCATTCATTATAACATAGTAATATCAGCAAGCATATTAACTCCCGATTCATCTGTTTCCAGGTCCTTCAGCTGACTCAATGAGTCTAAATTTTACCAGCTTTTATTTACTCAAATGTAGCTGCAAATATCACTTCCCTGTCTTGCCCCTTTGATAGTGCCTCTTCTTTTGTTACATTTACCTCCCTTCTAATTCCCTCCTTTATTAAAAAATACATGTCTTTGCTTGTCATCACCATGCACTTCATTACCTATCTCCATTTTACCAACTGTTTTTAAGTACTTTGTGATGCTTTCTCTAGCCTACGATGCCATTCTTCCTAACGTTCTTGCTAAAGACTCAAACAAGCACATTAATAGCTTCTGTCATGATATCTCCCCTTCAATTTGGACAAACTCCTCACGAACAACCAAAGATCTTACATTTATTGGATTTGTCCATTACATGATTCGTCTTGAAACCTGATACTTATTTTCCCAATGTTCAGACACATTTGCTTATCTCACTGATAAAAATACTTTTACAATGTTCTCATGTTCTCCTTCAAAACATTAATTCCTTTTATGTTTTGATGGTAAATATTAAAGGCAGTGTTCATCTCTTCCTGATTGGCATTTGTACCAAGGCAGCACAAGAAGGGAACAGTCCAGGCCGCTGTCCTTAGCTGCTGTGATAAATACATATATTAATTTCAGTTGTGCTATGGAATGAATGGATGTCATTTGATTTCACATGAAGCTGTAAGTGACCTTTGCCTACACTGGACACATCTGGGCTATTTCTTCCAATAATCTTCAACATTTCCTTCCTGTTATTTGCTGGCTTTCAATTGCCAGTTATAATCTAAGCAAAACAACCTCCCATTTCCATTATTTATTCTAAGATGTTGTTAAGTGGGAAAGTCCTTTTCCCCCAAACATGCATAAGAGACTCATTTATGATGAGATTTAGTTGCAGTCTAAAAAAGCATAGCTAGTTCATGCCATAACATATATTATTTTTCAGAGGGGAAAAACGCAAGTCATGGCATTTGCTTTAAATTCAGATTATTACATAAAATACACATCAATTAATCACAGGAGGGTTATGTAGACAAGCATCCCCCATTGTCATATATACTTTGCATTTGCAGAGCCGGTGTCACTTCTAAACAATTTAAACCACAGTCCCATATGCTGAATTCATGAAATCATTCCCTAATGAAAATTAAATGAAAAACTCATTAATACCCAGTGAGGCAGAGGTGCGTATGAGAGACTCCCACTGGTTGATTTACTGGGGTATCTGCCATAGATATGGAAATATATGAGAGTTATTTTCAAGCACATTGAGTTGAGAGTAGGTAAATAATTATCTTGGGGTATGCTGTTGAGGGGCATTTATACCATACATACAGGACTGCAAACTGGAGGAGGAGCTGGGGGCTGACTCCCAGTAAGCTGTCACTGAGTAGGAAATCTCATTCTCAGGATCTGGATCGAAGTTTTGGTTATTTCATTCACGTAATTATGACTTACAAAAAAACCCTCCTTGTCATGCTTTACACTCTGAAGCACAGTGGGACAGAAGGAGCTATTTCTGTGATCTTATGTATGACAATGCATGACCACCCGCTGTGTAGTAAACAGTATTTTGTTAATAAGTCATTTGAAGTTATTTAGCCTTTGTACTCATTTGAGTTTAATTGCATATATCTGAAAACTTATTTCAATGTGATCCTTAGAGAGGTAGCCAAGCAATGCTTACCAACAGAATTGTACTTTTAGAGAGCTTCATACATTTTTAGTTTTCCTTCTGATGTGTATTGCACTGGAAAATTTCATTACAAGCAAGTGGCCAACATATATCCAACCATTTCTGTACCTGTGAAGTATCACAATGTGCTAGAAAACTTCAGGAAAGCTGCAGCAGTGCTTGCCCTCCCCCCATCACTCAGCAGGCTAAAATGTAAAGCTCCACTGAGGAGAAGAAAAATAAGCCCTACACCTGAAAGTAATGAGAGCTAGCCCAGACATGAACAAATGTTGACACTTCTAGTGTGAAGAAAATACACTATTACAAAAGAAGTGTCATATATGGTTTCAGAAAGCAAACAAGCAAACAAAACTAACAGCACAGGATATGAATTTGTTATTGCATTCACAGCATTATTGTATGGCTTCCTAAATTAATTTGTTGTTACCTGATGAAGAGAGAGGAAAAAAACCTTCTTATCTCTGGCATGTCACCTTTCATTAAAACAGTGTTTGTCTGAGATTCTGTTATTTGCAGTTGCTCATCTGTTAAATTAGAAGTTTTAATTCTTCACAGTTTGTCACCTTTTTAATTCTGGTCTGTTGACACATACTTCTCTGCAATGCAGAAAAGGTTGAAAATGAAATTTAAAAGAAAATTAGCAGAGATGGTGACTAAAGCATTGGTTCTTGGCTTTTTTTGCAATGTATGTTAGATAGGTCTGGGATCCTCAGGTAGATGTGTACAAGTAGATGGTGCCACCATGACGTTGTGCATATTTCTAGATAATGAATCATATCTGCTTTAGGAAAACCCAGTGCCTTACTTTTTGAAAATTGAGAGTATATATACATTGAGGATTAAGCTGTTTTTTTTGTTTTTTTTTTTTCAAATCTCTATTTACATAAAGGAATGGAGTGAATCTGAACTACACTTGAAGGAGGCACTGTCAGTCATGTTTGTCTTGCAAACACAGTGTGCCCCTGTGTGCAATTTGAAGGGAATTTTGCCTCAGATGCATTTATCTTTGCCAAGATTTTCCAGGAGCTGCTACAAATGTTCATCTGTTTTGCAGACTGGTGTTCCCATATAGCACTGGCCAGGGGCTGGAGATCCAGCTTAATACAAGGGTGTTGGATAAATTCTTCTCATTTTGCATGAAGGAGATATTTCCTCATTCTGTGCAAATGCAAACATCTGCAACTACTGGAGTGAATGTACTTCAGTAACATGTTTGGTCCAGTGGCAGGTGAAGATACCAAAGGCTCCAATTTCACTCTGTCTTTTGTGCATGGCTATACCTGAGTCATTCCAATCTGGTATGCAAGCATGAGCTTTTGCACCAACAAATCCCAAATGGAAAACAGACCACCTGTAAGTGTGTAGCATGTCTGGCTGCACTGTGGCATCTCATCTTCTTCAAACTTTAATGACTGTTGGTGAAATGCAACAGAACACTAATTCCTGATGAGAAGGACTCATTTCTGAAAGTCAATCTGATGCTGCTTCCTTGCATCTTTCCATTACGTCCAGGGAAAGAAAAATAATCAAATCAGAAATGGATTTCAGCTAGCTAGATAACCATATGCATGAATGTGTAAAGTAATTACTGAAAATACAACTTTTGGGTATAATCAAAGGCCTGATCTCGCTGTAGACTTAGCACTGTGTGTACAGGACAAGAATGTGGCACTACCAACAGCAAAAAATACATAAATGAAATTATGGGAAAAGAGAAAAAGAGAATGGATTATTATTTTTTTAAGTTTTCATTAATAAGCTGAATCATACAGACAGTAAATGGAAGTGTAATCTGAAGTGCTCTATTGCCCTTGGTGGTCCTACAGCACCTAGTCCTTTATTCACAGAATAGACTTATTGCAAAGAAAATTCTCACAGTATCCATGTTCTCAGAAGATGAGATGAATGAGAGAAAAAAAACCACAACAGAAATAAAGGCCTCACTTAAACATAGAAATTGCACCAATTTAAAGGGGTAGGCATAAACAGAGGAGAACTTGATCTATTTAAGTGTCCACTGGGGAGCTTCCATAATTCAGCTAAACTGACCTAGCTCACACTGTTAGCTGACACACAAGTCTCTGTGTGGCTCAGGTCTCTTGGCTATTACTTTGTGCTTTGATGGACAAAACTCACTTGTTCAACAGGAATTTTCCTTAAAGTATAAACTGAGATACTTTGTAATGAGTTTGATGAAAAACGTGTAGAAAAGAGATGCATCGAATAGAACAGTTTGACTATTTATTTATTGTTAAGCATTTATACATCTACACTTTTCCTTAGATTTGTCTGGTTTTGAGATGGAGTTAGACTAAGTAACCCTCAGGAATGGGAGCACAAAAGCTATTTCCCTAACCATAACAAATATGGAATTTAATAACAATCACTTCTGTGACAAAATTAATTGTAATGCTACTTCTAACTTCATTATTGATATGCTTTTCCTGTCATAATGAAGGATCAGATTACCTCCCTAAAATACATGCTTCTGGCAAATAGAGAATAGGTCATGTTCACCAGCTGCATTACCAATTGCTTACTTACAGCCACACTCAAAATATCTATTAGGTGTTTAAAATGCATATAATGTGTTACAGTGGGTAGCTAGCTACCAACCAGATGTTTCCTGCTCACACACACACACGCAATAAGAGAAAAATCTATGGCAGTGGGGAAAAACAATAACCGTCTTCTGTCCATAAATTTAGTTAGGGAAAACGTAATCTTTGAGCTAGATTTATTTTTTACTTTGACTGTAAATTTATTCATTTACTATACTTTAAAAACTAAACACTTTAAATAAGTAAAATGAGAAGGACGTTACTGATTTTGATGGGAGTCTCTATACAAACAAGATTCAGAACATTGATTCAGTAATCTATCTTGTAGTCAAGGGAAATTGGTAGTTGCATTTCCTGTATGGTGGCTTAAAACCCTTCTTTACTCTCTTACTAAACTAGTAGAGTGGCAAAATATATATTTTGTGATAAATTTCATCATCTTAATGTTTTCTTCAGTATTTAAATAAAATTAAAGTTTCAATGTGTGTAGTTTCTTAAATAGGTAGTATACATAATTTTACTATGACTGGAGTTATGCCACAGTGCTGATAAGATTAAGCAAGAAGCTTCTCCTATGACTCCTGAATTTATTTACTTTGATTTAAAATTATAAATGATGCTTATCCAAGACCTTAGGCACCATAACACACCATTAACATTACAATAAAGTCTCAGCAGTATTAAACTAATCACTCAGTCCGACAGACTCCTACAGAGATTCCTTCTCATTCTTTCCTTATGGGAAGAAAAACCTTAACCCCACACCCAAAGCATCCTCTAAAAAAGATTGAAGCCAATCCAGTTAGAAGTAATTCAAAGTGCGGGAAGAAAGCAATTTTAGAAACCTCAACTTTTATAGAAATGACTTGTTACATGTTTCCCTGCTTTTTATAGTGAGCGGTAAGTGTGCTTTGGGATCCCAGTTGTCCACTGTTAAATATTTTTGTCTTTGAAATTGTGACTTGGAAAGGTATTCTCTGGGACAGCTTGCTGAGCTAACTGGACAAATGGTGTGATTTGCCATGGCATTGGTGTTCTGCTCATTTGTGAGTATTTGAATGAGCAGATGTTTTGTTGGAAAATACATTCCAGTCATCCAGCATGGAGGTTGTAACCATATCCTCTACTACAGATGGACACATGCATCCTAAAACTTGGTATATATTTTGGATAAATTCATTATTTGGATTCCATTATACAAGTCAGTCACAAGAAAGGTCACTTTGGGGGTATTAAATCACAGCTATTAGTTATGTCTATGCCGCCGATTTTCTGAAAAAAAAAAGGTTTTCTTCCACCCTTACATCCATTTACCAGTTAATTGTCTGAATCAGATGAAAACAACAGGGAAATATATAAAATCTATGATAAGAGCAGGATTAGATTTCAGTCGTGTTTCCTTAAACTTGCTATCAGATTGCATTGCCCTGTGGGAACAGTTTAAAGAGCTGCATACATGAAGACAGGTCAGAATTTGGGCTGAGCAGGGTACTCGTCCCACAAAACCTTGCGTACTTGCTGAATGGCTTTTTAGACTTTACTCATGTAGGGAGGGTGCCAAGATGGGTTTTTAGCATCAGCCAAATGAAAGAGAAAATCCCAGAAAGAAACAACGCTCTTCCTTCTGAGGTGGCCTTGCCACATCTGGTCCCTTTTGACCCCCAAAAAGAAGGAAACGGATTAAGGGAGCCACAGGGTGGTGCTGATATTTCATTCCTGATACTTCCAGCATTTGATCACTTCACAGGCTGCCTTCTCTCAGCATTGTCTGAGCCAGAGCTGTTTTGTTAATCATAATCGTCACTAATTTCCCTTCCTGCTGATAACTGCATGGTAGTTTTGCTGCTGTCACTCTATAGTAATGAAATGTCATTGCAGGTGGTACCAAATGCGGCAAAGTTAAACAGTGGGGACAAACTGTCTTCTCGGTTACAGCAGTTCGATGACATGGATTAATTTCAGAGGAGGTGCCTCTGTTTTCTCAGGGAGGTTCCCTTTTGCTCTTGTTCAAAGGGTATTGCATCAGTGGTCTACTAATTCTCACCAGCTTGGTCTTTCAGCAGAGGGAAGGACAGAATTTGTGCCATACTTGGCTTATCATGTCATGCTGACATGTTCTTTTCTAGAAACCATATCCAAAGGAGATGACAGCAACCCAGACTGTTGAGGCAGCCTTGGCCTGCTGCATGCTGTGACTGGGTGAGAGAATGCACTTTGCACGTCTTCCCCACCTTATGTGAGTGAAGGGAGCAGAGGAGGAGCTGTGCCCCGAGTCACAGCTACCTCCCAACTGATCTTGTGTGCCAGAGCCCATATCTGCACTGAGTCCAACAGCTCTGCTCAGCACTTGGAGGGTAACTTCAGTTAACAGATGAAGTCAAGGCAACCACAATCTGCTCTTAGAAAACTCGTGCACAGGAAGAAAAAATAAAAAAGGGAAAAAAAATAAAAACTGTGTGTCGTGGAGTTGCAAAGCTACATTTATGGTCCTGATATTAATTATCTCAAATGATTTCCCCAGGTACTTAATTTCTGAAGGAGTCATTCCTATGGCAAGCAATGTTTTAAGGGAAAAATTCACTGCACTACTTTTATCATAGTCACCACAGCATGGAATTATTTCAAATGAATTTCAAGTGCTGGTTCATCATGGCCACTGTGGGAATAATATACCAGGGGACTCTATTTCCTCAGCAATATTGCTCACTAGCTTCTGAGCAGAGAGAATGTGCTTCTAATGGTGCTGTAGAAGCCTCCTGGGCCATTTTATGGAGCCATTGCATTCAATCTATGCTTAGAAAAATATTGCTCTCTTGCAAAGCAAATAAAACCAGGAAAAAAAAGCTTATAGTGAGACCATATATCTTTTTTTCCAATCTTCTATGCAGATCAATAGAAAGTGTTCAAGTTGATTGAATGTTATAATTCTTTGCCCAGTTTAGATCAAAACCATAAAACTTAATACACTGAAAGAGTTACCCCATCTTGCTTTAAATGTCAAACTTTTTTTCTTTTGTAATGTATTAATTAATCACACAGTCTACTTGGTAGATAGGAACCATCATTTACATTCCCATTTGCACAATGTGTGAGAGTTTGTTAGATGAAATCACATTTTATAACTGTTTTGAAGTTTCATTTTGATGAAAGAGCTTGAAAGTTCATTTTCTATATCCTTCTTAGATCAGAAGATTACAACCTTCATAGCAAATGCATCCTGCACAGGTCTACAGCATTGTGGAAGCATTACTGTGCATTCCATGGAACATAGTAAACACAGAACCTCGTCTTTAAAATATTGCTGAAAAGCTTTGTCACAAAAATTAAGGGCCAACACTCTCCTTTTTGTAGGTATTTTGAAGAGCAAATTTGCAAGCATCAGTAAGAAATGTTATAGGTGTAGCAGAGCCTAATTTGGAGAAAAAATGGCACTGGAAGAGCTCTTGCAGAGTAAGATATGGTTGGCAGAAAGCAGGGGAGAAGTTACTGAGTAGGTGAATAAGATGCTTCCATACACTGAGTAACACTGCTGACAAGGTGCACATCCAAAGTCTATAGTCCAAAACTTCACTGGAGAAATGTGTTCATTTCAGTGGTTCTACAATGTAAAGGTCTCTAGGCCTATGAAATGGTTACCGTAGACAACCATACTTTATCTCACTCCTATCTGTTAAGAATAGCAGAAAGCTTCAGGTTAAGTTTGAGCTCTTCAAAGCTATGGCTCTACCTTAGAGCAGCAAGCCCCTCTTCATTCCTGTGATTTTCTCTCCCAGTCCTTGCACTCGTTTGATACTAAACACAACTCTTATGGTTACCTGAGTTCACAATATCGTTCCTTTAGTGGTTATTTCCACTATGAAAAGTGGAGGCTATGTGGAAACTATGTCCTCAACACAGCACCCATCAAATCAAACCCTGTGTGGGATTTCACCTGCTTCGTGATTTTTTATACTGTGGTCTGCTCTCAAAATTGACTGCTAGATAACTGGGCTATTTTTGATATTAAAAAAATATTTGGGAGATGTTATGTCATTTCCATGTCCCCTTGGGGGGGGGCGGGGAGCAAGTCTGTGCCTCTTTTGGGAGGATCAGATGCTGTGGTCTGTCTGAGACGGAACAATGTGGCAGCAGTTCAAGAATGTCTCTGTCCTGTTTCCTCAGAAAGTCTTCCATTCAAAATCTTAGTTAAAAGCCCCCATTAAAAGCGTTGAGGAAGAAATGTGCCCTGTGTAGCCCCCCTGAAGCCTGATGAAGCACCCACCAGAGTGATTTGCAGCTCAGGGACACACAAGTCCACGGTGGATGTTAATTGTCATCATGGCAAAGTCTCTTCCCCTTTTTTCTCATGGTGAACATTTTATGGGCAATGAACCACAGGAAATAACTGCTACTGATTATAATGAAAATGCTGAATCCTCTTAAATTATGGCATCAGGCGGGAGCAGCACTGATGTAATTACTATGTTAATGATCAAGTAATATTTAAGTACTCCTGTGTGATTTTCTAGTATTTTTTAGTACTCATCTCTAATGTCCTGTGGAGGGTTTAAGAGCCGTTGCCATTCTCCTGCTGTGTCCCCTTGCAGAGAGTTTGATAGCTGCTGCTAACCCTGGTTAGGTCTCACAGCAGGGGCCAGGGCTCCTGTTGCTATACTGCTCTTCCTCTTACGCATCGTGTTGAGGAGTTGCCCATAATCCCCTCCACAAGCCCCTTAGATGCCACTGTAGGGGTCTAAAGAGGTACCAGTGCTGTGATTAGGTTAGGTCTTCTGAGAGGAGACAGTCTCTTATTATTCCTTTCCCTGAGACCTTTTACACTGAAGGCAGGGCCTGGAGACAAAAGGCAAGGAATCAGCAAGGCCAATTTTGTAAAGGAATTGCTGAAGCCTCATGCCCATTGTTGGAAGAAATGGGTTAAAAACAGAAGATTAGCAAGGAGGATGGAATGACAACAAAAGACTGGCAAGGAAGATAATAAATATGCTCAGGTGGCCTTGCAGCTGAGATTAGGCAAAGCCCGGAAAGTAGTAATGTAGAAGACACATATCATACCTATTGCTGTTTGTCCTCTGTGCATTTGACAAGTAGCACATCTGTGTACAGATAACTTTGGTGTTTGGTAGACTTGGAGGCACCCTATTGACACCCTTGAGCTCCCTGCCTTGGTCCAGAGAAGATCAAAACCACAATGAAGATCACAGCATGGTGGTAAACCATGTCTGTGCAAACACTTCATAAACAGGAGGTCAGTGATCTTCTAGCACAGACCAAGCTTAGCAGTGCCTGCATCCCAATTTGCGTGTCTCCAGCTGGGTGCTCCTTTGGGGATCCTCTGGTGGCTCAGGTAGCAAAAATAAATTTAATCTTCATATTTCAGCCATGGGTCTATGGTTGTCCCTGCTGCCTGCCCGTGCTGACACACACCAATACTTCTGAACTTCTACACTGCATGCAATTCTTGATGCATGTTTCAAAAACCAGCAGCCACCAATTTTTAATGAATAGTATTAATGTATCTAGACACATTTTTGGGGGGTGGAAAAATAGAATGCAGTTGTGATTTGAACTTGACGGCTGCCACACCTGCCATAGAGCTACCTTAACACCTTTTACCTAGCTGACAACTTTGAGCTGGAGGCTAATAATTATTTACTCAGAAAGCATTACAGATGTTACTAAAAATCTAACCCTTTTAGTTCAATATTGCTTAACTTATTCATCAGTGACTTGGGTTAGAGTGACTCCTCAGCTAACTTGCTGATGGTGCAAAACTGGGAGGAGTGGCTGATACTTCAGAGTACTGTGCTGCCATTCAGAGGACATCAACAGGCTGGAGAAATAGGCAGAGAGAAACCCCCTGAAGTTCAACAAAGTGCAGGGTCCTGCACCTTCTGTTTTTGTTTTATGAAAGAAAGCCCTCCCCTGGTCTAGTGATACAGTAATAGCAAATCCCAACAGCAACAACAAATCCTACAATTGGAACATGTGTTAAGGAAGTTCACTTTTAAATCAGTGCTGTGAAGTACTAGGCCTGAGTATTTTTATTATTTCTGATCATAAGCAGTAAAAAATATTTGTGCTTGGGTTGCCACAGCTGTTGGACCACATTTGTGGGTAAGAACCTCCTGCACTGGCCATTACTTTTCTTATTTTGTAAAGCAAAAAGTGTCCCCCAGCACAGATTATCTTCATTTCCACTGTGCCATCGTTTGACTGAAAAAAAATAACCCTAAATTTTCCATGTGTGGAATCCTTTTGCATTTCTTTGTATTATGAATATTCTACCCAGGGAAACTGTGTTATTCACACATCTCATGTGTGTGGGGCTGAGAGCAGTGCCTGTCACTTGACAGCAGGGCTTGCTGCAGAGGTGGTGGCCCAGAGTCCTTTCTCTGTCTCAAGCAAGTCCTGTTTCTCAAAGGTTTGTGAAGCTATCCTGAGCTTGGCTCACTGCGACTATTTATACAAAGAGAAAAATAAAGTGTTAGTGCTGTGACCTATCATTGTTTTCCTGGTTTGAAATAGCAACCTGCAGCCCTGTGAGTGAACCCTGATACCTGGCTGATACCAGTTCTGGAGAACAATAGAAAAACAGCAATCTTTTGCCTGCTACACAAGGAATAAATGGAAGGAAGATGGAACAAAGTGAATCAAGGATACAGTTTGCGAAAGAGGCTACAATCTCTAATTTCACAGTTTAATCATTACTTATGAAGTTGAGAACAGGACAAGAGAGGAGCAGGCCCATAGCCCAGCCCTAGGCTGAGCAGTCTAAGGAGGTTTAGGGCTAATTAACATTAACTGGAAGTATGCATTGCAAGCTGCCCTGCAGCATTTCTACCCTCCTTCCTCATCTGCAACTCTTCTGTCCCCGTTTGATACAACCATAGCATTTAGAGACCCTGAGAGCACCCAGGTACACAACCTCTGCCCTGAACAAGAAGGATGGAGATTTCCCCATGAGAATGAGAAACAGAAAGCAGAGAACAAAATGCAACAGAAATACAGTGTAAGAAAGATCAATAGCATTAACACCAATGTGAAAGAGAGAGAAAGAATCAATAATAATAATGTAGGTTTGAAATTTAAGAGCAGGAAGAGGTTAACTGAGCTGTTTAGGAGTTTAGTGAGAAAATAATCTAACAGGCTTTCTTAAAGCCTTGTATCTGTGAAAGACTGAAAATCTGTACTTTAATAGTTCAGCAAGGATATTTATTACATGACAAAGCCATAGAGGAAAGAAACTGTTCTGAGGCCAGGGAACTGTTATTCAGGCCTCCAGTGTTCCTGCTCTAGTTGAGCAGCTCCACCACTTCACACTTTCTTTGTAGTAAATGGTTTAGCTGGAAGAGTACCTGGGTCTTATCATCCATGTGTTTATCTACAGCTCCACCTTTTTTTTTTTTTTTTTTTTTTTAACTCCTTATATGCCTTTGACCAAAGGTAATTTTGCTAGATATATGACATGCCACATTACCTTCCTTCTGATGATTCTCTTCACAGCTGTCAGATGTATAGAGCTTGGCAGGAATTTCTGATGAGTGATACGAGTTGCTTCTCTGTCCTCTGCAGGCCAACAGAAGCACGTCCTAGAGGAATAAGCATCCCCCAAAAACTGGTGACCAACACAGCAGACCACAGCCAAGATACCTGTGATATACATATATATATTTATATAATAGCCAATTTGAGGACAAATATTTGAGAATGATAAACAACAAGGAGACTTAGTGTTTCTGTAGTTAGTCAGAAGTATATTTCTCTAATGAGACAAATACATGGCCAAATTTTAGCATTTGAAGCTTTCCCCATTAATGTCAATTCAGCAATAGGATCCTTAACTGCTTGTTTGTTAACGTGCATCACTAATTTTGATTTTCAATCAGTAATCTCAGCCTAAACAGAGACATGCATGTTCTGCACAGATTCTTGAATCTTCTTGTCTGTTTTAAAGGAAACAGCTCGATCCTTTACATTAAGCAGATTTTGTAAGGATTTGTTCAGCAAGACACCTATTATAATTAGTAATATGAGTATAAAATTTTGCTTTTTAGCAACACTACAGGAGGTCCATAAGCGTATTTCAAATGATATTTTAATAACTGATGCTTAAATACTTTTAAAGAAACACTGTAATTAGATGTGTCTTTTTGAACCTTTCATTTAAATAATTGCATGCTAATGTAAAGAAAAACAGCTTTTCACTAAACAGTTCTTGCATTCATTAGCTGAGATTAATACACTTAAGTAGTTACTATTCGACTAAAACATTCAATAATGAATCATTATAGCAGTATTAAATTCTTTAGGGCTGAGTGCTGCAGCTTGTACTCCTGCAAGTGGACAAAGTTCCTGCTGACTGAATGAGAGCTTTGACTGTATGTGAATTGTAGGACTTGTCTCAAAAGTAGCTTGAAAAACTAATCCAGAAAAAATTACTGTGCTGCGGCTGAGCTTGAAAAGAGACATTTAATGTCTTACCTATTAACGTGTATAAGCCATGCACTCCATATACTTCCATTACCTCTACATGTTTTTCCTGCACATTTCATAATGTTTACAACATGTAAAGATGGAACGCCTAGTTTAACTTAATGATATTCCAGAAGATAGTATTTAGAAGCTCATTTAAGGCATCCTGACTTCAGGAGTTAAGTACTCGTAGTAACTACAGTAGTTCTGAATATCTTGCTGTTCTCTGTACTTTTTTCTTAATGTGACCTAGTTCTTGAATGAGAGTAGCATTCAGGTCTAAAGAAAGGATGTTAAAAATCACTCAAATTAAAATAAAATCCATTAAAACTAGTGAAATACTGAGCTCAATGGACTTACAAGAGAGACTTACACAGAATTCATTTCCCAAATAGAAATTTTCTTCATTTTAAAGAAGTAAAATTAGCGCCTTGCCTTTCTATTTTTTTGTCAACTGGCTGTCTTTAAAACTGTTGGTGATTGGGTGAAATATTTTCATTTCTAATGTTAACTTCAGAAATCTTATGGATAAATTAAGAAACATTTTCATTCAAAATGCAAAGATGCTCTGTAAAAAAAAAAAAATAGCAAGTATATTTTCTTATTGTTAAAAATTTGTTCTTTCAATTGTTTCTAACTTTTATTTATTTTTAGCTACAGAATTTTGAATATGGAGACAAATCCAAGGCAGCCATTGAATTTTAACCACAGCATTTTAGGGTAACTGAGAAAGTTAAAATGACCAGGCAAATATACAGCAGTACTTGTATGGAATTCCATTTAATAATTTGTACTAAACTTTATTGACGACATGTGATGTCTTTCTATTAAGTAGCCTATGTTGCATCTTCTTCCTATGACACCTGTTACACTTTCCCAAACATTTTTATTTGATCAGTATTAGATATAGGAGTTTTAGGTTTTGTTCTTTTGTATCCTTTCTGAGCCATTAAGATGGTGCTTAAACATCTACTACATCACTTGTTTGCAAGCATTAGCTTTTGAGCTTTAAAACACAAATATTGTACTTTCTGCTAAAGTTGAAGTGAGAAAAATATGCATACATAGATTTATTATTCTTGTGAGACTTGAAGCTAATAATTTGAATTTGAAAAAAGTACTCTATCCCTTTTAAAGTTTAATACTTGTAGTTAAGAACAATTTGTTATAGCAATAGTCCTTGAAACGTTCAAATGCTTTTGAGACTTGGGCCCTGAATTACCACTTTACAAAAAGGAATTACTCTTTTTTTTTTCTTTCAGATAATGTTGTTTGGGAGTTCAGGCTGCACAATCCACAAATGCCTCAGTGTGGCTCCCAAGTGGAGTTTGTGCTTGTTATTTAAATTAGTGTTTTTGAGGTTGTTATGTAGAGTGGCATTTGAGATCTCAGCCTAGAGCTCTACAAGGTGAATGACTTGCAGAAGGACTCCATGGTGTTCTTTTCAATTTACCTTCAATCTCCCTCAAGCCTTAAAAAAAAAAAAAAAAATCAGTTTCACTATAACAAGAGTTTAGCCTTTAACATGCAAAGCTCACAAGCCCTTAGTCTTCAACAGGCCAATTTAACAGGAACAAGAAAAAAACATACAACAAAGTTATTGTGTTAAGCCTGCAAGTGCACTGCAGTCAGCAGAAATACTTGATTGTCTCCAAACATGACATTGGAAGCTTATACCTAAAAGGATGTGTGTATATATATATATACACACACACACACGTATCTATGCATGTATTTATATGTATTTGGAGATAGACATATCTGAGATTGAGTCCTGCCAGGATTTACTAAACTCTAGGAAAATTTGATGAAAGAGATTTGACTTTCTAACATGAAAAGACTTTGAGAAACCTGGAGAAGAAAGGCACCAACTGAGGGGATGCATGAACTGCATCCATCATTCATGCATCCCCTCAGCACAGCTTGCTGTAAGACCTCCCATGACATTTTGATCAAATTCACTTGGCAAGGATTTGAGAAATATTTGGCTTTTGTTCTCCAGTAAAATAGTTAATAATAGTTTCCTTAATATCCAATGTTAATGAATCTCAAAGCACAGTTTGAACAATTTGCATGACCAGCGTTAAAAAGCAATGGGGAAACTGAGGCCCCAGAGCTATAGTACGCCCAAGGTTACACAGCATGTCAGGTCTGCTATATTCTGGTCCATTGGTTTCCCTATCAGCCACCTCATCTCAAACAAGTCCACTACTTCTTGTAATCATTACTTCTTTGGTAAGGACATTATGTTTGTATTCCTTAATAAAGGAGCTCTGTCAGTGTGCTGCAGCACACAGTACAGGCATAAAAGCAACAGCTAGCTCTAAAGCAGGGGTAGCTGGTGAAGATCGTAGCTCTCTAGTCACCTGGTCAAATCTCACAATGTTTTTGCAATGTTTGTTTAAATTAAGCACCGTAATTCAGAGATGCTTTAAAAAAAGGACACTTTTCTCTTCAGCTATGAATACATATACACTACTAGACAACTCTTTTAGAGCTTGTCATAACACAATGGTGGGAGTAATCAACTCTGGTTATTCAGTTAAGGCATGGATGGGGTTTGGTTCAGTCTGACTCCATGTTATGTAAGGTTTAAAGTAGTTATTAGGAAATGGATAAGTCACAGAAATATAATGAATAAAGTACATCATTGATACATCAAGGACAGCTGTGGCAAAGCATACTACCACCTTTCTTTGGTGAGAATTACTCTATGGGCTTTTGGAAAACTGGAGACCTAACCTCTCTGTATTCTGCTAACACAGCTGATTCATATCTCATGAGACTGTGTGGGTTAAGCTGAAGAACATCACAAGAATAGCAAGGAAGGTAAACTTCTAGCTAATGAAAAGCTAATGATAAGTTATATGAAGTGGGATTAACTTTGTTGCAGAAAATTTATTAGTAGAGGGGTTGACCTTGCATTAGAACTCAGTCAATATTTTCATTAATTATGTGACAAAGTAAAAACATGTTATCGAAATTACTAGTGATATGAAGCTGAAAATCTTCAACACAGGAAATAAACATCAGAAGGATGAGGAATACACTTAGGGAGATGATCATAGTAAAAAAAAAAAAGGGCTTCTTTTTCATCCTAGAGTAAATTTAGAAAAATGATAATCTTGTTCAGGATTGCTCAGTTTGGTTTTATATTTGAAGCTCATTAAAACAATGCTCCAGAATCACAAATTTCTAAAAAATCTTAGGCTGAAATATTCTGAAGCACTAGCTCACATTTAAAAGGTCATATGTGATCCCTAGGGATCTAAAAGTACAAGCTATGACTGTAAGAATTAGATGTTTCCTAGAAACCAGATACATCACTACCAGCACACCATATCAGCAAGCAAGTTTGAGTAGCTAAAGAGCAGCTTACAAAATGCTTAGCTAATTAGAACTATTTTGGCTTTTAAAACTTGGTGTATTTACAGGTTTACTACTCATTTGATGTAGTATGAATCCACCCCAGCCTGCATTTTCTAAGGGGCATAAAAACCCTACAGCCTCACACAAAACCTACCAAACACTTGTAGAACTCCATCCTCTTTGTGCTAACTCCAACCAGTAGGTCTTCTACAAAATGTGAAACAGCCTTATACTCTCCTTTTATGGAAAGGAAATAATTAGGTTCAGGTCAAGCTGATTTCATTAGTGTGGTGAATTAGTATTAGTGTAGTGAATTAGTATTCACCTGGAAATCTGAAACCTCTTGTAGTTCTCTACTGGCTGCACTGACAGACAATATAGTATAGGCTGTTTGATAATTATAAAAATAGTAAACATACAAATTATATTGTTAAAAAAATGTAACAGGCCTTGCAATAAACCTGATGCAGATCAACGATCATGCTCTCGTTCACCTGTGGATACTATGGCAGAGTGTGATCCACAGAGTCATAGGGACAGAAGCCTAGAGAAATATTATGGTGGAATTACAGACTCATCCTAAAGAACTATTATGTGTTTGTGTCTACTTTTCAGCCTGAACTTAAGGCCAGAGTTCATTAAAATATTGTTAGACTGATGCACGTAAAATAGCAGAAAAGCATACGTACTTGAAGTTTCCCACTCAAAGCAATGCATTGAAGATTTTCTGCATTATTCCTGGCAAGTTTTTAGTTACAACATCAGCCGTGTCTAATATATTGGAAGGTCGGTAAGGGAACTAATAAAAGCCTACTATTGATCAGGCATGTGCCTTGTAATAAGAATCTGCAATAATTTGAGTAGCAATAATAGTTTCTAAGAGAATTGCCACATACATAATACAAGTGATTTCTAGTATTTTCTGCTCCCTGTGGGAGGACGGTCATGTATTACTGGAATTTGCTGCATAATGATTCACAAGCAAGGCGGTTCATAGTCCCAAATCAATTCTTATCTGTCTTTTTAGGATCAACACTATGTGTGATTAAACTTAAAAGTAGATATGAGTATATGCTACTCCTACTCTTAAAAAAAATGTGAAAGCTCTTTAAAATAATTCACCCATGCTTTATTCTTTCCCCTTCATATTCCCCATTTTATTCTTTCCTCTTCAGGTTTCCTGGGCTGCCAGATGGAGGTGATCTCTGTAGACAACTCCACTGAACCCTTAAAGACTTTGCACCAAGTAGGAGATGAAAACAAGAGTGATTAAAACTCACAAAAATATTTAATGAGAATACACTGATGAAATGGGGAGAGCAATGGACACTTGGTCAAAAAATGCACAAGCGACTTACTTAAATTAAATGCGGATCACAGCCATCACTCCTTCCCAAGAAATCACTGTCCCACATTATATTCTCTGTTTCTTTCCTTCTCTCTTGAATAGATTTAGATTTGCCTGTGATCTTGTTAGCCTTCAAATGATGAAGAAATAGAGTAAAAATAGATCAGCTGTAAACTTAACTATTAAATTGGCTATGCTTGTACTGACAGTGCTGATAAAGAGCCCATATCTACAATGAAGCTACTATATTAAATTAATGATCCAGCTACTGTATAACAGTAACAATGTATTTTAGTGATGGTATTGTTGATTGGCTGAATAAAATAGCTTATTTACTTGTAAATACTTTAATAGACGCAAAAACATTCTAAATGACTCATATAATGATCTCAAGAAATGATGGGATGTTCAATTCTGAATCTCTTCATGGAGAAAAATTAATACAAGTATAACAAGAATGGGTACATTTACCAGCAAGATGACAGAATAAGATTCTAATAAAACAATTAATATTCATAATAGTAATGGTAATTTTCTTATTCTAACAGAAATATTCCTGAAATATATTATTTCTCGTGTCACTACTATTATGGATATTTTTGTGGCTGATGTACAGACAAAATTCATTAACTTAACCTCCCATAGTTCCAAACTGGCATCCTAACCTTGATTTTTCTATTCCCTCATGTATTACACTCACATGTATATTGTACATTTAGTACTCCTGGCTGTATGATATTTCCTTTGGCTGTTGTATTCTGCCAATAACAACCACCTTTTAACATCTCTGGTAGAAATTATATGTGTAATTATGCTATGCACACCCATACATATTTATATCTATGCAGGAAAAAATGTTTAAATAAAGAGTTGGCAGTTTAACTGAGAAATTAATATACTTATTTCCCAGAAAATACTCTGACCCCCTAATAACAGTTCCTTCCATGTCTCACAACTGGAAAGCAGCACAAATATATTAGAACACATAATTTTTATTCTACTTTGCACAGTGCTTTTACATAATTGCAGCCTTCACCCTTTTCAAAAAATCCCGAGTGGGGCAGTACTCCCATGATTCCCATGATTTTCATTGAAAGCTGGATCATGCTGTTTAAGCCCAGCCCATGGTGAAGGTGCTAAGGGACCTAAGGGACAGATGGTCCCCATGGGGCCAGAGAGACCCAAAAAAGCATTCAGTGAACCTGCATTTCCCTGCCCAGAGGGGTTACGAGACTAACACAGGACTTTTTGTGGGGTAAGAAATTCTGCAATTGCTTCAGTGACGTAGCTTGAGTGCCTTAAGGTGTTTGTGTTTGTTAAGAGACACTTGGAAATGATTTTTAGTTATTTGACAAGCACCAGGAGATGGAGCTCCAGACTATGCAGCATAATTTCTTGGTGTAGGAGCAATGAAACGTTATTTCAGCACGGCTAAATGCTTCTTTCTTTTCAGCTCATCATTTACAGGATTTCTTTGAGTCAGCTCTGTACTTAAGGGTATAAACTGCTCCTTCTTTGAAGCACTGTATTAGCCCCGGGGAGCATTTGCTAATGTTTTCCTTCATTGATCTATAGACTGAGGCAGGGAAAAAAAAGTCTGGATATGGATAAATCCGAACATACATTGATCTAGAATATTTGGGTGGGGGAGGTGGGGATAACAACAGTAATATACAGTAATTCTAATTTTATCATCTACCCACACGTTTCATCTGAGTTTATGGAAATGCTCTAAAAAGAAAAATTCCTTGGAATATACCCATGAAAATATGCTATCAGGTACTTTCTTACTAATTCACTTAGAAAGGAAAATCACAGATTTATTTACATAATAGCATAGTTGTTAGAAAGGGGAGAAGGAAAACATCATTAAAATTCTTCTATGATATAGTCTTAACATTGCTTTGCTGTTGTTTCAGAAATTCTGTGTTTTGCAGGCTCAAATAATTTCAGTCCATATTTAATCACTACTATGGAAAAAGTAGTTGATTTTTTTCTAAGTGGTTAGCTTTCTGTGGAGCTCTCTGACAAGTGGCCAGCTATGGATATCTATGCAGACAACTACTCCAGAATGTGAAATGGCAATGCTGCTCAGATAAATGACTTAAAAAGTGAACCCTCCATGAAGCAAAAATGGTTCAGTTCTGGTTCAGCCTCCTACCTCATGAGTAGCCTGATATGGCAATTAACCTTGTTTTTAAATGGTATTTAAGTTTAAAGTGTATGCACCTGCTTTGATCACTAATCAGGTTTTTGATGTTAATCAGAGAGGTTGTGTCCAATATCCTGATGTCGCAAGTTTCTCAGACTGTGAACAAATTACATTCTTATTTACATTTTCCCAGTAAAATAGAACTTGAGAATTAAACTTTTAAAAATATAAAGAGGTTTAAGAGCATACTTCCTGCTGACTTTTACTTTTTGTGTACCTGTTAATATGTTTTCTTTAGATCATATTAGTTTAAACTGTTCTTTTTCTTCTGTGCTATGTAAGAGTAGAATGAAGAGTAGAATTTTTTTGTGAAAACAAAAACAAACAAACAAACAAAAAAATCTTGTATTTATGCTATTATGCTTCAAAACTGTGATATAAGTTCTGGCAAAAATTTACTACAGAAGAGCTTTATACTAGTCATAAACTTTTGACATAGGAAATACATGGAATACCAATTATGGGCTGTTCAGAAATACCCCTTGACATTTTTAGAGTGCAATGTGAGAAAGGTTCACCTTTTTCCCCTATTTAATTATGACTTTTCCAAATAGGGTGCTCCAACTCAATGGGAGTCACTGCACTTATAGCAGTAAGGAAAGATAATTTAAGGCTTTTATGATGAGGGGAAGGGAAGAAACATATCTTTGGGCTGAAATGGTTATGAGATTTTAGATCAATCACCTGTATGGAAGTTTTTCCATTGGTATCAAGATATTAAGATATTTACAACCAACATATATCATATTGAATGGATTATACGGAAGAAAGGAGGAATATACTCAACATACACACTATAGCATTTTTATTAAATGGCTAAAATAAGGTAGATATTAAGAAATTTAAATCAGAGCATCTCACCAGAGATTATATCATGAAGTCCAGCTGTAAGCTTAGTATTTCTTCTCCACATTTTTAAACTGCATTTGCCAGTATCCTAAAAACATTTCTTCTGTGCTTGTGCTCTGATCACCTGCAAATACAAAACAAGAACAAACAAAACATTAATTTCCTCATTCTTGAAATTCATTGAGTGAACTGACCATTTCTGCTCCCAGTATTGTGAAAATAAGTTTTACTGTGAAGATCACAGGTTGCCATCACAACCTTGTTACAGTAGTACAGTCTGAAGCTTATTTGAGTTAAAATTTGCACCTGACATTCATTGGCACCATCACAAATTGTCTACCATGGTTTCCAGCCTGATAAATAAAACCAACATTAAATGATAATAACAATAGTTACTTCATGCATCCAAGCATAAACTTGTTAGTAAAGCAGTGACCCTGAATAGGTTCCTGATGTACAGGGAGAGTTGGGAGTCTGGAAACACCCCTGAAGTGCCCTGAGACATCACCTCACTGTGTTTATTAGACAAAGATGACCATTATAACTTGCATCGCATGGGAGTTTTGAAAAATACTTGTTTTTTTTTTTTTTTTGTTTGTTTTTTTTACTTGCTAGAAATTTCTAGGTGAACCATTTCCACCAAGATTAGCAAAGACAATCAATATGGAATTTATAACTGCAACTGGAATTTGTAAGTGTTTATAAGCTGTAGAAGCTTACTGCAGCAACCTTGACATCAAACAGCAGAAATGTACCCTGTGGCCCTTACTGTCAAGAAGACCAGGAACTTCAAATCCCTAATATGAAGTTCTTAAAGAAATACATAAGGTGTGATCATTCCAATACTGCATGTAATGAAGTAATGACAACCAGAAAAATTTATTTCGAGTGTGTGCAGGGGTTCCCAAAACTTCTTCTGTTGTGGGGAAAAGGTATAGGAAAGATGACTGCTCTCAGCTCCAGCTATTGCAAGGTGGCCAAGTAAATAAAAGTTTGCCATGCTTCTACTTCAGAAATATTATGCATTCATGAACAGAAAAAGCCTCCTCTGGTCTGCAGAATTTTAAATGCTCCCTCCATGAGACAAATCTTTGTAAATCATTGTTAACAATGCAAAACTATGAGAATTCCTGTTTCAGTGTGATAACAAGATCATAGAAAAGTGCTCTTGTTACTTCTAGTGAAGAGGGTGGATTTTTATAGAATATGCCTGGTAGCAACTTCTATAATTAAGGTTGAAAGGTAACTCATAACTTTATGCAGCATCTCCCTTTTGTGCTGCAATTTTAGTCCTGAACTTATGCCAATGTCAACACTTTAAAGTATGAAGAAAAATTCTTCCATATTCTCAAGAAGAAAAGAATGAAAATACATGTTTACAAGAGTGACTGCTCTAAGCAGCTCTATGCTCCAAATGGCTGTAGTTTGAATCACAGAATCATCTAGGTTGGAAGAGACCTCCAAGATCACCTAGTCCAACTTCTGACCTAACAATAACCAGTCCTCCACTAAACCATATCCCTAAGCTCTACGTCTAAACATCTTTTAAAGACCTCCAGGGATGGTGACTCCACCACTTCCCTGGGCAGCCCGTTCCAATGCCTCAAAACCCTTTCATTAAAGAAGTTCTTCCTAAGATCCAACCTAAACCTCCTCTGGAGCAACTTCAGCCCATTCCCCCTCATCCTGTCATGAGGCACGTGGGAGAACAGACCAACCCCCACCTCGCTACAGCCTCCTTTAAGGTACCTGTAGAATGTAATAAGGTCGCCCCTGAGCCTCCTCTTCTCCAGGCTGAACAATCCCAGCTCCTTCAGCTGCTCCTCTTGTTCTCCAGACCCCTCACCAGCTTCGTTGCCCTCCTCTGGACTTGCTCAAGCACCTCAATGTCCTTCTTGTAGCAAGAGGCCCAAAACTGAGCACAGTACTCGAGGTGCGGCCTCACCAGAGCTGAGTACAGGGGGACAATCACTTCCGTAGCCCAGCTGGCCACACTGCTTCTTATGCAAGCCAGGATGCTGTTGGCCTTCTTGGCCTTCCGAGCACACTGCTGGCTCATATTTGTCTGTCTATCAACCAATACTCCCAGGTCCTTCTCTGCCTGGCAGCTCTCCAACCACTCATCTCCCAGCCTGTAGCACTGCTTGGGGTTGTTGTGCCCCAGCTGCAGGACCTGGCACTTGGCCTTGTTGAACTTCATACAGTTGGAACTTCATACAGTTGGCCTCAGCCCATCGGTCCAGCCTATCCAGACCAACAGACAAACGCACCTAACTTGGTGTCATCTGCAAAATTACTAAAGGTGCACTCGATCCCCTCATCCAGATCATCGATAAAGATATTAAAGAGGACTGGCCCCAGTACTGAGCCTGGGGGAACTCCAGTAGTGACCAGCCTCCAACTGGATTTGACTCCATTCACCACAACTCTTTGGGCCCTGCTACCCAGCCAGTTTCTAACCCAATGAAGCGTACACCAGTCCAAGCCAGTTTTTTGAGGAGAATGCTGTGGGAAATGGTGTCAAGAGTCAAGGTAGACCACATCCACAGCCTTTCCCTCATCCACTAATCACATCACCTTGTCATAGAAGAAGACCAGGATAGTCAAGCAGGACCTGCCTTTCATAAACCCACGCTGACTGGGCCTGATCACCTGGTTGCCCTGCAAGTGCCACGTGATGACACTCAAGATAACCTGCTCCATGAGCTTCCTTGGAACTGAGGTCAAACTGACAGACCCATAGTTTCCTGGGTCTACCCTCCAGCCCTTCTTGTAGATGGGTGTCACATTTGCTAGCTGCCAGTCGACTGGGACCTCCCCTGATAGCCAGGACTGCTGATAAATGATGGAAAGCAGCTTGGCCAGCTGTTCTGCCAGTTCTCTCAGTACCCTCAGGTGGATCCCATCGGACCCCATCAACTTGTGTATATTGCAATGCAACAATATTATAAAGGACCAGACCATGACAAGGTCCAAGATTTTGATCTAGGATAAATTGGTTCTGAATTTTTAGTATACATAAGGAATAACATATACTGAATGAGCATATGCGTATAGGTGCATATGTTCAATGCTTTCACCCATGTATAATATCAACTTCACCATGAGAAAACTAGCAAATGTGGAAAATCAGGGAACTTATGTAGGGATTTTCTTTTCTCCATGTTCCTTACAAGAACTTTTGTTGGCTTAAAAAACACAGACAAAATTCAATCTCCCAGCTTTCTGCTTCAACTAGCACTAATAGTAACCTTAAATATCAATAATCTCAGTTACTTATGCCTTAGCATTATACATTAACATTAAAGAAAAAAAAAAGAGAGGATGAAAAAATTCCCGTTTCTACAGACATAGTTCAACCTTAACTTTTTGTTTGTTTGTTTGTGTGTGCATGTATGTGTGTGAAAGTGACAACAAGAATCTGCAATGTTTGCTCTTTCTGTGTTCAATGGCATCTTTGCCTTTTACACACTCAGGAAAGGTTAAGGCCACAGTTTCAAGGATGGTTTAAGTGATCTGCTAAGGTTTTCCTGCTCTGCCTAAATTTCCCCTTCAACTCCAGTGTCTGGGCTGCGCAGCTGAATCTGGTAAAAACTGAAAAAGAAAAGACAAACATTACTATGAGGCACTCCTCAGCCTGGACTGCTGTTTTTAGGGCCCTAAGCTGTGATGATCCATAGTTTATTGCTCTTCCCATGCCCACTGTCTCTCCAATGTATTTGCTCCTATCCATATAAGAAGTGGAAAACTACACTAACTCCATTAGTCTAACTCCAAAGACCTTATATTTTGTCCCATAGATTTCCATGTTTTTATGCAATGAAAATATTCTAGCAGTGACCAGCTGTAGATAGACCAGTAGTTTCTATCTACTCTCTTTTATGCTGGGCCCTGCATAAATAAAATATAAGCATGGATATAAAGGAGTCTAAGGCTACTTACAAGACAAAACATTCAGAAAAAAAAAAAAAGGAAAAACAAACAAAAAACACAGAATAACAACAAAAGCAACAACCAAACCAAACCAAACCAAACCAAACCAAACCAAACCAAACAACATCTTAAATAGTAGAAACTTTAGCTTAATTTTACAGAGACGCTATACATGTAATGGCCACAAAAGAAATCCATCAGTATTTGGTGCTCAGGAATAGGAAAATAAAGCTTTGCTAACTTGAAGAGGAGAACTATTTTAAGAGCCAGTTTCCCTATTCAAATATATTTTCAGGCACCTCACTGAAAAAAAGTAGCCTGATGCATAACTATTTTAAGAGCCAGTTTCCCTATTCAAATATGTTTTCAGGCACCTCACTGAAAAAAAGTAGCCTGATGCATAACTGGTAATTTAGAAAAGGGGTTTTTAAAATCCGTGAAGAAGGTTGGATACTGACCTCCACTATAGGTAGAAATTTCAGTCATCCTCCTACCTGTCAGAGTAACTTGCAGAGTTGCTGCCTGCATCGCAGGTAACAAGACACCTTTGCAAATCTGGTCCAGACCGTTTTTATAATTTTTACAACTTTTACTAAAAAATAAACAAACATAATAACAAAAGTCCATGTATTTTAACTCACTCCACATCTTTCTTCTTATTATTATTTCTATTGTCACCACCACCATTAATATAATCATTATTATTATACCATCATTTACTTAGCTCTCAAAATAATTCTCTCATTCCCCGTTTTTTTTTTTTATTTATTTATTATTATTAATTCTTGTTTTTGATAGTTTCCCTCTTCTGTGACTCCTCAGATATCTCTAATGATTTGTCCATATTTAGGATTATTACATATAGCCCAGACAAACTAGTCAGATCTTCTGAGTCCAAAGTGCAGCTTTTTGCTTGGATAAAACAACATCCAAGTGATGCAAAAAACAGTCTCTTTTTCTAATGAACGGCATGAGTGCAAACCTGGCCCACAGGAACAAAAAATCAGAACTAAAAAGTAGATCCAATCTCTCCCACATGGTCAAGGCAGAGAAATCCCAAAATGTCATCTGACCAATAACCTATTGCCAGTCTCCAGGCAAAGAAACAATTTGTCAACCTCAGAAAACTTCTAAAGTCAGAATAAAGAGCTACAAAAAGTGGTATTTCCTGAAAATTATACAGCATATCTCTAATGATAGGAAATATGAATCTGTGGAATTAAATGACAAAGCTCAGGACAATTACATGTCAGCTGTTTGAGATTGATTTTAGCCAGAGGTTAAGCCAGAGGTTAAGCCCATTTCTGCTGAGCAACAAGCCATGTGCATAAGGCTCACATTTGAAGTCTCTAATTACTGTGGTTAGATCAGGTTGTACACTTGAATATGTGCGTGTTGGCTTTCTCTGACAGATGTGAGAGAGTGCTAGTGTTAAATTATCCCTTTTAAAATCCTTTTATGTTTATTGATCAGCATTAGTTCAAGAACCTTTCAGGGCATACCCGAGAGGTTGCATAAATAAGTGGTAAAAAACTCAAGAAGGACTCTGGTGTGAATGAGAATTAGCAATTCTGTAGACTAAATCCTGATTCCTGTACTCAAACTGGAAATTAGTTTAGTATGCCACTGAGAGTAGTGGCTATTGGAATAAGGAGAATCTGAATTGACCCAGGGTTGAACCCAACAACTTGGTCTTCAATCCAGTTTTGGTCTTTAATCCAGTGTAAAGGTGTTGGCTAGTACATGCAAACTCGTAAACCTTTCTAATGCACGAGGACCCTGGTGGTGTTATTATTTGATATACCATTAAGTGACTGCCTGATGGTTCTGTTTAAGTGTGAAAACCGACCTTTTCTTATTTTTCCTCACTACTATCAGTAAGAGATGCCCAGCTGAACTCTAAAAGCTTGAACCCTTTATTTTCCTTTAATGAAAATACTACTTAGTTCATTAGAATGGTAGCATGCTTACAGAACTAGAGTTTCTACGTGCCACGTAGGTGGTTATAACAGCACTTCTAGATATTCTTGAATGAATTCATTCATTATTGTTCCTTCAATAATATGCAAAAGATAGAAAATTAAATATTGTAAATATTTATAGATAATATAAAGAGAATAAAAACATTGGAGAGATTCTAGCACTGGTGATATCTGCTTCCAAGTAATGATCATGGTTCACTGGTGATAAGGCTGTTGTGCTGAATGACTTGCTTTCAAGATCCCAGTCATGATTAGTTTGCTCTGGTACTGAGTTGTAGACATACTCTAGCTAACAGAAATGATGAGACTGGGGTTTGAGAGGAAATGGCAGGTCTGGGGCCTCCCAAGAGTTGATAGAGTCAAATCTTTCTGACTACTCTCAATTACATGATACTGAGTTATAAGTTTTGTATAAGGTGTAGTGATGCCACCTGCCAGACAAACAAAACGTCTCATTCTCATAGTTCTGGGAAATCAACCTCCCTTTAACGGTTGGTGAGGTTTTTTCCTATGCAGCTTCAAGTTCACTAGAGTCTATTTCTTGACAGCTTCAGTCTGATGGCTTCCGGTTCTTCAAAAGTGCATCTTCTGACATCATTGTTCATGGCTTATTGAATTTTATAAAGGTAGTTTGCAAGTGATTTGTGAGGAAGATACGCATTATAACTTGCACTTCACGTGCATTTCCAAATTCATTTATCTTGCCAAACAAGTGTTTTCTAAAAATCAAGAACTAAAAATGTATCTGGGAGTAGTTCTCAGAAGTCTAATACTGCAAGTTCTGCTACATGAAAATGAAAAATAAATTGTGAATGCTTATTCATGGTGAATTGTTCCCATTGATTCAATTATGGCTTCTTTACCTAACATTTCACAAGACTGATTTAGAGATACCTGTCCGGACTGATCTGAGAAAAAAAACATTAAAAAATTTATGTTGTTACAATATATACAAAATGCATTAAAGTAATAACAGCAGCCTGACAGAAACCCACAAAATCAAAGACTTTCAGAGGGGAGGTTGAAATGCCATTCTTAACACACCAAACAGAGAGATTACAGCTTTTGTGGAAGATGAAATTACATGCTTTTTTGAGACTTCCTAATAAAGAATCATTCAGGCACACTGTAATGGTTTCAAAATTATATGGTATTTTAATCCTTTGCATTTGTCTTTGTATTATGTAAGTTAGACTTCTATCAACATTTCAACACCCTATCTTAGATAACTTATTATCTTTTCATTACTTTTCTTTTTCATAGGAGTAGCAGTATTTGGCATAAAATTCCCTGTTCTAGAGACACTTCTTGTACTCTGGGAAAACTAACGAGATTTTTGTGTAAGCTTTGGTTCTAGATCAGCACTGAAGTATTTTTAGATGCATTATCAAAGGACTTAGAAAATTATATATTAAAAACTAAAGTCAGCTGAATGACTGTTGGTACTAGTACTTACTTCTAATTACTCCAGGCAGTGGTGAAAATTATACATGTACACTGTTAGGACAAATTTTGACCAGAATGGCTCCACCCTAATCTTATAACTGCTAATTGTCCTGTTAAAAATTCATAAGCCTGTATTTCATACTAATTGCTAACTTAATGGGAAAAATATAAATAAAACAGTACTGCATAAATATTGTAAAATAACTGACACCAATTGGTCACTCAAAGTGTTCACTGAAGCCAGGCTGGCTTACATTTCAGTGTTATCAAGAACAATACAACTGGAAATAGATGAGACCTATCACTTTCTTTGTTGAGGTTAGAGGTGAAAATGGTTACAGATCCTCACTTGTAGCAGTACTCACATGCACCTAGGGCTCCTAGTACAGGGCTTTTGAATATAAATGACTATTTAATTACTCTAAATACCAGAACAAATCTGATGTTATATGGGCCTCTGCTCCACAGACTTTATTCAAAACTTCTCAGATTCCTCCTTCAGAAGCAGCATCGCCAGCTACACAACCTGTGATAAGTTTACCAATGGCAGCTGGAGTACTGCTATTCAGTACTCAAACAATCTTACCCTTTGATGAACAAAGAAGTTTCAACTGTCAAAGCAGTGGCGAGGGATAAGGTGAAGGTCTAATAAATAGAGTGGATGAATTGTGAGATAAGAGTATTAAGTATCAAGGACAAATCTGAGCATTTACATTTTTCTCTAATGCATTTTTTATGTTCATAACCCTTTGTATTGTACCATATTTACTCTCTGAACTAAGAACTTTTGTGTGTCAGAGTAACTGTGAGGGATAAGGTGAAAGTCTAATAAATAAAGTAGATGAGCTGAAAGATATGAGTGTTAAACATCAAGGACAAAGCAAAGCATTTACATTTTTCACTAAAGTCTTTTTTTTTTTTTTTTATTCAGTATATTATTTCACTACTTTCTCATGCTGTCTTTTGGTAAACTATCCAGCTGATCAATTGTCAATGAACACCAGAAGGTCTATAAAAATGATAGAAGAAGTACAAACTATTTCTGTACTGAAAAGATATGCTCAAAAATTATTTTGAGAAGAAGTAGGTTCCAGGCCCATCTGGAGCCATTTTTTTTTCTGATGTAGATACAAGTGGGCCTCAGTTCTGTTTTGGGATAAACAGTAGGACTAAGTCATACTGCAAGATGTGCTCACTCCTTTGCATTTGTCCTACCATTAAATAGCAACCTTAAAAAAAGGTTCCATTTTTAAGGTCATCACTGTGCAACTTGAAGAAGGCACAAATAACTGACTCCCCCAAGCCCCACAGACAAGAACAAGCAAAGGTTTGACAGAGTCCTTTGACAGTCAGAGCACATTGTCTTTGAGAGCTGGGTCAGACCTTCTGCTATCATCGCTGGAAGTTAAATACCTTCTGATAACATTCCGATAATACTTTCAACCACTATAGACTCTAGCAAGAAAAGCCAAATGTGCCTCAGAAACTGCACCTGTAGTTCCACATTAGTATAGGGTTCAAATACACTTTCTCCTGGTGTTCCATAAAAATAGCCACAAAAATAGCTCACACTTTGGCTCTGGTTCTAGATCAGAGATGCTCCAGGCAGGGAAACTGAAGTTGAGGGTTTCAAGCTCTCTGAGTGCAGATGCAACTGACTTGTACAATTTGACATTGAAAACTTGAGCTTGTCTTAAGCATCATTACTAAAGGCAGCATGAATGCAGAAACACTTGTGAAAAAAAATCATGCTCAGCAGGAATTCAGGCATGGTTCAAAATGATGCATTTGGATTTTAAAAAGCTTCCTTAATGTTCACTAAGTGCAGTGATTTTGTTGTATCTCCTGGACCAGAACGCTTTGCTGGGAAAACACACAGTTCTTGAGGACTGGTTCAACACATGAGCAGCATGTACTATGAAAGACTGTAGTTTAAAATAACTGCTGATGAAGAAACTTCTGTGGGAGATTTGCCAGACTTATAAAAGAAAGAGATACTATAGCAGAATATAAAAACAGATAAATAATAAATTGCAACTTCGTCTGGAGCTATGGACTGTGTGAGTATTTACGGTTTTGAAAGGTTTTATGGGGAAAATGTTTTATTTTTTATGTTTTGAAATATATAGCAACATAAAAATGTAATGGTTGGCTTAACCTATAAAGAGTTTTCTAATCAGTAAGTCCCTGACAGAAGGTGGAATTTGTATCTCAGTGCAGAATTTATTTTTTTCTTTTCCTTTTAATTTTCGAAGTCCACGATGCCTTGAAGTTGCTTGACATTATAGGATAAATTTTCAAAGCTCCATGCAGGAGAGGTGCCAACACAAAAACATCAAGCAAGCACTGAGTTATGTTTGTGCATCTCCTGTGCTGTGTTTTCATAATTTCTCCCATATATCTACATAAAGATAGGGTTTGCAAATAGAGCAAAATTATAGATTGAGATGGTTATTTTCCTTCTTCCATGTTATGTGGAAATTAATAAAGTAATTAAATGTTACATTTACTGTTCATTGAATTACTTGGTTGTTTGGTAATTATTAGTGTGATTACAAAGTGACATAAACAACCGTGTGGCTCAAATGTGCAATTATGTTCAATATATGCTGAGCTGACACGCTCAAAACGTATTTCGCTGATTTTGCAGACAATTAATAAATGCTCATGCAAAGTGGCTTGTGCAAGGAGCTATAAATAATGCATCAGAGTCCAGTTTTTGTTCAGCTTGTGCTTGAGCTTGCACTGAAGCATACTGCTTGTGAAGCCAAACGGGGACAATTTAACTTGTTCATTGAAAAAAATAAGGTGAAAGATAAAGGCAGATTTTTCACCATTAGCTTATTCCCTCTCCTAAGACATCTGTGTATCTCATCACATTGTACTAAAAAAGTGTGAATAAGGGATTAGTGGAGATTTTGAAGAAGTAGCATTTGGTCCCAATTTCTCCCATAACGTTGCCAAGACTGGTAAAAAGAAAGTAGCTGTGTTTGCACATGGGGACTTTCATGTTATTTTTCCTACTTTGTCATCTTTTTACTGTAAAATAATACTGTGACTGACACTACTGTATGCTTGCACTGATTATAAGAGAGACAGGGTTACTCCTTTTCCTCAAATATTTGTTTGAAAAACGAACAGTCTTTTATCAAAAATGAAGTCATGACTCACTGTGTTGAACCACAGCCACTCCAAAACCCATAGCTATGTAGTATTTGGTAAGGTGGTGAGACACAACTAAATACTTTTATACAAATCATCTGGGACATTATATCATTGCAAGGAACAAATAAATACTCTTAACATCTTCTTAACACATCTGATTATAAATATTGAGACTATCTCAGCTCTGTTCCATTTCTTTAACTGCATTGGCAGTAAGCTTGATTTTGCTGGCTGGGATGCATAGTAAAGAGCTACTCCAGGTAGCAAAGGTGCCAAGAGGACACACTGCCTTCTTTTGTGGCCACTCTAAGTGCACAAGATATAAAATGGGCCATCCTGGTATTTCTTTCTAATTTTTATTTTATTTTTTCCTTTCTTTCCAATTCTATCTGTTCTGCATTGTGTTGAGGTTTAATGCATTTCACTGCAGTGGATAGTTTGGCCATTTGATGCTGCATATAATCCATTCACAAGTAGCAATGCACAGGGTTATTCTCACTAGGCTGGCAGGGAGTAAAGGGGAGCAACATGAAAACAGGATCGTATGTGTATGCTACAGATATTTTCTTCCTAAAAACATTGGAACCTCTGGGATCAAGTGACCTTGAAGAAAAATTTTTCACCAGTGCCACAGCACAGTAAGTTTGCATTGCTCTAGGCTGATGACTTCAGCTGTGTTTTCTGCATTGGCTCAGTAATGTCCATAAATCTTGCACGTTTTGCTGCTAGTGCAGGTCCAGGTGCTATTGCGGCTTTTGGTGTCACTATAGTTATTGCTGTTTCTTTGGTCCCTTTGGCACTTTGAGTTGTTTCCTGAAGAACTTGAGAAGACTGATTGATGAGAGTACTTGGCTTATGCAGAGAAACAAAGGAGGAGGAAGAAAAACAGGAGAAAGCTGACTTATGTGGTCCAAATAGCTCTCTATATGAAAGGAGTCAATATAATTTCAGAAAAAAACACCCTGATTCCAAGTCTTCTTTGTAAATATGAATTAAAACACAGTCCATAAATTGCCAGTATTTTCACTGTACTTTAACCTATAGAATTCTGCAGCTTTTTAGGGTGAAAAACCCACTGCTTCTGCTACATGCATCCTGAGCCCTGTTGGAGTCTCTGCCTGAAGCATCATTGTCAGTGAGTGGATAATAAACAGCGTTATGTGGTGTGTTGATCAGTGGCAGTTACCATATGTTGCGGTCCTGACTAGAAGGCTATTGTAGATCTAGGAGATAATGACCCACGGGTATAATGGACCGAGCCAGTTTTCATGGAGTCCTGATTCATTAAGAGGCAGACAGGCTAAAGCAAGGCAGTGGGATGCACTCAAATGTAACACCAGGAAGCATCTCTGGTGAAGATGAAAATACAACATTAATCTTGCCATTTCTCACACCTTCTGGGATATATATATATATATATATATATATTTATATGCAACCTGTGCTATCGGAAGCAGAAAATGGATGGTGAATAGAAAGAATATTCATATTCTTGAATAGAAAGGGCTTCTGCTACTGCCCTGTTCTACTCCACTGGGTACACACAATGTAGCTTTGTATTAAACCCTCATAAAGCACTATTGCCCTCCTAAGTTCATGGCTGTTCTTGAAGACTTGAATGGTATTCACACTAACAGTGTTTGAACAATACAGTCGTGCTGCTTGTTAGTAGTTATGTAAAGTAGTTTGCAGTCAAGTAATTAGATCAGGGCTGTGGACCAGATTTAGAGAATCAGTTTTGTCTCTGAATACTGAGGGGAGCAGAGGAGAAGCTTGTGGGGATGGAAAATAGTATTAAGCTAACACTACGTCAGTTTCTGGGTTTATTTTTCTAATTGTCAAGTTTTTGTTTATAAAATGCTTAGAAAAGCAGAAAACAAATTCAATGTCTGCTCTTGTTTTCCCCTTTTACTCGTTTGATTTTCTCAGAACTATGGTGTGATGCTTTCTGTCTAATGGCTGGAGACAGGGAAGGAAAACCTCTGATCTGTTTTTTTTTTTTATTATTATTTCTTATTTTTAATAACACCACATTCAGTGTTTGAAAAGTGTTTGTACTCAAATTCTGATGTTTTGTTTTGTTCATGGGCAGCATTAGATAAGGAACTTCTGAAATTTTCACAACTCACAGTTCAGACACTTTTGTAGAGGGAACTCTTTCAGCATTTTGATGATATTTGCGTGGCTGCTTTCCTTAGCTCCTTTCTGCAGACCTCTGCAAAGTAGTCTCTCACACTCGCAGAATTTCACAGGCCTCAGACTGAAGATAAGCCCCACAGATCTTTACCTGCCATCCCAGGTGAGCTATACTTTCAAGTAGTCTCCATGTATTTTCTTATTATTCAGCTCTTCTCATTCTATTGAATTTGCAAATATTGTGCCCCCCTGGTAGGCTGGTAGAAAAGCAGGGCTTAATACATGCTTTGGACACTGACCACATCTCTCTCTGGACACCTTCAAAAAATGGTGGTAAACAGATATGGAAAGGTCAGAGGATAGAACTGTCGGTGATGCAATGATGTCACTTTGCACTGTTGTTTTTCAGTAGATAAAACAATACACTATCACCTTTACATGGTTCTTTGATATACTAAACAGCATCTTCTTCCATTAATTTCTGTGGGAATAAAGTGCACTCAGTATAATGCAGGTTTGCAGTTGGAGTCAATGGGAATGATTTTTTTGACCTCAGTTTGCTCTGGATCAGGTCCATGGTGTCCAGCAGTGAATTTACGGTGCCATCTAAGCCCTGCAGAGTATGCATGAGTCATCTCCATGGTACTGAGGCAATCTCAGTAAATAAGAAGAGACAGCTTCTTTCTCAACAGGTGAACCAAATCCCCAAAGTAATTTTTTTTTTTATTTTTTTTTTCCCAAGGAAGCAAAAGGTTAATTTGAAGTGCTTGTGGCCTTCCATGAATCAAATGAAGTAATCCCATGTCTGAGTTTTAAAAGCATCCGTAAATTAGCAGGGTGTAGTGTATAGATCAAAAAGAGGGTTATCAAAGATTAATAAAAAGAGAGAGAAGAGGGAGACAGAGGGAGGAAACTCTGCTAGAAACTCTCTACCATAACTCCAACTAAATGTAGAGTACAATTCACTTATTTCTGGTCCAGTTAGCATGCACTATACTATAAACCCCAGGGCAACAATACAAACATATCAGAAGGGAGAGAAAAAATCAGGCATTTTGAGAATGTGGATAATAAAGTCTGTGAAAAATAAAATGGGGAATGTGTTGAATAAAGGAGAACACAAAGAGAGAGAAAAAAAAGTAAAAATATAAGAGAAAAGTCTCTTGGCTATTTTTATCTCATTTAAACCATGGTTATTTTTTAATGCCAGTTCTATCTGAAAGGCAAGTCACATAATGAAAAGAAGTGTCAATGGAAAACCAGGATTTTTCTGGAAAAAAACATTCATTAGATGGAAGGAATACCTGATTTCTCAGAAAAAGCAAACAAACTGGTCACACAAAGGAAAAAGGTTGTATCACAGAAGGAGCAGTCAAGACCGTGAAACCAACTCATTTTGTGTTTTCAAATGATGTTGGAAATTCTCCAGGCCTGCCATATTAAATTGCCATGCATATGCAGGGGTTTGTTTATGCCTCCTAATCATTAGCTGTTGACTAATGTCCTTTTCAACCGCCTATGCTTAGTGTCAAACAAGTATGATAACAGCTTAGTGTTAAACTGTATGACAGCTCATACTACCCATTTACCCAGGAACTGGATGGTGTTTAGGAGCTAAGGTATAAGACAAGCAATGAATATTGAGTACCTGTTTTCACAGTGGAGGTGTTACAGCAATCCCCACACCAACAAAGCTTTAATCTTACAAATTCTTCACTATGCCTTGTTTGGTCTACTTGAGCAGAAGCCATATTGTCTCATCAAGATGGAGACTTTCAGCCACAACAAAACAAAACACCACAATTATGCTAGTGAAACACTGCATTTCTATTAGGTTGCATGTTTGCTCTGGTTAAAATTTTACTGACGTGAGCAGTCTTTGAGAGCACAGTAATCTGTGTCAGCAGGCAGCAGGTAGAAGAGTAGAAGAAGATGGTGAGGAAAACAACAAGACTGTATAAAAACAATTGCAAAACACTGCAGGAAGACAGAGCAATCTGATACCTCTTTGGTTTTTCATGGATAATTATTTATGGTTTAAAAGCATGGAAGGAAAACTTTGAGTTGCAACAAGCAGATCAAAACTCACACCTCACAGTGCCTGTAAAAGTGCCAACGTGCCAAGACTCCAGCTGCACCAGGGTCCCAGACAGACTGGGGGAGTGTCGGCAGCACTTAGCACTCAGCTGCTATGCTCTATGCCATGCCAAGGTGGAGCGGTTGTGCACTAAATATGAAATCTCTGTATTTCACATTACCACGAACAGGAATAGAGCAATTTCATGGGAGAGAAAATAGGTGGCAAGAGAAACAAAACACACAAAAAGCTCTGCATATTTCATGGCATCTCATTTTCAGCCCAAGTCCCAGTACATAATGGTCTGATGTATCTTCGTATTGAGACTTTGGCTGTAACATCACAGAGTACAAGATTCTGGGCTGTTTTTCACACAAAGCAATCACTTTCTCTAGGGCTTGATCTTAGCAAGCAGATAAAGGCCTTGATCCTGCACAATCTCATGTGTAAGCTGTTGGTACACACCAGCAGAAGGAATTTGTGGTCTGTGTGCCTGCAACACTGCATGATCCTCGCCCATTTTCCCCTTTTACTCCAGCTCAGCTGAGGCCTACTGGTTGTCTGCCCCTTTGCGGTCAGAGACTGTGCATCTCCTATCACTGCAATTTGTCTAGAAAAATAGATGGGCAGTATTTTAAATGCTGTGCAGAACCTGTCTGTGTAGCCTGCCCCAAACACTGTGTTTGTGGGTGTATATGGGGCAAGCCAGTCAATACCTTAGTCAAACATGTTTATCAGTAGGGAGATCAGCCCCCTTAATAATGCTGACATTTTTGGGCAGAGGTTGCAAATCTCCATCGTTGTAGCTTTGCTACATTTTCAGTGTATCTTGTAACTTACTGTGGATGAAGCCTATGCCATGCTATTTTCTGTCCATCACTGGGAGTTCTTTTAATGACCAAGAAAAGGATGGCTTCTCCCTCCTCCAAACATGTTAATAGAGAGCTGATCTAGTGCCTGTGTAAACAGGACAGAAGTGTCCTCTTGCTAAAATGAGCATTGGATTGCATCCTGAAAGGAGGACTAAGCAAATCTCAAACAGCAGACTGTTTAGGCATATTTCTTTGTTTGCTGTTGAGCTTGCCTGCAAACTGCTGGAAAACCTGGACTCTGTAGTTCAACTGTCATAATTGTGCAGATTGAAGACATTTTGGTGAGTCATCGACTTGATTAGTGAATATGTTCAGCTTGTTTTCCTCTAATATCATGCTAATTTATTGCTGAAGCATCATATTTGATTGTTTTATGTGTCAATAATTAAAAATAGTAATTTGAATATGAGACTCAGTGGTGCAATTAGAAAGCTGTATTAGTACCTGGGGAAAATATAAATATAATGCAGCACAATGGAGTTAACAGGTTATTAATTTTTTTTTAAAAAAAGCTCTCAAGTCTGTCATTCAGTTGTCCAAAATATGATGAATAACAAATCAAAACAATTGTCCCTCATAATCATGTTACTATCAAATTAAATTAAAATTTAAACAACTTTCTTCTCAGCATGGGGATTCTGAAAGCTTTGAAAAATGCAATATTTCAGCATTACTGTTGATGTTCTTTGGCTTCTCCTTCATTTCAGAGAACAACCAAAAACTGAACTATAAGCCACTATCAACTTTGTGTTCCAAGAAATGGCTTTTTCTAAGTTTTTCTAAGTAGGTATAATTACATTAATGACCAGTCATCAGTTAAATAACTAAATAGGCTAACTCTGAATACACTGAGCTTTCACTCCTGGTATTTTGAATCTGCAGATAAATCACTTGGCACTCTCATTCTACAAGGTAACAAATATTAACCCTAGTTTCTATAGAGTAAGTCATGTTCCTGGTCTCTTCTGGGCCTGCACTGAATCTACAACCACTGTGGTATTAGACATTACACTGCTACAGGACAAATATTAGGGCATGAAACATTTTCTGGTGTATTTTGGATATAATACAATAGGAAGAATCTACCTGCTGATAAACATCTATTAAAACAGCAATAGTATAGCACTGTTTACTTTTAGTCTGGGATTTTCATTGTTTCTAAACTTCTATTTATTTATTTATATATTTTTTTCCTTTCTTTCCACAAATATATTCACAGCACAACACTCATCTGGAAAGGAGTGTTTGTTATTTAGGTTGCTTGTGTTCACCAACCTAATTATAAAACCTCAGTCATACAGCTAGGGAAGAGAAATTATATCTCACAAGGTGGACATCCAAATACACAGTGCTCAACATGTAGACAAAGCCAACACTTTCTAAAGGGGTACAGGCTGGACTAGGCCTAAAGTATGCTTTGTACACCTGTGGAAGACGCAAAAACCATAAACATCAGATTTGCTATGGGAATGTTCTTCAAAAGAGACCCTTCAATCCATCCCACTTCCCTCAGACCGAAGTTCTCAGTTGTCCAACAGCTGCTGCTTGCGCAGCTTTTGTTTGGAAGGCAAGTTTGGAGCAAGAAAGACATCTGCAAGGGCAAGGATTCCATGGCATGCTTTGCAAACGTAAAGATGCCAATGCCATTGACATAAAAATGCCTAGTGTGGAAGGCTGAAGTAATATTTCCAAAGGCATATTAATGTTACAAGAGCAGAAATGACATTGAAATCCCATATGAATATGTCCATATTGTAAATGTGGCTTTTATGTTCAGATATTTAAACAATGTGAGTTTGATGCCATCCTGCTTCCTCATTTCACCCAAAATTTCACTTATGCGCTATTATAATCTTAGCTCTAAGGTGTCTAGAAATATTTTTGAAAATTACATGTAAATACCCCTGAGATTTTTACTCCTCAAAACAAAGTAGTTTGCAAAACAGATTCTCAGTTTTGGAAGTGTTAATGGGGTCTTTTATAAAGGAAATGTTTATTTCTGTTTTATTTGTAATAACAATGAAATATAAATTGAGCAGGTGTGATACAGCACAGAGAAAAGCCCTGATTTGACAACCTTAAATAGTTTCAATCAACAGGAGCATTCAGTGTATTGCAGAATGAACTAATGCTTCCTAGAACAAGTACTGATGGATAACAGCTCACAAATTTAGAGTGACACATCTCCACTCTGATTATAATTGCCACCAGCTACCTCTGCAAAGTGAAGATCATGTGCCTATGTGTTTATACACCTGCTAAAAAAAACAAACAAACAACAATCTCTTTCTCGTGTTGTCCTTATTCAACTGCACAGCTGATACTCTTTAACTAAGGAGGGCAAAATAGTCATAATTATTTAATGATTAGAAATGGAATATAGTGCAAGGACATTGTACTTGTAGACATTTTCTAATATGGAATAATTTAAAAATAGATGTGAAAAAAATAGAAATAGGCAGGCATTATATGAACTATTGTGTGGTTACCTCTGGAGTGGCTCTCTATCTCCAATTACATACATGATATGTTTTTGTGTAGATTAATTCTCTATTTGATGTACATGTATGGTGTCTAGGTTGATAATGCCTTTTACAATGAATAAACTAAGCTCAGAGAGTTGTGATCTCCCACTCACCTTACAAATACAATAAGAATTCCAGGTGTATTTATTGCTGAGCTAGCATTTGCACATTATTATCAACAATATTAATTCTATGTTCAGAATTAAAACCTATTTTTTATTATGAGCTGAAATAGAGTTCAGTATGTTCCTTCTTATCATTAATAACTTTCCGTTTTAACAGTAAAAAAGTTTTCATTTGTGCAATGAGTTAAGAATTTGTTTTGGGCTCAACTTGAAAAAAAAATGAATATTTTGAATTAACCACACACACAAAAAAGAGAGGAAGTAGTTTTATCCTCGAAATGCTCCATTGCTTTGTATCCTCAGGATAGGACATGGTCTCTCCTTTTTAACTTTCTGTGGCATATTGTCACATATACTAAAAATACACTGTTTTAAAAAGTTTAGAACAATGGTTGTTGAAAAAATCATGTACTCTTGTAATGTCAAAATATTCATTCAAGAATGTCAAGAGGCTTACAGGGGTCCTGAGCAAAGATACGAGAAAGCAGTTCACAGGCGGTGAATATTTTGAAAAAGAAACATGCAGAATTCATTTGTCCTACCCAACATGACCGATCAGTAGCCTGATTCAAAGGCCATGCAATCAACCTGGAAAGCTTGCCATGGCTGAATACATAGCAAATTAGTTGGATAATGGTAGTTTAGTTTGTATGCTCTGGGAAACAAAACAAGAGCAAATAAATTCTCATTTTATCTTAATAAACCTAGCAATAAATCTATTAACTTCTCTTTAAAAGTATATCAATGATCTTGAAAGTTCAAAGACAATCTTCTGTAAATTGTATAAACACTACTCATCCCAAGGTATTGTGTAGCTGAAATGTTGGGTCTTGCCTCAGCAACCGTGTATCTAGAGATATCCCTTTTGTTACTGTTTGTTCTTTCAACAGAAATAATTTGTTTTATATTAAGTTCTAGCAAATTGCCCTGCTATCTTTGCTGTAGGATGAGTTCTTCCAAATTACATGTGCATGTAGGTTTGGAAAGGTTTACAATGATTGATGTGGTACATTGTTTGTGCATCAATAAGCTGAGATTGCTACATGTGATTGTTTTATAACAATTACTGCAGATATTTTAAGGACAGCTTTTCTTGTTTTTGTGAAATCTGCGCTGCAAAAAGAAGCAGCAGACTTTTGAAAAGACCTTATGATTATGACTAAATAATCTTTTTGGAGATATTTAGATTCCAGCTTGCACCTGTTTCTTTCAGGAGAAACTAGTCTTTCTAAAGTTGCACATTGCACATATTTTTGTTTATTTTCCTTTCCCAGTCTCCAGTCCCACATTTGTATTTGTACCCCTGTTTCAGGGAAGGAGTTACCTGGAGCAGAGGATGCACACAGACTTTCTCTCTCTGTCTACCCTCTGATGATGGGTAGACTCCTGGCTTTCATATGGAATCACTCTTTCAGCTCCTAGTCATGCTCTGCCAGAAATATTTAGCATGCACTTTTGTATCTTTTCTTCCAGAATACTTACTCACTTCTCACAAAACTGTCACACCTATCTCAAATGAAAGTATATGCCCTTAGGAGTAGGACTGTCTCCAGAGGGAGTGAGTCCAGATTTTCAAAGGCTGAGTCATTCCCATGCTGGCTCTGGCCACAGGATGTCAAGCTTGCTTTAGCATTGCACCAGGCTTCACTGAAAAGGCTTCTTTAATCTATTTGTGTTTTATTCACTTGACAGCTTAAAAGGAAAAGACTCTGTGTGCTCCATTTCTATGGATTCTTACAGACATAATACTGCTCTGTGGTCACCTTCAGGGGGTCCTGGGCAGCCCTGGCCCAGATGGTGGTGGCCTCTCAGTTCACCTGGAAACCAAATCTGCACTCTATAATCTGATTGCTCAAAATCAGAGGTAGGTTGAAAGCCTTACACATAAAATTCTAACTGAGCTTCAGAGGAAAAAATGTCCAGTGAATACAGTGGAGGCAGGATTAAACCTGAATTTTTGCCCATTCTGAAACCAAAACCAGTGCCTGTGTGGCTGGTCAACAGACTATCCCCTCATTTTGAGTGACATCAATTTTCTGCTGTGTGTGCATACAAAACTTGCACCTTTTGAGTAAGGAAGTGAGCATCATATTTATTTTATGCCTAGAGGCCAAGCCAACCTGCTGGCTCCTGAAGATGTACATTATATTGATTCCTTCCTGTAGGAATTAATGAAACTTTGGGAAATATGATAAATGATATAGAGTGATTTATGAATGTCCATCACAGTTAGTCATTTTGCTCATTGAGGAAGTTCCTAGGGCTTATAAAGGCTGCATTTGCAGGTTCATTGCCTACTATATATGAACAATAAAAGTCCTGTTTCATGCTGGAAAAATGGCTTGATAAAAAAATAAAAAAATAAAGGTAATGTCATAAGGAACATTTATAAACAACTTCAGTGTTAAGCTGTGATCTGATAATGGCCATTCAGAAAAAAGAAACTGCCATGGTGGAGAGAGAATAGTCCTTCAGAGAAGAGCACTGATATACAATAAAAAACAGTGCTCACATTGTGGGTTGGAAACTTTCTCTTTGACCCTCCTTGCTATAAAGCTTGATCCTTCAGTCTCTGATCTCTCACACTTGGAGTCAGTGGGAGCTTTTTGATCCTATGGTTAAATGCATCACAGGACTTTGCTGGAACTAATCTTTGGCTCTGTGTGTCAAATTAGGCACACATTTGCAAAGGAGTGACAAGAGCCCAGAGCCTGCCTGAATTAAAACATTTAACTTTGAATCATGGAGGAGGACTGCTCATGCATATTTGCTTTCGTGAAAAGATGAATGACTTTTGTAAACTTGATAACTATTTTAATTCCCGGGTAGGCATTCAGGGATTGTAGTCATACTTGCAGTATTGTATGTGCCCCAACAAATCCAGCCACCCTCACTTCCACAAAAGCATTTAAAAATTGTTTTCTAGACCCATAAGTCAAATATACATACCCAAAGGAATGCCCCAGATTTTCTTCTGCTGTTTGGCAGAGATGTTGGCATCCCTTCTCTTATTTTTACTGTAACTCTAAAACCTTTTCTAAGAGTCACCACCTACCTGTGATCAGGCATGCAGATTTCCATTGTTTGTCCTCATCTAGAAGTACATTTCTGAATTGTTTGTCTAATTTACTGTATTTCTAAACAAGATATACTAAAAGCCCAGAGCATTGGGGCCTTCATTTGTATTTAGATTGCAGACTTTATCACAAACAAATATGTCAAATAGTAAAATGGTAAAAAAGACAATATTCTACCTGTCATGCTTTCTTCCTTCCCTTTGACGTAGTAGGGGATCGCAGTCTGAGCTCCCATGAGGTTGTCTAGGCAGCATATCTGCATAGAATATTGTCCTGATTAACTTTGCAAAGGAAAACGGGACTTCCTGAGATACTATTCCCCTTTTTGTCATGGAGCTTTGGGCACTGTGTTCTTATTCTTTGAAACATGAAGTTGCATAGAGGCAAATTTAGAAAGTAGCGCTGCATTTTGAATTTCCGCTTGATCTAACATCCACTGGGAGATTGAGCACATTTTTTAATTGTTTGGTATTTATTTAAGGAGGGATCTGGCAGCTTTGAAAGGATTTACCATTTACAGTACACATCCCCACAGTGCTGTTCAAGGGAGGGGCAGGGCAGGAGGATGAGTGACACCTTCCTACTTCTGTGCCTCTTCTTAAGCAAGTTGTGGCACTTCTGATACCTAAGAGGCTGAATCACATATAGCCTTTGCACCTGCTTGGTTCTGCTAAATTATGTTATTTGTAACCTGTTTGGGCAATTAACTGTTGTCCAAAGAACGTTATATAAATGCTGACTGATTTCATTGCTGTCCTAGTTCCTTTAATGAACTGATTTTGAAATACGTTTCTTAAGCTTCCTTGTAGATAATAAAAATTACTTTAATAGCTAGACCCTACTTCCTACCATATAGGTTTCTCAGTCCTAGGATCCATTAGAATAAGTAGAAATGGATATAATGGATATTCATAAAAGCTTACTTTGATTAAAACATTGTATGAAGTTGAGATACATTGTGAGTAAGATCAAATCAGATAAAACCTGCCAATAACTGACTTTTTTTTTGTCATCAGACTTTGACTCCAGGTCTCTGTTTTTGCTCCAAACCCTACGCTGTGAGTAGGGCACTAAGTCAATGAGGCTTAGAAAGGATTTTTTAGATGAAAAAGTCATCTTTAATTTCAGTTATAGTGCCTGTTGATCCTCAGAACAAATATTAACTCCTCTAGAGATGCCATAGCTTTATGAGCAGAAAAGCTCTTCTAAATTACATTATATACTAACATAGTCCTTAATAAGATGGTATGAAAAGTTAAATATGATCATTGGCAGAGAGACAGACTCTGGTGTTCATAGCAGATCTATATGGTTTTAATTTTGGTGGCATTTATGGTTAAATGCTATATGGTCTTTAATGTTCCATGAGTTTAAAGACTTAAGGGCACTTGCAGGCAGGTCACTTGAGGGCAGGGAGAGCTGTGAATTTTGAAGCTGTGCAGTAAGGTCTCTGTGCCTCTACAGCCTGGAAAGAACCTAAATACATTCTTGGTCCATTTTGGGGCTTAGGAAGCCCTACAAAGCAGGGATCTCTTCCAGGAGTCATAGAGCTATTAGAATCCTGATTTCGTTGATATCAGGTTTCCTATAATATTCCTGTTGATATTACTATGTAATGCTGAACCTGTCTGCGGCTTCCTCAAAAAGGACTTTCCTGTATGCAGAACTACGCCAAAATTCACCAGAACAAATTTGTAGTGCCTGTATTTTTGGCACTTTCTTCTTCAATTTTGAGGGTTCTTAATATTTAAATGAAGTGGTATTTCTCTTATTGTTGCTGAGAAAGAGTGGGCATTATTGTGATCTGTGTATTGTAAATTATTGAACATCGGGAGGTGAAACCTAGTTTCTGTATTAAGAAAAAGAGTTTCAGAGATACAACAACTGCAGGTTGTCTTGTGCATTGTAGCCATGTACAACTGACTGTTGTAATGGCCCTTTTCTTTTAACCTTTTCTCTCTTGTGATTTGTGATCTTTGTGACCACAAGGTCACTAGAGCTGAAATTTTGACCTTGTTCGGATAGATAACAGTAGAGAAGAAATTGTCACATTCTCATTCACTCTCCCTCATACAAGCAGGGGATGCTATTATTGTTATTTCTGTACAGTTTCCCATATTTTAAATAAATGTGTTCTATGCTGTCAGATGCAGACTCTATTTTTATAGAGTAAAATACGATCAAAGCTGCTGTAACCAAAAAACACAGGGGCAAGCCAACTTTGTAGCAGAGGCAAATTAAAGATATAGCTCCTTTTGTGAATAGATGCCACCTGGTGAGGTTTCTCATGCAAAAGAGTTATTAAATCGTTTTGAATTATTGAATTAAGATGGAATTAATGAATTACTTCTTAAACAGTAATATTGTATTGGTCTGAAAAGAAGGCCTAGGTTTAGAGTGTCTAAAAGAAGTAGACACTTCTTGTGTCTACTTAATTTTCAACCTTAATTTATATATAGCATACAGCAAAAAGTAACTAAAAATATAGCCTCGGTGTGTAAGTTGACTTTGTTTCACTGATGCTAACAGATCTCTGCTACTTTGCTTTGGTCCAGAATTACAAGTCTATTTATATACACAAAAGAAAGGAAAAAAACAAAACACAAAGTTTAGCATATTCACAATGTAAGAGGGGTTAGGGGAACAGCCTCAGCTGCAAAGCCTTTTAACTTTCCCCTCTGTTTGTCGTATGTATCAAGACGTGCTGATGTGCTCACTCTGGGATTGTGCCGTGTATGCCATGGCATGTACCCAGTGGTGTGCACACCATGCATGCTGTGCTGCATACACTATGATACATACAGCACATGGGTTGGTCTTTGTGTGCTACGTACACACAGCACGTACATGCAGGTAAACAGGACATCTTGAACCCACAGCCTGGCCTCTGCTTGGGGGAACACCTGGTGGGACAGGGAAGACCAGGTTGAGGCTACAGTTTGCTTTCATTCATGCTTCTTACCAGCTGATAACAAGGTGTTGGAAAAGCCCCTTGGGAGGACTGCTGCCGTGATGGTGTTCTTCAATTATTCATGTCCATGCTAGGCAATCTGATGTGTTCTCAGGGAAAATGCTTCTGAACAGCAGCAAAGCTTCTGTCTTAGGGATTTCTGGAAACAAAACAAAACAAAACAAACAAACAAACAAACAAAAAAACACCAAAATCAATCAATCAAACAAAAACCCAAACAGAACCAGTCCTCAACCCCTTCAGGATTGGATTGCTTTATTACACTCATCAATGTCCTTAAAATTACATCATTGCTTACCTCGCATTTAGTAAAATCAATCCTACAGAGCTTGTTTCATTTGGGGCTCTGCATCTCAAGGCAATTATTTGCTAATTTTTAACGTTAAAAAGTAAATGTAAACACTTATACTGTAATATCAAGGCTTGCTCTTTTACTTTTCAAAGTCTTGAATTCTTAGTGACATGTCACAAGATCTGCAATCCTATAAAGTTCATATCAGAGGTCCAAACTGCATGCACATGGGCAGAATGGAGATCAAACTGTGTGTTTGTGACTTACAGGCTATGTACATTTTCTGTCGCAGGCAGTAAAAGATGAAGCTGATTTAATCAAGAAGGGTTCTTCATGGCTGCTAACTGGAGCATTTCTGGATTCACTGCATAAAACCACCATGGGATCAATGAAGGCCATTTCTAGCTCTCATTTATGCAAAATGCAATTTTTTTTATCATTGTATAACTTACATAAGAGGATCAAGCGTAACTTGGGCATCTGTCAGGAATGGCAGCAGCATCAAGCTCCACCTCTACAGATTTTCTATTATTACCCATCACTTTTATTTGAGAAGCCAAGTAAAGCCAAGTATGTAGAGGCAGGAATGTGGGTGCACCCTGCTCACTGAAAGGTTTGCAATCCAAATATATGACTGACAAAGAATGGAAGAAAGAAATAAAACATCCATATTTCCCAGCTCAGAAAGTGAGGCACAAAAGAGGCAGGAAGATATGGGTAAGGACACTGGACAGAATTTGGCAGAGTTGGGAGGAGGGACCTGATGCTGGGAGTTCTGATGCAAAAAGCTGTGCAATCAGGCAATATAAACACTGTTTATTAATACTGTTTTCTGAAAAGGCCTGGAAAAAGACTCTCATCCTGATGCCTTGTCTTAATCTAACAGAAGATGCTTCTCTCATATTTTTAGAGCATTAGGCTACCAATCATCCTATACAGGAAAGGCGTTGTCCTCCCAGGAGAGAGAAGAAAATGTACAAGCTGCAGTGAAGAGTTTCTTTTTTTTTTTTTTTTTTTTTTTTAATATGGATATCAACTTTTAAAAAAATGGATATCAACTTAAAAAAAATAAATCTTAATAGGAAATTAAATAATTTGACTTGTATTTAGGAGAACATAATGTTTATATGCTCTTGCTAATAGCAAGATGCTATGCCTGTTACCTTTATCTCATGTTGAAGATTCCAGTGAGATAAATTTTATGGTAACAAAAATCTACGAATTGGATCCTGTTTAAAAAGAGCTAGGGCTTTTAAGTATGGCAGAAACACAGTCCCAAGTCACAGGCCTGTGCCGTGCTGCCAGACAACCTCAGGGGATTTATCTGTCTTTCCACAACTGCAATTTGACTGTGTCGAAGTGCACACTGAAGGGGCACCTTAGTGTCTCTGACCTCTCCTGTGAGCTGGCAGTAATGGTTAAAGGACTGTGCGGGGAACCTCCTCAAGGAGCCAGTGTTGAAAACTATCTGTTAACTATTTGTCCAGTTATTTTTTCAGCCAGACCACCTTCACTTGTCAGATAGCTGCAGCTTCCTCTGTTATCGCATTGTTGCTCTATAGGTAGGGCAGCAAGTGGCAGGATAGGGTTTCCCTCTCAGTAGCAACCATACTTAAACAAGATTAAACTTATCATGAGGACACAGCCAAAAGCTCCACATCTTACATACAGGCAGTACCCAGCACACTGCAGGTACTAACACAGAGTAAGTATTACTATGGAGATGATGGAGGTGTTTTCAGCGGGGGCTCTGGAAGGAGTAATCCTCAGCTAATTTTGCAGCCCAGTGATGTTCAGAGAAGCCTACATGGCTATGGACTTTGTCTGTGTTCCCCATAAGCATGGTGTCAAGAGATTTTGTGAAGAGCACAGGATCCTCACCATTCATTATGGGCAGAGAGAGGAGATCTGAGTCATCTTACTAGTCTAAGCAGCAGGATGTTTTCCTTCATGTAGGATGACAATAAGCAGTACGGTATATTTTTCCCGTATATTTTTCCCAACTTCTGTTACAGAATTTTTATCTGTTGTCATTAAATAGGGAACCATCCATCAGGCAAACGTGAAACTTCTCAAAATACCATAAAAGCCAGAAAAAAAGGGTGCAGGAAGATATATAAAACTGTTTGTTTAAATTTTCTTTACGTCCAAAGCGACTAATTGATTTTAAGCAATGTTTTATAGAAATAGTTGATATCCAAAGCAAAACCCTCATGAAACAAATTTCAGCACAGATGGTATTTTGGTTGCAATTAAAAAAGTGGCATATAGTAAATGAGAAGTGGAGAAGATTTCAAATCTAATCTAGTAAGCCTTGAAAGACGGTTGTAAAAACAACAACTTTTTACATGTTCAGAAATTAGAAAGCTGGCTTCTGGTAGAAACAACACAAAACCTGTCCTTGAATGTTTAAATCTGCCAAAATGAACTAAGGAAACAGGGTAGGTTTGGGACTGAACCTTAGAGAAGTGAAAGCGGATAGTGGGTTATTTTCTGAGTATCAGAAGTAACCCCCTAAGTCTGTATGTACTCACATTCCTCTTATTTTCTGTGATTTGGAATGTTCCTCTTGAGGAACGATACTGAAATGGTGACTATGCTGATTTTCTGGGTAAAGGGAAGGGCCCAGGCTACTTTTGTGTCATGGAAAAAAACATTTTCATGTGGTACACCCTGCTCCCTTCAAGTAATCATTCTGAATTAATATCCTATTTATATAGTTTCTGCTATTCATAAGCTCATAAATATGAAACCAAGCACCAAAATAATAAAGCACAAATATGCTGTATATGGAAGAGGACATAACAATGAAGAGCAGTACAGAATTAGAAATAAAGACTGTAACAGTTAAATAGGTACAACTGGAGAATCTGCACAGACAGAACACTGTTACTGCTGGCTCTCGAGCAGAGAGGCTGGGTAGGGTTGGTCTTCACAAAATGTCCTGGGCTAACAGTAATACCAAAGGCTGAAGGTCTACAAGGCTCAAGGGGAAGACCGGGCACATTGTTGGAGGGGAAATCCAGAGGATGTGACTAAGTGCAAAGAAACCATGCACAGCTCCTGAAGTCCCTAAGCTGTGGATGATTGGCAGCTGAGGGACTATTAGAGTAGTGTCAAGCTTCTTGCCATGGTCTTCAGCTCTCCCCCAGCCATCTGCCTTTGGACACTGCTGGAAAGAGGTTACTGGATTAGACAGATCTTTGATCTGACCCAGTCCACATATTCTCCTGTTCAGTGACAGGAGAGGAGCATTGCGAAAGCACTTAACAGCAACATTATGGTTAGCCAAAAAGTTTGTTGTCCTTCTGAGAGATGGGCAAGGTTGATGTTTCACAGAAATGGGCGGATTTCTGCAAGTGATCAGGAAATAGATTGAATATTCAATAAACTAAAAAATTTACCTTTCTTTAAGTACAAGTAAGTTCAGTTTGGAGCTTGATAGGTATCCACTTTGCACGCATGTGATTGAAAGGCTTAGATTTTGATGGAGATAAATTAATTCAAGTTCATTGACTCCAGCTTTAACAATGATATTCTATCATAATATATTCATATTTTCTACTGAGTCTCCATTAACACTCTTTCTTTTACCTATTCTGCTGCTGCTGAGGGATATATTATTTTCTGCAAGACTTTGACAGGCACAGACAAGCATCTGCAATGGGAAATCCATCACTTCTCATTATCTGTAGGTTTTGTTAACTTTTCTAAACTAAATCTCAGGGCAGACTGAGATTCACATTTTATTCTTATTCCATATGGATTCTGCAATGAAACAACAATTAACACAGTGTCTGAAAGGCTGAGGTTACTGGTCTCAAGAAGACAGCATTTGTTTTGGTTTCAGGATCATTTACAACTTCAGTGATAATGGAATCTGACATCTAATGTAATTATTCTCCAAATAAATAATTAAACTGAGAGAGAAAAGCAGGGCAATTTTAACTATTTATAGCAGGTGTCCTGAAAGACACTAATGGCAATGATTTTTTTTTTCTTTAAGAAAATGGAGTTCACAAGATCTCTACAAGATACTATAAAGGATGAAGGAAGACAGCAGGGGGGTTCCCTGTGCTTTCAAGTAGAAGTGGCAATCAGTGCCACCCATTTCATTAAGGCCTAGAGATCACTACTGAAGAACCAATTTTACCTAATGGTGTACCTTACACTAGCTTCCTTTTGTATGTATTCACTGAAAAGGAACATGTCTGTTTGTGAGTTACATTGCTAAATTTCTGAGCCCAAAGCTCTGTGCTGTACTATATACGGCTGTACCAGTAAGTAGGAGTGACAGCATGAAGTATTTCTGTTTACATCTGAGGCAGTTACCCAGGGATCTCTCTATGGCCACTAGTTATCTAGTTGGTATCACAGGTAGAAGTCAGGATATGATACGTCTGAAGAAATGTAAGCATCCATTTTATGTTAAGATAGCACTCACTAGGTCTCCACTGAATAGAAAAGAAGGCCAGCATGGACCTTAGATGTAGATACATACACTGGAGGTTCTGCAAGGTGTAATATTTGCATTTCTACCTTATTAAATCAAAAGGAAAAAAAAAATGTCTCAGTCTCTGGGAAAGGGAATTTTTCTCTGTAATGGACAGTAAAATGGTGCCCTGAAGAGTGGTTAGAGTATGATAAGAGTAAAGCCTCCATCATTAGGATCTTTAAGTTTTGTTGTCTTTCAGTACCGCAGGGAACTTCAGAGCAAGTCTGGTCACCTTTGGTTTCTTAACTTTTTTAGGCAAACCATCACTTGATAATTACTACGAAGCAGAATATGAGAACGTTTAGTAAAACCAGTGCCCTCTTGTTTAATCACAAATACTTTGCCAAGAGTTCCTTCTGAATTACAGCAACTCAGCTTTCAAATTAAACCTGACATCTAACCTAGCATTTGAGACACTCAATATATAACTTTCTCTAGAGAGAAACTGGCTGTTCAGTTACACTGCTGCTGCACCAGCAGTGACCTACCAGGAGAAGGAAAACTCCTTGGCAGATAGCCACCTGCAAAGCTGCCTTTTATAGCGTTTGAAAACTGGAAAGTTATTGATCCTGGGAAATGGTTTGAATCTGCTGTTAAAAATGATAAGAGCTGGCAGCGTGGCTCAAAGCCCTCCTCAGCACCTACAGAGATCCCTCGGTATCTCCTGGACATCGGTGGAAGCGTAACCAGCAGCCATAGTTCAGACAATCCACCTCTGTGCAGCACTCCAACCCACTAACATGTGCATCATCAGAGGTATCGCCTGTGTGCACTGCACTGCTGCTGACCTGCCTGCAGCTTCAAAGGCAATTTGTGCCAAGGGAAAGAAGGGGAATAAGCCCTTTGGGTTCCCCAAACCTTTCAACTTCCATAGCAAAATTTATACCGTGAGAAAACTCAGGAAGCCCCGGCAAAATGCTAACCACTGCAACATGCTGTTGGGAGCTCTGCATGTGTTTGTAAGATGCTGGTGAAGGCCTGAGTCAAAAGGAGGGTTGCTGCCCACGGCTCACACTCACTGCAGCACTTACCCCAGCAGTGAGCTCATGGTTAGAGGACCAGGATTTGTTAGGACGGCAAACATGCTGCATGCTGCACATGGCAGGTACGAAATGAGGACGATAATGTGGGGACTCCCACGTGCACAGGGCCTGTGTGAGATTGACCTGGCCTCGGATTCAAAGTTTTGCAAGTTAATTTGATGCTGAAAGGCTCAATTTGCTTTTGAGGAAGCACTGTAGAAAGCAGCAGTCATGCAGATAGGCAGAGCTTTGCATTTCCAGCCTTTTTCCCTCTTGCGGATGATTTATAAGCACTTTAACCGTTAGGGGTCAGTTATTGCTCCCACCTTAATTCCTTTCCAGGTAAGATCATAGTTCTGGGCTAGCAGTTTTCTCCTTTGACTTCAGAACTGGCCTGTTAATTAGAGCCAGGGTTTGGCTCCCTTTACTGTGAAATATAATTCTGTTATCAGTGCAACCACATTCTGCCCTAGGTGATTTCCACTTTGGCTTTAATCCTTTTTTTTTTTTTTTTTTTTTTAATCCCATGAAATAAAGAATATTTCCTTACTTGGGTAAGCAGGATAGCCCTTTGGTCTAAATGGAGTTCTTTCATTTTGAGATTTCTGATATGCTAAACCTCTGTGAAAGTTTGATAAAAGGTAACTTTGAGGCTTTTAATTAATTATGTACAAAAAGTTGACAGTACTCTACTGGGAGGTGTTCCTAATAATCCATGCATGTAATATAGTGGGAACATTGTTTATAAATATAAATGAATCGGAAGGTTTGTAACCTTAGAACAAAAGAAGATGAAAAATCAAATCACGGCTGGCAACCTCACAATTAAATGTTCTAAGATTAAATGACCTACTTGAAAGCTACAATTTTATCTTTGTTTTCCAGTAAGTAGAGGAAAAATAATCCTTTTAACAGCTCCTTAAAGCGCTTACTGAGAGTGAAGCAAGGAAATATTGTTTTTAATATTTCATATCTCCCACAAATGAAAAGACACGCTTTTATGGTTCAGTCTAGCTGGAAAACGCTTAGCTCATATTGGGCTGACAGGGAAGGGGGAAAAGGGGAAAGGGAAAGAAGGTGTCAGCAGGCCAGATATAAAGCAGTGATGAAAGGAAATTGAAAGTCAGGGGTAAGTAAACGAGAAGGGGGTCACAGCTGTGAAAGATGTAAAAGTAAGGCTGTCTCAAGGGAAAGGGTTAAGAATATTAACAAAACAAAATGAAAGGAATAAAGGAAAGACTAATCCACAGATTCAATTCAATTCTGTCACTGCGGCACTTGGAGGACTCAGAATCCTATTACCATTGGCTGGCATGGATTAAAGAACCACACCTTAGCACCACCAGTATTTCACCTCATTTCCTTATGCTTAGCCGCAGCAGAACAGCCACCTTCTGGGAAAGGTACGGTGCATTGGCAGCATGCAACCAGGTCACTTATAATCACCAGTTTGCAGCGACTTCTTCAGCTCTAATCTGCTGGCATCATTAAAGGCAGCATCTCCAACCTGAAAATTACACTTCTGTCTATTCTCATTAAATTTAAAAAACAGCACCTCAAGACTGTTGAAGTCAAAAAATAGGGAAAAATCTCCTTTCTGGTTTCCTTCTGTCACTGCCTGACTGTTTCAATGAAGGGCTCAACTTCTTCGCGAGGTTACTGCTCTAATAAAGGTCAATACATGGCATGAAGTGCCTCAAGAGCTCTGCAGGGAGAGAATTTGGCAAAGTGAACCATGCTTCTCTCCCTGCTGCCCTTTGCAGTGAGGAAGTAACCGCGTGCTGTGGCTCTGCACCAGCAGAAAACACGTGCTGGGCTGCTGTGAGCCAGCTGCCAGCTGGGCGACGGGCATTGCCACCCTTACTGCAAAGTGCTGTCTTCTTTCCTGGAAAGACCCTTCTGAAACTTTTCATCTTGTAAAGAGGTGTTAATTTTACAAGTCAGCCAGCTCCCCTTAGGCCTTTCTATTCTTCTTTGTGACAGCCCTAAAGTTTGAGAGCCTCAGGATTACTTCTAAACACTAATTTCCATAGAAAATCATTTAAGAAAGACCCGTGAATTTCTTTTTCTTTTTCTTTTTCTTTTTCTTTTTCTTTTTCTTTTTCTTTTTCTTTTTCTGCCTACAGAACAAAATACCCAAATAACACACTGCCTCCTTCCCTCTTCACTTGCACCTGCAGCACACCTGATATGATTTCAGTAACCAAACACTCCCAGGAGCCACACTGCAGTGTTTGCTGCCTCTGACCAATGGACCAGAAGAACAGGGAAAACACCTTCTTGTTTTGGAAGAACACTGAAGAAAGAGTGAAAAATAATAGTGCTAACGCTTTCAGCTTTGTTTCCAGATGGAACTGCTCATTTAATAAATATCTGCTGTTATGTTTGATTTCAGATGCGATGTTCTGGTTGGGATCCATCCCCTCATTTCCATTTGAGTCACAGTAACATGCAAAGCGCCAGAGATGCTCAGCAGGCTGAGAGCGGCGGGCACCGAGTTAATCTCCAGCATGGCGTGGTTCCTCGCGCTGCTCCGCTGGTTGCTCCCAAGAGACTTTCAGTGGTGCGGGCATTGTGGCTAACGCTTCAGGGCTACACAGAAATACCTAGGGACGGTGGGCCTTGAAGCTCTTGATGTTTATTTAACAGCTGGCTATTATTAGATTTATTTATCTATTTTAAAAATGCAAATGTTTGACAAAAAGTGCCTTGTTTGAGATTTCTGCTTTGGAAACCCAGAAAGAAACGTGTGGGGGCTGTTTCATGACTTTATTTTTAACCTTCACACAGAAAAGCTGAGAGGCAAATTTGCACTTCAAACTATAGCTGGAACCAAACCACCCACATACAGAGATAATAAAACATCAAAAGGCCCGTGAAATATGCTGGCACATGTATATGTGTTTAAAAAGTGCACAAAATGAAGAAACCAGGAACATGCAACTAAAGTTCTTTTCTAGCTGGGGTATTAGTTATAATAAGCAAAGCATGCAATTTCTGTAGTATTTACCCCATGCTCGGCTGACATGATATGGTAAAAATGAATGTTTTTTGTAGTATTCAGATTGCTGAACATAAGCATATCTTCTAATAGGAACAGGAACATTAAACGAGACAAACGTTACCCAGCTCATTAATTCTATTTGGCCTGAAAATTATTGTGTTTTGCTCTGGGGAATATATTGAGATCTTCAAGCGAAGGATCCAAAAGTGCCTAATGCAAGCATCGGTACTGCTCACCATCTGAAGACTCAGCTCTGCTGCTTAGACACAGAAGAAGCTTTTGGTTGACATCTGTCTCAGCAGCTTTGCTCTGCAAACAAAGTCCTCTCCTTTTTGTGTGGCAGCACCTGGAGAAATAAACTTGTGCAGGGTGGGCAGGTGGAGAGGTTGCCCAGTGCAGAGAGCTCACAGGGCTGCTGCCAACATCCCTGCCCTAGCCAAATCCTGTACAGAGAGCTATGCCTCTGCATCAGAGCTCTCATTTCGAGGTAGATATGTTATCAGACGTGAGGCTGGAAATAACAGCCCTCACTTGATGGGCTTTTCTTTGGTATAGGAACAAAGGTACTGAACATCTCTGGCTGGTATTCATCGCTATTTTTATATCAAAGCTTCCTTATCTACTTGGCAAGTGATTCAGGGATTTTCTCTCTCTCCTAGGTGCCCCTGCAATGTGTTTGTTGTAATCTCTCACATAGCCTCATTACACATTTTGCTCCACATTAATAAGAAATGAAGAAGTCGGGTTGCATTAGTTCTCTTATCTCAGGCAGCTCTTTTCAGAACTCCTACCCAAAAAGTTAAATGCCTTCTTTTGACTCCACTTCTTTTGTTTCCCTTTCCTATGAGCTTTCCTCCTCTGCTCTGCACTCTCTGAATCTGCTCTGTGACCAACACTGACCTCCCCAAAGCTTTTAACAAAATGATGAAATAAGCTACTGCAAGATATCATACATATATGCATACATAAGCATCTTTCTTGTACACATATGTATACCTATACTTCTGCTCAGTTCTTAATCCTTTTCTTACTGACAATTCTTCCTCCCTCCCCACCTTTTTCAGAAAGTGGCTTTGCTTTATCTGCCACAGCAGATGATGGGAGCTGCGACGATCTCTCATTAGCAGTTCTGCCAGTATCTACTGGCCGCAGTCAGCTCCATTCTGCTTCCTGCAAAGGCCAGCTCTGATGCTGCTTTTGGCTCTGCTGTTAAAAAATTATCTCTGATGCTGATGACTTCAAACTCACAGGAAACTGAGATAGGCAGAAGCTGTGATATTTGGATTTGGATTTTAAGTCCTACAGAGATCAGGCTACCTTGGATCTGCCTGGTATCATGATAAAAGTTGCAAGTAAAATAGGAATTTAGGTAACTCTCATTTCTAACGTTCAGGTAGTTCAGAAGCATTTAGTTTAGCACCATGGCCTTTTCTAAGAAACAGCTATATTTTTGATTAACCATTTATCAATCTTTGAGTTACTGATTAACAAATATTATCTTTTGCAAAGGGACGGAGAACACTGCTGAAGTGAATCCTTTGTGAAATTTTAACATGGTACCTTTTTGGTCTCAAAAGGTAAAAAAGAGTAATGCCACGTTTTCCTGTAATACACAACATCATTTCCAGATGCCTCTGACATGATCTCAGACAACGTGCTGTCAAAGGGGAGGTGGGAGAGCGAATTAACAGCTCCGACCCACCTGCCTCAGGTGCCTTGCACTAATGTGTTTTGCTTCTCTTTGAAGCTGGGAATCCCATATAGAGGCACAGCATGTCGTACACCACACGAAGCACCTAAAGCTGTATGTACATGCACCTGCAGTGAAATCCTGTCCCACTGACTGTGGGCATGCAGCTGGGCACTGATGCCCTTGAGCAGCAGCCACCCCTCTGTGGCAGCCTGATGTGTTGTGCTCATCCCCTGGGGCATTTTTGCCCCACAGGTAGCATCTGGGTTGTGGGGGCACAGTGGAGTGGCAATGGCAGCACTGAGCCTTGAAAGCCACAGCTTAGAACTCAGAAAGGCGATATACATAATGCTGTAGTCCCCACCTATATAAAAGGGCTATATAAAAGGGCTGCCATACAATAGGGAAAAAACAACTTGTCTCCCTCCTCTGAAGGTTAAGTCCTAAGCCACCATCCTTCAGGTATCAGCAATGGCAGACAACAATGGGGAGAGGGGCATCAGCTTTCCGCCTATTCACTTTCAGATTTTTTTTTAAAATATTTTATTTTGCAAGAACTCACACTAAAAAGCTCTCTCCTTTGTTGCTGCTGATATGGAATAGCCTCCAGCATCCTGCAGTGACCTATGTGTGATACAGCTTCGATCCACAACACATTTCCTGTCTCACTTCAGTTCCTCTCCATTTTCTTTTAAACAGCGAGTCAATAATCACCACTCCTGGGAGGATTTTCTTTTATATGTATACTGAAAGTATGCTTTTGACCAGAGTCTTCCAGTGCACAAGAGTGAAAAAGGGGACAGATTTTGGAGCTTTTCTCCTCCTTTCCAAGAGCTGCAGGGCTGGCACTGCCCAGCGCTATGCCATACACTGGGTTGGAGGTGTGTGTCTTCCTGGGTGTGCATGTCCGAATGCAAGGCTGTGAAGGATGCTGACCTTCCTGAAGCAGATGACTAGGACCCAGCTACTAGTAACTTTTTTCTGATCTTCCTGCTATGCTTATATATTTTATCATTCATTTCTAAATATTATCTATGTAGTTGGTACCTCCATTACAGTTTCAGAAGGAGTTGTAAGATGCACCAGCATGAAACCTCATTTGAATCCCTGCCGATTATCCACGTGTACTGCTTCTAAAGACACAACTGCTGCCTTTTAATATATCATAAAACTGCATTTATATTAAAAGAGAGATTTAAATTTTGTGTTAAACACCTTTGGAGGTGCTTTAATCAGTGTTTTAAACACAGGTTCAGCAAGTACTGGAAACACTGCCATTCCTAAACAGCATGTAAAGAGAACTGTGGGACACCTTTATGTGTGTGTGTGTGTCTGAGTGTGTGTAAAATTATGCTATGCAGATTTGGGGCAGTTTTCTCTTTCTTCTGCATGGACCCAGAAACACCTTGCTATCCTGTTGGTCATTTGCAAGTGTTGCACTTAGTAACGGAGTGAAGTCTGTGCTATGGGGAGAGGTAATAGCAAGCTGGGGCACAGTTTGCACTCACAGATGTCAGACTGCTTTCTGAGGACGGATGATTTTTATTTCCCACAGTCTTGTTCCCCATGTTTGTACAAAAGGAAGAGAAGACCCAAAACATGAAACCCCCAACTTTTGAAGAATTTAGGATTATTACTACAGTGCTGAGATTGTGAGGCCATCTTCGTTTCATGTAAATATTAACCCTGACAGAAAATGGAAACATTTATTCCTATGGTTTTGTCTTCAAGTCATGACTGAAGTGGCTCATTACATGAGCAAGTTACGAGAGCATGTCTGTAACCTTTTGCAGTTTCATTTGCAGTCCAAAAGGTTTACATGCTGCAAAACCAGAAAATTCATGTTCCAGACTATATTTGGCTGTATTTAGTCATTTTGGTCTTCTCCCCACTCAGATCAGCTGGCTTAAGCTGCTATCTGGTTTGGCTCCACGTCCTCCTTTCCCAACAGAGAAAGAAGGGCCCTACCACTTCTGTGAACAAAGTAAATGTCAAGTAAAGGGAGAAAAATGAGTGAATAACTATTTGAATAAGTACAGAAGAGAAAATCTTGTGCAATTTTCTTACGGCATTTCTTTGCTCTTGAGATGAATTTTAAATAACAGGAAGTAATTCCTGCCTGGGCTTTACAGAAATGATGATTTATATCTTTTTGCCTCAAGTCAATTCCTGTGATATATAGATGAATATGTATCAATATTTGTGCAGATATATGCACAATAGATGATTCATGGCTTATTTATTAAAAATGGATTCTTGGTGTAACCATTTTCTAAAAGTTGTCATGTCCTCCCATTCATCTCCTGCTCCTTCATCCAGCTCTTTCCCTCTTAACAAGCTATTTTATTAAAAGAAAATATATTGGGGAATGTTCTGGAGATTTTTGTTAAGAGGCAGTAACAGATTAAGCTGTTTTTATGCTTTCGATGTCAGTGTACGAACACAATTCTGTAGACTAAGTCAGTTCTAAAGGAAGCAATAAGTCTGGCAGGGGATTTTAACTGGCAAATGACTTCCACAAATAAAACAGTCCCAGTAAAACATAGCTACACTGTCCTCTGGAATATACCAAGTCCTGAATGCAGTTTTATTCAAGATATGAACCCTTTCCTTCACTCAGATGGCTTATGGGAAAGAAGAGTGAATAAAATTAAGCCTTACACTAAGTGTTTTTCAATTAAGGGTCCAATTAAGACTAGAATTGGAAGAGCATCTGACTGCTTCGTACCTATTGTGGTAGGTATAAATATGTACATTAAGACCTGCTTCCTCTTCCTCATCTTTATATTGGAATATTTAGGAGATAGGCAGGGGTGGAACTAAGCAGCTCTGGGAGCTGGATTTGGTGGCACTGTGCTCCTTGCCATATACCACTCTGAATAATAACTGGTGACTGGCCACAGCTGGCGAGGTGGCTTTTTGTCCTTCGGCAGTGTGTCAGGCATCATCAGGGACTTTTGGATCAATAAGAAGCCACCATATCCAAAATCTGGTGTTTAACTGTCAGCAGCATCTGTACTTCATACCCAACAGCACTGGCTAGAAAGCTGGATTTTTTATTTTTATTTTTATTTTTTTTTTCTCATTGCAGGAGAGAAGAACCAAATCAGATAGGGAAGATACAGACTACATGATATGAAGACTGGATTTATCCATTAATATTTAACTGCCTGATTTTAAAACTGTGCTATATAGTGTACAGTTTCATGAAAAAAAAAAAAAAGGAAATCTAACTAAACTATCTCTTCATTTCAAAAAACAAATGCTTATTTTAAACTGTTAAATAGAACTTGAGTCCCTGGAAATAATTTGGTTGCCTTCTGCTCTGCTTTTTCTATTTCTTAGCTTGACATTTTACATTTGACATAGTCAGTGCACAAATAAGTTGCACATGTTTATTCATTTTATCCTGTGAACACAGTGACACAGCTGATAGAAAAGCATTCTGGTATTGATGTGAAATTAGCTCTCCGAGCATTTCATTTCTCTGAATCTCTAGGAAGCTGAATCAAGTAATCCAATTAACAGCACACTCTTAAACTCTGTACCAGCCACCAACAACACTGATCAGTGGGGGACAAAAAGAGGACTGTGCCTGTGTATTTCTTGCAACACAGTTAAACATTTCTTGGAGTAAGATGATGCAAATAGCATAGCTGGTATTGTCTGCAAGAGTCCTGGACCTGTAACTCAGGCATCAGAGTGATTCTTATCATAAAAATAAATGCAAAGATAAATTGTGTATTCATGTGACAAATGTGATATTACAATACTGCCACAAGAAAATGAATCTTGTTAGAAGAAGTTGTTGGGGACCTAGCTTTTGTTCATCAATAGGAGGACAGGAAAGCAAACATGCTTATGACACATTGCACCTATTGCTGCTTACCACTTCAAGTTTGTGCTGCTGGACTGCGTGCATCTGCTGTTACTCTTTACTGGGATACACAACCAGTCTTGGCTTCACAACAGTGTTTTACAAGAATCTTGTAGGAATCAATGGGTGTATTTAAAATGCTCTAAATATGAGGAGCACAATATTCAATTCCAGAGGTAAATATGGAAGAAGAATAATCAGCAACTCCCACCTTTGGTGGTTGTATTTTATGGCCATTGTTCTTGATGGCCTTGTATCTTCTCGGCTTCCTGTATTCTTTAAAATTAGGTAAACACACTTTTTGCCATCATTCAATTGAGTAATGAAAATCATAGACTGACTTTGATCAAAGAATAAGGTCCAAAGGTTCCTCAAGTAGGCAGCGATTTTTTCACATTAACGCATAACTTAAACAGAAGAGGTTAAAAATCCCTAAAGTTTTTGTGTATAAGAAGCTGGACGTTGTACAAACGCCGTCTTCTATTCATCTTCTGAAACTGTTTGGAATGCTTATTGCTGTTTTCAAGATGCTTAGAAAAATTTTCATTCACCAAATCACATTTTCTATTAAGAATGTTTTAACTTATGTGAAAATAAACCCAAGGACAGGTCATGAGGTGCCTACACACTATTTCAGAAAATGAAAAAGGAGTCTTGAAAAATATTAGTATGTTAGTTTTTCATTCAATGCTGTTTTTGGACCAGTTTACATTCTGTTTTTCTTTTTTCCTTCTCTTTTACAGGGGTATTTATAGAAGTTCCCATATTTAGTTTCTGTATACAATTAAAACTATATAGTTAAGTGATAACTTTAATGTTCAGCGTTTACTTCTCTGTCTTGTGTGATACACATAAAAGGGTTTGCTTCCCATGTTCATTAATTCTGATTACCCTATCATTTCCAACTGTTAATTAACTAGCGAGATCGAATAATTTCTGTAACATTATTTTAAGGCATTGATCAGCATAATTTTGAACTCAGAAGTCATATCCAGTTCTACAGCAACCTCTTAGATGAATGCTGAAGTAATTGGCTCCCTCAGAGATAATCCCTGTAATCACATACATCAATAACAACATCATGAGTCCCTGTCAACAAGAACAGAAGACAATCAGCCAAGTTGGCTCACTGCTAGACTGAGATAGTAAAATAAATAACATCATGCAAATTGAAAAGGAAAGGTCCTCCTGAAATAGGTTTCTAGAAGGCAAGACTTTCTTAAAGAAAAAAATGAAGCCTCAGAGGTTGACTCAATTTCTCACACTGGCCTTGTAGCTATTCTTTACTTCAGGGCAAACTCCTACATAGCTTTGAGCAGCAATGCTCTGCAGGGTGGTGAACTCTCACCAAGAGATGGGATATTCTGTCAGTCTGAGGAAAGAAGTACAGATAAGAAAGGCTACAGAGAAGTGTCCTGGGCTCTACTCAGGGATCTTGGACTATCCATCAGATGGTGTCTGAAGTCAGCAGGCTTGTTTTAGAAGGAATCATTGAGAGGAGCCTGGTGTTCAGTTTTCAAAGGGTCTGGAGAGGGTGTTCTGTGTGACTTAGGAAGCTTCTTATTACTTCTGATGACAATCAGGTCATGAAGTTTCAGTTTCTTTTCTTTTAAAGATAACAGAGGAAGAGCTAAAATATACCATTAACTGAAGTAAAGACCTTGTTTCCAGATTCCTCATAGGACAGGTATTGCTGTTACGCATGGGGTAGAATGTACTTTCGTTTATCTCATAAAATGAGCCTTCAGTGATGAACCAACATATGTCTTGAAAATACTGCATTTAGTTCAGTAAAGCTGGATGCAGCAATACCAGAAATATCAACCACTGAAGGCTGTTAAAGAGATTCTTCATTGAAACTGGCAGTCACATTGGGAACCAGCTGTTGGCTGTAGGTAGATCATTTTCAAGTAGTTTAAAAAATCTAAAAGATAATTCTAAGTTTCTATAGCAAAAGCCAAGATAATTCCCTGAGTAGTCTCACCAAGAAAATTGCACAGGTTCTTAACACAGTGCTACCAGATGTGATACAGTTTTAGTCTGTGACCTGTTGTACTTGAGAATTAAAGGAAATGAAATGAATTCTGAGTATAGGTATTGCAATTGGTACACAGTATGTGAAACTATAAAAAAAAAAAAAGAAAAAAAAAAGAAAAGAATAAGTTCAGTTGCAGTCTCGGGAAATAGTAAAACCTCACTGGTTTACATCTGCCTATAAAGGTGCTTTATTCCAGCTGTCCATTGTAATGATAAAATACAGTTCATGTGATCATGGGCAAGTACTCCCTGTGTGTTGATCAAATCCCTCTGAGTCTCTACTTTATAGATACAATTGTATTTATCTAATTAAAAGGTTGTTCAGAGCCTTTGAGGTTTTTGTATGAAACTCACAGTTGTATAAAACCAAAATATTACTATGCAATTTAAAAATAAAACCTAATATACCAAGTCTCTGGGTATTGTTAGAAGAAAGAACTACCCAGGTGGATGGCATAGAGATGATGCAAACACTACTTAGCTGGTAGAGTACACAAGCTACTGACTTCACGGGTTGAGCAGAATTTAACCCATTAAAGTGCCAACTTCTATTCCCATCAGTTTAAAATGAAAGCTGAAATTGCTCTCCACTTTGAGGTAAGCCAATAGTTACAGTAATGAGCATCTTAGGTAACAGCCTTTCACTTTGTCAAGTAAAAATAGGGTATCCCTAATTTTGCATGAAGCCTATTCCTCAGGGTTTGGCTCAACAGTTAAAAACAAAGGACTCAACAAATACCATGGTAGAAGATAAACAGCACAACTATATTATTCTGATAGCTATTTACCACACTGGATAGGCAGACATCACTGGTTTTGCACAAGAGATTTGAACAGAGCTGTAACTACTTCTATTATATTGTCATGCCAAGAAGCAGGGTTGGATTGTACAAGTGCTTCAGAACTAATATCATTAGAAATATCAATAGGAAAAATCAATAGCAGCTACTGGTGTCAGAAAGAGACTAAATAGAGAAGATACAAAAAATATGTTATGAATTTGATTTTCTAGTTAGGGACTCTGATCCAGTGCTTGCTTTGAGCAGCACTTTTTTTTTTTTTTTTCTTTGTTCCTGTCCAGATGTAGCACACTTAGGAATAATATTTGTATATATGGTATACGTGATATTATCCTTATGGATACAGATACAACACAGAGCTGCAATAAATACACGATGTTCTCACCTCAAATATTTTCCACTTTATAGTACAGTAGCCTGAAGGCCCTGGCAGACACTCTGTACCTGCTTGTTTATTCTTCTTCACACTTCTGAAGAATCGTACTAAGGATTCTTCTTTTTCCTGAAAGAACACTTTAAATAGCCTCATAACCTTCCCTTTACCCCCAGTTCATTCATTCCATCTCTCAGTGACTCCCTCCCTACCACATATGGAAATAAAATAGTGTAACCACCTGGCACTAGTGAAAGGAGTTACAGTTGTCTTTTGCATGCTTTAGCAAGTGCATGGATAGGAGTGCTTCCTGAAGGCCAAGGTTTCTCAAAATGCGATACATGATGACAAGCCTAGAGAGACAGACAAATGCCCTTGGTGGCAGATGGTGCTCAGGCTGAGGACTTGCTGGCTGTTATGGTGTTGGCTGCAGAATTCCCTCTGTGCCAAAACCAAGGACCCCAAGAGGCTCTCCAGGATCAAAAGCTGCTGTTTTCATTTTTAAGAGCATCTGAAGAGTGTCCTAGCAATTCTCCAATCCACAATAATTAATCCCCCTCCCCACACTCCCACACAAAGTGTGAATTATACAGCAGGAGAGGTAAGAGTATTACTTGAGGGAAGGGAATTTTGCCTGCTCCTCTTATTTGGACACAAGAACATAAAAATACTAGTGGTCATCACTACATAATGCCTTCATCTGCCTCAGTAAGTCCCTAAAGCAAAAGGCTGTTTATTCTTGTTCTGCTTCAGGATCAATTCCAGCGCATGAGATTGTCCTTGTTGCACAAAAATGTAAGCATCCATTTTAAAGTACTTTAATGGCTTTCAAGGAATGAAAACAAATGAGCTATATATTAGCTATATATATATATATATATATATATATATATATATTTTATTAAGGTGTCAGAAGCAGAAGAGCTTCTTTTACTCCAGAAGGAAATAGCCTTAGATAATCATTTAAAAAGTGCTAGTCTCACAGTGGGGGCTGCGTTTACTGCCTACTCTGATTTACTGTGAGACAGATAAGTCAGGGCAAGTAGCAGGAATTTTTAAAGCTGACTTCTCTTTTTGGCTGAACACCTATAAACTGTCACTACCCTGTTCTCCCACCCCAAGCCTGTGAGAGGACGGAAGAAGGGGCTAAGCCATTCACACAGAGCACTTAGAGTCTCTGTTAGGACCCCACGTCTGCTCCCAGCCTCATGCTTACTGGTAGCTGCAGCACAGTGCCCCTCCAAGCACAGCTCTGGCATGGTGCACATGAGTGAGGATGGCAGTGGTTCCTCTCACTTGAAGCAAGTATCTTGCCATTTCATTGCAGATTTTAATAAAGAACTTGGGGAACTGACATCCAGAGTGGATGTATATGAATGAAAATTGATCAGCCAATTTACATATGGATCAACAGATGCTAGCAGGTGACTCCAATTGCAGTCTTGCACTCACCTGGCAGTTTCCCTCTGAGTAGGACTATCTTTACCTACAGCTGAAGACCCCACCTTTGCAATTCATTGTTGTCGGTTAAAAAAAAAAGTATAATGAGTATAAAGTTTCAGCCACTTACAGCACAGACTTACAGTACTTTGTTATTGTTCTTTTATCCCAGGACTACAATTTCACTCTGACACAGGCAAGAAGCATTACACTACAACCAAGAGAAGTAAGAAATGACCGGTAAGTATTTCCAGCGCTCCCTTTCCTCTTTTATTCCTCTCAAAGACAGTTTTAAAAAACAGTTATTAGTTTTAAGCTAAAATATTTTGGATATGGGTGAGGATAATGGTTACCCTGCATGGAGTATTCCTTCAGAAACCACACGGGTTAGATGCTGTTAGGACAAGCACACCATTTTCCTGCCTCTTTCTTCAAGAAGATCTTCTCCTCAAACCTATTTTAGGAGCACTCTGCCACTTACTGATTCAAAACATGTTTTACAGACCTCTTAGTCAAGTTTTTTGGAAGTGTGATAGCATTTGCAAGAGCAGCTGAGAAGTCTTCTTTGCCCCCCACCATTAAGATAAAAGTGTCAGACTGCAGCGAGATACAGGGTTGGATGTTTCCCATCGTTCCCACAAGTAGTGGACATCCGTGTGAGACACCATCCTGCTTTCCAGCACGAGTCTGAGTCTTTAAAGCCTTTTCACAAAGAATTAATTCAAGCTGACAGAACTGTAATAGCAGACTGTTTAAAACTTATTTCAGGTTATTTGCCCTGCCAGGTGGTAGGCAGTTATTTATATGCAGATGTAGAAGATCATTGCTCTGTAGGTTTAATGAAATCCTGTTTATTTTACTCAAACTTAAATCAAATGAAACAGCTTTTTTTTTTTTTTTTTTTTTTTTTTTTTTTTTAACCATTTCAATTTGAGATGAAGATGATCTAAATCTGAAGATCTGAAGGAAGTACTGCAAAATGTAGTCCAACTAGGATAATTCACTAAAACAGTTAAGAATTTGCTTGTTTTAAAGATGTAGTTTAAATAAATACTAATCTTATTTTTTTTTAAAATTACTTATTTAGACAAGTGTTTTGCTAGAAGTCTCATGTTTGTATGTAACTAAGATATAGTATCCTCAAAATTTAATATAAAAACAGTTAAACACTTTGGAAGAATAAATTAGGAATTACTGTGCGGTATAATAAAAGTAGTCTTCATTTGCATGTGCTAATTAATTTCTACTGTATCCCATCAGCATTTGGGAGTAGTGGCCTTATTAGCTGGAATGAATTTGCTTATAGTCTGAAACTAAACACTGAACAAACTCAGTGAAGGTCACCCTTTTTCCTTTCAATTATCAAGGTTAATTATAAAATTAATTAGGTCAATTTGTAACTTTGATTAGGAGAATTTACCTTCTTTCGGCTTTGACATAGAATCTGGATCTGCAATGAAAGATTTTGCCTTCTGTACTCAGTTCAGTAGTTTTGCAATGTCCTTCTTATACACATTCCCAGGTTTTAACTGCACAAATGGCAGCAGATAATTGAACTCACATTGGAGCCTGTATGTATGTTTTATCTTGTCATTATCCTTTTCTCGGTGTAATTCAGTAACAAAATTTGTCTTTATAAAATAGATTAACAATTTCAGTGGAGACGTTAAATTGTTTGTGTCCTTTTCATACATTGTCAGGTATAACCTAGAGCATCTGCATCAGTAATTGGCAGAACATTACCTTTATTTTGGGTTATCCTCAACAGTTTCAGTTTTTCCCATAGTTGTCCTAACTATCCTTTATAAGCTTTTATAAATGAAATGAGGAATAGCTGGGGACATGTATTTTGCTTATATTTTCTGCCTTGGTATAACACATACTTAAAATATTGCTAAGGCTTGATCCCAAACAGTGTTAGGACCCCAGCATCATTGACACGTGCGCCCTAAGCACAGACATTCTCCTCAAGAATGTGAGGTTTAAATAAACGCAGGTTAATTGGCAAATACAAAAAGGGCTGAAGAATAATTTATTATCCCATTTAGTGGTGGGTAACAGAAATTGTAACCAATTTGCCCTCTGGGACAAATTTGCACCTGGATCAAGAACTTAATCTTAGTCTGAAATTCTCTGCTTCAACGAGAGGAAAATCTTATTTCAGTTGTAATATGACCCTTCCCTGATTAAAAGGAACACAGAAACCATTAGCAGTTGACTTCAATAACCTTCTGCCTTTTGGCAATTAACAGAGGGACTAATTCTGCAAGGTAGAGAAGGCTTTCTGAGTGGCAGAAAACATTTATTTTTCCTTTCATGGCCAATGAGTTTGAGGCCTTGGCAATACTGAAAAAACTCTGAAGTACTGTGCCTGTTTGAAAGTGAGAAAAGAGAACGTCAGGATGAGTACCAAAGATTGGTAGTGGTTTGCATCTACATCATAAATGGTAATTAAGCAGTTGGACTCCACTGGGTCTCTGGGAAGCATGAAGGCCTCCTGAAGTGACAGCTTTGAAAGGAAATTTCTGCTTGGGCTCCATTTACTCTGATGATCCCACTCAATTTCTCTGCTAACACTGTATTTTCATTTTGTAACTGTTTCAGACATTCCCCCCCTTGACTTCTCCATATTTTCAAAACATTTTAAATTTTCTCTAACAGCATTGTATCAACTGGGCAGGAGCGAATCCTAATTATCTCCCTCTTCTGCACAGATTCAGTCTTCAGGGCCTGCCTGATGCTCCACTGCAGCCACCACCATCTCCCGGAAAGGAGTGCATGACAGTTTTTGATGCAGTACGCACACACCACTGGACCTTTTACGAGCCTGATTTAGCCCCCAAAAGCAGGAAACTAGATCAGAAAAAGAAATGGACTCTTCTCCTAGCACAATTGGGAGTACCTTACCCTCCTGCAACCTCATTTTCTACAAATGCCCTGCCAAGCCGTATCTTAGAGAATAGCTTCTTATTTAATCTATCTTATTCCGTATAGGAGCACAATGGTTTCTTTTTTTTTTTTTTTGTTTTTGTTTTATTTATTTGGTTGGTTTGTGATTTATATTTTTTTTCATTTTAGCCTGACTGACAGCCAGCTAGTATGCTCATCAACCTCAATGAACTCAGTGCATCTATATGAAGGTCCATTTGAGAGCAACCGTGAACCTTTCAGTGTAACAAAAGTCACCTAAATATTTAAAATTCTCCCGTAAGCAGGACAGGCAGTCTAGAAGGCACCAACATCTCTTCCAGACCATTTGCTTAATTGAAGATAGATCTAAGTAGGTATAGCTGTTTCCCTTACCTTGAGGTTATCAGGGATAGAGACCTTCAGTTAGCCTTAATTCTCCACCAGCAGTTTTCTCGTTTAAAATACAAGGTTTACATAAAAAATCCCACAATAACACAAAATAACAAAATAAAGGTTTAAATGGAGCTCTTAATCTTTTCTTTACTCATCAGCTCTTGCCATATTGTCCTGGTTTCAGTTAGAAAAGCCATTTTTTAGCAAAGCCATTTTTTTTAAGGGATCATCAATGTCTTCCCCGCTGAAATTATTGTATCCTAGCTAGTCTTTAACTATTGAACAGTCTGCTTTTCCTCCATCTGCTAGCATGCTCCTCCTCCTTATTTGCTGTTTTCATATCATCAGCCTATGTTTGCACTCCTCCCGTGCCTTCCTGTGGTTTCTCAACTGTCTTGTCTTCAGCACATGAAAATCCAGTGGCATCCGCCTTGACTATTAGAAACCATACACACTATTTCCTTTCAATACTAGAAACAGGAATGAAATCAAATTCAAATACTTGTTACTTCAATTCAAAAGACCAAATAAATATCTCCACAAGTATGCCCTGTCCTTTCACTGTCTATAACTATAGGTGGCAATGAAAAATAGAGCAAGTTGTTTTCTTTTCTTTGGTGAGCAATAGTCAGAAATGTCATGACCAAGAAAATAAAGCAAACTGATAGGTTTGCTTGAAGTTTCATCAGGGAGTCTCAGATCTACCTGTCTTAGTGTCTAGGTGGCTACAGCCTGTATTATCTGTGCCTAAAAAGCTCAAGCAGTCTGCAGGTGTCACCTGAAGAATTCCAGCTGAGGAGGCTACGTGCCACTTTGGTCCTAATTGTTCTGCTGACCTATTTGCTTTTGCTCGTGGAGATTAGGGTATGCCAGCACACCATGTAATTGTAGGACTTTGTCTGCACAGTACAAGTTGCAGAAAAGAAGCTTACACTTTCTTTTAATAAGTGAAACTTATTTAAGCATGTGCACTCCCAGCTTGTCAGCTCCCTGCTGCTGTAGCTTAGCTTTTGTGCCTTACCTTGTCCTTAGATGAGTCCTGAAGGTCACTTGTCTACACAGCAAGCAAATGTTTAAAGTGTTCCTTAGCAGAATGGGAACCCTTCTGCTAAATTGCTGTATAGCCCTTAAAAACATAGCTAGTGGTGATCACATAACAATATCAATCATTGCTTCATCCTCACAGTCAGTATTTAGAATGAACTTTGAGGCTGGGAAATATTCTTGACATGTTCAAAATGCTTCTAAATGGAGTAAGCAAAGTGCTTCCAAAAGCACTCTTAAAAAAAAAAAAAAAAGAAAAATAAAGAAACACACACACACACACACACAAAAAGAGCATTTAATGTTATTGATGGAGTTCAATTGGTTATGTAACATTTTACCCATCCAGAGATGTAGACAGTCATTACTGCAGCAATACAGTTATGGATTAAACATGTGCATACTGACAAGAGAAGGGGAGCCTCCAGCGTCGGTTTACAGTGACTGAAACTGTTAACAGACTGGGATTTGACTGGGAGCGAAGATAAAACAGGTGGCTTTGTTTAACCAGGACTGGGCACCAGAATATGCCTCATTCTGCAAATGTGACTGAAGTAATGTTATTTTGTGTGAACAATAGTACATTGGACAAATCTGTGAACAAACATTGAGTACAAAACTCCCAATAAAAGCATGCTTTTTACTCCCCTATAACTAAAGCCTTTGTTCTATAGTTTATTAACTAACTGTGCTTACAGGAAGTTACTTTTAAAGGGAAGGCCACCAAAAATTACAATACTGAAGCTAGAGTGCAATTTTTTATGCAATTCAAGGTAATTTTGTGAACGGACACTGACTTCTCACTGAAAATGTAATCATCACTTTCATGGGGTTGATAGCTTGAGCCAAGCTAACATCTCTGTTAATGCTTTCATCTTAGGATGCTGCAGGTTAGAATGCAAGAACAGCAGAACTCAGCACAGTAACTTTGTCAATTATTACAATATTTACTGTGTTTCATATGAACAAGATGGATTTATATTGGCTGCAAGGGACCCAAAGGAATTGTCTATTGAATTTCTTTTCCCCCAATGCAAATTCTGTATTCAAGGTAGCAGACGAAAGGAGCTCTACTGCCCTATTCTCCTGTGTTCACTTTTTAGGCAGCCTGAAGCTCGGGTTTGCTTCAGGGTGCCAAGGAGCTGGTAGCAGACACTGCACTAGAACACCAGCCTCCCATAAATTCAGCCAGACATTTCCTCTTTTGCAGGACATCATTGGGGAAATGATTGTCCATGAGCTCATGAGCAGCAATGCAGATTTCCCATGCTAAGTGAATATTCTTTCTTCTTCTGAATAATTAAAGTCAAAAGTTAAAAGGAAACTTTACAGTGTTATCTCTAAATTATAACGTCTTAAAATCTGTAAGAATTTTTCTCCATATGAGATACATTGCAAAAATACAGACATTTGCATGACATTCAATGTCCTTTTTACTATCTCTTGGCTGGCTGCCTTTAGCCGCTTTTCTTTATGACTGCTAGAAGCTTCAGTCCTTTTATCACTTCACTCCTAACCTAAGGACTTTTATTTTTCAGCTCAGAGTAACTGTGTGAAAACAGCTTTCCATCTACTTTTATCAAAAAAATGAGCCCTGCATCTCCCCAAGATGTGTGCTGGGGCAGCAGCACATCAGCAACACAAGCTCTCTTCCTGGCTCAGAAGCTGCACCTACCACTCATGTTCTCATCCTCCAACTCACTTTTCTTTTTTTTTTATTTTTCTTTAAGCAAACCAGCAAAACCTGTGTTTGAGGGAGCATCAGCAAGCAAGCACAGAGTGGCTGGCAGTCAGCTTTCCTTGGAGCCATACGTAGCGATTGTTTGTTTATTGGTATCAAGCTAGGTTTGAGGAATCTTAACCAAGATGATGGTCTCATTTTTCTGTACAAACACATACAAGAAAGCAAGCTATATTGCAAACACAGTTACCTGACACAAGTGAAAAGAAGCCCTGACAACCTGAGTTGACGGGTGGAGAGGGGAAGGCAAAGTGACAAACCCAAGGTCACCCTGAGCCTGTGGAAAATGGGCTATAAGCACTGTCTAGACATGCTGGTCAGACCAGTCTGTGCTTCTGCTGACAAGTTTGGGGGATAAAAATTAATGTACTTAATCTGAAGAGCATGAGCTTTCATCTGCTAAGGAGGAGAACCAGACGCCTTCAGTAGGAAAGAAAAACATACCTCAAGATGTTTAATGGACACACCAGGAGAGAGGAATTATAAAATATTTCCAACTATCTCGCCGATACATTGAGAAGAATTTGTATTCTGCAGCAGAATACAGGACAGTTTGTGCTACTTTCTTGTAATAAAACACCATAAAGAAACAAATGGTAATTATGTGCACTTCCTTTATATGCAGCTGAGAGATACCTTTAAGTACTGTGACAGCTTGCTAATGTACCACTGTATTTGAATAAATACCTGGAGTAAATAGGTTTATGAAACCTCTCATAAACTGCCAGGTGGATAAGGGGCTATTATCAAAGTCCCATAACTTACTCACTTTTCTCTTTGTACAAGCTGTTCCCAACCAGACTGATAAGTGACTAGATGCAGATACAAAAGCAGACGCAGCATTTCTAGGAAAGGACACACACTTCCATGATAGGAATTCACCTAGGCTGCACCAGAATGTGAAGACCAAATACCCCAGGGTAAATATCTGAGAGTTGCAATTCAGTTTTAGGTAATTAATCTTGGGATCCCAGAATTGCAGTCTTTCTCATCTCTTATCTTGGAGGTCATTTGGAGGCCACTCTTAAATACTGTCTGCTGCTAACTGAAACATCAACATCTGAACATCTTACCTTTCAGTTGTACATGACTGAATGTTTTAAAAGATATTGCTATCGATTACAGGGTGATTTCATGATTAGGAAACAAAAATACAAAAGCAAATGTATGAAACCTTCAAGAGCGAAGCCAGTCTGATTTATTTCCCCCCCCAGGATATTGTAGCAGTCTTAAAATTTGTTAACTCAAAGTCTCATTATTTTCCAAAGAGAGCAGCTGTTTTCCCATTGTGTGGCAGCTTCCCAGGCAGATTGTCTCTGAGAGAAGACTGCGTGGGGCCAGGCAGCTCAGCCTTTGCAGGTGACACAGTTTGGTGGCTCCATCAGTGCTGGGATGGCCGGAGCAGTGAGAGCCATGAAGTGGTGCAACTTCCCCACCTTACATGCCACCTCCAAATTCTCTTCCCATGGGACCTGTCCCAGTTCTCTAAAGCTGGAACAACAGTCAAAATATCATTTTTTATCAGCTTTTCCTTCAGTTATCTCATTTTCCATGCCTTGTCTGTTGCTTGGACTCTTTTTTATTTCTGTTACTTTTTGTATTTAAAACACTATCCTGGCATGAGATGTTTGTGTGCTATCTAAACAACAGTGGGGCTGTGGATGCTCTCAAAGAACAGTGACCTTTAAGCATACATGTGACATCTGTAGGAAACAGCTGGAAAACATATCAGGTGTTTCTTCAAGTGCAATGTAGTGTTCCTGCAAAGGCTTCTTTAGACCTCTTCACATCATGCAGCACACAGCAGTGCTATTCATTAAAACAACAACAAAAAATCCTCTATTGAGCTGTATATTCTAACGCAGAGAATTTGGAGTTGCACAGCTTCCCATACATAGGCGAAAGAAATAGTGACCAAAAAAAAGAAAAAAAAAGACCAACAAACTTTTTTACTACTGATTTAGGCTTCCAAGCACTCGTTTGCTACAAAGCTTCCTTTTAATAACCTTTTCTCTCTCTGCTAAATACGTGCTACCGAAGTGACTCCTCCTGACTAATCGTTCCTCAAGCATTTGCACACATTAGCTAATTGATTTGCAGGGGTTAAAGTGAGTGGTTAGTAAACCTCTGATAATACTGGGAAGCATTCAGAGGTTCAGATGATTAGCCTTTTTTTTTTTTTTTAAATGCATCTCAGCCTTCTCTGGCTAAAACCTCAAACATTGCACTTGTAATAAAGATCGCCACTTTATCTTGTTTGAGGTTGGCCATAAAAGCAGCAGGTCTTTTGCTCACGTTACTGCCTCTTGGTTTACTTTGAGATACTTTCTATATAGACAAATCATTCTTATATACAGCTCAGATTTTATGGGCAAACAATCTACCTAACAGCAGCTCTGGGAGGGATTCTGTCCCAGACTTCAGGGTGTCACACTCTGGATTGGCTCGTGCAGCCGTGTTAGGCGGCTGGGACAGGGTCCCCACGGCCATCACACCGTCACTGACATCTCATCCCCTCACTCCACAAGCAGTGCATGGTGCACGGTGTGGGTTTCTTTTCTCACAGGCTGCACAATGGGTGCAGCTCCTGACATGCACGGATCCTGTGCAGATGAAAACAAACCAGTTTGGGGCAAGGGGGAGAGATCTGTGGGTGTGGACATAAGAACAGCCTGACCCTCAGGTCTGGCTCGCCACGTCCTGCTCTGGAGCAAGGGCAGGAGAGGCTGGAGTCGCTCTGTCTGCTTGGCCACGTAAACACGCTGTAAAGCAGGGAGCCTGGGTCATTCCCTCAGCGTGTCGGGCTCCTAGCCCTTGCCCCTGCAGCTAAAGTGAGGCTGAAAGACAGTGAAGGATTTGGCTGTCACCTTTAGAAATACATGAGCACTCTCCCCTTTTCCCCTGTCCCTGAACTCTGGAATTGTATTTCATCGCTATCTGAGCGATCAGAGAAAGTTTAACCTGCAAAATTATGCACTGTAAATGACAACCATTTTCCTCTCAAGGTGAAAGACTTAGAGATGGAGAGAAAGAGAGGCCCAGTTTCCATGGCAACCCGATGAAACTTACACGCCATAGGAAAATGTCATTCTCCAAAAAAGACAAAACTTCATGGACAAGTGGTACGGTACATCAGAAAAGGAAATTGCGATTTTAAAATGAAAAGCTCATTTGCATTTATGGTTTTGAGTTTCATTTTCTAGTTATAAGACCCAATTGTGCACAATTTAGTGGAGAAAATTATATTCAACATTTCAGGTGAGTAATGTAGATTAAGATCAAATTTGCCTTGAAGAAGTTCATTGCCACAGACTCAGGTGCAGAGCAGGCAGGAGGGGATGGATCCTGCTTTAGGTGCACTTCCATGAAGCTGGGATAACAGTACTGCATCGGAGAAGCTGGCTGGCATTTTACATCCCCTATGAGACGTTACAAAACCAGAATCTGTCCTTAATTTTTGAGATTCCTACCACAGCCTGCAATTTCATCCGGTAAAGTTATACCTTCTAGATTCCATGTTACCTTTGATACCATCAATCACCATCCATTGTAAGCCACATTGCATAGGAGAGCATTTTATGATGAGCATTATCATCGTAATATAGCAAAGAGCATTGTTAATGAAGCGTGGAAAAAGAATAAATTCAGCTAATGGGTATATGTGTCAAATTTCAATTAGGGATATGTTGGAAAGTGAAAGAGAGAGACGAGCATACAAATTAAACCTTTGACCTTCAAACTAAAGGGAGAAAAACCTGAGAGAAAAGGGGGATGTTCAGAGATGCTTTCCTTGCTGAATGCTGAAGAGTCTGAGCAGAAACTCTGAAGTGTTTTCTCTTTAATTGCCACTATATAGAGATTGACTCAAAAAAAGGAGGGGGGGGGGGGGTTGGTTCAGCTGGTTTATTGACAGCTATGTTGCTATTTGTGTTATTTACTGCATGGGGGAGATATAAAGACTGTGAGGATTTTATGGTAATGTTAGACAAAATCTCACCTACATGATGTCTGGGCAAAGGATATTAAAACTTACCCTTCCCCACCCGTGAAATGCCATCGGGAAGAGCTTCCTTCTTGCTCTTCTGCTGGGTGCCCACCTGGGGCAGCACTAGGACAAATGCCTCTGCCTTTGCCCTGCTAGAGATAAACGCCAGCCAGCATCTTGCCCTCATTGCCAGCCTTGCAAGGAAATAAAATCCATTTGTGTTACTTCACCCTTAATAAATTAATACTTCTAAGTGCCAGAAATAGTAGAACATTTGTCTGGGAGACCAACCCTCTGTAGATCTCACAGCACATTCCTGAGTAGTTGCCATGGATTTTTGTTTCCCACAAAAAATCAGCATCGTGAAGATCTTTCTTTACTCTCCCTGCTCACGAAAGCCTGTGGGTCCTTGATAGTGCGAGACTTTCTTCTCATCTCCAAATATCCTTCCTGCCATCCCAGGGTGGTCACCTGCTTTATGGGTGTATGAAACCAATTTCAGATTCAAACACTATATGGTTCCCCAGTTTGAGTCAAATTCAACACAGGAAAGAAGGTTACACTGCCACCTGCTGTACAGCAAAGTCTTGAAAGCGATGAAGGCAACACAAGAAATCCCCATGTCTCAGAGGGACACATTTCTTCAGAGTCAAGGCAAGCAATCCCAGCTGCCCCAGGAAGGGTCCACATGGGCCAGGAAAGATCTTGGTGCCTTCAGCCAGATCTTTCACTTAGATTCTGGGCTGGGTGGCCTCCACACAGCACGGGTACCCCACTGCATATGCTTACAAGTGACAGAAGACTTAGCCATGGGGTACGTGCAACGTGGCCTTTGCATCACTTCCCCCTTCCTTTTCCACAGTTAAGCTGGTGGTTATTTACCACAACCAAGAGAAAACCCATCTCACTGTCCTCGAAAGCAAACACTTCCCAAAGGACTCAGAGATCTCAGTTCTGCCCCCGCACCGCATTGGGGAAAACTACAAGACTGAGGTTTCTTTTTGTTTCCATCTACAGACTTGAAGCGGATTTTTTAAACACCTCTTTGCCTGTGTCTCAAATACTGGATTTGTAGTAAGTATATGTAAATGACTGGTATCAAAAGGATATATTACATGAAAAAATTTGTTCCTCATCTTCAAAAGCTTATGAAAAGACTAGAGAAATGTTGAATTTATCCTTCCCTCAGAATTACTAACATTTTTCTCAGTAATTTTTTCTCTGAGACACGCAGCTAAGTATTATTGGCATGATTACTCTTAGCATTTGATAATGGAAATATGGAAAGCAAATTATCTTGTTAAGTCATAAGATTTCACTCTGTTGCATGACTGAATGATGTATGTCCCTATAAGTAGGTAATACAGGACCATTTTTAAATGACAAATTTTGCTATGACAAATTCTGCAGCCTGAAAACTTAAACTCTCCTTCTTCCACTCTGGTAGTGTGTGTTTAAAAATGCTTTTTTACTTCTTCCATATTTACTTTTATTGTACTGGTAGAAATACAATGTTTTCAGTAGAGTAGCTTTGATATAGTGACCATCTGTGTGTTTATTTCCAACTATATTGTTTGGTTTTAATAGGCTAAGTGGGTCACACTGTTTTTGGATAAAAATTGTACCGTGAGGCTTATCTCTAGTGTTAACATTCTCATTCACAAGTTGGAGGAAAAGGAATCTTCTATGAATCTTCTCCAATATTTACTTTAAGCTTCTGTGTAAAAGAACATCCTTGCCAGAAAACTTTTTGAATAGCATAATTGCGGAATGCAAATTCAACAGGAAAGCTACAACAGCAAATTGAATTGCTTTTCTTCATCAGTTGAAAATTCATCAAGCTCTGTGTGAAATCAAGAAAGTCAGGAGGAATTGTCCATGTAGCTTCTTTCAGAACATAGTCACAGGGTCAAATTGGTTTTATATTTCTCAAAGATTAAAAATCAAAGTCATTATATCTCTTGGAATGTCATTCAACATTAAATCAACAAGTCTCTCATGTTTAAAGTCATAGTAAATTTCAGAGTTTTTATTTGCTCTTGGGGTTTTGACCCATTGGAGAGGTGTAGTCATAATTTTGAACCTTTAAGAAAAAATCCTGCAACTGTGTTTAGAAGTGAAACCCTGCATAAGCTGAGGTTCTCAGCTTATATTTCAAAATATGCTGTAAAATACTGGACACTGAAAACAGTGGGCCTGGCAGCAATGCTGTTATGTTGCCCACCCTGTAGACTTTGTAGACCCCTCTTTCCTGATACCAGGAAACATCCAAATCCCAGATCGGATTTTCCACAAGTAGCAGAGGTGACTGAGTGCTATAGGCGTAGTCCTGCAAGAACTTACTGCCAGGCAAGAAGCTCACAACTACTATACCTTTTGTTAAAATCAGTGAGGGACATCTCAGCCCAAGGGCACTTCCCTCTTCTGTCATGTTAGCAAGGATGGAGATCTGCCCTCCTAGCCAGCTTTGGACTTCCCTGTCAATTAGAAACCATACTTACTGCGATATAAATCTGACATTGCAGGTGGTGTCACCAAACATGGAGACATTCCTCAGTACATTAGAGGGAGGAGCTGGGTGAGCTAGGGAAGAAATTAGCCTGCTTTAATTTAGGTCTGGAGTTCACTATGCTCCAAGAGTCAAACAGATCAAATGCAATAAATAATTTGTTGCCAAGACAAAGGATTTATACACAGTGTGTGCAAGTTTACATTTTACATCCCTAACCTTGCCTCTGTGGTGCCAATTTTGAAAATGACATCAGTGAGAAAAGGATGAGTATGACTATTCTTAGCTATAAATCGAAGGTCTTAGGACATTTAAAAGGCTCCAAGAATGTTTTCAGGACTTTTCTTTCTTTTTGATGCAAGATGTATTTCTACAATGCATTGTTACGAGGATGTCATAAAATATAGATTAATGATTGCATTTTCATCCTTTTGATGTGCCATTTAATGAAGTGTATGCTCTTTCATACTTGACATCAAAAAGACAACTGCCGGAATTCTTCACATATATACATCAAATGAATTTTTGTGTTAATAGGTATAATCACCTAGGCAAAAGAATACCTACTTCTACATCAACTGATTCACAGCTGATTTGATAGAGACTGATGTAATGTGACCCCTACCTAGTTAAAATGCTTACTTATGAGCGTAATATGAAAACTTATATGCAAGTCCTGCAGCCACCATCTATTCTGCTTCCCAGTCTCAAATTAAAGGGAACTAAAGCTCCCACTGTCAGTGAAAGGTAGTAGTTAAATGTGGCGGATGAGTACATTAAAAATAATAATAATAATAATTTAAAAAACAGTGTTAGAGTTGTGCTTATTCATTTACTACTCTCCAAACATTAGTATTTTTGTAGCCCTGAAACACATATAAAGGAGAGAAGCTGATCCTGGACACGTGGAGAGAGCAGCACAGGCTGAACTTTTGTAGTCCTTTGCTTTCAGCCCTCTGAGCTTTTCCATTCCCTGTGAGATCCTGGCTGAGAGCTAAGCATGCTTTATTGATGAGGCAAGAAATAGGACATGTCTTGTTTGTCAACATGTGGACACAGAGCAATTTGGCTCTGTAACACGTCTCTCGTATTTGAACATTCAGTAATGCTGCAGTTATTCTAAGCCATTATTTGTCTCTTCTGTTGGTATTTTTTGTAAGAGACAAATTTCTTGTTTTGCCTCCCAATCTGTTCTGTGCAGGGAGTAGCACTGCTTGGAGGACTAAGAATGAAAATACTTAATGACTAGTGGTCACCATCAGACTCTTCACATCATAAACTAACAGGTCCAAAGGAAATCTTCATGATACCAAAAATCTTCAAGAGACTGTTTTTACTTATCATCACATCTACAGTTTCTTAGAGCCCATATGCACATTTTAAACACGTCCAGCATACTTTTACTTATCAACATTTGCTACTTTCATTTTAATCCATGCCCTCCTGTTTAAAGGGTGCTGCTTTCGACAGTTTCAGCTTTTATGATTATGCCTATAAAGCAAATGCAATTACTGTGAAAGCACTTAGCTAAAAACTTTTTAGGTGGTATGCTGAATATTCAGTTTTCCATAACTGTTGATAGCAGGTAAGTATCAGCTTTAAATAACAGTCACACCATAGGTATCTTGAGCAAGTTTTGGCTTGCAGAACAAATTGCCTCCTAGACAGAGCAGTACATTATCTGGCTTTGCTGTTAGAATGGTTGCTTTCCACTTGAAATAACATGAACAAATTAGCATCTGAGTTCAGACAAGTTTTGCAATTTTGTCACTGATTATGTTCTTGAACTGGCCCAGACAGCTATCAGTATCAGGAGAATATGGAGACAACGTCTTCCTTTGAAATCTTTGTTCCTATTGTCTTCAACGAGTGTTTTTAGCTGTTGGTTAGCTACAAGTGCAAGGTCATTCAGCACTTAACTTTTCTGAACAACTTAATGGTGTTCCTTGGTGGGGCTGAGTTATTTATCATCTGGGCATTGTCTTCTTGCCGAGTTTGATGTCATGGAAGTATTATTCTCTGCCATTTCTATGGGCTTTAAAATGTGATTTAAACAAACGTCCCGGTAGGTAGCAGTGTTGCCTAAAAGTGTTTGGAATTCACGCAAAATTTTTCTATTACATGTTCCTAAAGTTCACTTTATATCTTCAGATTATTCATTTAAACATAATATGGGTAAATTGCAGGATGTCTCCCAAAATAAAATCTGTAACAAGTATTGATATCAACCTGTTCATTTCTGTGCCACAGTCATTTAGGTTTAGAGTCTAAATACATTTCAACAACAACAACAAAAAGTGAAATTATATATACAAAAAAGAAGAGTTCATGAGAGAAAGAAATGTTTTGTTTCTGAAAAAAAATAAAAAATAAAAACAACACACCAAAACCAACCACAAAAAAACACAAAAATTCCCCCCCAAACCACTTTATCTTTAGAAGGCTTGGATTGAAATTGGGTTCATGCTCTCCAGTCTCTTTATAATGATCCGATAAGTAAAACTTCTTGTTTTTTTCTTTCTGCTTTTCAATAGCAGGCTCAGCTGAAGCAGTTCTCTAAAGCAACACAGGATAGTTCTACACATTATTTTGCAGATACACCAGTGATTATTTTTTTAGAACTAAGCAGAAGGTTGGCTTGCACAGATTTGGATGCAAGTCAGTAAGCACAACCTGTATGTGCTAGCATACAATTTGTTCTTGCTGTTGTTCCAGGAGACATCATAAATGCTTTTTAAAAATACTGATATTTTATTAATACTTGACTGTCTCCGATTAATGGTTAATCTGTAACTATAGCTTCAGGTCCTAAATTTAACTACTGGTTTCCCAAGAAGGTAACAGAAGAGAGCTGTTACGCCAAAGGATACCTTTTGAACCATGTTTGTAAATAAAGTAGATGATTGTTTACTCACGTTTGGGTATATGTTGCCCAGATTTCTTAAGTCAAATCTCACTGAGACTTCTCACCATGTCAAGTGTACTTTTTATATATAAAGTCTCATGTAATAAACACTGAACAATTAAGCTGAAAACTAAAGCTAGTGACAGTGTTCAAAGCTTTGAGCTAGAAGCCTATTCTTTCCATGGACCGTCGACTGACGGGTGGCTTTGCAAGGGTTTTTAAATATATCTTTGAGGATTCAAAAATAGCTTTAAACCAGAAGGCAAATACACAGTAGCTTCTTCTGTGAAGCTTATCTTTCAATTGCCAATAAATAGTTTATGGCTCAGAGATTTTTGATATAGTTTGGCCTATTTATTCTGTTATACCTGAATGGATTGCTTTAATATACTATTGAGATGGACTCCCACTCTGGAAGGTCATTATATGATAATGAATGATCATCTTTTCCTATCCCAGACACCGAAGCACAGCTTTCTCAGTCTGCAGTGCTATCAACAGGGGTCTGTGGGGAGAGGTCACCGGGGAAAGTGCTCCAGGCGAGGTGGCTGTGTAGCCAGTGGACTTTGCCTTTTATCAGCAAGGCAGCTATCTCCTGGGAGGCAGCCACGTCTTTATCACACAGTAGACTTTAAAACATATCTTTTTCCTGCAACTTTCTACTGCTAACTTCATTGGGAAAGGTGACATTTAAAGCTTCACATCATTTTCTATCATTTTGTTTGAGATACTTTTCATCCTTTTTTTTTTTTTAAAAAAAAAAAAAAGAAAATAAAAACTCCCTATGAATATTCTCTGGGGAAACGCAGATTTAAGAGAAAAGCATGGGTTTAGTTTTTTTTCTTTCTTTTTAAAAATTTTATTCATTATAATAACCAGAGAGAACTATAATGACCTCTAATTGAAAACTTTCTGCTTACTGCATATTCACTTTCTAAATATAAATGAATACTTGCTGAATAAGATGTGGAACCTGAAATGAATTGAAAATTAAGGTGAATCTTGAGGAACTTGTTTTTTGATTGCATGGGGGTTGGGGGTAATCATGATTCTATGTAGCCAAAATAGCTTCTATTAAATATGTGTCCTGAAGTTGTCTCAGGTATTAAGAACTATCAGCTAATTACACAGCTTACTGAAGGTGAATTGTATGTGAGTTCCTCTTGTACAAAACTCTTCGAATGCTAGCAAAGATGATAATTCTGATAAATAAACTGAAGAGCAATTACTCAGAGGTAGGATGGCTAGCTACCACCTGAAGGTGTAATTCTGTAAGACAAACACACATGTACTTGAACAACTAGTTACATGTCAAGCTACACAGCAGAAAACTACCCCCCACCCCCAGCCCCTTGTCACTTTACAATAATGTTACTTGTTTGATTAGAATTATCCATCTTCTACATTATTTTGAAAAAGTAGTTCTAGTGGAGGTAAAATTCCACCTTAGAAATTACCTTTGTTTTTTTTCTTTTTCTTTCTCTTTTTCTTTCTCTTTTTCTTTCTCTTTTTCTTTCTCTTTTTCTTTTTCTTTTTCTTTTTCTTTTTCTTTTTCTTTTTCTTTTTCTTTTTCTTTTTCTTTTTTTTTCTTTTTCTTTTTATTTCTTTTTCTTTTTCTATTTGTATGGAAAAGTTTTTTGGCCTTTTACGCAATATACTTTCACCCAAAATCCCTTCTGAGAGATAAGCGCTCCAGCTCATCTGTAGGGTGCAATTTTAAAGGAGAAAACCAAAGGAAACTTCAGCAGGCAATCCGCCTCATGTTATTACAAGTTAGAAATGGAGCTGGCTGCAAAGGTCTCACCAAAGCTAAATTCATCAGGTTTGTTCTGTTCTGAGGTAAGCTACTGTATCTGATTTAGGAAATAGGCTGTAGAAAAAAATCATGTTCAGCTCGTTTAGATATCACCTATAAATATAGTTAATTTTATACAGGTTAAACATGGTTGTAAGGTGCCAGGAAAGTAGATGATGCATAAAACAAGCCTTCCAGAAAAATAATTCTACAGTAAATTGTACTTTTGCTCATAATGAAGCTATATATAAACTACACAATGAGGCAAGTCATGCCCATATTGAACCGTTGAGTAGCATGCCAAACCAGCTATTATTACTTCATTATTCAATTTTCTTCTTTCTTACATAAATTCCGTTGTTTGCTACTTTAAAAAGGTATTTTATTTTCTGTATTAAAAATCATAAAGGTCGAGAAAAGTATTACTATGACTATATACTGTATATAAACTGAAGTATTTGGATTCTCCTGGTCTCACAGAACAGGAGAAGCATGAGGGTGTAAAGATCCACAGAATGGTTGTCAGAGCACACCTTAGAGAGGTGGCCTTTATAAACAGAAAAAAGTGCACTGTCTACATTTTAACTTCTGCTTCCTCTTTGACAGCAGTTAAATTTTTAGATGTTTAAATATAGGATTTATTATCTAGTCTACAAACATGCCTATATTGATGTTTGCCATTTTCATTCTCATTGCATGAGAATGAATGAGATCTCAGGAAAGTGTGGCGAGAATCATAGAATCATTAATGTCGGAAAAGTTCTCCAAAATCACGTGGTCCAACCATCACCCACCCTACAACCAATGTCACCCACTAAACCATGTCCCTAAGTGCCATGTCCAACCTTTCCTTAAACGTTCCCAGGGACAGTGTTGCCACCACCTCCCTGGGCAACCCATTCCAATGCCTGACTGCTCTTTCCAAGAAGAATTTTCTCTTGATTTCCAACCTAAACCTCTTCTGGTCACTGCACCCACTTGGCAACTATTCATGGTATGCTACAAATCTCTGCATCCTGCCAGACACAAGCTTAATTTTCATAATGTCATGTGGTTATTTACGTAACAAAGATTAAAGGAACATTTTAACAGATATTTCTTTTCTAAGCTTATTTATTAAAAGGAAGCAATGGCTTTATATTTTTCCCCCCAAGTGATATTTTAATATAATGGAAATTATCAGCATGAGCAATCATTTTTTAAGCAGGTGCTTAGCATCATTACCCTGTATTAGGAAATGTAAAGACATGATATATAAAAATGAATCTCTGGTGTCACGTACTCTCTAGTAAATGAAAAATAATTTCACTCATTGAAATTGTCAGTAGAGCTTAACCAATGTTAAATTAGAGACCAGAATCAGGCCCCGAGACTATGCAATATATTGAAGAAAAGGATATCATAGGCTATCTAGTCTATCACTAAATTAAATTTCCATTTCCCCAAACTACTGTTATTGGAGTCAAGTACACTGAATGTATTTTAAATATACATATCAAATTACAAACCCAAGTACACTTCATTTGTATAAGCTGTAAGTTAGAACTCACTTTCACTGCCAGAAATAGCACTAGCAGGGTATATAAATTAAGGGAAAAAGACGACAGGATTATAAAGAAAGCAGTAGCAAAACATGCACAGTTAGAAGACGGTACATGAAGGAAGTAATGTACAATAGCAATCTGTACTGAAAATGCTTGCTAATTATTATGCTTAGAACAATCTGCATTTTGCAATGAGGCACCAAAACTCTTGGAGGCCAAAACCAAATCATTTTTCTTGCAGAAAAATTCAGACAAAAATCCTTAAAATTATGTTTATGTAAAAAACATAGTTATAAATAAGTTTGTACTTTCAGATTTGGTCTTATTTGCAGCGTGCCTGTATGAAAGTTGTAAATTATTACTTACTTAATTGAATATATATTTGTATTTGACATATGCAAATAGTTGACACATAGAAAGATGACATATATAAATAGTTTTTAGTCTCACACACTCTACCAAGCCTTGAAATAGCTCAAGTCTTGAACTACTAGCCATGCAATTAATTGTTTTTCTGTGGTAATTGGAAGCTTCAACACATTTAGCTGTGTTTTTTTTTTTGTTGTTTTTTTAATAAAAATCTGTTTCCAAATTATGAATACTTGCTCAGAGTTTGTGCCTGAGCCTGCACTTTGTGCTCCTTGAGAAATTAATCTTAACAGAAAAAGATCAAGTAAGTGTGTGTTCTGAAATCTATGTAGAACAGAAGGTTCCTCTCCCTCTCCTCTCCTCTCCTCTCCTCTCCTCTCCTCTCCTCTCCTCTCCTCTCCTCTCCTCTCCTCTCCTCTCCTCTCCTCTCCTCTCCTCTCCTCTCCTCTCCTCTCCTCTCCTCTCCTCTCCTCTCCTCTCCTCTCCTCTCCTCTCCTCTCCTCTCCTCTCCTCTCCTCTCCTCTCCTCTCCTCTCCTCTCCTCTCCTCTCCTCTCCTCTCCTCTCCTCTCCTCTCCTCTCCTCTCCTCTCCTCTCCTCTCCTCTCCTCTCCTCTCCTCTCCTCTCCTCTCCTCTCCTCTCCTCTCCTCTCCTCAGAAGTTGCACACCAGCTTACTCTTACACATAAAACTTTCTCTATCATTTTTCCCATCCAGAACCACTTGGGCAAGACAGTGTTGACTGAGCAAATTTTTTCACAAAATGGGGTTTTGACTGTATAGGTACAAGTGCAGCCTCACACAAGGTTGTTTTTCCCTCATACTCTCATGACAAGATACCAGATCAATTGCTGTAATTAGGAATTCAACACATTCTAATTCTGGAAAGCAAATAGCATTCTTAGTGCAAACCTTTACTTGGGGGGAAAAAAAAAATCACCGCACTAAGCTATAATTCCCAGAAGTCTTCGAGGGAACATTTTAAAGCTGGCAGAGCAGAGATAAATGCAAAGAAAGAAAACACTTTGAAAGCATCTTTCAAGCAAAACATTTCAAAGTGCTACCAATAAAAAGCCAATAAAGACTTCCATTACCACATCACTTTGCAATTGTAAACCTGTGCTTTTTTTTTTTTTTTTTATTAAACAACAAAACAAATACCTCTGAGAAGTCACCACCCAAATAGTCCCAAAAGCAACAGCCTGGGAGCTAAAGACTTTAGGTGAAAAATAAAAGAAAGCCTGCAACTCCTGACTCCCCAGATAACCTGAGCAAGGTTCTGCCTTCAACAAAATGGAGAGAAGCCACAGAAATGGGCTGAAGCAGGTTCTGTTTCCCAGTTTCATAGCTGCTAGGACAAAGCTAGCCTCTCTTAGATTTCAAGGCATAGCTAAAGGGAAAAGAAGCCAGCAAAAATATCACTCATAGCTCTTGTTAATCAGATGGTATCTGAAAACATGACAAAGCAAGGCTAAGAACAATCCAGAAGGCATCTGGAGACTAGCCCTTCCATTGAGGTAGAGGCACTGACTTTAGAGAAAGAAAGTTCAGCTTTCATTTTTCATTTTCTTTTCTTTTCTTTTGTTCATTAATAAATGCAGCATACAAAAAGACCATGTTCTTGCCTTACAATTATTCCCTGCTTGTCCTTACTGAAAGCAGCTAATCGAAGAAACAAAGTGGTTATCAGAGTTGCTGTCTGATGTAGAAACAGTTTTGGGGTTGACAGCCACAGAAGCGGAGAAGAGGTTTACCTGGGATCTTAAGCAAAACTAATCAATAGTGTTGATCTCTTGCACAGAAACCTCTGTCTGCTCTTTTTTAAAGACATTTATCTTTCTGTCTTTTCATGAGATTACAGGATTTGATTACAATGGGTAAAAAAGAACATGATAACATTTTTTTTTTTTCCCCTAGCTTTAAGTGCATTGTCTCACTTCTGCATCTTTTGGGACATTTGGGGTAAAACTGACTTCCACTGGAGCCAACAGAAAACATCCCATTGACTTCAGTAAAATAAGGATGCCCATCATATTTTTTGAGACGAATGGTAGTAGAATCTTTTTTAAAAAAATATAGCAATGTAATTCTGCCAGCAGACATGACTTTACACACATTCCCATTTGGTTTTGATAGTTTCTTGGGTGGCTCTAGTAAGCCCAGAGTATCTGTGGTGACAGTAAGCAAAGAACAGCACTTTTGATCTCAAAGAGCATTTGGAAAAATCTACTAATTCAAAAATTGTGGTGATGATGCAAATGCAACAAGCTTTGTGTATATACAAACCATACGGCTCGTACCCCTGCTCTGCCACCACCTCTTGGCAGCTCTTCACTGAAGCTGTGCTCTGATCAGTACAGATACAGGGGACTTCATGGAAAATGTCCCCATATATAAAGTAAAGCAGCCCTGCTCTCCTGTTTAGATGATACTGTGCAGTTCAGACAGCTATAAAGGCAACAGTGGTCTTCCAAACATTCTTTCCCAATGAATAATTTGGGAGGTTAGTGAAAAAATAGCCTCAGGATCATTAATTCTGGTAAATGAGCAGTCCCAGAGAGTGATACTGGATTCCCGTTAGATTATTCTTAGAAGCGTTAGTAGTGGCAGAGGGGTGCTCTGCTGAAAACACGGAACAGTATTGTGTGCTGTGTTATCCCTGTTACAATAATGTCTCCTGTGTCCCTCCTTGGTCTGCTTTTCCAAGTTTTGCCCTCACTTTGTTCAGATTGGCACTCGGAAGCCCTGAGATGGGACAAGGAACCCAAGAACAGCCCTGGGACGCGAGCCATACGTGGTGGGGTGAGTCAGCCTTGACGGGGGAGAAGAGCAGAAGAGCCCTGCTGTTTTCTAGGGGAGACAGGCAGTTTGTGTGAGAACCAGAAAACACTCAAATGGAGCTCAAAAAGGTTGGGGGAATTCAGGCATCAGAGTCAATACTTCTCTGTGGCACTAAAACTTAGTATGGGAAATTGTGCAAATGACTTTTACCTCCCTGAAAATGAAGGCTGGTGATGAAACTGCAGACATGGGCTTATATGATCCCAGTGTGACAGGGCTCCTATAAAATCATTTCTCCTTTTGTTGGCTGTTTCTAACCCACATTTTAGAAACACATAAACAATTTACAGCAACAAAGGGCTTTTTTCTCTGACCTGAATGTAATAATTACAGCATTTAGTTTATGGCTCTCCTTTTGGAAAAAAAGAAAAAAAAATATGGGGGAGAAAAAAAAAAAAAGATGATGAGAGCAGAGGACACAGAGAGAGAGCCAAAGGAGCTAAGTGACAGATGGTCACTGAATGACCATGCAAAGCCATAACATTGGAGATCCTGGATAGGACCCTGGTCCTAGGTATGAATAGCATGGTGCTGTTTCCAAAACGTAACTAGGTACTTTTGAAACATAACTCTAACATCACTCTGAAGTATTTTTAAAACTCCTCAATATTGTGCCTGGGGGGTAGCTATTTTTTTGCTTTGGCGGTGATTTCAGGAATGAATTTTGGCAAGCTCAGCTGAGTTCCCTGACTGCACAGTACATGGTAATGTTCATTATGATTATATCAAATATGATCCATTCTGTGCAGAATTAAATTTGATCTAATTTTGAAATGAATTCAAACTCCTTAACACTCAGGTGCATTTTGGAACCAGATTTTTCCCAGTAATTAGTCCACCTCTCCTTAATGGTTAATTTTTTCATTTTGAACAAAACTCTTAATGCCTTTCACATTACTGCTTTTAGCAGGGAAAATATATATTTTTTGTTAGAGGTTGAGAAACAGCACCTACGGACCAGAAAGACCTGAGAGCTCCCTTGGTGCTCTGTTCCTGAAGCAGCAGAATGCCTTTCCAATCTCCAATGCTGAAGCTCTGGAGAGTTTTGAGCGTTAAAAGTTTCTAATCTTTTATTCTGCTTTACTCATCCCGCGATACATATTCATGAGGAAGGTCATTATAGCAGCACCCAGTAGTGTGGCTCCAGTTTCGAGCGGTGGCACTCAACGTTTAACAGCCAAACTCACAGAAGAGCATTGCAGAGAACTGAGCACTGAGGTAGTTAGAAGAAAGCAATTTTCTGAAACCTAATGAAACCAAAAAGTTTTCACTTACATTATCAGACTACCAGTGGGAAAAGAGATTTCTAACTTACTTGAGTCTGTCTTCCTCCAGATTCTAAAATGCCACTTTGAGGGTGTTACAGCAGGGTGCTGCATAACACGCATTTCGGATGTGAGAGACAAGCTGCATGGGGCGAGCAAGGACCCTGAGAGGAAAGTCACAGATTCAGCTTGGTCTCCAAATTTCTGAGAAGGGCAGATCGAAATGACAGTGCAAGGATTCAGGTAGGGTAAGGTCTCTGACTAGTCCAGAACTTCACACCAGATTTGATGACACTGAAAATCTAGTATAAAACAAACTAACCACCAGGCCAGCATTAGGCAGTGGTTTAGCACAGAAGTGAGAATTTAGGGGATGCTCCTGGAGTCTCCTTCTGACCCCCGAGCTCAAAGGAACCCTGCCTGTCCCAGGGGGTTATCCCAAACCTGCCCACTCCTCCTGAATGTAAGAACATGCAAAGGCAACACAAAGCTTTCCTCCTTTAAAGTTAATGTCACAAATACCTGAAATCCCCAAACATCTCTGAGTGCTGTGCCTCCCCTCAGTCCATTTGTACAGTATAAAACTATTTTTCAAGTCTTTCATGACAATAAAACTGCATGCAGACATACTTACAGATGAATATACACTAGATAAAATGTTGCTACCATTCATACATGTACATTTGTTAATATTTCCAAATCAAACATTTTATTCAAATTACTGCCTCTGTCAATGACAACATATTTCAATATATATGTCTGTGTGGGTTTGGATGAATCAGTAGCAGTGAATATAACATATAAACAATGAATTTCTAAACCACAGACTGGATATTACTGTCTTATAAACTGTGCTTTGCCTGAGAATTTGACTCGTTAGATTCAAATACTTCTGTGTGTAAGACCAGCAAAGGATAACACAACAAGATGAAAAGAAGCATCCCTATCCCCTAGCTGAGTCTACCTCCTCTCCCTAGTCTTTGCTTACAAACATTATCTTCTTTTTCCTTTCACCTTTTGCAGGTTGGAAATTGCAATTTGTGGCATGGAGGAGGAAAGTTAACTCCATCAGTTCTTACATATTTATGCCTTGACAGCTGGAATATGCAACGCTAAAGCAAGATGTTGGTGCAATCACACATTTTCTTTAGGCGACTACAGAAGGAAAGATCTTGGTGCTGCAGCGAGTCCTTTGTGTGTAGCCTGGGGCTGTGTCCTGGTTTCAGTTAGGACAGAGTTAATTTTCTTCCTGGTAGCTGGTAGAATGCTATGTTTTGGCTTAGGATGAGAAGAGTGCTGATAACACCCCAATGTTTTAATTGTTGCAGAGCAGTGCTTACACCAAGCCAAGGACGTCTCAGCTTCTTGCTCTGTCCTGCCAACGGGCAGGCTGGGGGTGCAGCAGGAGGTGGGAGGTGACAGACCTAGGACAGCTGACCCAAACTGGCCAAAGGGGTATTCCATCCCATCTGGGGTCCTGCTGAACAATATATAGGGGTGGCTAGCCGGGGGAGGGGGGCTGGACTGCTCGGGGTTAGGCTGGGCATTGGTCAGCAGGTGGTGAGCAATTGCATTGTGCATCACTTGTTTGTGCACATTATTAGTAGTAGTACTGTTATCATCATTATTGTTATTATTATTATTATTGTTATTATTATTTTCCTGTCTTAATAAACTGTATTCTGCTCATAATGTTGCTCTGGAAAGTTCTTCCTGCTCCCCTAAACTTTGCCTTTCCTGTGCTTGAATTTGCCTCTGAGCATTGGCCAACTGAGAGCAGGGGAACCTGAAGCACATTTCCATCTGTGTCTCTGCATCAGCAGGGTGACCTGGAGATCCAGTGGAGATGTGTCCCTGCTGCAGAACCCAGGCTGGCCACTGGCACACTCGGGGCTGCCAAATTTCACACTCCCACGGCACATGTGTGAGGTGGTGCTGCTGGGGCTGGCCGAGCCCCTTGGCCCTGTTGGCACCATGCTGGCTGAACGTGGAGGATGCTTTTACTTAGCTGCTCATTCATCCTATTTTTTTACATCTTTTTTTTTTTTTCAGCCAGAAAATGGCCTTCTCTTTCCAGTAGTTTTAAATGGCAACTTAGTTTCCAGTTTTTATTGTTTTTGAAGGAAGAAAAGATGAGATTTTCCACAGCTCAAATAGCTTTTATCAGAATATTTTTAATATTAAACAATAATGCCATTCACTGAGTTAAAACCACCACTCTCCAGAGACTATTAAAAATTCAGTAACCTTGGCAACAAAATAAAATGCGATACTGGTTTAGTTGTTTAAAATGAGAACATACACCATTATGTGGGGGAACATATTGTTAACAGATTGGTTTGGGTTGTTTTTATTTTCCTAATCATATGGCTCCATCTCACATTTCCTCCTCTCACTTCCTTAAACATTCCAGTATTAGAAAATACCTTTTTTTTCTTTTTTTTTTTTTTTTTTCCTGTCTTCATAAAGCTTGTCCTCCTTCACAGAATGACATCTGATCAGGGACAAACATTATGCTCTGAAACAGGACCAGAAAATGCCCAGGAAGTGGTGCCAGAGCCTATAGGAACACTTTTCAGCTGAAAATAAATGGAAAATAAAACTATGCACTCAAGAAATTTTTCAAGGCAAATCGAGTAGTCACTCATGATTATTTCATATCAAATCTTTTAGAGATGGCATAAACTTGTTCTATTCAAGCTAGTGCTTTCCAGAAGTCTAGCTTTGCTTTTAAAAAGACTAAAAAGTTCACGAAGAGGTAGATAGCATGTGTTTTGGGTTGGGAAAAAGTGAGCAGAAACATTTCCTCCAAGGCAGGTGCATGTTCAGAAGCTGAGCTGTATGCGAAGAGGTAAGTCAGTGAGTTTGGGAGGTGCTATGGAAACGTCCTGGAATAGTGGGAAAAGCAGCACATCTCACCAGGGCTCAAAAGCCCTGTCTCTGTAAAATCTGACTTCTTCCAGGCTGGGACTTCTTAGCATAGGCTCCTGCTGCAGTCCCTGGGATGGGTGCTGGCCCCAGTAGCCTGTACCACCAAAGCCACCAGTGGGCTCCACCTCCACGGGCCCCAGCTCATGCAACTGGGGCTGGAATTGCATCTGCCATGCATGTCCACACACTCCTGCCTCGGGAGGCTTATGCCAGCTTACTCTTACTGGTTTCAGGCACCTTTTGACCACCAAAAAGCTAGCTTGAAATAAAATCCAATCCGTGTAAGTTTGGACTGATGGTCACAGACTTAGAAATCTGTGTGTGCCCCTGTTAATTATTGGCATTATGCTCTGTCTTGCAAATTATGAGGCAGAAGGAATACAAGAATTATGAAGCACTGTTTCTTTTGTAGCGACAGATATCTCAGAGATCACATAGCACTGGGATTACAAATGAAAACTGATCTTGTATTTGGCTGCCTGGGTTTTTGTGTGTGCATTTGCTTTTACAAATGATACCAAAGTATTCTGCTCATTCATTTCAGGGGTTTGAAGCCGTAGGTTTAGGCTATCTAACAAGGAACTCCAAAAAGTGCTGTATGTTTTCTTTTTCTTTTTTCTTTTTTTTTTTTTTTCAAGTTTGTGAAATAATTTGTTTCCCCAGGCTACTGATAATATGGATTTGGAGCACAGCTTTTCCAGATTTATTTAATAAAAGGTTACCATTTTTCTTCTAGCAGAAACAGGCAGAGAAAAGAAAGCTATTCTCCTGCACACAATGGAAGGTAGGATTATAGAGTAAACGCAAGGGAGATAAGAAAGGTGAATCAATTTAAATGACCTTTATTCAAGCTCCATTGAAACAAATGAATAAGAGGATTTATCCCCCAGAAAATAAAGCTGAAATAAGAAAATAATGACTAAATAGCAAACTAAAGGGAAAATTCCAATTATATTGGAAGAGATTTGCCAAGGGTTTCTTAGTTTAAAATTAAAAATAACTAAGAGTATGCTAAAACTTGTATAAATTAAAGCTGAACAAACATAATAAAACCACTTGGATAGTTAAGCTGGGAGTAGGATATAGTGCAGTGTTTGCAGCTGAGAAATGGCTTTGCCTGTCTGCACCATTAACCTTCTGAAATTTAGTCCTCCTACCTTATGGACCAACTGTTTTAGAGATTAATTGGCTCTTTAATCCTGTGAAATCCCGTTTTTATATTTCTTACATAGGACAGGACCCTAAATATTCCCTTGCAGAGCTGGCAAAAATGAAATAAATTAGCATTTAATGCATCATTCAGGAGCAATAGGTGTTTTTTATGATTTGGAGGGTCAGCTAGCCCCTGTCACAGTGAATGGGATCCTCAGCGTGGCAGTCAGTGCACAGCTGGGCAACACAGAGGCATCCCTGAGACACATTTCCAGCATACGTACAAATACCTGCTCCCACAGCCTTTTTTTTTTTTCTTTTGTGAAGCTTAAAACTTGTTTCTTCACCTCTTTTTGATATAGCAATCCGCCAAATAAAACCATTAATTACATGATGATAAACTGCTACCAGTGTACAGATCCTGGGCTAACAGATTTAAGCAAAGTGATGGAATTTGGCAGCTTTCCTTTCCTAGCCAGATTATGTGAGTTGCTCCTAAACCCATTGATCCAGTGAGGCAATAATTAGTTTATTTAATGAGAAACAAAGGATTTCAGCCTGAAGAATTTATAGTACTAACAAGACAGGTTATTATTGGAAGCTATTTCATATAAAAACACTTCTTTCAGCCAACAAGAACATCGCTCCTTGACTAAAAAGACGGTATCGTTTATTGTTATCACCACAGGATTAGGCTAATGCTAAAAACTCCAGTGCACTTACAGAGTGATGTAGACCTTCCAGAGTGCCTGCTTTGGTTAGCAGCATTACTAGGAATTCCCCTTTGAAAACATCTTTGTACAGGGTGCAACCACATGCATGGATGGTTTTGGTCCTTCTCATTAATTATTATCCCAACAAAGAGGAAATTTCTTGCTGCTGTCTCCCTAGGATAGCTGCTGGTGGTGATGTGGTGGGCAAGGTAACAAGACTTGGAACTGGAAATGTCAGATTTGCTTCTCAGCAGAATGTGCCCAAGAAGTATTGGTTTCAGCTGAGGGGTTCAGCACAAGCTGAACGAGCAGAAAAATGTGTGTTGAACTTTCATGATCCTGAAGAATGCCTTTTTCGTACCTCTGAGCACAATTATATGTTCTGAAGAGGCAATCTAAGCATAGCATTTAATTTAACTCAGCAGAGAAGTAGCAACTACTGCTGATAGCAGAAACGAGCAGAGAAACAAAAACTCTGCTGAGCAAAAGAACAGAACAAACCAAGACCACCAGGAGCCAACTAACTGAAAAATGCAGCTCAAGAGCCTCTCTTCATCCACTTGTGCTGTGCTGGGGCAGGTATAAAAGCATCCAAGGCCCTCCCAAGGCTCTCCCAAGACTGTGGAAAGAGACCCCTGAAATGCAAATACATTCTGTGGACAAGCACGTCTTACAGTCCCAAGAAATTAAAGCAGTAGCCAGGAGGTATGAGGTTGTCTCCATGCTGTTTGAATTATTGGAAATAGGTAGTTCATGACTCTGGCTTTTGTTTTTGTTAAGTTGTGCTTGCAACACATTTCAGCTGAGAGCTGTGAGCAAAGATGCTAGGACAGACTAATATTGTTTCTCTCTGGAGTTGTCTCTAGTTCTGGCTTTCATCAGAAACTTCACAGTTTCTTCTGCAGATTACTATTTCTTACTCTCCAGCACACGTTTTGCAAATAGTCTAGACAATTCGGATGTTTTTAAGGAAGAAATGTGATGATGAGAAATATTTTGTGGCAAAACTTTGCTCATAACATAAATATTTAGATGGGCGTGAAGTTGTTGAGCTATTTATTTGAAAACCTTCAATTTATAGGCAGGTCTGTCCCAGATCACTCTGTAATATCCCCATCGTACAAGTAGTAAGTGAGTTTACACAAAAATATAACAAGATCATCTGTTGTACTTCTCTTTGCTTACATAGACACTTGAGTATAAAAATACTGTGATTAATTTGAGGAATTATTAGGCTTACTGAGTTCTTAAACAATTCCCCTACTAGAAAAAATTAGAAACATTTAACTAAAAGAAGAGTCAGCCATCTCTGTGGATGTTTTAAGAGGTTATTTAAATCTTATAAATATTTAAAGGATTGCATAGAAGCTAATGGATTTTTCAGCAAAACAAAACAACAGGTTTATGAGAAGCAGCATCTTATCTTCTCCTGAACCAATTAAATCAAAGAGTAAATCCTATGTTCTGACTGTATTTTGAAAATTGCCTCCATTGAACTGGAGTGTGGCTCTGGTGAGTTACAACTGGGATTTTGCTGAAAATAACGTGGACCTCTTCCAGCTTAAACAGGTAAAGACACCACTACGGGAACATCTCCTGGCCTTAAAGAAACAGTGCCAAGATGCACGCTTCTTGTCCTTCCCTTTCTTTGATGCAGATAAAATATCCCAGCTAGTATCTGATTCCTGTGCTCATTTTAAATGTCGATATGCCTCCAGACATGTCTAGAACTTTATAGTCTAAAAGAGTAGGCGTGACCTTACTGAGAGTGTTGAAAGAGAAAGTAGGGCTGAGATACGTATGGCCTGCTATGCATTTTCTCGGCATTAAATCAGATTAATATTGTAAAGAAAAAAATTGTTTGCACTTAGCATGCAACAACTTCTCTTTCCCAACGTTGATGACTGGGTGCACGCTTACACATATATTTACAGAAAAACTTGCAAGGTGAGCACACACTTAAGCTTGTGGGGTTGCCTTTGCTTAGCTAAATCCTCACAGGGTGTATCTTTGCTGCTTGTGAGAACTCGGAGGATTACCACAAAATCTCAGTTTGCACCGAAACAAAATGCAGCCAAACACCTTCAACATATATCATTCTCAGGTAAGAGACAAAAACATGATTTTTTGAAGAGCAAATAATCTGGTTTCATTTACCTCCACACAAAGCTGGTGTACGCCATGTCTAATTGATAGAAGAAAACCTATGCTACTGTAACCCTTGAATCTGTAGAAAGTTTAAGGTGATGTGAGTGATGTGGTTTTTTTGTGTGTATGTGTTTTTAATGGTGTACTTTATTCTCACCAAGCAAGTTGACAAATGTTTAAAAGAAACCTCAGCTGAAGGAGATTCTGCAGAAATACTGTCCCCCTAGCAACACCGTTACTATGCACAAGGAGTATATAAAATGTTATTCCCCTAAAAAACTGTGTTCGAGAAGGAAATAAAATTTTATTTTATTTTTAAATAAAGATAAGGGGCTTGCAACTGTTTCATGTAGCTCTTAATATATTGTGAACAGAATTTGAATAGACGCAGAATTCATAATATAAACTCAGAATAAAGACTGCAGCACTGAAGCAGATAACTAGTGGAACTAGAGATACAGATCTTTTCTGTGAAAAGTGTGTTTCCACCATTATGCATTGGGAGAAAACAGAGCATTTGATTTTGATTCCGGTGAAAGAGAAGTAAAGAGGACAATAGCATCCACAAAGGATAGCTGCTATAATAATAGCAGAGCAAATATGAATGGGGGAGGCTTGTGGCAGCCTAGTTATCTCCTAGAAGAGGCCTAGACCCTGCAAAGAGAGATGTGTCACAAAAGAAAATCCTGCAAGGAAGCAAAGTGAATAGGAGAGGAAAATGAATCTTTTCAGTGTCCACATGAAGGATGCACTCAGAATAATGTGCCTCTAGAAATAAATCCTCTCTGCTCTCTCAGAAGCTCACTTAGGAACCAGAGCTTACAGACGATTAATGATTGATGGTAGTTAATGAATGTTGCTGTGCCGGTGCAGTTGACGACTGACTGGCAAGAAGCATCCAACATTTTTAAAACCTCTGTTATATCCTCCTGTTAAGAGGAATCATATCACCAGCAATCTCTAAGCATATGTGTTGAATTCATTGCTTTCAGTGATTGCAGCTTTGTCTTTTTAAGACAAAGCATTTGTGCATTGTTGTATGCGGTGCATGTCTGTCACCTTGCTGAGAGACACTGAATAAGATCTGTCAGGTGATCCTGCCACATTTGATCACCAGAAGCAAGGGGTTCCTTTCTGGTCTAACGGCAAAAACACACACAAAAGACGGACTGAATTGCTGAGATCCTCAATTGTGCACGACAAAAGCTCACACGCTGCTGCCCAGCGACAGAAAAAAGAGGAGCAGACATTAGCAGAAGGGTTTTACTTTCCCAGCTGAACGGACCTAACTCAGGTACAGCCCAAGGGACTTCCTTTGATTTTCCACACCCATGTTGGCAAAAAGACTCCCTAAAACTGCATTGTTTGCACTTGAGATATAGATTACCAATTATACTGCATGTCTTATATGGCAGCTGTTTACAAGAAAATTACATTGTTTATATATTTATGCTGCAGTTAACGAATTATCTTAAATGTCAAGTTGCTTGATCTAGAAATAAGGGAGTTTACTGTATATTTTAAAGCACTGCAGTTGTTGGTAAATTGCATTTAATGTAGAATTATAGACATTTAAACATCATTTGAAAGGAAAATACCTTCCCAAGGGATTCATCTGACATCATAGACTCTGAAAGTGAAGACTTAGCAATTTGTAAATGTCAGAAGAACAAAAAGACCACAACTTCTGAGCATGATTAGTCACATGCCACTAACAGTTTAAATAACAGTTGCACTGTACTGCTATCGATTTCTTATTGCTTTCCTCAAATTAATCTGATGGCTGTTCATTTATCATTAAGGAGGTCAGTTCACGGACTGGACCCAGCAGTCTGTGAAATAATGATTAAAAGTGAACCACATCTGTCATTCTGCATGTAAGAGCCATCTATAACCTTGTCCTCACTGCCACCTTCTGCACCACCCAGCAGCCCTTGTTATCAGCTAGGAACTTTTTTGCCTCCTGGTGTTTTCTTTGCTCATGTAACATGCATGAGAAGATACAGTCTCCTGGTCTACCTACAATCCCCATGCAGAAACCCAAATTTGAATGCCTCAAGGTGAAATGCCCGTTGTATTCAACTGCTGCTTATTTGGGAAAGTACCACCAGGATTTCAACTTGAATCCAAGTTTTGGGTGAAGGAAATCATTTTTTTCAAGGTTAGGAGGAATACATATGCCTCCAAACCTGTGATTTGGCCTCGTTGATCTGGCCAAACTGCATAGAAGCAGCACTCCTGCAGCACTCTTATGACCTAACGACTAACCCTCAGCCTCCCAGCAGACCTCCATCACTGCCCAGAGGCAGCTGAAGAACAACTCGTCTGTCACTTTGGTTCCCAGAACTACAGGGCTGAGTTTCAACAGACTGAGACTATGGGCTGTTCCACAAATGAGGGCTCTGGCGGCACCTAGTCCTGATGTAGACCCTTACTTTTTCCAGAGTCACAACAGTGAATCATACTGGTTTTAGCAGTGAGTATTAGTCCAAAATTTCAGAATTGTCTTGTCAGTACTCTAGTTTGTACCTGTGCTGGTTAGAGCAGTAAACTAGCCAATTTATATGAAATCCCACTAGCAAAACTCATATTAAACTACAGCCTCTCAATGAATTACTGTGTAATTTACACTTTCTGAGCCAATAGTGTCTTTCTGTACCTGTCTAGCAGCAGATCCTTAGTCAGTGCAGAGGGAGCTTTGCTATTAATTATAATGATAATGCAGTATGATTTGCATTTGCTTCATACATTATAAATTTTATATGAATAATAAGGGGAGTAGGAATAAATACCCAAAGAAAATGCATAATGGGTTATAATACCAAGACATGGATTCCAGAAAGAGAACAGAAAACAACTCCTGAGAAGTATTTTGTGAGAAATCTGAAGAAAACAAAGTCTTAATGAAACTGACTAAAAACAGAAATTAAAACAGCCCCAGGAAGAGTGTTATTTCTGTGTATTTTTCTCCCAAGTAACTTGGGATTTAGGAGATGAACATGCTATGACATTAAATATGAGATTGAATAGGAAGAAGAGAAAGGAGGAAGAATGTGCAAAATGAGGAAAAGGTAAAAGAGATACATGCATTAAAAATGGTAAATTGGCACTCAAGTAAGAGTGACAGGAGTATGATAGATTAATCAAAGGATTTTCTTCCCCAACAACAGAATCATTTCAAGCATGTTTCACTATGTCTTCTTATTGCATGAAAATGTATTTGATCATTACAGGCTATGAAAAATGACAGCGACACTTTTTCTTCAGCTAGAGGGACGGACACCTCTTATGAAAGGAAGACTGGGCTACAGCAACGTGAGGACCACAAAAAAGTGATGCTAAATTTCTTGTCCCAACCAAGCCTTTGAATTCCATGCACCTTTTCTACAAAGTAAACATTTCATTTGCTATATGCCAGGACAGCTCTAATAAGTAATTAGCTCACAACTTGAAAATCCTTAAATGACAGAAGTGTGATGCCAGGGGTACGTACTGTTATTTTGGAAGAAGGAGAAGACTCACACATGAAACTACTTTAAAATTGGAAACCCATTGTTTTTAAACATTAGGGTAAGGAAGACTGCTGTTGCCAAGCCTCTATTCTTTGAGATTTTTATAGGGAATACCATCTCATATATCATCTAGCATTTCATTATATTTCATGGTAATGCTTGAGTCATATATCATATTTTCTAATAAATCTTAGATTTGTGAGCCTAGCTGAGTATCAATAATGTTACCTTTCAAAATACTGCTTTCACCATTGGATACACAGTACTATGTCTTTCACGTGTTTTTTTGCAGTTCATCGAAATGAAACATGACACCTACTGTAAATGATATTCCCATTTAGTGCTTAATGATACATCTGCTTCCCATCATCGACAAATTCGATGGTTTGCTAAACACGTATTTTGTTCACTGACAACCTGTATGGCAAAGTGAAGGTTCGTTAGCTTCAGCCTATCAGGCACTGAATCTGGAGTAATCACGAGTTGAGACTACAAGCTAAAATGGCTTAGTTATTACAGTAGAAAAGAGTTTACAAATAATGTAGTTAACACTGCACTGACTTTGGGAGAACAGTTTTAAAATTAGACATGCCATCAAGTTCTGCTACTGCTTTCCACTCAAAGGGTAAAAACAATGCTCTATCAACAGGAACTCAACGAAGAAGCTACCATTGTTGGGATGGAAAGTGTAAGAGAGAAGGAATATTATATGTTTTCTTTACGTTCTGGTGTACTCCATAAACCATATGGATACAATGAGAATTTCATAGGATTCATGTAGGAAATAGCTTAGTAAAGAATGATCTTTCAATTCCCCAAATCTGTGTCCTGTTTAGTTATCTTCAGGATGGGTAGCACCCTCTACTGCTGAATATGCAACTCGACAGGGTCAAGTACCTGATATGTCAGCCAGTTTTCAAGAGTTTTTTGATGACTGAACATGAAAATTACACTAGACCTACAGGATAGTAATTTTGTTTTTGTTTTAAGTAAATCCAAGAAAAAAGGGTTAAACAGCTTCTGTATTTGTATAAATTAATTCTACATTTTCGTTGTCTTTTTTCTTTTTCTTTTCTTCTGTTAGAGTCTAGGTATTTCTAAAGAAATTTTCTGAATTTTGACAATCAGGGAGAGTCCTTCAGCAGTATCAACTGTTTCTTAACTCCACCAAGGCAATAATCTTGAAGAAGTTAAGTTTACATGCTTTTGTTGTCATGTGCTCTTAGTAAAAACCACAGTTAGCTTGTGATTGGTGTCCTGACTCTATGTGAAAGACATGTTGCTTATCTTGTTATATCTCATATGAGTGGCTGTTGCATTGCTTTCAAAATCATTCAGGGACATTTTGATTCTGTGAACTACTACACTAAGTTGCCTCTCTGAAAAAGTGAGATCTAGAAGTTTCAGAGTGAGGAAAAATCATTATTTTTCCTAATTTCAGTTATTTTCTAAGGCAATTAAAACTTTATTTGATAAAAATTAGAAAAAATAGTACATGGGTCCACATTTTAAAGATGCTTCTTACACACCATATGTATAATATAGCTTTACATAATGACAAATAGGCTGATTTCTATAAACTGGAAAATACCAGATTTCTACGTAATTAGTGTAAATTGTTAGTATAGCTAGATGATGATTTCAAAAAGAATCTCAATGGTAGGAGTTTATGTCCTGGCCTAAAATGGGTTAGGTCTCATGGCCGTGATTACACTGAGCAGCCCTGAATTAAAAAATCCAAGCTGCATCTGGTCTGGTTTCAGCATCCAGTCACTAAATGGACAAAGGAATGGAAGTGGCCAACACTGTAACCTTGTCAGAGGCCCCAGACGTCCTGGCCTACTTCAACAATAACCACATTTTTCAAAGGATGGACATCCACAACTTTAGAGAAAAATGATGCAAGAAATGTGTGTGCAGAAAGAAAAAATCTCCATTTCTACCTCTGAAGAGAAGTTCGCCCAAGCTTTCAGCTATGCTGGCATGCAGAGAGGCAGAACTGCCTCCTTTCTCCATTTTTCTCACGCTGGATTGAAAAACCAGGAGCAGATGGCTCTCCAGCCGTCACTCAGAAACCTCAGACGCACACTTCTCTGACAACGCATCGAACTCTTACAGGTTGACCGTGATCCTGAGTGTCCCAGGGACTTGGCCTTGTCAAAATAAAGATGACCTCTAAATGAAACTCCAAATATTAAGATGTCTGAGGTGCTACTGGGGGATGCCAGAAAGTTGACTTAATGTGAGCCTTTCACCTGAGTTTCAAGCCTTTGCCATGCTCACATCAGGTTAAAGGAAGAATAAGAGACAAATCATCACTTTTGATCTTGCCTGTCACTCAGTATATTTCCTCCTAAGAAAGCTGATAGCTCAAGGGATACCTCCCAGGTACTGTTTTTTTTGGCACCTGTCCCAATAGAGAAAGTAGCAACCCATTTGTCTGAAAGACGGTTCAATATTTAATGTCATTTTTTAATTTTATATTAACCATTTTTTTAAAAGTCAAAATTCTACAGTGTCTTGACAAAATGAGATCCATTAACTGAAGTCCCCAGGCCTGCTAACTTCTCTTTCTGACATGATGATCCTCTGTCATAACACTCACAAGAAGAATGGAGACAAGGTGGCTGTGGTGAGTGCTGCCCTTTCTATCTATCCCGTTCTAGACTTGGGGCTGAAAGCTGTTTCCTGCCTTGGTGCTATGGCTCAGTCATCAGGAGTCTGCAAAGGTATTGTAGCTAAAGAACTCCCTTCTCCTTAAGCCTCAGGAAAAGAGTGGAAAAAGAAAATGATAAAAAAAGAAAAAGGAAAAGGAAAAAGAAAATGATAACGGGACCCTCTTCAGTTTTGCTCCTCCAATTGATTACAGCAGCACTTGGCAGACCTCAGGAAGTTCACCTCTCAAAAGAAAGACAATGAGATTGTCACCTACGAGAACTTTAAAACAATATGACTACTAGCCACTTCAAGGTGAGCAAACAAACATAAAACAACAACGACAAAGAAAATGACCAAACCCAAAACCAAACCTATGCCACCTTTTTTTGCTGGTATTTGGCAGCTATGTATGATCCTGCTTGCAGGAACATAATTCAGGGGCTTTGCTACCCACACAGAGACTAAGAGGCCTTTAGCCCCTTTAAAGCAGGACTTAGTGCCTCCCTGCTTGCTCCATTGGTTTGCAGGTGAGGGATTGCCCTGGTGCCCTCCTTCCTTGCTGACCTCAGGCAGGATATGGAGGCACAGAGGGGAAAAAATCTCACTTGTAATTAGACCTGTTTTGCTGCCACCCATCCTCCCTCCCACCCAGGCCACTGAAATGCTCATTTCTTTGTGCTGCCCTGCCTTTGTCTCTGTAATAACACCAATGCTTTGCTGAGGGACTCACGGCCATCTGGGCTTTGTCCCTCAGCTCGTGGCTGCCACCACTGCTTCAGCCCTTTGCTGCATGCCAGAGCACGGCTTCAAGCTACATTGCTGTGCTGATGTTTCCTTTGCCTTCATTTTTCACTTACTCAGCTCCAAACTGGCTTACACCTTTTGCTCCAGTTCAGCCAGCAAATGAGGGGAAAAAAATGTTCACAACCTTAGACATGTCCAATGTGATTTGAGTTCTTCAATGCTCTTCTCTGCCCTGTCCTGAAATTGCATGCAGCCCACTGTAGTTATTAAAAGAAATTCATTTCACCCTGACAAAATCCAAATCTCAGGAGCTGAAGCTACACTAAAAACAGTTTTACTGTGTAAAGCACTTGATGAAAGGATAAAGCGATGGCCACGTTACCTCCTCTCATCTGTATCCCTACTTGGCCAGGCACAGACTCCATTGAGATGAATAGAAAGACTTCCATTGATATCAATGGGCTGGGATTCAAACTCTTGATGTCTGTGCTTTGAGAGATTGAGCAAAAAGCACATTTGTATCACATTTAATTGTGGCAGTGGAATGAAATAGCACCTGTGCCTAAGGGAAAGAGAAGGGAAAGTTAACAAGGGGCTATGAAGAACAGTAAGACATGGCGAACTGCTGCCAGTGGAAATAACGAGGAGTCTAGGAGACATATTTTAAAGCGACTATTTAAAGGTTTAGCCTCTGCCTGCTCTTCATGAAAGCACAGTATTGACTTTTGTTAACGTTTGGCTCATTGGAAATGCACGTCCTACCTTCCTGAGATGCAGTGAAGAGCTGTGCACCTCCCTGGCTTTTCTCATCCTAGCTTCTGCCTTAATGCTGGTCCTAGCATCTGTGTATCTGCAAGGTGCACCTTTTCTCCCCAGAAAGACGTTCTCCTCTGCCTTCTCTGTGCTGAGTTTCTCTAGGAACGCAGGGCAATTTTCTTATGATATTCTGCTCCCACATACAGTATTTTCAAGCCCTGCCTCAGAGCACTGCAAGTGAGATATGCTTGGTGATATAGGTAACGCGCTTGGAGGATTAGCAAGGACTTCACGCCACAGGGAGCTGTAACTACTGTAATTTTCCCTCAAGACAGGAGATCCAGTCTATCCTGCTGCTTGATCCTTAAAATAGCCTCTTTACTTGTCTGTTTGCAAACTAGTTCAATTTTCTGAAGGTTCTCTCTACATTTAATGATGGATGCAATCAACTTTCTTATAAGAAGTTTCTTTAACATTTCCCTTGGCTACAAACAAATGTAAGCTTTGAGAAGTTGTATTTTAGCAAGAACGCCTGGGAGTTTGAAATGTTCATGCTCTTACTAGTATTACAGGTCACTGCCCTTCTTAGCATTTACCAAAGCTGAAACACTAAATAGCTTGTTATTTCTCTTTATAAATGTGTCTATGCTTGCACCCTGTAGTAACCTTAGTGTAGTGAAGAAAGATTAAACATTCATGCAATTTAGCTTAGTTCTAGTTTATTTTCAATTAACTAGAGAAAATCCTCTCAGACATAATAGGCTATTTTGTGCTTGGTTTTAGTTTGCCTGACAAAACTAAGCATTTAGGCTTCTGAGATAAAATCACTAATGTTATTCAATATAAAGTATAGAAAATGAAAGAATACTATGAAAAATTAATATATAGTTAAAACACTAATTTCAATAGTATTTTCCTTTTGCAGGTTGTTTTACACTTAAGTACCCCCAGAATGACCAACAGACAAAACCTTTTAGGGAAGAAATAGTATTACTACATGAGGTTTACTTCCTCACTTAAGGCTTCCCACATGTTTAGTTACAGTATTTTGAACATAAATCTTGCTCATACCCGATTTATCAAATTCACCTTATTTCCTCTGATGCCATTCTTGGCTGTTTTACCCCCAGTGAGCAGGGACGGTTTACCCAACTACCCTTCTTCCATATCATATTTAACAAGATGCCTCTTAAAGACATTTTCCTAACCTTACAGGTCCAGAAAATTAAGGTTGGCTAGTCAACATCTCCAATGGAGGATGCATACCTTTTGATCAAACAGAAAAGAAAATACAACCTCCGCACATGTTGGTGTTAGTTGTTAGCAAAGTCTTGCTGTCCTATTTGTATGGCAAATGAGGTCCAGCAGTTTCCACAGGTAGAAGATAAAGTACAACGGTGAAAAAAACAGGTGTACATGAGGATTCTTGGGTCAAACCCATTTAAATAAACATATTTAAAAACATACCCAGTTCAAATTTGCTGGTTCTGATTTTTCTGATCAGGAAGCCTTCTTCTCAAATGACTTCTGTCCAAGCTCATTAAAACCTTGGACTACAAACTCCCACTTCTCACATGGCTAATTTTTAGGCTTATGTGTTTCTTGTTTTTCTCCCTGACCAAAAAGTTATAAACTATTTTTTTTATTATTATTTATTTGTTTTTTGTAGCAGGACAAGGCATTGATGGGCAGTTGGCAGGGAGCTGTTATTTGGAAAGGTGAAATGGAAGAAAGGACAAGAAAGAAATGCAGAAAATCCTGGAGTACTTTTAAGCTGCCTGATACACTTTTCATATAAAAACCTGGCAAGAACTCTGGGATGGAACAAGAGAGTTACAAACATGTACAGTAGCAGTGGTACAGCAGACAGCAGTAGACACTTCACATCTGTGACAAATGCAGAAGTGACACCATTCTCATTCAAACTGATTCAGCAAAGATGAATGGCTGTGCAAAACAGGTAAGCATCATAGTCAACTCTCCTCCAGCAGTTCTCATTAAGCAAGCATTTCCTCTTGCCCTCTCCCTGTGACAGAATGGAAAAAAAACAAGTGCATCCAACTCTTCAGAGATACAAGCACTCCGGCTCCCATGGAACCTGCATTCAAAAAATCATTTGAACTGAAAAGGAGACTGATAAACATTTAAGAACAGTGGGGAGCTAATGATCCTTCTACAGTCCAAAGACACCACAATTATAGTAATCTTTACAGAAGATTGAGAACAGCAGCTCCTACCCAAGCACACCAGTGGGAAAGATTTCTCCTGGGACTGGAGTCCTCCTGACAAGTCGCAATGCCACAGAGAAGCTGTATTAGAAATGCAGGATGGTCACTGTTCTGGGGTGATTGCAAGGTCCATTTAGTCCTTTTCTTCACTCTTGGTTGTTCTGGACAGATAAGTGCAACTTAGAATCACAGACTTCATGATTTACACCTGAATCAAATTTTGTTCTAGTTTTCCGATTTTTAATCTTGCTTTTTATTTTATCTATTTGTCCTGCATAGCTTATCTCTGAAACTCCTCAAACATAGTTCTGTTTGTTTCATGATTGGCATCATAGCACACTGCTCTTCCATCTTCTTAAAAACAAAGTCTAAATTTTCCTATAGATTGCCCTGCCACTCAGCACTGCCGTTTATAAAGCCCTGTCACCACATTCAATTGCCAGTCTTGCCCAGCAAACAAGTATCACTCGGTGCTCTACGACTTAATGCAACCTTTGATTCCATGCCAGATCTAAAGGATTCAGGCCATAATGTGAAATATTTGAAGTTTTAGAAATTTGTGGAAATAAGAGGAATTTCTCAGGTGTTTAATATATTGTGTATGTGTATGATATAAATTCCTTCTTCTTGCTCAGAGCCTGCTTCCTCCCCTCCCAGCAAACCCCAAAAATCTGTGACATACTTTACACAACAGGATTTTTTTTTTATTAGTGACTTCAAAGAGCATCAAATATTAATTCTAACCCTGAGAACTAAGATGCCCCATTCTTGACTAAAACAATTCATTCGAGTACCTACTTTACACAGTGATGCTACTATATCTAGCTGGAGTTTACCTTCCCCCCAGCAACGCTCATACTTGGAACCACAGTTTAAGCCAGTACCAGGCTAGTCCTCAAAACACAGAAATAGGAAGGCCATTAATCTATCTCAATGCTGAAACAGTCTTTCTGGCCTGAATGAAGACAGATTTGTAGAAATTGTTCCTTGCAAAATGGACGATTGCATTTACAAACATTTGTCACTCTTCACACAAACAGGCCGCAGAAACTGTGCTCAAAATGATGGTGTCATAACCTTTTTCTCCGTATTCATATTATAAATTAAGGTTTAAAACCTAGGTTATTTTACACAGCAATCAGACTTAACTGGAATCCAGACTGATGCAACTTATTTTTCCTAATCAGGGAAAAATGACAAAAAACAAAACAGGGAATTCCCAGGACAATTCCCATTGCAAATAACTCTTAGGACAATTCCCATTCTGCTTTTGAAACAAATTTCTTAGAAAAGACAACAGGCATCTCAGCAGAGCTATTTTAATCTGTGAACCAGCAACGGCGTGATTGAGTGGTTACGGCTCCAACGCAAAATTAATGCAGCTTTGCACTCCTAAGAAAAAGCAGGGTCCCACTGGATCCCAATTACGGGGACTAGGGCAGTTTTTACAGTTAGAGACTCTTTTAAAAGAAAGATCTTTAATCTTAGACTAATATCTTAATTTTTCTCATTGTTTCAGTTGTAAAAGGATTTCCCATGATTTTCTGATTGGTTTTCTCACTTCAAACTTCCTACTGAGTTCCCATCCTTTGATCTCTATTAGGCTTTGTCTGCGCATAGAGATCACTTATTTTTATTTAGCAATAAATTTAACAAATTTAACAATATTCAGTTTCATTGTAAGGTTTAGGAGAAGAGACTCAAGGATTTCTTTTACGCAGTAAAGAAAGTTCAAGACGGAAAATGCTTTTCTGAGCCAAACAGTGCTCTTTTGCATGAATTTGAGACTGATTTTACTCCCATGCTTGAAGAAACGCAGAGTCTTTGAAGTCACTCCATCAAAGTCAACAACTACACAGTAATAAGGAAAAAAAAAAAGAGCTGTTTATGTCTTCTTTTTTGTTTGTTTCTTGCCTTAATCTGGAGAAATAATAAAAATCAGCTGATTTATGATTGTTCTTTGTGCAGATAAGGCATGACAAATACATTCAAAAATGCAGACCAAATACAGTTTTGATAAAAAATTCAGGATTCTTTCCTTTTATTTTCAGGCAGTGAGTTTCAACTCTTCCTTTTGATTTTTATTATTATTTTTTTAATTCACATTATTCAAGATGGTCTCCTTTATTTGCTTTATTAATATTTCTGATGCGATGGGAAGAAAGGTTCTGCTGCACCTTTGACATTCAGAATCAAAAACATATTGATTCAAAATAAGTGAATCTCGCTAGTTTCTTTCAATTTTGTTTCCATCACACAACTGTGAATTATAACTTTGATACAGTGGCTGTAAGAAATATAAATAAGGGGGAAAGTCTCATGTATAAAATTAAACTCAGAAGAGGACTGAATGAACTAAAATGAATTAACTATATTAAGTTTCTTTACAGAAACAAATGGCAAGTGATTTCAATTATATATATATACAGTCAGAAAAGTGGAATATTGGTGTTTTACTCCAGCTTGTTCATTCAAAAAAAAAAAAAATCATGGTGTTTAAAGCCTGAAGTTGTTTTTTTTTTCTTTTTTCTTTTTTTAATTATGCAAAATTAAATTATGGTTAAGTTAAAGGAGAACAAAAGGATGAATAAGACATGCATTTTGGCAGAGGCTCCTTGTCTGCAGTGGAAGCATTGCCCAGAGCAATGCAAATAGGTGAGCGCTCTCTGGGGATCTTACTCCCTAAGCAAGACCACCACTTGCTTATTTTATACCCTTTGACGGGAGCTGCACCTCCCATCAAAGAAAGAAGGGACTCCTTCTCAGAAGCCCTCTAACATAACATGGAAAGGGATATCATTTTTCATACAGTAGACTGTTTCCCTTCAGTCTACTTTCAGCCCAGAATGAGCACACTGGGATTTTTATTCATTTAAAGATCCCCTTATCCTCCTATCTTTTGACTGAGATCAGCTTTCCCTCCATGTTAAGATACCAATGAGGACACTTACAGAGACCCACCACCAAGCAGGATGGTTGCTGCAGTTTGTCCCCAGAGCAACCTTTGAGCCAGGGACCTCACTTCACCCATTTGCAAAAATGGGGATAATTTGGTCTGTCACTGGGACCAAGGCTTTAGGGTATACTGGAGAGCACCAAGAGCAATCTTGGCAGAGGAGGCTTTCCCCCACTGCAGCCGCAGAAAATATTATTCCTCCTGACAAATCATAAATACTTTATTAAAACAAACAAACAAAACAAAGCAGAAAAGTATGCATTACTGCAGTGGCAAGAAGTGCAGCTACTGAAATGTTGGTAGGTGATGTAATGGCCTAAAATCACAAGGGAACAGACAGGGGGGTGCCAGCAGGTACATTTACATTGGACATCACCTCACTTCTGAGGAATCTGTCCCTCTGAAGGGCTCAGCAGCACTTGCAGTGCTTGGCAAGCTGACCTAAATCAAACTGACTAGAGAAGTCAATTTGCTTTAGCTTGGGTAGGGAAAAGGGATACGTTTTTTTTATGTTGCAGATCTCTTTGGGGATCTGAATTATCTGCCTTTCCTTGCAGTCGTAAGAAAGATGTGTTCATCTTCTGTATCTGTGCATGGTTAGTGGCTCCTGAGGGAAGGAAAAAGATATTATCCTTGTTGCCTGGCTAGTATTTTAGGAGTCCCCAGGGGCGTTCCACTTTTGTATATCCTCAGGAGGGCAACCACCACGCACAAGCGAATCAGTCAAACGCTGTTCAAAAGGAGGTGAACATTGTAAATGATCCTGTCATCATCGTGCACAGGTCCTAGAGCAGATGTTGCCAGGAAGATGCAAACAGTACACCTTTCAGAAGGAAAGGGAGCCATGAAGCAGTCGTGGTGAATATAAATATGACACTAATTCTAAAACGGGAGTAATAGCACAGCAGGAGGAAAATTGCAGGTTTCAGTATTTCGAGAGAAATATTTAAGGAAAAAAGGGGATGCAGAAATGTCTAGGAAGTGTCTTTCAATTATGGTAAGATTACAACTATATATACATAGGAGACGTAAAATTTATTTAGCAAAAAGGATTATTAAAAAAATGCTTTCAAGAAACAACATTTGTTTTAAAGAGCCCTCCCATTTCAAGACTTTCTATAAACAAGCCAAGAGCAAGTTTTTTTTAGGAATAATGTTTTGGTGTTATTTTTAGTGTTATATAATTTAAAGTCTGATTTTTAGGAATGCACAAGATAATCAAAAAAGATGGAACAATATCTTAATCCTAAAAGATCCTAATAGTTTCATACTATGGCTTCCTACATCACCCTCTCCTCCACCTCATCCTCCAGTTTTGATATCGGTGACTTATTTGCAAAGGTCATTAAGACCAGTGAAATTCTATTCTCTGATGAAAACAAAGGTTTTCCAGGTCTCAGTCTGTCCATGGCAGTAACCCAACACACATACACTGCTCACTTTCAATCTCTAACTAAAATGCAATCAATACTCCATCATCCTTTCTTCTGACCAGCAGCCTGTAGGTTATTTAGCTTTAAAATACCACTATTGAGACTGTCACTGTCAAAGGGAATGACAGGATTGTTCTGCACTAATATGATTCTGTTCTAATGTGATGGCCTGTAGGAATAGGCTGCCTCTCTCTTGTGCTGTATTCAAACTGCAGTCAAGCCCTTATCTATTCCTTCCTTTGTGTCTTGTTTTTTTTTTTTTCTTTTTTTTTTTTTTCATTTTGTTATGGGAACTGAAGAAGCTCAATACTTCTTTAACAATCCCTAATTCAAGATCTCCATGGATTACTCAAGTGCTCATGTCCAAGAGCATCTCCTAATATGATCTACTCAGCTTATACTCACAGCTGAATGTCAATCAATCATCAATTAAATAATCTGAAAATTGATGTTAGCTATTCGAGATGGCTTCCTGTATTCCGTTTTTAGAAAGTTCTGTGATTTCCCTTCACTGAAGGCTAAGTGTGAATTTTCTTGGAGTGGGAACTGGTAGCATGCAGATTATTGTGCTGTTGGAAATGAGGAAGCTACCCTATCTGAATGGCTTGCCCTTATCTAACCCTTCTAGGTTTAGGCACAAAGGAATTTCACAGGTGTACTCTTGCTTAATCTGATTCAAACTGTTGACACCTGAGATTTTCACTGCAGACCAATTTTCTTGCACTCCATCTCCACAAAGAACCAGAGCTGCTAACGTTCAGCACTGGTGCAGTTTCTGATGATTTATTTGTTCTCCAAAATTTCTGCAGAAGAGGTTTCTCTGGTCATGACCTCTGCAGGGCAGATCATATTGTCCACAGCATGAAATTCACTTGTGAACTACACAGCTCTGAAGCACAAACTCATGCTCAGAGAGCCTCAAAATTCGCACGATGGCATTATCATACTTTCCAAAGCTGTTGGCAACTGCCAAATACTTTTCATTTATTATTGAAGTCTGAGAAAAACATAATTAGCACCTCATATTAAAAAGAAAGCAACATGCTGTTGACAGCAAGCCAGGAAGTTGATAAACACAACTTCCTCAAATTAAATTTTCCTGAAAACCTAGATGAGGATATAAATTCCAAACAGGCTGGTGTTAGCAGCTGTGCAGCAGGCACAATTAAATGCCATACCCTAACATTATCACATTTAGAATACAGCTTTTCAGAAGATTTTCAAATTATGTCAACCAAATAATGTTTTGGGTGAGGGGCCTCTGAGCAAGAGCTGTGCTGCTAAAATAAACTAAACACCACTCAGAACAGAAGCATGCAAGTTACTGGGAAGCTTTCATATTTCTAATCAGTTGTTGTCCATGTATACTGCTCAATTCAAATGTGGTATAATCTTATTTTTGTAGCTACGTGGAAAGCTTTTCAAAATAACGATACCTTTATGAGGCAGAGCAGTTTCAAAAGAGTGAACCCATATTCAGTGTGGACTCCTCGCTTCCTGGAGTATGCGGCAAGCCTGGAAGGCCAGCAGCGCATGGATCCCTAACACTTTCTCAGACCTGCTGAGTTAGGGTGGGGAGACCAAGAATGCCCATTCCTTGCTCCTGTTCTAAACCAGAGACAAATTTTAACCAGCCAGAGGCCTTAGTCCTGACACACGCCACTCTTAAAGCTGTTTCTAGTGTACCACAACTTTTGCACATTCCACATTTTCTTTAGGGCTTATCCTGTGAAACTGTCTAGTCTTCTACCATCTGGTCTGCTATTCCCCCCCCCCCCCCATTCTTCAACACCCATTTCCCTTTGCTTACATGGAATAGTGTTTTTCTTGTTTGTTTTTAATGTGCATACCTTTCTCCTGTAAGAATTTAATAAGTGTTTCTCTAATAATACTTAATCTTTGCTGTTCGTAACCTTCTACATTCATCCTTTACTCATTTTGCAACTGTACGTTACATTGCAGCAGCTTCTAGATAGTTCTTATGTATCCTGTGCCGAGAACACCCTTAATAAATATCTGAAGATGCACACATGTATGCTGAAAACTTCTAGAAGCAAGCTAGAGGGCTGTTCTCTTTGGATTGGTACCAATGCTACCCCCAGTTATACCACAGTATATACATTACAGTGGGTGCAGCTGCTTTCGGGCATGGCAATTCCCTGCCAAGCACGGCAGTGCCTTGCATTTCTGCAGAAATTGATGGGTGAGAAGAATAAGAGAAGTATCAAGAACAAAATCCCATTACTATTAAATTCAACAATTTTTGTGGGTACCTAGGTGTACCTGATAGCATGGTGCAGCTCAGCAGTGATTGCAAAGAACTGTCTGTTGGCAGTCTGCGTGAAGGGTGAGAAAGGATTTTTCATTTCATGCATCATTTGCAACTACCTTTAATAATTCAGCAAAGTCAATACACACCCTTGATGCAAAGTTAAGAAGAAGCCCTGAAGCAAACAGACAACAGCAAGTAATCCAGAAACCGAAGCAGTACAGTTAAATCCTTTTCCACTTGTGCCCTCCCCCCCCCCAAATGTTGGGGCATATTACCTATGAGCATTTCTCACTACACTTTTTTTAGGTGAATTTTGTTACAGTCATGGAAGCTTCCTGAAATAAACAGAGAACGCATGTCCCCACGTTTCATGCCCTTCCAAGTGATTTTGTAGCACCCATATTTACTCAGACTATTCGGGGTTCAAACTGTTCATTTCCATGGGGTGTATGCCAAAGAGTAGTCTTGGAGTGTGTTTATGCCCAGTAGTAAGAAGCCATCATTTAGACATGTTTTGATAACCTTGCCCCCTGCCCCCCCTGAATGGCAACAGCCATCAGAAGAAAGGTTAACAGGGAAACTAGATGCACCACACAGTGACCCTATAGTCCATAATCTGAGGTAAAATTGACACCCTCAGGATGAGCAGAGCTCCAGATTTGATATATATCCCCTTCCTCACATGATACATTCTGACTATGAGGATGGGCATGTCACACAGCCGTCCAAGAACAAAGGGCTGAATCCACTAACACAGGCCTACTTGGCCTTCTTTCTTCATGTTTTGTGGAATTTTTCTGGGGGGAGATTTAGGAGCTAAATGGATCAAGTCCCTTGACCTCAACAGACCACGTGGCTCTGCTGGAACAAGTGCTTCAGACCTGAAAAGGGAGAGCATCATTCTATGAAGATGACAAGTAATGCTAGAAACCCCACACAGAGCCTGTAGAGAAGAGCAGACTGAGTGGGGCATGCAAGGCAGAGGTCATCAGGCTGGTCAAGTACAGCTTTTGACAGTGCCCTCCTCAAGAACCAGGTAGGGTTATTTTGGGTGCTGGGCAACTGGAGCAGGACATTTGATCCCACGCTTCTAGGTTACCGTGGCTGCATTTAGGTGAGAAAGTGTATTGTGTGCAGAAGGAACAGTCTTTTACCCCACTCTTGGTCTTGGACATGGTGCTGGTATGGGAACACCAGACAATCTTGGAGCTGTACCACGCTGCTCTTCAACTGTAAATGGAATAGCTACAGAAGACTCCTCTTTGGACAGAAGAGTAAGTTTTCTTACTCATCATAACACTCCTTAATTAGAAATGGTGTTCATTCTCAACCCACTTTCCCTACTTGTATTATAAAGCAAGTTCACAGCAGACTTGTGTGTAAAGCAGAAAAGGCATCCTCTGCCAGGGAAATAAAAGTGAAAGCCTTGATGAAGCACTCCAAGCACAGGGCATGCTGGACTTGGAGACTGCTTCAGTAAAGGCTCTGTAGGAAAACTATGGGAAGTATTCTGGGGGTTAATCCCTCCCCCACACACACACCCTTCAAAGTTTTCTCTTGAGAGAGGTTTTCTTTTCTGCTAAGAATTCCTTCAGCTCCTACTCTGTCCTCCTGCTTCAGCCAAACACAGCAAACAATTCATTTCTTTCTGCCTAGTGGGATGCTGAGATGTGATCTCTGAATTGGGTATAGATTTCAGCTGGTCCACATTCGAAGCAAAATTTATGACACATGCCAGCGCCTCCACTAGCTGATTGGATACAGCCAGGGAAATGGAGAAAGCCTCAACTCACTGAGCTTCAGAAAATGAACTTCACTTAAATGATGTATTGTTGTTTTGCAGCAGAAAGGAACACCTGGCTTGTACAGTGGGGAAAAGGAACAAAATGCAACATTCATAAAAATGACTGAAATGGGACTGGAGAATATGGTTATTCTTGCTTCCACATGAGAGAATGTACCATAAAGCAGTGTTTGCAATTATAATCTAGTGTATCCATTGCTTTTGTTTGATGTGATTGTATTGGTATGTCCACTAATTCAGTTTTAATCTTCGCTAACATCTCCTGTACTTCACAGAACAGACTTAGACCGTCTGATGCTTCCTATGTCACTTGGAAGAAGCATCCGGAAATTATTATTGCTTTTCTTATGACACTAGATAATTACTTCTTCAGACATAAAAGTCATTTATATTGTATGAGTGAGATTTTGGCTTTGCTTATCCCACTGTATATCTTCAGTGCAGATGCACTGGATATATTCTGAAATGACAGTGGAATTGACTCTAGAAAAAAAAGACTTCGTAGCTTCAGTGCAAAAAGGATTTGCAACTCTTGGAGTTTAGAATGCTGGATATGGAGCGTACATTTAATTCAGCTAAAACAGGAGCTAACCCAAATTGTAACTGGGCAGAGACAGAGAGGCAAGGGAAGAGAGTGAATGGCTGGAGAGGACTCAAAGGTAATCCTTTATCTATTGAGCTACAACAGAATATAAAATGCAAAGCCCGGGCAACTGTGTACCTGCAGGATAGATAAGATCTATATTTCTGTATACATACACAAAGGACATATATACAGCAAGGGTACATTTTTAGCAACAAGATATATAATGCTACAACACACGCTAATTTGATTTCTCCTAAATGCTACAGGAAAAAAAGCAAATAGTGCAGCAGATTCAGCATGAAGATATAGATGCCATATCATTCATTAAAACTGGATCAACCTTCTTCTATTAAGTAAACAAACACAGCTGACTAACTCTTATTTACATGTAGACTTCTGCACTCCGCACTGAGCAGTAAAAATTGAGTAATTTTAATGCTCAATGAGAGCATTAAGGGATCCTAGCACAGCCACGAATGAGGCTCCCAGGAGTGCAAAGGTGCCTTATGGCTGTCCATCACGAGCATGTAAATAAATTGTTCTGGCATATGAGCACTGGCATAGAGCTACTGCCAGGGAGTGTTAACACAGTCAACATCTAATTGCAAATTGCAGCTCCCCCTAATTGGCCCAGCATTAATGTAACCACAGTGTACTTATCTACACTGGGAAAACATGATGCCCATTTTGGTCCATATTGTTCTTGGAGATCTCATTTGAGCCTTTGTTCTTGGGAAGAACAATCCGTTATGATGCATATCTTTTACAGAATAATTACTTACCAGTAACTGCTGGTCCCAGAAGGAATACATTCTGAATTCATTAGTACTCAACCACCCATCCCTCTACAGAGCTGGGGAGTTGTGCAGTACCCTTTACAACTTCTCAATTAGCTTTTGACTCTACTGATTTCAGCTCCTGTCACAGAGGGGATTGAGCAGCAGAGTGCAGTAAGCAATGCGAGGGTACTGGTGAACCCCTTGACCCCACTGCTTCTGTGGGTTGGCAACAGGCAGCAGGGCCCAGCACCACAGGTTTGGAACCTACAAACACTACTTTCAAAAACACCATGGAAATGAAACAGCATGACAAATATAGGTCATTGCAGGTGCCTTTTTTGTTTTAAAGATTTAATACATGGGTTCTTGAACATTTTCATGCTTGGAGAAGGGTCCATTCATACTTGCAGAGAATTTGTTGACTGCAAGCATCACTTTCTCCTATTTGCATGCCATCAGATGAGTGATCCACTAAACGAGCTGTTCCCAAGACTGCAGTGGGGAATCCCATTCTACACATTAGACTGACACTCAGTATGAATTAGAACACAGCCAAATTCCCGTTAGTCCAAGTTAGGTTTAAGGAACTGCATGTGAGCACAGGTAATTTCACCAATTTTACCACTTAATCTCCCTCTTAAAAAAAAAAAGTCTGGTAAAGTCAGTATCAACAAACGTGTTTTGAAAAGCATTGGATAAGAAGCGATTGTCATGGAATATTGTCAACACAGCTATGGAAGCACCTTGAAATTTGTATTTCAATATGTGAAAGGAAGCACTCCCATGCAAACTGTGTACAAATAACAGTTATTTCTTGGTATTAGAGAAAAACAAATATAGAATGCTAGATGCACTGTTGTCATCAAACCAAAGATTAATTGTTTAACAAAGGGCTGATGATCAGACCAACAATTACCTTGTTTCATCATCATAATTATAGTGAGCAATTGAAAAAACACAGCACAGGCAAAGAAAATTCCTGAACTGTTGATTCCAGAATAGTAGCCTATTTGTCTCTTTGAAACAGCAACGTAGTGTAGAATCAGGATTTTATCCTGAAAATGCTGCTTTGGAAAGCAGTAACATACCCCCATTAATTTGGGGAGAGTAGGAAAGACAACTAACATTTCACCATTATTTCCATTTCCATCAGTTACAATAGTTCGTATAGCCTCTCCCAGGCATGAATAACTTTGTCTATTTAAATGTCATGCTTCCTTCCCATGGCATCGCATGGCATTCCTTCCCATGGATAATAAAGCATATAAGACTGGGAAAACATTTCCTATAAAGCCACCTCAGGATGCTCTTTTATACCAACAGATAATCAGCAGAGTAACTTTTAAAGCCATTTCCTGCCTTTTTTTGTCAGGTTACTTTTACCAGTGATGTTATTTATCGATGAATTACAAGCCCATTTGCACCAGGAGACAACTATATCAAGTGAAGCTCTCAGAACTGCAGTCTGGGCTCCAGGGAATGCTTCAGCCTTTGCTGGCATGTATGAGGTGCTGGACCTGATTTGCATTTCTCTATTCCAACTCACAGCTGACTTGTATGAATTCTCTACCATTCTTCAGCCAAAAACAATTTGTGAGCAAATTTGACCAAAACAGTACGTCAGTCTGGAAGAGTACGCAACAAACATTAACACTCAGAGCAAGCAAAAGTATTTACCACTTCAAGTTGGCCCTAGAAATGCCTTCCTGCTCAGTAGACCCCAATCCTACCAGATTCTGGCTTGTCACAACCACTGTTGCATATAATTAAAAGACATATGAACAAGACAGAGAGCAAGAAAGACTGACCCTCCCTGCCTTGGCTCCTTAGGAAGCCTAACACCATGCTGTCTCCTTCGTGAAGCCACATTTGCAGCAGACGTGGACCATTCAGAGGTAGGGTCAGGCTGCAGGCCAGCCCCATGGGAGGAGCTGTGGGAGCACCAGAGGGTGACAGTGCTCACAAGGGAGAAGACCCCAAGCCAGGGCTGTGCGCCATCCACTTCAGGATGACTCATGTCTCCGTGCCACTCGGTACAGAATTAATGCTACCAGTACACATCCCAAGGTCTTATTTAACTGTAACTCACATTTGATTTTCTCTGAAACTTAGTGATCATTTCCAGTAAAAAGCAAACTCCTGCACACAGTCTTCAGCAGCACAGCTAACCTCAAAGAAGCAGCTTCCAGCCACAGGGACAACTTTCAGGTTTCAGACTACCACATCTGAAGAAGGGCAGGGATTTGACTTCTGGCTTTTTCCAAGTGTGACAGTGGAATTAGAAAAACAAAGTCAGATTCAGCACAGAACAGGAGAACACTTGTTCCACTTCCACCACTAACTAAAAACCTAGCCATGGAATAAGAGATCCTTTTTGTAGCAAACATTAAAATCACAAGCTCTTATCACAGCCTTGGGATCGGCACATCCATTTTTTTTTGGTGACAGTTATCCCCCCAGTCCTCTGCAGCGTTCTGTGCAGTTGAATTGCTCCTTGGATTACTAGCTGTTTCCCAAGAAAAATATTAAAAGTGCAATAATCAAGATAACTTGTTCTGCAAGCAATGACAACGCTTTTTCTGTATTTGTCATTCAGCTTCATAGCCAAATTAATTAGCATTTGTACAGCACTTTGAAAATATGAAATGCAATTGAAGTGCTAAGCATTATTATTAATATTAGCAGCAGCACCATTTTGCTCTGCTGAATGCATTTTCCGACAGACTAGCTATAGAAAAAATAGCCAAGGCAGCTGAACTGACATGCTATAAACTTGAAATGCACTTAGAGCTTCTTCACCATGTTTGATTACAGTAAGCCAAATGGCTGAAACATCTGCATAGCTGTGCACATTTTTTTTAGTCTATTAAAAACTGAACTTCATATAGCACAATTTGTTCTGAATCTGTCAGCAAGGTAGATAGATATTGCTTTGCAGGACAATTTTGGGATTGTTTATGAAAAGTGTTTTGAGATGCTAGAGCACTGTAGGCTACCTCTCATTTGTACATACCCAAATAAGCCATCAAGAGAAAGACTGTTTCACAGGCTCTTGTAATTCTCTCTCTCATTTAGCACAAAAATAGTGATAGTTAAAAGGCACAAGCAGTTCTAAACAGGTAGCTGATCCCTGTGGCCCTCATTTTAAAATATAGCTGTAACTTGTAAAGGCAAGAGCTCATAGGAAGAATCTTTGATTTCCATTTTGGTAACTGCTGTTTATGGCAGTGGCATGACAGCATCTGGCCCTAACCTTCTGAATCAGTTTTATTTCAAAATCAATGACTTCTATCCTGTGCTTCCCATTTGATACTAACATGCACGCTAACACAGTGTATGCATTAGTAGCTGCATTCAGCACTTGTTAGAAGCACCTAGCTGTACGGGGCAACAGTAACTCACTTTGTGGTCTCCTTTGGTAGGCTTTGTCTCCACGTTGCACAGACCATATGTGCTTGGATTTGGCAGCAGAAAGCGGAATCCATGGCCTCGCAGTAGATGAACCTCCCAAACCACTCTGCATGCTGATGCAACAGGAGGCAAGAGCAAGGGTCTGAACTCATGCTGTTTTGGACATTTAAGGCATGACCATAACTACACCTTTTCATACTGTGCTGCAAGAATTTATTGGGTATTAGACACCATGAGGTAGGAGTCATCAGCCAAAAACAAAGCTAAAAGTTTACACTTCTCAGTTCCCTACTAACACTGCTGTTGCCATGCTGGTAGGAGAGGTGAGTTTCAAGAGTAGTAATAAACGGTGTTTGGTTTATTATTAAGAAAAGGGGGGAAAGGCAGGAAGAAATTAAAAATCCCAACTCCACTGAAGTCAAGGGGGCTGAGACTGCACCCCAGGCTGTAGGAGCTGCCTGATGTAACTCACAGCCAGGTAGGTACCCCAGCACCAGCAGGAGATAGGGCAAAGAAAAGCCAGAAACATTTGTCACAAGTCAATTAATGGGAACCAGTCCAGGAACCCAGAAACTTGACAGCAATTATTTTTCTGCAAGTCTTAAACAGCTGATAGATCACTACAGACAGGCCATGTCCCAGTATCAGCAATAACAAAAGAGAGCAACCTTGAACTCTGAGGAGCTGGCAATTTTGATTAAAAATATGGCACTCAGTCAAAAATTTTGTGGTTCTACCTCTCATAAGTGCTTCACCTTCCCTTTCCAAATCCCTTGACAACAAGATAACACATCCCTTCAAGATGCATAAAAGTAGAAAAGAAAGATCTTTCTAAATTCAAAGCTTTGTGCAGCCAGTGCTAAACCACTGTTGAAGATCTGCCTGCTGGCTTTCTGAATTCTGGTGATATTTCCAGAGCCAGAAGACCTATTAGGCAGGCTGATTCACAAAGCAAAGCCAGCTCCTTTATTCATCTCATGCACAGGGTTCAAAGGAAATGTCCTGTGAAAGTATAGCCTAAGTACTAATAATACAAACTTCCTGGAAATGACAAAGTACAGCCAAGAAACAAAAAGCCTCCTGAAAAATGACATAATATTCAAACCCCAAGAAGCTGTTCTTTGAAAACAAGATCGGCATAATATATTTCAAATCTTCAGTCAGACAAAAATGTTTCTTTTTATATGAAAGGTCTTTGCAATTTTTGCTATCATCACTGTAAGCCTCAGATGCATTGGCTTTGATTTAGTAAATAAAAGAATCTTAAGTGTTTTCTACAGGATGCTCTTAAGGAGTTATTGCTCCTTCCTCTACATCAGTTGCAGAGAGAACAGACATCCATGACAAGTAAGGTATTTAAAAAAAAACAACAAAAATGCAGTTTATTATGCTGACTGACTCAGTGTTTCTGGGGAGAAAGAAAGGTAGACAGAAAGGAAGGTTAAAAAAGAATTAAGACAGTATATATAATGGGAGATCACAAATAAAAACAAATTAAAAAGTTTACAAAACAAATTTACTTCCACATTCAGCCATGAGAAATTCAACACAATTTTAAAGGCAGTGGTTTGAAACAGGTGGAGAAAGCGTTTTGTAGAATTTTTGTAGACTTGGAGTTCCTCAAGGAGAGGATACTTTTAAGACTGCTAACACATTAAGTTGTCTCAGTTTTCTGAGAAATTATTCCCCAAGGACACCAAGATCTTTCCTTCGTTGGAGCAGTAGCATGACCAGTCGTGTATGCTCATTAAATTGGGCGATGCTCTTCTCTACACCCTTTGACTTGTCACTGCTCCTCAACTAGAGGGTGATCCTCCCCATCTATTCTGCCCAGGTCAGGCCTCACCTGGAGTACTGTGTCCAGTTCTGGGCTCCCTGGTACAAAAAAGACAGGGATCTCTTGGAAAGAGTCCAGCAGGGGCCCACAAAGGTGATACAGGGCCTGGAGCATCTTCCTTATGTATGAGGAAAGGCTGAGAGACCTGGGGCTGTTCAGCCTGGAGAAAAGACGACTGAGGGGATCTCAACAATCTGTATAAATACCTGAGGTGTGGGAGACAGGGATTTGGCCAACCTCTTTTCAATGGTTTGTGGGGACAGGACAAGGTGCAATGGCCACAAGATAGAGCCCAGGCAATTCCACACTAACATGGGAAAGAATTTCTTCATGGTGAGGGTGACGGAGCACTGGGACAGGCTGCCCAGGGAGGCTGTAGATTCTCCTTCTCTGGAGATATTCAAGACCCATCTGGATGCCTACCTGGGCAGCCTGCTCTAAGGAACCTGCTTTGTCAGGGGTGTTGGACCCATGATCTTTCTAGGTCCCTTCCAACCCCTTCAATTCTGTGATTCTGTGAGCTAGGTAGCAAACAGTGCTTGTGCAAGAGAACACAGGAGGTGTGAAATTCAGGTATAGCATAGTAAGCCCATGAACACCATGCTTTCATTTTGCCCATTTTTTGTGTCCATTACCTGAGAGCTCTGGTGTCTCGTACAACAGAAAGGCTAGTGTACAGTACTTTATGGTCAACCACACACAGTATCTATTATGCTTGTTTAATTTTTTTTTCTTCCCTTGATATGATATCTTAAAGCCTAAGCAGAGTTCAAGAAGCTCATTTAATTTTAATGTATTTTATCCCTCTAACCAGAACAATTTTTTCAATTACCTTTAGCGGAAATCTAATCTAGCAAACAAGTACAGCAACAAAATATGTCATTACAAATGATTTTTACAATTTTGTTGTTGCTCTGATTTATTATGGTGTCAAGCTTTTTCTAATTTCGTTTCTTGATTGCCCTTTTAGGAAGAAAAGTCTTTGAATTCACAACAATTGCCAGCACCGTGTATGTAAATATTAGGACGTAAAGAGGTAGTTTCAATAGCCATTTAAACAGGATAAAATACCTGCTTAGATACTTAGAATAATGAACTCAGGTCTGTTTACCAATGGTTTACAAAAATAATTTGATGCTCTGCAAAACTATTGCAATGTATATAGCTCACAGCTGGAATTTAAAGTGAGAAATACTTTCTGGCAAGGTCATAAAAGCAACCAATGTTGGAAATTTAGTTTTTGATCACGAACTATACAGACAATCACTAGGCAATAAACAATAAGCTGATAGCAACCATTTTTTCTTTTTGTTAGGAGATACAGATGTCACTATATTTGCAAGTGTTGCAAGCCCCACAGGACCCAAGCAGCCGCTAGTGCTTTGCTCCCTTGATTACTCCTTCCATATATTTATGAGGACCCAAGTTCTCACATGCACCTCCAGCACATTTCCCACAGCTTCATAATGCTCCACACACCACCCAAGGTGCACCACACATTTTTGAGCTTATTTTTCAGGCCTAGGGTGGACAGGTTATCCAGGCTGGCTCTTGCCTCCTACCACCAATGTAACCACTTGACTTGAAACCTCTCTTGTCAGGCCAAACAAATATCACATTAAAAGATTGTAATGAATATGCCAACCAGACAGTACTTACCTAAAGGGACAGCTCTGATCACAGCTCAGCAGGTGAGTGGTGATGATTCTGCCTCTTCCCTTTTCTTTTTAGTTGCTCTGTTTACTGTGTAAGTGTACATGCAGCTTTGAGGGTTTTCTCTGGCTTTCATTTCTGTTGTACCTGGACACAACTGCAATAAAAATAACGTATTGACTTCCATTTCAGATCCAGAAGAAATACAGAATGCAAAAAAAGAGATATATTAGTTGTTCTTGAGATACATTTTTTTTGTTCAGAAATAGATGATGAATAGACAAGATTTTTTTGGTTGATGGTGAACATTTGCAAGCTTCACCCCACAGGAAAAGTTACTCCACATACAACATAAAGAATGCAAATGGAAAGTGTGAGGGGAGCAGTTACAAATGTAACCTGACTGTAACAAGTGAAGTTGTGACAGAAAATGGCTGCCAAACTGATGAGACAATGCTGAGGCAGCAGGCCTCAGAACTAGACCTCGGCCTAAAACCAGGGGCACCCCAATGCATGGCCCAACCGCTCACACCAGGAGCAAACCAAAAATTTAAAAAAAAAAAACACAAACAAGAAACTGAGGAAAAACTTATTGCAAAACAAACTTGTGTCCTTATTTACCACAGAAACCTCTGCACTTGCAGCTGTGGACCTGTATAGCCACAGGCTGGGCACCCGTTCGCGTTTTGGAGAAGGCTGAGGTGAACTGCCCAAGACCTCTCCCTCAGAGGCTGGCACCAGGAGCAGGCCCTGCCAAAGCACAGAATGTGCTTGAAAAGGCCCTTCCGGGGTCTCTCTGCTCAAGGCCTTCTGTACTTTGATATTACAGCCAGCTTTATCCTTCTGTGGGCAAGTTTTTCTCTCACTTTTTTCCAGTATTCAGTGCCCCGTTCACTCCAGTTAAGTATTCAAGCATTATAAAACAAAAATAATCCTCCAAAGTTATTATGAGTTAGCATGCGTGATGGCAAAAGCCAAAGAAGATGAACACTGTGCTGATTGCTAAAATGAATGTAGAAAACTCGGAGTGAATTGCCAATAAAGAACAGCTCAATTCAATTAAACAAAATATGGTAATCATGTTTTGGTGACTTTATCGAAGTCCTTCTATCAAATGGAAGATCTTTGCTTTAAAAGATTGAGGGAATAAGATCAGCTGGAGTTTGAATATCCTTATTAAGAAATTCCTTTGATTTTATCAGGTTAAAAAAAATCAAAGATGAAGTCCTATTTCAGAGGAGACTTTGTGGGTTTATTTTATAAATTAAAATAATGCTTATCAAAATGTTACTTTAAGCAGTTGTCACAAATTGTCTCCTTTCTTCCTCTAACCTCCAGAGGCAGTTCCTAACCATCCGAGTTCAGTAAATAAGTTGTATAAACAGTGCCAGAGTTTCCTGATGAATATAAATATTTTACATTCAAATATCTTCTTTTATTAGTACCCAGGCATATCAAGGTCATTGTATTCTTTATTTGCACATGAAGCATTTGTCACATGGGAGGGATATCAGTAAGTTAATACCATAGTCATCCCAACAGAGGCAGGACCGTCAAGTGCATAAGATTCTTTTTTGTTTCTCCTTTGTTTATTCCCTAAGTGAAAACATAAGGGAAGAAGCCACATTTCTTGACTGGATTTATTTTCCTTAAATCAGATGAACACAAATACTTTAGGAAATATTCTTGTGGAAAACAACTCCTCTGCAGTCAGCCTTGACCTTCTGAAAACTTGGAAGGTGAGACATTAGAGTGACAGAAGGCCAGGGGATACACATCACTTCTCTTCTGGATTCAGGAAAGCCTAATTTCAGTTCCTGAAGGAAATGGCAGGAGGGAGCACCTGGCTCCCAGAATAGACCAGCCTTTGGCCCACTACAGAGAGGCCACTGCACATACTTTACCAGCAGATAAACAAAACAGCACTTAAACTCCATGCAGTATGAAATAAATCAGGTTTCCTAGAAGTGTCCTTTTAGTGCCCAAATTTTTAATTTCATAAACAGCTGAACATCCTGAACGTGAGGTACCATGTTCTCCAAGGTTCATACGTGCAAAAGCAATTCAGCAGCTTTACATATTCAGTAAAGACTGCCTTTAAACACTCCATGGGTATGTAGGTTTATTACTCCCACAGGCACATTGTCCTCAGTGATGATTTTTAAGCCTTCAGAATAAAAAGCTAAAAAAAAAAAAAAACAACTGTGTAGATTCTCTAGAAACTAATGAGCAAATCTAAAGGAACTGGAGAGTATAGGTTTTTACTGCTAGTCTGATGCTGACTTTTAACTGCTAAGCAGCAGGAGGGCAGTTTGTTTGTAAGCCAAGATCCAACTGTCCTGAAAACCAGGGATCCGTAGGCTTTCCTTTGCACAGTATGGAGCCTTGGGATAGGGCATATCCTTCTGCAACTAAAATTAAAAAGCAACAGAACCAAGCTTCCAGTTATCATTTTAAGCCCAGATGATAGTCAGTGGATGAAGATTTCTACTCACTTCTGTAATTCCTACTCAGCTTCCCAAAGGGAGGCTCAGCATCTCCAGTATTTACTACCCTCAAGACAGAGAGGCCTCTAGATGCCTTTTGTCCCTTCCAATTATATTACCCGCTGTGCTCCCCACATATGTGCAAAGAAATCAGTTAAAGCCACCTCTCCTCTGCAGCTTTGAGCTGCTCTGAGCAGGTATCACACAGAGAGGGCCATATGTTGTCCCTTTCTCAGTAAACTCAGTTTAATGCTCTGCATCTTTTCTTAAAATACACTGAACAAAGATAAAGGACATTTGGAGATGCTGATTGCAAAGTGGGAGCATTCAACACCATTTTGCTTTTCACTGTGTGCAATATCAATGTCGCTTTGGATTGCAAATTTCTTTTAAAGACAGTTTGCTGGGTGAATAGGAGGTGTCACATTTTTCTTCCCTTTGCAGTGATGTTCTTCTAAAACAAATACATATGAGATACAGAGACTTCAAAATTTTGCAGCATTGCCCATGATGTGGATGCTGTTAAAGAAACCTGTAGAGACAATGAACATGAAAATACCTGGACATTTCACCTCTCAAGAAATGATCTGACCTTTGAATAAAGTTTACCTCATAGCATTTTCAGCTACAACTTGTAACCACTGATGAGCCTGACTTCTCCATTTTTGTTCCTTTTTTTTTTTTTTTTAAAGTCACTACTGGGAGGAACTTTAAAGGAAGTTTCACTCCAAGATGATAGAGAATGTGTTTTCGGGGAGAAAAAGCAAAAGCAAGCATAATTATGAGCACTATTATGACATAATGCAACCTAACATATAAATGACATAATCATGAAGAGGAGTTATGAGCTGTGTACAGCATTCAACACTACCAATCAATCAATCAGACCTGCTCTGCAAATCCCACATTAAGCAAAGCAAACTTTATAGAAAAGCTGAGATTTGAATTTCCTGCGGAACAGTTGCAGTGTATCCCAGCCATTTCTTGCTTTTAGCTAGGCATGGCTGTAGCTGTGGCTTTTAATGCTGTGATTTGAACCTGACAGCCAACTGCCAGCTAAAATGAGAGGAGATTACCTTTTGGCAACTGCCCTCTCCATTTCCTAAACGGAATGACCTTCAACCAGAGCAGCAGTGAAAATCTCTGCAGTCTAATCTTAAATGTGAACCCTGTGGTGAAAGAGCAGTGGTTCATATTATAAGTAGAATGCATAAATGCCTTGAATCATCATCAGATTAGATGAAAAATGCCACTGTGTTCAAAAAGAGCAGCTATTACACAAAGAAATGTAATAGAAAAAGGCTTAACAATGTCAGAGGCAGGCTAATAGGCTTCCCCATGTCTTTCAGATTCATGAAGATATTGTTTCTCTTGTTCACTTTCTCAATGCAGATCATTTTCTATAGATTTTCATCTGCCCTGATTACAAAAAAAAAATGCATACATTAGCTGCTATTTAAAAGAAAAAGTCACTTTAGTTTCCTTGTTAGCTTTGCACTCCCCTCCCGTGGCCACCTGTAACTCCCATGATGCAGACATCAAACAATCTAATTCAAAATAATTTCTGTAACATCCTTCTTCCCGTTCTCGTGAGAGTCAGGTACAGACAACAATAGCAAAATTTACCTGATTGCAGGTTAGTTTTAGAATTTTCCCCTGACATCCTGTTTTCATTGATTGTTTCAGGGCAGTAGCAATTTATTTTTTTTTTCCCCATCATCTCTGCTCAGCCTGGATAAAAGAAAGGCTCAACCTCTCATTCCTCAAGTCTTTATTTCACTTTGGGGCACCAAACTAAAGCTCTTCATAGTTGCTCTGAAGCCACTTAAGGCTGGGTGATGCCTTATCCCTTTCCAGATGATATGATGCGTCTGTTGTACAACAGCCTCAACTAGCAGATCTGGTCCTAGTTGCAGAAGCAGAAGACTTGGTCCTACAACTGCTGAGTTACCAGGGGAAGCCATCTGCATCCTTGCTATTACAATGTCAGGTCACTCTTTTTCCAAATTAAATGAGCCCTGCACCTCAGGGGAGTTTGGGTTTGCAAGGCAGAGCAGAAAGCAGTGCTGGGTTCAGTGCTGCATCCCAAAACCTCCCAGTGGCAAGCATGCATAAAGTATTAACCCCAAAATTACTTACAACAGCACAGTAATGACTGATTTAAGACTGAAAAGAGAACACAAAATCATTAAAATGTTAAAGATGCCACAGAGGTGGCATATAAAGGCAATGACGACTTTTGTGTTTGGTTTAGTGATAGGCACATGATAGAAATGAATCTAAGGAAAGATCGGTTGTCTTTCCTATGTGAATTTAAATTCCAGCTTTTTCACAGGACTTGTGTCTCTGCTTTACGAAATATGATCTTTGTCGTTTCTACATGATATTACTTCCTTTAAGTGCCCCAACAGAGAAAAAGACTGGTGAACAAAGTTGAGCACAGCCTGGCGCAGGGCACTGTAGGAAACCTCAGTCACCTCACAGTACATGCCCTGTAGTTGCAGGCCTACCCACTTAGTTTTTGGGTGCCAGTACTGCACCACCCAGCAGTACTGAGGAGTGCTGACCCTGCCTGCCCAGACACTGTGGTCACAAATCAAAGCTACCTGAGCCCACAAGTGGTACAGAGATCACTGCACAAAGCAGCACTGTGGATGCAGTAAGGAGGGGGAAAGCTCTTCCTAGGCTAAGTCCTTCCAAAGCATGCCTGTAGTTTGCTGTGAACCCATGTTTATCAAGCTGTTTTTCAGCACTACAAAACCAACGCACTGTTTCAGCTCTGCACAGCAAGTAACTGAGAGCACAGCTACTTATCTCTGCACCATCAAGTATTTTTGACTTAATGGCGTAACATCTTCCACTTGGCACCTGATCACATGCCACACTGATTATACACTTGAGACGAAAGCTTCTTCTGCAAGACCGCTGATTTCTTTAATGCGGGTCACTATATTGTGGTCAGCCAGCATACCACTGCCTGATCCAGCAGAATACAAGCTTTCCAGCATTCAGAACAGCCCACAGCCAGGAGCTGCCGAATGCTTGGAGAAAATCAGGTTTGAATACAGTCAGAGAAGCACCAAATATCAGAAAGTTCCTATTTGACTCAGGCTAAAGGGAGATGGGAATTCTGGTCTCTCTGACCCAGCTGGATTCAAAACAGCAACCCAGTGTCAGACAAAAATCCTTTAGCTGCACATAATTGTTTCACTACAGGACTCACTTTGCACAAAGTCATATAAGTGCTTTATTTCTAGAACAAAGAAGGAACACAAAAAGCTTTACATCCAACATACTGATTCCCCACGAAAATTACCTCCCCGTATTTATTTTCTTTGAAAGGAATTACACATTTTTCTTCATTACAAAAGACTAAATCTTTGTATCCTCCCAGCCTCAGTTAAACTCCCCAATGTGGCAACGTATAAAGGATGCTCAGAAATTAAAATGTGACTTGTATAAATACATAATGAAACAATTGGCAAAACATTATAAAAATAACATCCAACTGATGGAATAAAGAATCTGAAGTCCCTTTAATAAAACTAAACATTTGGTTTCTGCAGAAGAGAAAGCTCCTAAGAGGCTTAACAGCATTAAGAGAACAGAATAAACTATTGTTAACTTCATTTCCTTTAAAAAAGTTAATCCTGCAACAGCCATTTATATTTTTCTGACTCAAAGGTGTTACTACAATTCACTTTCATCCCCAGCTCCATTCCAGTATAATAGAGTTTAGATGCGCCTATGAGACTGTTGATTTATCAATCTGTAAATTGCACATTCTTCATTTTTATAGACCAGTCACTTAATCTTTGCGATGATGATCTGTGCTAGGAACAAGTCTAATTTTTTTTCCTCTTCTTGAGAAAGAGAAGAAGCCATATGGCAGAAGTACACAAAGCATACAATAACTGTTCCAAAAAAGCCTTATACTTTTCCTGAGGATTTTTTTTTTTTCATTTAAAGTAATTGTAAGAGTTGTCAAATCCACTTTTTCAGTTCTGTTGCTGAAAACATTTACTAGCTTTCCCAAGGACACTTCAACTGAGCAGTGATTTTGGCTTGATTTTTTTTTTTTTGGCTTAGAAAGACCCACAACTTACCAGCTGTCAATCTTTGCTTTTCACTGTTGGAAATCACAACTAGCAATCACACACTTTGTCATACTTCAAAACATGAAATACCATTACAAGATAGATATTCAAACCTGGTGTGTGGCAACAGGCTTCAAAGAGGGAAAACCTTTTTTGCATTGTTAAATTCACTGCTGCTCTTCACTTTTGGTTCAGCCACTTTGCCCACAACATGAATTAACGTCATGAATTAAACAGCTTCCTATTTGCTTCATTTTAACCTACCTATATAGACTCAGATTTCTCATATTTAAACACAAATTTCTTTATGCATCCGCAATAGTTTTTAAGAGAGAACAAGAAGATATTCAGCAACTGTCGTGTTGTCTTTTAGAGAAAAGACAAATACATTTATCAAAACAATTTTTTAAAGTAAATTCAGAAAAGCCATGATCAGGCAAAAGCCCTATTACTACCACCCAGCAGATGTGACACATAAGAGTGCTGGCCTCATACATCTTGATAAATCATTCCTGCACCATAGCTCAGCAACTCCACCTTTAAAGACCCATTGTGCTTGACCAAAGAGCCATCATGGACCAATATCCAGAGATAGCTCCTCAAAGCATGGGTGGCCATTTCACTGGTTTCAGGTCAAAGCTCTTAAGGCTACATCCAGTGGAACTCAACAGGTTGGGGAGGCTTATTGTCATCTGGGCACCTCTAAACTCCACAATAGTTGATGTTTTATGAACGTGTGCCCTGATTAGAGAGACAGCAAACTGTCAGTGCTTTTTAAACTATTCAGTTATTAATCAGGATCAAAAATGCAACTTCTCATAGGGTAGACTGGAAATATCTCCTCACAAGGAGGTTTTTGCCATCCTGTGCACAGCAACATGCCCTGTTATTCACAGGCATGTGTTTCTACATTTTACTCACAAAATGAGCTTGTGCATCTGAGTGATGTGTAGATCCTGAGCTCCTTCACAAATAACTCGGAAAAGCAAGTCACAAAAGAAATAAAATCATGCTTCTGGCAAGCTATATGTAAGTGTAAGGATCTATTGTCATTAAAAATTGCTTGTTCAAGACAAGTGCTACAATGCTTTAAACCACTGGGTAGGTTGATATAAGTTACAAAACATTACTTGATTTGGATAGGCAAGGCATCATCACGCACAGCATGCTGTGCAGCACGGTCCATTAGGAATCTCTCCTGGGGCTGCACAGGAGGCTGTGCATCTAGGGACGAATGCTCAGGAGACATTAGAGGCTTTTCCTGATGGCAGAATTAACATGAGCCCACTTACACAGTACACACAGCATGCTTGGATGCGACGTTGCTTGTCTAAACGTGGGATAGCCCATACAGCTGGACAAAGAGCTGCTAACACAACACCTCCATGTGATAACCCAGCTCCTGGGGGCAGTTCAAAGGAAAAGCAGCATTTGCCTCCTCACAACTCTCACAGGTGACCTTTCCTCAGCACCTGTAAGCACCCTAGTGCTGCAGAGCCATAGTTCTTCCCTGCTTGCTGTGCCTGCTGCCCCTCCTATGGCATCCACCCTGCAGATGCCATAGGATGGGCAGCCCTAAGACGTCCAGCAGAGACTTCTGGTGAAGCTCTGCTGAGAATGTCCTGCTTCATGAGCCAGGGGATGTCCCTCATTCACATACATAACTAATTAGTGCCCATGCAGGGCATCAATCAATGAATCCCTGTATGACAAACCACGAGGCAAGCAGCAGCAGCAGCCCTACCATGTACAAAGCACCACATGCTGAAGCCATTTGTTCTCTTAAACATAACAGAGCTGGATTTCGAAGGACACCACCTCAACAAACCCAAGATTCCTATTTGCTAACTTACCCTGTTCTGTGAGGAAAATGTATTTGGCACTACATCCAGCTCTTATCTCACAATTTCACTTCTTCCTTTCCTCTTATCTTACAGAAAGGGTCCTAAAACATAGATCATTTCAGCAACATTTTCACAGCAAGTGTAAGACAAAAAGGGGAAAGAAGTGAGGCTTATCACCCTGTAAGTGCCACAGACTCTAGCTTTTGATTTATTTTTATATTTCTGCAACAGGTGCCAGAAAAGAGGAGAAAAAGGATTTCAGTGTGAAATATTTCAAAATGCAAGTGAGACATAATCTAAATAAAAACTGAATAAAGCAAGAAATAGGTTGTGTTGATAAATGAAAGAAAATACTGGTGTTGAAAAACAAAATCCTGATGTAGCAAGAGAGATATTGCTTTAATATTTGAAAAATGTAAAAATATATTGCTTCTTGCACACATTTGTATTATTAAAGATTCCCCCCCCCAGGATCAAGCTAAAATACATTTTGGAAATAACATGTTTTTCCCTAACTTTCACAATGACCCCTCCCAAATCTCTCCTGCAACTTATTTCTATTAACTCATAATGAGAGCTTCCTTCAATCTCAACTTGAAAGTAGGTATGAAAGAGAATACACAATTATCTGCTACCTGCTTCTTCCTATTGCATGTATTGTTGAGAGAAAAAGCTCATCCTACAGGGAGATCAGAAGCTGCTGGTGCTAAACTGAGTTCTGGGCTATAAGTTCAGGTAAGAACTCAACCCCCTCTGGATCTTCCTTCACATTTCTGTTAATAAAAGCTCAAGTTTCCTGCTTGTTTTACTTTGCATTTCAGTGCAGCTCAGCCTAAACTAGTCAGAATGACATTAGGCATTATTGTTACACAGATAATGTGCACCTGTATGAGCAGGTCACGGCAGCCCTTTGGAAATTGCTGTCATGGGCTTGGGCTGCAATTGCATCAAGTGGGTTGGCAACCAGATGGCATCCATGCCTGTGTTTCTCCCCATGGAAAATACATAGCCTTTTCTGGGGTTTAAGTTTTTATCTCCATACACCTTGCAATACACAGAATTATCTTGAAAAAGCTTTAGAAAGTCAAGATAAGTGGGGAGACATGATTTAAATGCCAGTCCACATTTAACCAACACTAGGATCAGCAAATCTCAGCTTTGGTTCAGTATGGTTCCTTCAAATACTCACTTGCCAGAGAAAAAGTGGAGGTTTTGCAAGCAGCTCTGCTTCTGTGTCCTGCTTTTCCTTAGTGCCAGTGCTATAGGGGCATAGCAGAAGAAGCAGTGGATGCAAATTCACCCAGACAACACAGGTAACAGCTTGGAGCATGGTGACATTTGTCTTTGTACGTTACAGACCTGATGAGCTAACTCCAGTTTGTGAACCCTGCCTCCAGCTCTTTTCTCTCCACCCATGGGTTTGTCTACACACCCTTCCTGGTTTTATTCCCCCAGCGATGTCCCAGGACACCTCTCTGTATTGCGCCTCTGGGGCTATCAGAGCAACCTCAAATGCACGAGCTTGTTAGAAACAACCTTATTACAACTGAAATTTCAGAAGTGCTGTGTTTGCCCCAGCTCTACTGGGAGATGTGGGAGGACTGTGCCTGTCAAGAAGCAGCCCATTAGTTTTAAGCCCTGATCAATTTATGTATCTTTAATTCACCTTTAACAATTTGCTTACATCAAAGAACCTAAGATGACCAGTGGCTAACTATAAAGGGTTTGAAGAAACTCAGTTTACTCATGCTTAATATTTTATGAGATCAATTTAATCAGCTGTGAAGTTACAACATTTCTTCCTCCTCAACAGGTGAGGAAAAAAATTCCTAGCTCTCTTCAATGCTCCATAAAAGTTTAATATAGTTGCTTTTGGAGCACCCACTTGCCTTCCTATCAATAGTACAAACAATTAAAGGAAAAACAGTGGCACTGTTCTTGTTCTGGTTTAAATATGACATTTATAAAAATAACAAGAAAAATCAATGATAGTCCCACCTTTTCAGAATTGTTTGTTTTGCTTTTTGAACATGATCACCACTGTTACAGATTAAGCAAAGACCTTGAGAATCTCTGATCCTATCAATGGAAAAAGGATTTTTCTTAAATTATGGTTTCACTTACAGCTCATGCTGCCATACATTAAACAAGAAGCCATGAATCCCTTCACTGTGAGTGAGATATTTCATTCTCTATATCCTAAAGATCAAGCTGTAAGAGCTTCAACTATCAAATTTCACCACATTCAGCCACTAACATCAAAAAGAAGAGGAAACTCTCAGTACACCAGTTCTAGCTCAGGTCTGTCGCAGAAGCTTTGCTTCTAGATGGAATTCTGAATTCACATCTACACCAAGTTTTTCCTTAAAGAAAAGTGCTGAGATTAACCTCAGATTTGACACCTTCCCTAGGATGGTATTTTTGTAAGAGCTTAGCCTACTTTAGGTATCTTATAAAGTAAAAGGAAAGCTTTGCATCTTCTTATGTTACAGGTTCTTCCACTCTTTGAACTCACAGAATGTCTAGACCATCGAGCCCAGAAAGTCTTAGACAAAGATGGAAAGCAGTGGTGCCCTTGATAAGCAGTACTTTGAAAGGTTTTGTGCTTGTTTGTGTGTTGTTATTCTTCAAATCTTCTTCTAAAGAAAGAAAGATTTAACTAGTAACTCAGAAAGTTGATTCATTGGTTTGAGAAAAATACCCAAAAGCCAGGAAAGAACACACAGAGAAAAGTTACTCTTCTATACTCTTAAACCTTATGCTACTAACAAGCTATAAGCTACAAATATAAATCTCACAGGTAGAGAGAAAAAAAAGAAAAAAAAAAGGAAAAGAAAATACCTCTGGTTGAAGAGAAGAAAGGACAACCATTCCAGCCCATATGACTATAAGGTGCCCCTACATCATCTGTGAGTCTCTCCTTTATAGCCTCTGAGTCCTCATCGTTCACTTGCTGGCTTTTTGCACCTGGTTTCCTCATTTTGCACCTGGTTTCCTCATTGGAAACCAGCGACAATGTCTGCCCACAGGTGTGGGTATTTTCTTGTCTGGGCTTTGCCTGTTCTTTAAGAAAGCATGTGAATGCATGGTCAGAACCAAGATAAATGAGAAAGGAAGCTAAAGCTGCTGTAGGGAAATTGCAGCCTTCACATACTCATTATCACAGAGAAACAGGAAAGACAAAATGATGGTGTGATCCTGATCTTTAAAGAAAAGAAAATCGAAACTCCCAAATTCAAGCAGCATCCTACAGGAACATGCTACCCTGTCATCACACTAAAATATTACATATGTTCTCCTGAAAAGTGCTTTTGAACAATAAGAAAAGGAGAAATGAAAGGGTTCAATGAAAGCTGGGGAAATTAAAAAACTGTCACAGAAAAGACTGATCATACAGTCTGTGGGTTTGTTTGTTTGTTTTGTTTTGTGCTTTACATGTATTTTCCAAACTGTCTTCAAAACAAAGCTGCTTTAAAACAGAATAGTTTTACACTTTGACAGTTTTAGTGGTGGTCAGTGCAGGTGCCAAGCTGTGGAGGAAAATTAACCCAGCTCTAACCCACTTGTTGGAAGCTCAGATTACTTGCCACTCACCTTGTTTAAACTACTGAGGATATCAACCTACAGTTTTTGCCAGATTTGACCTACATTTGCATCAGAAACAGTTTCTTCTGCTGGGTGTGATCACGTGCACAGTAGCTTTTGGAGTTTATACTCCATCTGAAGCTACTGCTATGAGCAGTTCATCCAGGACAGTCCTGGAGAAGGCTGGGCATAGTGCCCAGCTTACTTGTCCGCCCCACATGGTCAAAGCAATAGGGTCTAAGGGACTGGTGTGGATATCAAACATCAGCATGTTTTTGAGGCCTCTACATCTATTCAAAGGGCTTCAGGTAGCTAGGATTTACGAATTCCAAGGGAGACATGCATATGGCCATTACAATGCCTTCTGGCACACCATGCACCTTGGAGACATCCAGGACTCAATTCACAAGTTAGACTACATCCAGCCTTTGTGCGTTAAGTCATTGCTACTTTATATACACATAATGTTTAATATAATAAAAATATAATAATTTATATATATATATATATATATTGTGGGTGGGAAAGAAAATAAATAATGTAATACCTATTTTTTTTTCTATTTCTATATTTATTTTTCTGATTTTTATTCAACAGGAGTTTATACTCTTGCAGAAGACACTTTTCTGCCTCCAGCACTGTATTTGCTATTTCAAATACAGGTAAGTGCTCTTCTTTTTCAGTTTTCTTGGCACTCTTACTAAAGACTTTAGAATGAAAAATAAATTAATATGATGCAGCATAGCACAGTGTTTCAGACTTATTTCAGCATTTCCCCCAGCAGCCCTGGGGTGCGGTCCCTGGGCTGAGGCCACACACCGCACCAGGCTAAAGCAGTGCGAGTCCTCGCTTCTTGGAACAGAGCTATCTTTACATACTGAGAATTTCAATTTGTTTTAAAGGCCCTGCATCAGCCTCCAGAGAAGATAAGTTTTATCAGTCCAGTGTCAGCAAATTGATAAAGAAGGGCACAGGACTGTTCCAGCACAAGCCCAACACTGAGGCTTGCTTAGTGGTGCAGTCAAGTGCTTCAGCAGCTGATGACTGCAAACGGAAGCTTAATGGGCTGAACACGAAGGAAGAATTAGAATAAATGCCACCTTTTGGAAGAGAAAGCAAGTGGCTAAACAGCTTGGGTGAGACAGGAAAGGAGACATAGAGCAGAGAAGCAGCTCTGCAAAGCACGGCTGGATTTCAAGTTACCGTTGAGTCATTGTCAGGCAGTACGATGACACTTCTGCCTGGATGGCTGCCTGCACATCCGCAGGTGTTACAGGAAAAAAACACACAGTCCCTCTTGCAAGATCTGATCTACTTCAGAAAGAGGTTGTTTTCTGGTCTCCTGAGTAAAATCGTTTTCAGTTAAGGCTTTCCCATTAGAATATGTCACCCCAATTACTTCTACCACATATACTAAACCCGAGGCTGATAAACCTTCATGCTTTAGCAGGATAAGAGTAATCATCTGGAAAAGTTTATACCAGATAATGGAGAAGGAAAAGATTTTGTCCTTCTGTATTTAACCCAACTACAAAGGCTTGGAAGCAATTTTGCAGTGGTGGCAAGTGAACTGGACCATGAGAGTACTGTGTGGACTCCCATCACACCAAACAGTACCCTGTTTGTGGGAATATGAGAGGAGAACCAGCACATGTGGCTCTGTACCTCCTCCTTGCCAAGTCGGACAGCCCAAAGGGATCACTGGGAGTGAGTCCAACAGACTGACCCCTGAAGCTGGCCTGATCTGAAGGAAGGGCTGAGCTTGCTTTGAAGGCCATGTGCCAGCCAGGTAGGAGGATTCCCACTGTCTCTGCTGGAGGAAGCTGTGATTTGGTGTGAGGAATGAAGGGTCAGACTGCTCAAGGGATACCCCAGGAGAAACCAGGAGACTGGTGGTATGGGAGAGGAATGTGAGAAGTCTGACCCTCCCATACCTCAATGAGTCTCACAGACGAAATGTTAGAGCTGGGACATGGTGCTGGATTTGTGCAGCAGCCCAGAGCAGAGGTTGTGGCATGACCTGAGAAGTGAGCATGAAACCCAGCTGCACACCAACGATGGGGCACGTAGGCTCTGGCTGTGTCTGGCCATGATGCAGCTAGGACCAATAGGCAGGATGTAAGCAGCAAAGTACCTTTTAGGCCATTTTTCTCCCAGTGGTCTTCTTGTAGAGAGTGCATGATGAATGCGAATAACCATAAGCCAAGAAGTGAACAGACCTTTGTGCAGCTTGAGGGCCGTCCATGAAGATAATGGGCCAAATTTTAGTATAAATGAATGCTTCAGTAGACTTCTTCATACTTAGCCAACAGAAAATATTTGGCTGCTGTCTCTGGCACTGATGGTAGGGATAGTGCCAGCTGGTGTTCTGATAAGGCAGCTACTAACAGATTTCACCATCAAACAACTCTCACTGAAATCTGTCTACTCAGAGATGCCTGGGTAGACAATATGCATTAGTCAGAAAAGAGGAATTTCAGAAAAGAGGAATTTCTTCGCTGTAAGAGAGGAATGGAAAGCACATCATTTCTACACAGTTGAAAGGAAATGGGTACCGCTCTGTGCTGACTGCTCTTCCTCATCTCGAAATGCAGCGGTAGGGATGCTGTCTTGTCTTAGCAGCGTTGAGGAGTGTTTGGTAATTATAAATATCTGTCAGACCTTTGGAGTCAATATTTGTAGGTAGATACCTGACTGCATTTTGAAAGCAACAGATCATACTCGCCATGTTTTAAAATGGATTAAAAACCAAATATGAATTAAGAGACTAAAGTCAAGTCCTTATTAACTACAATTTTAATACCATTTGACTTGACACAAAGGTAGAACTGCATTCAAATCACTTACAGTTTTTAATTTTTATTTTTTGTCACTTGTATGACTAACTGAAACTTAGTGAGATGTGTCTGAATATTTGAGAACTACGGCTTACATACTGATGCTCAGGTAATACACAGGAATTCTTTTTAGTGGCCAAGTTTATGCAGCTAATTCCTCACATTCAGCATCGACTGTACAATAATCCTTTTGACAAATGAGGAAAGAGGCAGAGTGCTGCTGAGCATAAAATGCGTTATTGCCTTGCACAGATCTAGGACATGTAGATGAGTGAGGATTAATAGTTGCAATTAGAAATGTAAGAGCAGACTGTAGATTGTGAAAATAATTAGCAGGTTCTGCAAAGAATTTCCAGCCTCACAAAAATGTTTTAGTGCAGGATATGTTTCAAATGGAAACAATAAAAGAAACTCAGCCATGCTCTTCTCATAAGGACACATTTGGGATTGTTAGGCCAGGGTTTGAAAGCTTGCTGGCTCCTTGACAAAGATGGCTCAATGTTTGCAGCCAGCCAGACACCATGGCCCATGCCCCCATTTGTCAGGAGTGCTCAGTTTCAGCAGAGACTCTGCAGATTCAGAGACCTGCAGTAAGGTGGAGAACTTGGCAAAACGAGCAGTACAGAAGCAGCCAAACGTACCGGCCATGCTGAAGCAGCCTGGCAAGAAGCGGTGCTGGCAGGGAGGCTGAGCTGCAGGGCACTGGAGCTGTGCTGATCCACACCAAGGTGCCACCAGAGCCCCCGAGCTGCTGTCCTTTACACATCAGCCGCTCTGCAGCTGCATCCCAGGTGGGCTGTCTTTGGGATTGAAATAACTAAAATGCTATTTAAAAGATCATGAATCATGCTCGCTCAGCAACAGAAAACAAGTCGAACTTGCCTTTCTTTTCTCTACTTGAAGGTAATAAGTGCCTGGAGTTTGCAATCTCTTAAGAAACTGCAGTCTACAATTTATCTTTGCAGAAAGCTCTCTTCTCATGGCTCTCTTTTCACAGTTTCCACAAGACAAAGACAGTAAAGGTACCCCAAGAAACACACTTAAGAACATCCAGGGTGAGTTTCAGATGTAATAGTAAAATGATAGCTCATTGCCAACAATTTCACTGGGTTAAACCTTGCTACTGGCCAGGGGACAACATCCCCTACAGGTATGGTTGGAAGGGGAAAGCCTTTGCAAAGTTTGCAACTCTCTAACTTGGTGATGAATAAAAAAAATCTGTCAGGAGAGAAGCGTATAATGATCAAGAACAATGAAACGGTAACAATGCGTCTTGCCAATCAATAAGAACGCTCTCTTTGTAAGAACATATTCTTTATTTATAGATCAGGTAGCTTCCGCAGAAGAGGGGATTTAACAGTTTTCAGTCTGGTGTTGGAGAAAGACTAAATGATGATGTGAAATTACCTGGAACACTTAATCGGAGATCAAAAGGGTGTTTTTTCTTTTTCTTTTTTTTTTTTTTTTGTAAGTACAGCTTTAAAAATTGTATTATTCCAATATAATTCCCATTGTTGCTGTCAGTGTGGAGTGTCTAAGTGCCTAATATATCTAACGCAGATGTGCCAAAGGGCTACAATTAAATCACTCTGCACTCATCTTCTGGTACCAATCAACTTTTTCTTCTCTTAATGAACAGACACATGCTGTTTTATACAGACTCTGATTGACTGGTTGATATGAAAACATAATGTGGCAGGAGCTGGTGAAAAATGTTCGTTATTCTCTCTGTTTGGAACTGCAATAGAAGTGAGTAATTGTTTCTGATTGCAGCAGCCACTCTCGTGCTGGCTGATGAGAACTATGGTGCTGGCACAGAGGTTGTGTGACACCTCCATAGACATCAAAGCATTCCCAATACACTTTATTTTAAATGCAGAGCACTGCTTTGAATCTGTATTTTCCTACTACCTGGTCCATAGATGTCATTTTCTATCCTGTGCAGATTTCAGAATAGCCCTAATTCAATATTATAGCTCAGAAAAATGAGCCAGGGAGAGGCAAAGCAACTTTCTCAGCATCTTTAGGTAGCAGAGCCAAAATAACCAGTGCAGGAGGTGCTGTCAGACTTGGTATACAATTCAGGAAACTCACGTTCCAGACTGATCTCAGTGCTAGAAAAAGATGAATTTTTTCCTGAACTCTATCAATTATGTTGCATCAGAAATGAAGGCTGGTGATAGGACTGGGTGAGGAAGTAATCTCTAATCTGATGAAAATCACCTCCTCAGTATCTCTGCTCTGTAGAGTCAGCAATGAGCAGTACCCCTGTCCTACCAGTCTACAATCTTTGTGGTCTCTGAGGCCTGGGCAAACCCATCCTGTTTCTGTGTTGCTCTTAACACCTTGGTAGAAAGCTGAGTTGGCCTGAGAAAAAGGGCATCTACAGACAGCTGAAACAGAGCACATCACCAAAACAAGCTGGGTTACTACATGCTGGGTAGAAAACAGTAGGAAAACACATTGCTGTTGTAGCATATGAAGCCTGTTGATGCGGGAGCGCAATACGTGTTTTGGAGGGAAGAATGCAGTCAATTATGTCCCAAATGCACAATGATATTGCACCCAAATTCATTCTTTGGAAATAGCTGGGACTTTTAGCTACTTCTAAAATGAACATCTTAAATAGCGGATACGGTGAAAAACAAATGGATTCTGATTTGGGCTGAATATGAAGGCTGCCATTTCCTACGTGGATGGCTTGGTAGCATGGTGCCTGGGCTCAGCACGCCCATGTGAGTGCAGCAGATGCCCAGGTAGGTGCGCTCTGCTGCCCCAGAGCAGAATTTGCTTCCCACGTACACCAAGACTCTCCCACTAAGAGCAAACAGCGTGTGCTGTTCCTGAACTAAGCAAAAGGCTGAAAAACAACAACAAAAGCAAACCACACCTTTTCACCATGAAAGAGCATGAAACAAAGCATGGAAATTGAATTGTCTGAGTGTGTACATTTTGGTTACAAGTATTTAACTTTCCCTTCCTAAACAATAATAATAAACTTTCCTCGAGCAAAGCACTCAGAACAAGAGCCAGAATCAAATTACAAACCTGTGCCTTTTGTAAAGGGATTAAAAAAAATCCCACTTACAATTGTCACTTGACAATCAGTGGTTCCCATAAAGGCATTTTTAATACTATGTTGCAATGACAGAATTGCATTACATTCCTCAGTAGATAATCATCGTTTTAAATTAGTTTAAAATATTGCTGTGCTCTTTAGTGGTCTTTGCAAGTTTAACCACATTTTTTTGGTGTTGATTTTTGTAAATCTATTTTTGTTTGTTGGTGGGGACTGCTGAGTTTTGTGTAGATATTTAAGCCCAAGACGGCGTCTTAGCTTAGCCATCTGTGAAAACAAAAACCTTGTAGAAATATAGCTTTGAATAAATGAAGCACTGAGGGAATTTCATACTTGATATAAATAATTGCAGCTATAGCTTGTTGCTATGCAGTTAAGAAAAACATCTCTTATCCTTGCTGAAGACCCATTTCTTTAAAAGGTTTCACTTTTAAACATGAAGACAATGAAACATTAATATTTTTCCATCTTCCATTTCAAGTGTGTGTGTGAGATCAATGCCTTGCTGTCTGTTCTGATAAAAATGAATGTAAAGGCTCTGGAGAGGCAGCAGCTGATGCTTACCAGCACCAATGCTTTCCACGCACAGAGCCTCAGCCAAAGGCCAGCAGGGCTCAACACCGAGGTGATTTATGGAAGGGCCAAGCATGAGAAGGCTCTTTCCATTTCAGGTGGGTAAATGGGAGCTGTAGGGTAGGCAGGTGGCATTTACTGTGTATGCAAGAAAAGTCACTTTAAAATGAACACATGGAAAAAAAAACACTGAGTGAGGGCACAGAAGAAAAAATAAAAATAAAGGAAGCAAAGGCTGTGCTAGCAGCAGCAGGTTTTCACGCTTTTTTCCCCGTTTCAGCCCTTGAGAACTGGCATATTTTATTGCAGGGCAATACTTGTACAGGAGGGCTGGTTTAAGTACCTGCCCTCCCACAGTTCCCCATGACAATGTATTTAACCATGACCATGTATTTAACTGAGCCATGAGCTCCAGCTCCAAAGCTGAGCAAAGCACATGCTGGACACAATCCTCAGAAGCCACGGACTCAACTCCTCAGTGACTAAAGCTCTTCCGTGATGCCCACCCTGAAGGCACAGAGCCGGGGCCATCAGGTGCCTGTTGCAGGGCTTGGGGCTCACCGGGGCAGCAGCAGCTCTGCCTTTTCTACCCCAAAACCGTGGAAATGCTTGACCAGTATCAAGCAACTCCCTCTCCACATGCCACTTCCATTTCAAGCCTGAGAATGACTATCAGACTATCACCTGTGTGATAAATACATAAAACTATTTTTATTAGAAGCTATTATTATAAACTATTAGAAGCTATTATATTCCCATCTGTTCTGTGCTTATTGGAGCAAATTTCTTCCCCAGTTTCTCCACTTCAAGCCCCAAAGAACCTTTTCTCAATGTCCTTTTGGACCTCCCTAACACTGCACGAGGTTTCACACAGGTCCACAGCTCTTAGGGAGGTCACAGCTCCCTGCCTGCGTATTGGGGAGCAGATCTGGATACATGCATGGATATGTGTAGGGAAAATAGCAAAACCAAAAGATTTCTTCAGCCCCAAGGAAAGCTCAACATTTTTTTTTGCCTTCTGTTTGTCATGCTTTCCCGAGGAAAAAAAAAAAAAAAAAAACAAAAAAAAAAACACAAAAACATTGGACTTTCTTGGCTGAAAGCTGTCATCTCCAATGAAAAGCTGATTATACAGTGGAAGTAAATAATAAAAGCATGATTCTGTCTGGTTGCCTGGGCTAAATTCATGAAAAACTCAGTTTGCGCTCAATAATTTCCTCATGAATAGCAGTGTTTTCTTAAGGAAATAGTGACAATTTGCCTTGGACCAAATTAGTGAAGATATAATCTGTCTTCACATTGAAGATGTCAAATTTGCATGCAAATAATCATGGCATGAAAACTGGTGGTGTCATGTGGCTTTAATGATGGTTCGCAGGAAAAACACCAAGCGAACAAACACCTGCTCTACGGCTTCTGTGGGTTGCCAGCGTATTATTACTGGTTCTGACCTTCTAATTGCCTCTTTATTTTCTGCTCCTGGCTGCACGGTGAATAACACGAGTGCTCTTTCAACTCCTACGTGTCCCCCCCGCGCTCCCTCCTTCCTCCCATCTCTCTTGGAAAACAAATAAACTACCAATTTAATGACTAACTAGCTTGTGCTCTCTGAAGAGTTTCCCGAGCTTTTGTAGGAACGGGGAGCCTTGAACATTTTGCAAGTGGAAATCAGGATCTGCTGGGGCAGGGGCAAAACCCCGCGGTGACAGCGGGCTGGCAGCTGGAGGGTCCCCGCCGTGCGCTGGGGGCCGCTGCAGTTGTCACCCGCTGCCAGGCGATGTCACCCTTGTCCCGTGCTAAAGCGACCAGGGGCTAATTTGTCAGACAGACCGCCAGGGCTGCCCGGAGCCTTGCTTCTTGCTCCCCTGCACGGGTCCCTTCCCCGTGGGCACCGGGAGGTCCCCAGCAATGAGAGGTGACAGGGAGAAGGCTTCATTTTCCGGGGAGCCAAATACCCCGGCTTTCCCGGCACATCATGTGCCTCGCACAGCATTACAACTTCCACCCCAAGTCATTCAGGGACAGGTGGCCTTCGTCAGCGCTTAGAAACTGCCCTCCTGTCAAACTTTCAAGAGGATTGCATGCAACTTGTGTCCTCCCCGAGGTGGAAGGGAACTGAGGGTTAGCCCCGCAGGGAATACTGCCACCCTCATCTGTTCCACAAGGACTGCAGAGATGCAGATAAAGCAGGCGAGCGTAGGAAGCGTGGCCTTATTGAGGCATATAAATATGCCTTGGATTAATAGCTGTTTATTAAAGCAGGTTATAAAACACATTTTCAAAGTTCAGATGAGTGACCATCTCAGCCATTAACATCCCTGGCAAATACTTAGATCAAAGTTTTATGACCTCTATTACGGCAGATAGTGCTACCTGAAAATGTCCACTTTTAAAGTTTTATTACTGTCAAATTCCTTATTTAGACCAGTGATTTGACATTCTTGCATGAGCGAACATTAAAGATTTTGCCTTTTTAACCTCCTAATCCTGCTGCATAAATCATTTACAACCGATTTTGTCCTATGTGTCTTTTTGGTGTTATTGGATTCTTATCTTTCATTCCAGTCTAGGTTTCCGATTTAATATATTAAAAACTTCAGTTCAGTTTTGCTGTCCTTATTAAGATACAAAAGAAATAGAAGCTTATAAAGTGCAGAAAGGAAAGCACAATATATAATATATGCTTAAAGAAAATGAAAAAGGTTTAGTTTAAAGGGAAGGAAGATTATGCACCCCTCTCCTGTGGCACCCCTTTACGACTGCTGTACAAATGCAGAGAATTACTTTGTGCAAGCACAAGCTGTGCTCTCCCTTAGCCGCCTTCGCTCAGATGCTGAGGTCAAGCCCCGTGCCCTGGGTCTGCCCAAGGGCTCCCCAGCAAAACCTGCCTCTCCAGGGTGGACCTGGAAACCTCCATGGGGACCTGCTAGCAGGATCAGAGTCTGGAAGGATGTGGATGCTCAAGCATAAAACCCTCCTCTACTACCCCATCTTGCCTTCTCCTTCAAGTACGTACCCTATAGCTGCGTGAAAATGTAAAAGCAAAGCCCATTCCCTCAGCAGAAAAACAGCAACAAAACACCCACCCTAAAAATAGGGTAGTATCGGGTAAATATAGCGTACTTCTATAAGTAATAGAATTATTTATAAATAACAAATAAGCCTGGTATGTGGGGAGTGGCCTCTGTTACAGGTTTTCTCATGACAAAGAGGGACTGACAGCTAGAAGGCTCAAAAGTTATGGGGAAACTCAAGGGACCAGATTGGTTGTGCAGGGTCTGTATTCAAGGCTCTGGCTACACCCCTGGTAACAGTACGACAGAATATCAGGCTACCAGGTTAGCTGACAAAAGGCGGCTCTGATCCTTCAGGAGGGTACACCCAAGAAGCCTAATGGATGGGTGAACCTGCAACAACAGCAAGATCACACTGCAAATTAAATATTCATCCAGTACAGAATTAGACGCTTGAGTCACTACTGGACACAGAAAGAGAGGTGATTAAAAATACATATTTTTTGAACAAAGATGAAAGGTATAGCATAGAGAGATTTTATCCATATTTAAATGAAATCAATCTGCTTTAAATAAAAAGATCTTGTTCATGCCTGAAGTGTATCTGCAATTACATGAATTTGAAAATCAAGTAGGCTTCCTACTCTATCCCAGGGAGGCAGATATAAAAGAAATCTCAATATATACACATCTCAGACCCTGTATGTCTGTTTGATGACTTGGCTGCACCATGCTCGAGGACCCCAGTAGCAGATGGAAAGAGTAAGAGTGAGCAAACTCATATTCCATTTCCTATTTACCTGCCTATGTATGTATAAAGCCTAAACCAGACACAAACAGTAACTGAAGCAATACTCTGTGGCTTAGTCTCAGGTATAAATACTTTTTTAGTTGAAAGTAATTTTTATTCAGGCTGAAGGGAATGAGGCACCAAATGGTCTTTTTGGCACTTACAGCTGAAACAATAAAGCCCTGACCAAGGTGCAGTGCAGGATGAGGAGCAGGCAGCTGGGTGCCCCTGGAAGAAAATCACAGGATTGCATTGCTTTGCTAGCCACGGCACTAGCACACAGCCACCCCAACACTGGCTCATGTGCTTTTCCAAGATGTCTCATTAAGAAGGTCAAGAAATAACCAGGGATCTGACAAAACTTCACCTGAGCTTTTCAGGTTATTTTCAGATTTGGGCTTCGACCAAACAAAAAAACAAACCTGGAGCACAGCTGGGTGACTCTCATCACCAACCTCCAGAGACCCCAGTCCTTCTGCGTGGTCATCATGGGACAGCTCTGTCCTGAGTTTCAGCTTCCCCAGAAGGAACATGCCCTGAAACCCAACTGTGATCCCATCCAAAGAATGGGACTCAACCAGCATCATAAAGCTTCTGGCTCAGGGTGGTAAAATCCTCACAGGTCCGGCTGTGATGTGCTGCTGTAATTAATCCCTGGTTCGGCTGCCAGTTATTGCAGATGCCCTTCTGCAGACAGAACAGGATTTTTCCCCCTATTTATTTTTCTGCAAGTTCCCTGACCTGGAAACCTGACATTTTCTGGTTCACACTTATGCACATTTCATCTTTTCTTGAATCCTGTTTAGGATCTGTACTGACAGCAAAATGGCACAAAAAATAGAGTCTGCACCCACCCAGAGGAAATACGAACATCACAGCCTTGTGAGAATGCTCAGCCCCAGTTATTTCTCCTCTGCTACCTAAATTCATTTTTTTCCAGCATCCATTTTAAGTTATTGCTTTTCTGCACAACATTTTTACATGCTGCCCGGCTCCACAACTGCTCTTTCAGTGCAGCAAATTAAAAGATTTGCCCTGTTGCAACATTCTTTAATATGGACAGAAACTAGCATTAGTTTTTCCTTGCTTCTTGAAAAAAATGGCAAAAAGATAGGAGGAACATACTCTAGCAGCTGACAAGCCTGCCTCTGCTTAGAGCATTGCAGAAACTGCCAAAGATTACTGGATTTGTGCGAGAATAATACCTATGTACCGCTGCCAAGGTCAATCAGCCCTGTGCACTGCTGGCAAATGCAAGTTTGTTACATAAGTAATGGCCAGCGGCAATCAACCTTAAATTTGGCATACACTTCTCCACCCTCCCCTCCTTAGCCCCAAATGTTAAAGGAAAAATATATTAAACTTGTTATGCCTTAAGCTATTTTTCCTCACTTGTTTATTTTCTACTTCTCTTCCAGCTCAAGATGCTCACATCTCTGGCTACGAGCTCAGTATTCGATGAGGGCATGGTGATGTTCTCATCTTCTTTGCAGAGTGCTGGGATTTCATCCCATCGGTGGCATGGAAATGCCAGTAAGAAAGCTCACGAAAATGAGCACTTTGTTGTTTAAGGTGGGTCGTTGCAATGTAATCCTCCCACTTCATCATGCATATGCATTTCTTCTGTCCACCCTGTGCCAAAAACTGGTATTTCGTATTCTTACTGAGCATAGCTGTTGTTTACAGTGGATACCACCACAGACTGGGGTGGACTGCCCCTTCTAATGCCATTACCTGGTCTAAACAGAGAGGCAGGAATTGTGTGCACACCTACCACTTGCAAGGGAGCAACACACACGGGGCTGAAATGGAACTCCTGGACCAGGGATGGGTCCCCAGGATCGCTCAGCACCATTAGGGCCTCACACCATCCCCACCAACCGTTTCTGAACTATGCATTTTCCCTCCCCGGAGATGAAAAGTCACAAATAAACAGCAGAGCTAGTGAAAAAGTGGTTAACTGGAGATTTAGCAGAAGAATAGGAGAATGTGGCAATAAGCCCCCACCATTTCTTACATTATCTGAGAGCTGTTCAGCCACGAATTGTCTGTAATAATTAGCATGAGAATATCTCCTTGATGACATTCATACTGCATAAAAGGGTCTGCATTTCCTCCATCAAAGTGCATATTTATGAACTGAATCTCCGAAAGACGGAGCCTTTGATAGTATTATTTTAATATTTTTTCGCATATGATTTAGAAGTTTAAACTTCAAGAAGCCCTAATAATAAAAAAGACTATCAGATTTCTGCTAGTCACCTCAGTTTCTAGTAAACACAAACACATATATGGGAGTCACTGCTTAAATATGAAAGTGATAGACTGTACGAGATAGAAAGACACGAATAAATTTTCTTTCTTTCTTTCTTTAATGATCCTGTGAAGAGTGACTAGAAAAACCCAGCCTTGAATGCTGAAGCCATTACTTGGCATATGGTTTTCTCATTTCCCATCTATTCCTTGACCCCGGTGACAGCCTGTTCTAAGCCACACTGAAAAAACTCTTCCTGTGGAAGTCTGCACATGTGTATGCTTCTGTTCCTTCATTCTGTTCCTTCTTTTCTTATATCCCTGATTATTGGCATTCCTCATAACTTAAGCCTGCTTCAGAACCAGGCCCATGAAGGGCAGGACTGCAAGACTCACCTCTTCATTAGGAAGTCAGCATGAGTACTGTTGGTACATAAGTTAGAGCTGCTGTCACCAGCCCATTTTGAGGGCACGGCTTGCTTAGATTTGGGCAACAGCAGTTCCTCTTCTCAAGTGAAAAACGTTATGGAGATTTTTTTCAACAGAGCCTGCTCAGAGCTGACAGACTGGTCGCTTGGTTCATTCACTGCAGTCCTGATGTTACTTGGCTTTTGTTTCAGCACCTTGAAAACTGGAAACCCTGAAGTCTGAAAGACAGCTGATAGTTGATTTCTGAAGTGTTTGTAGAGAAAATACTCCCTGTTATTATTCTCCTTTTGGCAAAAAGGGGCAAGCATGTGAGTTATCCCAGGCTTGGACAACTCAGCCCCAAAAAGGGTTCTGTGAAGGGAACGGGCATATGAGGCTGTGTGTAAGAGAAGGTGATGGGCCACCACAGCTGGTGTTGTGGGATGCCAGGACAGTTTACTCCCAAACCCAAGTGCCCCCACTATATCTTCTGCACTGCCCACCAGAAAAGAAACCCCCATCTACTCCACCTTCAGCTTCTAAGACTTTGATGCCATTGGTAAAGAGATTAACCTGACCGTGAAGGCCTGATATGGATTTATGAACTGCAGTGTAAAACAGGTTTAGTTTCTCACTAGTTTTTAACTACTGCTAATGCAAAATTTGGAAAGTTGGAGGTCAAACCAAAAGGAAATATTTGTGTGGTACAACCTCTCTGGGAACAGAGGAGCTCTTCTGAGAGATACCCACCACAATGTTTTTTCCACTATATTCCACTGCCTAAAATCTTCCTATAAGCTTTCTACGTAGTTACGTTATTTCAAAGTTGTCAGCATTATGCAATTACAATTCCTGTAGATAAATCTGATTTCTTTTGTTAAAAAGCCCACCATTTTAAGTTGCATAATTTCAACATTTATAGTATTTAGACAAATTCTTTGACATTTAGCATGCATCTCTAAAGCTCCATTTTTAATATAACTTCTATATTCTATTATTTCACAATAAGTAATTTGTATTTCTTTCACGAATACATGTATTGGTACATTTTATGCATCAATAAGATAATGGCTAGTGCATTTCCTATTCTTAGGGATAAGAATGATCAGGGTAGATGCAGGCTAAATCTCCTTACTAACGAAAATAACAAATATTTGCTAAACAAATAAATATTCAAGGCATCTCAAATTTTCTGAAAACTATACCAAAATATGGTGTACTTATGTCTCTAAATAATGGGGTGTCGCAGACACCAGTTTAATGCCCCAAGGAATTTGAAAATATTTTTGAGATTTTCCATGAAGAATTTTTCCTGGTATCCCCCGTTAGCTGGTAGAAGATTTGGCAAAAAAATAATGTATTCAGCACTGACAGCTGTTCGGAGCTATTCTGATCTTCTCCTGATAAGACACGTAGTTGAAGAATCTAAGTATGTGCCTCTTAAATGAGAAGAAAAATAAATTTATAAGGTATACTTCTGATGGACATTACGGAATTTGGTTCAGAGGCATACTGAGAATATGAGATGCTATTTTCATGTATCTATTTTGAGGAACATTGAGAGGTTTGAATACTACACTGCAACCCTGCCATTACTCCACCTTTTCATAAAACATAACACTGCTATCTAGAAATAACTCTTACCCCATCTGTTGCATCATAATTTCTTGGTTGAAACACCACTGGGGACCATAGAAGTGAGCTCAGGTGCTGGCGTTACTCAGAGTAATGCATAAATGTAGAACAGCCCCACTTTATTTATTTTTTCATTCTGAAACAAAATAAAAACAAATGGGTGGAATCAGTCAGAAAAGTGATAATAAGAGGAAAATGCTGATCTGTACATCTCACAGACAAACATTATGAAATGTTTTTTTTCCTGATCAAAAAACAACCAAACAATTCATAAAATGCAGAAGTGTTTCAGAAAACGTTAATTCATTGCAGCCAGAAATTCTTGTGGGAACAGACATACCAGTTTTGAAGGATGGTTTTTCTTGATCCTGAGACAAAATTTCTGATCAGAAGAAAGAATAATTGATAGTTCAGATATCCTCAGGATGTTGGGAATTCCTCCCCACTCCAAGCCTCTGTTTTGCTTCTACAAGGAAACTTAAATCTGAATCTTCCAGGTGAGCATTTTGGCTATTGTGTAATCTGTGATGGGTGAGATTTCACAAAAGAGCCTTGCAGGGCTTTAATTGCACCCTGACTTTGCACAAGATGTTTTTTGGATGTCTGACAAAGTTGCTGTGACATGGAAGGATGCTTCCAAACAGCAGAGCAGGGCCGTGCTGCTGCCCACTCCTCTCTCTGCCCTGCTGCCTGCCTCCTGCTGCAAAACCAGTGAGAAACAGGAGCAAATGGGCAGTCTCATGCTAATCAGGCTATCAGAATGAAAAGTCATGCACATGAAAGGAGGAAAATAAATCCCATTACTGTTGGGATTGATTTAGAAATCGCAGTTGTTTTACTCATCATTCTTATTCATAATTCAGCTCCTCATTACAAAAGATGGAGGGGAGCATGCCCTACTTTTCTCTTTGTGATTTGAAAGCACTTCCATTGAGTAGCTTTGCCAGGAGAACCACTGGTTGCTCCTTTTCCCCTGCTGTGGTCTTGGACCTTCCACAACAGAAAAGGAAAGAAAAAAATCTAGAAAAAAAAAAGTGAGGGAAACAAAAAAAAAATGTCTGTGGCAATTACAGCACCCAGTGGCTCGCATCAGCCCTTTCCTTGATGTTTGCCTACAGGCTGGTCAGCTGACTGGATCTATTTCAACTGAAAGGAGGTTATTTGCTCTTATTAAAGACTGGAGGAAAAAAATCTAACCTCTAACGGCTGTGACTAACGGCCCAAAGTCTGCAATCTCCATGGAGCAGGAGGCTCCAGAGCATGTCAGAAAGAGACAAATGTAAGTCAAAGACATGAAACTGGACAAGGGTGGCGAAGTCTTCTCATGTACTAGCTAGTGTCCCCTGTTCCTGCTGAAGGTGTAACCTGTAGATCTTCCTATGATGCCTGGGAATGCCAATGTAATTATACATGCACACACACGATGCACACCCGTATTGGCCCTACCATCATGCAGTTACATGACATCCCACCTACTTTCACAAACCTTCCACCTGTCATGCCTCCACAAGGCTGGGCACCTCAGCACAGGCACAGTTTTGATAGCAGCACACAGGGGATGGGGATTATCTGTCAAAAAATCTGATCTCTGTTGACATATCCCTCAAGCAATGTATCAAACAGGAGCTGGGGAATTTAGTTGCCCATACAAAGCCATTCCAGCTTCCTACAACGTCCCTTAACGCCTTACAATGCCCTCAGTAATTTCTGTAGAGTTCTTCTGTTTGCATAGCCCTGTTTCTGAAGAAATTGCTGCCTCCAATCAGTGGAAATGCTGTACCATTTCTCCAACTCACGAAGGCTTGTGGCTATCACGTAGTGCCTGTGTGCTTTGGCAGATCCTTGCTGCCCCAGCAAGATGTGCTTGCTCCTGTGCCTGAACATGGCTGCGTGGACTTTGCCTGACTCTGTGCTATATTGTCACCTGGAAAGCCTCTCCTCAAAGGAGTTTATTTTCTCCCGTACCTTGACAGCCATCAACAAACATCCTCAGCTGAACAGATAGTACCACCAGGAAATATTTCCTGATTTACAGGAAATGCCCTCCTTTCTTCTCAGATTATCGTCAGCAGTGTAGGCTCAGGCTTGCTGTCACCCACCTATGTTACTGTTGCCTGTTCTTTCTATTTGCCAAACCTTTATTTTGTACTTACTTCACCCACATTTTCCTTGAATTATAGAGCCATTCTACCTGACAATACTGCTAGTTCAGTTTCTCCCTCTCTGTAATTTCACACGAATGCTCCCCATACTAAGCAGGATCTATTTTTACAGGTCTTTTCCTCTGTGTTGTTTTCCATTTCTTTCTCTTGTGTATTCTGGTCAAGGGAAAACAAAGAAAGAAGCAGATTTTGCTACTCATCCTGCAAAATACCTTATCCGGGAGAGAGCATGCTGTAAGAATAAAAATGCCATAAATCTGTGCTTTGACAGGGGAATGATATTTGAACTCACGGTACTGGAGTGTTTCACATAGCTCGTGTGGTCTAAACCAACAAGACAATAGTGAACTATTAAAATGCAGTCAGTAGTACAAGTTCCTCTTTTTTTTTTTTTTTTTTCTTCCTAAAGTAACGTCCACTTATTTGCTGATGCACACCAACTACCTAACTGCTTTTGACATCTCACAGCTAAGCCCAGCAATTTCACTTTGGAGCACAGTTTCCCAGGAAGGCAGAGAGAAGACTGCTCCCAGGAGCTCCTCCAACACGGAGCTTCTCTCCACCAGAAATACTTCATTGTGCTTCAGCAATCTCAGTGGCAGGATTATTTGGCACATGCACTGCAAGATCAGTTTTCTATCCAGGGCACCACCTGACACTCAGGGCCGAAGACCAGCCCAGCGTTGATTGCAACACTGGGGAAGGCCACTGCCACAGTTAGGGCCATGACATGGAGTACTCTACTCCCTGTTTGCCTTTAGCTGCTTTCTGCATGAATGCCAGCCTGCTAAAAACAAGGACCACAAAAGCTGCCTTTTGCCCACCCCTTAAGCAATTTGTTCACTGGCCAGCAGCCAGCTTGCAACCATGGCCAGCGAGCTGCCCCGGCGTGCACACCATCCTGCGCCAAATGCCTAGTGCTGCATCTGCTGTATGAGACCTCATTTTTCAACTACTTCAAAAATGTGGTGGAATTAAATTCTCCTGGAAGACCTCTTTTCTTGGTCAGTTTAAATTCATGCTACAGTCTTCCCTGCCTTTCAGCTCTCTGAGGTGAGAAATTTGGAGTTGCCTGTAATAATACAGCATTGCCAAAACTGACCTCAGCTCTGAAGTATTCTAGAACATCTCCAGACGTGGATTTGCAGGGATGGAAATAGCACGAAGCACGTTAAATCTTCCTGCGCACCTCCACCCACCTGATACACATTAGCATCATCTCTTCCTACAAGCACGTTGCAGTCCAATCTTGTATTATTTCAAAGGTTTTGAGAAGACACACTACCTAGCTTACATGTGGTCTCTCCCACTCTCACCCAAATAACTGATGACACCATGTAACTGCGAGAGCACTCGATCCATCATTCTTTGCAGCACCACAGGTGCACTGGCTATGCCATATGGCAACTTCTTATACTCGAGCAGCCCCTCTGCACATGCTCACAGTAAAGAATATTTATTAACCTGGGGCTGGTGTCACATGCTGATGTGCTTAAGGCAGGTCAAGTTCTGTAAGCCTCTCCCCACCTGTCACTTGTAAAGTCATGTTTTAGCCTTGGCTGACAATCAGCTGTCAGGGGTTTATGGCCTGCATATGCCAAGCATCTAGCTTTCATCTGAACTGCAGTAATAAAATTTTAAATAAAAATTAGTAGCAGCAATAAGACTTCTCTCCATTGATTCCAGCAGGCTTTGATGCTTATTTGTAATGCGGGAACATTTACTTTGGTGATTTCCAGACCAGGTAAGAGCCAGCTCCATCCTGAGCTGTTCTGTACCCTTATCGTTGATGCAGGCCCCAGAGCAAAAGTGACATCGTGAGGGCTGGCAGCATCCCTGCTCCCAACCACAAAGACGCACCGAAAGCAGTGAGACCAAAGTGTCACAGAAACCGTACGGGCAGTGCTTTAAACAGCTCTTCACTTTGCTGCAGCTTCTGTTCTTATGGGTTTTCTTTAGGACTTGAAATAAAGAACCTTTTCAATACCTGAAGAAAAGCTTGTCCTAGGAGATTTCTTCTCTGTTTCTGCAGACTCGAGGGATTCAGAGCAGCATTAGCACAGCGTGCCTTCAACTGCTGGGCAGTGAGCTCTTGCTCCTCTCTAGAGCTCTGTCCCTGCCACAGTTAATCAGAAAGGAAAGCAATACTTGTAGATCTGAATTTCTTCCACTGGAGACTTGCAACACTCGATTTTTTCAAAACTACTTTTTATGTTTATGCAGTAAAGGAGATCCAAGAGCCACTTTTTTTTTTTTTTTTTTTTTTTCCCAGTCACCCATTGCTCATCTCCTTTAAAATTAAACTGGGCAATAACAATCATTTATTGTCTGAAGGCAACATATGCCTTCATGATTTAGGCGGCAGTCTTTTCTGTGGCTTAGGCACTGATTGCAATTCTACCAAAGCATCAAGGAAAGCAGAAAACCTGAAGAGATTTGAAACAAAAAACTACTTTTCCAGTTTATAGCAAGTCTTTACTAAGTGATATTTCCCCTTATCTTAGCCCCTGAAACCTACTAGAACTTTAAACTTTATTCCCACTTTTATTTTTAAGTGGACATTTGCTTCAACATCTTTAAAGCTATTTAAAGTTCAGGTATTAAACATGAATAATTGCCTCCAGGTTTCAGTGCATGATGAAATAAAAACTGACAATGCATGTCTTCTAGTGACATTCACTCCTGCAACTATGACAGACTTGTAATTTGATGCAAATTAACTTTACTCTGGAGTAGAAGGACAAGGTTTACAGTGGCTTTAGTATCATCCTTCCTGTTGCTTTGCCTCATTGATATACATGGGGTGCAGGGCAGCAGGGGGACAGGGGCGGATGAATAGATGAAATCTGAGCACTTTTCAGTCCATTATCAGCTTGAAGCATCTGAGAGGGAAAAAAAGGAAATGGATGTCTGAGCATCTTATCACAAAGCCCTTTAGAGAGGCAATAGGAAGACAGAAGCTCGCTGATCTCCATCACTCAGAAGCCTGAGCCCGTGTTATCTCCTGAAGTGATTAGCAACGAAAGTTCAACTCCTCTCTGAAGTTCCTTTAGTCTCTTGCACTGCTCAGTGAAGAGATGTGAAACTTGTGCTAGGGAAGAAGTGCACCTGAGAAGTCTGTGCTCAGTTCGTGGACAGCACGTGCAACAGAAAAAACAATAGTGAAATGAACTGCATAAATCATATTTTGAATTATTCATACCCCTGTGTGAACATAGTTAAAACCTGTAGGAGTTAAATGATAGCTACTGTGCCAAAGTGTTAAAAAAAAAAAAAAAAAAGTATATTTTAATGAAATATAAATATTAGATGGAATTTTACATGGAAATACTCTGGAGTCTTACACATCATTTCCAGTGAAGGAAAAGGCATATTTTTGAATCTCTTGAGGTGCCAACTCATTAATTAGCATGGATATGAAAGATACATGCTTAGACGCATCAGTCAAGCAATTATTGAGGAACTATAATTTGAGTGTATAGTCTGGCAATGATAAGTTATTTTTATGCTCATTTATATTCACTTCACTGACGTTTTATTTAGCAGGATCTAAACAAGTAGAAGCAAAAACTGTTGGTGCCAAGAAGACTTGCTTTGGTGAGCAGCTTCCCACACATCAGTTCTTGACCAAGTGGCTCCTAAAGGTCACCGAGGAATTTGATGGGAACCATGGGACATTCCCATACAGAGCACTGATGAGGCACAGAACTTGCTGCAAGACCTCCTCTTCCACCACTGTCACCCAAATCTCCTTCTGGGATGCAGGTGGAGGTTTCCCTTTGTTGTGCTCATTCCTTGCACTGCTCATTCAACCTCTGCTCTTGGGCAGGCTGTGAGCAAACAGTTATTGAGGATGGTACTGGTGCTGCTGTAAGAAGACAGCTCCTTTTCTTTAATGTTTTTTTCCTTTGAGGTTTGGAAAATTACGACTTCTCACCTCTTCCAGCACCCACTCCTGCTTCAAGAAAGTCAATGTAGTGGAAGCCATAGAAGTCAGGTCAGGACCTACTCACTAAATGCTTTCTACCTAACAGCTATGTAAAAGCCCTATGAACGAAGTTGATGTCAACGACTCAGTCCGCATTTCTATCCACAGCTTTTTATCTAAAGTGGTAATGTAGCTAAAATTTAAATCAAATAATTTTGGTCTATAAAACACGTTAACATTAGAACAGCCTGTTTTTTCATTAAATTTTATACACATCATAAACGTCATGCCCACCTTAGAGTTACATTTTGTTTTAGTTCCTCAGAAAGTGAAGTTAGAGTGGTTGATTCGACTTATCATGATTTGTTTGCTGGGCATGTTCCAATTTCCATCTAAAAAGTTATTTCTTATATGACTGCATCTGAAGGACATTTGTTAAAATCATTTCCCTGTAAATGATAAACTTATTCCCTAAATGGGCCTTTCATACACAATCATCTGAAACACGGATGTGGGACGAAGGGAGCCTTCCACTCCTGTTCTCATCAAGATCAGATCCTCAGATAGAGACAATTACCTCACACGTATGACAATGCCTACATTTTCAGTGTTGATCAAGCATGCTGTAGGCTCTGTCCCGTCAGAGTTATCTTCCTTTTCAGTTTCTGAAGTGATTTTCAGAACTTTACATAACTGCTCTTTAAAGTAATGCTGCTCAGCGAAGCGTAGGAATGTGCATTCCTCAGAGCTCTTAATGTTTTTAGTGTTTGGTATCGCTTACAACATGCAAGCTGAAGAGATTCTAAAATCTCAAAGGCACCTTTTGAATTCAAAACCTTCTGGGAGGCAGTCTTTTTCTTGCTGCTTTGCTATAAGAATTCAAATGACTTCTCCCATTGACTTCTTTCATTCAGCCTGTGCATTTTTCCACTCATTTGTTGCAGACCAATTTCATGATCTCCGTTTTTTTGTTTTTTGGTTTTTTTGATACTGACAAATGGGAATCAAAAAGATAGGCTTTATTACAAGGTGGAATTGAGCAAAGGTTACAAATCTTTTGCATGGCAACACAACTGGCAGCTTTGTGCATCACTTGTGCATCACAGTCACACATGGGGCATCACCCTGCCCCATTAGCAAGCAGAGCTTAATTTCTCTGTACTCAGATTTCTTTTGAAAGAGTCTGATAGTGCGAACATAAAACAACAGAATTTGGTCTGGTGATGCCGTGAACAGAAACATAGCAAAAGGAAGTGTTTCCCCCCACACTTTTCAGGAACATCACACTTCCTTTTCTAAGGTACAGACTGATCTGGGGCTTCCTACTAGGAAGTCTCGTGTAGTCCTGCGTTCAATTTACCAGTGGCTTGTGAGAGAGAAATGCAGTTCAGTTCAGAGAACAACAATGCAGCAAGTTGTTCACATACAAGAAACTCCAACATCTCTGATGCATTTGTAATGTGATTAAATCCCCATAATGACCTTCATTGGACCCAGCATGTAAGTCAATACAAACAACTTTCAACTTGATGAACATTTTCCCTCTAAAAAGTAACCTTTCAGTTGTATTGCTTTTGTACTGTTTTAACCATATGCTAAATATTATAATGCCTCATCCTCATTTACCCTTCACATATTAAGGTGAAAACTCTGACCTAGTGCATTCTAATTACTTGGCTTATTAGCTTCACATTATATCAGTAATGGTGTGATAGCCAACATAATTACTAAGACTTGAAAAATTATACTTTGCTGTACTATTTCATGAACTGTGAGATGGTTCTCTCTTCTTATTAACTTTCTTATTTAATGGGTTGACCAGATTTTCATCTACCTAGACCATTGATCAAACTGATAATTTTAGATTTCAGCTGCAATTGAGAAATTGCCCCCTTAAAATGGTGAGAGATATGCTTTATATAAGAAATTAAAGGCATTTCTTCTCTATGTTTCTTATTGGTAGGCTACTATAATTAGGTAGTTACTACATGCTGTTTGAACACCTTTTTGAACTTATAAAGCTCCATGAAATTAAGACTTTTTCCTAGAGGAAGTTACTTTGGTTCTGTTTCTTTTATCAAAAATAGCAGCTACTTTGGTATTTTCTAAAATACTGGTTTACCATTTTTAAGTAAAAGCTTTTTTCTTTTTTACGGAAGAAAACAGAATTTCCATACCTTTCGTTGTTTAAGTAAAACCCTAACTTTTAATCAAAACCCAGTAGGATAGGCAATTTTTCACCTGTCTAGGCTAGAAATTGAGTCTGACTCCAAAAGCTGTTCTGATTCCAAATATTTTTACCTTACAGTATGAAGATACAGAAGAGGCTGTTCTTAAAAAAAAAAAACCCTGCTGAAGGGGGTGAGAAGGTTCCTGGAGGTAGCCACATGTCAGTGCTTAGGTGGTGGTCCTCTTTGATAAGGAAAATGGACACCATCAGGAGTAGAATGCAAGAGACAGCTGTTCTTCACACCTCGGAGTTGACTGAAAATTCCTGATTGCCTTCAGGTGCTCTTCTTTCCCTTCGGAGGACTTTGGATCAACTCCTTGACATAAAGATGTGGTCCTGTTCTCTTTTATGCAGATTGCTATATTACACCATCCTGAAAGATAAGCATGCTTGATCCCACCAGCATCAGGAGCTGTTGTGCCACCTGCTCCAGGGGTTTTTCCCCCTTTTGGATGAGATGGATCCATGCTTCCTGGCCGGGGCCCAGGGTTTCTGGCTATCAGAAAGAAGCCCCAGCCTGCCCCACCGATGCCCCTGCTAGAGATGTAGCTCCAAGGTGGTTCAAAGTTCCTTGTTTCTGAAACATTTATGTCCAAATCACAGAAGCAGAGGGTCAGCGCATAAATATCAGTCAGTTATTTTCAGTGAAACCATCTCAGAAACAACTGGATTGAATTAATCAGGAAACGATCCCCGACATGCTCATTCAGAAGCAGTGACAGAATAACCTTCTGGCTTTCGGTAGACAAACCTGTATTTTTTCTGTGCTGTGACAGCTGGAAGAGCTTCAAGTTGTCTTGACTCAACATATCAGTCAGAAGCTTTCCCTGTGGGGAAATCCAGGAGTGTTTTAGGCTTATTTTGCTGGAAAAGAAATGAAGCTGACTCTTTTTTTTTTTTTTTTTTTTTTTTTTTTTTTTTGTGGTTGTTTCTGTTTTTTGTTTTTGTTTTTTGTTTTTTTTTTCTTTCTTCTGTGCTGGAAAGGAGAATATACCTTGTTCCTTCACAGCTGTCCAAATAAAAAGGAGAGCTAAATGGAGAGACAGAAACTCACAGGACATCAAGGTTCACTGTAAGAAATTCACAGAAGGGACAAGTCCCTTTGGAGCTCATCTAGCTGGCCAGGGGACAGAGTGGAGCTGTGCTTCACAATGCATTAACAAAGTCTATTCTCCCTGTGTGGCTGAGCAATCAAAACCATCTCCAAATTTTACAACAGCATCTTAAAGTCTTGAGAAGTCAGTGTAAAAAATGACCAGTGATTAATTAATATGAAATTATTTTTTGAATGTAGCGTAGAGCACTGTTCAGTGTAATCTTTCTGCATGATTTTGATGCTGTGCTATTTAATTCTATTGTGCTTAGTGCAATCAGCTTAATAGTTCTGATTTCCTTGACCTCTCTGCATAGGGAATATTATAATAAAAGGAAATATATAAAAAGCCCCTAAAGGTAATAACAGAGATAAAAATGCAGAAGACAGTTTGGGCTTGAGTGTGAGGTACCAATGTTTGTGCATACCCACTGGTGGCTTAACGCTAGCCTGCTCAAGTGATCAGGACTTAACTCTCACTGCATTTGAGATTAGTGGAGGCATTAAAGCTACAGCCTTCAACATTAAAGAGAGAGAGGTGAAGGCAGAGAATTTTCAGTCCCAAAATTGGATAAATTTACTGAGTTTCTGGCTGTGGTGCAACACTCATTTATTTGCAGGTGAATTTAATAGACTGGATGTTGAATGAGGAATTACTTCCCAGAGTGGTTTATTGGGATTAGGTAGAATCTGCCCAAAGTCAGAACAGTAGGTTGTTTTTGTGTTAATTGGTGGCTTAAAATGTGATTAAAAGCACCTGACATTTTAGGTAATCTTATATATTCAAATTAATATGAAACTCAAACTGTGGTTTTGGAGTCCTTTCCTCACTAACATGTGCCTGTGCTATAGTATGCATTGTGTAATATTAACTACGTATCTTGTGGTTTCTTTACAATTTAAGCAAGAGAAGATTTTAAATTAGCTATTAAATTACCATTCAGAGATCTGATCATCTTCTAATTTCCGTATGAAGTCCTCCACAGGGGATAAATCTAGTTTAAATGTTCACTCCTTCCTATGATTTTATACCGTAGCTGTAAGATGATATAACTTTTCTGCAATTCCAGTTGAAACACATTACAATTATATGAAAGGTTTTAGCTTAGTTTTGTTAGAGAAGCATATGTTTCAGTTGTAAACATAACCAGAGTTCTGAAGAAAAACATTATTTTTGGATTTGTTCACTTCCACCCTTTCCATAGGTGTGATACTTGAGTAATTTAGTACATATCATGATGGAGCTTAAAATACTTGAAAACTAGTTGTTCCCCTGAATTCCTCTATTTGTGATTTGTTTGCCTCATGACATGCACTTCATCAATATCATTTGATTTCTACTTCCTTCTGTAAAACCCCTTCCAGTAATGTTCTGTTGATGACGGAGCATTAGGTAGCAATTCTGTGGCATCTTCTCCTTGATAAAATAAATAGAAATAGAAAATATGATAAACCATATTTGGCCTGCCCTTTAAAGTAGTAATGAGAAAACCAGAAATATTTTGTCTGAAACTTGACTCTGAAACTTGTGCCCTTCTTTTGCAGCGTTATTGGATTCATTTGTTGAAAATAGGTATTTATATTATTGCTATGTTTTGGAGCCTGTAATTGCAAACTTAACGTGCAAGTTTAATAAACACTATTTCTGTCTCCCGTGTTTTCAGAACTTAGTAATTCTCTTCATGATGCATGAACTAGACTCCAATATCTGTTCTGGCTTGGCAAAACTATCTCAAGTGAAAAGATAAACTCATAGTTTTGATACTGCTTTCTATGGAGTACAAAACAGCATTCAAAATTGTTGGAACAAAATCCTTGTTAAATATGGTTCCTTTTCCTGCTTATACTGCTCCACACTAGCATGGCCATTCACCACAGACATGTGGTCTATTCTTTTTTTTTTTTATTCCAGCCTCACAAAACCACAGTTCCACAGACCATAAGCCATGTTGCACCGCTAGAGCAGGATGATAAGGATGCCTTTGTCTATCTCTATAATGGACTAATCTATTCCTGGGCAGACTCCAGAGTGTACTTCCAATAAGTTCTCACTATCGCAAACTGCCCAGACATATGTAACCCCAAGGGGCAGTATTAATTTTGCTTTGATACAGATTATAGCAGACTAATTGTTTGTTCCTTTTCAGGTTCCCACAGATGGGGATGGAACTACATCCACTGTCAAAGACTAGCACGTGCGTGCGTAAGCAAAACATCTACCTTTCAAGGTTTCCTTTTCTTCTTTGTTCTTCTGTTGTCCTCTAACACTCTCAGAAGTTATTGTTATTGACTGCTAATTTAATAAAAATGCAGGAGATTCTGACTGAAATGATAACCACCAAAGCTATTCAATTGTTTTTCTTGTAACAACTCTGATTGAAATTCTGGTCACAGGAAAGTTGAAGGCAAAATTTCCTTGGCTTCTGTGGGGGACTGGAATTTCATTCTAGGGTGAATATTGTTTTTGATTTAGACACAAACATCTTATAACTGTTTCTGATTCGCAAGTCTCATCTAGCATAGTACCACATTAAGCAAGTCAAGACACTGTAATCTAAAGGATATTGTCAAGTGGAGGCTGAACATATATTCATTTCAGGTGCTGTATGCTAAATACAAATCTCTTTACCTGGCATGTGATGTCTACTAGGAGATAATGTTATCAGTTATGTCCCATGTGCTGTAGATCTCATCACCTTCAAGGAAAAAAGGATAGCAAAAGAAACAACACAGTAGTAGGAATGAAAGCGGTAGTGGCAGAGACAAAAACTGTGCTAGGGAATACCTTGAAAGCAGTGCAGATACATTTCAGAAACCCTTATTTTTTTCTCCTGACGCAGGCCTCCCTACGAACAGGATCCATCCCTTCTGAGTCGTCCAACAAAATATATGCAAATGAAATCAATTTCTACTTCTAAAATCCAGTTCTACTCTATTTCTCTATACACATATGTGAGAAAAGGATCAAAATGCTCAAGCCGAGAATACCTAAAACTTAACCAGCTAGTTAGTTCTCAGTATTTCAGAAAAGAGATGACAAATCTCTTTTGAATCCACAGTTTACTGGTAGCACGAAGAGCCATCCTGATACTTTTTGTGGAAGGACATAAATGTAGCTAACAAAAACGTGTGTGTTTACGTGCATGTAGCTACTGACCTATTTATACATTTGGGTTTCATGTGGGAGAGGAGAAGTGGATTTTTTTTCCGTTCTAAGCAATTACCTATCCTATCAATACGTATTTCAGTACTTGCTTTTTTCTCCTCATTAATTCAGATCTTGAATATACATGTTTATTTTTAAATAGTCACAAATTATCCATGAAACATTAAATAGGATAATGAACTCATTAAGCATTAATCACGTAACCGAGTTCAAGCATGAAAGCAGGCTATTCACACACATTTATAGAGTTATCACAAAACGTGATTTGAGGAAACCAGGAAGACCATTGCTTATGGTGGCTGCACAGGACCTGGGAGATGACAGTACATTTCATCATCCCCCTGCAGACATCTCGGGTGCTGCTGCTAACGGCCCGTGCCTCCCTTCACATCATTAGAGGAGTGATAAAACATTTCGTTAGGTGGGGAGGACACTGAGCACATGATGGGGCTTGGGACTGTTAGGTGACACATCTAATGAAGGCCATTAACATATCACAGTTAGATTTCCATGGAGCAAAAGACAAGTTGTTAGTCTTTTTGTGTGTCAGCTGGCAGAAATGCACAGAACAAAGTCTTTTTTCCTCTGGGAATCTGAACTCATGCAGAAAAGAGATCTTGAAGTTCTTTTGTCACCTATCCACAACCTGCGAGGGAAGCATCTTGTAGTTACATACTCAGTTACCTATTTGAAAATACAGTTAAAATGCATGCTTTTAGGCATACTGGTTTAAGTTAGAATTGCTTCAGCTGACGTCTTTTTTTTTTTTTTTTTCTTTTTAAACTTCAATCTTTGGATCCATAAATAGATCAAGGAGAAAAATCATCACAAAATGTTATTTTAGGTTAAATGGTATGTATTGTTTGACATACAGCCTTTATTATTATTATTATTTTGGTGACAAGTATTAAGAGTGAATGTGATTTATTTGAATTAAAACAATTGATTATGCTATGTTGAAATTTACTCTGTGCTATTGACAGAACGTGATAACTTCACCAGAAATAGTATCCTGTCATCCTTGCAGACACTCATTGTACCACTAGCAAACATTTTAGTACTTGCTTACTTTGCAAAACTTATCAAGGTTTTACTTGTCAATCTGCTTTTTACATGGCAGTCTTTGCAAGTAATACCTTTCTTTCAAACATTTATAAAAATTAAAATAATTATTTTATCAATTGACCACTCAACAGCCATCCTAAAATATATTATATTTTGAGTAGCTGTAATGTATTATGCAATATTTTGGGGGAATATTTCATAAAATAAGGGAGTTAAATGGCTAGTCTCTTATCCTGACATAAAATTTCAGGTATCCTGAAGTTTCATTTTCCACTCTAAGAATTGTGATCTTGTTGCATCCAACATGTGTCACAGAGTCTCAGCATACATGGAGGTGAATGGGAAAACCCTGACAATCTGGAAGGGTGCTGGATTTGCACTTGTGTGTGGACACTGAAACCACTACAATTTGTGAGCATGAGAAATGGGCTATTATTGAACTAGAAGGACTGTGCCTTCAGTCATACCCATGTGAATGAAGAGCATCCCACTGCTTAGGAATGCATGCTGGAAATATGGCTTCTTTCATTTTCTGAAATACTGTGTATTCAGAAGTACATGAAAGTCATATACTGTTATTTTGGGAAATTGACTGCATTTTTGTGAAATAAGAAGTAGTGCTCAGAGATTATATTTAAAAACAAGTGATAACAGTGGACTAAAAGGACACTGACATGGAATTCAGGTTGTTTAATTTTACTTAACCTCACACTTCTCCAAATACCAGCAGTAGTTAAATACAAATCTCTGAAATAGAAGTAAGCAAGCCAGGGTTCACAGTTATACATCACTTCCAGCCTTGAGGATAGCTCCAGGTGCCTTTTCTGCCCCAAACTGCATTAGTTAACCCTTCAGCTTTAGGGATGCTTCACTGCAGACACCTTGGGAACTGAACCTGAGCACTCTTGGGCATTATCACAGAGTCCTCCAAGAGACAATATCCAATGTTCTTCCCTCACCATGATGCTGGTGCTCTTGCTTTCTTGCCCTGTGAATGTCCCAGTTCGATGTTGCACATCAACACACAGCTAATTTCAAATTCATAATTAATCCTACTGATCTCAGTGATAACGGCTCTCACCCATGGCACCAAGTCCAGATTTCTATAAAAGCGTTAAAGATACTGTACCAAAATCTCTTAGGCATTAATCAACTAGAGGTCAATGCAGTTGCTGTAGCCTGCACTGAGCATTATGCAGTGGACATGAAATGTTGCAAACTCAGATCTCAGTATGCAATAACATACTGCAATTACTTGGTAGGGAAAAGCCTCAACAGCCAGCAGAAATATTTCTAATGCAGAGAATTTTCATGTTGCTTGTTGCACTGCACCGTGTCAATTAGATGCAGTCTATGATGGTTACACAGATATTCACCCTTGTTTGGTCTATAAGGACATTCATACCTAAAATAAACAAATCTGCTCCTTCCTCCTGAGTTTCAGCACACTTTCTGGCATATACCCAACAGCTTTTAGCATTAAAACTTTTTTGTTTCCCCCCCTCAATTGATTCCCAGTAATCAAACAATGTGAGAAAGATATTTGGTTTTGATAAGCAGTGTCAATAACAATGCATTTATATTCGTAAGGCACCCATAGACTGGAGAATTACACATGTTAACTCTTAGCATAACTAAAATAAGAATTTAACTAAAACAATTAAGGAACCAGAGTCCAATAAATTCTGCAATTAGCCAGACAAAAAACAAAACAATACAAAACAAAACCATAATCCTTCAAATAAACTCTTTCTCCCATTGTTGCTTTTCACTTACTCTGAAAAAGTCACCAGAAATACGTATCAAAAAGAATAGGAAAAGAGATGCATTTTACATCTGGGTACTTCTCCACAGGTGACATTAAAGAGTTGTTTGAAATGTTGTTTATTAGAGAGTTCCAGAATAGAGGACAAGAAACAGACTCATTAAAGAACATTTCCATTAAAATGATTTCATAACTCTCTCATCATGCCTTAAGCCTGCTTTAACGTGTCAGGCAAGGATTCATCACTGTGTGAATCACCTAGTGATGCAACATTAGGAATGTAATTGGTCTATTTTTCTTACTTTCACCAGGGGTAGAGCTGGAGGAAAGACTGCAGCAGAAGAGGACCTGCATTGCTAGAAGCCCTAGATTTCCTATCTTTGTATTCCCAGATGGGTATACCCAAATCGTTATACAACTAACAGCAGTCATGAACCTCTGCTAAGCTATCCAGTCTCCAAAAGCAAAGGAAAAATAAGTAAAAATCATCCTTTTTTTTATTATTATTTTTTTTTGGTGTGTGTGTGTGCCATAGAACCCAGGTGAGTTACAGTTGCTGAGTTACCCTCTTTACTTTATCAAATAGCATTGTTCTTCTAAACAGTAACTAGTCATGTTATTTCAGACTGTAGAAAAGCTCTCTAAAATATGTTTGACCAGCAGGTAGTTTTGTTTATTTGTCTTTCATTTAAGAAAAAAACAAACTGCTTTTCTTGTGGTCAGAGCATGTGGCCATCCACGTTTTCACTGTGTTTAGTCTGCTGTGCCAAGTTCTCAAAAAAAAATAAAAAAATCCTCATGCAAACATAAAGAGGCAGACACTCTTTTAACTTGTATTATTCATCATTTATCTAATGTGAATTCACTAAAAAGAGAATGAAACAATAATTTTTTCTAAGCAACTTGTCTCAGCAATTCTTACTTTCTAAAACCGAAAATGAGCCTATTCAAAATGGGGCTCAGAATCTGGTGATACAGTTATGCAGATGGCAAATTATTTGTCGCTGGTGGATTGTCTAACCCAATAGTTACAGGGAGGAACCAACCACAAAGAACAGAGAGTGTTTTTCAAGCATTTTTTCCTCCCCTCCCCAAAGAAATCAATACAGTTCTTCAAAAATATTGAACAACTGTGAAAATAGCAGTGGCCACAAAAATTAAAACATGCTGCTTAGGAACAGACTTGTTTTCCTAGACCTCTTTTTCAGAATGAAAGTGCTATCAGATGGCAATGTTATCAGCTGTAAGTATGAGTAGCTTAAAATGACCCCAGTCACTCAATCTGTTCTCTCAAAAATGACAAAACTGATTGCCTTCCATCTTGCCATCTTCCATTATTGTTGAACTTTAGCTGCGCTTGGTAAATATGGGTCTTTAATGACTGGCCTAAAGATTATTATAGCAACTGAGATTATTTGCTGGCATGGTCTTGCGTCATTTAAAACAAGAGGTCTGCAACTGCTAAAACATGTGCGAGGAAAAGGATAGCAGCCAGCCTGTCCCATCTTATTCTCCATATGCTGTGATAATTGGGCTACCTTCTCTTGTAAGCGCACTTATTTGTGTGTACAGTGACTGCTTTTGGCCAGTCCCTTTGTCACTGCCAGTGACTACAGAGGGGGATCTCTGGCTCCAGATCTCTTCCAGCACCATGAAGAAATCCTTCAAGAAGGAGGACAGAAACATTTTCCTTAAAAAGCATTGCAAATTTTGTATTTGTCACAATTCCATCCCGGCCACTCGCCAAATCTTGCCCATATCAATGATCAGCTCTTACTGCCTGCACTCAGCTTACTCATAAAATTGTCAACAAGACAACATCTGCATTTCCCTTTATTTCTCCAAGTCAGTTATACTGATAATAGCTCTGTCTGCCATCGTCTCTAAAATTGACTAGGAACAGAGATTACAGAGGCATCATTTAAATGATTGTTTCATGCAAGAGATAGCCTATAATTTCTGAGAAAGGGTTGCCCCTCAGATAGCCCAGTCTTTGAAGGAATGGATTTAAAACAAAAATAGACTGATTAATGAATATATAATTTCACTCAAGAAGGAAAGTGGGAGGAGAAAATCACAATCAACCTTAAAAGGAATCTTAAACTGTCTGGAATAAAATGATTTTGAAGAAAAGACTCAAGCTGGTAAACATGTACTGAAAAGGGCAGAGAGCAGAGCTCTGCCTCTCATGGGAATACAATTTGATGTGGGAGATAAAGACTGGAAACTGTTTTGGTCCACTGTAGCATTGCATGCTTCAGGGGTTTCAAAATACAAGTGTGATCCTAACGTAATATAATCCTGTATGAGACACATACATCAGCATATGAAATTATCCTGACAGGAGATTCACAGGTCTGAAAAGGCACCGCTTCAACTCCCTGCTGCATCCATTGGGTGGGAAATTGAACAAGAATGATTATTATAGTGTTGCCATTTGTATCTCTATAGTTAGGCTTGTGTCAGCACTTTATAATACTAGTTTTACAGAGTAAGAGTTTTATTATCACAACGTAAAGTTTTTGCAGGCTTATGTTTGGTTCGTGCAGCCTCTGCATGAAAGCAATCTATTTCATAATTTTGGAAGATGCAAAACTGACTTCATTTTAGGCTATAGGTATAAATATTAAACAATTGGACATTTACAGGTTTTGGAGATTGCCTTCTTACTCTAAATATTGACTTAATAAATGAATTTGTACAATATTCAAGCTACTACCATGGTCTAAATCAATGTTGATATAAATTAAACTGACCAATATTAATGTTAATATTAGCTCTGAATTCCAGTACTCAATCAACAAATAAGGTTGTAATTTGTGCTGGGTGGCTAAATCACAGAGATGGTTTCTGGCTTAACTATTGTACTACACATTCCGAAGAGTATTTACAAACTAATCTATAATCAATCAGCTCCCTAGTTGGGATGAATTAGCAGAATATTTCTAACATTTGTAGGAATTTACTAGCTGCTACCAGATGACAGCAGGGGCAGCTCTGCCACTTTGGACAGGTACTTGCTTTTACCCACTATCATTCAGGAAAGTATTGCCAAAGCCAAGACCAAAACATTGTCCTCCCAAAATAATAAAATAAATAAAGCAAACACTGTCATTTTTCAATTTACATGTCCTTTCAAATGAGACTGAAACAATTTGGGATACAGCCCAGAGGAACTTCTGGGAAAAAAAAAAAAAAAAAAAAAATCAACCTAGCAATAACTTCTTACTTGTCCCTTATTTTAGTCATTCATTTCATTTTCAGGTCTAATTTCAGAAAAAATCCCCCCCACACCCCCCACCCCAAGACACCTCTTTAAGAAGGTAGACATTAATTTAAATATATATCACACTATGATGCTAATTAAGTTCCAAAATGTAATTTTTCATATAAGAAGGTACTCACAACTGTTGACCATTTCAAATCACTACCAAATCCCTAATGTAATCAACCTAAAATAATGAAAAAAGTATCTGCCAAAATTAGGGACTGGAGGCAAAATATATTTAAAATGTGTGGAATATGGAGCAAAGACAATTTCAGTGATTTATTTGCTCTGTAGCAGTACCTATGAGTACCACGACAGTCCTTGCCCCAAGCATGAACAATTAGAGGACTATTAATGCAAAATGCATATAGTAAATGACACAAATCAGGTCTGTGTGTGAGAGAGGAGTACAGTGGACCGTAGCACCAAACACCTCTCCAATTTCTCTGAGCCACAAGAGACAGCAATGCACTGTTATCCCACACCCCATTCACAGCACACAGCTCTAGGACGTGCACAAGAAAACTGGGACTTGTTCTGTTCAGCATTTTCCTAAAGCCAATATCAAATTTTTGTGTTTCTCTGCCAAGACTGATTACTAGTTCATCATTTGTAAGCCACATACTCTTATTTATTAAAAAATAACCACTCACATTCTCACTTTTCAATTTTCCATTTGACGGTAGACCATCATATTCCTGACCATATCTTTTCTGAATGACCTTTCATAACTTTTATCACCTCACTGAGAAAGGAAATGCTTTCCCTTCAGATCTTCTGCAGGTCATCTTCACCCACATTTTTCAACCACATCTATATAATCTCAGTAATGTATCAGTCGTCCACTGGCAAGTCTGACAGCCTGTGAATTTATTGGTCACATAGTCTGGTCTAAGAGCGGCAGAAAAGCAGATGTGAAAACCATTTGCACAATATAACACATGGCACATTCAATACCGCACTCAATAGCAAGCAATGGTTTCTAACACTCAGGAGAGGGAAAGATGCCAAAACCAGGGGATGCTCTTTTGGGCACGGTGAGGGACATGGAGCAGTTTGTTCCAGTCCCATGTCTGTGTCAGGGAGTGTTTGTATCCGGTGAACAAACCCCTTGCAAACCAATTGGCGAGTCACCTTAATCACACATTCAGCTGGCTGTAATCCTGAGGATATTTGGGAATTCACTGGAACATTGTCTGTGGACTCCCACAGCTCCTACTAAAGCATGGCGCTGCTGGTGGTGTCCAGCTAATGCTGCAAGACACATTTACTCTCTGCCAAGGGTGAGCTGTTTAGCCTCTGTCAAAAAAAAAAAAAACACTGTTTTGGCCCTCTCTTTCTGGAAGGATATCTTTTCTTGTTACTTGTAGTTTACTGTAAGAGCTTCATGTCCTGCTTAATACTTCCCATTTTCTTCTCCTTTATTGGCTAAGGGTCCAAGCCTGATAAGAATGATTTTCAAAGAGATGCTTCTGTCATCCCCTGCCTGCTAAAATCACTGCAATTTAATTAGAGTTGCTATTTTCAACTCTTCATAGATCTGTCCTTTCTGAATTAGATCCTTTTCTCTGTAAAACACTCTCTAATGAGAACTCAAAATTTACTTCAGTACTTTATTTTTCAAAGTATTTAGTAGCTGTTCTTCCTTAGCAAGGCCCCTTTATCAGACTTCCATCTAAAAAAGGGTATGTTGTAATGCTTTTCTATAGCTGAACTTTATCTATATCTTGAATGCCAACAGTAATCAAGAGCTGAAATTGTTGCACTAGGATAAATAACATTCACTCTGTATAACTTAGGCTTGATTTTTTGCTCTTTCAGTCTCTGTCAAGTTTTACTGAAATTATTCACTTGTACTATGAACTGTCAGATACACTCATCTCTGTTTTTCTCATTGTCTATAACCTTAGTTTTTTCTTACTATTTTCTCCAAGGGACTGTCTTACTTGCCTAAAGTGTTTCTCTAAGATAGTCAAGTTACTCACCCAGCAAGCTAATATAAGCTGTTTAAATGTGTGTGTGTACTGGAAAGTAATCATAATACTTTGTTTTCCAGGGCATTATTAAAACAACAACAACAACAAGAAAAAGAACAGTACTTCCTCACCTAAATCTTCCACTGTTCACTCAGGGCATTAAGTTACAATTTTATACAACATTTTTGAACATAGGACAAAAGAGAAATCTAATGTAAGACAGACTGGAATATTAAATTATCGGTCTGTCTGAAGTCACTGCATATTTTATGGATTCTAAAAAGAAATCCGTAAAACTCTATATGCCCCAAACATCATTTAACATAAACATTTACCTGATATTCTGCTGGTTCCTGCACCTTATACAAGCTTCAGAAAAGCATCTCCATAGTTACAGTATGCAACTTATTAAAAAAAAAAAAGGTAATTATGGGAACAACAAAGGAGCATAGTCCTGATATCTTAACATCAGTTGTACTCACACTAGATTCCTCAGAAATATGGAAAACTCAAGATTATACTTCACTGCCTTTAGCAGACATTTTATGGAAAATATCTTTCCTAAGTTTTGCATGTAAAGAAATAGGTCGTCTGATTTGCATTCACATACTCATGAAAAACTCAGAATTCATGAAAGTACAATTGCACAAAGGTCTGATAAAAAAAATAAATAACTTCCATATTACTGCTACATTATTTCTTGATTAGTTTCTGCCTTCAGTCATTTTCCAGGGTAAATAACTAACATAGTACCAAATGGAAGGCTGGCCTCACTTATTTCATATATGATGATGTAAACAGGATAAATGTAATTAATATTAAAAAAAAAAAGAAAAAGAAAAAGAAAAAGAAAAGAAAGAATACACACACCCCTCTTTCTCCCTTCACCAAGCCTTTGGAAAAGTTGATAATCTTTAACAATGGTAGCCAAAGGAGCAATGTGCAAATTAATGCGTTCCCTATTGGAAAGCAGAAACTCTGCAGAAACTGTCAGTCACAGGTAGCACAATATTTCTGTAGCCTTTAGTGTAGTTGCTAAAGCCTAGAGAGGGAGTTTATAGGGAAAAAATCTGTGAGCACTGGGTAAAGCACCTCCTACTAACCTGTGAATAAACTAATGGTACTGCGGGACCACACCAACGGAAAGTGGAATAAAGGAACTGGGGCTGAATGAGACGGTTCTGGTGGCCTGTACTTGGGAATACAGCTGCCTGTTCTCCCAGCTGAAGGACAAGCAAGAATACAAAGAAGCCTAACGGAGCCTCGTCAAAACACATCTTTCTAAATGGCAACCTGGAAGCTCACCTCAAATGAAAATCAATGTATCACTGTTCAAGATGAAATACAGTCATTAACCAAACAAACAGAGGCATTTTTTTCGAATGTGGAAGATTGTGTTTAAGGGAAACGATCATGCAGCAGTATTATAGTCTAAGACTTAATCTTTAGTAATTAGTTGACAGCTCAAACCACTGGTCAGCTTGCATTTCACATGGCAAACAAGGACACATCATTAGGCAAAAAGGAAATGAGTATCTGAAGCAAATAAAAGCTAAAGAAGAACTTGCAGTTGCTACGAACTCTCATACCCATGTAGCCACGTTTGAGCACATATGACTTGATAGCCCTCATCTACTTGTAGGGCCCAAGACAAAAACCATTTCCTTTCAGAGTCTCATCTGCTGAGGCACGGTCCCACTGTGGTCAGCTTGTCTGGTCTTCTGCTGCTGCCACCAAAAGCCCCCCTGCTCACAGCACCAAATCATCTTCCACGTCAGCTCCCGTGGTGTTATTTAACATCACCTCCCCAGCACAAGCTTCAAAGCCATCCACCTGATGAGACACACATACTTCTCCCAGGCTCCAGATGTTTCTGATAAATACATTTTGGTTCTGTTTCTAATAGGAAAACCTAACCACTCTCAAGTTGTTCAAGGCAGAGGTGAATTGTGCCAAGCTTCAGCATGATTTATAGATAAGACTATCTGGCTTTATCACTGTCTGGTGACATGGCGCTACAGTACATGACGGTCTGTCTTGAAACTTTCCCTCACCTTCTGCATATGCCCAAACTCACTTTTAACCTATAGATTCCAGGTATGAAAGACAGAAAATATAAAATTGCTAAGAGCTTGGCACTAAAAAATAATGATCCATTATAGTGACATCATTAACCGCTTTATCTGCCTGCTACAACACTCCAAAAGGCATTTGGGCAAAGACTCCTGATATCATTCAGGGCATGTGGAGAGCTTGGAGTAATGAGGAGTTGCAATATGAAAACACACAAAAGAGATTTCACCTTTCTTCCTGAGTTAATTATCTCTGACAGAGAAGGCAAGCCCAGAAACATTATTTGTTGTTACATACAAGTATTTAATACCTCCTTAAAGAGTCAGCTTTAGAAAAAGAAATTAACAAAAGTAATTAACAACACTGTCTTCATCTCTGAAATTTATTTTAAGACTTACCAGTTCATTTTGAATGAACTGATAGCATCCGTAACACTCATGTCTTAGATCCACGGGGGCATAACAGGTACTCCCAGGTCTGTGCCTTTCTTATTCAGATAATCATGCCAAAGAGGCCTGCACACACAGCACTAGAAAAGAGGACACGTCTTATACTTCTAGCCCATCTAAAAATCTGACTACCCTTCTTGAACTATAAAGCAGTAAAATAAGCATGTAATGTTATTATTCAGCTTTCTAGTTAATGACTGATAAGTGTATTTTCAGAAATTATTACTTCAAGCTGCACAAACAGTAGAAAGAAATAGTACCCTGGTATGTTTTTAAATTGTCACTCCCCACTTTTCTGATGTATTTATCCATTTGTATTTCTATGCATCCTAAGAGCTGACCAGATCCTACTAAAAATGCATTTGACAGATTAATTACTATATCCTGATAAAACACATTAAGCAATTAAATAATTTAGTCATTGAATATTGTTATACCAACCTTGTTCAGGATATCCTATTCACTATTGCTGCCTTGGTATTTTTCCTTCCCACGTTCACTCTGATCTCTATTCTACCTTCCTGTAATACCTCATGACACACTCCCCAGTCAGTAATTTCCCACTGCATGCCTCCTTTTTTTTTCTCCCTTGCTTTCCCTTTTTTTTTTTTTTTGTGTCTCTGCAGTGGTGTTTAGTTTGCTTTGCTCTCCCTTCTCATCCAACTTCTTCTTCCACAAGCTTCACTCAGAACCCTATTTGTTTGGCCAATACAATATCCTCCTCCAGTGACCTTTTCTTACCTATGCATAGTAGCAACATACACTATCTCGCCTTATGTATTAACACACCATGATACGGCACCTGCAGGTTCATCCTATAGATTGAACTAGGTGCTCCCCTGTGGCCATATGGCTGAGCCTCTGTGCAGTAGCAATGGCTGTAGTGGCAGAGAAAGTGCATTTGCTCAGTCAGCGCTCAGCCAGGCCCAGCACGTGGGCTGTATGGCTCTGTGGAGACTAATGCACAGCCTGAGAATAACAATATGCATCCATAAGAATAAAAGCATCCATATTATATATGGTGTACTGAAGCAGGACAACAAGGACATGCATTCTAGGCCAGATTCTCATTCATTCTGTATTTTTATTTGTAAGGTCTGAAACAAATTGGCATAGAATGGGGGTTTAAACTTTGTCTCCACATCCCACTTCCTTGTTTTTGTGGTCTCTTCTATTTATGTGCCTGCTTGATGGCTATACTATGGCAGCCACCAAATATCCCAGGGAGAGGCCACAACACTGTTCAACTTGCAATGGGATCTTCTTGGACCAATCTTTTACCCTTTCATTATTTCCTTTTTGCCTTTATTTACACTCCCTGAGCTTTCATGGGCACTTTACCAAGATGTGTTTTGACAGTCAGATTTCTCTGTACATCTTTTTTTTTTTTTTTTTGGGGGGGGGGGAGCAATTATAGATTATAGCAGCTTATTCTTGGAACTTGCCATCAATGACATATCTAATCATTAGGTTATTTTTCCATGCTCTGATATGACAGAAGGCAAAGCTACCTTTCTTCAGAGGAGATCAGTGACCCTTCCTATCCTTCCTATCATTTATTTATTTATGCACAAACTGCTGAAGAAAAATGATAGAACAGACTTAACAGAAGAGGTTCTGAGAAATGCCAGGGTTCCAATTCTAGTTACATTTATAGTTTTTCCTTTATATTTTTAAATGTGAAACCCATGTAGAACATCACTGATGCAGGAATATGACTTATTATTATCTGTATAAATGAATCCCCACAAACCTCTATCAACTTTAAGATCCCTCTATACCATGCAATACGTTTGTATGGGAAGGACTTGCCTATGTCTTAAAATGTTCTTCATGTAAATGGACTACAAAGTCAGTGAGGGGAAGTAACTGTTATTGTCCCCACTGCACCCTTTCCCAGGGAAGGGAAAGACCAAGGAGTAAGTAATCATAGAGTTGTTGGGTGGCCGAGGTAAGGCCTGCCCTAGGCACCCCAAGGGTAAGCTCAGTGCTCCCACTGCCAAGGTCATCCCTCTGCAACCAAAGGAAAACCAGCCTGTAATTACACTTCTTTTACTCCTTGATAGGAAGTCACCAGCCTGCAGTAGGAGTCTCTGCTGTGGTACAGCGGCGTGGGAAAGTGTCTCAGTGAGAGATGTCTTTCCCCACAGTTTGTAAGCTGTGCGGAAAATGCTGTGGTATGCTGTAAATCCCAAACGAACCTGCTGCATAATAAATTTTGGGTAGGTTCAGGTTCAAAACATACATGGGTTGCTAGACAGTGCAGCATCAAATACAATTTCAGGTGAGATCTCAGGGAGAACAGGAGTTTGAATGCAGGTATTGAAGCATAAACAGAAATGGCAACAGCCACCAATCCTCTCCTAAAACACCGAGCCCTTCCACAGCCACCCCAATACTCACTATCAATCTGTTCTCACTGTCCTGACACTGACATTCTTAAAGCAAATCATCAGCTCTCTGGCATCTCCATTCTGCTTGACATCCGGCAAGACAATGAACCGCTGTGACAAATTACTAGCATCAGAAATCCCATCAAGGAATATTGTGACAAATAGAAACTCTGCAATTACTTCTTTCATAGCCCTCGACATCGTGTCTGCAAGTAGCATCAATCAGACTATTCAAGATATGATCAGACAGTCTCTAAAACCCCTTTGCACTCTCCAGATGTGCTGCTAGTTATACGCTGTACTTATGGGGAAGTGTTACTAATTTTAACGTAGATCTTTTAATCTAGGATGATCTTTGATGTTTTTTCTGTTTTGTACTTGCAGCCCCTTTTGTCAGGACAGATTCAGAAGGGCTCTGAGGTGCATCCTTTCAACAAGAGGGGGAAAAAAGCCCAAAGCGTAGCCTCAAGTAATTTTTCCGAACAATAAAAAACCCTTTATCATCAATATTAGATGTACTTTATATCCATTAATACTTTAATACAAATCCTGACGGTATTTCTAAGTCAGACTGTGTTATAAATAATGATGCAGAAAGCTCAAGAAGTCATAATACACAGAGAAATCTTCAGGTTGTCATTCTAGTGCAATTCCTGTACCTTGTACTAAACAGGTTCCGGGGAGATTTAAGAAGTTCAATATTTATTACATTTGAGATATTTATTATAATATTTGATAAAGCATTTAAGTAGGTGTTAGTGCAGAGATGGACAAATAAATCTTCAGTTAGGTCTGAAAGGAAACAGTTTGAAATTTGCATATCACAGTCCAATTTGTGTTTTCTCAGTGATCCTGGCACATTTCTGGTTATCTAATCTATACTTGGTCATCCATACCTAGGGTGCATGAGTAATCACAGAATGACAACAATCTGCCTGATTTTAGTCTAGTAAATAAATCACACGTGCTCTGAACATGCAGGGAAAATGAACTGTTGCTGAGTGTTACAATACCACTACCACATTTCCGTTAATTTGACTACATCTGCTCCTATTAAGCATCAATAACACTTTAAATGACTGCACTAGTTTAACATCTTTTAGAATTCTAGGACATTTTATGCTTCATAATAGAAAGTATACCACAAAAGTAACCCATCAGTTGCTCATATTCTCTGTATCAAGTATGGGAAAACATTGTATGTGAACAACAACATGGGCTTACTTCATGCTTTCACACTCCATTTCCACTGAGCTGAAACCAATTCAGACATCTCAGTCCCACCTGGGATCTGGAACTTGCACTGAGGCTCCTGTACAGCTCCGGTGAGGAAAACAATTCAGTGGAAATAAGGGGCCTGGTACCCACAGGCTGAAGAGACTCTGATAGCAATGGGGAACATGATCCAATGTACACGGTGAGCTTATTTCCTAAAGCTCATTGTATGATGAATGACTGTGTTAACTTCCTCAGGATCCATATTTGTGACTGCATAACATGGATATTAAAGAAACTGATTTTAATGGATTTTATAAGTAGTTAGGAAATTAGTCCCCTCAATAACTGGAATCTCCCAGAAAGCTCAGCATAATCATACAATAAAGTCCGAACCTCTGTTGCTGTACTTGCCAGGACCATCTAACAAGAAAGGAAATAAGTAGTGATAGGTAATTGGGAACCTCCTATAGTTCAAAGAGATTGATGATTTCAGAGTAAAAGTTCACAACATGTCTTTTTCAAATCTCTGTCACAGACTTGTGGTTAAGCTCATTTCTATTCCTTTGGTCCTAAATCATTATAAATTGTTGGCATTCAATGAGAAACTACAGGTATCATGAAGGGATTTGTGCTATCTGATGGAAAGAGCCCATTGATTTTTCAACCTGCTACAACAGCTGTTCTCGAAATTAGAGAGATTCTTTAGCATGTGAGAATTCCACAGATGACCAGTAAGGATTCAATGAACAATACTTTATTCATTCATTAACAGCACACAGCCTAAGATACTGAGGAACAAACCAAGTCGGTGATTTAATGGAGTGTAACAATTGCATTCTTAGTATGTTAAAGTACTTTGCTAGAGAAGAGATCAGATAGAAGAGGATATGGCAGTATCATGGGATCCCTAATTTTGCTAGAAAAACGAGGGGAGTATTGAACACTAAAGGTCTTCAGGACTAAAGAAACTTGATCAGCAGCTTTTAGAAGATGATCCCATTCACAGAGTCACTGAAGCTGGAAGAACGAGTCTGGAGCTAAGGGAATAACTCCATTGCTGGCAGTATTGGAGATCTTTATCCTTCTTATGAGCTTTGAGCAAAGCATGAAAACCTGGTAACTTCTTTAAGGCTTTATAAGAAAACAACTGAAGTGTATCTGAAACAATTCAAATCTTAGATTTATATTGTTAGATCATCAAAGGCTTACAAGTACTTCATGATACTGGCAAATCTGAAGATATCTTTGTCTCATTACATGATTTTTGCTTCTTAGCCAGATGAAATTAAGAGCTAGTGGAAAGCAACAGACTGGAAAAGGAAAGCCAAATGACCTGACAAAATACTGGTATAGCGTGACATAACAAGAAGGTAAGATAAGGATGGGCAGTAATGCATCATGCTTGAATATTTTCTACTTCTGTTCATCAGACCTACACTTACGCTCTGCCATGTCCTGGCACCACATTTGTAGTTGTACTGTAACTCTACAAGGGGGTGGAGAGAAAGTACCTGAATCCCTTGTGTTGTGGTGACGGTGTTCTTTCTAGCCTTCTGGAGGGGGTTGTTACAGGGTACTGCAGCTTACAGCACTCTTGGGACTGTAACAAATAGGGTGGTGTTATGAACTTGGCTTGAGCCAAAACTGACTTCAAACTTTTGATTTCTATATCCTCTGTACAACTAGAAGGACGGCACATTTATAATGAGATGTTACTAGATTAGACTCATAGAAAAATGCATCTCTTGGGGTTGTCTAACAGTACTGGGTTGCTTAAAGATCTTATAGTAAAATCCTTACTACTCACATAAGTTATTACTCTATCTTTTGCATAACTTAAGTTACTCAATGTGTCCTTCAAAGCAAAGGCTCTTCTACCATATCATACTGATATCTCATACGTTAAGCAGTGCCAAAGGGAGGTTAAAGGAGTAAAGAGAAGGTAGCTGAAAAACTTTCCCTCTGGTAGTATGCTGGATCTCAGCTGGTGTGTCTGGACATAAAATTTCTCATAATTTGGTCATCCAGCCACGAGAAGGCCACATCACCTGACCCACATGAACAGCAAAGGAGGGGCACTAAGTATTAGATGGTGATGGGGATTATTGACAATGTGGGAAGGTTCATGAAAACCACATACATGGTAGATCAACCCAAACATGCACGATAGAAGAGCTAAAGGAAACAGCTATTTTGTACTTAAAAGCACAGGAAAATCCTCCCTCTCCTCTGCTGCTGGGAGCATTCAAAAATGGATCTATATAACTCTGTGTATCCCTACTTCCTGCTGGTGTAAATGGGTAGAGCTCCACTGCACCAATGAAGGTCTGCCCTTGGTTTGTACAGATTTATTTTTGAATGTTGCCAACAATAAAATGATTTTTAGTTGCTTTAATTTTAGGTTTGGCACCCACAAGTGTTATGAGGTAGCCAAAGACGATAAAACAACTGAGTTTTACTGCATCTGTGAGGTGAGCTTCTCCAGTTCTCCAAGCTTCTTCTCCTCATGCTTCAGTTCTCTTCATATTCTTCCTCTGGTCTGCCTTTCATTCTGCCCTCATTATCTGCTTTTATCCCATATCTTAAGGCTTAACCTAAAGTCCACTGAAGTGAAATGCAAAACCTCATTGAATGCAACAGACTTCTGATCAGGCCTGTAGGGACTAACCATTATGGATACTGATAACCTCTGTGAGCTGCTGAATGCCTTCAGGTCCCAAAACATCAACAAACCTCACAGGATCAGGTCCATATCTTAGAAATGGTCCCATGACTAATGGGAGCCCAAGACGTCTTGCAGCTTTCAGGTTTCAGAAGCTGTGGCATACTGATCTGACAGGCTGAGGAGCTACTGCATTGGAATTTGGAGGCTCTAACAGAATATTTCATAGTTTCACGGGCTTCTTAAGCCCAATGAAATTTTCATTTGAAAAATCCTAATAGGATTTTTCCTCAGATCTCATGGAGTCTGCTGAGCAAATAAAAAAAAGTTAATTCAGGTTCATGTTCTTTTGTGACTGCTCCTACTGTGCACAATAAACTAACATGCTGCTTTTAATTAGCATTTAGTTAACCACTCATTTTTGTGCAGAAGAAACTAAACACCAACTCCAGTGAACACAGAGGTGCTGAACTAAGGGTGGGAGTGTGGGGGAGCTTGGGTGCAATTACTTCAACCATTTCAGATTCTGAGGGTAACTCACTAACAATTCTTGGACTCAATATGACTTCAAACTGTGCATACAGCAACAATGAAATGAAGAAAAGTTAATTATTATTGATAATCCACCTTAGGCAACACACTTCAAGTCACTACACATTAAAACATAATGGGGTCCTACCTACACAAACGCCAGCACAATGGTCAATGCTCAAATCATGACAAATAGCATCTTCCATTGTAAAAGTGCTACATCTACATAGATGTAGAAGATTTCATCTGAACAAATTTTGCAGTCATTGCTCTTATCATTTCCATTTGCCTTCCTTTCTGCCTGATAGAAATCTATTTAATTACAGCTGCTGTGCTTTATTTCAGCAGGAATAAAGGTTCAAGCTTTTGAAAATCAGACTGTGGAGTTTTAGAACATCAGCCTCCCATGAGCCCTACACTCCTTCCTCTACCACCACTCAACACCAGAAATCTTTCTAGGACATGAGTTAATGATCAGTCTAGAATGACAAAAATTACCTATTGTGTTACCACAATCAGAATTTGTTGCTTTTTGAACAATTAAAACTCATCCTGACAAAGAAGGAATTGAATCAAGAAGTTGGCTGAATTTATAAAGAGGGTAATAAGTCTTCTCTACAGATGCACATACACAGACTTGTAAAATGACCTCCTGCACGTGTAGCATATACCTCTTCCTTCATGTAGGAAAAAAACAGCTTTTATCCTTTCTTTACCAACTTAGGGTTTAACAAAATATTGATGGTCATCCCCGTTTGATCCACGTGTTGTGCCTGGTCAGTCTTCTCCCAAATGCAATGGAGAGCTGAATTGGAAGCCACTGGAATTTACCCCATACCTTGTCTTTATTAGCATGGGATATTCAAACACAGAGGGCTTGTCATCTTTGAAAAAATGTTTAGAAAGATCTTCAAAACAAACAAACAAAGCATTTATGATTTTTAATTCCTATGAGACACCAGGAAATTTCTACCAGTATTTCATCATTAATACTGAGGTAGAAACTTGAGTTGTGAGCCAGGAGTCACATACGTGGTCTTGAATTTCATATGTTGAATATAGAATAACAAGGTGGACCTGCCATAAGAGCTTTACAGTCAAATTCACTGTAATTTTTTGTTGACCTGAACTCAAGCTATCATTGCAAGCCCAGGAGAGCAGCTTAATTCCGGTGCATAATCTCAGATGTTGTCTACATATCCAGATATCTTTTTACTCAGTGAACAAATACTCCTGGAAACATGAAGCATCACCCACTGGAATGCAACACTGATACAGAGAGGGAATTGTTATGTTTACTGGGCTACCGGAAGAACAAAAATAACAGTCTTGGTATTACTGCTGTTGTCTGCTGTGTAGGTGCTGGCAAACTCACAGCCCTTTTCTGACACTTCTGTACTGATGTCATTAACCTTCTCACAAGGTACTGCACAGAGACCCTGATAATACTGGATCTATTGAGCACAACTTGTCATATATGAATAAGTGTGAGCAATAATTATCTCTGAATACATGTATATATTTTACATGCCTTATAAAATGACATAATTTTTGAGTACAGAAAGGTTGCTGGAAAGGCATTTGTCGTTAATAGGATATCACTTCATTATCATAAGCTTGTGTTATTTTCATAAAGGAAATAAATACAAAATGGACAGAAAAAAGGATTCACTGTTACAGAATAGTAAAAATTGTACTTCAGGATATTAATCACACTGAATCCTGTGAGATTTTGGCAGATGATAAACGGGTGATAGATTGATCTCTAAAATCACATGCATATTATGAGCATAATCCTCACTCTAATGTGGGGTCGTAGAATTTTACAGTCTCATCAGCTTGCAAGGTTTCACCTGGAACATCAAAACAATTGCTAAAAGCACAATAAATTCTACAGCTAACCATCTGCTTACCCTCCTGACCTTTCAAATCTTATAAAAACCCAAGCTCATAACTTTTCACTCTATGAACTTCAATTTTTTTTTTGAACGCCTTATATTTAGAAGGTTACTTCATCTTTTCCATGTAATAAAAAGATCTGTTCCATTTGATAATATTTTGTGGCAGTATACTTTTTTTTTTTTTTTTAAAGGGCCCTGAGTGCCATCAGGAGCTAATGGGATTGAGGTGCACTGCTAGTTGGTTTATCTAGTTGCAAACATTTATTTTGAGTCATGCCCTTCTTGTATGGGTTCACCTATCAGTTCCTATTGGAAATTGAATCCACCAACTGCTTTGGAAGAAGGTTAAGTAGCACCAGTGTCTGTTTCCTGCATTAATCTCTGGTACTGTGAATCTTTTTGCTTTGGTTTTCAGGAAGTCATAAAGGTGAAGGTTTTCAATTTCTCTGCACTGAACTATGCTGTGCTCCCCTGAAATTGGTATTTCTTTTGCACCTAGACAATTAGGTATATAAAACCTGTCAGTACAAAGTTTTAATACAGTGAAGGATTTGCATACTACTTCATTGCCAAAACTCTATACATTATAAGCCACATTTCTGAAAAGTAGGTTCAAAAGTTAATAGATAAGCTATTGCAAAAATGCTCCTTTGACCTGACTAATACTGATAGGAATAATAAAAAATAATGTAAGAAAGCACATACAAAAGAAGTTTTAAAAGGGCTTGCAGGAATCGGAGTTGATGGAATTACATCTCAGAGAAAACAATGGACAGGGAGAGAACAGAAAACCAAGGAAACATCTTAGAAACAAGCAAAGAGCAAAAGCCAGCTCATGGCTAGGGCAGCAGATCAATATTCTCTGTATGAGACATCAGATGACAGAACCCTATTAGGGTAAAACAGATTGGTTGTATAATGATTCACCAGTGGGGAAAGTAATATTTCATACCATCTTCCACTGACATCTTTAGCAAGCTCACAGAAGGATTGTTTTCTTTTTAGATCTTTACACAAAAAACACACACCTGTGGTCCCTCATGGTGTAGTGGTCAAAGCACTGGTTGAGACAGACTCAGAGGATGGGATTTTAATCCTTTCTCCAAAAGTGATCCCCTCAATTTCTTTTTGATTTCTTTTCCTTGTACCAAGGAAATGCACCATTATGCATGTTTCTCATGGAGGTATTGAAGATCTACTAGGTTAATATTCATAAATACAGGCAAGGTGAAAACTCTTCATTGTTCTGCACTCAGAATAGGTTCTACAACTCTTTCATCAACAAAATATTTTACATGTAACCTCAACACTGAAAAACTAAAACAACAACAACCAAACAAACAAAAAACAAAAACCCACACCCACATGCAATTTTTAGACTGATTTGATTTTCAGAACAATAAAAAAAATCTCAGATTAACATTATTCTGTCCAGCCTCAAATTCATTTGGGGTCACATTTTCTCCAGATTCCTGATTAAGTGACATCTATGCAGCCCATTTATATGGCTGTTTACCTTAATAACCCTTGAACTTCATGGTCACTTTTAAAAAGGCATGGCTTTCAGAGGTGTGAAACTCCTGCAAATATCAGGAAAACAGTAGACTGTTGAAAAGAAATCCAAATTACTCTCTCAGCTGAGGAAAGATCTTTTCCTATTCTCAGAGATAACAGCCAGCAAATCAGCACACGTACTCTGAGCGAACCACAGCAATTTGTCCGGTCAAATAAACTGGGAATGCTAAAGGGAGATAGGCTTCCTGCAAGAAGGAGATTATCAAGGAATAATGAGAAAACTGGAGGAAACTGGTTGTAACTGGCAGCGAGAAGCAATTAGGAAACATAAAGCACTAATACATAGAATTATTTTTAAGACCAGGTTCTGTTCACAAAAAAATTTGTTTCTTAAAAAAAAAAAAAAAAAGAGTACAATACATTAGCTCATCTCCTTTTTCCTTTGTAAGCTTGCTTTGAAAATAGCTTGAAATAAAAGGTGTGAATCAGTGCTTAAAAAGACAATACGAGAATATCTGTCTTTGCACCATGCTAATGTGCAGGAAGGACTGAATAAGAATCTGCTCATGGGAGACATGTAGATAGAGTCTGTATCAGGAAAAAGAGCTCTCAGTGAATTTTACTTGACATATTCAATGAATGAAGGTAGCCTGCTGTTCAGCCTGACAGGAAAAAAAAATAAAAAACGCTAACATATCTGTCACTTGCACTAGGTTGGCAGAGCACTAAATACAAACTATGCTGTAAGTAGGTGTTCGTGCTTCCAGGAGCCCTTTCAGCACCACAGAAGATTGGCACTGGCAGCAGCAGAGAGAAGCATCTGAAGAGAATTAGTATTAGTACTTCAGAAGAAAGAATGGGTTAAATTAGCATCATTTCCCATTCTCATTACAGTCAGAAAAACAATTATGTTACAGAGATGAACCAGTGTAGTGTTGTTTCTTCTTGTTACAGTCTTTGTCACAAGGCTGCGGTACCAGACTGCAGTTTATGCCTGCTTCAGTGCAATATGCTGTCAGTTCTTGGGGACCTTTCACTTTTTATTATTGTAATTGGGAATTTTACTCCTTCCTCACAATAAATGTGGTCGGAGGTAGTATTCTACACTTTTAATATGGCATCTGGCCAAGTCAGCAACACCAAGATGGTGTTAGAGTAGTTATGTGTGCCATAGATCGTACCGAAGCACAAACAGGACCTGAGAGCATGTTTTAGTTGCCCCATTCTTTACTTGTTGCCACATAGCACAGCTCTTCTGCAGTTGGAGATACGTTACTTAACAGTAGCTCAAATTTGGCCTTTCCTAGCATGCCACTACTCAAAAAATGACAATAGTAGCAAAGTCATAACTTCAGGCTAGATCAGCTTTGTGGTGGTGGTGGTTTTTTGTTTTGTTTTTGTTTTCTTCTCAATATTAGTTTAAACAAAACAGGGGCACAGAATCCTCCCTTGTGATTCTTTTCCATGTAAACTAAATAGACAGCAAACACAAAGAGATGTACAAATTCATCCTTGGAGTAAAACTGCTACATGGAAGGAAGCCCAGCCAGGCCTAACTCATAACCTGCACTTCAACAAGGAGAGCTGGGCAAATACCACACAGAGGAGCCTGTGGTGGTCAGGATGGGTGCAAATGAGTTCAGCAATTAGTTCTTATGGGGCACAGACAGATATTGTACATTGCAATTTAATTTTTCCAGAGTTTAACGAGATTTGCTCCTCTGCAGAACATTCATAAGAACAGAACAGATGTTTCTTGGCTTCTAACAAGAGTTTTCCAGTGTTACTCATTCATGGCAGAGTAGCACTTTTCTAACCCGTTCTCTCGATTAGCAAAACACAAGCAGCATTTTGCTGTTTTTCTCTTGGGATACAGCTTTGGCAAAAACACCCCCTTCCTGCCCCAGGCAGTATAGGAAAGAAATAGTATTTGGGAAGAACCACCTTTTTTCAAGGAGAAAACAAAGCAGTTTGGTAACCATACACCTCACATTATGGCCTTCTTGGTTATATAGCCAAGTGGCAGTTTGGAAAAAACAAGTGTACTGGGTCTGGCTGGAATGTTAACTTTCCCTGCAGCAGCCCATACAGTGCTGTACTCTGAACTTGTAGCTGGAACAGCAGTGTTATCACACCAGTGTTGTGTCTGCTGCTGAGCAGTGCTGGCACAGCATCGGGCCTTTCTCTAACCCTCCTAGGGGGTGGGCAAAAAGTGAGGAGAGAAACATCACTAGGGCAGCTGACCTAAACCAATCAAAGGGATATTCCATACCATGTGATGTCACACTCAGCAATAAAAGGTGGAAACAGGAAGAAGAGGGGAGGGTGGGCTCTTATTGGGAAAACATCGGTTCTCCCCTCAAACACCGACTACGTGCGTTGAGGCCTTGCTTCAAGGACGTGGTCAATCATCGCTCATTTGTGGGAAGTAGAGAGGAATTTCTTTCCTCTGCACTTCCATATAGCCTTCATTTATTTTATTTGTTTGTTTTCCTCCCTTCTTTTTATTTTTCCCTTTTCCCCTCCCTTTTCCCCTTTCCCTTTTTATTTCCCCTTAGTTAAATTGTTTGGTTCATAATAATCTTTATTTAATTATTATTATTATTTCTCTTTAATTAAAATATCCTTATCTCAGCCCGTGAGTTGTTCTTTGCTTTACTTCTCCCCCTCCTCATTTAAAGGAGGGGGAGTGAGAGAGCGGTTGTGGGGTCTAGCTGCCCAGCATGGTAAAACCACCACAGCCCTTTTTGGTGCTCAACGTGGGGCTCGAAGGGCTGAGATAACAATAGAATTGATTAAACGCATACAACTAACACACTTACTTGTTAGTAACCACGTCCATTGTCCTGTTAATAATAGCTTTGATCATATGTCATGCAATCCGTGTCATATTCTCCTTTCTCCTATATATCCGATCCGACAAAGTGCTACAATCTGTGTTCACTTTTTTTAATTCGCTGTGCTGCCAAGCACTGACCTTGAGTTTAATCTGGAATTCAGGCTCTGTGCTGTTATCATTTGGGTCTCATGGAAACTATCTTTCAGAGAATATTCAGAACTACACTGCCTTCCTTTTCTCATCTAGACACCAGTTTATTAATAATATTAGGAATGGTACCTTTCCCTTCTTTCACAGTGGGCTAATTACAACAGTCTGGGAGTATTTTGAAGATCCATCTGTAACCCATGTATTGCTATTTCTAATTCTGAATAACAGGTTTCATTTTCTCTCTAAGATTAGTGGATTGTTTAGAAAACTTACTTGGGAATCTGTCCTGAAACAGTCTTGTGGTGAGTGGCAAGGTGTGTGGGATGATGTTGGCAGATACCTGTCACGAGTGTCTCCTCCAATAGTTTTGAACTTCACCCCCGAGCAAGTGCTAAATCCTAAAAACTTGGTAGAATGTTTGAGAGTTGTATGTCCTGACCCTGATAATGCCGGAGAACAACAGCTTGCAACGTTGTGCTGGGTCCTGGCTTACTCCTATCAAACACTGTTTAACATCATACAGCAACTTGAAGGGAGGGAGGAAGTCTCTGAATCTGATGACCAAGTAACACACGCTGTGGCTGACCCAGAGGACCAACCAACTATGGTGTCAGTCGCCCCCATAGTCAAGTCAAAACAATGGAAACGGAGGTCAGCTCATTTAGTAAGGGAAGAAGGCTCTCCTAAGAAGGAGAGAGAAGGGGAAATGGCAGGCACCTCTAAAGCAGAGCCATCACAAAAACAGCAGGAAGATGAGACGGAAATCATAAAGGAATCAGAAATCACTCGATCCTTATCCCTGAGTGAGTTGTGAGAAATACGAAAGGATTATGGTTGACGCCCAGGTGAACACATCCTCACCTGGCTGCTTCGATGCTGGGGCCAATAGCCTACAACTAGAAGGCAATGAAGCCAAGCAGCTGGGATCCCTCTCTAGAGAAAGGGTATTCGACAAAGTAATCGGGAGAGGAGCACAGACCCTCAGCCTCTGGAGACGACTCCTGGCAGCTGTGAAAGATATCCCCATAAGGAAGATATTGTATATCACATAGGCAAGTGGACCACTATGGATAAAGGTCTCCAGCATCTGTGGGAATTAGCTGTGCGGGAGATGATTTATAGTGATTTGGACAATGCCCAGACACCTCAAGATCCCGATGAAGTCCAGTGCACAACATCCATGTGGTGTAAATTTGTGCGGAGTGCACCATCAGCACATGCCAGTACCCTGGCAGTAATTAACTGGGATGAGGGGATGGGACCAACAACGTATGATCTGTCCTGCCAGCTTCAAAAATATGAAGACAATCTCTCTGCTCCGCTACAACAAGTAGTCATAGAAATTAATGTGCATCTTAAACATCAGTAGCAGTTGCCATAGCAAGTATAATAAAAGTAGCAAGCAGGTCACTGTGCTCCTGATCTGATCATTACTGACAACAATTTAACGCGGTAATTCTGAAAGACATGGAAAATTGTGTTCGTAAAGAAATGCCATTAAAAATTTAGCAAGGAAGATTTTGAAACTGAAAAGAATGGATACTAATGGTGCAGTAATTAAGTAAATCAGAGATGATGAGAGCTAAAGGGAAAGTGACATACTTAAATGGGTAGAAAAGGAAACAAGTTCCAAATTACGATCACCCACATTTTTAATTGTTCCACTTTTCTTTTATTCACCTGCAGGGAATGGATAGTAATGTGAAATTTACTTAATGAAATGATGAGAAACTGGGCTACATCTCTTCCTTCACAGTGGATATGACTTGAATTATTTCTAACGATTATTTTTAATACAGAAGAAACTTTAGTCAAGATGCTAAATATAGAAAGACAGATTAGAGCTTCCATTAGCTTTCTAGTGGGAAAAATCCTGTGCAGTAACCAAACTGAGTCTACCTAATCAAGGTTGTGATATGGACAGTAGCAGAATGGATAGCTGAGTAGAAAAGTGATCTCACTAACACTGTTAGTGATTCATTAGCATAACAACCTACAGTGGGATGAGCTTTGTTTAACAAGAGAATACATATCTGGTGTTTGATGGTCTCTGATATAATAACCACCTTCTATGTGCCTCACTTGCTCTTCCTCACAGGAAGGGTCTCTTTTGCTGCCAGGGGACAAATGACACTTTTATAGATATGTTAGGAGAGAAATGTGCTCTTACTGAAAGCATGGATGCTACAAAAACAGGGCACAAAACAGCCATGAAAATGGATCTCAACTGCCTCTGTGTTACATTCCTCACATTTAAGACCCGTGTGCTGACATTAAACAGACTTGAGATAAACATAGTCCACTTGCACTTTTCATTTGGCAAGACACTTTTCAACCCTGGTAGTTCAACCTCAGTCGAATCACTCCTGTTCCTCTGCACTGATAACAGGTTTGCTTAATGGATGGGTATCAGAGAAACACAGAGACAGAGAATCAAAACTGTTACTCAAAGAGAATAAGTTGATTAAATGTAACAAAATAATATGTTGTGAATAAATGCAGTATTATAGCCACATACTCAAATCAAAATAAAAAACATCTTATGTATCTTTGTGTTTATTCCATGCTGGCTTAACTATGTTTCTATCTTCTTAGGCTTATTCTTCAATAACTTAGAAGTTATACACTAGTTCTTCCTGTAATGCTGTCACTATATATAACAAAATCATGAAGATATGATTCAATATCAAAGCCCAACTTCTAGCAATTGTGTCCCTAAGGGAAAGGGGGAGAAGAATGGAATAGACCACGGTAGCTGGTATTTATTGTTGGAGAAATCTGAATTATCTTTTTCATTTGATCTGATTTTTGCCATAATTGAGAAACTCACTAGAAATCAATAAAAGTTGTTACTGAATTGTAGAGCAGATTTAGAATAATATCAAAAATGCCAAGCAAATCCATAAACGTAAAGTAGCTTACATTTTTAAAAATCAAGATTAACAGCCTTCAAAGAATACATGAGTAAAATCAACTTCTCATACAACTACCTCTGTGGTTCTGCTTTGTCCTCCCTCTACAAGTTTCAAAGCTGAAGGCTGGACTATGTAACACCACAAAGAGGCCAATACTCTGCAGGAATAATTCTAATGAGACCTCTCCATGAAAAAAAAAATAAGCCAGGTCTCCTTATCTCCTTTTCTCATTGCAAACCTATCTGCTGTGAGTCAGGATGAAGTTCTCTTCCAGCTTCATAGTGAATGAGATCAATCTGCTTCTACAGCCCTACCAGTCTTCAGGGAATATATGCAGTACCTTATTTGTCAGTCATACTATATGCCTCAAAACATCCTCCTCACAAATACAGCTCAGGACATGAGAATATTGTCCAGCAAGGTGACATGCTCATAGAGGCTTTAGAATTTTTATCACTTTCAGTTTATGGAATGATTAATAAAAATAGAATATAGATTGGGTATGCTGTTATACTACAGTAGTTAATACAGTAGTGCAGTGTTTATGGACTTAAGAGTGGATGAGTACAGAGGAATAGGACAATCCTATTAACACTCATGGAATATATTTACAACTTTTATAATGGCATTCATCCCAAAGGCCAGCAGCAATCTTTACTTTACACAGGATCCTTGATCAGTAACCTGTTTCACTGCACAAAATGATAGCTTGTGCTATCTGCTTTTCCTTCTCTATTAAGATTTCAGATGTTGCTTGTTGAACAAAATACGTCAAAAAAACAAAACAAAACAAAAACACCACAAAACAATGAAGGGAACTCTCAAAGTTGTGGCAGTAACACTAGTCAAGTTCGGAATAGATCAAGACGGGTTAATATTTCTGAAAGGACGTAATTATGAGAGAAACTGCGATACGACTGTCTCCTTGCCAAAACACTAGGCCCTACTTGTACATGTTTATGCAAATGCATGTAGAAACTCAGCTTCTCCACGAAAACATGCCAGTATTCCCTTGGATGAGTGAAAAAGTTAGACAAATGTCTGTATGGGGAAAAACTTCCTCCTTTTCATTTATATATTGATCCTGTCAGGGGTATTTATTATTTATATTTATTATAATACCATATGGCATTACAAAGTAAACTAGAAAATAAAGACCCTAACAAGACACTTTGCCTTTCTTTATTCCATGTTCTTCTTACCTTGCTTTCTTGTCTTAAGGCCTCTTTCTCCTCACATTTTTTTTTCCCAAGTTCATTCTCTGACTTTAAATTTAAGACACAGAAGATAGGGAAATGCTTTAACTTGAAGTGAAATTGTGAATATCATTGGTAAGATATTCACCCATAAGATTTTCAGGGGGCGGCCAGGTAACAGGAGATGCTGATACAGGCGGAGATACTGAATGCTTTCTTTGCTCCAGGCTTGGCTTCAAGGACTCCCCCCAGGACTCCTTGACCCTTGAGGGAGGAGAAAGTCTGAGAAGTGGAGATTTCCACCCTTGTTGACAAGGGAGTGGTTCAGGAGCATCTGAGGGGGCTCAACGTACACAAATCCATGCGTCCCGATGGGATGCATCCACGTGTGCTAAGGGAGTTGGCAGAGGTGATTGCCGAACAGCTCTCTATCATCTTTGAAAGGTCCTGGAGAACAGAAGTGCCTGAAGATTGCAGGATAGCCAATGTCACTCTGGGCTTCAAGAAGGGCAAGAAGGAGGATCTGGGAAACTACAGGCCAGTCAGTCTCACCTCTGTCCCTGGAAAGGTGTTGGAACAGCTTGTTCTGGATGCCATCTCCAAGCAATTGGAAGAGAAGAAGGTTATGAGGAGTAGTCAGCATGGATTCACCAAGGGGAAATCGTGCTTGACCAACCTCGATGCCTTCTATGATGGCATCACGAGCTGGGTAGATGGGGGTAGAGCAGTGGATGTCATCTACCTTGACTTTAGCAAGTCTTTCAATACTGTCTCCCATGAGACAGCTGCCCCATGGACAGCTTCCACACTCCCACCATCTCCAACCACAAATATAAACTACAGTGTAGGCAAGTGTTTTTTCAAGATTATGTTGCTAAATTTATTTAATTATTAAAATAGTTATGAATGTCCAAATGAATTATGGAGGGAGAACTGCCATCAGGTATCTCACTTCTTAAAAATCTACTTGCAGTATACAGACCTGTGGCAAAAAAAAAAAAAATTCAATATTTAATAATACATTAATTTCAAGATGCACACTGCCCCTGGAAAGTGCATGTGTGAGTGAGGAGCAGCACTTTTCCCACCTTTGATTTTATGACTATCTAAGTTAGAGAAATATCCTAAAGGTACTTACCGAAGGGTAAGTATCTGCCCAAGGTAGTACCACATGAGTTTCTAATTTGCATAAAAATTGTAAAGAAGAGCAGGAGACTTTTAATCTGCTTGAAATCTTGGATATGTCAGTCTTTATTCAAAGGCTACAGAAAAAAGCATGCTCTTTTAGATGATATAATGGCTTAGCCAGTCCCAAAAACAAAAAGGCAGCAGAGACTAGCACTGTGAATTAGTGTATGACAAATAATATAACCTTCAGACCAGAAGCAAAATAAAAGCTTGCTTGCCACTTCATGCCTCATGTAACTGCACCATCTTTAATAGCTATCTGTAATTAATTTTATTCCAAAATAAATATTTTTGGTTTTAGTTAACTATATTTTCTTTTTTTTTTTTTTTAAAGCTCAAAAACACATGTCCACTAATCATACACTTACTCACTTTCAGAGAAAGAAATTCAGTTACAATATTTGTTCATATTCAGTTTTATAAGTCACTATGGTGGTCTCCATGGTCAGCCATTTTACTAAACTCAACAGTTTTGTCCTCATTACTTGACTCCAATTAACAAAGTTAAGTAGACTGCCTCTAATTTCCTACCTGATGTCGAAGTTTCCTTTGGCAAGCATCATATTCTGCCTAAATTTCCACAGTCCTCATTCAGTCCTTAGGAAACTGAAGCAAGGAACATCAGATATACCATGTTACCTAGAAACTGCTTTTTACAGTCAGCCTTAACTAACAGCTACTGCATCCTTCCACAATTACATTCCTAAACCTATTGTGAAAGTTATCCCTGACAGACTTCCAATTACTGTTCTTTCACTTGGTCACCTCTTACACAGTGCAGGAGCCCATACTATCGGTAGCTATTTCTTACTGACCAGGGTCACTAACTGGTAACATCCTTTGTTTCACCATGAAGACGTACCTTCCATCATAGAGTTTCACAATGCATTCTAATTTCTTACCGCAAGTCAGCTACAAATGGCTCGTCAACTATCTTAAGAAATAATGTGCTAAAGTCACATTTGCTCACTTCTAAGCCAGGTTTAATTAGTGGTAGCCTTTTGTATCATGCTAAAGAATTTCCATTTTTCACACTTTATTGCAACAAGCTTATTTCACTGCTATAACGACTTAGGTCCTTCTGACATGCATCTCTGAGTAGTAACTTTTCAGCATGTGTAACTAGATATAGAAATTACATCCTTGATTTCTGTTTGTCAAGAGAACCACTTTTGGATTATGTATAACTGCTGAAGAAAAAATTTGATTGCTACTTTGCATTCACAGTCAGGTTAATTACCACCAAAATGCTCAGATGCTTTTTGTTGCTATAGAGAACAGGAACAAGTATACCATCTCTTCTCATTTAAAAATAAATGCAGATCATTTTGAAGTGCATTATTTTACCTGGCCTCTAATTCAGTGTTATCATCTCCCTGGAAGTCAGAACACTGAGAGACAGAGATTAAGTGGAGGAAATCTAAGGCAGGACTGAAAGGCAAACCCACCTGTCTGGAAAGTAGTCCCTTTGTCTGCAGACTCTACAACTTGGAGGACAGATCTGCCGTATAATGTCAGTGTTGCTTAGATGGATTTTGGGAATGCACAGTCAAAAGTAACACTATACCACAGCTTAACTAGTGGGTGCTTCTAAAATGGGCCAAAGCTATGCCGAGTTTTTCCCAGAACAGTCCACTGTACGTGCTTTATTTGGCAAAAAACCTTGAGCACGTCTCCATGGCTGTCACCAAGTTCCAGGTTCAATTATATGCTTTCCCTTTTAAGTGTTAAAAACTGAAGATTTCTTTGGTGCTGCATATGCTGCGTATTTCCTTTTTTTTTTTTTTGTGGGTATTGGGGGAAGTGATTCGTTAATATTCAGCAGTGTAGATATCAGTGAGGCCCACAGGGCAGGAGAACAAGGACATTTTCTAAAAGGTTCCTACCACAAATTGTATAAGAATAATTAAGACAAGAAGAGTTTGGCATCAACATGAGCTAAAACTGAAGACCTAACAAGATTTTTAACTCCCAATCTTTGATTCAAGAAATTGTTAGACCATTAATTCCTTTTTTTCCCCCCCTTTAAATTTTAAGCTTTAGTATACCAGCACTACATTTGGCTTGCAAATGGATGAGGATTTTCCAATAAAAAAAAAATAAGTTCAAAATTGTAACATAATGAGAACCTCTTGACTACAAAGATGACTCCCCTCCAGAGATGGCAGCACAGTTATTTTATTTATTTTTTGTCCAAAATCTTAATGGACTGTGTTAGCAGGGTTAAACGGGCATTACTAATACTGTGCATATCTACACATATTAAAGACTTAACTTCCACACTCCTAGCAAACGTTTCCCCACCACCACCCTCACCCCCCACCCAAGGGAGACTGTGCGGAGCACACTCAGCCATGTGCTCCCCAATTCTTACAGAAAATCCCTAAGGCAAAAGGAATTATTTTATTTAGGTTCTTTGGGATAAAGCAGGGCAGGAAGCTTTTTCTGTCACCATCAAACAAAGGTGAAAATTAGTGCTCACCACTTCTTGCTACCAGGACACCAACAGATCTATTAAGAGAAAAATCCCAAACAGGAATGATGGATTATTCTGAGCATCTCATTTCCCAGATACGCCCATTTAAACTGCCGGCTTTTCCAGAGCACATGTTAAGACCACGATGGGTAGTAAATGGTTTTCACTGTGCTGGGAACTGGGGAAAGAAACATTATTGGTAGAAAAGCCTCTGTTCGAGGACAAATGACAATTTGTTCACCCCCAGTAACTGTAGTGACTTGGTACAGCTTTGCAAATCTATGTCATTGCTGCTGCGAATTGGTTACTTTAAATGGATCCTCACTTTTCTTCACACTAAGGCATGGCAAATTGCCTGAAAGTAATTCTAGGTCAGCTACACCAATTTTTGGTTTAAAGTTACAATTATTTTTTCCAGCCTCCACTTATTTTCACATCGCTGATTCTTTAAACTGTGCAAAGGCATATATAATAATTTACATGTGAAGGGATGTGATACAGCAGTTTGAGAGCAGATTAATATTTCTGATCAGATTCCTATTAGATGCTCTTCCAATGCTTTTACTGTGATTCCCTGGATCAGATCCTCAGCTTCTGCATTTTTAGAACCTGGACAGCCTTTCAATTGTCTGACCTTTCTACAGACATGTTTTCTCCAGATGATAAAATTGAATATAATTTCACTTTATTCAGTATTAATAAACTGAAAACAACATCAGTGCCTACTCTTGGCGAAGCGCCTGAATTAAATAGGTCTCTTAATGTATCTTCTATCTGTACTACAGAGCTATTTAAAAGCAATATGCTGAGTGTGATGATGATAAAAAGACCCTTTTTCATTCGTTTGTTTTTAAGCTCAATATATTCCCATTGAATGTTTTCCTTAGCATAAACAGTTGCCAATACAAGCCCGTGTATTTACAATAAATAACTATCTAGCTTTACAAAGAAACTGTTTTCCTAAGCAAGATTGTCCTCTTTCTTAGGATGCTAAAATTCCAGTATAAATATTTATGAAGTCAGTGCACATTTCCACACTTCAGTGAAAAATACCTATTGGACAACTGATGCAATGGAAGTTTTCCCCTGCACTGCTTCTATAGGCCTCACCACTTTGGAAAGAATCGATTATTATTTACAAAGCTGCTCCAGAGGTATTGTTTTTTATTCTTCCCCTGAACGAATGTTACTGGAAAACTTTGAAGAAATTCAGAAATTCTTATCAATCACCTGTGTTAATGTTCTCCAAAAAAAAAAAAAAACCCACAGACACAAGTAGTCAGTTACTATTGTTACTATTTTACAGACAGACCATCATAATCATAATCAATGATTAAGTTCGTTTATTATGAGTCTGTAATCAGCAGGCAAATCTGAATACAGTCAACACCTCAATCCAACATCTTGTGGATATTTTAACCTCAAGTCTTCTGTTGTCTTTTTTTTTTTCCTGTATGAACTAAGTAACCAACATTTTTATTTTTAAAAAAAGAATAGATTTACACTAAGAATAAAAATGCTCAGATTTAACAAATAAATCCCAAGTAATCCCACTTGGCTTTACTGAAAGTATTATGCTGCACCATAATTCCTTAAGACCATCAATGCTATATGTATGTATAGTCTATAGCACAGCATCTCCATGTAACTGAGAATCCATATCAAGCTGGATGTCATCAGCGGATGCTGGAGACATATTCACTTACTTCATTTAAGCTTGCCACTGGTATTTCCAGGGATGAGTTGAAACAAAGTAAAGGGATTAAGTTCAGAGGCCTGTAGAAGTCTCTTCTTTTACTTGGCTAACAGAATTATCTCAAGAGTGAATTTTCTATTTTCTATGTAACAGGTATTATGAGTAACATTGACAAGATTGTATCTTGCTGTATCAGAGCAAGGACCACAAGAATTAAGAGCAGCGCCAGTAGCTTGAAAACAGTCTGTCTAAAGAGTAACCAGCGTGCCCTTACTCTTTAAAGGAGCTGAGTTTTCAATCCCTCCTAGTTTTAGAACAAACAAACAAACCAAAACCCAAAAATAAACAACCAAAAACAAACAAACAAAAAAACACCAAAACACCCAAACCACCACCATACACCAACCTCTAGACCAACAATGGAAGTTCTGGAGAACAACAGTATCGCTACAACTCCTATGTTGGTAACAGAGAAGCCTTTCTGCAATTCTAAGAGCACTTCATCTAAAAACAGACCTTCAACCATTGCTTTGGATTTTCAGATGTCAAATTGGGAAGGCTGCTTGCACAGCACATGGAGCACACTGAAGATAGCCAAAACATCTTCCTACAGTGCAGTCATGTTAAGTAATGAAATACTTATTTGCATCTTTACCCAATAAAATCCCATATAAATATAGGTGCCGATAATGTAACATTATTTATGGATAACAGCTGTCATATTTCCCAGCTGTTTCCTTGTTGCCTGCTCTAACATATGTTAATTTAAACTTCCACCAAATGTCATGGTTTGTTTGTAGTGCTCCAGCTGCAGCTTGGCAAATTTTTTCTTTAGGTTTCAGTTGGCTCTGGAAACGATTACACAGACAGCCCATAACAACATAAACAAGTCTTGTGTGGCTGCTGAGCTGTTCGTTTACTCGGATAAGTGAGCATTTGCTGGAAGAAGCAAAAAAATGGATATGAACCGTCTCACTTATCTTCATTTTCTGAGGTATTTTTGGATGTTGTTAGTAGAGAAACTGCAGGGGACACTGGAGTCAAAGGAATCTTTAAGGAAAGATGCATCATGCGGAACATTTTTTATTACCTCAATAACCATAAATTAAAATTAGTTAAACCCACATTACTAGATAAATCATATCCTCAGCAGGATCTCAGGTGAGGTCCTCACTTTGCAAAGGCAACCTTAAAAACATTAATTGATTTAAGAGAGCGGGACTGGGTCTTGTGAGACTACAGGCAACAAAAGGCTTTCATGTAAGATAACAAGAAAAAACAGCATAAAAAAATTATCAGTCTGTGTATAACTATCACTGCATTGCAAAAAAAGAAAAAAAAGATATTTACCAATGAATTGTCTGAATTAGACAACTGAAGGTGGAGAGAAAAAGTGTGTGTAGGATTGACAGGAATAGTCAGGCATGTTGGCTTTCTTTCTCACAGGAAACTTTGGATCAGAGTAAGTCTCATACAAAGCTGAAGACAAAGACTCATGCCAAGGGGAGGCTCTGACTTCTCATACAGCAGCCTACACCATCTCTTCTCTGCTGCACTGCCTCTTCCTCAGTGGGGCACTGGCATTTCTTGGAGACTTGCAAACAGAAAAACCACCTCCTGCTTTCTTTTCCCCTATGTTGCCATCCATTTTCAGAGATGATATTTAAATTGGACTAAAGGTCAGCCTTGGCAGACAGAACAACTTATATCTGCTTCTCAGAGCAGGGTAGGGATCGATACCAAGAAATGGAACTTTCACTTCTATAAGTGTACAAATGATAAGATGATGCCAGCAAGTACAATACAAATATTGATCAATTTAAATATGTGAGTAAATGGAAGAGAAGAAAACATCAGCTGTGGTGACAAACTGACAAAGAGGCTGACAGCAAATAAAATGGATGTCAAGATGGGAAATCATTCTTTTTATTATTCATTTTTCCTTAAATTCACTTTGTATGACCTCCCTGCCTTATCACTGTTTTCAAATCACATATAAACTTCCCACAGAAAAGTCTCTCAATACATGCAATATAATGATTTAGCAAATAACTTCATGTTCTGGATGATTATGATGTAGCACCTCTGTAGAAGTAAAGGACAGCAGAGAAACAGAATTCCTATGTCACTTAGACTAGAATTGAGAATTTCTCTCTAACAAGAAAATTGAAGATTTTTTGTTAGAAATTGTGGGCCACCTGTTACAGGAACATGCTGCATCCCAATTTGCTCCAGCCTGGCAATACTTGTTCTAACTGACACCTGTAGAAAAGAGAAAGCTGCTATAGGTAGAAAAAGCTTCATTTCAACTGGGACATATAGTGTCCCTGTGGAGGCGGCTGTGTGTCACTGACATGGTTACACAAATCTGCCTGTGGGACTAACTCTGACAAATAGCTTGTGCCTGTCCTACATCCAGGGACCAAAGGGCCCCAGCTCTCTCAGTTAACATCAGGACACTTCTCCACTAACTAAAATATTATGCTTATTTAGATAAGTTTTATCTAAAAATAAATTCTCATCAGTAAGTCTATTTTTGCCTTGAATAATCCAATGTTGACTAAGCAGAGGGCCAGCATCTCTCCTCTTACACAAAAGCAATTCTACAAATGCTACTGAACTGCTTTGACATTAAAACCTTCCCTTCAGCACAGTACACAGAGAACAGAGTACTTCTTCCCTCCTTTCCAGCAGCACTTCTCTGCCAAAAGTTGCTGAATTAGAGGAGGCTTCTAGCTTGTTGATGTTCTGCCAACTGACAAGAAAAATTAAATTTCACCCAGTTGAATCAGCCTCGTTCAGTCAAGGGCCATTTAACAAGTTCTTTGAAAAGCTCAATTTCATCACCAGTTAAATGCAACTGCTTATCTCTGATAGAGTTACCATAGCCTTAATATTGACTTAATCCCCTAGCACAAAGATTAAGAAATGGATATTACTGAACAATGATTCCACAAAATGATGGTGCAGGAAACTCATTAAAATATTTTTGTTTTTAAGCTGTTTGATTTTAATGGCCAAATGTGCTTGAATGGCATCCTTACCTTCCCCTAGAAGCTGTAGATGACAGAAGTTTTTGCCAGAAGTTTTAAGATAAACACAAACACAAAACAAACAACGTAAAAACCAAGCAGTTCTGCACTGTGGTACAGAATCATGGGATTTTGCACCATCAAATTCATCTCTGCAAATGCGATACGCAATTTGCTTGAAAATCTGAAGACCTTTTCTGAAACCTTGCCCTTGGCTCTTATTATACGTCTAGCAGTGGAAGTGAAAAGAACCCAGAAGACTTCAAATCAAATACAGAACATTCAGAGCTTTACTGTTGTGAAAGTAGATAAAATACCTGGTAGCTGTTTTGAGTTTATCTTCATCATAGATTTTCAGTAGCACAACTCCAGATGGATTGATGTTAAGCTGCTGCCTGCATGAAGCAATGAGGTGATCCTTCATCACCTTTTCCATAGAATCATGAGCTGCACTTTGAAGCATAGGCTAAATCTATGAACTCCCTCTACTTTACCACTTGAGAGTGGTCTCAATGTGCAACATCTGAGTTTTCCATTAGTGAAAGCAACTGGGGATAAAATATTAGCATACTCCAAGTCTTTGAAGTTTCTTTTCTTTTAGGTGTTGAGACTTTCAAGCCCAATCCCCCAGACTAGGAGACACCGCCTCCCCCATTTTGCATGCTTTTGTTTCAGCTTTAGAAAAGAACTTTATATTTGTGGTTTCTAGATTTGTCTGCAAGAAATACAGTACAGGTAGCAGGACAAATAGTTTAACTGAAAATGAGACACAACATTTGACTTCACTCAAAACTGACTTCTCCCTATAAATAGGGTCAGTTTAGCCTAAATTAAACATTTTATTCACTCCCAGATAAACATTCCTTAAGATATAAAGGCTTCTTCACAGATTATACAGGTTCAATGTTATAGCACCCATTACTAAACACAGGCACAGGGTGAGATTTTGTTAATACTCTCAGAAATGAGAAAAAGATAAAGTAGAAAAAAGTTGGTTTCCACTCATATCCACTGTAGAGGAGTTAAACTCTGTGATACACACACAGAACAAGCTAAGCTTTCATGTTGCTCCTGCTACAGATCAAACACGAGTATTTCATTAAAATAATATGTAAGTCTCTGAACATTAAGCAATGCCATTAAAGTACTTCACCAAAATAGCTTATATACAAATACTGCAATGCAAATGTTCACACAAATTACTCCAAGAAAGCATTTCTTTGCAAACAGAATATACTAAAAACACTTAAGTAACCTCAGCATGTGCTTAATTCTACAGACCCTGGTATGGGTTTCAGAAGCATGCAATAACTACAAATGCATAATAAAAAACAGAACTTAACCAGACACCACCACCTTAGTACAGTGCAGACCTCTTTATCGGAACATTGATACTTGAGAAACAGGAAAAGAATGGTTCTACCTGAAACAGTCTTACTAAAAACCTTGGTATTTCACAAAATACTCATGGCTGCAGACCTCTCCCATCATTATGTCCAGAACAGATCTTATCATTGTAGTGGAGACAAGAGAGACCTTATTGCCAGACCTATTTTTACATGATCTTATCCTACATCTGTAAAATGTCCTACAAATTGCCTGTCTTGAAGGTTATAAACGAAGTATGACTTTCATCACAGGAAACAGCCACATCTCCTTCTAACCAGCCTCTGTAATAGGCTCAGGCAGTTAGTTCTGGTGGCAGACATCACTGTCACAAGTGCTGCACCTCTCTCCTAGTGTGGGTCACCAAACCCATGGACAAGGCCCTGTGACACCTTCCGCTCTTCTGGAGCCTTTCAATTATCCAGGGAAGCTGCTGAACAATGTACCACTGACAACAGCAATGAAGCCCCAATGTGCCCACATAAGGTTTTGGCCACATAATTTGTGCAGAGGTTGCCAGATATTTCAGTAGGTTTTAATACTAATTATGTTTTAATTCTAATTATGGATTTTCCACTGAAACTAAAGGATCTTGCTAGTAGAAAGAGCAGTCTTCCTTTCATTTTTTTAAGCAACCACACACTGCCAACACTTATTTTCTTATAAGGTTAATTTAAAGCAAGGGCTTGAGCCTTTCACTCTCAACTGTGTGATCACTTGGGACTCTGAATATAAGAAAAAGATTAAATGTGAATACGAGTGTCATCAGTTTGCTGATGTTACCTTCTTCTTTTTAATATTTCAGCTTCTGTGACAATCTGTGCTAAATGCTGGGTGAGTATCTGGGCTCACATCTCCAGTATCTATTTGACTAGCTGGTCCTTCAAGGGATGGCCTGCCACTCAGAGCCTCCTACATCTGGCAAATGGAAATATTTATTTCCTTTATCCCTTGCAGCTTCACATGCACTGATGTGCCTGTGCCTATCATGAAAAGCTTCAGTTAGCTCTTTGGGTCAAAGGATGCTGAGGATACAAGCCACGACAGCCTTATGCTGAATGCCCCAGCCTGGTGTGAGGACCCCATGGCCTCATCCTGCCCTCTGCACTGAGGGGTAGTTTGGGGCAGCAATGGCTAACAAGGCACACCGAGAGCAAAGCCCCCGTGTTAAAGAAACACATCCAGCTATTACCTGATTGTTGAGTAGAGGGATATTTTAACAGCCACCACAGCACTTGGCAAAGAACTCCATACGGAATTTCACACTGACAAAAATCCTCTTGACCTGGTCTAAACAAGAGTGAGCACCAGTAATCTTGCATGGCTAGACAGGGATCAGATCAGGGTCAATAAAGAATGGCAGAAGAGGGATTAAGAAATGGGAAAACAAAAATAAGTATCATGATAGCATTCAGCTACCTGTGATGGGCATATTTTAGTGGACGTGGAAACATGTATTCTGAGTAAATTCAGTTAATAATAAAAGATGTGCTACACAGCCTGCATTATGCAGGCAAGAGTCTGGCACAGCACATCTGAACACTTGTGACTTTCTGCAGAAGGTATAAATACACACTCATAGGGTCCAAGCTACACTACATTTATCTTTCAGCTTTCTGCACAGGAACAGCTATTCTATGGGTGAGAAATACTGTCATTTTCAAAAATTCCTTTACAGCTTGCCATAAACAAGCAAAGTTCAGGACCAATACCTTAGCCCATTTTTCCAGAAAACTCAGGTTGACTGTATCATTTAATAAACCTGACAGCTCCTGGAAGGAGCTTAGCATTTTCTTTATCCCTCCTAAATTATATGAGTTCAAAGAATTTTAATATTTGTGATTCTAGTCTAGAATCCATTAACAGTTAAAGAAGAAATTGCTGCTAATAACTGATCTCACAGGAACATAAGAGAAGGTGCACAGATACAGAATAAATGCAAAAAAAAAAAACAACACAGAAGGGATGCTATGTTCTCCTCAATAGTCACAGCTGCTCTCCTCTTGCTTTCCTGCAGAGAGCAACTGCCAAGTCCCCCGAGCCCATGAAGCTGACCCTGGCTGCACATCAGCTGTTCTTCCACGGGCAGCTCCAGCACCCCCACATCAAGCACTTGCAGGCCGCCAGGGACTCCGCAGCCCTCTGACCCACTTCATGCCAACAGATCAATGCCAAAGAGGCTTGTCTGGACATTTTACCCCTATGAATTCTTTAAAGTTACCTGATGTTTGAAGATGTTGCAGTAATCACAAACTCTTGAGCTTATGGTAAGGTGCACCTTATAAAAACATCCAGGCTGACATGATCTTCCTTTTCCTGCCTCTGTAAGTGGTTTCTTATGTTGGCTGAAATTCAAACCAACATTAAACTATACCCCAAGGTTAGACTTTTTCCTACTAAATAATTGAGAATACAATTAAATGATGCTTCTATTATAGCTCTTGGTATACTCCAGCTACTTTTTTTAGAGGAGAACAGCAACCTATGTTAGCTCTGAAGTCAAAGGCAGGATGACAACTACATCTGGCATCCAGCAAAAGATTGTATATGTAAGCAGAAGGAAGAGGCAGGTAAAGTTAGCTTTGACTCCTATATTCATGTCCATGGGGATACAGGCAGAAATCACGATCCACAGACCCAACAGAAAACCCCTAACAGCTCAGATCTGATAAAGAATTAAAAGAAAAGCATGCCAAAAGTAAAGGGAAATAATGTCCAAGCTTCAGAGGTAACTCAGTCTTTTAAAGAAAAATCCCCTCTACCCCCCAAATGCTTGAGCAAATATCCAAATAGTGGCAGTAAAGTTATGACTCTCCTTTTGAGGTTTTCCAGAGTAAATCCCTTCTAGTTGTTCCCAATTGCACTCCAAGTAAAAGATATAGAGAAAAGAGTTAAACCATGAAGCAGTAATTCATATTCAGTATAATTAATTACTCTAAACACAGAGTTTTGTTACTTCTAAGATGTTGTCCCTTGGTTTAGCAGCACATTATGACTTTATTCCAATGTTCTTTTGTGCTTTTTCTTTTAACACAGTAAGTAAAACAGAGAGGTTTTGAGGATGAATTATTTAGCTCTCTGCAGAAAATGCTCTTTAAAATCTTCTTCTTGGGGACATTGAACACATTTATTATCCTGGAAAAATTCAGATCCAGCATCTGTTGTCCTGTGTGTTTTACTGCCTAATGATGAGTGTGCCTGTGGGATTTGTTTACAGCAGGGCTTTCTGGATTTTTTTTTTTTTGTTATTGTTTATTTCACTCAGAAAAAAATAGGAATTTGAAAAACATTATTAATATTTGAATGGAACTACTTATGAGTTTTTGACAACTTACTGATTAATTCAGGTGGTTTCCGGATTGCCCTCCTTAAAAGAGCTGCAGTATTACAAAATAAAGATTAAGGATGTGAGGAAAAATGAACAAAGGTAAAAGAAAAAATATTTTTCTTGTTGATCCCTCCAACTGCCTATAGTCTTACTGTATGGTCTGACTGCTTTAGGACAAAACTCTTGGCCCGTTTCCTGAAGCATCTTATATTTTCCTACGTGAGAACTAGGAAGCTAAAACTACAAATAAAACCACAGAAGAAATAGGTGGAGGCTGTAGGAATGAAATACTGATTTCTGGAATTAACATGATATATGCAAAGTAGAAAAAGTACTTTGCTTGTACCCCTTTATCTAAAACCAGGAGGTATGAAAACTTCATTTGAAACTGTCCTGCTTGGCGTGACAAAAGCCACCTGCACCAGTATTCATCTGCATCAAAGTTGATCTTATTGGCCCATGTGTTGCCTTTCTAAGCTCCGCAGTTTTCACACATTTTTACATGACTTTAGCTCTTCTCAGTGACTTTTCTGAGGATTACTGCAAACTTATTTATTCTTGACATGAATTTCTTACTACTACTACAACGTGGTTCTGTTGATCGTTTGCTCAATTGCAACTCGGACTACTAATTATCTTCCAAACAATACCCAGAAGAACATAAAAACATCAGAAAAAGGTCAGTGTGATGACTGTCAGACACACATATACAGCCAATAGCTCCATCTGTATTGCTGAGGGTAAAAAACACTTTCAGGTTCATCTTTGCAACTTGCCACCAGCAGGATGCTCAGCCGAATGCATGGCAGTCAAGATGAGGTTCCTGGAACAACACTTGTGCTATCACTATTTCTGATGGCTGCATCGAGATTGCTGAAACATGGGAGTGGGACAAATTTTAGGGCAGGTAATTGCCCATTTGTTGCTTTGCTTCATAATCTGTGTCTAAAAGTTCTGTAATTTCTACTGATCTGGGCAAAATTTTTATTTTTAATTCAGAACTAGCAATGTTTATTTTTCTTCACCCCCTCTTTTATTTATTTATTTATTGCCATGCAGGATCAGGGACTGCATGGGCAGGAGAGAAAGTCTGCAGCCTGCTGCAGCTCTGGTACCACAACAGGGTGCAACCCTGGCTGCTTGGTGCTCTTGCCTAGCAAGAAGGTGCTTGTGCACAGCCCCACTGACTTCGCTTTTCATCTTGAACTTTTTTTTCCCCTCCTAAATCATACCAGATACCTTTCAGTAATGGTTATGTGAAGACTACTGCACTAACTCAGAGGAATTTGCTAAACATCTTGGAAATTGAGCCAAACATCCACAAAGAGGAAAACCATTTAAATCACTGCAAATGAACCCAGATTCTAGAAGACTGCCAGGGCCCTAGCACACTCCAGGGCCTCCACAGTTAACCTCCATTCCTGTGCCGTAATGATTTCGGAGAAGATGACAAGATCCTGAAATCAAACCACTAAAAAAATCCACAGAGGGAAAAAGTTTTAAGAAGTTCTGTAGGTTACAGTTGCCAGGGAAACCACTTCACTGCAGCCATATGGCCAGAAAATCTATCTTCTTTGTTCTCTGGAGGAAAAGAGGTATTTTGGTGCAGACAAAAAAAAATCCCACAGAAGTTAGGGAGAAAAACATTCACGCAAATCCACTTAATCACTAATGAGAGAAGAAAAATGACTTGCGAAACTGTGCTACAGAAACCCAGCAATATCTAAAATATGAATATAGGGACTGCAAGTTCAGCCTTGCTTTACATTAGGACTTTGAAGAGAGAAATTTTCTTTGGTATAGGAGCTCTTACTGCAAGTGTAAACTCTGTGGATTGAAAGATGATCCCAGCATTGGGTTTAATTTGGGGCTGGGGTACCCAGGAGCTCTCTAGGACTACCTTTATATCTGGTTCTAGACAGGCAGGCCACTTTTAAACATGAAAAACACTTGCACCTCAATGATTTTTTCCTGCTCAGCAATGTGGAGTGACCACAGAATCCCTTGCAGCTCTGTTGGAGAGAGACTGTGAACCTGAACCTGGTTGGTTCTTTGCTCAGGAACAGAAGTCCATCCGTTGCTTGACTGGACCTCTTTCAGCTCGAATGGTTTCCCAGTGGAACTGTTTTCATCCCTATCTGTGATGAGATGTTTGGAAGAACTATTTAATATCCTAATACTAATAGCCAAGCAATTGATTGAAAAACCTTTGAAAAGAAATAATCTGCAAAGTGGTGAAGATACAAATAACCTAATTTTACTCTGACCACAGCTAATCAGTCCCACTTTCCAGTTACAGATTGCCTGTACATTCAGAATACTTGCTTTTCCTCTTATAGCAACATGAATAGAAATGTTAATGATAAACCCAGTAGTTTCTGCACATTATAAACAATGGATATTCATCTGCTGCAAACACTATATAGATGTTCTCCCAAAACAGACACATTTTAAATACATGTATAGTCATAGCTCACTTTTTAAATCTATCTCTACAGTGACATCAAATAAGTTTCTGATTTGCCAAGGAAGAGTCCAAGGTGAGAACAAATGCAGATTGCACCCCAGGCAGCAATAAATGAAACCCTAATGGTGACAACACGGACTGTGCTGTACTGTACCAGTGGCATAAATGCAGTCTCCCCTGCTCAAATGGGGCTTTGGGTGTGCTACTGAAGCTTGGTTCTCAGAGAAAGTGATAGAAGGTACGTGGGTGCCAAGACATAAGGATTTGTTCTGTTCACATCCGTGCTTGCAGGAATAAAACAATTGATGTCAGGGCTTGCAGAGGGGAAAGAATATTCCCTTTTCTCTAACACTCACGCTGATATTTAATCTGAACCCTGCACCAAACAGATTGCAATGCCCAGGGCCCAGCCAGTTAATCGCAGCACATCAGCCTCAAGGCACCCTGCTGTGAGACTCTGTCGTTACACCTTAGGAGGGATGCTCAGAGCAGCAAACGTCAATTCATGATGGACTGCTATGTTCTGCAAGCATGGAAGTGTTTTTCATCTAGCTTTTCAAACAAAAGTGGTGACTGGAAACCAGACTCCTTCTGAAGGCCTATATTTAAATTGAGAACAGACTCTAGATTTAGTTTTCTAACTTGATGTTTCTGTCTTTCTCAGCATGCCTTGCTTTCTTTTTCAACTGTCTTTTCAAACCTTAATGTTTGTGGGAAGTTTCCATCCCATACACTTGCACACAGCCTTTGCCTTAGGAGCTAAGCAGGTCTCAGCATCCTTGCAGATGCTTCATAGCTCCCAGCTAGCACTGAGTTACAGAGAGGTCAAGAGAGCTTCCTGGGAGGACAAAGAAATGTGACCCACATTTTCTATCTTCTTTTCAAGGATCTCGATGTCTGGGCAGATTATTTTGAACAGTGGCATTAAGAATATTTTTTCTGGATCTTAAGATTTCATCCAGGTAACTGAAAAAGCTTCTAGGGGATATGTTTGGAAGTATGACATGAAACATGCTAGAGACCATCCCTACATCAAGAAGTTCCCAAGAACTTTGCCAAGAAACAAAACGGATAAACAAGAGCAAGCAGATGCAGCAGGTTGCCCCTACATTTATTAATGAGCAGTCTCAGATCTCCCCATCATTCACCGTGCAAGACACTTGACTTTCCAAAGAAACCTTTGCTACCCACCTAGCCCTCTCTGCTTAGTGTCTGCTGACCAAGAACATCAGCTTTCCAAGAGCTCAGCTGAAGAACCAGTGGCTATAACAGGCATTGCTGCCAAGCAAGATCACCGATTAGCAAATCGCTGAAGTGGCACAGGTACCAAGTTTATTCTTGTTTATGCAGACCTTTTCTCAGGCCTACTGCCAGCCCACCCGTCTTGTCAAAGGAGCAGGTTGGCAGTAGTTTTGTACCTTTGGCCATTTATTCTGGCTAATTTAGCAACTGATCTTCTATTGCCTGGTGCTTTTGCAATAAAGTCCCAGTTGAGGCTTCCAACTGAGAGCAGTTTGCATAAGTTCCTGAATCTCTGCTTCGCAATCCTAGCATCTCGTTCCTTTAGACGAACATGAAGATTGCTCCTAGCGATACCTGAACCTAAAATGAACCAAAAATGTATTACATCTTTTCAGCTTGCCAGGCAGTGGAGGAGAAATTCACACCAATCCCAGCTCTCAGAACAGCTGTTGCGACAAGGTGATATTGCTAAGGAGTTTCAAATAGAAGCCAAGGCAAATACTCTCCCTGCAAGGGTTCTGCTGTGTTTTGCAGTCTCCAGCTGGAGTCTAATTGCAATTTCAGCCAGCACACAAAACCCCCAGCATTTTCCACTTCCAAAGTTTTTAAGGAATTTGAGAAAATTAAATAGTAAATCATACTAACCTAGATTTTCTTAGACCCAACATGGATTCTCCAGAGATGTAGTAATTTCTTTATCTGTTCAGCTGAATTTAGCGAAGCACTTGTTAAAATAGTGAGATACAGAGGAGAACAATACTTCATTTCACATATTTCCCATGATACTCTATTTCTCAGAAAATACAGTATATGCTGGATGTATGCGAACATTTTGTGAACTGGATATATGTGAACATACGAACTAGCACATATTCTTCCACAGACACACATTATTTAAAACCACTTCTCATTCAACCTTCCATAATTCTTTCCTGTCTCTCAGCCAAACGTCCCCAACAACATCCTGGTACCAGATGAATGACACAACTGCATCCGTGCTTGCTGCCTGGCTGCTTTCCACCACTGGGGGTTTACAGGTTGCTGTTAAAGATAGGACATATAGGCTGATTCAGACAAACACAGAGGCAACCTGTTTTTCAGCTGTAGCAGAAAGCCATTTGGAGTGGCAAGTCTCAGCAGCTGTGGCTGCAGGACAGCAAAGGCCAACTCAGTTTGCTGCAATGGGGAGAACCTGAAAGCTGGACTTGCAGTAATGAAATGTCACCACCAGCTGGGACTGGTGAGCAAAGAATTAATTAATCTTGCTCACAGAGGTTGTCTTGGGACAGCTGGGAGAACACACCCCAGGCTGCGCTAGCTTAAGATAATGGCTTTTTAAAGTGACATGTGCTCTGACAGCGTGCTACATCATGACGGTGTGGCGTGTGGTCTTGACTCATTTTAACCATGACAGTCTAAGTTTGAGCAAGAAGAGTGTTTAGAGATCTGTCCATCAAAATGAAGTACAAATTAAAACAGAACGAAGGCCTCGGGTAAACACGTGCATGTCCTTTGCAGAGAATTATGGACATGAGAAGCTGTTGAGATAGAAACAGCACTACAGCCTACCAAATCTGTAACTCCTTTGAGATCCTTTCAGGCATTTTCCTTATTTTATTAAAACAAACTTTACTGGAAGAAATTCCGAGGTTGCAACATGCATCATTAGTAAGCTACTTCATCTCTACTCCATTCACTTACTCTGTGCTTCTCTGCTAAGATCATATTGGGGCATACATTTAATTTGGTAATTGATACTATGAAGCACGAGGGAAGGCATTGGTTTAAAGTCTCAGTTTACATTATCTGCTACATAAATTTGCCATTATAGTCAAAATTTATAACTTATGATGCTTTTTTGAGTGTTCCAGATACAAATATAAACTGAAATGTACAAAGGAGGATCAAGGCAGCTCTTCAGCTACACACCCAAAGAAAAAAAACCTGACAGTTTTGTTTTGTAACAACTTGAGCAGTTCCAGAAAGTCATTTTCATTCTGCTTTCGAATAAAAGCAACAAATAAATTAAACTACACAAAACCATGACTTTGAGCTTTCTAACTGCAGGAAGGGATTCACAAATAGTCTTACGATCAGGGCATTACCCGAGGATGCATGAGATCCACATGACTCAGGGCAAAAGTTTACATTGAATTAAACAGACCTGGGAGAGAGACAGCTCTTGATAGAACCCAGGCTGGTATCACAGACACTAAACCCACTTTCTCACTCCTCTTTCTTTTGCAGGCAGAACTATCTAGTGCATTTCATTAAGTCATGTATTGCTAACAAGTCTGAAAGTCTCCATCCAAAAAAAAAAAAAAGTGACAAATCTTCAAGTTAGTTTTGCTTCAGTGAAACAACTTGACTGTGACATGATTCACTGCAATTAACGTTCCCGGAATGAGTTGGGTTAAGTATATCAAAATAAGCCTTCTCTTAGCAATTTGTTTTTATCTGTGTGTCTTGAATTATCTGATCTAGATAAATGGAATATTTAAAAGATCAGCTTCCACTTTCACATAGCTACAGGAAAAAAAATCATTTCATTAATAAAAATAGAAGTTTTAGTCTGTAAATTTATTTACTTTTTTTGACCAATATTAGTCGTAAAGAATGAGTCTTGATCCCTTTCATATTATCATTCATATTACCACCATTAATATTACCAGGTAATATTACCTCACAGTCAGCGTCAGCAACCTGTGACAGGGAAACAGAAGCTTTGTATTTAAAGCATAGCCTATAATTTTCCTGCCATACAAGTAACAAGTACCAAGATGAAGAGTAGTAGGAGTAAGTTTTGTAAACATGAGCACTGCCTGACATCTTAAATTCTGTAGGGACTAGCCAACTTCTGCGTTGTGATTTTCCATTTGATTATGATGCATTCTCCATCTCAGTAGACCACAACCTTTTGCTCTCATCATGTTCTAACAAGTGCTAAACTCATTTGTATTATTGCTTTAATACCATATGATGTCAATGGTAATAGCTTAATCAATCCGTACCTTTTCTTGACTGGTCACACTAACTCACACTAAAATAAATTCTGGGAGTTTAATTAAGAGATCAGTTTTCAATGAAGATTTTTTTTTTTTAAAGCTTTCTATTTTTATTTCTTCTCGAAATTGCCTTTCCAAAAATGCCACTCCAAATGGAAACCAGCAGAAACAAAGATCATCGTGAAATTATGAATATAATGAAATCATACTGAATATATGAAACCAGGATGCATCTCGGGCACTGTGCTATTTCCCTGACTGTATTCACCTAGCCAGGGCTGACTCGCTGTATGGATTCAAGAAGGAAGCAAACGCTGGTGGTGAGGCACTGTTGTGACCCTGGATTTGCGCCTGATCCTCAGGATCAGGTTGGGGCCATTGCAGGTTTAGTTCCTGTACACTGGGCTCTGAAAAAAAAAAAAATAAAAAACAGTGGCAGACAGATCCTGAGCCCTGACTCCCCACCTCTGCACAAAATCCAAATGTTCAGAGCAAACAGAGGCACACTCATGGGGCACAAGGGTCAGGCAGCAGCTGGCCACAACCTGAGTGAACTCCCCCTGTCCTTTTGGCCAGGGAAGATTTCTTGCATTTTTCTTTTAATTGAACTTAATCCAGTTTTGCTGTCACTTTATTTCAAGATTTTTGGTGTCTTCAGGATTACAATTATTCCAAGCTAATTTGGAGACTGGGGGAATGGAAATGCAGCTGAAACACACTGGAGCTTTGCATAGCAGGTGCAGCCAGGGTTACTGGTCATCTGAGCAATGACTACAGGAAAATATCCAAAATAAGCCTAGAAGGGCTTATTGGCCTCAGGGGAGGAACATTTTCAGCCAGACAACTCCTGACAACCTAAACAATTTTAAGAGCTTCCTCTACAAGTCTTCTGAACTGATATCTTTCCAAATTACTATACTACAAGCTTTCAAACTGATAGGTTTCCTTAAATCTAATTTCAGCATATTAATACTTATCCAATAGAGACTGACATGGAGACTTACCTACCTGTTTTCAGCAAGCCTTTAAACATTTTGAAGTTTCTCTCTTCCTCCTTTCATTCTTACCAGATAGGAGAACTTTGGCAAGCTCAGTGCAATTGATACTCCTGTCAAAAAATCATCTATGCTATCAAAAAATCCCACTTACTCCACCTCCACCTAACTAACATAGGCTCCTCATCCCACATTCATTAAAGCAAAGCTCATCTTCACACAAGACAACCCATATCCTGACACCATTCATAAACATCGCAGTTGGCAATCAAAGATAACATGCAGTGCTTTCAAAAATAACTTCAGACAGCCTGTTCAAATAGATGCAAAACCAGGGAGCCCCACTGCTTTCTTCTTCACTCCGTATGCTCTCCAAGTGCACATGAAATGTAGGATGGAGAGCTGAGAGGAGAGAGGGTTTGCCTCAATTTCTGGAAATCACGTCATAGCCCTGGTTACCAACACAAGCATTTAATTCACACAGCCTCATTCAGAGGTTGAAATACAGCATGCTGCAGCTGAAGGCCATTTCCTAGTAGGTATCTAACACGGTTTGCTGTACGTGTATGTGGGGATAACAAGGTTGGTCCCCATCACTTCCTCTTGCCCAGGATTCATCACTTTATTATGATGGAGCATGACAAACATCAAGCAAAAAAGGTGCTTTGAAAGACTGAACTAGACATTTTGAGATGCCTTTAGGTAAAAGCACAACTCTAAGATCTCTAACAACAACATTAGGGTTGTGCTTTGAAAACTTCAGAAACGCTGGGACCTTTGGAGCCTGTGGAAGTGGACCTGAGCTCGGGACTTTGCGGGATGCAGAAGCACTGCGCCTGCTCAGACTCAGGGTTTTTAACCTGTTCTCTCAAGATGCTGTAATTGATAGATCACAAACCATTTTACCCTGATGGACACACATCCTTGTACCTGGAACATTCCCAGAAGCATCATCTGTGGCAAGATTTTATTATGATAATTGCAAAGTTACATTAGACTGTGTGGAGTCTGTGTAGCAACGTTAAATTAAATTTCTCATTGGCTTCAAGGCTTGCTATCTGTAATTAGTGGCTTCTGTTCTTTATTACACTGATCAGTAGTGCAGCGCTATTCATCACCACAGTCTTAGTTAATTATCCTTGCTAATGATTTTCACTGTGAAAATAATCTACAGGTCCCATTTGTAACGATTGCTTTGCGTTAAGATTATTTGCTGGTAAGGCACCACAGCAAGCTGACAAGCCGCAGGTAGGGAGTTACTTATCCCGTAAGATGGTAGCTTATTTGAGGCAGTCGAGAGAGAAAAGGATAATTTCACAATTTGGCAGCAGGTTTGTGACTACTCTGCCAGATGTGCGAGAGGGTGGCAGCGCGATGTGGCACCAGCACTCCGAAGGAAGCTCAGCTAGAGGAGACTGTAAGAGCAAAAGGAAGAGCTTCGGCATCGTCGCAGGTTTAAGTAAGCTGTGCTAGTCACCACTGCTTGTCCTCTCACAGCAACCAAGAGGTGCATTTCTGGCTGAACAGCCACAGCTGCATGCACCAGAATGGACATCACATACTCTGAACTTCAAAGCCAAGGAAGCTCGCTCTGCACCAAGGGGCTTCTACCCTGCGGATGGGAGACTTGGGCAAGGACATGGTTCGGCCAGAGGTCGGCTGTGCTGCAGAGAACTGAGATGCAGCCATTCCTTCCCAGGCTGGGGGAAAGAGGCACAGGAATAGGGCTGGCAGGGGAGCGCCCCGTGCTTCTCATATGGACCCAGGTGATAAAAGATGCTCCGGAAAAAAAATGAGAAGTCATCTGTCAGAGTCAAACAAGTTCTGTTTAATGATTGATTTTGATCACCTGAAACTCTCAATGTCTATATAAACCCAAGGATGAAACTTCTCATGCAATGAAAACAGCAGACAGTGAAATTAAGCACCAGCAGCCTGCCACCTGCCTTCTGAGCTCAGTATTTTGTTCTGCGCCTGGAAACAAACACATCACGCACGGTAATTTACAGCACGCTCCACACAGCCTACTTTCAAATAAACTAATGCCATAAGGAAAGGTGAAAGGACTGGTGCAGCTGATGTTGTTTGTCTCTAGAAGACAAACAGGAGATAGGAAGCCACCATTGGTACAGGGGCTATCAGAAATCATATATATTTCACCAAGAAAACACTGTCCCCCCCACCCCCATAGGCTCTTTCAAAGCTTGGTGACAGATGCTTTTCAGAGGGAAGGTGTCTCTTGCGACTTCACTGAATAAATGTGAAGTCAGCTGTAAAAATAAAGGGATAAGAGCAAGAGCAGGGCTGACACTGGAGAAGAATAACTCCAGGCCCACAGCCTCCATCGGACATGAGCCTGGGCTATCTGGCTCTTGTCACAGAGCACTGCACAGGTAGTGTTGGCTGCAAAAGCAGCAGCATGGGTTTTCATGGGGTATCACATATTTATTCAACAATAACAAGAACCCTATGGAAAAATACAAAAAATACAAAATACAAAAGCGTACTTTAGAGCTAGAATCTCCCATAACGTTGCTAACCATTGTCATTAATGACATTTTAAACTAACCTTCTAAAGTCAAGACACCAGAGCAAGTCTCTTACAGAGCAAGTACCCTTCTGCCTGAGCCCCGAGGATGAGCTGTTACTGCCCAGAGGGCTGGGTGGCCACGCACCTGCGACAGCCTCTTCATGGCTAGGAGGAAAGAGAACATCCTTTTTCCACCCCACCAGGGGGTAGAGGGCTTTAGAATGGAGTTACATCAAGCAGTTACCCCAGCAGTGTCAGCCTGAAACAGGTAATGGCTTTCACATCCTCAGCCTACTCAGTGCCCAAACCAGGAGCTTGGCTCAGGTGCTTGATTTTTCCCTCTGGAAAGTACTCTGAAATAAATATGTTTCTAGTTCTATATGTTTTCTCTGTTCAACTGCTGGGAGCCAAATGAAGTGTGATGTTGATTTCAACCTGCTTTGCATAAAACACACAAAACAGACCTTTGCATTTCCAACACTGGAAATAGCACCAAGTGAAAACTGTTTTTCAGCAGAAGCTCAGGGTCTGCATCTCCCTGGTAACTGGTTTATTGTGTCTTTCTGATGGTAGCAAGCTGTCAAGCTTTATTCTCCCCTCTGTGCCAGATAGGAGCAGCAGTGTTCCCTCTCCAGGGGCTCAGGGGGCTGTGCTACCCCAGCATCGTCTGCTGAGGGGTTCCTTGGATGGATTAATTTGTGCCTTCTTGCTAAGAGTTGGGCCCCACAAACAATGCCAGAATCACAGGAGATCCACTTCAACTCAACCAGCTGAGGACAGATAGAGGGTTTACACACTGTTTTAATTATGCTGGACTTTCAGGAGGTATTAGTCCACATTAGCCCTTAGTGTGTGAAAGTGACAGCATCAATACATAGTTATTTTCCAAGCTCCATCCTGAAGACTTCGTTGTTTTTCTTTTTCACCTCCCATAAGCACCCCTGGAAGTTTAACTTAACGCTGCTGCAGTAAGTGGCCTCTAAAACATACACAAGAACAACTTCTGCCTTTGTGGTGTAGCTTTAGCAACATTTGTGAACAATTTTGAAGTGTTTAGAAGTCATATGAACGTATGTGAGGAGATCTGAAAGAGGTGCAGGTGAAAAGAAACAGTGACAGACATATTGCAGCTCCTACGGTACTGAATTTCAAGCGTGAATTGAGCATGAACATTTTCCAAACGTTTCCTTTGTGAGAGTGGGTTGACAGGTACGCTAGCTCACATTCCCTTTGGAGAGAGAGGAGGGGAGGAGATGGATGGGAGAAACCAGCCTAACTGTCCAGTAGCCCCATGGTTTGCTAGCAATAAGTTCAGCACACTGTTTTGAGAGTCAAATAAGACATTTTCCCTTATACATGTAGTTCAGGACATGATGGCAAACAGCACTGAATTACAAAGCTAGCAGGGAGAGAGATTCTGCAACTGTTTCTGCTTGCAGTGCTCTCTAATATCTGGCATCAGAGCCTGAGACTTTTTAATGGCCTTTCCTAAATACCTTATGCTGTAACATTACAGAGCATAAAAGAGAGCTCAACAATGCATTTAATAATGCTCAACTAGTACACTAGTTAAATTTTAATAGTTAGCCCTAAATCTTTGATTTTACTGGATTATAGTTGTACCTGTACAGCTGAAAGTTTTCTGAATCTTAGCACAATTTCAAGGGATCCATTCCTTCCTGGTTCTAGGATCACAAGTCCAGAAGGAAGAATTATAGAACTCATGTCAAGCTCACGCCTTCCTGAAAACCCTCATAATTAACAATACTTTTTACCCCATCTCTCAAGCAGCATCAAAAACCGTGGAACATAGTTAAGCCGTCCCTACTCCACTCAAAAACCAGTGTAAAGCTTTCAGTTAGTCATTATGTCCTAGATGCTTTACCCCTTTTTAATACGAGAAAAACCCTTGATAAACTTTCCTTGTTTCATGTGTTTCTATTTATTTTGATTTTCAATTAGCACAGGATTTTTCTACTCCCCTAATATTACACAAGACCAGCTCATCTGCTGAAAAGTAAATAGATTGCCAAAAGTAATGATAATAGCAAGGAGAAAATAGTGCTTAAAATGTTGCTGATATTTACAGCTTAGTTATTTATCAATAAATGGCAGGTGTGTATAAATACATTAGATCTGAGCATTTCCAAAGACAACTGGTGGCTTCCATTACTGATAAGTGAAATGAAAGGGGTTCTCTGTTAGATAGCCAAGATATATTGGCTGAGAAAGTTATTAGCTTTCCCTCTCCTAGTAAGTCATGGAAGGAGGCTGCCATTGACAATACAGCAGATGAAAACCTATGAAAGGTGACAAGGTGGAAAAAACAGCAAGCAGGCAGCAGACAATCTATTTACTGCAGGGGGTCTAGCGACTGTAGCAGTGTCACACATCAAATCACTGAATACAGTCAGCATCCACCTACCTGCAGGGAGATGATAACCTTCTCTCCCTCCATCCCCCCCCTCCTTCTCTCCTTGTTATATCTTTAAGCAAGTAGTTTTGAGCTGGATCTAGCATACGAGTTTAAAAGGATAGCAGAAAGCAGCTCATATTTAAGCGGGACCAGAGCAATTAATTGATCTTCCTCTGGTCACTGCATCCTGCTTAGCAGCTTTGAAGATCCTTTGCAAGGCTCCATGCTGGAGGGTGGGCAGAGGGGCCTGATCCTGGCAGGGCTTGCTCTCTGCATGGGAGAGCCGGTGCTGAGCGAGCCTTGGGGCCCCAACACTGCTCCTGATGCAGGAGCCCACCCTTCTCTGATTGGTTTTCTGAAACACACATGAAAATACTGCCAGCAAAATGAGGAGCTGGGTAATGAGAAAGTCTGGAAAGTGGAAAAGCAAAAAGGACCAAACTGTTTACTGAGAGTAAGCCTGAAACCTCTCAGCCAGGAAACACTGTTAACTTGCAGAAATGAGAGGCATTTTAATTTTTATCTTCACAGGAGCAAGAACCTTGTGGAAAGGAGCAAATATCCTCCCGTACTTGAACTCCTACTTGGAATCAGAACGAGCTGTTTCTGCACATGAAAAAGCACACACGAGCCACAAAGCTGGCATCCTGCTCAGCTGCAGTAAGCCTGCACGTCTCTGCAGAAGCAAGTGCAACACTGCCAGCTCCCACCAGCTGGAGAGCTGTCCCAGGCATTCACACCCTGGGAAGAGCATAGCATCCCATGCTTTAAACAGATTACCCTCTTCAATATTTCATTGGACTCCAACAGTTCAGCATCACATCATGTCTCTCTAAAGCCAGGCTGGTGTTGGCAATTATTTTGCCAACTTCCTCTGATATCATAAACTCCCAGTTACAGCTTCATTGCGAGACTGGCCCATAGAAGCAACTCAGCTGCTGAGTGGCTTTATCCAGACTACAGAGGTGTCCTTATTTGAGACAAGATGCAGCGAGTTAAACCACAGAACCTAGACTGCATTAGTACAGTGAACACTCATATCGTGATGAAGTTTTTTTTGAGTCCAATTCCCATTCAGAGTTTCTTGTTCAGCAGCAGGTTCGTTGGATTCTCTGCCCCATCCTGCCGTGATGAATGGCTGACAAAGGACTGAGTCCTGGTACCCACCTGGCACTGTAAGTGCTTTTGTGCAGGGGGAGCCAGTGGTGCAACACACCGAGAGACTCTCATGCCAGCTGCCCGGCTGCCACGCTGCTCGGCAGCCTTATCAGATGGCATGAACAGAACAGATTAGAGCTTGCCTTTGTCTCGCGCTGCCTTCTTGCTTCCCAAATGTTACCTTCATACTTTCAAAGGTTTTAGATAAGCGTTTATTGGGAGTGTAATTCGTGTTACTGAAAGTGGTTTAATGTGTGCGGAGAAAAAAAAATAGTCTTCCTAGTGATAAGGTAATAGCATATTTGAAGTCACATTACAAATTATTAGCAGCCCATTAGTTATTTTCTCTTCAAAAAGCCTCCAATGTGAAGACCTTGGACATTAATCCTTATTATTGTTACATACACTACACACATAAGAGGGCTCTGCTTTAGTAAATTGTATTGTTATATTTTCTGCTATGCTTGTATCGAATCAGCTTATTTTTGTCCTGCCAGGTCACCTTCCTTTGTTCTGAATTAATATCTAATAGGAAGTAATGTAGACAGAATAGCACATTGTCATAATAAATTGATATTTAATAGTATATGGATTGGTGCTAGGGTTTCATATCCATCTTCTGTCAGTTGTAGCAGAGATCTGAAACAGAAGCAGGGTATCCAAGTCTTAAAAACAAAAACATCCTCAAAACGAGGCAGTGGAAGCCTGCATGCTTGCTGTGTTCAAAAACAGGATTCTTTGGATCCTTGTCCTCTCCTGTGCAAAGGTCTTGGTATCAGGACAGTAACAGGAGCTGTCACCAGAGCTAAAGGGCCCTGAAGGGAGCCGGTGGCTCAGCCCCACCACAGGGCACACCGGGGTGAGCACCTTTGCATTGGGCAGCTAAATACATTTCCCCAGTTCAGTGAGACAGGAATGGGTGTGCACAGGGCAGGCCCAGTGTTCCCCTGGAAGAACATCCAGATGGCTGGGGAGCAAAATCTAGTTTAAAGAATGGGGTTAGTGTCAGATCTCTATTATTAGGCTTATGTTTATATTTCTTGTAGCTGCAACAGAAGCCTTACAGCTCCTTCAAGATGCTGAGGCATCAGGATGGGAGAGCAACGTGCTAGCAGAGGAGTAAGGAGACCTGCAAGCATGGCTTCCTTTGTTAAGGTGACAGAAGGTGCCTCAAAATGGGGAAGCAAGAGCAGCCATGGCCGAAAGAAGCACCAGCAAGCACTGGAACATTTCCCTCCATGATTTGTGCTGTCTCACACATTGTTTCCCTGCCATGGTTGTGCTATGGGATCTTGGACACTTTGAACAGCTGACAGCAGAGGTGATTACAGATTTGGCTGGACTATTTTTCTCCTAACCTTAACTGCCACAATATTTTAAGCAAAGAAATCAAAAATATTTGTGGGGAAGAAAAAAATAAATCAGTAAGTGTTCACAATGGCTATTCTGAGCATCTCCATCCTATCTTCTACTGCTGCTGCAATTTTCCAAGCGGCAGCACTCTCAGTAACATCACTGAATCGAGCTAATGCCACCCTCCCCATTCACAGATAGAGAAGGTGCTGGGCATGGTGCCATCCAGCCACGGGCACACACCAGTCTCACAAAAATACACAAAATATTCTAGTATATAAACACCATACTTCTTATTTGAAGATAAATACTACTTCAAACTGTATTTTCTAGCAAAAAGAAGAGGCTGAGAAGGCTTATAAGTGATTTGGCCAGTAAAGTAATGTATTTACAAGGGTTTTGATGTCATTAAAACTTAAAGGTCTTAAAATACAGAAACTATTTACTTGTCACAGAAATATGAAGCTGTTTCTGTAGTTCACTCATTTAAAAGGCTGCCGTATTAACAGATAACTTTTAAACTTTAATGGAAGTCTGTCACATCATTAGATGGCATATCTACAACCCTGTGATAGTCCCAAATTAATTTAAAACTAATGATAGAACTATACAATTATTTATTCCAGTCTTTGATAGAGAGGCAGAGATCCCTGTCAAATATTACTTTGTGGAAACAATTTTCTTTCTTGAAGAGACATTTTCCAAGATAAACTGAAGTATAAATGACTGAGTAGCAAAGTATTTTCCTATACAATATTTTCCAAATGCACCTTCCTAATGACATACACCCTTTTAATATTTTACTGTGCTCCTCTGATGCTATTGATTATGATGACATGAAACCAGAATATCTCGTATTTAAGTTGAGACATGCAGAACATAAGCCTTATAATCTGAGCTACTACACCAGGTCGGCTCTTGCTGGGGAGATGGACTGCTCTTACCGCTTCTGCAAAAAGCAAGCATAGCTAAACATTTCAGTGACCAAAAACAGTTCTAGCTGAATGACTGACAAATACAACTAGGGACTAGCAAATTGTTTAAAGAATTTGTGCTTGGCTTCAGAATGACAACAGCCTTAAAATACATATTGAAATACATTAGCTTACACAATTTAAGTCACAATTAGAAAGTTAAATCTTTTTTCCAATGTTTTTGCTGTTTGATTGTTTTCTGTTTTAGTAAGACTACATAAAATAGAAGAGAAAACACAGCAAATGAGGCCAAATAATTTCCCTCTTACAATAAAGTTGGAAGTTACAACCCCATTTATGAGAAATTCTCATAGCCTGGTTAGCAGATTTTTCTGCTTTTGGAGAAGCTCTGCATCTCCTCAGTAGATAAATCAAATGACAGGCCATTCTTTCAGCTGAATTTGTCAGTCTAACACTGCCAGGAACATTAAAAATCTTGTCTCATGATGTCCCACAAAAGAGTCCAGAAGAGCAGCACCAGTAAAAACACAGATGCATCTGGCTACTAAAATATTTCACTGATTCTAATAAATAAAACTAAGTGACAGCAATGCTCTCGTATCAGCATCTAAGAAATGGCATATAATGATCTGTGCTTTCAGAGACTAAAGAAAAACATGTGTAAGAGGTACCAAACAAAAGGAGGAGGACATGGGAAAGTTAAGTGTTGTTTAGCAAAGATGCATTGGTGTGATTTGTATGGATGACATGCTTTAGCTACTTTGAGAGAAGAATCACTTTTCTGCATACCAAGAAAGAAACTAAAGGCTTTACCAGGAAGGATACCAATGCACTGTTTGCTGCTTCGTAGCAAACTGGTCCCCCTTGAACTCATTGTTGGATACAGTGCAACTATTTGTGGACATGATAAAAAGTAACTTCACTCAAAGCACTAGTTTTGTTTTATTTACCTTTCTTTTATAATGACTAGAATAACATAGCAGGGATGCTTGGAAAAGCACACTGCTCCCTTCTGCTTTTCCTTTAGCCAATACTTGGTGTCCTGCCCCCCATTTTTCTCCAAATTTTATTTTTTAGACTACTACAGCAGCTTGCTTCTTCCCGTCTTCAGCTTTAGTTTTGTGCCCTTGAACATTTACACAGGGGGCTGTGTCTAAGCATTTTGAGGATCTGGACACACCTTTCCAGAGCTGCTTAGAACCAGTAACAGAAATCCTTCTACATGCTAATTGAACACAATGCAATGACATCTTACCAGCATGCCATGCAAAAAGGAACAGACCTCTTGGGCATTTGTCTGAGGTGACAACATGGATTTGGTGCAGGTCACTTCACTGGGGACTGGATGCCACATTCGTTTGTTGTTACACAAGACATCCAAGCCCGCAGCAGCTTGGTGCATGGCACATGGTTGTCACTCGCACACCTGCTCTTGAGGCAGCATCAAGAATTTACCTCTAGTATTTTTTCTTCACTGAAATTAGACACCTGGTAGTTTAAAATAACATTACCTCCCCACCTTGGCAGGGCATAGCATAGACCAAGATACGTAAACACCAGTGCTTATCCAGACTTACACTGATGTAACCTGTCACTGAATTTTTCTTTCATTAAGTTACACAGAACAATGGCAAGAACAATTATGTCCAGCCCATTTGGCACCATCTTCCTTACCAGGCCAACCCACAGGCTGCTACTGAACCTGCCAGGCTTGTAGGAAAGGGCAGGGTGCAGGTGTAGGTGGGACCCAGCAGCAGTGGTTTTGGAGGAACCCACTTCCACTGTCATTAGAGGCAAAGTTCAGTGTCATGGCCATGACTGTACTGCTGCAGTGCAAACACCTAATGATTGCCTCTGCTAGAAGAGAGTGGATTTTATTCTCAGCCAGCGAGGGCAGAGATGATGGATTTTTGCATCTAAGCCACCCAAGTCACTGTGAGTTATCTCCTCGGTGCCAATATTACATCAATACAGTATTGCATATCAAAGTAGGAAATGGCTCAAGTCATTCCAAACCTAAAAGACAGTAATACAGGAGACTCCTCTCTTACAGCCAAGAAGCAGCCAACACACTGACCCCACATTAAGCACTTTCTACTGGCTTCACTCCTTTAACAATTCATAGAGTAACATGGGCTGAAGTAGGTGGTGCAGAAAAATATGCTTTTCACAGGCAGAAAATGCCTTCATATTCAATAAGCTCAGTAAGATTATGAAAACAGTGTTTTCCCTACCCTTAGAAATTATATTAGATACCTAGCGATCAGACACCTGTCTCCTACTCTCACCATAGACCAGTGTGATTTGCTTCTTCAGCAGCTGCAAGACTTGAGTTCAGAGAGCACAAAAATCACCACATGCATCAGCAGTGCTGGAGGAGCCACATCGCCGCGCCACCATCAGGACATGCTCTATGGAAGACTGTGTTTGCCAGCACAAACACTCCTGAAGATACAGATCTTTAGGAATAAATGCCATGGTCCTAAAAATGGGGAAATACACCTCTGTTTAGGTTTACCATTTCCTTTCTCCAAAATCTCTTGCCCTCTGAACACGCAAGCAATCCATGTTCTCCCCCAGTAACAGCTAAGGGGACCACAAGTTGCCAGGATAGCGATGGAGATGCCTGGGACCAGACAAAGCTCATGGCTATAACCATAGGGCACACCATACTTCCCCACACTCCCACATGTCCCCAGAAGCCAGCTAGCTGTACACAAGCAGGGCCCACACAGCACAGGCTGGCCTGCCCCCTTCCAAACCTCCCCATGTTTCTGTATCATCGTATCTTCCCTATAAAAAGGCCCCATAGCCCAACTGCAGCAAGCTCCCACGCATGTTGATCATTTGGTGATGTTCCCATGCTCACCTGTTTCCTTTTGTCTGCCATTGATTTTTCAAATTGCTGTGACAAAAAACTCAGCAGCCCGTGAAAGACCCACCCACTGCATTGTTATCTGCACATTTTCTTCCATATATGTCTAACAGGGTGATGTGTTTATTACAATCTTACTGGCTATTATATATTGTTGCCTGAGTGACTGTGCTTCTTCCTTCTATTAAATTAACACACACAGCGGTAACGTTAGTAACCCTCGCTCCAATTTCTCTTTATCTAGCAGGGTAAGAAAAACACATAGTATGGGGTCCTCCTAATCACCAACAAAAACTCATCTTGTTCAGCCAGTATAATTCATGCAGATATTAGAAATACTATGCAACTGTTTGGATAAAACAAAATTTTGGGGAGCAAATTGCATGCCATATATTTTGTCAGATGCTTCACTTTGGTTTTCAGAACACACAACATTCACCTGTGTACGCTGAATGAGTGCCACTCCTATTGTTAAATAAAGCTTTAATTTAGAGGAGAGATGGAGCTATCTATCAAAGCAGTTATGCTTTTCTGCAATCTTCTAAAGACCTAGCAAATATTACTTCGCTACAAGAAAGAGATACCAGATGCAAAACCTTACTATCACATGGAAAACCTGGGCCACAAGTGCACTCGGTACTCTGAACTTTGGCTCAAGAGCTGCAGAATACAGCAAAGCACTCAGCTCGGTCACAGAGCAGTTATGGTGGGAACATGACTTGCAAGCACCAAATTGCTGTAATGGGACCTCAATTTCATGGTTGTAAGAAAACCTTTCACCATTTTTAAGAGATGAAAATATCATAATAAAGAACAAAAAAAACTCATTAGCACTTCACAGCTCCCTGTAACTGAAGGTTTTTGTGAAGACAAGGCTAATCCAGCAATGTTCCTGGATCAGTACAGCCTGCTTCCTTTTGAACTCCTCATCCTCCATTTTCACACCTCAGAGTAATGTGTTTCAGTCTGACACTTTGGAGTTTGTTTAGAGAAAAGATTTAGATCCAGATTTTAAATGAATTCAAGTCTTGATAGTAAGCATCTCTTTCATTGTTCTGACATTTCTGAATGTTTTCAGGCCCCTTGTGCCTAATTTAATCTTATTCTTCACAAATAGTTCAGATATGCAAGATATCTGTGACTTCAAGCTAAAAAGTTTCAGAGAATGAAGGCAGAAGATGTGCAGAATTATTTACACAAAATAAACACTACCAACCCTGCCATAGTAATTATAGTGGTCAGGAGAGTTTAAAATCTGCAGTGGGATTTTTGAGATCTCCTTCCATGACAGCAGTGGTAGGCAAATATGAAAAGAGGCTTTAAGTAGACCCTTTTTTGATACCCAAAGGTAAGAACTTAACAGCCACACCCAGACACCAGTAGGTTTCAGCTAGAGGGTTCAACACCTAGTATGCATAAAAAATCCAACTGTGCCATTAATTCACTGAAAATTCCTACTCAGTAGAAAGTAATATCAGACACAATGCTGTGCCGCTTTCACACATCGACTTGATTAAAGTTTTGTCAACTTGCAGGGCTGTTTTTTATTTTTTTGTGATTTTGCTGTTCAGCTAATCTGTTTAGCTGTGAACTAAGCCAAGTTTTGAAACACGAGGCATACTTGTTTATAAGCATGCCTAATAACAAGACTGTCAATACTTGTATTGTCATAATGGATCAAGTACCATCTCCACAAGCACCATTAGAGCCAAGCCTCACCGTGCTCAAAGACAGCCCACAGAGGAATAGAAAAATCATCTGGCTGGCTGATCCTGCAAGCACCTACAGAGCAGGTTTGTAAGCAGAGAGTATGACAGGCTCCAGGGAAAGCTCTCTGCTCAGCTGCATCCAGCTACAAGTGAAATTACCTCCAAACACATCTTGGGAGGTTTGGTGGAGGCAGAGCAACTCCTCCACCACTTCAGGTGGCTTCTCCTTATGAAGGCTGAAGGATCAGGAAAAGATGTGACAAATTTAAACAAATGTATACCCATTTGTTATATAGGTAAATTATCTTCCCTATTAAGTTTAAGAAGTGGTGGATCTGGATTCTTCATCGCATTAAATATTTGAATATATTTAACCTTCTGAAGATTGTACTCTAGCTTAATTAGAAATGATGAGCCTCACACAGGAATTGCTAGGTGAAGTTTCTTTGGCATATATAAAGCAGAAAGTCTGAGTAGCTGATATTAGTAGTCCCTCCTGGCCTTAAATTCAGTGGTATCTCTAACCTCACATAATGAGCACTCATGGAGCACATTCTGTTACTAGGTTTGAGATTTCAGTCCCAGGTGTATTCAACAAGCCTTCTTCAATGCCCTTTAGTGGGCAAATCTGGTAGCATCAGGCTAATGAAAGGGTTATCTCCCCAGCTGGTATTTTGCAATATTGTGGCACAGGGTCCCACTCTAGGATAGCTGGGACAACTCCTAATTCCAAGTGTGAGTTCCCATCAACCCTCATCTTCAGGGTTTACTCCCAGATTGACTATATACACCACTTGTTTGTTTCTCTCAATCCCTTTAAGCAGCTTATATCATTGGGAATTGCTATAAACATGTCCTAGTGCTGAACCAAGCCAACCAAGAGATTGTCTTAACCAGTAATCCACATCCCAGCAGGGCACCAAAGCAGCATTTGCTCAAGCAAAAGCAGGACGGGCTGAAGGAGTCCCCTATCGGCAGGCTATTTAAGCCAGCCATGCCTCACAGTGCTCTTGTTCAGAAACCTCTCCTACAATTTATCCAGAGGGCATAGGGCTCAAAAATGGGGATTTCCCCCTCACCCCTCAATTCTTCCAAAGGCTCACTTGAAGTACAATAATCCCTTCTTCCCTCCTCACGTCTTGATCAGCAGTTTACAAGTCCCACTACCTCTGCATTTTGATGCTATTGCTGCTTCTGGTACATCAGTACTTTTCTTCAGAAACTAAAAAGCCTTTGTTGTGGTGCTGATTTGGATCACTTGCACTCCCAGCAGAACTGCAGTGAAGCAGTGCACAGCGTGCTTGTTTGCCCTGACTCTACACTCAAGTACACTGCCCTTGAGCGTTTAGGAAGAGCCTACGGACAGAATTATGAACTAAGTATTGACATGTTTGTTACAAGTGTTATACTGTGCTCATGCAGCTTCCTTCCTTCATCTCCATGAACAGCAGCTTTGAAAACTGATTTTAGAGCTGAAACCAAAGCTGTTTTAAATACTACTCTACTGCAGAACTAAAACCTGACCTCACCATGGCAAGACTCACTTGTGTGCTCAAAACAAACCCACCAAGAGATCATTGCAAAACTGCTGTTGGTAGCTTTCACACTGGCATAAGCTTTAGTTTAACTACCTTCAGATGAGATGCTTGTACTTGGTAGATAATGCTACATGGTAGAACATGGTGGTACAGAGGCGCTGACGTTCTTACTGGTACCTTCTTCCTCCTTCCTCAAAGAGTTAATGAAAAATATTTCCATTGCATGTGGGAGGCGAGGGTTTGCTCTCTAGCATGAGGAGGCTCAAAAGATGAAAGCAATTATCTGTGAAGATACTAATTTATCCTGATAGCAATTTTAATAACAGCACGGTTTTTCTCTTAATGTCACTTCTTCTACATTACTTTCTTTTCATTGCACAAAAAGGTTAATTGTTAAAATTACACTTAGGAATAGAAAATAAGGTTAAAGATGATATCTAGCTTCTGATACTGTTTAACCACCAATACAAGCTGGTACAGTTTCATTAAGCAAGAAAGAAGAGAATCTGGGGAGCAATGCAGAGAAAAGACTGAATATGAAAAAAAATCACAGTAAATAGGTCAAATCATGCACAATTAACATTAAAAAGGATAGCATCACAATAAACCAAATGCAATGCTGATTTCTACACAATTAAAGGTAGAAATGGCATCAAACTGCTATTTCCTATTTCTTTCAGTGCAATCCTGACATCAATAATCTTGACTTCTCTTGGTTTTGTTCAAGCCCACAAAGAAAATCTGTGAGGAAAACAAGAGGTATTAAAAAAATAAAAATCAAATAGATTAGTTATAACAGGCTTGATTCTCTTCCTTTTGGCACTGGAGAAGAACAGGAGTTACTTATTGAGTTCTCCTAATGCCAAGTGGTTTAAAGAAGGGAAAGACAGTCCTTTCTGATTCACCCCATGAAAGAAATCAAGGTTTTATTTGACAGAACTTTTTTTTATTTTTATTATTATTTCTCAGTTCCCAACTTGCCTATTATCTGCCTCCACTTTCTTCCTCATTACTTCACCGCTTCCATCCTGAGCTGCCTTCACTAACTGTTTCTTCGTAGCAGTTTTCTTTCAGTTATGACTCCTTTTATTCCAATACTCAGGGCCTAATTCTCAGTCCCATTTTACATGGCTGTAGGCTCCAAATTAACACAGATTGTCCCCCTCACCATCCAGATGGGCCGTACGCTCCTGCTCTCCCACCCGAGCTCTGCAGATGTTTCATAAATGCTAACCCATGTTTTCCTCCTCCTGTCAGGATCTTTCAACTACTCTGTCCTTACCCTGTATTTATCACCTTTATGTTTCATGAAGCTCTCAAAAAGAAAAAAGCCACCCACAGCACTGTATGAATTTCCTTTTTCTTCCTCTTCTGCCTCCCACAGCCTCCTTTCACTTTAATCATTAATATAGTTTCAAGCTACTTATCTCGATGACAAGCTTTAAGAAATTCATGCATGGTCAAAAACACAGGGAAAAATATTCCTGTTTCTATACATACTTGTTGTCATTATTCATTCAGACTCCCCAAATTCTTTCATCAAAACAAGCTGCTTCCTTTATCATCTGCCAACCCTAAGAAACTAAGCCCCCTGGGAGCTCATCTATCCTGTGAACTGCTGTCTTGGATGCGCCTTTATTCTCTATTTTCAGAAAAAAAAATAAAAAGAAAAAAGTTGCTGGAGCTTTATCAGTGAAAAATCATGAACCCTTGCAAGTGTTGTCAGACAGCAAGGGGAGAAATAATCAACTTCCTTGTTAAAGTGCTCAAGATACAACATATGGGCAGCTGTGTTTACAAGTTCTCTCCCTGCCTCTCAGCAAGTTTGCATATCACATACATCTTAAGCTACAGTCCTTTTATTTGGCTATCTATAAGCACCACGACCCTTGCTTTTGCCTCAAAAGAGAGGCTTCATTAGAAGCTATGCTTACAGAAAATGGACAGAACCAGAAAACACACAAACACTAAAAACCTGCATTTAGAACAGCCCTCTCTGGAAGCAGAAATTTAATCTGAATTTCAAGGGTGGCAGAGATAATTAGCTTAAGAAAACACATGCTTTCATTATTAAGTTTTGCTACAGGACCTGTCAGCAGCATCACCTGAGTGATTTATATGCAGACAGGAATAGAAACAAGTCATAGGGATTCAAACTTAGGTAGATATGAATTTCATTCATTTACTGTCTAGCGATGATCTTCCTGTGCAGATCACATCACGCCTTACCTCCCAGGGTCACTACACAGCTCCGCCTTCAGAGTCCCACAAAACACAACCCCTCCAACAAGCTTCCCCTTCCCCAGGGCCCCAGCTGGTGCTAGCAAGTGGAGATCACCAGGGAAGTTTGTCCTACACAGACCCTACACTGCAAGTTTACAACTCTACAATATAAGTTTACTTCTAATAGTTGACCCTTCACGGAGCAGGACAAAGTCATAGAAGCAAGAAAGGAAGCAGACTGGGAACTGCTGCTACAGAAATAACTTTGCAAGACAAGCAGAAAGTCCTCAGATAACCATACAGGTGCTTAAAGGTAATCTGCATTACCCTCTTCTCAGTTTATTTGCCAGACAGTCAGGTTGGATCTAGGCAAGACCCCAGGGAACATCGTTAGAACAGAAAACCTTTCTAGTTCACCATAAAAATAACAAACCCATAACAGACAAGAAAGCCCACTCTCAGAATTTAATAGATCACTTTCATGTTTTCTTCAGCATAATCCTGCTAATATTGGAAGCTACAAAAGGACTAATTCATGAAACAGCAGGGTTGAACTCAAAAACAGAAATTCATAAAATAATTGTGTAAAAATACCTTTAGAACAGAACAGAGGCATCTTGCACAGCAAAAACACAGTAGAGCAGGCACAACACTTGGGTTCTCACTAGTTCTAGGCTCCTCTAGGTTCCTAGAAGAAATGGGTACAAGCTCAAAGCACCTGCTGCTTGGGTGCAATTTGTAAAGTCCTACAGCTGAGGGTCGTGGGGAAGGTTTTGGTATCTGACAGAGCTGAAAGCGGTTTACTGCTCTGATTACATGAGAAGGCAGGTCTGACTTGCAGCCTGCAACCAGGGAACTGGCAAATAAATTAGGTAATTTGCTCACATTTATTGGGAGGGGCAGGTGAGGGGCTCCACAGCACAATAGTCCTATGACCAGGCAGTCTGTGTGTCATATTTTCCCCTCTCTCAGCTGACAAAATGAATTTTAGCTATTTCATCCTGAGAAAAGTAGAAAGATGTTACTTCAACATCAGGATGACTGCCTCTGGACTGAGAGAGCTGGAAACTATTAGCTTCATCTACATATTTCTCTCTTTGTCAAGGTTGTAAATTTATCTCTGCCAGTTTCCCAGTTTTGTGGCTTCTGTTCCTGGTTAGCATTGAGGGCAATGGATGCCAACTGTAAGTTTCTACTTGTTGGTATCAGACTATAATCAGTAACTGCCCTCATCAGGTGGTGTCAGCAACAAATTTTTGATGCTGCTTTTCCAAAAGGTCCTCAGGAGGAGGCTTGTCAGACACCTGAGAGTGATGATGGCCATGGTTCCACAGCTGAGATGTCTTGAGCATTTACAGCTTCAGGAATTTGTGTTCTTTGCTATCATGGCATCTTCTGATGTGGACCATGTGAAAGCTAACACAAATGCTTTGCCCCTTGTGACATTACCATTCTGTTCAGACTGTCCTAGTGTTCGGCATCAAAGTTCCTTGAGACTCTGATACGTTAGTCCAGAGGAAACCACTTGTAGTGAGACCAAGAGAATGTTTTCTCAGCAATGACACAGTTAATAATATCATCTGCAGAGGATAGTGGACAACCAATAAAACAAGTAAGGGTTCATAGCTGCAGCTATTGTCTAACCACCAAACCTGTCTTATTTCTTCTGATGCCTACCTCTATCATTATACATCTAATCTCACCATTGTGGATTATTTATAAGGTGAGCTTTCCCACAATTTACCAGGGGACACGGTGGCAGCCGATTTCTAATTTGAGCACAATCTCTGCTGTAGGAGATGCTGAGATTTTTGCCCTCAGTACTAGATTCCCCTGTAATTTTCTTTTTCTCAGAGTAATTTATCTTGATCAGACCTATTGTCCTTCTTCACTCACACCACAGTCACATTTAGACTATTGTATTTCTCAGCTAGTCTAAACAACAGAATGTATACAGCAATTTGGGATACTAATGAAGAACACTAATTCAGCCTCTTAATATACCCCTGAGGTGTCCAAAATATTTGCACATGCATTTTATGAGAAGATAAATTAAGGTTCTGCTTGCAAAGAGAGTAAGAATAGTAGAGACTGGGAAAAGAAGGCTAACAATCCATCCCTTGCTGTACGCTTTGACATTTTTTTATTTGACCAAATCACAGCTTCTTACAAAATATTACTGGATCTTCATATAAAGACATACCTTGTGCCATTTCTTTTTTATTATTATTATTTTCTGTTACCTTTTCCTTTTTTTTTTTCTTTCTTTTTTTTTTTTTTCCTATAGCACACACTTTTCTCTCCAAGTTTTAAAAGCTTTTTGCAAACAGACCCTAACTCACTGACAGCTGCACTGCTGCATGAGAAACCATTTTTTTTTCCCTGTGGTTTGCTGCTTGTTTAAATGTCTGTCTAAAGGTTTATTTCATAAATTAAATCTCAAATGAGCTGAAAATACTCAGACCTTCCTAACCCTTGCCAGTTTCTGCTGACTAAGGGAACCCAACAGCTAGACCCCAGGATTTGGTGCCACAGACCTACACCAAAAGCTCTTTATTCTTCATATAAGACCAAGTGCTAAAATAATGCTCAGTCTCAAATTACCAGACCTGCTCTGCAGACGAGGTTTTACTCTGCTTGCAGAAATGAACAGTTCTTCGCTTCCAAAGAACTAATTATAACAGCACCTGGCAGCATCACTGCAGATAGGGGCCTGTCAGCATTTTCTCCAGACACTCTTATGTAGACGTTTATAGCTTGGTCATATAAATTTGCTTCAGCCTAAAAATTAATATAAAATTTCCAGTGGCAGGCACTTTTGTCAGATACAATTTGAATGGCCAGATTCATTTATTCTAGACAACTTTTAACAAATTCAGTTCATGAAATAGTGGTTTTGATAAAATTTCAGAGGTGGAAAGCAACTGATTATTTTCCTCTTAGTATCTTTAAAGAATAAGTACTGATAATGAATTTGTTTGAAAATAACTGATTTTGTATGCGTAGTTTTGCCAGTATATTCTTCTAAGCCTTTATAAGTTTGAATGTTTAGGAGGAACATCGTGTTCAAAATGACTGGAGTATATTTAACAATACATGTTTATAAATACATATTTATATAAAATAAAGTCACATATAAAAACAACAGCAAACAGACCTCTCCGCAATCTGACTGTACACTTTTTAACTCACACATGATATGACAAACTACACGGTAGATCTGACATTTGGCTGTAAAATGCCTTGCTCTGCCAAGCAAGTACGTGCAACTTTTTCTAACTGGAGAACTGAATTATGTCAGAATTACACGTCCTCTCTCTTGTATCTACCTATTTATTTATTTTTTAAGAGGAAACCAAATGAGTTCAATTATCAGGACTATTATCTCTTCCAGATTGATACATTATAATCAATTAAGCCTTCAAGCTTGAAGAGAATTTATGTCGTCCAACTTTGCTTAATCCAACTGACCTCTCCATAACAAGAAAAGATTTCTAATGCTACAGAAATGCCTTATAAAAGCAAGATAAGGAAGCACTGCTGATGGGTTGCTCAGTGTAGTATACCTTGCTACTTTTGTTTACGCAATTCTTGGTTGCCTTAAAAACACACAGTTAATATTTTATGTAATTCCAGTTCAGTGCACTGATTTAATTGCTTACCAGCATTTTTATAATGCCCCACTGAAAACAAAAACAAAACAAAACAAAAACACCAAAGCTGAAAACATTAAAAAAAAAAGAGGAGAAACAAAACTTTAAAGGTTAAAACATACAAATTTCCATATACATAAGCCATTGTTTTCAAATTTCTCTAGCAGTTGCTATCAGTCTAGCTCTTGCATCCAGCAATATGCAAACTGAAAATAGCTCCCCAGTTCCAGACCATGAAAAAGGAAAGCCAGTATTTGATAAGAAACTGAGCTGTTTTACACTGAAGTATATGCTTTAATTTTTCTCTTTCCTCAGACATACGTATTTTTGGCAGAATTAATGGGGTCTCTTATGTAATATTTATGGCATTCAGTCATTTGAAGGAGGGAGACAAAGGGAAGACCTTACTGCACAACAGTATGGTTGTGAATTCTCCTATTGAAAGAGGATCAATGTGTAAAATGGCATAAACTTGTGTGCTGTCCCATAACCTCCCAGATTTTTCAGCAGGCACACTTTCACAACACTTAATTGCCTTGGTTTCTGGTATTTGAGGAATTAAAGAGACGTGGGGTAGGGCTCACATGGCTGAAGTGACTTGGGAGAAGTAAAGGGACAAACTGTGTTATTAAGTGGCCACTGAAGGCTGATCAGGGCCCTCATCCCACACGGGTGCTGAGGCACTCCTTGAGCTTGGCATTGAGCAATGAGAGCTGTGGCTAACATCCAAGAAAACTGAATACATCTAAATTAACTTGATGATTTTCATTAAAGAACATATGTTAATATGACTGCAGAAGTAGGAAACACAATTTTAAAATAATTCCTGTACAGAAGAGGTTAGCCCTGAAAATGAAAGCAACGGGAGCCTTATTATTTTCAGAGAGCAGTTAAATAAATTAACCACTTATGTTTGAAATGTATAAATGTGAAAATTTATGTTGAGTTCTAGTGCTGCCAGATGATCAACAGGGAGCAGTCTGCATCCCAAAACCCATAAATGCAACAAGGTAATGCCTGAGTTATACTGGTTACTACAAGTCTGATGTTCTTTCAGAGTTTAAAAGTCCCTACACAGGGAAAAAGGTGAGCATTTCTGGAGGGGGGAGAGCTTGCTCTCTGGTTTACAATGCCGTGCTCCCAACAGTTAAGAACTTCCCTAACTACAATTACCCTAGCAGGAGGATGAGCTATGCCTGCTGTGCTCTAAGTGTTCCCAGCTGGTGCCACAGTACCAGTGCTGCAGTGACCCAGGCCATTTCCAACACCTCTCCCACAAGCTCTCTTTGCCCAGGACTGATTTAAGAGGGCAGATGTGACCTGTTCAACCAGGGGCAGCTGCAGGGACAGCAACCCCAGAAAGAGGATGGTGAGGGCCATACAGGATGAGCACAAACTGAACGTCTATGACTGTCTAAACTGTCTGCAACTGTATCCAAGATGATATTACTTGGGCTCTAACACCTTCTGCTAATCTGATAACTAACTCAGTATACCCATTATTATTATTATTATTTTAATTATTAATTCATTAAGACAGAGGTTAGAGCATTGGAAGATGCATTGAAGGCTTCAGCTAAATTGTGACAGAAGAATCACCAGAGTCCTATGTTGCAGCTGTGTACATGATGATTTCTTTTTTTTTTTTTTTTGCTTTTGCCCTGAGGCACAGTCAATTATTTCTCACTAGGAAGATTTTTTTGCTAACCCTGTGGATAAGATTTATTGGATTTGGACCAGTGGTTGCTAAGCCGCTGGTCAAGAATCCATCTATCGTGTTGCTACAGCATGCATGCTCTACAGCCTTGCCCTCCTCTTTCTTATCCCCTCTCAGGTCTCTCTCTTTCCCGTTGACAGCACTTATTTCCCAGCTAAACTCTGCCCCCAGCATATAGCTATTTGTTCCTGAGTAATACAATGGACTCATTTGAAAAGATATTTCTTACTGTGTTCTCCTCTCAAATTAACAAAGGCCTGGCACCTGTGTGCCAAGTGCATACTGTTGGTTCTTCCTCATGCAAAGCCATGACCGAATAGCTGGATTCAGGGAAGGCACTCAGACTTTTGCATGGGTGCATGGCTGTAAGGATGGAGGTCTAATTTTACAGAGAATTATCTAGGTTTGAAATCAGTATTCTTTAACTTTTTATGCATGCACACAACATAAAAATGGTGGAAGAGCTGGTAACGAACATGAAAAAATGCACTGCATGCAGAACAGAGTAAAAGCAGCCAGAAGTCTGGCGGTGGGGTCACAGGTGCTTCAAAGCAGGAGCTCTGGCTGATCCCTGTGGCTCACAAGCTGTGCTTGCCTGTGGTACACCACTGCGATACGTGCTCCAAGGTCTTCCTTGCATTTAAGCAGCATCACAGCCCAGTCCTTTGTTTCAAAAGAGCCGAGTGCCTGTTCCTTTCTTTTCACACCCAAAGGCCAGTGAGGGAGCTGAGCAGCCCGAGCGAGTAGCACCAAAGCACAGACTTACTACATCGGGGCTCTGTTCTTTGTCAATGTACAACATTCAGACTTCTGGTATTTTAATTTTAAACACTGCTATTTATTAAATACAACTTACCATTTGCTAAATACTATTTACTAAATACTACCTACTCCTGCACAATAATGCTCTTTGTCTCTTTCCAGATGTTTTCACACAGAGGCAGAGCCAGCTCACTCCTACTGCCTGTGCAGGACTGCCAGGCTCCCAGCTCACACCCTGCCTAACGCAGGGTGTACAGTGGGAGCGAATCTTTTGTGGCTATCAACACAGATTTGGGCTGCTCAGAAAGCAGCCTGGCCTTTCAAGCACTAATGCATGATAATTAGTAACTAGATCGAGCTCATATGCTGAATTATGTTCCCAAATCATTTCCTAACCCACAATATTCACTTTTTAATAAGATGTTAGAAAAGTAAATGAAAACCTCCAGGTGTGAATTCCAAATGAAAACGTTTAGTAGAAAAAAGATATATACCAAGAAATAATAGTCTATTAATAGAGAGAATTAAGTAGTGGAAATTCTTTAAAATCTAAACCAGAAAAGAAGGTAAAGTGACTTTACCTTTGGCAAGCTGAGCCAGAAGTACCTGTATTAATAATCCATCTGAAGGCTGGACAGGACAGTCAGTAACGTGGCAGAAAACAAGCAGGGGCATAACTGGCTGTGAGAGGCAAGGAGCGAGGGCACAGCCCCGCGGGATGAATAATGTATCCTTAAATATACAACATGCATGTGTTTATTTTTATAAATGTTCCAGGCTAGACACTTACTGCCTCAACTGCTCCATATGTCAGAAAAGAAATACAAATAATTCGCTTAGTTCTAGCACACAAACACATCTACATACATACATAAGATATGTAACACAAACCAGAAGTGTTCTAGAGAACCAGCACAGTTACCTAGTTGGTAAGTTTCCTTAAATTCAGCTTGTTCCAGATTCCCTTAGCAGGTGTACATGTACGTTACTTGGTGTGCTCCTGGGAGCATCTGAGCCCGCTGCAGCTCAAGTGGGAGGTAACTGAAGCTAAAGCAAATTGTGCTTTTAACTTGGGCAACCCCTGTTCAGTCTCCAGAAAGATGGTTATGGTGAAGCCAAAGGACATAATAAGACCAGGTGATTAACAAAGCCAACTTCCTAGTCCAGATGGCCAGGAATGATTGGAAGTTTTGAGAAGAATATATACATGTAGGCAATTATTTGTTCATGTAAGTGATCTGACAAACAGTTATGAATAAGGAATGAAGTAATAAAAGTCACATTCTTCTTATGGATATTTTGTAGAACTGAGAAGACAGCTTAAATTATTTGGATACACAATGTTTTAGGAACAGTTTGACCAGATGCAGGTGTACCAACTGGGATGATACATTACCCCATCAGGTGGCCATGAAAAAAACCTAATGGTGAGAAATTAACAGGCATGGTGGTAAGGTGACAAAAATCTTCAGACAAAATCTGTGTTTAAAGCATGGAATCATGTAATTTGTTACATTTAGATTGAAATAATGGTCCAGTACTGAGCTACATAATGAATAAAAAGTTGTCTGCTAGTCTATTCATTGGCCTTTCCTGGTCATGACCTGGTCTAACATGTATATTTCTGAAGTAAAGCACAAAATGCAGCACTTCAAAACTAACTTTTAGCAAATTAAAAGCACCTTTCAGACTGGAAAACTGCAATGCTGTGACGGGAATGAGAGTTAGGAACTTAAACTGACTTATTCCCCATGCTGACCTGTTGCCTTTCTGAGACTGTTTAACATAAAAATGTGATGACATCTGAAGAGTACTTGGTTAAAAAGGAATCAGGTTTCTTGCGTCATTTAGTTCCCACTACTAAACCAGAAGATGAATGAATACATCCAGGACTGGCCTGGTATCATTTTGAAGCTGGCTTTCATGAGAAAGCTGCAGCATTAACACCTCCATTTAGCCCAGAGACATCTGATTGCTCTCCAAGCACTTCTTAGTGTTCTTCCCCTGAACAGCCACACAAGCTGACAACAGCCATATAAATGTCCTGCCTTTCCTGAGGGACACTGAAATCCCATTTTTATTGAAGAAATGCTCTATCTTGCTCTGTCACAGGTGCGTATTTTCATAGCAAAAAGTTTGTCTGGTGAAAAAGCTTTTCACCCACATCTGTGATGGCACAGGAGAGAATGAGGGGATAAATTGTTTTGTCTTAGAAAACTTTCCTGAGCATCACCAATGGTTGTGTTTATGCTGTCAAAGGAAATGAATCTTTCCAGAGCTCCACAACAGAAAGCAAAAAGGTCTCTGAGTTAGGCACGTACCCTGCTCTGGATGTGCTGCATTTCCCACATTTAGCCTGAAAGAACCAAAGGCAGAAATGTGGGCTTGCTCTGATTTCTTTTGAAGACACCAGAGGTGTTACCCCTGGCTGCTAACAGAGCCAGAGTAGGCTTGAGCCAAAGCTCTAAGCACCAGCTTAGATGCTTTTAGATGCTTAGAAGCAGTGATGCTTTTAAGGGTCACGAATTCCATGCAGTCTGAAATTCCAAAGCAGTCTGAGATTTTAATTAACATTGTACATTTGCCTCCATCAAATGTGTTTACTGTCTTGAGAGCCTTTTGCCTCTTAGAATTTTTTTTTTCTTCCAGCAGCTTGTCACATCTTACACTAAGGATAATTCCCGTCTTTGAGCCTGTATTCTTCAATGGGCCGTGTTTATCAAATTCATGAGATGATCTTGAAACTAAGGCCAAGCTTTTTCAGCTGTATAAATTAGATGTGTTTTTCTCCGTGTTAGAATAGCAGAGCAGTGACTGTTCCAAAAAGAATGGTTTCAGCAAGAGAGAAAAAAGTTCAACTGCATCTGTAATCTAATTTAAATGTTGTGATTAATACCCTTCTCTTTTCATAGCCAGCTGTGTGACACTTATCCATGTTATACATTTTTAAAGCTATCAACTGCATAGAATTTTATTTTTTTTTCCAGGAGAATTAATCACATCCCTGAATGCATGGATATAGTTAGAAAAGAATCAGTCCTAACAAGCTCTGAGCATTGGAGTTATTAGGCTTTGTGGAAGAAAGCCAATCTGGCAAATATGTTCAGTCTTTCAAAACAAAAAAACAACAACAACAACAACAAAAAAAGCTTGCCATGTCTGAGTGTATAGGAGAATTAATCAGAAGCAGAATTGAATGTAAAAGTAAAAAGTAAAATGTAAAAATGTAAATGATAGGGAGAAAATTAAGTAACAAATCAGTGCAAAAACTGTGCTTTGAATCAATCCCAGAAGAAGCTGGGTGCCATTAGGCAATTCTTGTTCACATTGTCCTACTGCAATGAGCTAGGACATATGTACACAGCGTATACAATACAAAACACTATAGACATGCACACGATCTCCTGCATATAATTCTATATTCATGTGTACATATATTTAAATACCCAAATCCAGAGACATACATATATATACATGTATATATAGTGCTGTGGGGAACATGCAGTCTGTATAGCATGGGGCTCGTGTCAGCTCCATACTGAACTCCCCTTTGCAGCTTTGCTCCATTCGTAGCAAACATCAGTGAAAAGGGCTACAAGGGAGATCATAATGTGGGAGAGATGACTTTCTCCTGAGAAGCAACACTGGGGATTTTCAGCTTCATGTCACTGTAAACACATGCCCTGGAAGGACTGCAGAGGTGAATGACTTGTTCCTTCCTTCATGGTTATGTTTTAGGCCAATTTATATGTCTTTCTTCTATGTGCCAATGTGTGTAGCCATGGCTCTGGCAGACATCTGAAACACAGATGGCCCCTGAAGCAGAGTGCGGGTTCCCTGAGAAAACATCTACTTCACTCCTGCTGGAGTAGACCAGAAGAAAGTTAATGGGAAGGATAGTAAGTAAGTAAGGATGGGTAGGATAAGTAATTCTGTCTAGAAAGCTCTTTACTTAGAATATGTATAGGACATAGGCAGCTCTGGGTCTCAAAGCGAATATAACAAGGCTCCGTGCTTTCCTCCTCACCATCATCTTCAATCCCAACCCTGATGAAATTAATGAAAAGAAGATGCTGTGATAAGCAAAACAAGCTAGTAATCCTTCAGCAAGTACTAATGAAATATTGTCAAGAACATCAGGACCAGCTGAAAAGGTCAATTTTGTTCACTGCCCTCCTAATACCAAGTAAGACTGAGCTCAGAGCTGCTTCTGGCTCGGCTGCATGTAGGAGGCACAGGGAAACTTGTTCAGGTACAGCTTCTTGATGAGGCCTTTCAGAGGTCCAGCTGTCAATGAAATCAATTGTTAATTCCAGGACAGAATAATCTGGCTCTTAGCAAGCATCAATGTGAAGAAAATTTTTTCATGTTAAAATAAAATAAACTGTTAATGAAACTGCTTGTTAATTTTGAATGGCTGCATATTCTTCTGTCTGTAAGACAAATGGAGGTACCAAAATACTGCAAGAGGAAGTGGTCCCATGGAAAATTTCATAAGAAAACTTATGCATAAGAAAACTTATGCTTATAACTTAAAAACTTCTGCTGCAACTCTATATCACTGCAAGAAGTTCTCCTCACCTAACCATTGATTTCTAGGGAACGCTTTAGGGTGTAAACAGCCTCAGTAAACAGGCAATTCTGCATCAGTTCATTCTGTATAGAACATGCTATTGGGGCTCTTTGTGCATCATTTAAACTCCTTCCAAACAAGTGATGCTCTGTTAATTTTCCTAATTCAGCCACGTACTCAGAAATGTTCATTTTCTTTTCATTCTGCTTACAAAAACAACAAAACCAGAAATGTTCTTCAAATCACCAGCAACTTCAGGGACAGGTGATTTTGGAAGTGTTTTTTTTTTTTTTTTTTTTCCATGCTATCAGCAACTGTTTTGTCCGCTGGTTTAACAAAGGCTTTTAGTCTGCACAGCAAGTTGTAGGTTTTTTGCCCCCATTACACTCAGGAAAAATAGCACCTTTATCTCATCAGCAATGCTATTAGAGGTGGTTCAGGCTTTTCACTGAGCATACTATTGAACTATCAGGCAGGCCCATTTTTCCTTTACAACAGGCATTTTTAATCTCCTCACTGTTTTCCCCTCTTCCTACAGTAGGTTTTTCGTTGGGTCTGTCACTGCATTTGGGATTTATGGCCATTTATTGCCCAACATCCCTGCTTTTACTTCTTCTGGCACAATGTCAGAACACAGAAAGCATTCAGGCACTTTTAGATCCTAAATTTCTACATATATTAAACATCATGAAAGGTTAAGCTATATTCTTAGCATTGTGTTTATTATTTTCATGTTCCTTCTAAAATACAGAATATTGTCAACACCTGGTTACTTGGAAGCGGTTTTGAAGAGACACCAACTTCTTCCTATACGCTGTAGGAAATGTTTAACCTCCAATTTCCCAAGGACAGAAGCAGGAACAGATTCATCCTGGAACATGGGATATTTACTTGACTATTTATTGCTCCTGTACTTTATTATGGATAAATATATATTTATTTATATATTAAAAAACAGGAACTTTGGGTAATGAGGAGTTATAAATGTACTTTTTTTTTTTCTTTTTCCCATCTGAACTTATTCTTTCTGTTCTCCTTGTTTCCTGTGCTCTTGTTTTTGAGTGCCCAGTGCTTGAATGAATAACAAATTTCTTAAAGATACTACAGCCTGTAGTTTAAATTTACTACTGTTTAAATTGTTAAAAAATGCTGCTTCTGTTAATTGCATACTCCAGAGAAGTATGTGTGAACAAATTAGTGGCATCAGCTCACAAGCTAGAAAATGTTTTCCTTCCCTAAAGATTGTAATTTTCATAAATGGGCACCTGTTGCTGAAAGACTCCTTTTTCTTCTCTTGTGGAAGTTGCAGTGTATCAGGATGTACAGAGTGGCTGAACAAAAAAGAATGACAAAAGATGCTTTAAAATCCAGTCCAACTCAGTGTAGGCATTTCTAATGCAAATGGAAGCTATTCAGGAAAGTGCATTGCTAAAAACTTTTTTGAAAGCTTTCTTAACTGAAGAGAGAGAGCTTTTCATTGTTGATGCTTTGCTGGTTCCTGCTTTGTGTGTGTGTGTGTGTGTTTTCCCCCTTTTGGGTAATTTCTAGTAGGACAGAGCAATAAGAGTTTGTATGATTTACTAGAAGCCAAGCACTGGTGAATTATGGGTGCAGCCACATCAACTATCTGTTTTTCTGTGCTGATTCTTTGTCTTTAATATCTCATGTGAATACTCTGATTTGCAATGTGGAATTTCCCTTTGAAAAATAAATTGTCCTTTGACTGTAAGGGTTAACTTTCTCAAATTTACAAGCTCTACAAGCAGTTCTGCTATGTGACTACTAAGCTTTCATGACATGCAAAATTATTTCCAAGTAAGCTTCTGCTGCCAGAAACAAAGAGAATAAAAGGTCCCAAGTTCATGGGCTGTAATATATCAAAGCTTCATACTACAGGTGAGGTTGATAGATAACTCTCTCAAGTCTTGCTCAAAGATGCTCCCCTTGTAGATGTTCAAAAGAAAGTTTCAGAAAGGCCCTTTTAAACTTCAGAGATTTCCAAGAGAAAGTAGAGCTTGAAAGACAATGCCCAGATTTAAAAAAAAAATTGTTTGTTACAACTCGAGTGGAGAGTAAACTGCCAACGACCCATCTGTACAATGCACTAAAATATTCTGACAGAGTTTTAAGTGCTCACTATACTGTGGCATGTTTTCTGTAATGAATTTAATGCCACTAAAACTCAGCTCAGGAACGGCTTCTCAACAATCTGGGCAAAACGGAAGGCCAGAAGCAGGCACAAGAAGTGCTGGGGAAAGAGGAGCAGTGAGGCATGTTTACTTCTGAAGGAAGCCTTACTTTCCAAACACATAGAATGTACAAACAGGCAGGGTGGTCCTGGTTTCTTTTTCTTACCCTAGTAGCCAAGGCCCTGGTAGTCCAGGGCGTTACATGATTATTGTGAATTATTATCTGACATTGCATTCCTTCATTTTTATTTTTTTTTGCCCCCTCAGCCCAGAGGTGTTTGTCCATCCATGTATATTTACTGATGGGAGGAGACCCTTGGACCTGCAGAGGACACACATATGCATGGTGCCAACTCTGACGTGGCAGTGAGCTTCCTTTTGTGCTCTCCATTGCCCTTATCCTGCCAGTAGTGGCTTTCATGTGCTGCATTTACCAGGCAGGTGAGAAGGCTATCAAGACCAACCTGTTTCAGACAACTTGGAAAATAACTACATTTCCCTTTTTTAGATACTGGCCAGTCACCTACCTCTTTCCCCAGCCCAACCAGTAGTTTTTGTTTAGGAACTAACACATTGCTGACACAAGATCTGTAGATATGCTGTAATAGAAAAAAAATCAGTGTAAACTTTGGAAAGACTTTAAAGCCAGATGGTTTAAGTAATAGCCCAAGACTGAGGAACAAAAAGCCATACAGACTGAGTACTAATTAAAGCCACAACCTTTACTAGTATCTTTTTCAAAAGCAACATATGCTTTTCTGCCCTTCCTCTTAACAGGCATCAGAAATAACACTGTTGAGCTTTGTATGAAAATGTTTTTATATATATGAAAAAACAGCACACACCACATGGTTTTCCTTATGTGAAGAAGACGGAAGATCTATGAAGGTCCTCTGACTTAATTCATTTCCAAAAGATGGCAAGATAATGTAGTGTTAGGAAGGTTGTATAAGAAGTTAAAGAGATTAAATTACAGTAAATAATTTCTGATATTCATAATTATTGACATCCTTATCTATTTTTATTATTAAATACATGAATTAAATTAGAACAAGAAGGCATTCATGTTCTCCTCTTTTCTTTCTGTTTTATTAATAGCATAATAAAGTAGTCTAAAATGAAGTTATTTTAGATTGTCACTTGAAAACAACAGTGGACAAAAAAAAAGGGAACAGTTTAAATGCAGGAAATGGCATATCATTTTTCAGATTTTTTTTTTCCTTCTGATTCATTTTTAATTGATTTTTAAACATTTTAAGCCTATTTTCTGCCTCATCATTCTGAAATCAGAACAGTTATGAATACTTCCTTTGTTCATTTGGCAGGAGTTGACACAGTTGTCTGAATTTTTTTACCCCACAAGTCACTGTCTCAGAAGCAGGCTCCTCACCCTTTGCTACATTCTTCTTAAGAAATTCTGGAATAGTACCATTTCTTGTTTTTGCTTCTCACACTTATCAAGACAAATGTTTTTGATTACTGCTAGACTGGGCTTTGCTGCAACTGCTCGACAATTGTGTTATCAGTCATTTTACTATCAGTCTTTATACCTCATCAGTTAAAAGACATTTTGTCCCCATGGTGTAATTTCCTGGAGTTTCTTTGCAGAGGTTTTACAGAACTAAATGAATGAGTTCTGCTTGCTAAAAGAAAACACTATATCCACAATTCCATTTATTTGATGAATCCAACTAAATACAATTCAGCAATTTGACATGACTAAATGGTTTCTGACAAGATATTGGAGTTTCAAGGAAAGAGGCACTTCACATGCTCTTCTGCCTTGTATCCATTGCTTGTAAGGTGATGTGTTGTATCTTTTGTTTGTTTGTTTTTTACCTGTATTAAATTTAGTAACGCCAGTAAACCTATGAACATTGAAAGTCATTTCCCACACATGCTTTTTGCTTACTACGCCTTTAAAATAAACCTGATTTCTTCACTCCATCTCAAAAAAGGGCATTCAGTTATCAAATGATAAAATATCAATATGTACATCGTATATGGTTTTCTCAGCCTTGTGGTTCTTGTCATTAATCCTTTCCTAAAAGTTTAAAACATTAGGCCATTGCAATACCTTGAATAGTCTGGCCTCCAGCCACCCACCAAGCAGATCTTGCTGGCCAAGCCAACACCTGAACATAGAGTATCTCACATACTTTCATCTGCGGAGAATTATGGCAATGTGTATGCCCAAGCAAGGTCTCTTGGCTTAACGACACTACTGCATAACAAGTCTATCAGCATTGCCCATTCTCTTGTATTTTCAAATTTCTGTATTTTTTTTCAGCAATGGAAGCCAGCTTTCTGTCTAAATATCACTTTTTACTTCTAGCAGTTGGTGCACAGTACATCACTCCGGAGGGACAGAAGGATCTTTGGAGAGCTACCGCTTTCCAAATGTGACCCTCAGAAGGAAGCTCATCTCTGAAAATCACTCTTTTGTTCTTTTTTCCATGATATGATATTCGGTTCTCATTGTGGGACTGCAAGCTGAGTTAGCTCACCCCAGGCAGCTTTGGATACATTTATACAAATGATCAAATCTGTGAAGCCATTTAATGAAAAGGCTTTTGAGAATAATCCAGTGTAATGAAAATGCTATTCTTTACATAATACAGTTTGCTATGTTCTCAAGCAATTATTTTGCTTCAGACTTTGCAGGTGATTTCTAAGAAACTCCCGCTGCCGCACTTTGACAAGGTTTTATTTAAAGATTTGCTGAAGATTTTTTTGCCTTCATAAAAGTTAGAGCTGGAGATGTCCTGCCTGCTTTCACATGGATGGATCAAAGGTGGGTAGGCAAATGCCTGAAAAGAAGCTTGCTGGCATTTTATTTGGCACGCACACAGAAAGATTTCTAAATAGATGGAGAAATGGTTGTGCAAACTTGGCTGTGCAGGGCATGGAAACTTTCTGTTTGGAAAGAGGCATTGTGACCCACTGTGAGAGCACTTCTGAGAGCTTCAGATTTGCAACAAATGACACAGCAGTTTTCTGACAGACCTTCCCAGTCCCCAGTGCTTTCATTTTGTAAATCATCATTATTCAGAGACTTCTGTCTCCTATTTTTCCATCCTCCAGTGCACTCCCCAGCTAAAATTCACCCATCACCTTTCCGCAGTTTGTTCTTCATTTGTCATGTGGGCACGTATAGCCTTTTCAGCTATATAATTTATCCCTCTCACGGTGACTTACATGTATATCTGTGGAAGGACTGACTCAGTGACATACTTTGCATTCTCACTAGCACAGACATCACTGTGGTGTCTTTGTGCTAGCCAAGGAAAAAGAGAAAATGCTACGTACTCATTCGTGTGCTGCATGTCGAGGTTGCAGGGGACACAAACCCAACTAATTCCGACCAGACAGAAAAATAGAGGACACAAAGTTTTCAAATAGCTGCCATTTCAGGAAGTGAGAGCATGTCCTTTGCTATCGCTTGGGTTTTCACTCTTCTCTGAACAAACCGTTCGAGGTCTCAGTCTCTCACCTTCCTGGTGCCATCCCTGCCCTTACAGCCTTCCCTGGGGAAGGAGCAAATCTCCAAAGTAAAATAAGATGTCTAAGGACTCCAAGACTTTCCCATTAATCTTCACTCATAGTAACATACAGGTCAGAGCTCCCCTTGCAGAGAACTACTAATGAACTGTTTGGATATTCCACCTTGCAGGGCCTCTCAGCTGCGAGTAACTGGAGATTCACCAGACGTGATCAGTCCTTCTTGTTCAGGCATTACTACCCCAGTGATGTGCCGCAGGTCAGTATTAGAAGACAAGAGTTCCATTAGTACTCACTACAGCTAGGAACAAAATTCTATTGATTTATGCAAAAAAACATCCATAGCTTCCTACAGTTGTGGCCTTTGGGTCTTTTGTTTGTCTTTTTAAGAAAACTGAAACTATAATGCTGGGAAATGGCAGCCTTTTCTATTTTCACTACAGGTACTTTATACCACTGACATCAAGGGTTATGAGTAAATGGTAGAGAATACAGGTATGAATACATGATTTAGAATAATCTCTGCATACAGCAAAATATCATCTCTCTGGCAGTTGTAGTCTTCTAGGTGTTATTTACTGTTATTTCTCTAGCTGATTTTATCCAAAACATGCAGTATGGGATTTCCTACTATGAAATGGCAGAGATGTTTTTTCATTCCATCTTACACTGTGTTTAAATCACTTGATTTAATAGTTGCTATACTAATATTTCTAATTTTCTGCTGCAAATTAGATTAGATTGAATTTGAGGCAAGTATATTTACTTACTCTGCAATGAGACCAGACCCTTAGTAATACAAAAATCTCTCCCTGCCAGTGTAATATAGTCCAGTAAATCATCCCTATGACAACTCTGGCTTTGTTTCTGCGGAGCAGACAGTGTTTCAGGGTTTTCTGTCAATCACAAGAGCATCTGCTTTTCCTTGTGGATATTTCCATCCACAATTCAGAGGGTATGTGTTCGGAGATAACGGCTGATCTAATTTCATACAGGAAAATAAATGCATTCAGATAAGGTGAGAGGGAAGTAATTGAGTTAAAATCTGTCTGGTGTGCGACAGCAGAGATCAGATATACTCTTCATACATATTGCTAAAATTGCCATTAATAACTGGGGATGAGTGAGAAATGGACTTTATCTTACACTTCTCAGAATGGTTCTCCAAGCCAGTGCTTTTCACTGCTAATTACCTAATAGGAGTAGGTGTAAGTTCCTTTGTGGTATAGTGGCATCCTTCACAGAAAGTATAAGTGCACTTCTGTGAGGTCCAATAAATTGTTCAAGTGAAAAACATACTGTGGATTTCTGTAGAGTTGTTTTTCTGAGACTCAGGAGTGGATGGAACTTGTTTTGAGCCCTGTTTTTCTCACTGACAACACAACTAGGTGAGGAGCATGCTAGGTTTCTTTTTAATTGCTCTCAGGATCCTGAGGATCTTGACATGTAATTTATATATATATATATATTACATTAGTTATTCAAATCTTCCTAACTCTGCATGCTTTACATCCTTTCTCTTCAACTAAATTCTGCAGTTCATACCATTGTGCTATAGCTGATGATTTATTTCTGTTATCAGCTCCAGTACCTGAAGGGAAACAGAGGGTTATACATGTCTGGATTCTAGACTGTGCAGCAACGTCATCTTATCATAAACCAGAGCCTGAGCTCCATCGCTCTCCTAGTTGGACTGAACAAAACATCTGTGTTTGGCCTCTTTCTTCAGGGAGAAGGCCAGCACAGTGCAGTGCACAACCATAAAAATGCCTGCTCCGAAGGAGGGGATGCCCCTGCAGCAGCAGTGGAGCAGAGCAGTGCACGATTGTTACCTGAGCCTGTCCATGCCACCCGAGGCACAGGGTATGCCAGCTGAGAGGGTGCAGAGGAGAGGTGCAACAGGGGCAGGGCCACCGCACTCGATGTTCCTGAGTGTGCAGTAACGAGATCCTAATGGGGACCTCTTATGAAGGGATTGGCCTCTAATCAGAGAACCACGTTTCTAAGCCACACAGAGCCAGTCTGCTCCCATGTATGTTATTCTGAATGCCATGAAGGCTGCACCTAGAAATCCCTCTTTAGCATCTACCTCCGGCAAAACACATTTCCTAATGCCAGCAAAACACGTTCCCTAATGCCTCAGAACATCTTTTGCCATGTTTTTTGCAATGCACGCAGGCTGCAGCATAATTTGTTGGAACTAACCTGAACTAACCTGAAGCAAGTTAGCTTAGAGCCAACTACTCAGCAGGGGAAAAGGATTCTTACAGACTTCTAAGTAGTAGCACGAGTAGGTTGTTTTTGGTACCACTGTTATTTGCTTACAACTAGTGTTTTTTTTTTATGGGATGCAGACCAATACACAGGCTGTAGTAAAGCCCTAAACTGAAGATTTCAGGAAGGTGTAAAGGGTTCAAGAAGTGCTCTATATACTTAATGCACTCTTTTGCCCTTCTTGAGGCACCTACTGATTCCTTTTTAGGGCCACTTAAAAGAAAAGATACCAGGCCAGATGGGCCAGGATGGTCGCTCTTATGTTGGATGAAGCATTGATCTGTTCTTCATCACAGTACAGATGTACCCCTTCCTTCTGCCTTACAGGCTCCCTTGAAATCATTTGTCAGAGGTCATACCCTGAGCCAAAGCAGAGTTGAGAATAGATACAAAGTCTTTGAACTTTAGTTCTGTACATAATGACAGACTTCTTTTCCTGAAATAATCTCACATTTGAGACTTGGAGGAATTTTTCTTTGTATTTATTGCACAAAATATTCCTACCCATTCACTTTCTGTTATTTTTCTACAGAGAAAATTATTACGACCTTCAAGTGCAGCTTTATAAATTTGCTCCATTTTTAAACTATATGAGAACCTGCAAGGGATGACAGAAATATTAATATATGCTAGGAATATTTAAATGTACCTGCAGGTCTAACGATAAGTGCATTTGCATTATTATTATTTTTTTTTTCCTAACAATACAAAAATTTTATCATGAAAACCTTCACTTGGCAGAGGTTGAATTAATATGGATTATCTGTATGCGTATATTATCCCTAAAGGCCTCAAACAAACCCAAGATGCATTTGGACCATGGTCAATATTGGCTTCCTTCACCCATCTCCACATCCATTGTGACACGTGTTAGCACACAGCAGACAGACAACATGAAAGCCAGTTGACATTTTCTAGGCTTAATGCTATGTTTTTCACTTGTGCTTGAAAAAAAAAAAAGTGCATTTATGCTTGTTTTTGACTGTGCTTCCCTGGAAAGGTAAAGTTGAATCTATTTCTACTTAAGGGCTGTTTCTTGAGATATATATATATATATATATATATATATATATATATATATATATATATATATTATTTTTTTTTCACACTTCTCGCCAAATAGGAGGGAGCTTTGCCATATATTTTTCCAAGTTGTGTTTTGTGATCTAAGTGCATTCCTCATTAATATGTATGAAGAGTAAGATTTGCAGAAATACTTCACACTGCTTTGACATCACTACTACAGATTTCTGGAATTTAGATTTTTTTCTAAACATAAACACACACGTATTACTTTTGGCTACAAGGTCAAAATAATTTAGAAAAACCTTTCACTCTAATACTTTGTACTCCTGCAAGTTAATGGTTTCTTTATAGTACTAATGCCATCAGACTAGTTTAGTGATCTCAGACCAGTTTATGCTATGGATGGGTTACATCTACTGACTCCATACAAAACTAACATTAACAATACCAAAGGAGGTTATGATTTTGTAGTTTCCTGAGTCCTCTTGGAAGCCTCTCCTCTTTGCCAGGCCCTTACTGAACATTTAATTATATTTTCTGAAGGGTCATCACTATTTTACCTTGCCGCTTCTACTTCCCTATTCTGCGATAAATCCACTGCCACCAGGTGAATTTTAATTCTTTCTTCAACAGCTTATCTATTCTGGAGGCATATCAAAGCCTTTTAACACTGCCTCTTCACTTCACTCCATGTCTCTGCCACCAGCCCCTCTAGTAATCTGTTCCCGAGTCGTGACCACCTCAGCTTCTTCCTTAAAGTATGAAAGAAAGCAATGAACCCAGGCTACCAGCGATGTCAACCTTATCTCTGTCATTAACATGGTTTTATGACCTCTTGGCCCCCCATCCTCACTGATGCAGGCCTGGATCTTTGCTGCTTTTGCTGCTAACATGCTCCTTGTTGTTTGCCTTTTGTATTTCCTTTGCTATATTTATGCACTTTTTCGACCTTAGTTCCTTATCAGGTTTTTACACGGCTTTAGCTTCTATCTTTGTACCTTTTCTATTCTGCTTCCCATTTTTAATTTTCTCTAAGCTGCTCTCCTCTCTTATAAATCACCTTGTTAAGCTCTTTACCGAGCTGCATAAATCTTTCCTGAGTCCTCTTTTCTCTCATGTGGACCCCTATCCAAACAGCAGCTCCTCGGCTGTGATGGCCACCAGCAGCGCACAGTAAGTCTTTGTACATAAGCTGGAGAGGTGGGATTTACAAAGTATAGGCATGTGGTTTATTGTACCCGACTGCAGCGTGACTAGGCAGGCTGCCTTTGTCCCTCTGAGGAATTATGTTCTTAGACGATGGAGGTTCAGCTGCATTGAGAAACATGGCTCCTTTTTGTAAAGCTGGGAAGATAAGCCTGCCTCACCTTCTATCTCCATGTGCGTTTAGCCAGCAAGGGGAACAACTTAAATGCTTAAAACTTTACAGGGTTTTAATTCTATGCCCATTGATTAAAAATGGCTGAGAATGTAGAACTTGAATTCCCTCAGCATCTTGCCTCTGGTACAGATTTTTGTGGAAGCAGGGGTTCAAATCAGAAGCAAATGCTCTTTTGGTGTTTCATTGCTTTGACAGGAAGGGTTGGAGCCAATATTTCCCCCGGGAGGGGCTGGGGGGAGCAGGGCAGGACGTGTTTGGTTACTCCTTGTGTGCTGCTGGCACTGCATTCACCTGTTACAAAGTCTTTGGTTTTAAGCTAAGTTACCGAAAGTTTTCCTCCTCTGCCTCAACACACTGCGCAGGCATGGACAAGTTAACTGCTAATATAGGAAGGGATATACCGAGCACATCAACAGCTCTGTATTTTTTATCTTTAATTACCTGATATTTCCCTTGGTGTTGTCTCCTGTATTCTCTCCTGTTAGGGAGATTTCTGTTTAAAATAAAAGCTGATGCCAGCCTGACAGGAGAGGAGCCAAATGAATTCATAAAATCTCAGGCATCCTGCTGAACAGATTCCAGGGCTATTCAGCTCCTGCAATCTGTAGCACTACCAACACGCTTTAAAGACCAGCAGGTAACTTCTCACCATTTTTGACAAGCCCTAGTTTTGGAAAAAACTTGGCTCCTGGTGGATTAAGAAGTTATTTTGATGAATCTGGAACTTCCCCAAACTTAGTATATGATAAATTTAGAGCAAGGATAAAAGATGGTAGGGAGCTATTTTACTTCCTCTGTTACCCTCAATGGTTTGTGTCTTCTCCCACATCTGGGTCATGTTCCCTGTGCAAGGACTATCAATCACCACAGCCTTCTTGTTTAATCTTTCTTAACCTTTAATCTTTGTAAAATTAAGATTATCAATTTTAATAGCCTTTAATCTTAAGTAGTGCTGTAGTGCAGTTCAACGCATAAGTAAAAACCTGTGACAGAATAAACCATGACTAAATGGAAAGGAGTAGTTGTGAAAATAAAAATGCAAAACCTGAAGAAGAGAGAATAGAGACGGAATGGAGGAAGAAATATGGCAAGGGGAAAAAGTCTACATCTGTTGAGAATGTTTTGTTTTGTTTTGTTTTGTGTGTGTGTGTGTTTTTTTTTTTCCACCTGTGTTGTAGTACCTGTGTTTTGATTAGAAAGAGGGATAGATCTTCTGAAAAGTAGTAATATCTGTTACCCCTTCCTGGTGGTATTTTCCCCTTTTTTATTCTTTTCTACATTTGCACACATCTGGGCAATAACAGCTCCATTACATTAGGAGATTACCCCTCAGGCTGTTAGTGCTTCAGCACTGGAGAAAATACGGATCTGTGTTTCTTTACTGGCTTACAAAAGAAGAAGGAAGGGAAAAAGCAAAACCAATTGTACCAATTGCCTCAGTTGTTTTTGGCTGCAGGAGGCTGGAAGGCTGCTCCTGGGCTGGTCCCCAGGGAGGTCTGGGGCAGGCGGACCCTGTGGGAGATGCAGGCACCCGAGGGTGCGAATGCACAAGACCCCAGGCCAGGAGGGACAAGGGATTGGCATGGCACTGTGCCCTCGCCCCAGTGCTGTGGGTCATGCTGTGCAGCAGAATAAACTTCTGCTGGGCTCAGAGTAAGGAGAAACACAAGAATGAAAGCCAAAAAAAAAAAAAAAAAAAAAAAAAAAAAAAGATCCTTCTATTCTCTCTCTATTCTCTCTCTCCCATCTGTTGCTTCTTTATCTTTCCTTTGCTTTTCTCTAGCGCTGATGCTGGCAGACACAGCGGGATGGAAAGAAATTAATCTTCACACATAAAATATGTTTTCTCAGAGTGAAATCTGTGACTTGAAAACCAACTTGACTTGAAAAAAAAACTAAACCCACATACCCAGGAGGTTTTCACAGTTGTCTGATATATTTTTCAAATGTTTACTAAACCACTATTCCTTTCTCCCCATCTTTCTGACAAAAAGGACCCTGTCAGCAGTGAGGTACAAATGAATGGGGCTGGGTGAGAAGAAACCTCTTAGAAAAGTGCTCCACTGACAACCAGGCATCTGTCCTAGGCACCAGCGTTTGGTCAGCTTGGTTCCCAGAGAGCCTAATCTGCATCATGAACTCTTCATATGCTTTGACTTATTTTATGATTAGAATTCTTTCTAATATACATCAGGTTTAATTTTTAGTATTTTTTATTTTGTAGTTGATTTCTTATTTGTAATAGCTATGTGTTTGTTCCATGACTGTAGTCCTAGTCTCCTTCTGCATGAGCATCTATTTTTATTTTTTGATTGCCAATATTATTGTGTGATGGTTTGATTTCTTTTTTCTCTGCTGCTAATGTTTAATCTCCTGATTATGATATATGCAGAAAGGTTATTGATACTGATCACTCAGGAGTTTTTCCAGAATAATATTTGCTGAGACTGTTGACCTCTTTTTTTTTTTTTTTTTTTAAGTTTGCATATTGTGTATTCTGCCCTAATAATTTTTGAACTTCTTGGATAATTTCAGCTACATTTGGCAAAGAGACAGCATTTTCAAGCATATCAAATTCCTATTAGTTTAATGAAAATAGAGTAGCCAGAACCTATTAGTACCATTATGGAGGAAGAGGTATCTGAGTGAATTAATTCAAGTTAGAGAGAGATTATAGCCCTGCTTATTCAGAAAGAAATATAATACAGATCCATAGGAAAACAAGATATTCACTGAGATACTCGTTTTTCTCATCATAGCCAACATTGTTAAAACCTGTTATTTTTTGTGTATCTCATTTTTCACATAGTAAGTCCTATCTGTCAAATAGGATATAAAAATGCATCAGTTAACAAAAAAGAGGGATTTCTTGTCTTCTAGACTTCACAACATCCAACCCCTGGACAATATGGTATCTGCACTAGAATGGTTACATCTGCAAAAAGGGCCAATTTCATCTCTTTTCATGTTTTTGCCTAGAGACAGCTTTTACTCTTAAAAGCTGCTAAAAGCCCTTAATTAGCTCCAGCCACACGATCGCTGCTGCAGCTGGATTCAAACTGAGTCTTACCATGAGTGACATCTTCCTGCCGAGCACTGCATTAACTTCTGGATACCAAGCAGTGCCATTTGTCCTCAGCTGTGCTCCCTCCCCGGAACTCTGCCTCTCGTGGGGCTACAAGGAGAGTAGCTCCTGAACACTGCATGCCTGGAGCAAGCACTTTTGCTTTCACATTTACTACAGTATTTCCTCTCTGACCACCTTCCCTAGCAAAATTAACTGTCATAAATGCATTACAAACATTGGCAATATCACCTAATCCATTTAGTTGACAATTCCCATTGAATTTTAGTTCCCCGTATAGGAAGTCCCTTATTCAGCTGCCTCCAAACTCACATTCTGTTACCAGCATGCTATTAGCAGACATATGCTGAGGAGCAGTCGAAAACTGTTGGGTTATGTGTTCAGTACTGCCTTGGATCTTATACTTACAGCTTTGTCTTGGGCTGCCTGACTGTCAGCCGGTGCTTCCTTGGCAGTTAGCTGGGGTTTGAATGGCCAGGGACTATCTAATTGGTATCTAGCTGTGAGCAAATGCCATCATTAAAAAAACAGAACTCTTTTTTTTTTTCTTTTTTTTTTTTTTTTTTTTTTGTACAACTCTGCTTATATTTTTACTCCTGCGGAATGCCTGAAAGGCTAGAGAGCATTAAAATATATAGCTGAGATGACAAAAAAGTTGAAGCAGTACCTTGTTTATTCACTTCTCATTCAAGGGGAGCTGTGAATGAAATTCTTCTGGGTTCATGGGAGTGACTTTAGATTCTGAAAACAATGATTCAGATTTGTTTTGGTTCAATCATATGTTATTTGTCTAATATTTTTATCATGAGCTTAAAAATGTGTACACATATACCACCTTGATACACTTCTAATTGTTCTCTTTTAAACATGTGTAGATGTTTTCTTCTAAGGAGACAGATATGCCTATTTCACATATTTTTTGCATTTGGAATTTTAGTTATACAGCACTTAAAGTGTGTGCATTACAAGTACATAGCAGTTTCCTGCCTTAGGAGCTCATAACCAAATACAACTGGAGAAAGTGCCACACTACAGAAACTGGTGCAATGTGTTTCAGGTGGGAATTTGGAGGAGAGCTGAGGAGTTTGGCAGGTGGCCATGGAAAGGCTGTTTTAACTGTAGGAGCAAGCACTGAGGAAGTTGCCATATCAAATTCAGGGCAAGGAGCTGAAAAAGGCAATTAGAAAAGGTGACTGAAAAAGAAAAAAAGAAAAAAAAAAGGAAGAAAATAGCAGAAATGAAGATGGTGAATTCGGTGAATTCGATCAGGGTTTTGAAGGCAAGTGTACAACGATGTTTGTCAGGAAAACCTCTGTATGATATCAAGTGCTGAACTTTCTGCTTGTTCACAGAAATGGGTTGCTTGCTTTTCTGCTTAGATAGAAGGGAGGTTGACACACCTTGGTAGATAACAGAGGATTTCTGTTTCTTCTGAGAGGTCCCACGTAAGACAGCAGAGGAACAACCAGCTCGGGAATAAAGATGCAAGTGAACATCACAGTAGATCTCTTCTAATAAAATTACGTCTCTGAAACATGGTAAATCTCCTTTTGTTATTGCTTTTAACTAGGATATGGTTTAACATTAGATCAAGAGTAGTCACCAATTTGCTAGTATGGTTAGGGGACAGAAACAAGAATAAAGAACTGAAGAAATTATTCTTTTACTGATGCCTTTTAGTTGTCATCATGATTTCTACTCCTTCTTATTGTAATTTCCTGTTACACCTGTTTAACTCACTATGCCATCTACAAAATGAGACATTAATTTTATGAGCCTACCCAAACAAAACCTGTGAAGTGTCTGTACAACTCAGCACAAAGCTCTTGTGACAGATGCAGAAATACAGACGCAGTATGCAGCACACAACCCAACTTTGTTCTCCAGTTGTTATTTTCCAATTTGTATGTACATAAAACAGAGTCTTTAAGTATATCTGAATGGAAAAACTTGGAAGACAGTAAAAGTTGTAAAAAATGTTTGTAGTATAGAACATTGCCTGGGTGCGACTTTTTAAGCAGATGCACTGAACATCGTTAGGACTAGGTAATGACGAGCCACAAACATTTCAACTTTTCAAAATAAAAACATCATGTCTAATCGTATGCAAATTATAACAATGCTGAGGAACTTTCAGCACCATCAAGGGCTTCTGTTTGTAAATGGAAACATCTGTGAAACTAAACTGACGGATATTTTTTCTTCTGCTTGCATTAGAAGGTAGAAAAAAAAAAAAAGTAGAAAACCAAAACATAAGGAAGAAGCTTGGCTATGAGTACCTGTGGCACTTCCACCCCCCAGTGCTCAACACCCAGCACAAACTCCAATTTTTTGAATAAGAAATCCTGAAAGACGTTTACAATCAGTGATTTGGATGTCTTTCCATGCAGTTATGGTCCATGACTTGCAAAGACATTAGCTCCCATAAATGTCTATTCTGACCTGGGCTAATTCAGAGTAATGTTTTTCTTAAGAGGGTTTCTTCTCTTTTGTCTGCCTCTGGCATTAGCGTTGACTTTGGCCATAGCTTGAAACATCATCAAAGAATATAAGGTCAAGCATATTAAAACAATTTTAGTGGAGCTTGGGAATATATCAAGAAGAGATTTGGGGCTTTTATTTCTACTTCTAATCTCTGATGATGTGAAAAAGTGTGGAAACAGAGTTTGAAGCCAACCATATTTTTAAACTCAGAATGATTCATGCTGTCCTCTGCATTTTGTGGGAAGGTTCAGATCAATTCTTGTTTTATCTTGCCCTGTATTTTAATCTCAAACTGATTTCCCATCTACAGTTTGTTGTACTGAACTTTTTTCTATTGGCATATTTTTAGAAAGAGGAAAAAGGGTGAAAACTCTTCAGCAAAGACTCAAAAGTATTTTTGACTGCAGTATCCATTCCCTAAAATAATTCTCCCCTGATGAGGAGGCCATAATAAAAAAGGCACTTTTACAATATGTTTTAAGCTCAGAGATGTTTTTGGTTTTGCGAAATGCAGCTCATATGCTTTCTTTTCTCTATTGGCCAATGATGTGCATTGTGCTTATGAGGTTTGGGAATCACAATTTCACTCGGAGCAAGAGGCTGAGTTCAGTCCATTTTGTGCCTCTCAGTGCCACCAGGAATTTAGTCGCAACACAATGCCTTGTTTGGTGAGCTGAGGAGATGTTCAGGAATGAGGCTCCTGCAGGGCACTGCTTGTCCTCAGGCACTGGTCCAGCCCAGCAGAACCCTAGACACCTTGATAAAACCCGTTACTGTTGTTCTGTCTTTATAGTGATGTGCAGCAGCAACTTAATACAACTTATTTTTTTTCTAATTCCCACCATTATTTTGATAATAGGTAACCTGCATTTGCCTTGCTTTGTATGATATTCTCTTAAACACAGACACAGTACACACACACTACAGACTTTTCTGTTGACAACTCCATGAGCTAAAAGGTACTAGAGCTGACAGTGGTTCTTTTTGTCTTCTTAGTTAACAGTGCACTCTGATGATCTTTTAATTACACAAGTTATTAAGAACCTGTTATTTTTTCCTGTTGCTCTACATCCCTCTGCTATTGTACCTCTGAGCACATCACTGAAGGTTTGTGTCTCTTAGTCAAAACCACTGTGTATTTATTCTAGGAAGAGGTTCGTGCCTGAATTGTGAATCACAAATTGTGCTACTTAGCAGAGCTTTGGAAGCACCCAAAGAGGCTAAGATTTGTTCTTTCTGCATTTCCAGACACTGCCAGATTTTCCCTAAATAAACTGTCTCAGTTACATTGTGTGGAAAATGATTGTTTGATGTTAGTTTTGTCCTAATAACACAAGCTAGATTTGGCCAGAGTTACGGAGCCCAGCATGTCTTCTGACAGTGCTCTGTGGCAGGTTACTTTAAAGCAACCAGGGCATTTATCTAATGTCTCTCTTGCACATCCTCTCAACAGTCCAGAAATCAGCAGTTTAAACAGCTTTCACCTGGACCATCAGCTGAAACAGGTACCAATGGAATTATTCTCCATCGGTTTGTCTAATTTGTTTTTTGGGAGAAATTTTTAGCTTCTATCATTTATGATAACAAGTTCCAGAGTTTATCTGCGTGCTACAAGAGAGGGCTTGTTCTTTCACTTGTTCCAAACCTATTTTCTTTTATTTCCTTTCCATTAACACCATGAAAAATAATGGATGTCTTCATTATTCACTGTGCATCATTTTGGTTCAGATATTAAGAATTATCAGAATATCTGAAAAGCAGCAGAATATGCAACCACCTTTTGTTTTACTTCTGAGGAGTGAATAAATAAGCACAAAATTTATTACTTCTAAATTCATCTTCTCCTGATGACTGTTGAACATTATATAAATTTAATCTAGTTAATCTATTTTTGATAATCTGAGTTGTACAAGTTAAGAGGAAGCACAGGTATATGTCACTAGTATTTCTTGGTTGTACTGGAAATTGAATAATAACAATTCTGGAAGCCTAAGTATAAAATGTGTATTTAGAATAACAACTTGCACAGAAAGTGTGAAATACTTAGTTGCATAAAAAAGGTGAAACTATAAAAGCTTTTTTTTTTCTAACACCATGGCACATTATGGAGCATTTAACACTTTTTGAAGTGGTGCATGAGAACCTGCCACGGGGACCCCAATGGCAAGTCTCCTACTGTGTTTGGCCAAGCCAACATTTTTGACAACTGTTGTTTAAAACCAAGATTATTTGTATCATTAAGTGAAAACTGGATTTGGATATCAGGACTCCATTTTTACTATAAGGGAGGAAGGGGAAAGGGGAAGGGGAAGGGGAAGGGGAAGGGGAAGGGGAAGGGGAAGGGGAAGGGGAAGGGGAAGGGGAAGGGGAAGGGGAAGGGAAGGGAAGGGAAGGGAAGGGAAGGGAAGGGAAGGGAAGGGAAGGGAAGGGAAGGGAAGGGAAGGGAAGGGAAGGGAAGGGAAGGGAAGGGAAGGGAAGGGAAGGGAAGGGAAGGGAAGGGAAGGGAAGGGAAGGGAAGGGAAGGAGAAAATCAATGACCAGACTCTACTGAAAATCAAAAATAATATATCCTAATTCTGGAAGGATTTGAAACAAATTGCACAAAAGCAAATAATTGTTTAGCTGCTGGCTATTTGATTGGAAGATAATAATTCTGCACTTGTTAATCACATACTTTGTTGTTGTTAATGACTGATTTACATTGGTCTTGCACTGCGGAGTGCTGACTGATTGATAATTTTTGTCATTTACTTGATTGGAGTCATCAGTGTAGATTGTTGCTATATCAAGCTGTTATAACTTTTATATTTTAATGCTTTTTTGGTTTATGTTTGGAATGGTACAAGAGTTTCACAGTAGTTTCACTATTTCTCTTTTTATAAGTAACTGAGGAGTTGTCACAAAACTCAAATCAATTGGATCTAGTTTTGTATTTGGTTATGAAATAGATCAGTAATGCTCGACTTGATACTAGTTCTAATCTTTAGCTAGAGATTAATTATTATACTGGTTGATATTCAATTATTTTTCTTTTCTTTTAAAATGTGAATTCTAAATAAGAAATCACAAAGCGTACTTGTAATTGCGAATAGCATCTTAGTCTTGTAAATCCCATTGAACCACCAGAACTTTTATTAATGCAGGCTGGTGAAAGCATCTACAGGCAAAAGTGACCCTGCAGGAGATGACCACACCAAAGCGCTCTAGATTCTGCTGCTCAAGGCCAGCAGCTTGGGGTTGCTGCTGGAGGTTCAATATCAGCCCCACAGAGACCCTTACAGGGCTCTACTGCTCTGCACTAGGGCACATTTTTGGTTTGCTGAATATATGGTAAGATCCTCTGGAAGGCGCAACCACTCAAGTAATCAGGCAAAATTATAAGGTGATGTATACTAGCTATTGGATCCTTCACAGCTAAAAAAAATCCAGTGGAATTAATAGACCAAAAATAACTAAAGGTCTGATATTTAAGGTATTGCTGGTATTTCCAGTTTATTTTCATTACAAATTCATCTTGATTTTGAGTGTAATTGGTTTATTTTCTCTGACATGTAAACATATTAGATTAAAATGTCCTGATACCGAATGTTATATTTCTGTCTTCTCTGAGCTATCAATTCTATGGCAAAAAGTAAAACAAGCTTTATAAGCCTGCTTCATTGCTTTGCAAATAAACGATTGAATTATTGTAATAAATAATCTAAAGACAAAGAAGAAGGAAGCAGGACATGCCACCACTAAAGTGACCTGCAGACACTCGCAAACATGCATGCACATACATATACGCTGTTACATATAAACCAGTATTATTTAATGGCATATTATCACAGCTAATTTCTTCTAAGTGAATTAACATTAAAAATGCATCAAGCACCATATAACACAGCAATAAAATGAGGACTCCACAAAGAACAACAAATCTTCATAAATATAAGTACTTCTTTGAATAAAGTAACCTGTAGTTAAACATCATGTCTATTTACTCACACATATGTAGGTCCTTGCATGTATGTATGTATGTGTATATATATATATATATTCATTTTCAACCATATATTTACCCTGATTGCACTATGCACACTAATGCTGGTGCATATACATGTATTTCTGTTCAGAAAGAAGTATTTTTTGTACATTTTCAGTAGCTTTCTGTGTATTTTACTAAGCTTTGGGATCAGAAGGATTTGAATTAGCAACGAAAGAGTTACTGCGAGGAACAAGTGGAATGCTGCAATGTGACAACTTTGGTGTTGTGCTTATCATCCTCCTAGGGAGGCACTCGATTACTGAATTTTCAGAACAACCAGCAAATAGCATGTAGTGAATAAACATTAACTATTTTTTTTTTTCAATTCACAAATGTTACATTGTGCTTTGTTGAAAGAACTTATAATAGAAACATGTTCTACTGATGTTGAAATTACATTTCACAAACTGACTGTATTAAGCTCTTTGCTCGAGAAGAGCTGTACAAATGCACCATGATTAAAGTCATGATAAACATGAAAGAGAACTTTAGGGGACATACACAGTATTTATGTACAAGCATTAAACAAGATGCACACAACAGAAATAAAAATATTTTTCTTTATGGCACATTTCTTGTTGTTTTTTTTTTTTTTTTTTTAAATGCATGAAACCATGTACTTGCTTGGCACATGGTACTTGAGTGCTTATTTGGCTCCCTGACTGTGGTAATACAGCTTTTTATATTTTCTTTCTCAAGCACTGTCTGAAGTAGGTAAATATTGCTGTTCCCTCTTATAACAATGATAATATGAAGACCATCTAGAAGTCTATAGCTGACAAAGACTCAAAACTGATTCTCGTAAGACTGCCGTGGAAATGAACTTTACTTCTCCCCTCCCACTGTGGAGCTGCGGGATGAAAAGCAGTCATATTGTCCTGTGGAAATTCTTCAAAGGACAAACGGGCAGAAAATATGATGAAAGACATTTTAGAAAGTGTAAATGCCTAAAATGAGGTCAGTCATTAACTTTATTCCTTAGTGTAGGATCTGATCATCTTTTTAAATAATCCTGGTACTGTTCCAGACAGGAAGGAGAGAAACCAATTGGTTTAGCTGTGCATGGGCAGGCTGGCCCCAGACGGTGCTTTGGGGCAATTTGTCCTTCTTTCCCTAGGTCCCTTGCCCTGTGCAGAACCGCACTAGTCAGACCATCACAGAGCCCACTGCCGGGCTGGCTCTATCACTCCTTGGGTGAGAGCACTTCTTCCTGCTCTGCTGTTAGCTGAGGTCTCTCCCTGGCACCTGCCCTCTCCCTGTAGACCGTATGGCATATATGCATGCCTCTCCTCCATGCCATGCAGGCTTTTGGCATTTAGGATGGGCACCCACCCAGAGTTCCTTAAGGAAGGAGCTTGAAGATGCCCCTGTTCATGCTCTTTCTCTGCTCCCCCAAGCATCCTTGGTAGGTAATTACTGCCTGCATCCCTGCTATGCCCTGTAAATTGCCCATGGTCTGAGCTGTAGTAAAACAGCTAATTTGCTTTTCCAGAATTGTTTTCCTCGTATTAGTTGATCTGTTCTAACATCCCATTGCTCCAAGGACTGCTGGTCCCAGAGAGACTTTGGATTTGATTTCTGATTAGACCAGGCAGATTCACTCACATCTAGTTTTTCAGATTCAGCCCGAGTGACTGTGGGGAGTCAAGGGTGGGAGACCACTTTAGAGAAGTGGAGGTTGTTCCCATGATGGATTGCTAGCACACCTTTTGCTCCCAGAGACAGGAGAAAACTTGCAGTCTGTGCAGATTGTCCAATTCACCCAATAAATTATCAGGTGAGGAAAAGTATCAGCCGTTTGCGTTTTCATTAAAAGACAAGCAACAGTATAAGCTGAAAGTTAATTTCTTATCTGGCTTTGATATTTCCCTAGTATATTTTAAATACACTATTTTTCCTAATATTAAATGTAAGCAATGATCACATCATGTAAAACCCTGTCTCAGCACACTGTTTGGGCAGCAATGATCATATGATCTTCACTTGTTTTGACACTGTTTAGTTTAGCTGTCCAGTTCCTGACTGACAGTGACCACTTAGAAATCAGTGCAAACAAGGTGAAAAATAAAACATTTACACTGAGAATGCTCTGTCCTTGCAGACCAAATATGTCCATTACAAGGAACATTTCACTTGTGCAGTGAAAACAAGCCAAGTACAGCTCACCAATGCTGTAGGTATTTTTGACCAGGTTGTGAACAAGAAAGATCATAGACCTTTTTGCCTTTTGATCTTATAAAATAGATTAATTGTAAGATGATAGAAATCTGAATTAGATCAAATATATGTACACATTATAAGAATTGTGAACTTAAGGATTCTCCTTTATTTAGTAGACAGTACATATTGTGAACAGAACACCATTTTCCATTGTAAACTAACCTGTTGTGAGTTGGATGCACGTGTAAGAAACAGTACTGAAAGGAGCCCAGAATTGAACAGTCTTGGGTGAAAATTAGAATATGCAAAATATTTTCTACAGAAAAGTAGCTCAGATTTTATTTTATTTTTTAATTTATTTTGGCTGGTTAAACGAGACAGAAAGATGCTTCTGGATTTCTTTACTATTTCTAGAAAAACATATAGGATCCACAGGGTTGCTTCAGGGTTCGATAGTGGCTTCAGGTGTTTTGACCTTAGACCGTGTGAACACATTGCAAATTTGCAATTGCTATTTATTGTCAGCAGCCAACAAACTCCCCAGGACAAGTGTAATTAAGGTGTGCAGCAGTGCTCTCCGCTGCCTAAAGAAATTCATTCAGCCTCATATAAGAGACATCAGCTTGTACGGCTTACTGTGGGTAGGAGTAATAATCATCAGCTGCCCACAACTTGGCAAACAACTGAATCCTGCCCGTTAAGGTGTGTAGCCTTTCACAGATCTGGCACTACAGCCCACTTGTCCACTGAGCACCAAAAAGCATAAAAGCATTGCTACTGGAAACAACCTTCCTGATACTTTCTATGCACCATGTCCTCCCACTGCCAGTTCACAAGTCTGAAAGGTAGCTCTGAGTGGTGTTCACAGCACAGGCCCATCTAAATGACAGGGAAGGATACACAAGCTAGAGACTGATGGCCAATGAATTAATACACTGACAATTAATTTCAGGATGTGTTTGTAGATGCATTAGACTGGAAAACTCTGAAAAAAAAAAAAAAAAAGAAAAAAAAAAGGGAAGTAAATATGACCCAGGCATGAATTAAAGAACCATTCCAATGGTTTCTGGCTCTCATCTCTGTAAGAATGTAAAGACCCTCACCACACAGGACATGCTACAGTAGAACTGCTGAAACTGCCTTAAGGAGCTGCTGCCTGTTCCACTCCCCCTCATACCCATTTAGGCTCTCTTTCAGCCTGCTAGCTAAAGCACTTGCACAGCCATGAGAATTGATCCAGCTAAACAGAAACTTGTCTTTTATTTTCTTTTTCAAAAGTGTTTTTCAACCACAAGTATCCCTTGATCTGCACCACAGCGCCGCTCTTAAATGCACAACATGAGTGGAAACAGGTGACCAAGGGCTTCACCAAAATAAGATACACTTTAACCATTTGCCACTGCCACACAACCTTGTACAGTCTTCTCAGATGATGCCACATCTCAGGATAAATGAACAGACATCACCCGTTTTGGTAAGGAAACCAAGATCTGGCTCAAAAGCAAGGTCAGTCCCAAAGCCACCTGACACCAAGAGGAATATCATAGTGGATTTAATAAGCTTTGAGGCCATCCCAGGAGTCCTGCACAGAGGATGGCCATACTTGAGCCCTCCAAATGAGGCCCTCCAAATGAGCCCTCCAAGGTGTCCCTGGAAGAGGTGACGTAGTTCTTAGGGAACGAACATTTCTACAGCAAATGGGACTAACTGTGCTCTCTTGCTTCCTGCAAAGGCAGTTGTCAGAACAGTGATTTATTGGTTTGTTGTGTGAAACTCAAAACAATGATCACCAGAGACTCGGTCTTTTTCCTTAAGAATTGTTCTAAATGACAATCCTTCATGAGATGCGTGGTTAGAATAGGACATGGAAACACAGCAACCTTTTTAAACAATTCAGATGTGAAACGACTGATTTTTTTTTTCCTGACACTGTTTTAGAAACATAAACACAAGAGTCATTTTTCTGACATACTGCCAAGCCAACTGCGGGCTTAGAAAAGTTTTTTAAGAAGTATGGATGTCTTTTCCATGCTCTTCATTATATAACTTGCTTTTAGATAAGTATCACAGAATGCCATACAGCAAGAGAGCCAATTATAAGTTAAGGAAAAAAGCAAGATTTTATACAGAGAGTTTAGAAGAAAAGGTGATTTAATGTCTTGGACTGAATAAAGAAAAAGGGAGTTCTAGATAAATGGCAGAAAAAAAATAATAAAAAGTGACTTCTGACCCCTGAATCACGGAAAAGGACAGAAAGAGAATGGAAGGAAAGATCTGGATTGGATAGGCTATACTGACTGGTGTTTTTATTTTAACTATAACAAAAAATCTTAGTCCTCATTAGAGATAAAAAAGCTCTATTATTCTATAAATGCTGTGTTTTCTAATGGTAGCAAGTTGCACAGGGTAAGCTAAAGCAACAGTTTCTTCATTTCACATGTACTGCAATGGGTGAGCTACTGTATATTTTCATCTCTTTGATTGCAAGACTGTAGCTGAGTGACAGTGCCCTTTCTTCTAAAGCTAACACATTTTAAGAGACTATCCTGAGCTTTGATCAAATGTTGGAAAGTGTTTGCACTGAGACCTCTTTAAGCGGATGAAAAAAAAAAATTGTAAAGCAGTGAATATCAAGTTCTCCTTTGGAGCTTTTTATTTGAAGTTGTCATGGACATCAAAGATGTTGATGAATCAGTTCTTCAAACACCTTTCCCTTCCAGAGGATGTGATTTATGTAGAAAGTAGGAATATGCACAAGAGATATTTTTTTTTCAGACAGCTCATTTATTTAGCATGGTCAGTGAGACATGATATCTTCAGGGTGTTGTTTGGAAAGGAAGGCTAGTCCTCTTTAGGACTTAAGACGAATAAAGTTTCATGGCATTACAGAGTCAGTCAAGAGTACAGACCTCCAATAGGGTTTACGTTAGGTCAGTTTTTCAGAAATATATTTCAAAAAATCCTAAAATCTTGTCACAGTCAAGGAATTTCAGTGCTGAGCAGTCACTTGCATTTCTGAGGTGCAGCTTTATCCTGAAAACTCTCTAGGGATGAAATCTGGAGAAGGTGAAAATTCTCACCACAGGTCCTCTTATATATATATATTTTTTAAAGACTGACATAAGTCATATTTGACAATTTCTGTGACCCTTCAGTATTAGGGGACTCCTAGTATGTTATTCCTTCATATTAACATTCACAGTGAGCTAAATTTTGACTTCTGGACTATAATCTTAGACGATGCCAAGAGAGAGATAGATGATATGAGATTTCCTCATGTTTCTGTATTTTTTCCTTGCTATTACTATCTGAATGCTGCCAACACTACTGGTGCTTTTTTTTCCCCCTAAGCCTTATCCCTTTAAGTGGACACAAAGGAAGAAAAAATTAAAAATTAAAAAGAAAAAAAAAAAGAAAAAAGAAAAAGAAAAGGAAAAAGAAAGAAGAAAGGCCTTATTGGTTATTCCAATTGCTGCATAGCAGTAGCTTATAGGAATAACCTAATTGGTTATTCCAATAAGCTGCATAACTTGTTTGCATTTACTCACCAGCTTCTGTATTCAGTAAAGATCTGAGACCCTTGGTGGGAGTTTCATACAGAAGTGAAATATTCATTATGGAGCAAGAAGTGCAAGAAGGGATGATACACGGTGATGAGAAGTACCCTGAGAAGGCAGTGGAACATAATGATCTGAAAGGGATGTTGCTGGATGAAGCTGGCACTACATACAGACAGACCAGGAGAAAACTCCTATGAGTTTTCACATGCTACCTCACCCAACGTTTTCTTAAATATTCAGTTCAAAGCTCTGACTCAGAACAACTTTAATAATCTTGACAGAGAAGGACAACCAAGGAAAAAAATGCGTATTTGATCCCTTTGCATTTAGCTACACTAAATGTTTCTTTGCAGTGTGTATTGCTTTTTATAAAAAGATTGAAATACTGGAAGGGGAAAACATGAAAATGATTCCAGAAAAACTCTGAGAGGTTTCACTCTGGTAAAGCTTGGAGGGGCCACCTGTGCTGAAAACTGGGGTAAAACAATAAAAATAAATAATAATAATAATAAAAAAAGCTGAGCATGGCCAGGATCCAGAAAACCAAATTAGTTTATGTGGAGCGTTTCAGACAGATTGAAGCATGCAAATCCTACACCCTGAAACTGTCATCCATTTTGTACATGGTAGCAGGTAACTCGCTGCTGTCAGTCACAAACAGTTGGGGCATTCAGCACGGTCTTGCTGTGAGGTGAGATTCCTTCTTCTGTTGCCAAGACAACTCAATAGATGCTAATGGTGTATGTTTGTTTGGCAGCCCTGCTCTATACCACACTGTGGATACTAATAGGGGGCCTTCAGGCATTTCTGAACGATATGAATTTTTTTTTTTTTGCCGTTTTTTAAAGTAGGCATAATATACACATATGTATAAAATGAGCACTGCTGTCCATGGAAAAATTAACAGTAGTGTAAAAGAAAGAAAATGGTTGTAATACATTTAAATGTATGGACTGAGTGAAGGACAGAGTCTGGACTGGAATCTCCCAGAAAGGCAAGAAAGTATCTTGTCTTCATGCTTTTTCCTTGCGTGGACTCTCAATTGCTGGGACTTTACTATGCAATATGAGGGTCTTCCCTCACCAAATAATACCCTGGAATTATTCAGTTGCTTAACAGAGGATAGAAGTTCAATGCTGATAACAATTATAGACACTTGCAAAATCAGAATCAGCAGCAGTACGTGTCCAGCACCCTAAGCAGGCCAGCGTCATAAATGCTTTTCAGATTTTAAATGCTGAAGTCCACTTCTCATGTTTACCACAGTCAAAATAAGCCAGCAAAAACACAGCAACATCCTGTCCTCAGTAGGAGACTAAAGAAGCAAGTTCTAACAAAAACAAGGTAAGTCATGCTGTGGAGGGAAGGAATACATCCCCCACGACTGGTAATGCCAGCGCACTGCATCACTTTCTTCCAGTAAACAAAGTGGAAGCTGAAGTGTACTGCAGGGTCTTAATGTAAAAATTCAAATGTAACACGGGCAGTTTAGATTAAGTTGTTAATAGCAAGAAAACTCTGCAAATGCATTAGGGAATGCATGTTTTTAACTATACAGCTTTTAGAACGAGCTTTCGGCTGCTGTCAGATACCAAGGTTGGAAACATGGGAAGGAGAACAGCTCTGCCCATTGCCCATACAGATTTCTTATTGTTACTGATGAGGATACGTTTCCAGTAGCTAGGTAACCAGAAACACTTTAGCTTAGCAAGTTAGCCTTTGAACACTTCCTTTCTTTTAAGTAGAGAAAAGGTAGGAAAGAAGAAATTGGGTTAATAGATGGCAGCGCCAAAGAGACACATGTACGGCTTTTTCTTTTCACTGGTGAATGCAGCCCTGCAATAAAGCCCCAGCGTTTCATGCCTCCTGGAGCCATTAAATCTCGCTTTCTTCTAGCATCTAGCATCTTCTAGCTGTGGAAGGCTGCTTGGGAAAGTCCTTCACTGAGATTTTCAAAAGCAACAAGTGGATTCAGCTGCCTGTTTAGTCATTGAAGTGTACAGGAAAATGCAAAGAGATCTGCAATTTGACCTTGAGAAATGAAATGCTTTGAAGTATAGGATTTGTTTCACATCAGCTAAGTAAAAACTGTGTATCTGGGCTTTAATTTGGTATTGTCTGGAGCTCTTTTATCTTGCCAGATTTTCAGAGGACATTTATTTTCAAATCTCTGGGGAAAAATAACTCATTTACTATTCCAAACACCTTGAAAAGGGAACAGAATGTAATATTGTGTTTCTGCCACTGACATTAACAGATGAAATAATAATGATTATCTTTAATAAGGACAGAGAAGGGTTTTTTCAGCTGTCAGTGAGAATCTGAATAACTCCATCATACTCGTCCTTGAACTTTTGAGTGTTTTTCGGAGATCAAGATCCAAGCAATTCCAGGGAGCTGTGCATCTTGTGCTAGGCAGGGAAGATGTTCCTAGCAAGCATGTAAATAGTGATGGAGAGATTTCAATGGGGGCATTTAAATGTGTGGCCATTGTTTTATGCAATGCCTTTTAGTTGTATTCTGATAAAAGCATCAAAATGTGTTGGAAAGACATCTCTGCATATCAGTGCTTTTGTACTTTCACCCTTACAAGCTGCAAAGACCATGAATGCTCTTAGTTCTGAGTACTAACTCAGCACCTCTAAAGACACCAACAAATATCTAAGCTATCACTACCATTAGACACCAACAGAAATACTGCTTGACAACTCTCACAACAGCTGTACGAGGCACAGTATGATGCTTAACTACTTGACCCCTGCTTATACTTGTACTCCATAGCTACTGATCTAATATTTGGACAAAGGAGCATGTTGTCATCTGAATTATTATCTTTAATTAAAAAGTCAGTAACTGAACAAAGTTAGCTATTATAAATAAACACAGATTTACCACTAGAAGTAGGTAAGGAAACATATTTATGAATTAGGCAATGAATCTCTCTCTCGTTTTAGGAACAGATATTTCTGTTGCCTCTCCCTTAAACTAAACTGAAGTGCTGAAGAAAGCTGGAGCGGTCAATTAAAATGCTCTGTTTTTAATAGTCGCTTCTTTCTCAGCACTGTTTTTTATAATTCATTTTCCCATATACCCTAGTGGTTCTCTAGAAGAACTTTCTAAGGATGGAAGACTAATATATTACTAGATTAATATATCATTTTAATGTAATTTCTTGTACATACATGCTCACAAGCACTAGCAAGCAGCAAAACCAAACTGGTAATAAGTCCTTAAGATTCTCCTCAGAGAACAGAGGTCAGGCTGTAAACTCAATTTCTAATGGGCTTATTGCTACAGCACACAGAAGTTCCAGTTTCATATTCATCAGCACTCAGATCCACTACCAACAGCACAAGGGTGGGGGAAGGAAGCTGAGAAGTCAGCCTTGCAGAGAAAGTTGTCATCCATGTAGTGGCTGGCAAGAAGTAATTTAAATGGCAATTAGTGTAACAGAGCCAGCCATCTCAGCCTCTACAAGTTAAGCTTATGAGCCACCAGAACATGGATTTCCCCTTTGCTGAAATCAAGGTCAGGCTGCTGTTGTCCTCCTGTAATAACCCCATCCCCACCGCATCTCTGTCCTGGAGGCAGCCCCGGGCAGATGCTCCTTTCCTTTCCCTTCATGAGACATGGAGAAGGAGGGGAAGGAGGTAACAGGGACCCCAGAGCCAGACTGCTTGCCTCAGTCATTCCTGTCAAGTTGTGTTAACAGGATTTTTGACATTAAGTCTTTGGTTAGCTAACAAAGCATTGTTGGAGATGAGAAATGCTGGCTTACTGTTTGGTAAAAGAAAAAAAATAATAAAAATGGTCTCATTGCCTTGCAGCTTCTCCTGCTTCTGCAGCTATTTAATACATATGTAATGTATAATCTATAAAATATTATATTATATAGTATATATAATGTATTATATATACACATAAGAAAAAGAGAGGCATGTTTCTCTGACCACTTGTGTTTCTCTGTGTTACCAGGTCTGCTGCAGATTAGCAGACGGTGCTGTGCAACGCCATAGCTAATCAACAGTAAAGCCAACTTTTTGATTTAATTGCACAAAGAACAGAGAACATCAGGAAGTTTTGCGCCTTTCTACACAAAATGAAATAATTTGCTTGATACTTTGTTACCAGCCCAGATGTCTTCAAATAAATGTTTTCAAAAGGCTCAAAACACTAAGTATTCTTTCATTATAGCAGAAAAACACATCTAACATTCTCTGTGCTATGCTTTGAACTGATATATATATTATATATAGGTTATGACATTTGTATTACCTATTCTCAATTAGTATCCACAATTGGTCTCTAATTGAATGCTCCCTTTTTCTGATGCGTTTCCCTATACATCACCACTGATGCCTTCTCCTTTTGCTCTTGGTTTGTACTTTTTTTGGGCAGACTACTGTGCATCCTGGAAGCACTCCACTGGAAGTTATCCTACAGATCCCATATGGCAGTGAAGCCACAGTGATGAACGCTGAATATGCTCCTATTAAGCATACACCTAACTTTGGGGTGCAACACCTCCTAGTCAGACACAGCACTGACTTCTACTGTCTCTTCGCTGCCAGTGTGGGGAAAGGACAGGGAGGCCCAGGAGCCCTACTCAACCTGCAGCAGCCTTGGGCTTACCCTGATTTGCAGCTGCAGGTTGTCAGCCCCAGCTGCCAGGTGTCATCACACCATAACCCTGTGTGTCCCTACCTGCAAAACCCTGTGTGTCCCTGCAGCCAGAGCAGGGGGGAGAAGTGAGGGGTTGGAGAGGAAACCCCACAGGCCTCTTGCAGACCTTATATTAGCAGGGACATATTGCAAAAGAAGCATTATTTCTCAAGCTCCTCCTCACCTTCCTTTTCCAGTTAGCAACTGGGGTGGCACAGGCCAATCTAGTGGGGTATGGTATGGACAACATTTTTTATCTATCCTAGCAGGAGTAATTTAAAAAAATACATTGAGGATCAGCAGGAGCTGACTGTGCTGTTAAATGTGCCCTGAACTCCAGCTACTAAGAAAGAAATGAAAAACAGTCTCAAAATGTACGCTACCTTCAGTGTAATTCCTAGTGAGTGACTGTGAAATCACTTTACATCAATGTGTTAAAGAGGAAGAGGGGGGCTGCACACCGGAGTATGTGAAAATCCTGGCACTGATTTTTATTCCAGCCCCTGCCCTGCAGAGCCAAAGGGTCCCTGGCAGCAAAGGCTGCTTGTTTTTCTCCATGGCTGGGTTGCACCCAAGGGAGCTGGCCCTGCTCCTGTCCCCGAGAACCCCATGACCAAGGTGGGGCTGTGCCGGCCATCCCTGTGGGGTGCCCACGGGGAGCTGGGGGCCCTGCGGGCTCAGCTGGCTCAGGTCCGGTGCCCGCCATGGGAAGGGGTGGTACAGCCACCGGCTGGCTGCATCCTACACATGCCCTATCCACATCTGGGTACACCGAGCTATGGGCGCCTCGTGCTAGTTTCAGCAAGACACAGCGAAGGAAGTTACACAGCATGTTAACACTGACTTAAAGTGCTCTTTCCTTGGGAATCTATAAGAAGTGGAAGCTCTGACTCCAGCAATATGGATATAAACAACAATTCTCTCCCCTCTATACTGCATGCCAGACATTGGTACAGATTCACTAATGTCAGCTCCATATTAGCGTGCAGGTCATTGCAGAAGTACCTGTGCCATTTGTGTGCTCTCTAAGCCCTATGAATTTCTCTCATAACTGGAAGAAAACCAATCCCTTAGTTACACGTGGGTATGTTAACTGGAACGAGTGGTTCAAGCTTATTATTCGTTTAGACGTCTTTTCAAAGTAGCAATATAATGGAATATTGACTGTATATGAATTGAGGGAGAGAATAAAGGCCAGTCATGACCAAATCATTGAACTTTGCTGAATCAAGTTTTGATCAATAATGTATTAATTTACAGCCTTGAGCAGAAACCTTTTCCCTTTTTTTTCCCTCCCACACTTTCTGTCTGTTTTTCTTTTTTCTTTGTCTCTCATCTCCCAGGATTTCAAAGGGCCCACATCATGGTCCTATGCAATGAAATGGAGGCAGTGAAATTGTGAAAGGTTACCAAATTGTAACTTTTCTATAAAATGTGTTATTGTGTTGCTGTGAAAAGACTTTTTAGTTATTGCAAGATACTGGAGAATTGTGAGTGAACTTTGGAGCACTCACCCTCTTATTATCAAACTACCAGCAAACACTGTCTTTTCATCTGTTGCCGTCTGCCTTAGCTGACACCTTTCATGTCCCAGTCAAGCTGTATGACTCTGAGCTCTAGGCGCCCTCCAGAAATACTCGACTATATATTTTTGGTTTATTGGATTCTGAAAAATATATTTTCTATTTGGTGGTAGCACATAAAATGGAAGGGATTATGTTAGATACCATTTTGCATGTAACAACGCGCTTAGTTATTATGGAAATTAACAGTATTATTTTTAATATTTTTATATTATTTGCCAATTGTTTTCATGTAAAAATGAGAAATCCTGAAGCTTCACTGGGATTTAAGAAATCCTCTATCCTGTATGTAACTCCGTGTGTGTACAAGTCATTTTGGTTGCCAATTAAGAAAGCTCTGGAGAACATGCTTAATCTTAAAAATATGTCCCTGTTTATTCAAAGGAATAATGTGGGCTTAATGTCAAAATAGTGTCTTTATACTTTCTGACCAGGAAGGGGACTCTTCCTATACTTAGCTATGTAGCTCCAGTTTATCAGTGCACGTTATCAGTGTTTTTGTTTGTTTCTTTCTTTTCCTTGGAAACAAAGAACTCTGAATAATTCCCTGATCTGTCTTTCCACTTTGGACTGTAATCTACCTGATGTCTATAATGTGTTACTATGTAATGGAAATATCTAATGTGAGGCAGCCTGGTGCCACTATAATACAAGTAATAAACAGCAATAGCTCATAATACAATCTAATTGTTTTTTTCTTCCTACAAATAAAGTCAGTAGCAAGGTATTACATTAAGGTGCAAAAAGAGAGAAAAAGATACATCATGGTTCATACATTTTCATAATTACTTTCATGATGAACTGCGAGTGTCCTAATTTATGTGATTACATGATCAAGTGAAATGGATCTCTTTAAAAACAGTGATCTGCAATTACTGGAGACAAAACTGCACTGCATTCACCATGCATATTTCAGCTTGCCATGAACGAGATTTCTTTAATGCATTTTAGTCCAAACATCTTGCTTAATCATTTTGCACAGGATTAATAACTGTTAGAACAAAATAGGAGAAGTGGAAAGGATTCTTTCACACAAAATACCCCATAATGTATGTGTATTTTTAATTAATATTATATCCCTGTAAATATAATTAGAGTTGTAGTTCACTTTGAAGCTATTGGAGCTGTTCTCATCACACAGTCAGGCTAGGAATACATTTATGTACAAACATCCATATGGGAAATTATCCTGACCTGGTAGTTCTTTTCTCTTTATCCTATTTATCTAAAATAGCTCCCAAACTCTAAGTGCAGAAATGAGTCATGTGGAGAAGATATCCCTGAAGTATTCTGGTGTTCTGTTGCTGGTCACAAATACATTTTTAATGTCAATTTTCTAAAACATTGTGCCAAACACATGATGAAAATGGCATTTTTCAGGATACACAGGACTCTGCATTTGAGGAAAGGTGAAAGCAATTAGTACAGTTTGAATCCAAAGCCAGACGCTCAGACAAGACGTGCCTTGCCATATTCTTGGGCTGTTGGGAATTCACAGAGAGCTGTGTTCAAGTATTTGGTGAAGCTGAAAGCGGGACAAAACTCATGTTTTGACATGGCATGAGGACATTGATTTCATAAGTACAATCCCTCCTTTCAAAATATGGTGTTGCTGTTTGATTTGAATACAAAATATTACTGAAAGGGAGAGGGAGTGGGACACCTCATCTGAACAATAAGAAAATCTGATCTTTTGCCCAGGGGTGCTGACAAAAGCAGCAATGGAGGCAGTGAGACCCTTCTGGGATATACCCTTTCTAACGCCAGGTGTCCTCAATGCAGTCATCCTGGGAACTTTTTATACTTAATGGCACTTCTACAGAATGATTCATTAGACCTAATTTATACAGCTCTATTAAAGTGACACGTATCAGCACCTAGAAGGCCAGCTCCTCTCCACTTTGGATGAAGCCAGGATGGCTGTTTCAATATAAGCAGTGCAAATGTCATGCTTGGTCAGACGAAGCAAGTTTCTCTCTGTGGTTAGCGTTTTTCCTATATCGCAAGAGAAAATGAACCACTAGAAGGACCTCCACAGAGCATATCATTATCACCTTAGAGCACAACAATTTACAGAGGTCTGTCTGGTATTTCAGAAACATTTTCAAATGTTTTTACTAACTTACGATAAGGTCAACATTCTTGATTTTGCGATTAATGCCTCATGCTAAGATTAATTCACTCCTGCCTTACTCTGCTTTGCACTTCATGCCATGCCGTAAGTATGTTTCATCCAGACGCCAGGCTGCTGAAAGGAAGTATGCCTGTGAGGAGGGCTCCTGAGAGCACCTGGACCAGGCTGGCTTTTGGCTTTGTTTGCTTTGGGAGGGAGGAAGTATTCCATTCATCAGCTACAGGACTGTTGGCTATTGCCAGCCCTTGCAGAGGCTGCTCACAGGTTATTCTCCTGGCCTCCCTGCACTCTTCCAGTTATGCATCAATACATGGGAGCATCAAAATCCAGTCCTTGTTTTTTACAAGATATTTTGAGAGCCTATTACTGAAAGCACAACAGAGAAACAGACCATTACAGTAAAAAGCTCGCTGGTGGTAAAACTCCATACTGACTGCACATTGCAATATGTTGGAAAAAAGGCAAAAAGGTTTTGTTTCATCTGTGTGATTTAGTAAATAAGATGCAGTTTGTAAAACCTGACAGTGAGTCTGGTTGATACAGTGGTAGTGCTGGGTAAAGAGATTTCTGCTATCATGCTAATGCCTACATCTTGCATTTAGTAGATTGTTATTGCTTGTATGAAATACAGGTCATTAGAAAATAATGAAAGCATACGGGAAACAGAGCCTGAACACAAAAGGAAGAGGTAAGAGAAATTCAGAACATGAGAAAAGCTGTGAAAAATAATAAGATCATTCAATTGTATTTTCTTCTCTTTAGCCAATGTAAATCTACATCTTCTTCTATGGGAAGGAGGCAAACAGCCATTGTAAAAGTATAATGACAGAAGAGTTTTTAAGTGAGATTAACCACCAGAAAAGCAAAAGTCATTGGAACAAAACAGACCCCAAAGGCTAACATGTATCACTGGCCCTAAACCCCAACAAAACAGCCATTTGTTAAATTGACTTAGAGCCTCCCCTTACAAAAGCCCTACTTCCCAGCAAGAAAAACAGATATAATACTTTCCCTGGGGAAAGCGAGACAAATGCCTTTTTCTTGCTTCACTGTAAGGCATGCAATGCCAAAAGGAAGATGCCTTACAAATGTTTTCTCCTCTAAAACTAGTGTCATACTGTAACACCTCTAATTTGACTTTCTCAAGATTCTGGGAGCCAGGGGGTAATTTACTGAAAAGAAGGTTGATCAAAAAATGTTTGCTATATCAAATACTACAAAGCTGTGACCCAGCAAAAGCTAACTCCTGCCATTTTAGTCACTTTTCATCTCCTACTCCTTGGGTCAGTCTCATCTCGTAACTCAGCATGTCAAGTACAGTGGGAGATGTTTGTTGGCCTTGCCCATTCAAAGAATAGAATTTTAGATTGAATGCCCACAAGACACTAGAAAACAGAAGAAAAAAAAAAAAAAAAAAAGAGTATTCGCAGGCTAAAGCTAGCTAAAATTCCAAGACGTTTTCTCGTGAAATACTGCCTTCAGTCCTCAACTCCATGAGGTAATATAAATATACTGCTTTGAATAGTTGTTATTTTACACCTCCAGACATAATCCTGAAAATGGAGTTATTTTAGTTATTCTTTAAATAATTGCAATTGCAGAGAGGACATAAATATGCTAGTGGTGTGCAATGAAATCTGAGATTTGACATAGATCATATATTCCCAGTGGAGAACATTGCAATTGATTTATTCAAAATGCAACCTATCATTATAAGTCAAGGACTCTTAGAAACATGAGAGTTTTGAATTAAAATGTCATTTTTCTCCTTTAAAAGTAGAAATTAACCATCCTTCTTTTCCTATGTATAATATGGATTGATCTACACAAGTTTTTTATGAAATAATGGGCTTTGATGAAGACAGTTGCTTGTTAGGATTGTTGTAAACTCATTGTGCTAGCGCCCTAAGCAAAATTGGCTCTCCATTGCTAGGAAAAAAAAAAAGCAAAAAAAAAAAAAAAAGCTCTATTTTCTAAAACAAGGAACTGGCATATTTTAATTTATCCACAATGGTTCTATATAGTGAGAGTAACTTGTGGAGTGGTCTATGTTTAAAAATTTAGGTAGCTCATTCATATGAAGGGAAGAGTGGTCCCATGATGAACATACTAATTTAAGTCTTTAAGAGAGCTACATGCACATTGTTGCCATGCTTCTGTTTCACTTATGATCTGAAAAAGGGATTGGTGCTTAAAGTCTGAGAGGTATGACTAAGGTATTGAAACACAGAACTACAATTCTCACAACCTTGTTTTGATCTCTGAAGGAATTTCATGTCATTGTCTCATAAGAATTATTGAGCAAAGGCTACTTCCAGACACTTTTCACTCACCTTCAGAGTTTGTGTGAAGCAGTGATTGGTAAGTCGGTAATGAACATAAGGAAATTTCAGAAACTGACAGACTTTTTGGAACACTTTCACTGGAATGTCTAGTAGCGTTTTAAAAACAATTAAATAAAAGATAAAAGACAACAGAAGATAACTAATTCTTTGGAATTTGTTTTAATTTCAGGTATTTTGCTTAGCTTCCTGTGTTAACATTGGTTAACACATCTTCAATGTATTTCAATTTTTGGTATCAGAACTATTATTATTTTTTACAGTTTCCTTACAAATGTTCAGCATCTCCTTCAAATGCTGAGAACTCAGAAGACTGGATTTGCTTTTCCAAGTACATTATTATGAGACACAGCAAATCATTATTAGAACTCTAGTCCTATATATTTTTAAAATAGTACTGCGTAACTGTTCTGGCAAATGCCATTGCTGTTGTCTTAGGTCTTGAATGGGCAGTATCTCAGTTTAATGGGCTCCTCATAAACCAGTCATGAATTTAAAATTAATTTTTATTCTACATTTCTGAGGTCATTTTAAACTTCTGGTCCAATGAAGGCAAAGTCTTTTTCTTTTCTAAGAAGACTTCTGAGGTTTAAATTGTACTCATTTTTGTAAAAATTAATCACCAATTACTCAAATTTTGGGAAAACCTATTACTAAATAAGACAAAATAAATTCAAAATTGTCAGGTAAACTTAGCACTTTTACATGTACCTACATTAAGCTTTTAGAAGCTGAGAGCCTAAACATTAGGATTTACAGAATACATGCACATCAGCATAGGGATGGCCAGTTGGAGATGTCTCTGCTCTGAGGTCCAGGCTGGGCCATTTGCTGTCTTCATTTCACAGAGACAAGAAGTGCACAGGCATGTGGCACTTTCAGAGAAATCTGTATGGCCCTGGGGTCTTTTTTTCTTTACTCCATTTTTCAGTAAGACACAATATCCTAATTCAGTTAGGTTATGTTGAATACTCTACCAGTGCAGTTGGTTTTCCAGAGATTTTTGGTAATAAAGAGTGATGTACACTGAAGTAGACACACATTTTTTCTTGGCTGCTGTTTGGAAGAATAATCGTTTATATAAAACATATTTTTCAGGTTTTTCCCTGTGAATTTTTTAAGGATTCCTTTCACCATATGTAGAGACAAAGAAAGCAAATGATGCTGACAGCTATTGGCCTAGAGAGGTTAATCTCTTTTAAATGAAATGTGAGGCCAGACCTTTCTTGTTAACTATAAAATATTATTCCCACAGGTTTTCTTATTTCCAGTCTTAAATATCAGGTTTTCACTTAATTGCTTGAGCATACTTAGGCTGAAGACACTTATTCTGAAGAAATGTTATACATTCCTATTGTTACACTTATGTACTGTACACTTCATTCATTTAGAGCTGATAAGGCTTTAAGAAGATTTCTATGGAAGACCTTGTACTACAAGGTCCAAACCATTTTTCTGTATACTTAGGATTATCTTCTACGACTTTCGTGTTATGCTTTTATTGATTTCATGTTCCTGAATAATCTTAAAATCCATGTTGGGATTCCTTTGCTTATTCAATTATGCATAAAGTTTTGAGGAAATATGCTTTGATTTTTATAGGGAGGTCATTGTGTACCACGCATTTTGTTTCTCATTTTGAGATACTGAATGTCTTGGCGATAAGATGTGAGCATACTAAAAATCAAAACAACAATTTGAATTGTGACCCAATGTAAAATTTAAGAATGTCAGGCTGTATGAGATACAGAAACTGATATTATAGCAGTTAGGCAGTGGGTATGCATGCACTTTTAACACTAGGGAGACAACCAAAAGGCAACTCAAAAGAGGATACTTCCATTTTAATCTACTTGTGTTTACATTTTCATACATTCTTACACAGTATACACTACCCTGCTGTAAATTGTTTATGATGCTTTTATTTGCTTTTTATTCATTCTTAATATACGTAAAAATACATGCAACTGTAAGAAGGAATCCACACAGATAGTCTCTCCAAGTGTGAGTATGCAGGGCTGAATAGCCTGGCAGGTGAGAAATCCTTTCTACTTTTACCTGATCACTTTGAGTACAGAATTGTGCAGACCCCAAAGAAGGTGCACCATCACAGAGCCAGACGAGGGCAGAGTCTTAAGGTTGCTCTGTGCAGTGCATAGAAGTCAGGTAGTTGATTTCAAAGCTACCCAGGGGTGTAAGCTTACAGACATATTCTATACAGAAGCCTATAAAACCTTGCCAATATATGAAAAAATAACTAAACAACCCCAAAGACATCCATCATCAGAAAACATTCAGCATCTCAAAGGTATAGGTCTTATTCTTTATATGTACATACCCTCTTTTAATACTTTGCATTTTGATCTGTTTTGGAATTATGTTTCATTATGAATATTCTGTCTTTGATTGATAGTTGGAGCTGACACTGTTAATTAGGATTTTGACCTCACTTCCTTTGAAGCCAATGACAAAACTCCTATTGACTTCAAATAGCACAGGATAAAGCTTTCAAGAAGAAGCTTTTATTGTACTCATACCAAATAAATTGCTCATACCTAGACACTGCTGAAAGATGAGTATTCATAGAAGACACTGGAAGTCAAAGATGTCTTGCATTTTGCTACACAGGCTTCAATTTCAAATGTTTTCAATATTGTATGTTGAAAAGATAGCTAGTTTCAAAATGCATATATTTGTCATTTGGAATAAGATAATTGCCAATTGAAATTAAACCATTTCACAGAGGTATGTTCATTTTGTGTTACTATGCATTCCAAAATATCATGGACATTTTGCTACTGGCTTCTGTAAGTCCCAAAATTCATTCCAAAAACCTGACAGATTTATGGAAAGCAGCTTATGCACCTCCCTCGCCCTCCAGCTCCATAGAACAATACTGTATTTATAACATCTTGTTTCCTGCAGGCACATACTTCCTTTTCCACGGAAGGAAAGAGGTTATTAACAATGACCCTACTGTGATGTGAATGAAGGAGAACATCAGCAGGACAATTAATTCTTCCATGAAGAAAAAGGAAAAGATGTAAGACTGACGCATACAATGCACTTCCTATGAACAAAACTGGTGGGGTATGTTCAATGGGACTGGTGTGGAAAATACATTAGTAGATACTTTGAAGTGTGGAAAAACTGGAGACATTCATATAATGGGGTTGCAATGATATATACTTTTTCCACATCTGAGCTGGCACCCACAGATCTCACCCTGCTTTGGCCTGAGCCACAGTTCATTTTCCACACAGCTGTGTACTTATGCTACTTTGTGGGGTTGTTACAGTACAGTGTAACTCAGAGGCAGGTGCAAACAGGGAACTTCTAAGATCCTTGAGGAGAGAATGGGCATCTAAAGCAGATTTATTCATAATGACATACCTTAAAGTACGGAGAGAAGAATCATTTATGTGTAAATTGACTTGTAGAGTTTGCATGTATAAACACTATTATGTACAACTCTGTTGTGAGTCCTAAGTGTGAGTCCTCTCCCACTCAGAACAGCAAGTCTCAACATCCCAACCCTAAAATTAATATAGTATCAGGTTTTATGCAAGAGTTATCTTCCAAAGGATCACAAATCATTTAAAATTACACTGACAAGGGTAAGGTGATTTATTTTTTTAACTACAGTATTTCAGATTTATTGGAATATATTTGGGATTGTTCTGTCACAGTCAGCAGATGTCAGGTATCTAGTGATCTTCACCAATAGGGTTTTGGGTCCCTGATAAATCATGCCTGAAATTAGCCCTAGAGGGAGGCATGCCTTAGAGAAGCTAGATAGCTGAACTGCAACAGCCAGCAGATAATCCCTTTTCCATGTTGTGGATTTGGCATGGTGGCTTAGGAACTTCACATTTGATACTCCTGTATACTTTTGCATTTTGTTCTCTCCAGATTGCTTTTTGACACTGATACAACCCATGCCATATCCAGGGGCAGTTATAGCCTGTGTCAGCCTACACGTTTAAGAGGAAGAGCATCTACTTCCACTACAGCCTATATTTCTCTCCTGCAAACAGGTACAGGACCAGATGTAGAGAGTAGATAGTCGTTACCACCTACCACATGGATATGATTAAGGAAATAATCGTGATCTGCACTGTCCAAGTTACAGCCCTACACTTCCCAGATGAGTTAAATTAGTACAACTGTGGCCTAATTAAACCACATCTCTTGTATCTTAATTTTCTTCTGGTATATCTGGTTCAATCGGCTTCTGCCAGTGGATTTACATTTCCATTTAGAGTATCACACCAGCCTTGCAGATCAAAGCGGACATTTATCATAGGCCTTTTCAATGAATAGTTATGTTATAATGGGATTCTCAAAAACTAATTTAGAATACACCAGCTTACATAGATCTTGTTTTCATAGCAAGTTGCTTTTAAATAAATGTCCAATAATGCCAAGAAAATGAATAATGAATTTGCATAAAATGAATTTTTAAAGTCTTCTAAGTGCATTCAGAAGTACATTTATTTGATGGGACATATGAGGGGATTGGAAAAAAAAAAAGAAAAGTCTCTTCTGCCTATAAAGATATATGGTGGTTATCAATTAATGAGAAAAGATGTGTAGTATTATACAGTTACTGATAAAAATTTAAGAACAACAGAAGTCAATGATAAAATAATAGCTAGATCTGCTTAGATTATTGTCCAGGGAAATGTAATTGTATTGTTGAGTCAGTTTTAATTTCCATAGTACTTAAGCCCATAACAAAGAAAAAAAGAGGTTGATGAAAACATGAATGGAAGGATGTAGAATTACCTTATGAGAGTGTATGAACACTTTCTTAAGGTCCTGACCACTGTGTTTTAATGGGTTGTTGATCAATTTTCTACTGGAAAAAAAAAAAAAAAGTGCCATACAAGTTTGCTTTGGGGGATTTTTCATTAGTTTAAGATGTATGCAGCACAAATACTTTTGGTGTTTAATAGTGTGACTGAAAATAAGTAAGACAAAAAGCTACCGCCATGATTCAACACCTGGATCATTAGCTTGCTCCCTAAATAGGATAGGGGTTCAGCTGAACTTTGTATGAAGTATGAGTGTACTGTAAAAATCTTAGTAAATATGATAAATCTCCAATAACAAGAATATCACAATGTCATTATGATTAGTGTAGTTCTAAAACAAACTGAAATGGATGCTCCAGGATAACATGAGTGTATAATTTAGTTGCACAGATTTAACTTATAAATTGCAAGCTAATCATAATAGTTTACCAATCCTATACCTGTGGACTTCCAGATATGTTACAAAATATATTATTATTATGACTACTTATGACCTTAGAAATTTTCTGTTTCTGCTGTCGTAGAGCTCTTATTTTTATATTACATTTATGTTTCTTATCTTAAAATGGGGATAGGTTTTCACAAATAAAAATATTTAGCTTTTTCACAGTTGGAAGATTGACAACAGGTTAGAAACAGTCAACAGAGAAATTGATTTTTCCCACCTTTATACTAGTACTCCACTCAACTTATATCTCTAGGTCCTATGAACTGTGTGTGCAGCATGGGCAGCCTCTGCTGTGTTTTGTAGCCAAAGACCTACTTCAAAGAAGGCTTTGTTGAAAGATATTTATGGTGGACAATATTTTATAGCTGAAACAAATCTCTGTATAAAGTTGATTGTCCATAATGGACAAGAATTGGGATAGATTAGCTGTTTACTTTTCATTAGGTATCACACCAGCCCAAAGTGCAGGCCACAGCAGTGTCAAGTGGTAATGTGTTAAGCTACAACTTTCACCCACTGCAGAAACTTCTCTGACTTTTTTTTTTTTTTTTCTGTCTTACCTGAATATCTAGAAAAATAAGAATAGTTTTCAGAAGGAAAGCAGAACAGAGATCTTTTAAGAACTCCAGTGACTTGTTTTTAAGAGAAAGAAAAGCAACTAATGGTGAGTGAGTTCCTTGTTGTGTGCTAATAGTTATTATACCCATGAGACCAACATTGTTTAATCTAGTTGTACTACTAGAAGATTAGAAGACTTGACTAACAGATCCATTCCCAACACACCAAAGAGACTAGCAGACTTTAACAAGAAGCTAGTGAAACTGCTTTGAAGCACTCCCCTATATAGATTAATTTCTGATCACATATCTATATTGTCAGCATAAATTTCCCCAGACCTTTGCATATGTGTAAATAAATAATGTAATGTTTACTTATACTAGGATCGATTATAGCTATTACTCTTTCTGCAACACAATGAGGGGATAAACCAAGGTCTTCCAAAGTGATTGGTAAAACTATATTTTGTGATATCTAGGAGCCCTAAAGAGAATATAAGGTTAATATTTAATTCTTGAGAACCAGGACTATCTGAAAGAATACTAAATTAAGCATCAAAAGAAGCAATCATAATTATTACTCTTTAAAAAAGAAAAAATCTTGACTCACGTGACTGCAGGGTAGATATCATCACAGCTGAGAATACTCTATAAATATGAAGTTCCTGAGCCTCTTGAAAAGTCTGCAAGGTAAGAAACAGCGACACTGTAAATTTTACTGTGTAATTCTGCTGTGTACATATTCATGTACAATACTGAATTGATAATGACACCGCTTTTGCATCTGGTTAGTCATGCTACAAAGGCTTAGGGGGAAAAATGTATCATCAGGGATGAATTTCCTGAGTGTTTTACTTCTGCAGCATTAGTGGCACTTCTGAAGACTCAAATGGGATTATTCTTTAGTTATTTCAAATGCCAGGCTTCCAACACAAACCAAAGTAGTAAAAGTATATTCCTCCATTATTTCCAAAACACAAACTTATCTGAAATTCATTTTCAGTTAGAAAGAATTTCATTGTAAACTGGTCATTCTACATGTATCCAAGTTTATGTTCACTGAATTCTATAGAGCTACTATTCCCTAACAGTGCTAGAAATGCTGAAGTAATGTCTGAGGTGTACAAGAAATCAGAGCTTCTGTTTTCAAACCATATGAACTGGCATAAAACATCAAGTTAATATTCAGCTGCTATATTTATTATAGATGACAAGAGATAATAAGGTGTTATTAATACATAATAAGTATCATATATTAGGAATGTAATGAAGATGCAGTCTCTGACTTTAGAACCAATTAGATCATTCCAATGTTTTAAGCTGAAAAAATTGCCTGAATTTTCCTAAGAGTTCAAAAGGAATAAAATCAATATTTCTTGAATATTTTGTTTTGTAGATCTGCTCATAACGTTGCCAATCTTTCTTGTGAATCTCAGTAGTACTTTATAACTGAACTCCTAGGGACACATGAATATATCACATACCCGTCTTTGAATTTAACAAAAGGATGTTTTTGCAAAAAGGAGGAGTGAATATGGGACTGTACCTGCAGCCTAGGAGGTTTGAAAGCCAAAAGGTGAATTCAAAGCTATGCACACACTGTGCATAGACCAGCCTTCTGGAAGCCTGTTTGAAATCATTTTTGTGCTTGGAAATAGCAGTGCTGTGGATGATTTAGAATACCCTATTTCCTCACTTCTTGCTCCTTGAGCAGATTTTTCAATATTTTCTTTCATTAACCTTTAATTAAGATTTTAAGACTTTGTAGCTCATTGGAGCAGCTCCAGGTTCCACTAGCAGGTAAATATTAATATTATTCATCATTGTCATTCAAACCCAATATTCTCTTCTATCTCTGTTGTGTGTTCATATCAAAAGAGTATCCAATTGAAAACGTTATATTTAATTAACAACTTAGTTTGCCTGTGGTAGTTCAGACTAAATATTGAGAGGAGGATTTACCAAGTTTACTATCTTGACAAGCTGCCGAAAAGGAAGATGCTGCCTGAAATAAGGCCAATAACAGAAAACCTGTGATGGGCTAGAGTTTACTGTTGATAATAACTGTTACTATCACACATTAATAAGCACAATTATTACCACATGACAGCCATTAAGAATAGCAGCATCTCACACTATATAGCATCATTATTCATTTTGTGTGGTGATCAAGACATTGTAAAATAAATCTTGTCATGCCTTAGCCACAGATGCACCTAAATGTTATGTGAAGACAGAAATTAAAACAAACAAACAAATAAACAAAAACCAATAACGCCATCCCTGTTCTCTATTAACTCTATTATACATGAATAGAAATATCTGGATGTGTGCTTTTGTGCACTGGAAATATTTGTTGGATCTTGAAGAAGAGTAACAACCTTAATTTAGGTTATACAGGTCAAGGCAACTGAAAATGCACCACAATGATCCAGTGTTTCCTTCAGCAGGGGAGTGACAGCTTCCTTCAAGCATGGGCTGCAGCTCTGCTAGAACAGTCTGGCACTGGTGGGAGGTGAGAGGGGAAAAGCGACACAGAACATTGCAAAGCATCTCCATACCTACGGCAAAGAATCCCATAGCTTTTTCTGTCATTGTATCAAGTGGATGTATCTCCTCCTGTACCCACTACCAAGGATGCTGAGGAATGAAAGTTATAAATAAAAACCTGCAAGGAAGCCAAGGAATCTTCTGCTGGTGCTAAAAACATCTGAGATACTGCAAAGCTACACAAAGGGAACACGGTAATTTAAAGCAAGGTACAAAAGGACTATAAAGGACTATGGAGAGTTTCAGAAGTCTCTTGCAAAACAAAGGTCTCACTCTTCCGAATTGACAACATTCATCAGCATTTTTTTTTTCTACACAATTTAAAAATGAATGAGTTGGCTTGTTAAGATCAAACAAGGGAAATGAGGTACTATGTGTTTAACTTTGCTTTCTCTGCTGTCTATGCAATTATTAATCCAGTGTAGGAAAAAAAAAATATCTTTAAGTAAACCAAGACTCATGTCACTTATTAGGCCACGATATACTTTGAATGGTTATTTTTTACTTTTGATTAAAGGTTTTGAAACATTTTGAATAAGTGAAATTCTAACTCATACCTGCAAGCACTTTTCTTGCAGAGTAAGGGAAAAACCATAAAAGCATGGTAGCTTCTGGATTCCCTAAAACTCCTCCTTTCATGAAAATTACAGTGGCCATCTAGTAGAGTCTATGCACCGAATAGAGAGTCTGACTGTTCCAGGATCTGCTTTTCCCTCTATTTGTGGAAACAGATGCCTGGGGACAGCTTCTGTCATGAGAAATAAACCTCACCAGCCAAGTAAAAGTGGACAAGCAGGAAGCACATTAAAATGAGCGTCTTGCACTCTGAAAGGAAGGTACCAGGAGTTGATCCTCACTTTCTACGGCAGACGACATCATGCCTGTTAAATGAGCATTTGGTTAATAACACCTTATCTCATCTCCAGAGAACCTGTCTGGACAACATGACTGCTTTTTACTTGATAGCAGCGTTATTCTCTGGTGTAAAGAGACAAATGGTGTTCTGCACAGGCAGAGCTTAGGCTACCCTTGAGACAGAGCTTCATTGCCATTTAAATAGTGGGTTTGTTTCTGAGGGTTTGCATACATGGGAGCTCCTTCTCCTTCAGGAAAATGCAGAGCTGCCCTTGTGTGCCTTGTGCCTTCTTCTTCAGAGGAATCCTTATGCCTGTTTTAGTTTGGGGTGCCCTGAGCCAGTGCAGAGCCCCACCAGCAGCCCGCTGCTTGGACCTAGCAGAGCACTGTCTGTGGGGTTTGTGCTAGAGCTTCTGAATGATTGGGCTCATAACCACACTGAAAGCTTCCTGGAATAATATTATCTCATTTTTATAGCATACAGTATATCTAAGAAATAGGCTGTTACAAATGCAGTTTATGTATTTAACATTGGAAACTAAAGTGGGTTTGCAGGGTTGTGAACAATAATCCATCAAGTCTTTTAAAACTACGCCTGGTTTAAGTTTGTCTGAAGTTTCCTTTAAGCCCTCTAAAGCCTTTGAAAAAGCTCCTAGTTTGTAGGCAATGAGCAGTGAAGTCTGATGATCAACAGCAACCTTCTCTATTGCTGAAATGAACCAGAAGTACATAATATATGACTAGCCAGGGTGTCTGGCTTTTAAACTGGTACCAGCAGGAATTACTCGTCCCTTTGGAGGGACAGATAACATCATAGCTGAGATTTGTAAATCTATCCGTTGCTCATCCCTCAGTGCAATTTGTGCTTCTCTGGTTTTGTGTCTAGACCCTCGTGAGCAGAGAGCCCAGCTGGCTGAGCATTAGTCAGCTAATGTCATTCTTGGCTCCGCAGACTATGTTTTATCTTGAAATGCCTGTGAAAAAGTAGACAGTGGGAGCTAACCTGTACTTATCAAGGCTGACACGGCAAGAAGAAATTCTGTTGAAGGAAGACAAGGAAATTTAGCATGCAGATGACAGACAAAAGATATATTAAATTCCCAGGGTTGTGTGGCCAGAGATGTCTCTCTTTCTCTGACAGATTCCCATTTGTTGTGTTGCTTGTTGCCCTTTTGACAGTAATTTGTAGCTTCATGTCGGTCATTCTCAGGCCTGCTGCTGACAGGCACAGGAGAAGAGGGGTGCAGAATATTCTTCGTATCATTTCCAGGCTCCTGGGTACTTCCCAAGGAAGAAAGCGTAGCAAGAAATCAGCTCTGGCCTTTTTCTTCAGAAAGTAGTGCTTGAATCACATGGGGAGGGAAAACAACTGTTTTTTTTTTTGTTTTTTTTTAATTTCACGCGCACATATAGATACACACAGACACACACAAAACCACATAGAAGCAAGAAAGATATGCCTGCAGGGTTCAGGCTGAGTTGAAGAACAAACTGTTTTAATGAATATTTTGATCAATCTTGCCAAATTGATTTAGAGTGTGAGTGCAGTCTGGGAATTTTTCTCATTAGTACTGAACTTCATGATAGAGGAACATGGAGTGGTGAGCTCATTAGTATCAGCCTGCCTGTGTCTGAAGGCGTACATGATGACAGGATGACACAAGTGACAAGAGACAGGGGCTGTGGTGCTGCATGTTAAAAATATCCCTCGCAGTGCTGCTCTGAAATATTAATTTTACTAACATAGTTCTTACAATCAGTTATGTCGAATTAATAGAAGAATGAGGTGATTTGAAAGTCTTTCTGTAAAAGGAAATATGTCGGCTCCAGCAGCACAGATAGGAACAACCAGCGAAGCATTTGCCTTGCAGTACAACGCGTTTGTTTCGTGAAGGCTGCTGCAGAGGCATTACATGGGCAAACCCCACCCTTGCTCTCCTCTGCTGAGCAGCAAGACACAGAGTGCCAGACAGGATTTACCTGTGAGATATTCATCTTCTTAATAAAACGTTGTTGCAGAGAGGTAAATGAACAAAAATACCAGCAGGGATGAGGCCCACTGAGCTGTGGTGCTGCATGGGGCTGGCTCCCACCTCGCCTTCTCCCGAGCACAGCCAAGCCGCAGAGGCAGCCCCAAGGAAGCCTGGAGGTGACTGCAGAGCTCCCTGCCAGCTGAGCTTCTCCTCCTTACCCCTGTGAGACCGGCTGCGGCTTACGGCCTGACCGACTGGAGTTTATGTCCTCCATAAAAGCACTTTATGCTCTCTAATGCGACGTGGTAACTTCTGATTATATATAAAAATGCCTGCTCTTTCTAAATTCTGCTCAGCGCTTGGCCTCAGTGCTACCCTCTGGCAACAAGTTCCACAGGTTAATTATATGCTTTGTAAAAATGTCTTAATATATTTTAAATCTATTGCTTTTTAATACTTTTTAATTCTCTCTCTCTCTTTTTTTTTTTTTCTTCTGTTATAGGAGATTTTGTATAGAAATTTTTGCTTGACAATATACAATTTATTTATTTATTTATTTATTTTCCCTTTTTATTGGAGGTATGCTCGAAGTAGCCCCAAACTTACCAGATCCCATCATGTGCTGAAGTTTTTAACACCGGTTTCTTAATCCCACTGACTCAGCCCTGACTTTGAAACAGGATCAGAAGTGAGTGTGACATGCCAAGAGAAGTTCCTTTTTATAATCATTTTTTTTTCCCATTTTCTAGGTTTTTCTTTGTTTGCTAAATTCTAACATGTTGACTTTTTTTCCTCTCCTCTACTGACTACACTGCTTGCAGTGATTGTCAGGATTTCTTGTTTTATTCTTGAGTAGTTATTCTGAATTTAGGATTCTAAGCGTAGCTTTATAGAAGGTATGGAAAAGTGATTTTGCCAAGGTTAATGAAGTGTAATGTAAACATCTGATCTCTGTGCTACAAGATCATTAGACACAGGTCTGAAGAAGATCTGGCAGCTAGTTCTGACATTTCAGTCTTCACACAGAGAACAGAAAAGCTATCATATTTCCTCTTCTTGTGATCCAACTAGCCTGGTAGCAGGGAACATGGTTTCAGCTGAGGTGCTTTGCTGGGCTTCTGGTGTAATTCTACTGAAATGTGTAGAATTAGAACGAGATGCTTATGTGCTTGCAACTCAGAAAAATATCTCCTCGGTTACTTAATGAGATCTTTATATAAAGTACAGATACTTATCAGATTGCAAGAGCTAGTTAAAATTAAAATTCTTTTTTAGTTGAACATATTTTTGTTTATTTTTGCTTCTTTTTCATAAGATTATCCCTCTTTTAGAAAATTACCACATGTCATAAAAGCAACCAACCAATTCGGAGAAGTTTCAATGCTTGTTCCAAGCCATAAGAATTGTATTTTTAAACACAGCTCCAGTGTCTTGTGGGATTTGCATTTCTTCTTTATTTTTGCAGCCAGAGCCAGTGATACAGCCATAAATCTCAGCCAACAAGCTGGGCGGAAGGAGGGATACCTGGAGGAATTATTTCAGAGGGAAACTGCCTGCATGGTCAGGCAGCCTGTTGGTCTCAGCTTGCCTCTGAAGAGAAGACAGAAGATAAGGAAGTGTGTTTTCCAAGCAGCTGCCACTGAAAAGAAGCTCTTGGTCAAAGTCAGCTGATTCATCTGGTTGTCAGTGATTTCACACCTGAATGAAATGTTTCCTTCTCTTCCTAGAAGACTAGTTTTTATATTCTTAGCAATCAAAGCTAGTAGTGGCTACTGTGTATTCATTGGTCAATCTTCTGGCTTTTTTTTTTTTTTTTTTTTTTTTTTTTCGTTTTGTCTCCAGGGCTTTCTGTTTTTTTTTTTTGCTGTACAGTACTGTTTTAATGTTTCCTTCTACAACTATTTCCAGTGGCTGCAGCTCCTGACAGTTACGAATCTCTGTCTAATGGGATGGGCACCTACAGCAGAACCTGAACTACTGATATTAAATATTATATTAACAGTAAATGATCTAAACTGTAAATGGTCAAAGCCCAAGAATCACACAAAAGGCACCGTACATAAATTAACTTTTCAAATAAGAAGAGAGAATATCGCTACGTTTCCAGATGCAATTGAAAACTTTGTTCTGCTTACACATCGGGAATTATTATTCTCTTGTGGGTAAAGGAAATGAATATGAGGAAGGAGAAAACTTGTTAATCTCTGCCACATGTCCCTTGCCCAGCCAATGCCAGCTCAGCTGACCTCTACCAGAAAAGAGGAAGGCTTTGCTTCATGACAGCGAACAACCAAGCATGTAAATGAATATTGGGCAGACAAGGCCCTGGCCCTTCTATCAAGCAGATCACTTACACAGCCCACTCTACCAGTCTGATTCAAAAAAGCACAAGCATTTTATCGCCTTCTAATTGCATGGACAAATTCTAGCATTTGTTAAACTAAGCTATCAAGAACCTCTTATTCCCACAAGTTGCTGATGCTAAAGTTAAGAATTTTTAAGAAAACGAGGGAGCAGATGCTCAACTAGTGTAACTTATGTTGTCTCTGCTGTATACAGGAAAGAAGGAATAATTTGTCCTCCCCCCCATTTTTGGAAAACATTCAGATCACATTGTGCAGTTACACCACAATGTTGACAACTTTCCAAAGCTGGGTTTCTGCCTCTGTAAGAAGTGTTAATCAGGTAAAAGCCAGACTTAGTAGATTCTAAAGCTCAGAACAGTAACAGGTTTTTTTCTTTTTCTTTCTTGTCTTGTTTTTTTTTTTTTTTTTTTTTTTTTTAAATCACAGAAAAAACAAAGAATGACAAAAATGAAGGAGTTGAAAAAACATTACAAAGAAAGTTTACATTGTTTATGTGCTAGAACTGGTGCATGTATCAGCTGCACCTTGTGCCATGTCCAGGTGCTAATGCACTAGAATGGAATCTGGATTTTAATGAGCTAAGTCAATTAGTAAGGACATCCTTATTAATACAGATGCACTTGTTGTTGTTGTTGTTATTGTTAGGTTTCTTCCAATAGTTCTTTCTAAGTACACTATTTTTGTTATTGCACATATGTTTTTCAATAACTCTGAGGCCTGAGAAGTCTTCTTCCTTTGCACAAGGAGAGCAAACACTGCTTTGGGTTAGGGCAATTTGAAAATGTTCTTTCTGAAATGGGACAACTATATTAACAGATAATACTATTTTTTTGTTCTTTTCTCTTTTCTTCTTGCCCCCCCCCCCCAAAAAAAAAAACACAAACCAAAACAAAACAAACAAAAAAACCTAAAGCATTTGCTAAAGCAAATCCTGTCTAAATTAAAAAATAATAATAATAATAATTCCAAGTCTAAGCAAAACATGACAGTAGAGACTGAAGATTCAAATACCTTTCCAAACCCCAAACATCTCACAGTCTGAGACAGAGCGTGTCCCAGACACGTGAGCGTAGGAGTGGTGAACCTGCCTGCATATCTGCAGGTGCTAAGCAGTGCCATCAAGCTCAGAACCGGCAAAAGTCAGGATGAACCCAGCAGATATTTTGTTGAAGCTGTGCTGTCCTGCTTTTCAATGTTTTACTATTTACATTGTTTGTAATTGTTACTCACTGAACAGGTTCTGGTGCAACACCATTGCAGTCCTCTTTATGACAGATGGCTTCCTCCCTCCCACCCCCCAGACAGGCTTTTTTTCACGTGTCTTATTAACTTTGCATTAGACCTGTTTTAAGAGCACCATAAAAAGTTATGTGCTACACTTTTCAGTGGTAAAATATTTATGCATAACAGAATTATTTATGTACTGTTAATTGAAGCAAAACAATTTGCAATTCTTTTTTTTTTTTTTTCACAGTCAAATCAGTAATTATGTTGTAAACAACCAAATTTTCTGCACCAATAACTTAAACTTAACTGTATATACTTTAATGATCAAAGATTTTTTTCATCTAATTTTATTCCCTGTGATTTTAGACACTTGCTTTCAAATACAACCAGGTACGTACTGATAATTAACTTTGAGGCAGAATCCAAAGCACTCATTAACTTTGATATATACCTAAAACTATCTGGGTTTAAGAATGTGATACACAGAATGGATCGCTCTTTAATAAAGTACTTCATTTCTTCTGTGTGAGTATGAGAAGGTTTACTGCATGAAGCTTTCCCTCTGTAGAGCATAATGTGATGCTCTCAACTACTTCAGACACACTGTGCAATCTTTCATCTGTCACCAGACTAGTCTATGTTTGCTCAGTAAGCTCTATCTTTAACTAGGATAAAAGATGCAACTTGAAAACATGCAATTATTTTAATTGCCATAGAAAGACAAAGAACTCAATTATAAGACAAATTTGTTTTTTAAACTTAGGTCTGTTCTAGAACTGAAACAAGATTTCATACACCTAAACAAAATTTTGATTCTGGAGGTTTGCCCTTTCAGAGCTGCAATTTTTATTTTATTTTATTTTATTTTATTTTATTTTATTTTATTTTATTTATTTATCTATTTATTTTTGTGAAAGGACACATCCAATGAAGAGGAAATGTTATGTCTATGTCAACACTGTTAACTTTGAAAAGATTTGTTTTTGAAGTTCTTTTAGGATTTCTGCTGTACAAAATTAATGCCAAGCAGCTTGTGTACCAACCATGCAATCTTTTTATGCTTCTTTCTGTACCCTCAAAGAGTTTTTTTATCAAGAGTGGGTCTGTGCTCATTCGACAGTCACACTATAATGACAATAACTTGGATTGCTGACATTCCTCCCTCTCCTCCAAGCTGTCTTAAATTGTCAGAAACGAATATCAAGTAGAGTCTCTGAGCTCAGGTTGCAAACAATCATAATTGTATAGTGGGATTCCTATACAAAACGTACGTCTACTGCAGCCCAGGAATTATTGGAGCCTCTGTCAGGTAGTTATTCTGAACATAGCAAGCTGCCGGCTCACAATTTGAGCCGACAGCATTAACGCCGTATCAAAAACACGTGCCACTTCCTTGCATTTAGCAGGAGCAAAGTTGTAGCCTCATAACACATAACTCAAGAGGTTTCCCAGGTGTGACCCCCTCTGGCTCACACGCCACCACGTAAGGGCTGATGGGCGAGAGTACTCCCCCCAGATGGCAGCTGTGTCCCAGAGACCCCGTCACAATCCCACTGAGCTGCGCACAAGGTTGCTTTGCGTGCAGCGCCTCCAAACCCATGAGCCAGCGACTCCAGGAAGGACAGTCAGGTCATGTTTGTTTGTATTCTCATATCCTAAATGACTATGTATTGTTTTCAGTGCTTGATGTCTTAGAAAACCTACAATACAAAACAGAAACTTCCAAATGTTTGCAAGACCCCGGACACTTCCTTCCAAGGCAATGTTTGCTGTTCACCTCCGGCTCTCAGCCTGCGTCACAGACCAGATCCTCAGCTAGAATGAAGCTTTGCAGTTATATTTGATGCCACTCGCAGAGGATTTTCCATCTTTTCCACAGTGTTATAATATGAGAAGAAAAGCACTGGGAATTTCTTGTTGATGTGGCCAGAAAGCCAGGAAAGGCACCAGTTCAAGACTTCCTGGCATACAGATTAAACTACCACTTAGGTCACACAGCTTAGCCATTTAGTAGCCTTTTCCTTTGAGGAAATCTTCTTTTGAAAACTCTGCTCTTGGAAACACAAAACCAAAGAAGAAATATAAGGGAATCTGTCCCAAGGAATTTGCTGCTGTGTAAAATGGAGTAGGTGAGAAATATTTTCAGTTCTCTTTGACACATTCCCACCCAATACAATTGATTTATCATCCATTAATGAGAAGACTGTACCTGATACCGGGTTACAGCAGGCTGCACAAAGCAGAGGTGGACTTGTAAGCAAAGCTGATGGAGGAGCTATTGTGCTAGTGCAACTCCAACTTCTGTGACATGGGGCAGGTGGGTACGGCTGAGTCAGGTTTGATCTGATCTCACAAAACACAGCAGTTAGAAAAGAGACAGGCTTTTAAATACTGTCATTGCCTTTTTTTTTTTTTTTTTTTTTAGTTCCCAGATACCTGGGGGACTACGTCCCCAGTACCTAGGACAGAGGTTGGCTTCAAGCCATTTGTGCACCTTGAGCAGCTTTGCAGCTGTTCAGTGATGACTTGGTGCAAAGACAGATTGAAAAGACAGCACTTTTGTTTCAGTTGTCAAGTGACGTCTGAATCCTCAGAGAACTAGTTAAAAAAAAGTTCCACTGCCACTGCCTCCACGTAAAAGTGGTTATTAGAAAAATAGATCATAAGCATTGTACATACTAGCTGCTCAGAGAAAGAGAAACTCTTACAATTATTTGTCCTTAGCTTTTCCCTGCATGCAAACAGCACGCTGGCATGGTATCGAACACTGTCTGAGGCATGAGATTGTCAGTCAGTGTCTTTGGGAGGGATACTATCATGGTAATCTCTACAGAGGCTTCAGTCTGTGCTTTGTGGTATGTGACAGGAAGCACAATGAGTCAAAAATCAGCAGATGGGGGCCCTATTATTTGGTTAAATCCTCTGTAATGCTTGATCACCAGGTGGCAAATAGAGGAGCACTGCTTCCTGAAGGTGACTCGTCAAACTACAATGCAACAAGCAGACAGGCGTTTTGTTTGGTTTTGCTTTGCTTTTCTAATACTTCAGTACCTTTCGTGGAAATAAGATCTCAAATCCTGAGATGGTCTCGAGCACTGGGTGTGGCACTCCCTTAATTGCTGGGAAAGGTGTATATGGAAGTAATAAAAATTAAACACCATCTGCTCAGACCTCAGCAAAGCTGATTCAGCATCACTCCCATGACATGGAGTACTTGCTCTATGACAAGTCTGGTACCATCATATACAAATACTCCCTTTCTTTACCTTTCCCTGGCCACTCTTATGCATGCTCTTGTACGATTCCTTGACCCATCTCCGGTAGACACTGACAAAGAATTGCAAGTGACTCAGGCAGGGATTAAACTTGGTGGAAATCCATCCATGAGTGAGCAAGGCAGAGAGATCTCAGGGTCTCACACCTGCCTGGGCATTACACCTAAAGTCTGCAAGGAAATAGCCCATAAATTGCTACCATGGCAGGGAGTTTTAAATGTTTCACTTGTGTTTCTTTCACATATTATTTAACTCAAAGCTGCTCAAGCTTACATCTTTTATTGACAAGTTAAACCAGTGCCATGGAAAGATCCCAAGAAATAATTTATTTCTCTGTATAGTTATGTGAGTTATGTTACATGAGCTTGTGTTACCTGATCCTAAGTCTCTCTAAATTCAATTTATTCAAAGTGGGTACTTAAAGCTTATTGTAACCACTTCTTTCTTTCATTTAGATAAGACTGTTCAATACAACATCTGCATGCATGCTACCTAATAGCTTCCTCTATTGATCTTTGTGTTGTTTTTGGCATGCTAGCATTGTAAGACACACACGCAAAAGATTTGTTGTTGACTATACATGTACATGTAATCTTTCTAATTCAACTCTTCTGTTGTAAAGAGGTTCTATAGAAAAACATGTTTCAAACTCCTTATTTTCAGGCATTAATTTTCCTTGGACTTTATGACAAGGTGTTTAAATTATATTGTATCAACTGCTTCCTTTTGTTTGTCTTTCTACAGATTGGTTCTCCTCTCCAAAAACAAAATATTCCTTTTTACTGTACAGACACATGCATACACACACTTTTAATTTTAAATGAGTAATTGAATAATATAGGTTGGGTAAGGAGCTGAAACACATTTTATAGAGAAAGGCTTTTCTCCCTACACCAGGTTGCCATCTGAGGCCACTCCTTTTTTGCCATGCAAAAAATATACAAGTTGTCCAACACAACCTATGATTTAGGGCAAGCCAGGAATCACCATTTTTTAAAATTGTTGCATTTCGAGTAAGAAACAGGTGCTTGTGAGGACCAGAGAGGAAGTTCTGGTAAGAGGGCAGCACGAGGTGCAGGGTGCCAGCAGGCTGCCACTCACCTTGGTCAAACATGAGAGCACGGGGCCTCGGACAGGAAGGCCTGCTTGAAAGGAGTTAACATATATACAGGTTTGAGGTAAATATGACTGCGGAGAAGGCTGGAATTAAAAGAAAATCACTGCCAACAGAAATGAAGTATGACTGGAGAGAAAACAAATTGCTCTGGGTACTGGCAAGCTCTGCCTGCAGCAACCTAAGGGTAAAGCCCGCACTGTACTTAATGATGTGCTTCCTGGCTGGAGGAGCCTGCCTGAGTTAATTGGGGAATAGAGGAACAGGGACTTTAGGAAACAAGGTGTTGCTCCTTATGGCACCAATCGAGACGCACTGAAATTTAAACCTTTGCCTCTCCCAGCATGTGTATGGAGCGTCACGTGCTGCTCCATGTGATGTATGGGAATGAATGACATTCTTACTTCCATAGTTTGGAGATTTTGCAATGCTTCACCCCCATCTTTCAGAATATTTAATATTTATCACTCAGAAAAAAAATACTGAGGATTATTAGATAAATTAAATTATATATATATATATATTTGGAATATGTGAGCACAGTGTCCATTTTGTAAGCTTGATTTGTCAGATGACAAGAAACGAGAGTGCATAAAGGAAAAATACCAATTTTTCTCTCAATGTAATTCCTATTGCTGAACTAATTACCTGCCACTTGTAACTGGTGAATTCAGAAAAGCTCTCAGTATTGTTAACAAAGCCTCGAAGCATGAGGAAATTGTGTTTATCAAGGTATTCTACGTCATAGGGAATTTTCATTCATGTACCAAAAAATATGGTGAGAGATGGTGAAAGAGATGGCAATTCAATTAGGACCAGACACATACAGCCACTGAAGAACAAGCTGTGTTTTTTTTTTTTTTTTTTTAATGTATTATTATTATTTTTATGAGAGCTACTGCTGATTGTTCATGATGACAGCAAGAGAAGGATGTCTTTTAAAAAGAGTGGAATTGAATTATGCACATCCATGTTTTGACACGTGCTCTTCAGCTGCCATCAGCCCAGGACACCCACACTGGTGCGGCTGGACCAAGCTCCCATGCGGACCTGGGCTTAACATCAAGTTGTGGATTCCCAGCCTGCACTGTCTGCTGATGGATGGATATTGTTGCAGGGCCTGAACAATAGCATCTTTATAAATTAAATGATCGATAAAAATGTGATTTTTAATATTTGTGGATGCTTCAAGTCAGGATTAAGATTAAGACAAGTGTAATTTCCACTTGTATAGATTCTACTTCTGCTAAAGTCAACGATGTTATATCATCACATAAAGACATCTTTTTCAATTGTATTTTACAAGGCAACTGAGCACTGGTGTTAACATGCAGAGCCCGTTGACAATTGTAGAGACATTTCCCTTCAGAATGCTGAAATATTCATTTGTACGTGTGCATTTTCCTGGCAACTTCTCCCCCAGGAACTTTTAAATTAATGCTCTATTCTGATCACCAAGTGTACAATTTTGCCATGTCCTGTTGTATACACTAAGTATGAAGACACACAGATGAAAATTTAAATCCTCATCCTATGAACAAGCATTCTGTGTGCTGTATGCCAGGACTTGAGCTCTTCTACACTGAGACAGAACAGAAATGTATCAGGAGGTGAAGCACTCATTTCCACCAGATCTGCTGTGGCATATTTTTCATACTACATCACTGGTAGCCATATGTGGAATTCAACATGACCAATAAATCCTTTGCCATGAGAAGCACTACTTCATTCCAGAAACATTACAGCACATTAGAGATGGGACTGAGAAAATTCACTGGTGATGCTACTCACTGCTTCTAAATTTGTCTTCCTATTCTATTCCTTCATTTTGTTTTTCTAATGATCACTATGATATTTTATTTTATAGAATGGAAAACAAAGCAGTTTTAGTCTCCCTAATCCTATCTCACAGATTTAGACAAGTTTTATTTTATTCACTGATCAATTAAATAAGGTGTTAATTTTCTGTGGGCAGTTCATAATGTATTGGCATTTGTATGATAAATATTCATTAGATTATATTTGTAACAATCGTGGGTACATTTGATAGATACTGGATCAAACCCAGGGTTTATAGGACCCATAATTCTGTTTCAGATGACACCAGAAGACATTTTTGCAAAAAGTTTAAGATATAAGGCAAATAAGCAATGATAGAAACTTGACCCTGAGATGGCATTGAGACCACTGTGCTACTAGTTAAAAGATGAACAATTTATAACTGTACCCCAACAACGCTTCACAGCAAAGAGTCACACAAATCATGCTTCAGGGCATAGAAAAAGCACTGTCTTTTTCTTTCCATTTGTGGCTTAATATTTTTTAGGTAGCCTATAGTTCTGCTGGAAATTTTGAAAAAATAATAAACAATTTTTTGTTGAACTATCAGCAAGTCTACAGCAACAAATCAATACCAAGAATAACAGATACTAAAAGTGATTCACAGATGGTTTTGTCTGTATTGCTCGAAGTTTATCTATGTCCCTTTCCAGCTTTTCCCTAGCATACTATTTGCTACAAGCAGACTAGCCTGTATCTCAGAAACTGCAGACAGAAAATGGATATGCACCAAAAATTCATGGTTAAAGCTTCTCCCTCAACTATGCAACCGCTGCCCATGCTGTTGATGTTTCAGCCTTCTGAAAGGAACGGGCATGTTGCCACCACGCTGAAGTTTCTGTAACCGAGGTGCAGCTGTGAAGTGAATGGCCAAGATGAAGGCATTGAAATGCCTCAAGGGCCACTCTGAAGTAAAAGAGAAAAGTAAACTGTGAATAACCAGGAAGAGAGAAAAAATACCCAAGTATAATCATGCACAGGCACACACACTGATATTTTTCAAGGTGGATTGGTTTGATAAAAATTATGACCTTTTTTCCTCTCCCCTATTTTATTTTTCAGTACTAAAAATATTGCAGGTGCCTGAGGCGTAAGTCAGAGCAAGCCTCCATTATCACTCCAGAGACTTGGCACTTTGCTCATTAGGCTCCTTAGGATCTAACTGAGTGACCTTGTTTGGTGGGAAGGCACAGATGGAGTCTGTCAGTAAATCTTGTTAATGTAACAAGTATTCCTACTGTTAGATGAGTTTTGCACCTCATATAAGCGTTTCTATCCCACGTAAACAACCACCATTCCCTCCTACCAATGTCAGCCCCCTTATTTCATGCCACCAGGTACTTCAGCATTTGTTTTTGCTGTGAATTACCAAAAAAGAACATCTTGCTGCAAGTGTAGGATGATCTTTCTCTCAAAGGCAGTCATACACCTTGCTTCTAAAGAAAGTGATGTTTGCTTTTAAATTTGGAAGTGTTACCTGCTAAACACAACAGCTTTCTTCTGCTGTGAATCTTTTCCTCAGCTTAAAAAATATTTTTATGGCAGGAATGCAGATTTTTCCTAGACTCATTCTCACCCAGTTTTACTGTATAATATACATAGTTAATATATAAAATAATAAATAAGTGGCTTGTTTATGAGATCATTTTAAGCGGTTCAAAATGTTAGGATGTAGCCACTGTTTTGATTCTATGAGAAAATCAAAAGCTGTTTTGAAAGTGCTTCAAAAAGTCAAGGTTAAAAAGGTGACAGCACCTAATTCAATGAATCCCTTTCCATAAAAGAAAAGGGATACAACATTTAAACCTATGCTCAGCCTAGCTAAAATATTTACGTAAAATTCAGTGGTGTGAAAAGCAGCTACAACACTGAACACCAGGATAAATTTCATGCTGAATAAGCAGTCATATTTTCTAAGTGTTTTGCATTGTTAATGCAAACCAGCAAAGCTAGAGTGGTTGAATTAGGGGCTCCCATTTTTCATTTGTATCTTCAGATTTGTTTACTAAGTCTCCCAGTCCCAAAGGGATTGTGAGGCACACTTTGAAAGCAACAGCTTTGCATATTTTTAACTGATAGTCTATGGTGGCTTGCAGCCCGAAGAATCCAGCTTGCAGCCAGCAGCTGAGGTGAATCTACATTCCCTTTCCGCAGGCACTGGGCCCCACAGGCTAGCTCAGGGGCTCTGGGAAACCAGCTGATGGCTCTGGTTGCTTAGAAAGAGTGGAGACCAGAATGAGAAGAAACCACACTGCTTTGACGTTTGCCTTCCCACCCCTTCATCCCTCTCCTAAAAGCCAAGGTTCTTCATTAGGAATACTCGCAAACTTAATACGGGCAGTGTTTTATAGCATGTGTATGTTTGCTAGTAACTATGTTAATTTACTTTTTTTCCAATACATATTTTTGCCAAGTTCTGGTTTCTTTTAATGCTCAAATAACATTTTTATTAGTTAAAAGTTCTCTTTACTACTTGCCACTGTAAGGATTATAAAAAGAAATTAAATTTAGGATAGCAAATATCATCACCGGCAGAAAATATAACCTCCCTGCAAGCTTAATTAAACGGGAAAAGATGGCCCGATAACAGATAATATGCTGTTAACCACGCACCAAAGGTAGGAATAGGCCCGCAGAAAAGGACAGACTATCATTATTAAAATCTTTTAGGTTGCATGGAAACTGATGTCCAGATCCTGAGATCCTGATACCATAATAATGGTAAAGGCTTCTTGGGATCTGACAGGCTGGAAATCAGCAGAGTATGTTAGACAAATACATGGGATGGAGGAAGCTATGCTAGGTAGAAACCTGTTGTAAACGTTTGTTGTAAAGCTCATTTCTGGCAAACTGTTCTTCACATTGTTGTTATTGGGAAGGTTTGAATAGCAGTGGCTTCTCTCATTCTTGGCTTCAGAATTTTAGAGAAGTGAAATTATGACCAAGTATGATTCCTGGCTCCAGAAATAAGTTGTGCTGCAGCGAGAGGTTAAAATGTCACATAACTGCTGTTGCCACATTTCTTCATACGTAAAATGAGATTATTTCCTCCTTCCCTTCCTTTTTTTGTTGTTAGAAGGGTCTTGACCTGGCAAAGGCTCACACATACTAGCATTTGAAGCATAAGAAATAAATACATCTGCTTTTGCATGATACAGCACTAGATTATTCTCTAGATATAGCACTAGATTATTTAGTAAAATCGTCCTTCAATATGCACATGTAGATATTCTGGCAGACAGGCCTCCTGAACACAGTGCTATAGACTTGACAGAAGACAGTTCTGCAAAGCCCAAATTTTGCAAATATAACAGTAAGAAAGAAATTTTGAAGAAAATATTTTAACTTTACCCTTTCCATCAGTGAGCTCTAATTAGGGCTTGCATAACATGTGAAGAACTTTCAAAGATATAAGTTATCTGTGGCAATTTTGCGTGCTGCAGTTGTAAAATAGAAATAATGCTGTTGTAATAAGTGTGATTTATTATTTCTAAGATGGATAGGTCAGGACTGTCAAGCCCTTCCTTTCACTTGTTTCTGTTAGCTCAGGCTATTTTCTTGTTACAGTGGCTCTGCATTGTAGTGATCAGTGTATTCCAGGTGTCCTGTCCTACATTACTATTACTGTAGGCGCCTGCAGTAATGAAATAGCAAGCCTTAGCAATTCTCTCTTGTAATGGTTTGTTCTTATAGTTAATTGACATAGCCATGCAAGTAGAGCCTTAGATTGCTTCTGCATCACTGCAGACACACTTTCAGAAAAAATATTCTGGTCCTACAAAAATGCCATTCACTTCAACAGAGAGGCCCTGCAATGAAAGCCTGAGGCAGGTGGAAGAAGTAGAGCCTGAAATTCAGATTGCCCTCATTTTATCAAAGCAAAATTACCTTTTCCCCCCAGGTACTTTGTAAGATATTTCCATTGTTAGCTGATTGTAGCCAACTCCTCCCTAACCTTTTTTTGTGGATTTTTTAGGTGGGCTGTTGTCCTTCATTGTATTCAAAGGCATTTTGCCCTTACAGTAATTGTCTATTTGTACCATCACATCATTGTATTTCTGTCCAACCTGTTAAGTTTATAATTGAAAATATATTCAGCAATGAATAAACTATTCTGAGACTGAATGCCTTGAGGTTAAGGACTGTCTTTTTCTGTCTGCGTTGACTTTCCGTGTTGAGCTATACTTGGCAAATACTTTAACAATTGAGATTTTGATTTCACAAATACCAAAGCAAGCATGCTGTTGATTACAGGCACCTAGCGGCGTCCCAGAAGAATATTTCACTTCATGAGGCTAAACAAAAGAACACCAGTACAATAAGTCAGGGTTCCAGACTAGGTTTGGCGATGACTGACTGACTTGCTGCTGATCTGTTGAAAGAACAGTGCTGCCTTCTGTGGGTTGATATTATGACTGCTTTGTTTCACATCATTATTTTGTGCTTCAAATAACATCTATAAGGTGCTTTCAGAGCATAAAAAAATATTGCTGGTGAATGAAAACAGTTCCTATTGCTTCATTAAGATAGGAGTCATTGTTTTCCTTTCTGTATGCCATTGTCACCACACTTTAGGGCTTTAAAGCAAGCCCTAAAAGCAAAATATATGAGATATTATTTTGGCAAGTTTATGATTTCATTTAAATTAATGCAAATACAATGTAACACCATTAAATTGTATGAATAAAAACTCTCAATTGAAATTATTTTTCCTAAGTGTGCAAAAAAGAATTTTGGCAAAGCTAGTCCTCCTTCCTTAAAAAAGCTCTGATCTTCGTGCAAAACCTCAACAGCAGTATTTTTCTCATTGAAAGAGTAGAAAACTCTCTCATTAAGGCAAACTTTAATTCCTACCGGCCTGTGACTGGATTCAGGACCCCATTGCAATGCATGGGATCTGGAAGGATCCAGGGTTTATAGCCTAAGGAAGAGAGAGAATTATGGCACAATAGTCTTACAAGAGGACTTAGTTGTTAATTAGAGTCTAGTAATCTCAATGAGAACAAATATTATTTTTTCTAAAGTCTTGCGTTATCAAAAATGATCTTGCCAGGAATCTGGAGCTTAGTAGTAATTGGCATCAGCTCCAGTGTCCTTGGTATGTGTCATGGCATGGATTGTTGCTCTAATCAATAGAAAGCAATTTCCAATCAAGGGAAACAATTGCACATTGGTTCATTTTGATCCATTTTCAGATAGGATTTCTACAGCCTCCTATGGATTTGCAGCTGCTCAATTGCAGTCTAATTGCATGACCCCTGTGGAGCAACACCCAAGGAGTGTTAGTGGTACACGCTGACATTCAGAGTGAAGCAAGCGTGTTAAAGCTTGCAGTTCATACAGGAAGGGAAAACATACCAGTTGCACATGAAAATGAAGACAGCACATTAAGATATGGATATCACGTTCTTGTTTACAAAAAATCTAGAGTGTTTGTATGGCCTTCAAATGTCCACGCACCATTCACTTATTATCAGACATATAGGAAGACATGTAGAAATACTCATTCAAAATTGTATGTTCCTTCTTTTTAGAAGGAAGAATAAAACAAAGGAAATTAAGCAGGTGTGGTAAAACTCCTGGAGAATATCCTTGTTAAAAAATAGGGGAATATCTCTTAGCAATGGCAGCCAACTAGACAAGATCACAAGTCACCAGGGAGCTGGGAGGCCACTTCAATCTTCTAGATATTCAAAGTCTGGCTCTCAGCCTGTTCTTTGGGACATTTTATCTTTCCAGTAGTCATTTTTTTTATTGCTAGAACCTCAATTTCTGTTGACGCATCAGGGAATAAAGGAGTTATAGCAATGCATGGCAACAGCTTATATCAGGACAGTTCAGAAAAGAAAGATATTGTTTCTCTTCAAAGGTGGAGGGGAAAGACAGGTAGGCCAAAGTCATTTCCCATGTTGAAATTTTCTATAAAATTGGAGATTGCTGTCCTACTCTCATGAAAAGAGTGGTAGTGAATCCAGGCGCAGGAGAGCTGCTTCAAGCCTCAGCTTAAAAGAGGTCACCCAGTCCCATGTCAGGACACAAACAAATTCACAGGCTCATGGTGTGTGGAGCTCTCCAGCTGGATCCATCTAGCAGCTAAATCTCCCTGCCTCCACAAAGAGATCACAAATGCTGCAATTCATTCTGATGATTTTCATGGTAAAAAGCATTTCTTCCCCATGAATTTCCTCAAGACCTTTAACTGGTCTCATTTTTCACTAACAGAATTCCTGAACTCTGGAACAAGCTGGTAAGAGCACTGGGTAAGTTTAAAGACAACATTAAGAAGACAGCAATCCACGGTGTGCTCTAACTCACAGGAAACCTTTCTGCCTGCCTTTTAGAGCGGCTGGAAGCTATTCTTTGCAGACTTGCTGGGAATGACACTCACTTATGGATGTCTTGCCACTGGACATCACACCTATACATGTGTCAGTAAATGACTATTTGTCAGCTCTCAGTGAAAAGCCAATATCACATTCTTCCAAAGGCCCTCATTTTTTACACCAAAAGAGAAACTTCATTTCTATAAAAACAACTCCTAAACAGTAAAAAAAAATATACTTGGCACAGAATAAAACTGCAGCACAGGAATGCAAAGTAGCAGTTATATTCAGACAATTTCCACTGAGAACTGCAGACGGAGTCTCTTGACAGTCAGCTCTCGAGACTGTAGGGCTAATTACAGGCTGGCTCTGTCAACCCAACAGCAAACACAAGCTCATGTTATTTCGAGGTATTCTGGCCAGAAGCAAAGGTGATGGGCTCAAAATCAGCAACCAGCAATTGATAATACTAAACCCAGTGATATAAGTAGAACATCGCCTTAGTCTGTCTAATTGTTTCACAAACAATTTCTTAAAGAAAATAGAAAGAAAACCCTAAGCGTAGGTCAGGTGTATCTGACCTCTGGAATCCTCAGGAGCCGATGGAAGACACGAACAGGATTCTGTGTTCTTGTGCTGGCAGCAGGCTGGGAGGGGGCATGAGGAGTGATCTGCTGGGCTACTGGAGTGTCAGCAGGGAAATCAGTCCCATAAGGCTCATACCAATGTAAGCTGGTCTTTATTCATGCATAACAATATGCTATACTGATACTGAATCTGTGAATCTGTGACTGTGTGGCTCTTGTTCAAAAAACCCTTGGCTTTATAACTCATATTGTAAGAGGACAAATATGAAGCCCAGGGCATTTGTAACTCAGGACAAAGATCTCACAGTGTGACACAGAAAACCATTTTCACTTTAAATCACAATAAACCAAATTCTACTAAAGAATCTGCCAATAGTGCCAAACAGTAATAAAAGCAGTTCATCAACAGTCTTAATTCCCATTTTATACGTTCTTCTTCATAGTCTGTAGGCTGGCAATTCTTGCTTAACTCACTCAGACTTCACAAATTATACTGCTCTTCTGTTTTATTTTGGTTTTGTTCTCACATCATCAGTTGTACCAAACTGCTGATAGAAAAGCATTTCTTTGTTGTACTTTCACTGTTGGATTTCTGGGAGCGAAAGGTGGATGTTTCTATTTCACATCCACTATTAATAATAACATAGCGCAACGTATAACTTCTGTTCTTCCTCACAGAGCTACCTTTCCACACTGAAAGGTGGGGAAGAAGAGGTTCTGATTCTTGCTATGCTTTTTTGAACAGCTTCTAGAACATTATTAAAAAGGACAGCAACTTGCCAAAAAGCAAGGACATCACTGAAAGTCTCTTGAAGTTCCTGATGAAGCACTAATTTTGGTGAAATGTCAGTACTGACCTGGCCTCAGAAGTTCACCAATTTTAACCATGCAGGTGAACTAGAACTCTTATTTTCCTACAAAGAAACCTTTAATTTTAATTAATTTAAAGTGAAAACTTAGCTACTCAGAACATTCACCACCCAGCCACCAACTATTTGCTTAAGCATATGCATTAAATGGGAGAATACATAATCCTTGCTTGATTTTAATTATCTTGGACTCTGAGGCCAAGGCCAGTGATGACAAATGCCAGTGGGAGTTCTGAGTGCAAGCACAGGGGAAGTCAAGGGTCTGACTGCACACCTTCATGACGGTCTTGCATTTAGTTTCTGATTTACTTTAATTACCTCTCCCAAATCCTGTCACATGGATGATGCTTATTTGACAACATAGTTAAGATTCAATAAATGCTTCTCCTTTTATAAGTAGAACTGTTCCTACCACAAATGTATTCCTAACTGAAATAAACTGTGATGCATGTTTTTCCAAGGTCATTTGTATGAAGGAAATTCAGGGATATTTTGGTAAAGCTACTACAATAGATAAATGAATTCCCAATTAATATTACGGTTATCTTTACGCTTGAGTACTAGGCAATAGTACTCTTTTATAATAATAACCAAAAAAAAAAAAAAAAAAAAAAAGGAGAAAGAGAAAAAGCAGCAACTGGCCCAAAAGAGTAATTTTATGCAAGCTAGCCTTTAGACTTCATCATATATTACCAAACACACTTTGTCCAAGGAATAATCCTCCTTTTTGTCACACAATATTGTATCAAAGAATTGCAGAAAATGCATTGGAAAGAAAACTTCTTCCCAGCTCCCATTTCTGTTTCCTATGTTTCAAGTCAGGCTCAGTTATGACATTTGTTTCCAACAAGATGATGTGATAGTGTTATTTCAAAAGTTTTGTACCAAGTTCACTTCTAATGCACCAGTGACAAAACGGCTCTAGATGTTTTTCTGCTCATTCAAAAAAACTGTTTGGGTACTTTGCCATTCATTTCTGAAAAACTTTTAAAATGTACCTTTCTAATTACATCAATTTAGAGTAATCTCTAAAAACAAGTATTGTAGTTTAAGTATCTAACAAATATACATATGCATAAATAAAACACTAAAGAGTTAAGAAAATCATTCGACCAACCTGCATCATCCTTTTCCAGACTAACTTCTTAAAAGAGCAGAACATATTTCTTTATGACAAGACTTTTCTACTTGACCAATAAGATGCTCCTGTGTCCTAGGGCTAGTTCATGCAATTAGAAGAAATAGGTGAAACTCAAAGAGACAGTATGTAGGGGATGTTCATGCACTGACAGGGAAAGAAGCTGTAAAATGCAGTTATCAGTGCTCATTACTACCATAATCTCTAATGTTGGTCTAATATAGACCATGATTCTTCAACCCATTAACCATAAGCAATATTTAAAGTATGTGAGCCCATCCTTCTTACTTAAAAATGTATGTTTATTGCTTTTGTAGTTACTAAGATTCAAGCACATACTTCAGATGCTTTGCTAAGTGAGATTACTGTGAGAAACAGCATATTCTAGAGCTCTTGCTTCAAGTATTTCCACTTCTGATTGTACTTCCACTCTTCCCTTAAGAAGACATTATTATTCAGAAATAAATCCCTCCAGAGCTTTCTTGGAGGTTTTTTTATGATGAATAATATAGAAAGGCAGGTGTGTGCCATGTCAGAAGATCCTGTTCAGTTGTAGAGGCGTTGTCATTAACTGAAGTGAAAAACAAGAACTACTTTCTAAAATGCAGCAGGAGAAGAGAATTTTTTAGTTATCTGGGCATAGTTCTGTTTAAGAATAACAAAGTTATTTATGTAAGGAGGATTAGAATATTAGAACTAAAAACAAAGCACATATTTCTTATATGAGCCTTTCTGAACAAAACCGGGATTTAAACAATATTTTAAATGATCTCTATATGGAGTACAACATCCTCAGGGGTACTGAATACTTCTAGTCACCTAACCACTATCAGAAATGGGTAAAACTCTGTAGAACTCTGTCAGTTCTGTAGAACTGACAAAGTATATGTACCATGACTTATTTTGCCATGTGTGAGCCCACATCCCCAGCTTGCAAATGCTTCAAAACTTTTTTAAAAATAGAAATGACAACACATCCCTTCTACTTCCTTCTCAATCTGTAACTAAAACAATTTGCTCATCTTATAAGCTTTAGCTTCTTTTCTCAGTGTTTGTAGCATGGAAGAATGAGGAAGTGTGGTTTCCTTGTGGCAATGGAAGAGCTGACAGAGATTTTTTTTCTCCAGGTTGACCTTGTTCCTACAACAATCCTGTTCCACAGTCACCTGGAGGACTAGCCCAGTGCTTCTTTTAGCCTCCAGTGTTCCTGCCTCCTGTTAAGAACTGTGATCACAGGTAAAAGGCTGCAGCACAAGCAGCAAGAGACAATCCCAAGCTGCAGTTGGGGAAAATGATTTGTGCAGGATTTTACACTAGAAGACATGGAGCAGAGAGTGGCAGACGGATTTGATGTGACTATAGCAAGCAGCATTGCTAAGCAGCCACTGGCTTTCATGAAGTATATTCTTGTATTTCTAGTTAGATGAAATTATGGTATTGAAGTCTGGAATACAAATGTGCTACCACAATTACTTTGATCTCGCCATGTTCTGGGGAGTTTGGACATTAGCTTTAAACTTTCCTATGCACGTGTTCCTCCTGAACTCGGCAAGCACGAACTTTCGACACCTGCTCTAAGAGTGCATGTATACAATCCCTCATAATAAGAATCTCTCTTTAAAATTGCATCTTGGTCAGGTCAAATGGAACACTCTAGATTCGTTTCCCTGAATTCATGCATTGCACCAGATGTAATTTGGCTCCTTCCAATTTCAGAATCTTAGTTAGAATCCAAAATCCTAAGGTAGAAGTCAGAAAGCCAGCCCTGGCTGCTGCTGCTGCTAAAAACAACAAAAATCAGGTTGTACACAGTGAGAAGAAACTTTACAGCTATGTCCAGGGACAGAGAACCCACAGGAGCTCTTGTATCAATTGTGTTTGACCAAAGCAGAGGAGCACCACTTCCTGGTGATACAGAAGGCATTTATAGCATGTGAGGCATCTGCTGTTTAACACAGATCCCCACTCTTAGCCTTTTGCTCTCCACAAGGAGCTGGCTTGAATCAGTCATCTTGGACCCAGACAGATCAAAGCTTTAAAAGCCTGCATCCCTTTCCATGACTTGTAAGAACCTAGTGCCCTAAGCCAGCAGAGAGGTAACCCACAGAGCTTGAAGCATGCATGCAATCCCAATAATTCCATTTATTTTGTACAAACAAACTTCCATACTGCAAAGTATGGCCTTGGCATATCCATGCCTTCTATTTCCCCAGTCTCTCTGCCTCCTATTTCCCTACTCTTTCCCTCCACCTCCCCCAGGCAAAGAACCATCTGACGCCCTGGCATTTTGTACAGCCAAATTGATCAGATTTCAGACTATGTTTAAGTAAGGCTTCTGTTGTTGTAGCTGGGAATATGTGTTTTTTTTTTTTTTTTTCCTTCCTCTCTGTAACGAATGTCTTGGAGACAAAAGTTGATTTCTGAGTTTGAAATTATGTTAGATACAGTAGGTATTGCAGAAGGTCACCCACTACTAATTAAACAGAATAGCCTTTTTCTATGTTATAATTTAAGCTATTGTTCTTGCCAGTTATGCAGCTCCAATTGCTAAGCCTGCTATTTTTTTCCAACCCTCTTCTACAGCCTGGAAGATAACCCTTTATCTGCAGATAGAGTAAACACTTCTGCTAATGCCATTATAAGATTATTTTAAGAATAGGGAAACTATTCTTACAAAATCTTAGTGTCAGATTTTGAATAATCTAGCAATCAGTTGCTCACAGGACAAGCTGACAGAAGACAGCATGTTTATAAATAGTTTAAAATCGTACCCCTATTAAGGCACGAAGGCACGTGCAAGCAATTCACTGTTTTCCCAATACAGACAGTTGACCTCATTTGTGTCCATGGCACTTTCAAAATGCATCTGTTGTGCTATATCCAGCATGCAACCTTATATTAAAGAAATTTGTTACAGAAGAAACTCACTTATTTTAATATTTCTCCTAAATAATTAGTCTCAAGTTGTTCTTTGAGATACAAAACAAAGGAAAAGAACAAGAGTCCCTGAAGATAACCAGTGAGAGTGGTACTGAAAATAAAGGTATGCTTGTACTTACTATGACACTTTCTACCCATAGAAAAGATATAGAGGAGTCTTACATCAACCATGTCCCTTGTTATTTTTTTTTCTTTTTCTGTTACCTTTTGGTCAGTGGTTTCAGGGTGCTCATAATGGAAGTGAATTGAAAACAGATTGTTTCTGCTTTTTACTAATTCAAAAATTCTGGTTAAGGATCCACAGTATTTTCTGTGCTAAGCTGGTACAAGCTTTTAATTATATGAACAGTACAAACACATTAGTCTGGACATTGGTCACCCATTTAATTTCAGGGTTGTAAAACAGAATTGAATATCAGAAAAATAGTCTTGCAATAATTTATTGCTTTGAATAGAGTAGGGCAGCAGTGATTTCTGTGATGTCAAATATGTGGCACGTACACAGACAACATGGAAGACTCAACCCTGTTCGTGAAGCAACTCGTCCGGCACAGGTGGGAACTGAACCTGCTCCTGATGCAGTCAGCATAGGCTCCAGCTTGACTTCACAGTGAGCTTCAGCCTCTGGTCGCCCCCATAAAGGTGTGGGGTGCAACTGAGCAGGGTTATGGCAAGCCTTAGAGCTTGGCGAACAGCTAACTGCTGGACAGGTGGAGTTTGTTCATGTAAGGTGTGCCAGGTCATGGCTCGTCTGCTAATTGGATTTCTGATTTTCAGAAAGTCAGCTGCTTTCCCACCCTGTCTCTCGGGACTACTTCGGTGCTTTGCATTGTCTTTCATGCTTCACAGAGGGACGTTTTTTAACATGGCCATTAACCCAAAGGCTGGCTCCAAATTGGTGTTCTCCTGTGAAGCATGAAGAGCAGCAGGGAAGAGCAAAGCACCTACTGTACCTGGGGAAAACAGGCACAGGAGTGGGGAGAAATGAAATCCTCTGTACACTATGGTAAACATCTCAGCTTGAGCAAAGGGCAGATGGAACAAGAGAGAAAGGTAGAGATAATGCTGCACAGGAGCAAAAGTTAAAAAAGAGTAATACCAAATTTAGCAAGCAGCAATGTGACCGGAGAAGCCAGGGGAGGGGTACGACGACATTTTAAAGCTGTATTCTTCACTCAGACAATAAAAAAGGCGGTGAAAGTACCCTAAAACCAACATAATTTGGAACTATAGCAGTTTTTAAACCTAGCATAGCTAGTTAGGGTAAAACTTCCATGAAATTTGAAGTATTAGTGAGTAGCCACTCAAGGGATGGAAATGTTGATGGAGAAGAGAGCTCTGGTTCAGAGCCAGGAGCTGTGAACTCTGGAGACCGCTGTGCTAACATAAGGAGAGGATGCACTGTTGCATATCCAGAGCCTGCCTAAGTGACACAGAAGAGGCTCTTGTACCAGGGAATGGTGCTGATCACATGTTACTTACTTGTAACTTTTGGCAGGTTTCCGTAGTGCCTGAAAGGATTTGGGGACCTGCCACACTTCTAAATGAGAAACCAGGAAAGTTCTGTTCTGCTTATGACACTCGGATGTGCACATTGTTCAGGTTGCAAGGTGGGGAATGAGGCAGTAAGGTGTATGTGAAGACTATCAGAGAAGGCCATTCACTCAAACTATGAGTTACATACATGCAGAAACATCCTTTAACTGGACTCCTTTACAGCTTCAGAATGCATGACTATGGTGAAGATCACGTGCAGCTGCAGTCCAGTGGTACAAGAGGTGTTATAAGTGGAAAAACAAAAACAAAACAAAACAACAAAAAAGAGACTAAAATCCAGGAAGAAAATTAGACCTTCTCTCTGCTCCTTCTACAACTTAAAATGCTAAGCAATGGAGAGCAATAAGATGTTAGGAGAAGTCCTTAAACTTGTGGGATTGCAACTACATAGGTAAAGAAATAAATAGGAAGACTTTGTTGCACCTTGAAGTGTTTCATGTGGACCAGCAATAGTGTGTTAAGAAAAAAAGAGGGTATGTATTTCAGCCACTACCGTTCTCCATATTAATTGCAACTCAGATGCTCCCAAAAGATTTGCTTTTTAAAATCTCACTCATATTTTCATGCAATTCACCACGCACTCTTCATATTGCTCTCACTGCACTCTTCTTCAACAGCTTCCTGAACACTTAATAATCCTGACTCTTGACATTTAAGAATCTGTTTTGCTTCAGAAACATCCTAAATCCACTACACTAATCTCCATCTTACCCACCTCACTGCTCTGTCTTCTACTTTCTCTCCAGATGGGCCCTGGAAATGCTTTCCCCAGATTTTTTTAATTTTTTTTTTGTCTTATCTTTTCCTCCCTTTTCTTGAAGCTTTCCTCCCTCCAACGAAGTTTGGCATGCAAAACTCTCCCTTCCTCCCAGCTGTCTCAAACAGTGCTGGATAGGACTTTTAAAAATGTATTTAATTTTTTACTGTCGTGGAGCTATTCCCCTAAACTGTCATTCACCCACTTCTCATCCCTCTACTTTTCTTCAAGACTTTTCCTCTGAGTTTTTAGATGTCTGGGCACTTTTTCATAATGTCTTCATCATTATCTACACTTCTCAGACACATTTTGTGATTCCTCCTCCATCGAGTTCTGGAAGTGGGAAGAGAGAAAAGGAAAGGGCCAGTGCAGCTGTTGCAGTCTCCTCCCACCCCTTTCCCCTTGTGATATTCACACCTCCCTCTCTTCAGAAAAGGAGACTTGCACATCTCTTTTTTTTTTTTTTTTTTTTTTTTTTTTCTAAAATATCATCTAACGGTTGCTTATCTCCAAAAATGTTCAGTTCCGTGGAGAATCCTTTGGGATACACCACAACAGCAATTTTATCTATTCTGGGATCCAGAAAGTTTTCTCTTCCTTTAAATACCATTGAGGCCACACAGCAGTTTAGGCCCATTACAAATACATCTATCAGAAATGTGGGTAAACCCCAGTGACTGAAGCTGCCAGGGACCAGGCAGCCTTGTTTTCTGAGATCCAGACAGGAGGAATCAAGACCAGGACAGAGTCTGGCATGAGAACCTTTCAGGATGTCTTGGTTTAGATCCAGTTCTAATCCCAGAATTTAATAATAATTTACACTTCTAGTTTCTATCAATAAACCCTCGTGACCTACTTCCCTAGTCTTTCTACTTTGAAAATGTCATAAGAAGCCTACTCATTAAGATGAAAATGATTATGTTACCTGTGATGCTATGGCAGTGCATTTATCTGCATACACATCTGCCTCCATGTACACCTGCGCATGTGTGTGTATAAACATAACAAAACATGCAGACACTCCGCAGAGGTACACTAGGAGTACACAGAAGGCACTGCTTTTTTAATGTTCCTTCCCAAATAATGCCTGGCTGAAGTTGAATATTAAGGTGTGCTAGAGTCAACAGAGAGAGCACAGGGGAAGCTGTATTTTATGTCAAGGAAGGATTTGCTCCTCTTCTGTTCCTGTTTATTCAGTTTCTCCTGCAACTTAGTATTATTTGGCAGCTTATCTTGATCCTGACTAAAAAACAAGTAAAACTTGTGAAAATGAAAACAAGAAAATCCTTCAAAATTTTAGGCACTTTTGGTTATTTGTGTTGTGTTGGCCAAGACAAGTATTTTTTTTTAGTTTTGCCAACATTTGTAGGCCTATGTCTATATTCATGTCTAAAAAATACTATGAAGAACAACTGACTGTTCGCTAGCTGTGAACATTTCAGACACCTGCATTTTCAGAAGCACTTTGTGTATACCCAGAACCTTATTCTCTCCAGCAGGAGCTGGCAGCACAAGGACAGCTTATAAAAAAAAAAAAAAAGAAAAAAAAAGAAAAAAAAAAGGTCACTTTTCATAGGAAAAGTCCCAGAGAACAGATAGATATATGCCCTTCTGTAGATCCCCTGCTTTAGCTATCATCCAGTTTTCTCCCAGCTTGAGTGTTCCACTGCCAATGAAGCTGAAACAGAGGGACTCCTTTCGCTAACTTACCTGCTTAGCCAGTAGTGCCCACGTACTGAAAACCCATACTCCCAGAGCCAGGGAATCCCCTCATGGTACATTCCAGGCTTTGGAATATAACCTTGGACTGAGCATATGTTATCATGTATATCTGTACAGACACCCTACCCTTTAAGATACAGAAAAAATGAACTGCTTGTGAGGAGCAACTGCTGTGATTTTTCCCTACTGCTTCATCTGATTTAATCACCTGGAATTAGCCCTTGCAAATTGCTGAGAGGCAGGCAGGGAAGCTCCTTGGCTTCTGCAGCGCGGTTGGTAGCTGACAGAACCATACCTACATGTATGTTTGCAGCATAGCCGAATCCTCCCTTACCAGCTGTTGCTGCTTCTTTTACAAACAGCCATGAAGTACTGACTGACTTCAGCTAGAGAGAGGCAGCTTTCATATGTGCTTTCAGCCCCTCCTGTTCCTCCATGGATCATGGTCAGTGATAACAGCACGGTGCTGCAGTTGGAACAACAAGCCTTGACAGATGAGATTCCTTCCCCTCCACTCCAAAACACCTGCACAGAAAGCACCTCTCTGTAGCTGACCCCTGCCTGGAGCCCTCTGGCTGACACCAGCCTTAGCCCAGGCACTGGTGGCAGGCCAAAAGCAGCCGCTGTGATGCCCACTGTTCACACCAAGCAACTTAAGAGAAAGAGCCTGAGGAAAATTCAACCTCTCAAAATCAGATCACGAATATTTTTCCTGCTGCTCTTTCTTGGCCCCCCACTTAATCTTTGCAGTGGGCATTTATCTCAATCTCACAGCTTTTCATCCTTTAAGACGAAGCTCATATCCAGTTACCTGTCAGGGCTCTGATGAAGCACAAAGGGTATAATCACTGTGTTTGCTTTTGCACAGCTCCCTTTACTGTGTTCCCAATATAAACTAGCCAAGAGGATCCCAAAAACCTCTTGGGATGTTCCTTATCTTCATGAACTGATTTTATAAAGGTACACAGGCAACATAATACTGAAGCCAGCACATGACATTTAGGAAGTATACAGATAAAAAGTTTAAGAAAGAAAAGCCTGACACCACCTTGCATTTAACTAACCATGAAGCATCTGCTAAAAGGATACCTGGAGAAAAAGCTCTGCAAGAAAACGGTTCCACACCTACACTCCTACAGAAATCAGCAAGAGGTATGTTATCATCTAAGGAAACAGAAAGAAGACCTTAATTTCCCATTCTCCCTGACAGCAACAAAAGGAAAAATCCCTTGCTAATGCTATAGCCAAAACCTGCCCTCTTACTGCTAAGCAGACAGAAATTGCCTGTTTCTGGACATCAGGCAATGGCACGCTTCTATCCCCACACTCTTCATTTGAAAGCCCACTCATAAACACCGTGAGTAGCCATATCAGTCTGCCTGCACTTCCTCTTTCCCACCAAATGCTCTCAAGTGGAAGAAACTGAAGAACGTGGCATACCCTCCATAAATACGGTTGCAATTCTCAGAGATTGACTCAAATCTTCCCTCTCTTCTTTGTCTTGCATCTATCACAGCAGCTTTCCTTCAAGTAATAAGGCAAGCAAACAACCCCAGCTGTTGTCAGTGCTCTTTATGAGTCACTGAGCAGCAGATGCTGAAAGAGCTGTGTTTCTAAATGCAACACCTGCTGCTGAACCTGAGTTTCCAAGCCATAGTATTATACACATACAGAAAGATCAACTGAGTAGGTATGTACCACTAATAGCCACTTTTAGAGTAAAATCAAAGAGAGACAGTCAGCAGGTAATTGTAACTGAAAGCTCCATAGGCACCACAAAATTTGCAGTAGTCCAACGACATAGGAATTCTTCAAAAAGCAAAATAATTGCAATTATTTCACTATTTTCCCAAATTATACATTGTTAGACAAAGTCTTTGAAGTCCAATCTAACTTTTCCAGTTTTTACCCATATCTGTATGCTGCCAAAACACACTCCAAATTCAGTGCTTAGACAGACTTCACTTAGGCGAAATGCTTTTTTTTGGCAGCAAAACCAGCATTCAAAGGAATTAATTCCCGTCTTCTTTATGAACATAATCTTTTACATGGCCACTGTGTATAAGCACTCACTGAATAGATTCAGGTTAAAAACAAATGTTTCTCTCCCTTTCTTTATGGAAAGACAGGAGAAAAATAAAGATTATTTCTGAATGGGAATCAATTAACTTATCTGGCATACAGTGCAATATCCTAAACTGTTGCATTAAAAAACACAGAAGTCAATACATTTCGGAACCTGGCAGAAGAAGGAAATGGTCAGTACAGGACTGCGTGAGAGGGCTCAGATTCTGAGCACCGGGGCTGTACAATGATGGCCACAGCTGGGCATCCTGCGGAGGGTCACACTGCCCACCCAGCCTCCCTGCTCAGGTGGTGACCAAGTGACTGGCACACAGCCTGGGTGGACTTTTTGGGGTATTTCCTATAGTTAGTCTTCAAAGTCCTTTATGTGTTTTGTCTTACAAAGTGCCACTGCAATCTGATCCTGGCAGCTGTAGACACTCATGCTGAACAGAAAGTATTACACTGTAGCCAACACAATGTGTCACTACAGCTCAGGAAACAAGGTTGGCTCAAACAAAAATACTCTTTAATCCTTGGGATGATGTCTCCTTGTGATCAAAGTGGAAGAGAGTGCAGTGACATAGCTAAATCTGCTCATCACCTCTCTATACCATGGGTAGTTCCACAGCTCCCTTTTTTTTCTAAAAGAATTTTCTTCCCCAAACTTACTCCTCCCTTTCATTCCCATCTCTGAGTTTACAAAACCAGGCAGTGCCTAATCTGCACTTTGATCTGAATTTCTGAGCGGGTGACCATTGATTTTCATTTACCCTCACAGCATCACAGAGGAGAGCTCTCCCATGCTGATAGCTGCAGCCAGTGAGTAGATTCCTGCCCTGCAAGAGCCGCCAGAGCGTGGTGCTGATGAAGCTCACCGATTGCTACGAGCAACCCTTCTGCACCTCATCTGCCCAAGGTTGGCTGGACTGATGGCCACCATGCAGCTGTGAGACTGGCATCAGGGCTGCCTTCCAGAAATGCTACAAGCATGGCCAAGGCACTTACAATTACCCCCATAATTATGTTTTTGATAGTTTGGGACTTAAACCATTAGTTGGTAATAGACCTTGGAAACCTAATGGGAACATCATTATTTAGCAGAACACTCCCTTTTGCTATTTGAATCATCTCTTTGTCATCTAAATCACGTATGTCCCAAACTGAAAGACTGCATGTCAACGTCTGCATAGAGGAGTGTAGGCTGCACTTGCCAGTGATTTGGGTAAAAAGTGAGTGGAAAATGTTGTTAAGTCTCTGGTCGGTATTGTTCCAGGTTATTTTGTAGCTATTTACATCTGTATGATTGTTGCATGTGCCAGCAACGTGGCAGGTAAGGGGTAAGGACCTCTTTGTTCAGGTGGTAACTTTCCACATTCAGAGTAAGCTCTGGCCCATGCCTGTTAATAGAGGTGGCAGTTGCCTATTAAGAGGATAGGTCAACCTACGTATCCATGTATTTACACACGCATGCATCTGCAAGCAAACACAGAAAAAAAATAAACAACATAGGAAAAAAAAAGATAACACAGAAAAAAAGATAAACAACACAGAAAAAAAAAAAAAGGAAAAGATAAACATTTATATTGTGTCTGAATATTCTTTATGAATCACCCAAGACCAGATTCTCGGCCAATGTAAGGTGGCATCATAAAACTGAAGTCAAGCAGAATGTACAAAATAGAGCAAAACTTGGATTCTTTTCTCAGTCTGTACAATGGGGAAGCCACAACTTTTATCACGTTTGTCTCCGGAGTGGTGTATCTCACCTCTTAACATCACACTAATGTAGAAACATACCAACGATTGCAGTATACCAGCACTTATCTTTACACAGCTGTAAATATTTTTGGTATATGTGTGGACATACTAACTGCACCAGTTGCTCACTCTTGCAGTCCCAAAAGAGACTATATTTTTTTCTGTGTTTTGTTCGTTTGTTTTGTGGTTGTTTGCTTTTTCCTAATCTGCCAGCAAGCTGAATTATCATAAGTGTGTGTGTTTTTTACCAAGGTGCACTTAGTGCTGTAGCTCATTTGTGTATTCCAAAGACCTGTACCTGGGTTTTTTACCCCATGGACAACTGTGAGTCCAACGAAGCAGTCACAGGGCATGTTTACAGGCCAGAGCCATAACAGGAAATGCAATGAATCTGACTCAAATATTTTGGCAGGGATATGTTATTAGCTTTGAGTGCATCACTCACAGTGATTTCCATTGAAGGAGCCTATATTGTTATTACATAAATTTATGTTACTGGCTTCTTTCTGCAGGTTTTTATTGTGTTGCCTACTTAACTTGCAGTAACAAAAACCAGTAATAAGATCACCCGAGGTACCAATTAAAGCGTTATGAAAGGCTAAAGCACGACAGTGCTCATGGAGAAACGTTCCTGAACAGAAGAGTGGTGATTAATATGCTAACCTGATATAACTGCTCAGCTCTCCTGTCACCCTTGAACTTTGACAGTCTGCTGATTCATCATTCAAGGAAATTATAATACAGGTTAGGAAGCATACCAGGACTAGTCTTAATTTAATACAATGTGTGGTGCTCTCCTGTCTTAGGGAATTTTAATACACGAGTGCACACTGGTCTCTATGGCAACAAAACCCACATGGCTTATCCTGCCAGGAGCCCTGGTCCCCAGCCGGCGGTACCCACTACGGCACCCACATGCATGGGCAGAAAGGACACACACACACACAGAACATCGCAATATCCCATCTCATTGCTGTGCAGCTGTGTTCAACTCACTCTAAAAACTCATATTCCCTCTACGTTTGATAAATTATTCCTTCCTTGCTTGAGTCAACCTTTAAAATAAAAAAACACAGAACAATTAATTTGCTAAAAACAAACATAAGTTATCTTTTCTGCTTCTGTAAGCAGAGAAAAATCAGATGTCATGAATCTAATCTGGAGGCCGCCGGGGAGACAGCAGTTTTAAGCACTTTCCCTGACTCTGGCCTCTAAAAAGATGTTTCTGAAAGCTCGGCAGAATGTTTATGGCATGTTCATTGGCACTGATGTCTATTCAAGTCTTAAGCCTTGCAGAATTACTGATAAAGGAGAATAAATTTGGCCTTTTTCATCTATACATTCCAAAGGGAAAAGATGCAACCATCTAAACAACAATGCAGCGAGAGGCAAATTTTAAAGGGAATTTTTCACTGGTTTTCCGTGGGCAAGCTTGTTACCTTTTTGCTTTAAGAATATCTTGGGGTTTTCAAAAAGCAACTAAGACATTAAAATCTTCTGCAAATGCCATGATCCAAAGCAATCATTTCTGCAGACTTTTCATGAACTCTGTTTTCTAACATGTCTCAGCCTGCGGACACATTGCACATTGTTACAAAGGTGACAGTGCCAATGTGGCTTTTTCCAAAGCATCCTGTCACCCTTTTTGTCAGTTCTAAGGACATGTGGGCCTCAGAGTAACTACATATGTCTGAATAGGAACGTGCATCTCCACTGTGGCAGCTATAAGGATATCCGATAGATTTTGTTCTCAGTTGCTGGAAAATATGTGTACACAAACAGAAGCTCTCAGTGGTGAGCTAATTTCAACTTCTGTTATGGTGCTGCTGGCACTCTTTCATAAAAAGCTTATTTTCAATTTCCAAAGTGATGGATTGTGATGTGCTAGGTCCCACTGGTGTTTATACACAATGCTGTCCCATGACTGTACTGGGGACCTCCGAAGCCTGCCAGCTGCTGACCTGCCATGGCCCTGATGTGTGTCGCACAGTGGCATCAGAAGATAAAAGCCATCAATCTGCCACATAAACTCCTCCCTTGTCTCAGCCATGCCCTGTCTCTCAGGGTTTCTGGTGACAGCCTCAGGAGGACTGCAAGAATGCTGGTAGTAAGGAAAAAAGCAAAGGGGATTTTCTGACACTAGGCCCTGGTACCTTCCTAATGCTCAGCATGCTTTTGTATATGAATTTGCGATCTAGGAACATGGGTAATGGGCAGCTATGATATAGCTGCTGGTTAAGTCTGCTTTCATTTTAAAATGCATTATAATGTTCTTGAAAGGGCCCCTTGGACAGCAGCAGAATTGATTGCTCATTACTGTTTTCTCGTGGTGGGCACAGCTGAAAGATCTGCCCAAGAATGGATATTTCCAATCCCTGGGAATGAAGTACTTGACATGCAGAACAGTGGCTCTGAATTGGCAGTGCCATTTGTTCAGATGTGTTTTCTGTGAATACTGTCTGCATGTCCCAGACATATCCTATCAACCCTTTGCCTTAGTCCTCGGCTCAATCCTGAGAGAACAACATCACTTTGAAAGAGGATCTAAGAGAATTCAGATTTGGAAACATTCAGACTGAATGTATGGTATTCTGTTCCTCATAACAGTGTATTCAACCACTGAGCTAGAAGAGTGAACTGAAATGCAATGAGATAAACCATTTCTAAGCATCTGCGTTATATGATGCACCCCAAATTCAAGAAGATCTGGTTGGTAGAAGGGATGTCAGATGAAGAGAATCACCTTCACCTCTTGGTGCAGGTACTCTTTCTCAGTCCAGGGAAAGTTCCCAGGAAAGAACAGTTTTAGCTGGCAGTTCTTGACTCAAGTGGGATCCTGCTTTTCTTGCAACAGCTGATAGGAAAGGAAGACAGCCTTTACCAACACGCAGGGGAAGACATATGCATAAGTATACCATGCTCAAAATATTATTTCCAACACTGCTGAGTCACCCTGAGAATCTCTTTGCCCCTCCTTATTTTTTTCAATATTTAAAATCAAAATAGCTGGAGCAATTACATGGCTGTAAGCACGAACAGAATATACATTTACCTGCTTCAAAGACAACTTCAAAGACAACTGATGCCGTAGATTAAACAGATGAATTCAGAGTCATACATATCCCAGTAAATATTTAAGAAGTGAAAAAATGCAAGTAACATCAACTGTGGTTTATCATAGGAGGTCCGGTTTAATCCTATGGCTGAAGAGGATTAATCTATTGCCATTTTGGAGACTGCCCTTTTGAAAAGTGATATATTTTGGCATATCCTGGATTGACTGAGTTTTATTCAGATATGTTTAAGATTATTATTATTTTTTGTTGTTGTTGTTTCTGTTTTATCTTTAAGCAGATACTTGAAGGACCAGGCATATCTGATATGTTAGAAGGGAAGTACCAAGTTTATATTGCATCTTTTGGGAAGACAGACTCAATAGTCAAAGCAAAGAACTTGCCCTTCCTTACTGTTTCTATGTGTAGACATCAGTAAGCATTTTTGTATGAGAATGACTGCTTCATTAGAGTTTTTTTCATCCTCCAAAGTAACCATCATACCCCAAGCTCTTTTTCACATATGAGTTTGACTTCTGTGCAGTTACAGAGCTTCTTAGAACCATATCCTATGCAGCTGTCTTCTCAGCAGTGCAAAGCATGTGCAGAAAGAAGGCATCTCAAAAGTTACTAACAGATATCTAGAAAGGATTATTGCAGGATGTAGTAGTAAAGCTGATGAAAAGATGAGAGCCAAGGACTTAGTTGTAAAGATCTGTCTGCAAACATACATTTACATTTTTTAATTTTTAACTGTCTGCCCTTCTTGAGTTTTCAGAGTTTGTTTTATACAAACTATGGAGAAATCAGCCTTTACTGGTCAGTAAAAATGTTCTTAGGAAACTCTTCTGAGAAGGCTAGGACTTCCATACACTACAAAACTTAACAATTATACTTGAATTTGTTCTGTGAACTGTTAAAGAAAAAAAGAACTCAAAGGTCTGCAGATTTTTATTTATACTCAGCTCATAAAACAACTGAAATGAGTTAATCTACTTTCACAAGAAAACAAGTAGGTTGAGCTGCTTTAATCACACCAATTTAAGTCACTAATTACTTTATACCAAAATAACACTGTGTGTAAGAAAGACCTTAAGTTTTTCTGCTGCCCTTTGTAAATGCACAAGAATTCAAGAAAAAGGTGTATTTTTATACCTTTACATATACAAAAAATTCATTCCAAGAGAGCTTATTTATTATAAGAGACTCTTATTTACAATTCTAGATCTATCAACAGATGTAAAATTTCCAATGAGTTTTCTATCACAATCTTATTAGTAATAAACTCATTTGCACAACCACTGCCAATGGTGAATGGAAATGTAGATTAGAACTTCTAAATAATGCTTTTAATTCTACAGAAGACATTTGCAAGTGAATGCAAGTTGGCATGTATATCTGGATATATGGTTTTATTTGAGTAAAAGCTATGCCAAAGGAAAGAAAAGCTATATCCTACTTAAATAACTTGAAAGCAGGTAATGTGTGAGTAACTCTTACCTCAGTCCTGGCTAAGCAGAATAATGAAAAACCAGGACAGACATATAGTAGCTACAGGACCCCCACAAAACGGACAGATTGTTGTTTCTGAGTTCACTATATAAATACTATACTTTACAAGGCTTGAATAAGCTAACTAAAACTCCAGAAATGAGAGACAAAGCTATGAAGAAAAATATTTGTATGAATTAATAGTTATTGTGGGCTCAGCTTATTTATCAAAATTGGTGCTATGTTTATAAAGTCAGCTGCTTTCCTAATAGAAATAAGCATACTTATAGGTTATATACAAAGGATCTACCTCATACTGTGTGCAACCTTTTATAAAATTTAAATTTCTTACGTTGTTTTTTATTTTTCATAAATACTTTAGTCTCTTTCCCTATTTCTAGCAACATTAGCTGATTGTTTCTTCTCTCCTAGCTAGAAATCGTGAAGTTTCAGTGAATTATATTGTCAGTAAAACTGTAAATTGTTGTAGAAAGATAGAACCTCTCTTTTCTTAGTTATCAGTCAGGAGATGCCCTTACAACTATTTGTTTCTTTAATGCTTTTATATACATTATTGTCAGGATGACTGACAGTAACAAAGATAAAACAACAAAGAAAAGATAAATAACAAGAAACAGAAAGGGAAGGAGATAGCACAAACACTACTGGGAGCTCCAGTGGACCACAGACTAACAGTGAGGGTGATGAATTTGATAACTTGCATACGAATGAGTTCCAAAGGATTCTTCCGTGTTGTTCACACTTGCATTTATCTACATGATTGGAATAATTTACATAACTGGTAGGTAATTTCACAGAATCACAGAATTTCTAGGTTGGAAGAGACCTCAAGATCATCGTGTCCAACCTCTGACCTAACACTAACAGTCCTCCACTAAACCATATCGCTAAGCTTTACATCTAAACGTCTTTTAAAGACCTCCAGGGATGGTGACTCCACCACTTCCCTGGGCAGCCCATTCCAATGCCTAACAACCCTTTCGGTAAAGAAGTTCTTCCTAACATCCAACCTAAAATCTAAATTAGGAAATAAAATGCTTTGATTGTAATGTGTGTATCTCAATGCATGTGCTAATCTGGAAAAGCCAGAAGTGTGATAATGAAGTAACATTTTGAAGTCTATATACAAGTAACAAATGAATAAATGAATAAATAAAATGATAGAGAGAGAGCAAGTGAGAGAGTTCCTTTTCAAGAGTTGTCTTCTTTAAGAATTCTTGATGAGTGTAACTTGTCCAAGAGTCTCTATTCATAAAATATTGAAGGCACAATGAAGTCACACTTTTTAAATATCTGAATCCATCTTTTGAATAAGTTATACAACCAAAGCCTTGACCAAAAAGGATTATTAAATATTCCATAACTAATTTGTCAAGCAATGCTTTTTTATTGTAAAAGATGATTGTAGACAGCTTTTGCACAGAGGCCCTGAAAGACCTCTCCAACCTCCCAGCTGACTAAAGACGAAGAGCCTCAGCTGCCTGACACCAGATGGAGTTTTGCAGTAGGTGGAGAAGACTGCAGACTCCTGGAAGCCTTCTCACTGCTTTCATTCAGGCTTCTGTGTAAGCCACTGACTATATGATTCTGCAATATTCATTCATTTTCATCAGATTTACCCTCTCTCTTAACTGCCGTGCTTTGACATTACTAAGCTTGAATCCATTATAGATCTGTCTCTATCTTCCATGAAGACACAACTGCTTTGTGTGAGTCTAATGAAAAGAGGCAACAGAAACAGGTTGAAATCCAGATCAGTTCATTACCTATAAGACCACACCTTTCTAGGAATTTCGTTCTAGGTCCAATCTTGGGACCAGCAGTTGCTAGACAACTTACCCAAACCCAACAAGAAAAATACAAGTTCTACTCTTATTTAACAATAAAAATACAATACTCACCTTCTTTATCATCGGTTTATTCAGATACCACAGCATTAAGGCACATGAATGGAACTACTTTCCCCCCTCTGATAGAGGGGAGCAGTAATTTAGCAGGATTGATACCAAAGGCTCAAGAAAATTTAAACTGAGGCTGCCATGAACATCCCTCTACTGTAGATAAATAGTGGTCATTAGTCTCACACCATAGGGCTCTTACTTAATCAAAGGTAAATGCTTATTTGGGTGCTTAAAAACACAGACAAAATTCCACAGCTAGAGAACCAGACCCCCTTAGCTGAACAAATCACCATACTGAAATAAACCAACACTGCCTTAGGAGTTTGAAATGAAATCTGGGTTTACTGAAATACAAGTTAATAGTGTGGTTAAAATAGAAGGGTTTAAGATATTGTATCTTGATTTTATTTGCAATTGCATCTTCCAGGGGAAAAAGCTCAGAACTTTTTCAGTTATGACTAGGTTTGCTGCTGACTTGCCATGCTACTGTGGATAAACCATTTCTTACTGTGAAAATGAATGCATTTTTTCCTTTTAATGTATGATTTCAGTGAAATTGGTTTCTTTCAAAATAAGTATAGTTGAAAACAGAATCAAACACATGCCCAGAATTTCCTTTTGTGTTTGTAGGCCTACACACAACTTTGAACCAAAGTCCACTAAACAAAACGAAAGCTTTCTAAAAGCTTTTGTGATATTTTACACATGGACATCATGATCTAAATATAAGGCCCTGAGGTATACTTCAATTCAAGAGAAGAATTTGATGTTTCAAAAATAAATAAATAAATATATATATATAAAAACAGAAAAAAAAAAAACACATTTTCAAAAAGAGTTTAAATCCCCGCAACATTATCTCTTTCTCTTTCTCCTTCTTTCTCTCTTTTTTTCCCTCCCCTCCCTTCCCCTCCCTTTCCTTTCTCTTTTAATTTCTTTTCTCAAGGAGTTGAACATAAACTTAAACCAAAAATAATTTTAACCGTTATTTTTTCCTGATTTGGAGCTGAACCGATTACATGAATGTCTGGTGACAGTTGAAGTAAGAGTTTAATCACAACGTAATGTGGTACATAAATTAGCTTCATTTTTGCACCTCTGGTTTTCCACTCTCAGTTCTAACACTTTTGCCTGTTCCTTATTTTCTCCACAACAGGAATGATATTTGTTTGGACAAACGTGTATGAACAGAGAATATAATAGAATCACTTCCCAGGAGCAAAGGAAACTTAAATGCTGAGAACATAGTATTACTGATATCACCATGGCTTTCTTCTGTCATCATTGTATCAGTCAAGAATAAAGCCTCTTCTTATACTAATCATTATCCTAATCAGAAGAAGTAAAAAGATGAAATTATTTTGTCACAAAGTAATTGCAAAGTCATTGAAAATTCCCCATTATAATTTTAAACACTATATATACTACAGTCCTTCCAGAAGTTAAGTGTCTCTAAGTATCCTTGCTGAGATCTGAAGACTCAGTTTTCTAGCAATGACTTATCTGCATGATAATGAATGTTAACTACATTATTGCTTTCATGTAATAGTGTAGAAATACTTGATAGTAACATGGAACAATTTAAAAAATGCACGGTTACTCTAAAGTAACAGCAACATTAATTTGAACCTAAGTTCTTTTATATCGAAGCAATTTGGGTGTAGAGATTTTCTGTAGTTAGGAGGATTAAGAGTACTGTGCAGGTTTGTTCACTGAAGGAAAGCTAAATAATCGAATATGATCTCATTATTACCTCTGATCCGAGTATTACCTTTCACCTGAAGTATTCACATATTTCTGCTTTTATGAAAGTGCTCAGAACTATAGGTTAGCTGAATTTTTGAAAACATGGCCCACTAAGTTACATAAATATCATATCTATTAGACATGTGTTGATAGGTCATAACCACAGCTCTACATAAAGACATGTCTCCTCTGACTTGCCTGAGCTGCTGGTTAATAAGCAAAGGAAAAATAGGAAAAATATGCTTGATGTATCTTGGCATTGCAAAGCCATTGCACCACCTTAGACTTTGGATTTTGTTTGTTACGTGTTGTACTCCCTCTTTAATGAATGGCTGGATAGTAGGGTTTATGAAAGGTTAGGAATTCACACAGGCTCCTTTTTTTTTTCTTTTTTTTTCTTTTTTTTTTCTTTTCTTTTCCCCAAGGAGGACTGGTGATTTCACTAAGTCACAACCTCTTCACTTCCTGCACAGGAAGAATTTGAAATACACATCCAGCTTTAGTTATTAGTAAGACTTCAGCCTCTAAGTCTACTAGGGTAATGAATTGTAAGACTGCAAAAAGGGAAGTTTCCTGCATTTTGGTGAGCAGCACTTCCTGTATTGTGGTTAGCACAAAGTAGGCTTACAAATCTGCATGGTAATGTTATCACTTTGTGCAGTAATAATTTGATGTGTGTAATTAACATAATTTCTTGATATTAAAAAGTAAAGTTTTTCATTATTTAGTTTTAGCACATACTATGTTGATACAAGACTGAATAGCATTACTTTTTCTGGAGGAGGAGAAGAGGTAGGTGTCTAGTATTTACTGTTTTGGTCAAAGCTGGAAAACCACAAGAACTGTTTCTTGTCTTACCTTGGCACTACCCTTTTTAAGCTCGAAGCATGGAGTCTGAAGAACAAGGTGAGTTATAAATGAGAAAGAAAGAGTAAAGAGAAAGAATTTTACCAGACTCCCTTGGGCCCTGAGAAAGATTTGTGGGGAGTCATTGTGAGGACAAGCTAAGATTCTTACTTTTCTCTAAAGCTGCACACCTGACCTTATTTTATTTACCTAAATTTACACATAGAAATTTGCTCAAACACACCATACCTCACAGCCATACAAGAATTCATCAGAATCAAAATAAAGTGTTGACTTCATCAAATATACAAAAAAATGGAGTCGTGATAAATACACAGGTCTACTGCCCACACACTGATGCATTATTATTACGTGCAGTGAAATGAAGTATCATACTGCACATATACAAATAATTTTTATGCTTTATGTTCTTTTGAAATCTCTTACTCAATTACTCCTTCCTCCTGGGAAGCACAGGCTTTTGAAAATATATCCAGTATACTTTGAGGCCACCCAAAGAAAGTAAACAATTATTTTGATATTTCACTTTTTTTTGTTTGTTTGTTTTTGGAAATGAAATGTTATACTCCAACCCACAAGAGTATGCTGAATACACACTGGAAAGCAAAAAGGAAATATTGCCCTGTTTATCCTTCATAAATGATATATCATGATATTTCATTTACGTTACCTTGCATTTTTCTCTTTGAAAGTCATTCTAGATACCCATGTTGTAGTACATATTTGAATGACCATTATTGCTTCATTTTTATCACATGGCCCTATTGGAGCCAGATCAATAGCACTCTACTGGGACTAAGGTTGGCAATCTAAGACATGGCTAACATTGCTTAGAAGAAACAAGATTCAACAAGAATGCTTTGAATAAAGCATATTTTTCTATAGAGCAGATGCTAAACAAAATTCCTAATGTTGTCCCAGGGCAGACTGTAAACTTGACAGTGCTGCTATTCTGTTGCTAATCTAAATTATAATTTTATGTCAATAGTTCATGGTTCATTAATAATATTAACAGAACTTGAAACCATTACCAAAAGTAAGGGTTCACAGTGTTAGCCACTATATTGACATACATGTAATGAAAAGAAGTCCCTGTTTCAAAGATCATTAAGTAACTACTTAAATTTATTGAGTGCTGTGTTAATACCTGTTTCAGCTAAAGCCTGGCTTGAATTTGCTTGTAAGAAAAATTCTTATTTTAATTGTGTTGGATTACATAAAAAAAATGATAAATCTATCAGCTATGCTAGTTAGATTAGCAGTATGGAAATGGCCTGCTGTGTTCCAGCACAACTTCTGTGTTACACTGGGTTGAATGTATATGCTTCTTTTCCTGAATGCATTTTGGGCTGCTTTGGGATGAATCTAGTATATTTTGGACCTTATTCAGCAAAATATATAAAGTTGTACAGAATTTAAGTAGGTGAATAATCCCCATCAGCTTCAGTAGGATTTCTAACATGCTGAAAATTAAGCACACACTTAAATCTTGAGCTGTTTGGAAGTCAATTACTACAGAACTAGCTTGTTAGTGTGCTTATTACAATGCACAGTCAGTTTTTAAAAGACCAATATATTCAAAGTTGGACAATTCTGTTTTACGAGTGAAATCAAATCAACTGTAGTAAAAGAAAAGGAATGCTTGGAAATTATTTTGAAGAAGAATCTTTATCACTTTCTTCTCACTTTAGAGATCTTTATCTTCATGTTATTATAATCTCAAAGGCTCTTCCTGAGTTACCACTGCTAAGAGGGCAAAGCTATCCCTATGTCTCAGTGTTCTCCATTTTGCTGTGCATCACTATACTTTCCAGTTTCTGTTGTTTCCTTTATATTTGGTGTAGAGGGCTTCATGCACATAATGTACTTTTCTAATTCCCTTGGTCATGGTCTGCTGAGTTTTGCCTGGGCAAAATAAATTACCTGTGCATGCTTGCAGCTCCCTAGAATGCTCTCCTCAGGCTGAAGTACTTCTTCCCCTTTTACTTGTTTTCCTTGCTTGTTCACAGCATTTCTCTATGCTAAAAAAAAAAAAAAAAAAAAAAAAAAACACAACATGCTGTTTATTTTAGCTATGTAAGCTATAGCTAGGAAGGTAGGAAGGCTGGGTGCAACCGATATGCGGTGGTCCACAAGTATTTTAATGAAACAAATGCCATTTGTCAAAAACTTCAGATTTTCCTCTGAAAACTGTCATAAGAAATTTCAGGGCATGTCAGTAAAGAAAAGGAAGAAAGGAAGTGCTGCTGTTCTGCCTCTAATGGTTCCTCACTGATATAGGATACAATTAATGATCGACTACAAATTATAGCAATTACAACTGTCCAGAGGTAAGTGGTGTCAAGTTCATGGTCCAGTTTTTAAAAATAGGCAAGATGGCCTTCTCTGATGAGTCTGTGTGAAAGCACCTAGTCTGACCTCTGCAATTTTAGGAAGTGATAAATTCATATATGTCCTAAGGCCAAAAAATAAAAAATAAATAAAGTTAAGAGGTTAAGTTTTGAATCCGATATTGCCAACTACAGTACAGGAAACTGAATAAGGGGATTAGATTGTTGTGTACAGATATTCTGGGAAAAGGAATGGCAAAGAAAGAGAAGATCAGCTTCATCAGATTGTCTAAAGGCTTGTGATTAAGAAAAAGGACTTGAAAGAAAAAAAATATAAAGAAGGCCATTAGGAAACTTTACAGACAGCCAAACTCATTGATTTGTAAATATGCTGCTACAGAAAACTTTTCAGAGATGTAAAGGAGGATTAGAAAAAGGATTTGGATTCTAAGGTAAAATGCAGTGGCATGTTAACAGAAGGACAGCCAGGAAGATCAATAGCCTTCAGTTTCTGTGATTCTGAACGAGCTAGTTTGCATTTTCTCATCCACTCAAACACTCTGAAACAAAAGGAGAGATACCATGGGAAGTTCAGATTCTTTTGTGTGAATTTCATAGGGTTCTGAAGATTAAAATATTCTGCTACTCACCTAGATAGCTAGACAGTACACGTTACATGGTATGCTTTATGTAAAGTATTGATCCTTTTAAGCCAAAGCCTAGGTTTCTGCAATTTTCTTTCAATGGCAACTGTTACGCATGTAACTGTGTTTCTTTATCTCTTTAAGGAATGCTCATCTGACAAAGCTGCTTAAATACAGACCAAAATACACTCTAATAATTCTCAATAAAAACTGTGGCTTCCAATTATTCTAGCTAGATTTCTTTACAATGTCCAGCACCTCTTGTCTGGCAGCAAACCTGCAGCCGAACCAGTTCACCTCAGGCTGCGAGCTCCTGTTAAGGGAGGTCAGGCCAGGTCACTACTGAACGAGGAGAAGAAGACAGAGCTGAGTCACTGCTCTGCTAGTGGTGCCAGCACCTGGATGGTGCAAAAAGGAGCTTCTTTTGTCACTGCCAGTCCCAGGGCAGTACTGAAATGAAAGTCTAACGTCCTTTGTGTCCTGGCCAAATTCCAGGGAAGGTGGTTACCTTTTAGCTACCCCAAAATCCTCGGTATTTCAATTCAATAATGTCTCACTAAATTTCAGCCCATTTCAGTGATGGGTGAAACCAGCCCTGCATGGTTAAAGAGATCTGTCAAAGTGGTTATTTCATCTTGATTTTTTTTTTATTTTTTATTTATTTTTTTTTTTTTTTACACAGCACAATACAATTGAAAAACTGCTGAAGTGAACTGGTTCTTCAGTATAACTCCAGGAGGAGGATTAAAATTATAAGTAAACTCCTACATCCGGCTATTGAATTGGAAAATGTGAGGATTATGCTCTCTCATCTTTCAGGAAGATGTCTGCTCCATTTTCCAGGTTCTTATTTTTCATCCTCTAAAAACCTGTTGTACACATACCATTCAAAGGCTTTACTCCAACTTTATTTCTGTTTTCTCCCCTGTTACATGCAGACATTTTTTGAACCTGATTTTAAAACCTTGATTATGTTGAATAGTCCTTTCCTTTTCTTCTGCTCTGAGAAAACAGGCAGAAGGGACAGAAGCTTCCTTGCAGAAAGCCTTACAAGTGATCACACTCAGAATTTGCTTGCTAACAAGCAGTATTCAACTCCCATTTTAACAAATGTACCAAGGGCAAAAACTAGAGGAAGGGGGCATGCCCCAAATATTGCTAAGTCAATGACTTCTTGCTGTCTAGCTTGTGCTGTAGCGAGACACAAAATAAAAGCAAACCTGAGGCTATTGCAAATTATATTGACGGCCAGGTTTTAGATGCTTTGAGATCAATGAAGAATAAAGGATTAATTCAGGTTGCCATCAGCAGTAACAGAGGCTCTGATTTGAGAATTGCAGAGGAAACCAAGGCACAGATTTCTGCTGAAGTTCTAGCCCTGAAACATTTTGTTTCCTCTTTCTTACACAGACCTCTTAGACCACTCCCAGCACATCACACTGCTGCTTCACTTACACCCTACTTACAAGCGGGGGGAAACAGTGTATGTCCACTGCCTCCCCTTCAATACTTGTTTATTCTGTGCTGTCAGTTTGGATTGCTGAGCTTTTTATTCAAAATGTCTTACTGACCTTGCCCCCCAGCATTTAAAAAATGGGGGAAAAGGGAATAGGAAAAGTGATATAGGGTCATTACTGCTTGCAGTACTGCAAGGGTGCATTACCTTAAGTTTTGGCAGTTATTTTCTCAACTTGTTCCCTTCTCCTAACTGTCTTTATTTAATATAAGTCATGCTATTTGTTTCATTTTATACTACACAGTTAAATGCTTTTTGCTACCCCACTGGATGCCAAACATAGCTAATGTGGGCTTCTAGAAACTTGTAAATCTGCTGAGGCATTCACTTTAGCTTTACCTTTGACATTGTTAATAGCTGAGATATTTATAACTAGCACTGAAATCATATTCTTGTGTTCTAAGCCCACCTTTTGCTCCCAGTATGACTGGAGCATATTTCCACAGTTTGCCCAGCTTACTGCATGCTTGTAGAGACTTAGACCACCTGTAAGATTTGAAAAATCTGAAACAGTTCAATGCCACCTCAGAATTTATTTAGGTCTTTTGCATCTTTTCGAGCCTTATTAAATGTAAGTGATTTCAGAAGTATTTTTATAAGGACTTACATAGGCAAGAAACATTCAAAACCATGTAGTGATACTTTAAAGGGAATATATGTATATAGAAAGAACAATAAGAAGTAATTGTGTTGGAATGGGACAATGCTTATACCTAACAGCAAAATGTAATCAAAGGGAACATTTGCTCTTGAGAGATTTAGCACAACCTCTGCTAGTGTATATTAGCATAACTTCATTAAACCCAGTGGAGCTCTGTTGATTTACACTCACTAGGACTCTGTGAGCCCTTTAGTTCCCCGTGTATCTGAGAAAGAAAAGTAGACCTGGAACTAGCACATCAGTATCTTGCACATTAGTATGTTAATATTTGGGAAGCACAAATTTAGAAAAATGATAACAAAATTTATGCTGAGTTGTATGTCTTTTATAGGAATGTCAGAAATAGAAGAAATACATATCTTCACATTGGCACTGACAGAAAAAAAAAAGGAAATAAAATAATGCATATTTCTGGAGTACCTTAAAGGCAGATTTCTGACAACTCTGAGAGTTTTCTGGTATTGCTTTCTAGTAGCTTTAGGTAAGAACACAAATTTTGTTGACTTTGCAATTGTATGTGACTCTATTTGCAACAAAACAAAGTTAAAGTAAAGCATATTAATTTGATTGCAAACTATTCAGCACACACATTCAACAGTCAACTAAACTACAGGGTGATCTTTGTACCGTTCATTTATAGATAGCATGACCATTTCATTTATCTATGTGATTCTCAATAATTTGCAAAGTTCTTCAAAAAGAGATAGAAAATCTAAGAACAGATACAAAAATTGTTAGATTTATCTGATCTATTATTCTCCTTCATAGCTTCATTTCTTTATGTTTCAAACCTACCACACTCACAGGGAGTGAATGAGGGGGGTGGGGGGGGGAACAGATTGGATACACCCTTTCATGTAATACTGAAGTAAATAGCCAGGCAAGAGTCAAATAATAATTTTAAGGGTTCAAAAGGCCATCACATCATGTAGTTGGTACAGATCAGGTTAATTCTATTAAGAGAGAGAGAGATGAAGAGATGGGAGATAAACTTAAGCATAAACCGGCAAACTTCACCAGAAGCAATCCTAAACAGTGACTTAATCCCTTTTGTAATCTGATATTTTTGCTTTCTTGAGATAGAATAAAATAGTTCAATCGGAAAGAACCTACAAAGAGATGAGGGCTACTACTTCATCAGTTCCTGCTCAACACTGTGCTTGAAGTCACTGTCTAGTTTTTAACATTGTCTCACTTATTTAAGGCTAGCAATACAGAACCTTCAGAGAAATCTGATTTCTCAATTACTCAACTGCCATATGGAAATGTACAAACTCTGCTTATAGAGCTGATCACTGTAGTTCATAAAGTGCAGCAAGGAAGAGAAGGAGAAGGGTGGAGTTGTACATAGACCTCTAAGAGTTGATTTAATTGCAAGGAAAAAAAAAAAGATTAAATCAACATTTTTGTAGGAACTTGAGTGACACCTTATTTTTGGCTCTGTGTATACAAGGAAATAAAGAGCTGTCATAGTTTTTCATTTAGAGCAACTTGTAAATCTCTCTGCCTCATCGCTGCCCTATTTAGGGTCAAATCAAAGGACAACAGGAACTCTGCCTCTTAACTGGAAAGAACTTGTTCCTCAGTTGACTAAGAACCTTCCCATTCACATTCACTGTTTAGGAGAAATCCGAATTCATCAGGCTTTATAGATGCTTTCAGTAGGGCTGATATTATCATATGGATCCAGATGTTGTCTCAAACTTATTAAGTGAATATTCATTTTCTAAATTCCTCCTTTCAAAATTCTTCTTGTTGGTTTTGCAAATCTTGTATTTAATACTCAGGATTTTTTTTAAATGCTTTTGTTGTTGTTGATGTTGTTCTATCCACTACTAGATTTCTGAAAGATTAAAAAACTCTCTTTTTTAACATAGTGGATCCCACTGAGTAAAGATGGTTGAACTATTCATTTATATGCTTTGCAAATTATGCTAGCCCTTTCATCTATGAAACTGTCTGTGACTTAACTGCAGTTTTCCTTTTTTTTTTTTATAGAATCAGCCAAACTGTTTGTCTAAACACTATGAGTCATCTGGGAGCTGTTCTCTTTGACCATTCACTGCTAGCTATTTGTGCTGTCACATTAGATGACGAGTTTTTATTAAAAGTGAAATAAGATCAACTCCTTTATTTTATCATAACAGGAGCTTACCAAGGAGCAGTGTGATATTTGTTCTCATGCTCTTTGACTAATTTTTTTTTTTTTTATGCTTGTAAACCTACAATTTTTTTACCAGAAACATTTAAGTGTTTAGTAATGATCTGTAGACCTTCACTACAAACCTGCACACAGCCCTAGAGCAGTTAAAGAACTCCATGACTTTTCAAATGGCACAGAGGGACATAGTGGCATAACCACCGAGACTTGCAATTGATGTAACAGAATTTTGAATGGTCTCGACTGCAGCGGTTGAGGAAGGATGGGATTAGCACTGGTAGGAAAATTGGACAGAGACCTCTACTTCATTGCTGGTACCATGGCAACTATTATACGATTGAGCAGGGGTAGCTTATGGAACTAGGCCTGAAGTAGATAACTTGGATTTCTTCTATGCTTTGGCATAATGTTTGGAAATACATTCAATGACGTTGTCATAGGAGCTGTCACCATCTTCATCTTCTCCCAAAAGAATATCTCAATGGAATTTCATGAGGGTTGTGAAGAGAGGAGTACCCCATGAACAGCTTATAACTAGGTGCTTCAGACAGCACAGTGAGACCTCAGCAGGACTACTGCGGCTGACCTGGGACACTGACTTAGGGACATGGATCAAAAGGCAAGTTAAGAAGACAGTTGTAAGAAGTGATCAAAGTGATCAGCAGCCTAGAGATCTAGGTATGAAGATTTAAATCCTTGAGGTTGACCAATAGGAAAAAAAAAATAAAAATAAAAAAAATAAAAAAAGAGGGAGGAGGAATAAAGATGCATAAACTGCTACTAAAGTGGAATAATCTGTTCTTCATACTATGCCAAACAAGGCAGAAAAGTATATGCTGGACTTCAGGAAAGTGCTTTCCCTTGTAAGGATATCTGAGCAGCAGAAAGAAAGAGCTAGAAATTTTCATCACAGGAGACTTCAAATTACAAGTTAACCCTGCCAGGATTCCCATTGCTGAGGTTAATTTGGAGGGGATTATGTATTTGACTTCCTGAGACTCTCAACCTTACTTTTGATGATATTTGCAATCTGGTGCTGCTAATCATCTCACACTCAGATTCATGACTTCAAGGAAGAGAAATGAAACTCAATGCTCCTATTTCTTAATTTGTTCTGAGCATATAGAAATTGTAAAGTCATCAGCAATGCAAGAGTGCTCTTGGATTTCACTGAATGATAAACATATATACCTGCGTGACATACTGCTTCTTTGCCCTTGAGTTCTTGTCATTCATACAAAAGCAGAGTGAAAACAAGAGCTGCACACACGAGTGAAAACAAGAGCTGCACACACGAGTGAAACAGAATGACAGAATTAATAAGGAAACTATATAACACTTTGCTTAGGTCTTGTTGATTTCCAGATTACTGGAAGCTTTAGTAACAGAGACAGTGCATTCCCTGCTGAGAGATTTCTTCATAAAACTTTTGAAGAAGAAATTTTCAAGAACTGCTGTAACTTCTTTCATGATTTTTTCTTTTCAGTGGACAGAACTGAGAGCTCTCTATTCCCAGTTTTGAATCTGTCCTTTTGAATGACTTTAAAATTACCTTCTGTAAGTGTGGCTGGGAACCACGCCCCAGTGCTGTTCCATCCAGACATCAGCAGTGGAGGCTCACATACTTCCAGTAGAGCTGAGCAGTCCAGGCAGAGACAAAACGGGGCTGTGGGCCCCTAGGCACAGGAGTTGGGCAAGGAGGGGCTTCTGAGGGCCTGTAAGGGCAGAGTTCCTCAAGGCCACAAGGCCTGACGTTAAGAATTTAAGAAACTTGTAATAGCATGTTGTTACTACATATCACCTGAATTTTGCTCAGGTATTTCAACCATGATCTTTTCATCTTTAAGAGAATGCTGTGCTCTGGGAAACTGCAAGGTTTCTCAAGGGCATGAGAAAGCAGCTAGTTTAGCTGAATGAAGAAATTCAGGAGAATTGTAATCTGGACCATTAACTATTTCTAATATATCAGCAATGCTTCACTGATGCATTTGGGTTTTCCATTATGAGATTATCCTCCCCTTACCCCCTCCAGTTTTATTAGAGCGTGGAAAACATGTCCTCTTCTGCAGCGATGGGGCTGAGAGGAATAAAAGATGGCTCTGATGATATGTACTCTCAATTGCACTAATAACACCTCATTTTTTTTCCCAGCTCACCCTGTTGTAGCTGATGGGAGTGTTTCTACTACTGCTGTGAGGCGTCACTGTGATTATTGCTGTTCCCTTAGTGTCTTTTATACTCTGGGATCCAATCCAGAAATCCATTCTGTTTCAGGAGATTTACGTGGCCAGATTGCACAAAGAAAAATGATAACATGAACAGCAGCCCTATTTTTTACAAGGACATTTATACTAGTACGTCTAAGACTTTGTGTCAGAAAGATCCTTCCTTGTCACACATAGTCCACTAACTCCAGAGCTAGCCCAACCTTTGGGCTTCCTGAACCCTGAAATTCAAAAGTTCAAATTTGGGCCATAGTTTGAGTAACCTATTAGTTAGTGATAAGCTGAAGATCAATCGAACTTTCCAACAAAAAATTCAATGTATACAACTAGTGACACACTTATCTCTGCTTCAGCTGACATAAAGGCTAGTGATCTCCTAGATAAACACAGTATTTCCTGGTGCAGTTTTATCACATTTTTTTTTCTGTGAAGTTATTGTTTTAGTTATTATTCTGTGCATTGTGGCAAGTATCTTAGTAGAAAACTGATAATTTTTTTATTAAAAAAACTTTCAATATTTTTCTGATATTTCTAAGTGTTCCCTGTCAGCCCTTGTGATTTCATATTTTGACAGTCTTAAACGACCATATGGCATTCACATATATGTCATTCCACACCTGGCTTCCATTCTCAATCTGCTTTTTCACGACTGCTGACTATTTTTGTAAATAATTAAGATCTCATTCCTTATAAAATGAATAATGTTCTATCCTCGTGCATGCACATTACTACTCCTTTTCTAGCCATTCAGTATTTTTACAAGACTTTTTCTTAGCAACAGGTTTCTATTGGATGACATCTTGTCCTTCAGAAACAATGAGCCTCATCAGTCTTTTCTCATTATTTAATCTGACAGAAACTAAAATATCTTGGCCAGAACTTGGTTACAATCTATATTAGAGCCACCAGTATGCCATACTCATCTGAATAAATATACCTGTAAACTATTTGCTTCTTGCAAATATTATACCAATAACTATATCATATATTCCAAATTCTTACGTTAATTTAACTGGTCTAAATTAGATTGAACTAAATTGACTGCAATATTCATCATCATTGGAGAATTAATGTCTTTCATCACTGTAAAACCAAAGCAATAACAATGGTCTTTTAATATTTTAAAATATTGCATAATGGAATAAAAAGGACAGAGAGAGAACATCTAGTATAAACTGTGTATTTTATACAATTTCGCTTATTCAGTACACCAGTCTTACTTTAATGTGTGTCATTTTCCCAGGAAATACTAAATTGATATTGGGAAAAGCTGGCTGCAAAACAGCAGTGAGAGTTGTTGCTCATCTAATGCAGCCTTAGCAGATGTAACTGAAGCTTAGGAACTGAGGAGAGTGAGACCTATATTAAAGCACATAACCACCTGTAGGGCTGTTTTCTTCCTTGTGCGATGTGTTAATTGTGCATCAGTGTCCTGGCCTCAGGGAAGGATTTAAATGCTCTTAGAAATGTCTGATGACATTTTCTATCTCCTATACCTTTTCTATCCCCAGTTTCTGAAATGAGTGCCTGAACACGCCCATGATCCCTAACTCACTTTATGATCAAAGTATGTATCTTACAAAAGTGCTAAGTGACTAACTAGGTCCTGAAGGGCAACACACCTGCTTCATTTTGGAATTGTTTCCAAATGGTATCGTGGAGGGTTTTTTGGGTTATTACCTAACCAGGCAAGTATTGTTTAATTGTACTGCTGGATTGAGTGAGCTCATTTTGTTTGAAAAAAAAAATATTCTGTCTGCCAAAATGATCAGGTGTGTTCTCCTGTGAGCCAGAGGCTTGGCCCAGGCCCTGCAGGGGCAAGAGGGTTCCATCCTGCTGCGGGTGCACAGGAGTGGGTAGGGCTCACCTGCACCTCCATGCCCCAGCGCAGTGTAAGCAGGTCTCTGGGATGTAGCTGGGAGTGCTCCCAGAGGCTGCAGCTCATCCCCGACAGCTACTCAAATCATGTGCCTGTATTTCCTTAAAGGAGAAACCATCTAAAGAAATATAATTTGTTCTGAGAGTTTTCCTTCTGAGTTTAACTCTCAGCAGACAGCATGATTTTGAAAAATCACATGAAGACTGCTTGCACACCATTAACATGCACCAAGTTAGGTTAGATTTTAATAAGCGATCTAGGAAATTTCAGTAATTAACATTGCACTCACATTCCTGGGAATTATTCTTGCTAGTACTGAAATAGTCTGAGAACTTTATTTGGTACAGGACTGGCCCTAGCTACTTACAATGAATTACACCTATGACATAGATTGTGATGATAGATACACACACAGAATCAGATAAAAAGTCTACCCATAGAAATCTCTCCCTTTATTCCTCAGGAAAAGAGACTACATTAACCAGTAATTATTCCCCCTTTCCTTTTCAGAAGTAATTCAAATGAAAGCTAATATGACTAATAAAGTAATTGCAATTGAATGATATGTTTCAGGTGTGTCAGATTCTTCTCAGAAATTCAGACAATGAGTTTGCATTTACGTCTCCACATTTTGAATGACTTCTTTAATCGGATGTGCTATAGCGTATCCGATTTGTAGCATATCATTCAGAATGTAATGGGGATGCAGAAACATGTGTGATGGCTTTTAAGAGAGCCCTAGAGAAGTGTTCTACAAAGGGTAGATCACTGAAGCAGTACAGTGCAAATTTATTGCTGTCATACCAGACTACTCCTCAGTCTACCAGCTCAAAGATGCCTAGGGAGCTGTTTTTGAGAAGATAGTTCCACATAAGAGTTTCATTAGCAGTACATACCTCCTCAGCATGTTGGCTAAAGGGCAAATTAAATGGCAACAAAAAGTGAAAAAAACAATTTGTCTTCTAATACACCAATGTCTGTATCCCAAATAAAACAATGCAGGTGCCTAAAGGGGAGCTAATTTTAGAGATTTGGAAACCTCCTCCATGCATACCCATCTTCAAAGATGTTTTTTCATTTTTTTAAATCCAGTGAATGGATGTGTACAAAATGCATGAAACAGTGCATCAAGTACAGAGGAGAACCTAAGACTTTCTCTTGCTAGATGATTATTAGGCAGCAGATCCATGGTCACTCTGAACCTTCTACAAACCTTTCCTGAGAAGTGCTGGATGGTCAATCAAAGTCTGGTCAGCACAGTGAGCAGCTGGAGGTTAAAGGCCCTGCTACAACTGAAGAACTGACTGCAATTCCCCTCAAATACAAGTGGTAATTAAATTCCACTCATCCTGAGGAACTACCCAGTCAGTGAGTTATTTATGGTGCAAAAAATGCAGCAGCAGCAACACTTCTCTCGCTGTATTTCAGAATGGAAAAAGCATCAACTTCCTAATTTCCAGCACTCTCCTTAAAAGACAGACTAATCTCAGTGTTCCCACAGTCCTAAAATTACTGGATTAAATTTTAGTAGGAGTCTGAAAGTTAGATGCTAAACATTGGAGCAATGAAGCCTCTTATTAGGTGTAATCCTCCATAGATCAGTATGTGAAAAAAGAAATATAACATGCATTGGAGAACTAAAAATTATGGTACCTGATACAAATGAGAAACATCTTCAAGCAAAAGTCTGTCTGAGAGGAGTATAACTCCCAACCTGGTCCAGAAAGGAAGAAACAAGTAGTCTCATTCACTGCTCACAGCTAGTAATATTTGACTATTTAATTATTCATCTGATTCCGGACCTAATCTGTGATACTGAATGACAAACTTCATTGAAGACACAAAAGGTAGAAGGGCATGAGAAACATTATCCAGGTACCAGAGAGCTTGGGGACCAGAACAAAAGACTGACAAATGGAACTGGCTATTTCAGGATGATCTACTTAATGGAGTAGAACTATAGGAAATAAATGAAGATGGAGGCCTAAGGGTAAGTATGAGTGATATCGGGAAAATGGAGATAAAGTGTGAGGAGAGAGCTTGGCATGCTCATACAGGATTAGACCGCAAATATTAAAGGATCATCAGTTAACCCCAAATTATTCCATTATGTACATTATGCATTAGTTACTGTTAGTGTCATTAACTTTTTCATCTGAGTGATTATTTGTACCATCAAGATAACTATTTGAAACTACAGCATCAAATGTGATTTAGAATGGAAGGGCTAAATGAACAGGTGCTTCAAGTCTTTCAAGTTAATTTCTTCATTCATTCCTAAAGGAAAGTTTAAAGGACTGAGGATTTTATTTTGTTCTTGCTATCATTATTATTATTATTATTAAGCAATTAGAGTAATCTCTCAATTTCTCTAATGCAAATCAAATGTAGAAAGGCACCAGCATCATTTCTTATTTCAAAACCAAGGAATATATTGGTCAACAATCACATGTAATGATTCAATCTAGAAGACCTCATTTGGCTTTGAAGTATAGCAATTTACCATACACCTTTGAAAATCCAAGTAGATTGTAGTTACCAGTCCAACTTCTCAATTTTACAAATCTTTAAGCATCAACCATTTTCTAAGAAACTTCAAATAAATATTCCCTCCTTATACTTAAAAACATCTTATTCAAAGTCCTGAGATTCTACGAATTAATTTCATCTCGTATTCCCTGACTGTAAAATGAAATGGATGTTTAGAAAACTAAAAAAGCTGTAAAAGCAGGCATTTGTCCTGGCCTTTGAGAGAGAGGTGAAGCTAAAATTCTTTTGGTATCAGAAACTAATTTTAGGTCATCTGTTGACATTTCCAAAATGCATTACTTAAAATGGTTTTCTTGTGTTAGCTTGTGATTAGTTACCTTCTGAGCAGGGCTAGTCAGGCAATTAAAATAAAACAAAAAAGAACAACCAACATTTATTATTATGGTTTGCTACTTTTTATTAATGATTAGTGAACTAAAATAAAGGAAAAGACATGTTAAGACATTAAGACATTAACTGAAACTATTCTCTGTATGTCTTCAAGCAACTCCAATAGACTAATTTAAGAATGAGCTAACATATTTTCATATATATCTGCTATGGTTAGAAGTATGCCACTACTCATTTTATCATGTATATGTGTTCACTCAAATACAGAAAAATGTGTGCTCTTCTCTACATATTGTATATAACAGCTTATATTATATTGTGGAAGAGAATATATTGCTTCAATTAATGTACCTTGGAAGAGGACTCAATTTATACATGCATTCTAAGCCCAATAAGAACACATGCTGAAGTTTCATACTACAATGACGTACACTAATATAGCACAAAAGAAATATAGATAACAGCTTTTTTTCATTCCTGTTGCTGAGCCACAGTAGCTATGCAAGCTGGAATGAAGGCTACTTTGGGGAAAAGAGGGGACGAAGAAGAGGAAGTATGCTTGTGTAGTCCTGGCTAGTGGGAAGCACCCTAACCTAGGAAAAGAGTCATTCTGGGCTCTTATCTTTTGATCCCAATATCTCACATGACATAGTTTATGGATAACTTGCAAGAATATGTGCTTTTGAAGAGTAAACCAAAATTTGACATATTTTGAGGTTCTTTTTAAACAAGTTGGTCCATCTGTTGAGTCAATATTAACTACAAATATTAATTATCTGTGTACTAAGGAGAAAGCAAAATGGAAGAATCAAAAGAGAACTCCCTCATGTTCACTCATAGCAGAGCACCATATGATATTTTTTTCTCTCATATTATGCACACGGTCCCTAGAACATACAACAAGCAGTAGTTTCTGAACCTGCTTTGAGCAGGAAAACAGATCCAGAGGCTTTAATACTCCAAAAAGCTTGTTATAAGAAACTAAACTGGGCTCAGTGTAAGTCTTTGTCTTGCTGTGATCCCTTTGGGCAAGCTGTAGGCAGTATGGTTCCCTGCAATCTGAAGGTCTCTGTCAAAGACAATGGAGTAGAAGAAAAGACTGACCCTTTTTGTGGAATCAAAAGGAAGAAAAGTCAATAGGAAGCTCTTACATACTCTCAAACTGACAAGCTTTTCCATCTGAATGTTACATATTGCTTATTCCTTTGAAGCTACTTTAAAAAGGAACCAATATTTTCTTCAGGGAGGGTTAAAAAGTCCTGAGTGTTTGGGTGGTAGCATTGTTAGGAAGCTTTTACTTACACAAGGTCTACAATACAGACTTCTGTTGGTCTAGCTATCTGAAACAGAGCTACAAAGGGGTGTGCTCTGATGATATATGCCTCCAGGCAGAAAAACCCTGTAGCTACATTTCTTGTTTCTTTACCGACCTCTTGGAAGGCTGGAGGGAACCACTGGAATTAATTATACACCAGAAAGCACAGTTTTGCTAAAATATGCTATGCTACTAATGTTTTGCCTAGTTCAGCTATGCTGTCAGCTAGGTATTAATTGAGGTAATTCTTTAATTTGATTTAGAGATTCCAAGCACAGAGCTGGGTGAATACCACAAAAACTTTCTGTGTGTGTTAAGTTCAGATGCACTTTTTCTTTTCTCTTTCTCTTTCAATAATTTATTTACTTACTTATTTAACTATTGTTCCTCCCCATTTTGCACCACTTCTCTACCAAAGGATATTATGACTGGTTCCTTGTTGGGCATACAGCAGCTACGTGGAACAGACATGCTTGCAGCTTGATTTGGGCACACTCCCACCACCAGCAGTTGTGCTGTCAGGGAGTGAGACAACTCCTGACGATTTCAGAGGTGCCATTTAGGAAGTTAAAATAACCTTTACGTCTAAAACCATGAATGGATAACTAGAACTAGTAGTAGGATGATATATATATATATGTGATACAACAAGTTTGTACTGAAGTCTGCACTAGTAAATATCTAAATAAGCCTTTTTCCTTTTTATGGTTTAATTAGACCAGAATATAGAGGCTCTGTAAAAAGAGAAATTGAAAGCATTTAAACTGAATATTTCTAATAGGCTTATTCCTTTAAATTTAAATGTGTAGCTCTTGGGAGATAGCTTAAATTTCTTCAAGCCCTCCTCTTGATAATAGCTGCCTTTATTTTGTGAGGAGAAAGAAACAAACCTGTACCACTGCTTATGAGTTATGTTTTATCAGCACAGTTCAAGCTCCAACAAAGATCATTATAAACCTGCTACATTAGGTGACATGACAGGAGGATATTGGTGATTATTTTCCAGAAATTAAAAGTGTTGGCTTTGGCTTTGATTTTGTTTATTAGATTTGAATTGAGCTGTCTTCTATTTTGAATTTGTAGTATACCTAGCCTAACGATGTCTGCATTACTAAGCAGGACTTCTAGCCACTATCATAATACAAATAATAGCATACTAACAATAATGAAAAAGGCCTTACTTATGTTAACTAATTTAATATTCTTATGGTAATTGTTAGGAGTGAGTAAAAGATACGGCCAAAGCTTTAAAGATGAATCAGGAAGAAAAAATTGACACAATAGTTCAAAAATTAGAGTTTCTCAAATTCACACATATTTACCAGTCCTCTAGGAATTCATGGATGGGTGTACATACAAACAGGATAAAAAAATCTTCTTGTACACACAAAATGTTTAGGGAAACCGATATAAGAGAGATAAGGAGTGTTCTACATTTGGATTCAGTAGCCATTTCTAGACCAACTGCTTATCTAATCTAGTGTCAGATGACAGACGCAATAACAAAAATCATCTCATTGTCAACAGCAGATCACAAATCTGAACCTTGCAAGTTGTGAGTATGGGTGCATGTATGTCAGCAGGTCTGTGGGTAATTAAATGAAGCAGTGACTTGCTCAGTATCTCAGCTCCTTAACGCATCCTAAGAGCACAAATCAGAAATAAGGGGATTTCATTTAATGTAAAGCAATTTTACACAGGACGCTTTACTTCTAAGACTTCATGTTGTGCTGCTGTCAAAAAAAGGCAGAGGAAGATGTGAAAGTCCTGAACCAAAGACAGAAGGCTAAGCAGCTCTGTAATCTACCACTTTTGAAAACTCTTCTTGTTAGGCTCAATTGTAGATATAATCCTTTTGATTTAGGACCCCCTTGGCAGAAGTCTCTCAAAAAGTTGAACACAGTAGAGCAGAGTAATCACTAACAAATTTCATTCTGATTTCTTAGACAACAAATCTGCTAATTTCCTATGGCCAAATGCAGCTCAAAGGATGCAGCTGTTTTATCCTCTTTCCTTATTATTCCTTAATAATACGATCTGTTGTTAGTTTGTCCCTATTTGCTAGCTCCCAAACTCACCGAAACAAACGCTGTACTATGTCACCAGGCAGTCCTGCCACAGACTTACATTGAAGAAACAGACTACTGACGCCTTATTTGAACCTTTCTTGTGATGCTCGAGCTCTCTGGAAACCAGGTCTGTAATAAAGGTATTCGCATTTATATTTCTGAAGTGACAGAAAACAGTTCTTTCTTCATGTCTTTTTCATGTCACTGTGACACAATTAATAAATGAAAGAAGGATTACTATCTACATCCATGTGTAAGCAATTGTGGGCCTTCTGGAGCCCAGGTTCTCCTTTCTATTTTCAGCTGTGAAGGAGCAAAAAAGACAGTAATTGTTTAATGATGGTCTGGAAAACAAATGAGCAAAGGAGATAAAGGTCAAGATAATACAAATACTACTTTGTTGTTTAGATACTGAACTGTATGACCATCAGTATGAAAATATTAAAATTGACTGATGCCATATTTTTCTCAGTCTACATATTTCTCAATTATATCCAGTGTTCTCATTTTTCTGAAGCTAACCTTGAAAAAATTGATCTGCATGTACACCTTCTAATGTTATCTGTCTACCTGGCAGAAGGAAGCCTGAGTTATGAACTGCCTTATTTATCATGATGGATTTTTTTTTTTTTTAGTTTGAGACTTGTAACACACAATATCTCTGTTAGAAATGTCAAGACTTCATGGTTGATTACTTAAAAGGGAAAAATCAGGAAACAGTTTTGTCTTGTGGTCTAGATTATTTTTCTCACCTTTCCACTACTCTAAATGTGATATCATATTTATTCAAAAAGGCACTTTTAGAACAAAGAACCGGCACTGTATTTATGAAGAACAAATATTCAAGAGAGCTTGCAAGAGAATTAAGTCTAGCTTCACCATAGGAGATAGCCCTTTATCACCCCAAAATACTGGTCATAGGCTTTTAGCCTATGGAGACTTCAAGGGCTTTAGAAAAAGAAACCCAGGCACGAATAAGGCTAGTACAATAGGAAATAAAAGATTGAAGAAAAAATGAAGAGCCACTCAATTGCTAAGCATAAATCGTGATGTTTCCAGCATGCTTCCATTGGCCACATTGGCACCTCCCTGGATCAGAGGAGCTAACTAGACACTAACACTTTTCATAATTCAAAACCAGCTAAAGTGGCCAGGACAAGCATGTGCAATCTTGCCACTAAAACTACACAGTGCATTTCTGTGCAGAGAATATTATCCTACAAAGAGAAGACTGAAACAAAAGTTTAAGAATTGGTGGCAACTTTAAACTAAGAACAATGTGAAATCTCTTTTTGTGTGATTACTTACTAGATTTCTATTTCTATTTATAGTAGAAAATAAAGAAATATCAGTCTAGACAGTACTTAGTGATAATATATGTAATTGTCTTGGTTTCTGAGGGTTTCTAATTTGATCTTTCACTGTTTAAAAAGATTGTGTTGAAATTATAACATCAGTTGTTACTATCATTCAATACAATACAAACTTCATAATACATTTAAATGATCTCACAGTCCTCAGCATGATACAGGAAAAGTCAATGAAGAGTTACGAATCAGAGGCTGGTTCTTCACAGATGCATGATGAATACATTCATACTCAAAGAGTAAAATTAAATTGCAGGTTACCAGGGGAATTAATCTTGATTTACAGCTATTTATCATGAATAGGATTTGGGATGCTGTAGTCAATGCACTTGCCCTTTACTGAAGGAAGAAGAGAATAGCAGCAGCAGGACTTCAGGAAAATTAGATATGACTAATTAGATATTAGATGAGACTTGTTAAAATAACTAAATAATGAGAGGCACCAATTAATAATTTAGGAAGTTCACATACAGGTAACCCACTAGAAGACTAGAGATACTTCAGCATTGCAGGGTTATTTCATCTCATTGAGACATGTGATAATTAAAATGACCATTAATGATAATGGGAATTATCCACATAAATCTTTCTATTTGATGCAATAGATGCCAAAGTCTATTAGTTATTAGAAAGAAAATAGTTCACAAATGGTGAGCAAGGCTGCGTGGGGACGTGGATGTGTCTGTGTACATATCTGTGTGTATAAATGCACCTGTCTGGAAAACAGCACCAAATTCTCTAATATTGTTCTCTGTTGTGTAAAATAATTGAATTGCTTAATTAGGATCTTCTTACAGGAGATCAAGTTCTTGACAATCGCAGAGCTCTATGCCTACCAGGAAGACAGTATGTTTCTTTTGAACAACCCCACAGTGGAAAAAAATCTGCTTCATTTTATGAACCAAATATTACAGTAACAAATATTACAGTACCAAAGTTGTAGGCCAATTTTAGATAAACATGCATTAATGAAAAATATCTTGAAACAAGAGGCTGTAATAACTATTAATAGACAGAAGTATTTCAAGAAGATCTTGGTAAGGATTGGCAGGCCTAAAAGCTTACCTTCATGCTTGAGTAAACGATATATATGTCTTCCATTTATGCCAAGGTATTTTCTCTAGTCTAGAACCTATGACAGTGTTTGTCCTTCAGTATGACTATGGTCAATTTTTTACCAAAATGCCATAAAGCTGAGGAATTCATGAACAATCATAAAAATGTTCACCAGATTTTCTCCCATTTGTCTTTATTTTTTTGTGGAACAGGAAGAAAGCAGAAGTTGATGGACATACCATCACTAAAGTAGCATTTTATTTCCAAAGAACAATTTTAGCACAACACATAAGGGCTAGAGGGTCAAGAATCAGTTTTATAGCAGAAAAAGTGTAAGCCATTTTCAGAAAAACTAACAGTGGTAAAATAACAGGAGAAAAAAAAGGTAAGAAATTCTCACGTGAAGGAGAAAAGAAAAACCTACAGATATTTCACTAAGGAAATCCTTTCCACATTAAAGTTAAAAGCAACAATTAATGAGCTGCCAGGTACCTGCCAAATGACAGTTACTGAAATTGCTTCCAGAATTGAGGTCTGCTGGACAAATACTTGGAAAATAAAGTTTGAATGATCTGAGGTTTGAATGAAGACCACAATTTTGCATAGCATTTTCATTATAATCCACACTCAAAGAAGATCTTTCCATAGTAACTGAGTTAATTCAGAAGTACACTTAGGCAAGGCTGAAGGAACAGTGTCATTTGTGGGTGCATTGTGTGTCCATATATGCTCAGGAACATTGTCATAAGGCATATGGATATATTTTAAAACTAAGCTCCTTATTCAGGCATCTAAGCAAGTTCCTAATATTGTTGAGTCCCCTTAAAATAACACTTTATTATTGCATCTCCTCTCTAATTTTATTCCGAGTCCTTCTACCTCTGGTAGCTTTTTTGCAGGTATGCTAAGAAAGAATTGCCTGTACAGAGTTTCATGGCAGAGCTCAGCCTGTGAATTCTGTGGCCTTTTGAACACTCACTAATTGCATGACAAAACTTGAAGTTTTTCTTCACAGGCGAATGGCTGACAGTTGCTTAAAGGCTATTTGAAAATACTAGTGGAGGGTTTGTAACTGAGTTAGCAAAGAAACACCCTTTACTTCCCTTACAATCAATAAAAAAAATCTTCATTGGCAGTCTTTCCCTCTTCAAAACACACTTTGAAACACAGATAAAGTAGAAGCTAAAAATATGCAAGCATCAACAAAATCCAGATGTAAATGAATCTTTGTTTAAAATGTGAAAGACCAAAGGGGAAATGCTGGGGCTATAGCCAAACTTTGTGCTCTTAATAAAGTAACATTTAATAAATATAAACAACTTGAAGCAAATATTAGTGGTTCATGCTAAACTGCAGAGACAATTTTGTGGGGTCTAAGAAAATTATGCATAGAAAATAACCATTAAGGTAAGAGTAAGTCTTATGTAATGCAGAATTCAGAATAACTTTCCAGTGGGAGAAATCATTGCCTTGAGTTTGCATGTACCTTGAAAGACAACATGGAAAGTTCAAAGTTAAATTTTTAAAACAGTTTTTATATAAAACCTACCTCCACTAAGCTTGTCACATGAAGAAGATGCCACAAAGAACAAAGCAGAGCCTGACAATTTGCAAAAATATATGTGCTTATCATACCCTTGTTACATAAAACTGCTAGTGAAAGGCTTTGAAATGTAGGTGGTGCTCTGCAGATGTTTGTACCGATAAAGCTGCCACTCAAAGGGAAGCTGATGTCCTAGGATGACACTAGGACACTGTAGCACATGTAAAGTAAATCAAAACCTCTATATTATCTTGCTAGAGTTTAACAAAGAAACTGATTTATCCAGGTTGGGAATATTTGACAAATCTGCTGTCACAAATCCTGGTCTTTTACCACAAATCTACCCTTCTTTTAACAGCATGTACCCCAAATTAGATTTTTCAGAAGACCAATAGGCACCTTCCCTCATCAGAAACGGCAACAACTTGTCCCCTGTATTCCTTTACAAAAACGACATGAAGATCAGAGGACTGGGTTGATTACAGGTCATTAAGGGATTTGTTTAGGTCAACTCCTCTCTTCTCTACCTTGTATAATAAGACTGAAATATTTCTTACAAAGAACTGTATGTGGATAATTTGTATCGAAACTTAGGAGTATTTAAAACTATCAGATCAATCCTTTATTGATTGATCCTATAATTCCTTTGTAAACTCCAATTTCACCAGTAAAACTCATATCAATTACAAATCTTCCCTGTTTTTTTAACTTGTGCTAGAAAGCTCCTACCTCTTGCAAAAGTATTCCAGAGAATTTTGATGCTGCTGGCAACAAGTACGTATAAAAGGATTCTAAACTATGAATTATGTCAGTGATATCTCCCGGTAATATGCAGCATAGACAAGAGACAATACAAAAGAACGTAATAATCCTAAAATAGTTTTGTTATTTTTCGGTTTTATTCCTCACATACCATGATAATACTGCAAGCATCATTGTTGTTGTGTAAAGTTGCTGCAAAGCTCTTTGGCTTCTGTGTTTTTGCGTGCAGTGTAGCAGGCTTTTAACTTATCGTACAGCGCCCAGGTTACATATTCTCTCCCAATCCTCATAAATATTTGGTGAAGGCATTAATTAAAAAAAATGTTTGTGGTGAACATAGTTACTAAACCAGAACCTTACACTGTAACAGCATAACAACAAAACAAAGGAAACCACCACCAACAACAAAACATGAAGAAAAACTTAAATGTTATAAAAAAATATACTATGCAAATATGGTCTCTAAGAAAACCAGAGAACTTCTGAGACTTGGGTTTGATGGTTCCCTCTGCTGCAAAGTGTATTTTTTTAATTTATATTCTACATGGCATATGCACAGTTCTGAGGCACAAAATTAAAATACTGTATCATGCTTCCATAAGTAATTGGCATAACCACCCACTCTGCCCAGATACTACCCTTCTATGAGACAATGCCATGAGAACAGGCCAGTCAAAACAAATCATTTAGTATATGCATGGTGTTGAACTTGGATGGGAATCTATTAAGCATGGTCATATATATGTAAGGTTAAGCACATTTTTTTTTTCCTTTTTTTTTTTTTTTTCTTAGGCAAGACCTGGTTAATCGGAAAGATTCATCCCTAATGCCCATAAGGGCATTACTGTTAGCAACAAGCAGTTGGTGAGGAATAGATTGTCATCTGTGTTTCAATAACAGTTGTGCTTAAAGATCTAAGCTACAAAGAACTCTCCCTGATAAATATCCTGTCTTTCCTGGAAACTTTTGTGTAAAGACTGTGTAGCACCAGTATGGAAGTTTCTTGCAAGTGTACCACATCTACCTGTACACTCACATAAACCAGTTAGTTACTGCAAAATGATCTGTTTCTGGTAAATATGTCTCTTCAATAGACTGGATTTACAGTCAGGATAAATTGCAGTTTTTTCATGGCTAGCGTAAATACATAATGCAGATAATCACAGAACAACAAAGGCAAAGGAACGCATATATGTATAGATTAATTATTTTCTTTAGTGTGGTTTTATCAACACAACCAAAGAAGAGAAAAAAATTGCATTTGAGTGACTTCGTCAATACTGCAATGCCATGTCCCTAATGGCTATATATTTTAAAGATATTAATCATTAGTTATTAATCTAAAACAAAAAAGAATAATTCCATTAAAACAACAGAAATACATAGCCTAAAGAAAATAAGTGAAGAAACATGGACGTATTCTGTGTTCTGTTATAGAGCCCCAAATACAGGATAAAATTTTAGTGGTCAAAAGTGCTTATGTTAACTTAGCAGAAGTTGAATCTGTATCATAAAGACTATCAAGGTCTTTATTTATATGTATAATATATACACGTAAGTGTATATACATACATATATGCATATTTATATACACGTACATGAATATATAAAACTTGTAGGGAGTGAAGCCCTATGAAGGAAATTGGGTATTTTTTATTCATGACTTAAATGAGATCCATTCCCAGGAGAAACAAGCCTGGGGAGGCAACTCAGGAATAGGATGAGGTGTGCTTTGGATAAATTAAGTTCCGATTAAAATCAACCAAGGAAAGCACAGGAAGGCACATAAAGCATGCTAATATATCATTTCCATAGCTTTTTTTAGTTGAATTCATCACTTGTGACTAGCAAAGTGCGCTCTATTTTCTAATATATTCTGGTTAAACTTAAGAATCCCCCACCTTATGTAATGTAGTTTTATACATTTGCTTTAGGACTGCTTTAGTCATAAGCAGCAGCTTACCTACACATCCCATATCCCTAAATCTATAATAGGTATCTCAGCTACAAGGAGCCTAGCTGCACTAGAGCTCAGAAAGACCCAATGGAAAGCTCTAGGAAGAAAAAGAAATATTTATGTTTTACTTAGATTAAAAACAGAATAGTCTTACAGTAAGAAAATCAAGTATGTTTGCAAGGAATCTTATTCTCCTGCCAAACAAAAAGGTTACACAGAACAACATGTACCACACCCATGGGTGTAAGAAGACACACAGGAAACATCAGTTTATGTACAGTGACATCAACATTCTTCAAACCATTTTAGAATAAGTTTAGTGTAACGCTTGGCCTGGTACTACAGGACTCTGCTGATAGCACTGAATAAAGAATACTAGTGGTCATTAGAAGACAACAGAGAAACTTTCACCATGCAGCCAATCTCTTGCTCTACAGAGCAGTTAGGAGTGAGCTCGTCATGTTATTTTGTAGTGGTAGGAAGTTCAGGGTACGCATGATGCATGCTAAACTGGATCCATATAGTCAGACTTCATAAATATAAATGGAAGATTTGCAAATTTGAACACAAACCTGCATCTGAATAAACCAAATTAAAACTGGAATGCTACTCAGTGTTCATCCTTTAAAACTGCACGTTAATATTGCTTTTCAGATGTACTGAAATATGAGTTGTAGCTAATGGTCAGGCAGCATTCATTTTACTGATCTATTTCTATCCTGAATTCCCTCATTGAAATCTGAAGTGCGAAAAAGGGAACTCAATGTAACTTTGAGCTTTGGATGTGTTTCTGTGACAGACTCTTGGTTCAGGGCAATTCCCAATGACCATTAAATCCTGAAGGACAGAAACAAAAGGGCTGCTAGTCCTTGTGGTTTTACTACATCAGCAAGAGACCCATTCTGAAACTGAATTAATACTGATTGCTGATTGGATTAACTGCTAACTCATCTCATCTTCTGTATTTAAGAGATGATTTCTTTAGAGGGAAATGAAAAGGTCCGTATTTTGCTATGGCTAGGGAAGCACGCACAAAGCCTTGCACAAAAGACAGGGAATTAAGAATTTTTTCCATGTTGTGGATTTGTAAAGATGGGCCCTCCCTCACAGCCAGGATGAATCCTCCTGCTTTGACAAGACCATGGCCATGGCTCCTTGCTACTGACTGTGTTTGTCTGGGCTCTGTCCTAGGTTTGATTGAATTTGCAGAAGAACATGCTCTATTTCTTCCCTATGGGACTTGTTCTAGGGTTCTCATGTATATGCCCTGGAGAGAAATAATCTTTTTAAGGAACTGAGACTTAAAAAAAAAAAAAAAAAAGAAAAAATACTGAGCAGGAATAATCTGCCAGGTGAAGTGATTGCCTGCGTGAGTGCTATTTTCATTACAGATAAGATACAGGATTTGGTCAGCCTATGTCATGGTAGCAACACTGTTAGTTTACATCCAATCATGTTTTTAATTCTCGGTACTTGAGATTCATTCATTCCTGTTGTGAAAAGGAAGAATTAAATAGCCATAATCCCATTATCACCATAAAATGTAATCACACAAGAAGGGTCAGAGAGGATAATGAATTACTTGGAATTACTCCATGTAGAGGTAGACTCTTAAGGTGACCAGAAGCAATAGATTTATTAGAAAGATGTTTTAATATACGGGCGGTAGGCACTGGGAAGCTGAACTTACAGTTAAAAAGTAAATCCACCAAATTGAATGTCCTGGCACTGATCATGACAGTGGGAAGGGGGAGTGTGGGGGGGGGGGGGGGGGGGGGAGAGAGAAGAGATAAAAACAAAACAAACAAACAAAAAGCCAAACAAAACCCACAGAAAATAACTGTGGGCAACATTTTAAGTAAAAGACCATGCATTCATATTCTTGCTATCATCCTCAGAGGCAACTTGCATCAGTAATGGCAAAGCAATAGGTAGAGAGTGCCGAAGTAGCAGACAGTGTATTCAAATACAGACAGTATGCTTATATTTAATAAGCACAGCAGGTGAACAATTGGATTTGAAAAGGAAATTAAATGGGCTGACCTAAGAGCAGACACATTTATTGTCTAGCTCTGCGCTTTCTATTCCATGATTACTGCAAAGCTCTTTTGTAAACCAATATGAAGGAACACATTACTGTGATTGTACATCAGCTAAGCATGGTAGCCACAGTAGGAAATAGAAAAACATTTTAAAAAGTCAAATTCAATCAGCATTTACCTCCAAGCTTTCATATTCTCTTTTATTTTAATCTCCTTTCCTGTGTGATGCCTGCTTTGTGCCTAACATTGTTTGCATTAATGCTATTTCTAGATGCCTGATAACACAATAAGGTAGAAAAATTAACAAAGACTAAGAGAGAGACGGAACTCATATTCCAGCCCTCTCTAAGCTAAACAAGAAACAACTCTTTACTTGGAACTGCAAACAACTGGTTAGTCTCACACTGCAAGATCAACTCAAAAGGACAATGCAAAGAACAAAAATATTCATGAGAGTTCTACAATTCTTTATTAATTAGAAATGAAAATTACCTTCATGAGTTGAGACCACCCCCATAACACTGATTATGAGACGTAGCCAAAGAAAACAAGTATGACATTTCCCCTTTCTGGTGAACAGACTCCAAAAGACAAGCGAATAAAAATAATTGCTCTGGGAAAATATTTGTCAAAGTTCTTGTAAAACTACCAGTGAGTAGTTTCATTTTCTCTCCTGAAAAAAATGATTTGCAGCATTTAACCAATGAACCTCACAAATTTTTACTACCTCTAAAGCAATTGTTAGAGACTTTCGAGAAGCTTCCCAGACATCAGTCGAGGTTTCAAAAGAGAATGCAAATCACTGAAACCACAAGTAAAATAAAACAGATTATCTAAGTGAGGAGCAGAGGATATGAAAGCAGGACAAAGGGTGTCACAGGTAATTATAAAGATGCATCTGGTCTCTAGTTACTTTTGACAAAGCCGTTTTTGTGATTTATGGCAGGTGCTTGTTTATAAACCTATTTCAGCACAGGCACACTGAAGCACATTCATCATTCTGCCTGGTCTTCATTATTGGATAAACGTCATTTAAACAGAACCTGAATCCAGACTTCTGCTACCTTGACATAAAAATCAGGATCTTCTATTTGCCTGCATTTATTTATTTATTTCTATTGACCTAAGGAGCTGGGTTGTGTTTGACAAAGATTCTTCTCTTACCCCACACTTAATTCAGCAAGAAAAACAAATGTAAGTGTGCTACATTCGGGAAAAAAAAATCTGGCAAGCAGCACCCTGTTTAATATTGACATCTATTTAGTTGTTATCTATGCAGGGTTTTTTTCTTTGTTTGTTTGTCTGTTTTTTAAGAAAGGCAGGATAACCAACACATGAGTCTGATCAGTGAAACCAGAAATATGCTCTCTTACATTTTGTGCATTTTCTGATCTGTGAAAACCGACATAGTCCAAGAGTCTTCTCATCCCATACCAGGAAAACCCTGACCTGGGGAATCAGTCACTTGGGCATAAAGGTGTGCATTCAGGTCCTGTCATGAACCATGACCCTTTTCCCCCATTTTATTTTTTATTTTTTTCCATTTCATCTTCATTGAATATTTCTTTAAAACAAACAAACAAACAAACAAACAAACAACAGAGAAACAAAGAAACAAACAAACAATAACAACAACAAAGAAACAAATGAGCAGATGAAACAAGCCCACCAGAGAACAGAATTGACAGAATTGTTAAAATGCCTAAAAATTACTTTGCTAGGCAAGGTAAAGCTGCAGAATTCTATTGCCTGTTTTTGTAAGTTTGTAGCATCAACAAGCAGGTTGACGTAGGAAAAGGAAGTTACACAATTTAGAGATTGTGCACAACACAAAGGATAAACAGAGTTTTTTAGGAAAAGGTCTGGTACTAGAAAACTTTATTTTAATTGGAGTTGTAAGTTAAATACAGCAACCACAGGATTCTGCTAGAAAAAGAGGCATTAAACACTTTTACTGTCTTAGCATCATCTGTCAACAGCCGTCAGCGGCAAGTACACAGATTGCAAGTTTGAGTTGGCCACTACACTCACTGAGCAAGGAAAAGGAGGGTTTCTACACTTCACTAAACCGCTACACATCCTTGAGATTGCCAGATATGCCAGCCAAATTTTACTGACAAATTCTACATACTGAGCTCACTTTGACATTAATGGAAGCATAGGAAGGGATGATCTGATTTTTGTGTTACAAACTAAAACTGTATATCCTCTGCAACATTTTAAGCACAGAACAGTAGCAGGATGACCCATTTTCTAGAATGTATAAAATAAACCCCAGAACCATATAGTTTGCATTCTCACCATGAAATTCTGGTATGCAAGCAATTTAGTTGTATGTTAAGAGTTTATAAATCCTGTTATGTTTTTCAAAGACATACAGAGAGACAGTTATTTTCAATCATGAAAAAAATATCTCCAAACAGAATTCCTCAGTACAAAGGACCACATGTGCTAGGAGCCATAGACCAAAGTCTATTATTCCTACTTTATTTGTAATTATTCATTTTTAGGAAGTCTACACTGCCTATTTTGCTGGATTTTTAAATTTCTCTTTCTTTTCACATCCTGCTGTAGTGGATACTTCTTCAGGGATTTCAGTTTCTAGGTTACAGAGTGAGCACTCCCCTTTCCTTAAGGTCTCATGTCTATTTTTAAACCTAACCTCTTTCCAAATACCACATTTTTCACTTTCTGATACAGAAAGAACCCTCTTCCTCCCAGCTTTTGCAATGAAAAACAATTCAAAAGGAAATTCTCTCATCTTTTAGCCATATTTGTGGCCAGAATCAAAGGTTAACTGAATTTTCAACTCCTATCTTTGAAAGCAGCCTATTTGGCTTTTCACAGATAAGCTCATCTCCATATACTTATTTCACTGATTACTTAATTTATGGACAAATTCACCAGCAGGTGAATTATAGAATAGAGTAGGGTATTAGAGTTTACCTTCAGTAGAGGAAATTATTTAAAAACATTAATGCAATATAGAATATAAACTCCATCTTGGCTTCCTAGTTTACGTTGCTTAAAAATTGAAAGGGACACAGAGAAGAATTAGAAGGTAGCTAGCCTGGAACTAACCTTACCAGATACTTGACATATGGACATGTCTCTGTGTGGAAATAGAAAACAAAAGCAGGGCACGGCATAGTAACTTTGATGTTTATAAACATATCCTTTTACTGTGCTTTTCAGAACTTTCAGCAAAGCAGAAATACTGTACAATATAACCAAATTTAACTTAGGTGTCTGCTTTAACAAGGAATCATCACTGTTGTAGAAGTTGATAGATATCCATAAAAGAACTAAAGACAAAAAAAAAAATAAAATAGTGCCAGTAATTGAAATTGAAAATAGCCTGGAGTGTCTGATAAGAACAACATTGCACATGAAAGCAGGGTTTTGTTCCTTGTCAAACATGGTAAACACAATGTTTCAAACTATTTCTTCTGTCTTTTCCCACCCTCTCAATTCCTGTTTACAATGAAGCCTTTATCTTTGAAATAAAGTACATTCAACACCCTCCATGCAGCCAAGAGGGATCCAGGTAGGAAGCCGATGAAAGAAGACAGTGGATAGGTGCTAAAAAGGCCTTATATTGATTTAAATATTGCTGACTCAAAGAATGTTGTCTCTTCTTTCTGTTTTGTGAGTTTTCAGCTGCATATGCTTTCCATTGATCCTGACCTTGTGTTTTTGAACTCAATGGGAAGAATTATATCTAGCACCATCAGCAGTAGGTAACTGACTTCGCTGCTACAGTGATGGACATGAAAGGACCTGATGTGGGTTGCCCTGCTGTTGCTTAATTGAGTTCTGACTGATAGAAGGTGGTTTAATACCTACTTTAATAGCCTGGACATGCCACAGAGAATGGCCTGTAGTGGGTTTACGTGGCAAGGTTTTGGTAGCAGGGGGCCACAGGGGTGGCTTCTGTGAGAAGGAGGATCTAGAAGCTGCCTCATGCTAGGTAAGGGCCCCACTGCTGACCAGAGCTGAGCCAATATGTGATGTTTGTGCCTATGTTAGAGCATATTTAAGACAGGGGAAAAACAAACAAACAAACAAAAAACATGCTGCGCCACACGCAGCATCTGGGAGAGTGAGAGGAGTGAGGAACAGCCTTGCAGGCAGCAATGTCAGTGAAGAAGGAGGGGCAGAGGTGCTCCAGGCACTGGAGCAGAAGTCCCCTGCAGCCTGTGGTGAGGCCCATGGTGAAGCAGGATGTCCCCCTGCAACCCGTGGAGGAGACCACAGTGGAGCAGGTGGATCTGCACTGACAGAGGCTGCAGCCTGTGGAAGACCCGTGCTGGAGAAGATTCTAGGCCAGTAGCCTGTGGTGAGGAGCCCATGCAGGAGCAGGTGACCTGGCAGGAGCTGCTGCCCATGGGAGATCCAGGTTGGAGCAGTTTGCTCCTGAGGGATGGACCCCGTGGTACGGACCCATATCTGGAGCAGTTCTGGAAGAGCTGCTGCCTGTGGGAAGCCCACACCAGATCAGTTCGGCAAGGACTGCATCCTGTGGGAGGGACCCCACAGCACAGGGGACAAGAGTGACCGAGAAGGAGCAGCGGAGAAGAAGTGCTACAGACTGACCATAACCCCCATTCCCCCATTCCCCTGAGCCGCGCAGGGTGAGGAGGTGAAAGAGGATGGATGGGGGGGGGGGAAGGTGCTTTTGGTTTCTTTCCTGTTTCTCACTTCTCTAGCTTGTTAGTAATAGGCAATAAATCTTACTATCTCCCTGCACTGAGTCTGTTTTGCCCGTCACAATAATTACCGTGCCATTTCCTCATCCTTATCTCAGCCCTTGAGCCCTTTTCATCATATTTCCTCCCCATTTCTCTTTGATGAGGGGGAGTGAGAGAGCGGTTGTGGTGGAGCTTGGTTGCTCACCCAAGCAAAACCACCTCATGGCCACGCAAAAATGCATTAGTCTGTGAATAGTCTATATGTAGGAAATTTGCTAATGATGAGTTTGCATGTTTTCTACACTTGAAAGATCGGAGAAAGAACAGCAGAAGCCCTCAGTGGGGACACAGACTGTAGCAGGAGGGAACAGCTCCCAGGTGATCAGGCCTGGAATTGTCTGGCCTTGAATTCCTGTTTTTCACTGTGGCAGAACAAAGTACATCAGCGTGCTTAAATCCCAAACAAGCTGCTTGGAACAACGGGCGCTGTACATTTGCAGGAGAAGAAAAAATATTATAATATTAAACCAGGTGGTCTTAAACCCTTCTGATAAACTGCAAGAAACAGAAAGTGGAAAGGTATCTATTTTAAATAATCTGGAAGACTTTCAGAAGTATTACCATTTACTTAAACAATGAGGAGCAGAGAACTCCAGACAGACAGACATAACAGATAAGAACACAAAAGTTTTAAATCCAGCAGGTCACTTACTGTGCTTGACAACCCGATCCTCACCATGTGAGGTTCACGTTGGTGAACCAAAAGTTAAAACAAAAACTTTCCCTACTCAGAATGTTATGCATGAGAAAAAAACGGTAGAGACAGGGAATCCAACAGATAAAATGAAACAAAAAATAAAGGAAAAAGTACATTTGCTGAAGAGAATGCAGCCTGCTACAACATATGGACAAAAGCTACTGTCAGAGCTGCAATTAATCTCTGTAGCAGCCTCTCCCTGTGGGAATGGGAGCTCGAAAGTGCCCATATCACTCACACAATTGCGTGTTAAGTGAGATCAATCAACAGCTCAAGTGCCCCTCCTCTTTTTTTTTGGCTGCTCATGACATGTTACATGGTTCTTATTTTAGCTGTGAGTTTTAAATGGCAATATTATTTTGAGTTAAAATAAAAGCTTAGTTTAAAAACAAACAAACAAACAATAAAAACTGGGTCTTTTTTGCCACCTTTGCTTTGAGACACAAACTCTCCTGTGTGTCTCTCGGGTTCCTGATTTGAATGGGCTGCTTGCTGACATTAGTCCAAGTGGGTAGCTGTTAAGCCAATGGAACAAGGTATCAACCCCTTGCTGAAATACAGATTATCCTTTGGCCTGGACTATCAAAATGGTGGGGATCCTACAATGAAATTTTTCCCTGTGTGCAGTTTTAACAGATCATCATGGTACACATCTGACCTGTGAAACTGAAAACAGAAGCAGATAGCTGTGGCAAAATCCTTGTCTGATTTACACTACATCTAGAAGAACTTTTGAATATATTTGGAAGGATTAGAAGGAGCTGAGAAAATTTTTCATCTATCAATGTAAAACATGATGAAAAAAGCTTTGTCATAGTCTTACTCAGCATAGTAATCTTATATATGGAGTGTTAATTCGTGTCGAGAAGATGGTTGATATTAATAAAAGAGAGATGTGGGAGTGTGGCCATGGGGGTCGGCAAACCCTGTGGTTAATGGTAACAGTAGACTCTTAACAATGAGGCCATCAGGAATGTAAAAGAGTTTAGAGGGAACAAAGAAGGGTGATTCAGGAGACTCCATGCAGTCTCAGGGTTGCTTGTTCTCCAGCCGTTAAGGCATGGAAGTTTCTGGGCATTTACTGTTGTTGTTATTTGCAAAATTGTTTGACCAATGAAAAGTTGTTTTGGAAAAGGATTGCTGTGGGGTGAAGGGTATAAGTGGGGAGCCTGCCCCCAAGATAAAAAAAAAAGGCAATGCGATGTGATGAAGTTATGTCATCAATAAAGAAGCAGAAAGAAGGAATGAAAAGGAACAGGCTAGCAGAACGGAGACCAGGACGGGAAGAGGCACATTGATTGCCTCATGAAGATCGGTTCGGCTTGTTTCTGATTGTACCTATGTATAGGTGTACGCAAGTTTAGTAAGTTGTGGAACTTAAAGGATTGTTTGTTACCTTTTCTGATTCTACATATATATAGGCAGACTCGCGTTTAGTATGTAAAAGCAATGTTCCGTATATTTAGAATGTTTGATGTTTGTGTGTGCGTGTGAGTGGAGCGTAGACTCCCCACACACCCAGCGCTGTTTACTTGCCTTTTATACCTTTTATAAATATACCTTTTATAAATATTACTAAATTCAGATTGAGTTGAGACTTCATTTATAACAGAAGGAACAACCGCATGTATCAGTACTGGTTGGGGGAAGACCTGCTGGAGAGGAGCTCTGCGGAGAAGGACCTGGGGGTCCTGGTGGATGACAGGTTGGCCATGAGCCAGCAGGGTGCCCTGGTGGCCAAGAAGGCCAGCGGGATCCTGGGGTGCATCAAAAGGAGCGTGGACAGCAGGTCAAGGGAGGTGATGCTGCCCCTCTACTCTGCCCTGGTCAGGTCTCACCTGGAGTACTGCGTCCAGTTCTGGGCTCACCGGTACAAAAAAGACAGGGATCTCCTGGAAAGAGTCCAGCGGAGGCTCATAGACAGGATACGGGAGCATCTCCCCTAGGAGAAAAGGCTGAGAGACCTGGCTCTGTTCAGCCTGGAGAAAAGAAGACTGAGAGGGGATCTTATCAATGTCTATAAATACCTGAGGTGTGGGAGACACAAGGATATGGCCAACCACTTTTCAGTGGTCTGTGGGGACAGGACAAGGGGCAGTGGCCACAAAATGGAGCACAGGAAGTTCCACACCACTACACAAAAGAACTTCTTCACAGTGAGGTTGACGGAGCACTGGAACAGGCTGCCCAGGGAGGCTGTGGACTCTCTGCAGATATTCAAGCCCTGTCTGGACACCTACTTGTGCAACCTGCTCTACGAAACCTGCTTTGGCAGGGGAGTTGGACCCAATGATCTCTGGAGGTCCCTTCCAACCCCTACAATTCTGGGAAACGAGCCCCACAACGCCTAGGTTTCTCTATCTTCTGTTGAACATATTGGAGTAATAGCTCCATTAATACAATGTTTCCACAGTCTTCTAACACTTGGATTACCCCTAACAATTGAAACAAGCAAGATGCAGTCTTTCTAGACCTGGCTTGCATCGATAAGAAGCCCTGGTTTTGAAGACGACATCGAATGGCAAATTGCACAGTGGGGCCTTGGTCCTTCCACAGTCCACAGACTCAAAAGTTTGCAGAGTGGAAGCTTTGCAGAGCTGTAGGAACATTGAAGATCCAGTTCTGCAAGAAGCTGATGCAAAAGCAACATACCACTGGGCAGTTTGGGTGAGGAAGAAAGAGATGGGCATTCTCACGGTGCATGGTTTAACGGAGTTTTCTCCTGTGGGCTGTGTCAACAGAACTGGCTTTGGTTTGTACCCTTTCAGGACACTGAGGACCCAATTTCATGTCTGTGGGCAGCACGGCTAAGCGGGCAGTGTACTCTGTGTCACCGGGGACAGGGGAGAGATCGACTGATGGGCAATGTCAGTGTGCCCTGCACAATGCTGCCGCCACCTTGCTGGAGCAGTTTGCATGTCAAGACGCGTCTCTTGGAGGGCCAGGGGCAAGGCGAGGCAGAGCTGGAGCTGGTGTCAGGAAAGCCTCATGGCTCCCGCCAGGCACTGCGCCAGGCCTCAGCCCTGGGAGCCCAGCCCCGCCCTGCGGCCTCCTGGCACCCATCGGGTGCCCCAGCTCCATGCTGCCTAGCAACAAGCGCCAGCGGCCTCGCTATTGGCTGCGCCCAGAGGCGCCAAGGCAGGCAGCCAATGGGGCAGCGCCTGACTATGATGGAGCAGAGGTGTCACAGGGCAGGGTGGGTGCCATGGTGCTGGGTGTGCTGCGGCTGCGGCACTCCGGCGATGGTGGCGCACGGGCAAGGCGCAGCCTTTGGGCTGCTTGTGGCCCCTGAGGAGTGCTCCTGTGTGCAGTTCTCGGTGTGGTCTTCACTGTGTGACCCCGCAGGAGGGTGTCGTCGTGCAGCTTTTGGTGTTCTTATCACGGCAGCCCTGAGCAGTCCTGCATCGTTCAGCTTTTGGTGGTTCTCCACTGCAGCCTCTGAGGAGTGCTTTCCTGAGCAGCTTTTGGTATTTTCTTCACTGCGACTTGAGGAGTGCTTCTGCGTCCAGCTTGTGGTGTTTCCTTCACTGTGTTTCCACTGAGGATGCCTTCATTGTGGAGATTTTTGGGTTCTTCACACCACGTTTCCCCTGAGGAGGGCTTCATCATTCAGCTTTTTTGCATTTTCTTCACCGTGGCGCTTGAGGAGTAATTCTTCGTGGAGCTTTTTGTGTTTTCTTCACCTTGTGGTCCCTGAGGAGTTTTTCATCGTGCAGCTTTTGGGGTTTTCTTCACTTTGGCACTCCGGAGGAATGCGGCATCGTGTATATTTTGGTGTTTTCTTCACTACGGCCCTGAGGAGCTCTTCATCGTCCAGCTTTTTGTGTTTCCTTCACTGTGTTTCCACTGAGGATGCCTTCATTGTGCAGCTTTTGGGGTTCTTCATACCACGTTTCCCCTGAGGAGGGCTTCATCATTCAGCTTTTTTGCATTTTCTTCACTGTGGCTCTTAAGGAGTAATTCTTCATGGAGCTTTTTGTGTTTTCTTCACCTTGTGGTCCCTGAGGAGTTTTTCATCGTGCAGCTTTTGGGGTTCTCTTCACTTTGGCACTCCGGAGGAATGCGTCATCGTGCATATTTTGGTGTTTTCTTCACTACGGCCCTGAGGAGCTCATCGTGCAGCTTGTGGTGTTTTCTTCTACTTGGCCCTGAGGAGTTCTGCACCATCCAGCCTTTGGAGTTCTTCGCCATGTTTTCCTTAATGAGAGCATCATCATGCTGCTTTTGGTGTTGTTTTCACCTTCCAGCCTCTGAGAAGTGCTTCATCTTCTAGCATTTGGTTCCAGGCCCTGAGAAGTTTGTTTTTCATCATACAGCTTTGGTTGCTTTCTGTACTACGGCCCTTGAGGACTTCTTCATCATGCAGCTTTTGGTGTTTTCTACAATTAGGTGCTTTTTTGGCATCTACCATGTCTGCAGCCAGACCGACAGCTCTATGCCTGACGTGTGAAGAAGCACATTCTTCTGTTTGTTTCCAATCTGCCAACCGATCATTTAATGTAGAACTGTCTTTTTTGTACTAGGAGGTGCCATGTTCTGTCATGCTGCTATAAATCTCTTTCAAACCATTTCTGAGTTCTCTTGCCTTATGTACTGGGTTTATGTGGCAAGGTTTTGGTAGCGGGGGCGGGGGGGGACCATCAGGGTGGGTTCTGCGAGAAGAATCCAGAAACTGCGCCATGTTAGAGAACGGCCCGCTGCTGGCCACAGCCAGGCCAAGAAGTGCTATTGTTTGTGCCTCTGTGAGGCCTGATTTAAGAAAGGTTAAAAACAAACAAACAAACAAAAATTGCTTTGGAAGAGCAGCAGGGAGAGAGGGAGGAGTGAGAAACAGCCTTGCAGATGCCAAGGTCGGTGAAGAGGGAGGGGGAGAGGTGCTCCAGGCGCTGGAGCCTGCAGCCTGTGGTGAGGACCACAACGCATGCTGTCCCCCTGCAGCCCATGGTGTACCACGGTGGAGCAGAGTTCCACGCTGTGGCCCGCAGAGGAGACCCTGGTGGAGCAGGGGCAGAGAGCGACCAAGAAGGAGCGGCAGAGACAAAGTGCTTCAGACTGACCACAGCCCCCATGGCCCCACTCCCCTGAGCCGCTCGGGGGGGAGGAGGTGGGAGAGGGTGTACTGGGGGGGAAAAATCTTACTGTCTCCGTCCTCGGAGTCTGCTTGCCCATCACGATACCTACTGAGTGATCTCCCCATCCTTATCTCAGCCCTTGAGCCCTTGTCATCGTATTTTCTCTCCCTTTCCCTTTCAGGAGGGGGAGTGAGAGAGCAGCCGTGGTGGAACTCGGCTGCCCACCTGAGTAAAAGCACCACACTGTAACACCTAAACTAAAGTCCCTTTGCTGCAACAGAAGTCCTTTCTTCCTTGTCCTAAATCTATGGCCTGGGGAGAAGTTTGCTCGCTTTTTATTTGCAGCATCCTTCTCCACATCTCGGTTCTGCCTTCTCTTGACATTGAAGCCTTAGTCCATTAATCCAATGTTTAATCTTTCCTTAGAGACCATGTTTCCTAAAAGTCTGATCCTAAGAAAGGTCGTTCTTAGCATCACTTCCTGGGTTCCTTGGATGCTTTCTGCTTGGTGTGTGTGTTCCTTGAAATACAATCCTCAGAAATGGACACAATTTCAGTGGAAAATTTCACAGTGGACCCCACGCTGTGGATAGAGCAGTCTTCCGTCAGCCGCTCCCTCTCACCTTCTTCAAACTGCTGATGGGAGCACGAGGTGGAGGGTGTCACAGGCTTTCTGAAGAAGACACATGGGGGTCTTCCCTCAGCAAGGTGTTCTGCTGTCAGAGAAGGAAACGGCTTTGTTGTTTGTTTCTCACCATCGGCACTTCGTTGCAGTTTCAGTTGTGATTGCCTAACTACACATAACCTATTGGATTATTTCTTGGAGTATTTTTGCAGGAGTGGACATTTAACTCATTAGTTCAAATAGTGAGATCATGTTCATGTCATTCACTTACTTTTCAGCCAAATTCAACTTTTCATAGAATTTGCTAGCGTTGCAGGGGCCCAGCCATGACCACTCTCCTCTTAAGGCACCTCCAGTGCTAAGGAGATGGGGAAAGACTTTGGGAGTGCATTTTGTGTCTTCCCAGTGGGATGCTGATGCGCTAAAGTTTTCTATCACGGAGTGTGATGTGAATCTCCAAAACCAAGCAACAACAACACAACAAAAATGAAAGGCTCTTGCTACTGTCTCCCATGATATCCTGCTAACAAAGCTGACAAAGAGTGGAACAGAAGAGCGAACAGTAAGGTGGGTTGAGAACTGGCTGACTGGCCGAGCTCAGAGGGTGGTGATCGGCGGCGCAGAGTCCGGTTGGAGACCTGTGACAAGCTCAGGGGTCGGTGCTGGGTCCCGTCTTGTTCGACAGCTTCATCAACGACTCTGATGAAGGAACAGTGTCCACCCTCAGCAAGTACGCTGATGATACAAAGCTGGGAGGAGTGGCTGGCACGCCAGAAGGCTGTGCTGCCATTCAGTGAGACCTGGACAGGCTGAAGAGCTGGGCAGGAAGAAACCAGATGAGATTTAACAGAAGCAAGTTGCACCTGGAAAGTGTTATATATGGAGTGGAAATTCGTGTCGAGAAGATGGTTGATATTAATAAAGAAGGAGGAGATGTGGGAGTGTGGCCGTGGGGGTCGGCAAACCCCGTGGGGTAAACCCATACTCAGGTTTAGTATGTAAAGCAATGTTCTGTATATTTAGAATGTTTGATGTTTGTGTGTGCGTGTGGGTGGAGCGTAGACTCCCCGCACACCCAGCGTTGCTTACTTGCCTTTTATACCTTTTAGAAATATTTATTTTATAAATATTACTAAATTCAGATTGAGTTGAGATTTCATTTATAACAGTTACATTTTATTTGGGAGTAAAGATCATAAGTGATGATTAGGACATTACAACTGCTAATTTGTTTTTCTTTGCTGAGAAAAGACGCAAGCTTGTGCATATTTATCTTAAGACACAGACTGCCCTTAGTTAGTAAGTTAGACCAGAAAGGATAATTAATGTAGGCGTAGTTCAATATTAATCATTTTTAGAAAATTATGTCACTTCACCTTTGTTACTTCTGTTTCCAAGAATTTTACATAGGTTGCTAATGGTGTTCAATAGGAACATTCTTTACAACATGAAGAATGGCAAATACATTATCAGTGTTTAAGAAATGATAAAGATGATGCCAAATAGGAAACAACTCTTGGAAAACTGCCTTGACATTCACTGATGTCTTAATCCTAGTGTTTAGCAGACAATCAGCAAGAATGCTGTGGAGATTCATCTCTGTTTTCTGTATGAAGGTGTTACATTTCTAGAACTCATTTAATTGTGTTTTAAGTCTGATTATAAAATAAATAAATAAAAAAAAACTCTAATGGCTATTGATCTTTCTATTGATATGCAAATTTCAGCTGCCATGCAAATTATTTTACCAGTTAAGCACAAGTTTTCTAATGCAATTGATAGAATTTTAAGATGATGTAATAAACAGCATGTAGTTTATTTAAACGTGTGCCTTCAGTCTTGACCATATAACTTGAAGCCAAACTGACAAAGTTGAAGATGTAGTCAATTTTAAATCACTGTGATTGAGTAACTATAGTTACAATTTATCTTCTTACAGATGCAAATGAATCCTTTTAAGACTGCAAAAAGAGGATAGGTAGTTTTCTGCAGAAATGGCAGAAAATATCAACTACATTTGTGAAATAGGCATTCATAAAATTGCAAAGCTGAGTATGCAAATCAGAGGAAACCTGCCTACAATATACAACCTATGAGAAGAGAGCGCAACATACACTAACCTTCAATGAAGTTTCTATAGCCTCCTCCAGTTCTGCAACTAAGCAGGCAAGACTCAAACAACTTCTAAACCTTCAAGGAGTATGGATATCGTAGCTGATCTCCAGAACCCTAAATATCAGCTATTATTTTGTACAGGAAACAGTTTTCTGATGCAAGTCACATTTCTGAAGGGAATATAAGTTATATTAATGGACAGAGTAAATTAAAAAAAAAAAAAAAAAAAAGGAATACTGTTAATTTTAGATCTGTTTGAACAGATCTACAAAGACTTGATTCCCAAAGCTTATAGGAAATGCTGTTTGTGAAATATTGCTAGGTATTTTATAGAAGCTTGCTTCTCTTTTTTTCCATAAAACCATGGGAACTATCCAGAGAAGTTAAAATTGGAAACTTAAGTTGTCTTGTTCATAAACTCAAGATTTTACAATTTTACTTGCAAAACTATTATTACCCATTCAAAAAGCATAAAGAATGTAGACAATTATAACTGCAGGAATATTGTAAGATTCCTGAAAGGAAGGTCTTTCGTAGTCAGAATATCTTAAGTCTTTCATATTCTTATCTAATATTCCAAAGTTAGCGTGATGATCTAAAGCTGTCCTATCCCAAGGTATCCAAATTATTTACCTTAGCCTGCTATACCAGTGTGGTCCCAGCAGGCCTGTATCCCATCCTAGCAAGCAGACTGAGCCCACTGTGTGCATTTCATGTGACAGCACTCCCAGCTCATCTGAAGGGAACTTGGTTGACCCTGCTCCTGCAAACCAGAGTAAGGTATCATACAAGCCCCACCAAATTAAAGCCTCTTTAATTTGAGAACTGCCTGCCTGATCCAAACTGAAACACTAATGGAGGTGTGTTCGCTGAAGTCTAAACATTTGCTAATGCAGAGTGGGATGTGAGTGGTTTTGTGGGAATAAATGTAAGCATGTGATAGCTGAATAGAGTCATGGAAATCTCACAATCTTATGCTTTGTCATAAATAGCTTTACATCATAAGATGCGTAGATCTTCCCAGCCAGCATACAACTGTGACTGAACATGTCAGGGTATTTCAAACTAGAATGTTCAGTTATATTTTGCTGTAACAAATGTACGGGTAAGTGAAAAAAAGAGGAAAGTAGCTGAGCAATTTGAAATCTTCTCCCTAGAACAAGCTGTCACCATCTCTTCTTTTGTTTGTAGAGACATACAAGGGAGACATATCTGAAAAATTAGTTTTCAGTGTCAATGGAAATGAAATTGGAAGATAATCTCTGTTGGCCACACCAATTCCTGCCAGTCCCATTGGTAGGATCAAGAACTTAGGATCAAGTTGCCTTGAAGAAATAGGCATCTGATAAAAAAAATAATAATTTCTTTTGAAAATGAAACTGATTGAACTTACTGAACTTCAGAATACAGTCCAAATCCTGGCTTCTTTTACAGCCGAGCTATCCTGGATGTACAATCTTAGAATCTAGATAAAACCATAGAGGAGGTGCAAAAGAGAAAGGAGCTGGCTGACAGAAATCTCAATGAAATATAGTGTAACTGTATCTAGGCACCTATTACACAATGGTGTATGCTTAAACATGCAAGTTACTAAGGAAAACCCTCAGCAGTTATAAACCATAGATTGTAAATGGGCATTTTAAGCTATATGTATTAGGTAGGTTGCTAGCAAGTTTGATTGGAATTAACAGACTGTGCAAACAGAACCATACTGCCTTGTGTGATTTCTTTAGAGTAAATCATTAGAAAATACAGCAAGCTTTCTACATGTAAGTTTAGCCTGAAAAGATTTAACAAATGTGACTCAAGGCACCTTAAAGAGCCTATTAAGAGGAGAAGTAGATCAGAGAAAGCCTTCATGCCAAACAGCCTGTGTGACAGGCAACAATAGCATGCACATGTTCTGAATACTCATCTGGCATTATCATAAACAGCTTCAGGAGGAAAGGCAAGAAAGGTGGCAGGGTGAAATCTGCTTTATCTAAGCAGCCCCAACAACAGTAACACACAGAAAGCCTGCATCAAGTGAAAGAGTTCATGGAAAACATTATTGACAAGAGAGGACATGGGAGTTGTCAGGAATGCAGTTCATGCCTATATACATGTATTGTACATGGTATTAATAATCAGTAAGATTATTTCATATAAGAAATAACTCCAAACTAGCTGTCTCCATTACCATCTCTGAAAGCAATCACAATAAAAAAGATAACCTTAACTATTCTTGGGCTGCCAGAGAGCCCTCTAATTGCTCTATTTAAATGGTTCCGCTTCAATTAAATTGAGGAAAAAAATAATAGAATTAAGTGCTTCACCATTTACTGTACTTGAGTGAATACAATTTATGTAATCTGTGTAGGATCCCCATTAGCAGGGTTCTCGGTAAGAAACCATAGTGATTAAATTATTAAATCATATCCAGGAAGAGTGAACACTCCCATTGATATTGGATGCTTTGATGAGATTTCAAACAATTAGAACCATCAAATGCTTTTATGAATAGGAAGGATTCTGGAGGCAGAAAAGGTTTTAAAAATAGTTTTTTTCTTTTTTTTTGTTTTAATGCAATAGACTATTTTTACGCTAATATATTTATCTTCCACTTTGGTTCATTAACACTGATACCAATTACATCTACTTTCTGTCATCAGATCTCAGATCAGACCTTCAGTATTTCAAGTTCTGGTCTTTCATCTGGATTCACACAACCTCTTCCCTTTCCCTACTCCCTACCTTTTCCTCAAAGGGTGTACCCTTTTCAATAAATGATTCCCAAACTGCAGTTTGGAAAATCATTTCTAATTTCTATGGTTACATTTCCCCAAACTGATGATGATAATTGAAAGTCACACCAGAGAAGAAGATAGTATAGCTAGCTCTTAGCTCTCATTCTGTTTACTTGTTTGTTTAAGTTTGGTTGATCAAAACCAGGGACTGCAAATGCATCCATCAAAACGCAGATCTCTTCCAAAACATCTTAGAACCCTTGTCTTGTTCATTTCTTTCAACAGTTTTGGAACTGTTAGCATATGTGGAAAAGTGGAAGTTTCTCAGTAGTATCACACTGTCCACTGTCTTGCCTCTGGCCTATACACCACCCTTGCACCCTATATGAGGGTGTCACTTGCATACAAGATAAAGCTGTGGTGTCGCCCCATAAATGAGAATGGTTCCAGTTACACAAACAGCCATGGTCTTCTTACAGACATGAGGTTAAAAGGAAATCCACAAAGCTGATAATTCTACAGGATGTATTTTGTAACACATTGGACGGCCATTACACATTTTAACACAGATTTTCCATTGCAACTTTTGTTCAAGCTCTTGTTGGTCAGCCAGCCTACATGGTAAAATATTGCTTAAGCTACCCTTTTAAAAGACCAAATTAATTCCAGGTTTGCCACCGAAATCATTCAGCTCAATATGATGTGTTACATTAAGAACCCTTTTTTTTTTTTTTTTTTGGTTAATACAACATTATTTCAGATGTGTTTGTTGACACAAAAGATAAATATGCCCTCATTGGCATATCTGTAAATCCTTCCTAGTTCATGGATCATTGACCTGAAACTTAAGTTTATCAGAGAAATACTGACACAATCTTGACCCCAGTGGCATAAAAATGCTGCTATAATTTTAGAGGCACTTTTAAGTCTTTTGGTAAATTCATGACATCTTAAGTCCTAGCTATGAATAAATAAAAACCTGAAAACAGTGGCATTGATGATTTCTTTGCAAAGAATAGTATTGTGATTATATAAAATGTAGAACAAACCTATTTTAAACCTAATGCTTCAGAAATTGTATAGAAAATATGTTTACAAGAAAATATTGTATTGATGATTTCTTTTCTTTTCCAGTATAGCTGAAGAAAATTCACACCTCTATCTTCATAAAAAGTATTTTTTCTACAAGTATGAATTAAATCTGACCAGCATTTCCTTTTGCTTAGCAGAACAGGACTAAGGAATTTCTGAATACTTTCTTTCATGTTTTCTTGATTTTCTGTGGTGTTGTCTCTTTTAAAATGGTCAAAGAAAGTGCTAACATTTTCTGGTTATAAATTGCAAATGGCTGACTGTAGACATTTGTCTATTTCTCATGTACCTCTTCTCTACTCTTCATGATATCCAACTGATTCTTTTCAAGATGTTTAAAAGATTAGGATTAGTTATCTTTCTTGACTTTAGATACATTATAGACTTTCAATGGATAAAAAGTCTTCTTGCACAACATAGTTTCAAAGCTTACCATTCTTACCATTTTTATGAGGACCCTGAAAGCTGATATTCAGACTTTCCATCTAGAGACTTTGCTTTAGAACGTGTGTTCAGTGTCTATGTGATCTCAATTGATGCTCGTCTGGTATTTTTTTCAGTAGAGTTTTTCATCTTATCGCTTCAGGAGAACAGTAGAGTGTAAATTTGCCACTCAGTATGGTTTGTTTGGAGTTTTTGTGTTTTGCTGTTTTTGCTAGGGTTGGTTGCTTTGTTGTTCTGGCCTGGTGTCAATGTAAATCCATTCCTGTCTAACACATTCCTCATTAAGTCAGAGTAAGCTGACTTCATTTTCTGAACTGGCTCCTTGCCAACTGCAGAATTTAGAAATTTAACTATAGATAATTCTCAAGTCCAAAATCTGGGACTTCAACATGCATTTTCTGTGCCTATTTGCTTTTCAGAATAAGCCAAGTGAGTTCATTAAGACTTGCAAAAAATACCCTGTCTTTTAACACTGACAATTTTCAGCCAGTTTAAGAGCTGGAAAAGTCTTATCCTTTGATCAGCTCCAACAATAAACTTTTCTCGTAATAGCACGGTTCTTTAGAAAGAAAAAAAAAAAAAAGAAAAAAGAAAAAAGAAGAAAAAAACAGGTCTACACTCCATTGTAAATATTTTCTTTAGAGCACGAAAATACCTAGAATGTTCAAAGCATTTGCCTTTCAAGGGGAGTTTCACAGAGACAGATCTAAGCAAAAAATACATGAATGGCAATAGAAAAATCACAAATACTAGGAGAATTAGAAGTATTTTTGCTACAGTTTAGAGAAATAGTTTTACATCTCTTTCTTTAGGAGAAACTAGCTATATTAATGAGGACTTGTGCCTCCAGTACATGATTAAAGTTATGCTAGGTTCCATGCACTAGGTAAATAAACAAGATCTCTGAGCATTTCTATAGCTTCTTAAATGAAACTGATGCACGTGGGAATGTTCAGAGTGACTCCGTAACAGCTTTGTACAGGTTATAATACTGCATTCAATCATGCAGGCTTGCATACTACAATGTCCCAGCTGTAAACTTCACAAACCTGTGAGTTTAACCAGACCAGATTGCAGTATCTGTCACTTGTAGTACAAGGAAAGAACAATGGGATTCTAGCAAGACTACCATACGAAAGCATGTTCCTCCAAAAAAGTTACTTAGAGAGCTTTGGATTAATTTAGTTACCACATAGGGTTTGCAGCACTCCTTTTTGCTACAAATGACTATTTTTTGTCAGCTGTTTAAATGTATTACAGTGGACAAAATATATTTTCTGCTCACTCCTATCAGCTACTGCAGTTTCAAAATATTGCTTCACAAACAATTTAAGGCAGAAAATTCAGAACATAAAAGTAAAATTGACACTCTTTTTGACCTACACATTTATCTCTTATAAAACATTAATAGTTTTGTAAATATAGTTAGTACTAATCTATTAAAAAAGCTGTGCCAAATGGAAAATAAAGCCTGTATTAAAAAAAAAAAAAAAAAAGTAGATGGGCATTCTGTAGAGATGGTACTCATTGATCTTCCAAAAAAACCCAAAATGTTTCCCTGCATAAAACACAGCAGTTAACACTGTTTTATATGATTCCTAAGAGACTATGTAGCCATGAAAATAATGCTTGCCAATGATACTTTTAGGGATCAGTAAGTTGGAGTATAATGGTTCCTGCTACTTTAGAGGACAGTAAAGTAAATATTATCATATTCTCCACATTTGTCATAGAGACACCTTGAAAGTTAATCCAAATTAACAAGAGGTATCAATTTAAAGTGCATTCATTAAACAGCATTAAATCTTGATATTGACACTCTAAGAATTAGACATATGGTCATTTTACCACAGCTTAACAAGCTGAGCCATAGTAACAAGCTTTCCGTGTATTCATTGTGCGTTATAAAATGTGCAGTAAGATGATTAATTTAAATCTCCTATGTAAATACATTTAATATCACATTTGCTGTGTAATAAGAGCATATGCACGAATATGCGCTGTGATTAAACTGATAGAAACTAATTAGTAAATGCCTAGCTATACATATTTAATATTTGATTGTGAAAAATATTGGTTATTTATTATTGATTACTGCAATTAACACTTTTTGGCCTCTAGAATATACTTCATATACCTAGCCTCTAGAATATACTTCAGGCATGGGGACTCTAAGGAAATACCTTCATATTCCTTATCCCAAAGCTTCATTCATCTGTAACAGTAATGTTCTCTTGAGGTTTAATAATGGTATATACATGAAATGGCTGAACAGTCTCACTGTCTCTGCTTTCCAGCATCTATGCTTTGATGCTCCTTGAATCTACAGGCCTCTGGACCAGCGTCCTCTGGCAGAAAGATGTATGTAGTTACCCAATGCTTAAGTCAGTTGATTCTGGAATAGTTTTAAATAGCTCATCATTACACAACATTGCTCCTTCTAGAAGTAAGCTACCTTATAATGCTATACTTATGCTTTAAAAAGAACAAAAAGTAAAGAATAGCATAATGATTAGCAGTAGAACCAGCAATCAGTTCTGAGCAAATCCATTTTTAAAATGATTGCACCTACAGTATCTCTCAAATGCAATGAAAAGTGAATGCAATGAAAACTAGCACTGTGAACCAAGAACTGTACTTCACTTACTGCGAGTCTCAGTCATTAGTGGGAAAAAGATAATGTTTTATGGATGAACACCCAGCTGAAATAAATCTTAGCAGTCCTTCAAACAGGTGTTAATTTTATAACTCCTTTCTTTAAAAGTAGGGAGTTATTTTCATTAGAACACATATCTAGAAGAAAGGAAATGCCTTTTTAGGTCTCAGATTTACTCTTAGGCATACAAAGTTATGAATACCAAGGGAAAAAATCAGCTTTGAGTGACAGTTTTGGTTTGTACTGATTTGTGTGATTAGCTCAAAGTCTTCCTAAGCCTCTGTTTGGAAAAGGGGCTAAAATCAGGCAGGTCACAGAATTAAGCCCTTTCCTGAAAACTGACTCAGATGGTGACCCATGGAACCTGTGCATAGAAATGCAGGGGCTTCAGATGGATCCAAGGATGATCCCCATATTCAGAGAATCAGTAAACAGTATTAATTTAGGGTTTAGGAGGGCTCTGAGCAGATCTAAATCCTGCAAACTGATGAGCATTCACTTAAATCGAAGATTTTAACCTTTTGTTCCTATGAGGCTAAGGATAACTTAGATCCAAACATGCACCATGGCCTTGTTGAGGACCAAGATATTCAGTATCTTGTGAAATCAAGCCATTAGATCTTCAGTAAGATTAATTTATTAATTACTTCTCTTTGTGCAATCGCTGTCTACTGAGAAAACAGAAGCCTTTTCTCTTTTAAATTTTATATATTCCAGAAGATCTCACCCTCATTGATACACTATATGCATGTATAATCTGGTGAAATATAATTATTTGGAAGTAGCAGAATCTAATATTTGAATATAAAATGTTTAAACAAGAGAAATGTGTTTCATTTCAAAGGCTTCATAATCTATGCTATTGCTATATTAGTTAAATCAAAACATATCCTATCTAGTATTCATACTATTTGAATCCTGCAATACTCTATCTGCTTTAATCCCATACCCTGGTTGAAGAGCACGTGTATAATGCAATAAACAGATGATAAACCAACCAATACAAAGAGGCATCCTGGTCATAAAAAAGTTTAATCTAAGCCATTATTTAGAGATCTGAAATTCTTTTCAAAAAAGCTTTTCCACCCCTTGGTTCTTCATCAAAATGAAAAGTAGAAATTTAAAATTCACAGACATAAAACACAAATTACTACAAAATTTAGTACATTTCACTGCCTGTGTATTTTTTTTAGACAAGAAAGTACTGATGCAAGAGCACTGGGAAAATTCTTTATCATATGTGTTTATTTAAGGAATCATAAACTTTAAAAATATCTAAGTGTACTAATTGCTATAGAGTATAGGAGTTTTTAGATTGTACTTCCATGATAAAAGTAGCCATTTGGACCCAAAGCAATGCATTTGTTCCCTAACTAGATGACTTGCTTCTGCAGACAAAAGAAGGACCTGAAAAGACCACTGATAATTGATTTAGTCAAGTAGAAAATTAGTCCATTAGAAGAATTTACCCTTTAGGGAAGGGTAGATGCAAAGCATTAAGAACAAACAAGTCTTCACATTAGTATAAGTTTTTCACTCCAAATATAAATGCATGCTCTTCCTTGACTGAAAATAAAGACCAGTAAAATGGTGTTTACTGACTGCCAAAATAAATTTTCCTTTCCAACTTCCACACAGAGTAACTTTGCAGTTATAATATTTAATATGTATGCATGTAAAACTACATATATATATATATTTAAATAGTGTTTCTTGTAATTGCAATCACTTACAAATTTCAAACTTCAGTGAACTGCTTGCTTTTTAAAGGCATTTGGTAGAATACTTGTTTAAGAGACAATGACATATATTTCCTTGAACCTTTTCAGTGTGTTGGGAGAAGAACCTCGATACCTGTGTTCACATATACCTATGATCCCTTCTGACTACTAGGTCACTTAGTGCATATTTAAAATGCACATTCACACTGGTGTTAAGTCCTCTATTAGTAGCTCTGTGTTTGTAAAGTTTAAGTTTTTCTAGATCTTTTATTTCTCAGTTTTTCTCCAGTAATGAATAATTTCATAATTCCTGTAATATAATTTTATTAGCTATTAAAAGGAGTCTTTTCCACATCTTTTCCACATGCTTTCTTAAATTTTGAATTACAATCAAGTGATGAGGTTAATTGATTTTTTTTTTTTTTTTTAATATTAATGTACAAAACCAATTAAGCAAAAGAATCCTAAGGAAACACATGCACTATTCTTTCACACACACACACACACACACACAAACAACCAACAAAGAAAAACACTAACCATTAAGCTAAATTTATGCAACAGAAGAAATGAAAAGGAAAAGGAAAAGGAAAAGGAAAAGGAAAAGGAAAAGGAAAAGGAAAAGGAAAAGGAAAAGGAAAAGGAAATATGGGGAAGAAATGGGAAGCACTAGCAGCATCACTATTACAGAATTACTGAATCATTTCTGAACTGCTTTGCTTTTGTGAACAGTCAGTAATTTTCTTCCATATATAAACAAAAATGGGTTGCATATACTTTGTAACCTCCACACTTAGGGAAATCTACTTGTCTAGCTCAGTTTTATCAAATAAAGAGACTTAGTTACAATAGATTCAAATGAAGCTTGAAAATGTGTAGCAATTAGCTTGTCTGAACATTGAGATCATTTCTTCATAAGGCTAAAAATTAAAACTGTGGGAAGTCAGAGCAAAAAGAAATTTTCAAAATGCAGTACCTTAGCAAAAAATACCAAGAGAGATGAAATTTATAGTTTGAATAGAGCTTGGTCTGCAGAAAAGAAACCTGAATTCCACTGGAAATAGGCAGTAGACTACATACGGACTCAGAAATTAAAGTGAAATATCACCAGGGTGAAAGGAAGGGAGTCCACAAGGACAGACACAATATGGTACAGAAGAAAGGTCACACCATACTATAAAGGCAGAAATGAAAGATCAAGTGTTAAAACAGCATGGACAGCAAAACACGTGCTGTTTCTTTGTATAGAGCAGATCCCTGCACATAAATGTCATTTTGTGAAATTTCAGCTGTTGCAGCTTTAACCATGGAAGATACAAAGTGATAAAGAAGGCAAACACTTTTGTCTGAAAGCTGTCTATAAGAATCACTTTAAGTTGCGAGGAGTAGTTCATTGCAAAAAGTGTCAGTATTGAAAACAGAAAAGGATTGCTTTGTTGATGTTTTGTTAATATTTGCAGGTATGTATACCAACACTAGTTTAGATTTTCCAGTAAAAGGTCAAACCTCCATCAATAACAAAGAGCAGCTGTTCTGGAATGAGACATATGGAAAAGTGGGCTCCTGTTTGCTGATCCCTGCTCTCACAGTGACCAAACCAACCCCAGCATTTAGCAGGTCCTGTCCATTGCCACCGCCCCCTGTGTACAGAGCAAATGACTGGCCCTGAACCTGAGAGCATCTATCACCTCTCAATAAGCTGAGCAAACATCACTGCAATTGTAAACCTATGCCAGGTCAATACCTAGGCAAACCATAACCCTGTGGAAACTGCAGTTTCACTGTAGTCACAAAACAGCTTCACTATGAATAATCCTCTGAATATGAATGTTTATGTATTAAGAATTAATAACCAGTCTAATAAATATTTTCATGTTATTCAGGAAAAAAAAAAAATAAAACAAACCTTGCCGTTCTACTAAACAAATGGATTTCCTAAAGCAGAAAATACAACCAAACAGATCTTCACAGCTGGCATAAATCATTATGTTGTCATTAACATTAATGAAGAAACTTCAGCTTCCATTACTGGAATCAAATATAGTTAATATACTTGTCATACATAATATTCTCCTATATACCATTCAGGCAGAAATATGTAGCCCATACTTCATGTAAAAACATGAAAAAATCCAGTCTGCAATTATGAAATCAAAAAGCAACAGTGTAAATGAAGCACAGAATAAAATATGAATAGCTTTCAAAGAGCAAAACTCTTTTAGTGCAACATGTGATTAATATATGTCACATTTACAGCAGCAAAAACAGAGAAAACATATGGCAATCTCTTCTTTGATAGATGAGAACAAAGGAAAGAGTTAAACCTGAGCCTCTTTTTCCCCATCTCTCATCTTCTCTCATCCAAGGTAAGACATGACTTGCTTGCCTTTAATTACCACAATACCAGATGAAAAATCTTCCAGGAAAAAAAAAACAACAGAGCAAAAAGGCAAAAACAGCAAAACTGTCAAAGCAGCTGCAAAACCCTGCAAAAGGCTGCAGGAGCCGTGACTCACCCAGAGACCGGCTGCCATCTTGGGGTTCTCCAGGCGGGAACTCGATGCCACTGGTTGCAGGAAAACACCTGTAAAGAGGAATACATAACAATAAACAAACAAATACGCAAAATAATAATAAGGGCATGGCTATATTAGACTCTGTTCTGTTAAAACAAGCTGGTACTCTAAATGGCTTAGCTATTACTAGGCAGAGCAACGTACGAGCTTTCTTCACACGAAGTGGAGAAAATAACTTAATTTCTCGGTTCCTTTTCAGCAGTTTTTAACCTTGAAAAGATCTTCAGGTATCATTTTAAGAAGAAGTAGGAAGAGAGAGCAGAAAATTCCTGTCAGGGCTCAGAGCCCTCAGCACCCTGCGGGAGGGGAGCCACAAGCTGACTGACAGGGACTTTCCTACAGCACCTCAGTGAGGGAGCAAGGCCGATGGGAAATGGCGGCCCAGAGTCCTGACCCCCAGACACCTCCATTTTGGGCCAAGGCCAGGCTGGGATGTCCCCCTCAGGTGGGGTCAGGATCAGGCCTGGTGGCAGGAGGGAGGTCACCTGTGTCAACACATGCCAAACAGAAAGGGTAAACATGTAAATGTTTACCTAAACATGCCAAAAACATGTCATAACAGCATTACAACCAACACTCACATCGGCAGACCTGCCTGTGAGACTGGGGTGGAGGTGGCTCCTCAGCTGGTGGCTGTTTTACAAGTGTGCCACACACTGGTTCCAGCACCAGTGAAAAATGAAGAATGCCTTCATCAGGGGAAGCTGGCAGTAAATGTGTTCACAACAGAGGACATTTTTTGGCTGTGCATGCAAGATCCAAATGCAACAGCAGCTTCTGAAGCTACAAGGTACAAATACTGTGGGTGTCAGCAAATGTCAGAAATGGAAGAAAACGATGCATGTCTCTCAGAAAACCGAGGAGAGGAATCATAGCCAGGTCAACCCAAACCAACAGAAGACATTCCCCATTACTCAGGAGGGAGCAGCAGGGGAGGCTCCAGGCTTCTTGTGTCACCACAGCAAAGGCCTTTCCCCAGCCTATCCCCCAGATAAACTGCACGGGGAGAAGAGCACCAGCAATGAAAATTTTCCAAAACCTTTTTTTTTTTTTCTTTTTTTTTCTTTCTTTTTTTTTTTTTCTTCTGAAAACATTTCTTTGTAAAATTGTAAGCATATCAAAAGAATGCAAGAGAAAAGCACAATTTGTTAGAAGCTGACTTCCATTTTATAAGAGGAACAGATGTTTTATTGTAATTAAAGCTCATCTTTTTTGTACAAGGTGACTCTGGTAGCACACATATACTCCAAGTAAACAAGTCTACTATATTGCTTTCATATGAATGTTGATGATCCACAGTTTTCTTGTAAATCTAGCTTATAGTCAAAGAATTACTTTTTTTTTTTTTTTTTTAAATCTCCTTTTCAGCTCATATAGCTTTTCATTCCATTGCTTACTCTCCCAGCTAAGTCCTAAATAATTACTTTTACTTAGTATGTCTTGAATATTTATGGAAACTTCCTTCCTATAATATAAAAATGAAGCATAGACATCTGAGATTAGTAACCAAATGAACCCAATGTTGAGTTGATTAAAACCTGCTTAGCAGCAGTGTACTGCATTGTCACACCCGTATAAGCAATTTTACACAGTTAAAACTATCCAATTACTTCTTAAAATATATTAGTGAAGCACTGTAAACAGTGCAATGTGCTAGTTTAAACAACAGACAGTAAAATCTGTATACAGTTATGTAATCACCATGTCAAGTCTAGCAATACTCTCTTCTAGCAATAAAAATGCCAAAGTCAGACTGAGGTCAAGTCCAAGTGGGGACAGTAGGATGCTTGCAAGTAGGAACCCATTGTATTAGTGAGAACAGAAACCTTGGGCAGCTGCAGTGCAAGACAGAAACCATGAATGTCACCTTGTAGGAAAACCCTTCTCTCCTGTCAAGCCAGAAAATTTCGCAAGTAAAACAAGGTGCACATTCAAAATGCTTATTTATCTAAGGGTTTATTTCCTTGGGGCTTTGAATTTTCTATTATGGAAATCTTTATAAAATGATATTCCATTCAGGCTTTGGATTAACATAACTCACTGGGAATTTCTGTGTTATCAAAAACAACATTAACATGGGAGTAACCCTTAATATGGGTCACATACTGCTGGCAAACTAACAAGACCAGTCATCTATACAGCAAGATGAAGATACTTCTATGGATGACACTAACATGAAAGCCACTAGAAAAAGGAAGCTTATAGTTTATTCTTCACCAGAACTGCTAGCAGTATCCTAAAACCTACACATTTCTGGAGCTATGGCATGCTGAGGTTCCTTCCCCCATCTCAGGACAGCACTGATTATAGGCAATTTGCTACAGACGATGTCAGTCTGTTGATTAAAAACTACATGTCAGGGAAAGTACAAGCTTGACTGTGAATGTGTAAATGAGTCATTATGTAGATCAAAGGAGAACTATGCTTGACTAGGTACAAACATCACCACTTTATTTTAGCAAGGAATAGCATAACAAAAAGGAGTGGCTTTCTTTCTTTTTTTTTCTTGCCTTCCATTTTCAGCTCGAAGATGCTATACATGACTGTCAGTTTTCAAACAAAGTGCTTGTCGTGTTTAAGTCTCAGTAACAATCAAGTCAGACACAACTTGCTTTTGTGATAACCAAAATGTTTACTGGTGAAATAGGAATGCTACCAATTTTTAGTATGAGGGTTTATTTGGAAGAAATAACACACAGACCATTACTCTTCAGAAGTCTGCATCTTAAAACCTTCCTTCTGTTTCTGTATTAGTTGTGAGTTTGCATTCGACACATCTGAAACCACCTAAATGCTAGAAAACCATAAATACATGTTAAATCATAAATACTCATGTAGTCCTCTTTTATGTGCCTCAGCCCTCTTTTGTATTGCAGCCATTGATGTCCATGACATCAAGACAGGAAGAATTTCTGCTTTGGCTTCAGTGAATGCTAAGAATGCTCAGACTGATTCTTCAGCAACTGAAGTGATGTGAAATGGTTTTAGTAATGAATCTTAACCAAGTTTCATGGAAATGTGCATTACAAATTATTCAGTTCTGGGATTAACATTACAGAAATAAATAAATAAAATTATTGAGTCCAGAGCACAGTAACAAACTTGATCACCATATTTACTTAAAAGATTAAAAGATTAAAAGAACTAGTGAAAATGAAGAGCTCTTACTGAGCAATAATTTAGGGGTTATGATTGTAGTGCAACTTTTCAAAAGCAGTCCCTGGAGAGCATAAAATATGAAGGAAGTCAAATGAAGTATTTAAAGCAGCTGAAGCTAGTAGTGATGGGAAAAAATCTATCAAAAAATTTAGAGAGAATGTCATAAAAATAAACCTGAGCATGATCTCTCCTATGCAATATTCTTCTAGGGGAAGAAAGGAGATAGAGAAGGAAACCCCACAGCAATGAAGCTTTTCAGAGTAAGTGTGAAATAAATTATAGTGAAAAATTCCCCTTTAAGTGAAGGTACCTATCACATCCATATCTAAATTCTGCTGCTGAATATTTAGCAGCATTGTTATGTTAATACCATGAGCGAGTAGTATATCATAATGCCTTCTGTTGTGGTGTCATTTTTGAAAACACATTTTTTTTCAAGTACTTCTGGGAGTAATAACAATAAAAATGTTTGCATTTTGCAATCTAAGTTAACTAGACACAATAAAAAAGTCCTTTATTAAAAATACAGTGTATCTTTTAAAAAGGTTATTTTTGAATGTAAACTCCAGACTGTCTTTCTTACCCTATTAAAATATAGAATCGTAGAATCATAGAATATCCTGAGTTGGAAGGGACCCATAAGGATCATTGAGTCCAACTCCTGGCACCACACAGGTCTACCCAACATTTTAGACCATGTGACTAAGTCCACAATCCAAATGCTTCTTAAACTCCAACACGCTTGGTGCCTATATATCTAGTTCTTCAACTGCAAAGTATGGTGAGGAAAGTTTTGTTAAAAATGATAGCAATCTCCTGTATCTTCTAGTGAAACAGAAATTTTAATCACTCGTGTATTGGCCATTTTATCAGCAATTGTATAAGCACATCTTATTTATAGTCATTCAGATCAACATCATCTAGATAACTGCTTTTAGCTTCCAGACCAGCTCACTGAACTACTGAATAATCTCTTAAAATCTTAGGCATTCTAATTCTGCATTTATACAAGTAGCATAATGCATGCTGTAGGCTGACATGATAGCTGCTGTAGGCAAAAATTTTACCACCAAGATGTACTGTTTAGAAGTACATCTCAGATGAAAGTATTTTACAGGTAACTGCTTATTATGTGTCCTCATTAATGCTTAACTGTAATGGAATCCTTATGGAAACATGTAAAAATAATTTTAAAATAACTGAATTTAAAGTTACAGGGCACTTAACGTATTCTCTAGTAAACAAGAATACATGGAAGGATAAAGATTAAACAAGTATCTTTTTCCTACCTTAAGAAGCAATCATCTCTGAACTGGCTAGGTCCACTTAAGAATGCTTTTAGCTTGATAACTAAATTGCCAATAATTGTGCTAATACCACCATTTACTGTTAGGAATTCAGTTACAAATAGCTGACTCAATGCCTAACACACTGCACCATTCAAACTTTTTTCAATTTCACCTATTTGTGTTAGAATGTGAGAATGGGACAATACTTATAACAATATTAAAATGTAAGCTAAAATTTAACAGCTGTTGTAGAGATATGCTCTTAGGTTATATTCTAGAAACAATGCCATGAGTTAAGATTGATGAAAGTTGCAGAATTTGAGCTATCATTTGGAACTTAGATTAAAATTAACTTTTTCCAGATTCTGATTATTTTTCCTTAATTATAGATAAATGGAGAATAAATGCTAATAACTCCTCATTATAGTGTAAGGTCTCACATAGGTCTCAAACACAGAGGAACAGTACCTCCAATCTAGTTATTCTCTCCACAGAAAGAGGTATTAATAACATTTTGTACTTGATGAGTACATGAAGTTACAAATACACAAAAGTAACCCTCCCCTACAGAAATAATGATAAAAAGTCTTTTTAGGATCAAAGTGTAATGTCTCCCCATGAATGTTTTTAGAATTCAGATGTGCTAGTGAGAATAGACGCTGCTTTTTTAGCATTTGTGTCTATGAACTTTTGGAAAGTAGGAATAAATTATTACTAAATATTCAACCTTTCATTGATGTGATTAGACATATGGCCACATCACAAACATAATATTTTGAAGGGGCATCCCCGTGTAGTTTAGGTGTGTCAAGATTAGGGACAAGGAGAATGCTTAAAAACACGTAGGTTCATACTGAAATGCACATTGAACACTAATCTTACTTTTTATTGTTATTTCAGCATGTGGAGTGGGTGTCAGAGACCAGCACATGCTTTGCAGCTCAGTGTTCATCTGCAGAATAATGGCCTCTGTGGTCAGCAGCTTCACTGTTGGATCATAATAATGGACGGTATCTAATAATCATCTCTTATCCACTACCCAAATGGCAATTATGGCCATTTCCTCACTGGAAACTGCAATCTCTTCTTTATTTGGCACTAAAATTATTAGCTCTTTTAAAGAGTTGTAACATGGATTAATCAATACAAATGCTGTTTATATAGTCCTGATAATGATCCATTATCTCTTAATCTGATTCTGGAGCTTCCTCAGGGTATGAAGGTTTTTTTTCTTTTTTTTTTTTTTTTTTTTTCTTTTTAAATGAATATCATATCTTTAGTAATGGGCACATGGAAAACCTAAGTAGGCTCTCTCCCCAAGCTATATTACTCAATTCATTTTGTCTTTCAAGACAAGATTCATTTATGGAAAATAATTATATTCAGGAAAGGGAAGTAATAACGTAATAATGTACCTACCTAATACAAACAAGTTTAATGTGAAATCTGACCTAAGTGTTTGCTGAAATGCTGGAATTAAAAAAAAAAAAAAAAAAAAGTGCATCTGAACATAGTAAATCATACCATTTACTAATATGCTGAAAATAACCTGGGGGGTGTTAGAATGTATTCCTAGACCTAACTGTGTCATGTGCAGATTGCAATCACTGTTATACATGTATTGTGTTATCTTGAAAATGATGGCTTGTCATTCCAAGCGTAAAAATCAACCCTTGGTAGTAGTTTGGTTTGTGAGTTCGACTTGATGGTTTTTTCCTTTGCAATTGGGATGATTAATGTCACATAAATCAACAACAGAGTAACGAACAAACAAACAAAATTAAACAACATAGCATGAAAGGAAGAATAACACTGTTAACCAGATAATGGTGAGAGAAAAGTCACACAGCAGTGAGCCGAGTGTACAGTGAGTGAAGGGGTTCACTGATCTGCAGTTTGAATATCTAGGGATGGACGTAGAGAGCAAAGTAAGAAAATACTGTCATTTAAATTGTCATTTCTTTCAGATCATTCTCATACCAGTGGCAATATTCTGCTAATTGGGAAAACTATTTAGACTCTTTTGAGCAGAGAAGAAATGGACTTATCTGAACTCTTACTATGATTAAACATTAATCTAGAGACGAGGGAAGCCAGCATGTAAGTTATCAATTCTTTCAGGAAACTCAGTTCAAACCCACTGCTCAAATCATAAAGAACAGTTTACTCTTGAAGAATTAATCCAAATAGGAAATGAAAGTACCAGAGCAAATTTTCTTTCTCCTCACATTCTCATAATTCAAGGTTCAATGCCTCTACATAAAAACATAAATATCTTTATCTCAGACTGTATAATTTGATAAACAACATTGGAGGTTATGCATTATAGTGTGGAGGTTATGCATTATAGTGTGTAGGCCCTGCTTCCCGGGATGTAGCTAGTCATTGCTCATTGATGGGAAGTAGAGAATGATTGTTTTTTTTCTTCCCTCTTTGCTTCCACACACCCTTTGCTTGTTTTTCTTTTTCCCTCTTTCTTTTTCCTTTAATTAAATACCCTCTTCTTTTGAGGAGGGGGAGTAAGGGAGCAGTTGGGTAGAACCCAACCCAGCAAGAAGAACCACCACACGTGGAAAGTGGAGTTAATCTGATGTAACATTAAAATGCAAATGTCTGTAACACACATTTGAAGCCAGAAATAGTCTTGCATAATGTGACTCAATGTCTTGTTTTAGGTGACAGCAATAGGTCAAAGTGGGCAGTATTCAGGAAGTGTACTTCTCTCTACATTCATGTAAGCAGGGTGTAAGACTTGCCCAGATGCACATATTTACCTTCCAAATACCTAAAGTTAGACAAGCTGCATATACGACAACAGTCAAATGAGACTTAAATAAGACAATCAGTCACCTACAGCCTTGCTAAAAAAAAAACTCCAACATTCACTTTAAAACCGTTATGGAGAGCCTACATGTTTATAGGTCCTTATCAAAAAGAAATTGCCATGTTTTATAAATGGTATGAACACGCTTTTATGAACGTATTTTTATGAATCGAATTAATGAAACACACTTTGAGGTTGTTACCATCTTCATACTAATACATTTCTTGCCCAAGAACAAGACAATAGCTTCTGTTACAGGTAGCATTTAAAGGAAATTTATGAAGGATTTTTCTCTACTAATGCAAAAAAGGAAGTGCTCTGTGATTTTACATATTTATCTACTTGTGCATCACATTTAAAATAGCAACAATGTTACTATTGCAAACCCAATAATCTAACATTGACTGCTTTCCTTAAAACACCCTTAAAAAACATCGTGATTATTATATTAAGTTATAGAACCCTTGCTTCTTTAATCTAGCTTCATTTGACATCCACCTTGTACTCAAATATATTTTAAAAAGACTGTGTGAGAAGCCTTGATTTATATATTTGAGGATTCAGCAGTGTAGAATTATTTTTAGTGATGATAATCAGCTGTAATTATTGACCAAGTCTAGCCATGACGATGTCAATAATAAACATGGCGAGACAATTAAGACCAGAATAATATACTTTACAGCAGGCAGGATAATAACAACCGAGTTAGTATCTCAAATCAATTCTTACTAATAGCCACTTAAACAAAATAATTAAAATTGCTTTGCTCATATTTAGGATTCCTTTCTATTAATTTATCATAGATGCTGTTGTTTCATAAGCAACTTTTAACACCACCTTCAAAGGAATCATTTTCATTTTTCATTTAGCCAGTCAATGTCCGTAAGAGTTCACTCAGAAACAAACTTCAAAAGACATCTTGAGTTAATTGGTCATGAATTAGCTAAAAGGATAGCTTGCTTGAGTAAGGCTCTTTGTAGGAAAAAAGAAAACAGCAACTGAAGGTAATAAAATAGATTTTCCAAATTCAAGGCAATTCAGGGAGAAGAAACCCTGACACTCCCAAGAACACTCCCAAGAGATTCAACTCCCACACACCGCACTCCTGTGTCTCTAGCTGTCTTTCTGACAGGAAAAAAATAGGTTCAGGTGTCCTAAATATGTTTACATGAGCATAAGTGAAATATTCCCACACTTCTAATTTTGTACTCCGCATACACGAACATTAAATATGAAGATGCACAGCAGAGATCTAGGTCTTTTTTCATTTCACCATGCTGTCTCTGGTGGGGTCTTTGTTAGTGAGACAGAACAGGTTGGGGTGTTTTCATTCATAACAAAAATATTTATTTGTTGTTCTTATTTCCAACAACATACACCAAAAAAAAAAAAAAGGAAAAAAAAAAGAGAACATATACATAGAAATAGATGGAAAATTTATGTCAGTCCCCATAACTGAAGCTCAGTCATTTTTTTAAATGTCTGGGGCTCCTTTGTGAAGGTCTCTCACTGATTCACCATGGCAGCATCAACTCACAATACATGTAGGACACATTGAGGCTGCTGCTGCAAGGGCAAGCAAGTAGAAAACAGCATTTGACTTCAGTCTAACTGTTTAATTTGGCTTCAGTCTAACTGTTTAGTGGAAACTGCTTAGTGGAAACAAACAAACAAGAGCCTATTTGTGTATAGAAGACTCATTGATTTAGTCCTAAGAGAAGAATGATCATTTGCAACTGTGCCTACTTTTTCAACGTTAATGAATCATTAAGTGGTGTTTCTGGACCTCCCTGACCTTTCAGTGATTAAAGAGCTGATCTTGTTGCACCATAAAGTATTGGAGGAAGTGATGTTAGAAATGTTAAAAACCAGGCCTTGTGTGTTTTATATACATTGTATTTAGATAATATATGGATTCCCGATAAATAGGGGATTATATCCCAATAAATAGGGGATGAGACAACTGCAAAACTCCTACTTTAAAAGTCTAAGGCAACATTGTTTATTCAGGTTTCCAAATAAGCAGCATTTGTCAACTGGCCATAACAGGATGGTATGAATACAGTGTGGGAAGCACTAATTACAATAACACTAAGCTGACAATTTTGCAGTTAAAATCTTTTCAGGATCTTTTCTCTATGTAAATAGAGACCATTTCCCTCTCATTTCTTCAAAATTGAGTTATTTTGAAGAAATAATATATTCCTGAAGTATCTTTCCCATTACCATACAGATCATTGCATTTCAGAATCAGAAACTTTCTTATTTTTTCTACATTGCATCTAAAAATGAAGAGACGCTTTTTCCCTCAGATGAGTAAAATAATATTTTTTTCCATGGTAAAATTCTTGGTAAAAGGTTCGGTGATATGTGAGGAAGATAAAACTGGACAGAAGCAAATATGTGACCTTCACTTCTGCACTAAAAAGAATACAACCAAACACTCCAAACTATACAACCAAACACTCCAAACTGAACGTATACACATAATCCCAAGCGACACTATCTAGAAGGCAGTATTGTCTGGGTGAGGTCTGCAACTAACTGTCTAACTATACATGTAAAATTTACCAGAGTATTTTATTAGGAAATGATCAGCCAAGACTTTGTAAAAGAGCAGCTGGAATTAAAGAGGACAGAAGGGAGGGAGGAATGGCAAGTTAAAAGAACAACCTAACTGATAAATTCTGGGAAAAAAACACCCAGTAGAGGAATGCAATTTTATAGACGTACGTGTTGGAGATAACACTGATAACATTGGTTATTGCTTTTTGCACAGTGCATGCAATGGGACAGATGGCACAGATAGAAACTGAAACATGGAGCAAGACAAATTCCAGGGAGAGGGGCCTTCTCATCACCACACAGAAATCCCGTTCTGGAAGGAGGAGATTGCTCTTCCAGATTTCTCTTTGGCTCAACAATTAGATGGTGAAAAGTGTTGCAAATGTTAACTGAAGCACTCATGAAATCACAGTACTAACTAACAGCAGTTATCAACCTGCTTTGAATGCAGTTATTTAAATAAAATTATCTAGATTTTTTTTTTTTTTATTCTCCTGAAGGGTATTCATGCATTTGTAGTCTAACAGACATGAGTACTCCTAAGCCATGTGCAGTGTTACATTTAGTCCAGTTTAGTCTTCCCTTCTCTGTTGCTATCTTTGTAATTCATTTTTTTTTCTCTGACAGAATCACAGAATCACAGAACTTCTAGGTTGGAAGAGACCTCAAGATCATCGAGTCCAACCTCTAACCTAACACTAACAGTCCCCACTAAACCATATCCCTAAGCTCTACATCTAAACATCTTTTGAAGACTTCCAGGGATGGTGACTCCACCACCTCCCTGGGCAGCCTGTTCCAGTGAAGCATCCAGAGATGCTTCTAGCAGAGATTTCCACACCACTTGACTGAGTCGAATGTCTACAGACATGTCTACTACATGTAAGAATAATTTTTACCCACTTTATATATATATATATATTATGTATATATATATAATATATATATTATATATATATATAATCTTTCTTCTGAAAGACTATACTTCCAATTCTGCTTATACTTGATGACATTGGCAGTCAGGGTGATGTTGATGTGTTCACGATGGAGCAAAGGTAACACACATGGCATAGCAGTTCTACCTTCACAGGATGTTAAAACAAAAAAGGGAAGTTATTTATTTCAGTGGGATGTACTCAAGTTCTTTTAAAGGCACAGGTTCAGGTTCATTTTAGTAATTTAAACTTGATGAATAAAAACATGCCCCTTAATGTGACTTGGATCTAGAGTCACATTCCCTAAAAATCCTTTCCATGTGATTACATCTGGATTTAGGTCACAGGTTACTGGGTTAGAGAATTTTTGAAACAAAAGCATAGGAAAAAAAAAAAAAAAAAAAAACACAACCAAAAAAACTTAAATATTCATACCATGCCACATGACTATGTACATTACATATATTTACTAGCTTAATACCCAGAGTATGCTAGATATTATTTGGACATATTGCAAAACGCATCCTCTGTTTAGAAAAGTTCTCAGCCTGATGGGAATAAAGAGGGATATTACTTATTCCTTGAAAGCCCTTTAGCTGTTCTCCCTGTTCAGCAGCATGTTACCAGCCAAAATATATGCCATGTTTGGAACTGGACACTACAGAAAACCCACTGTCTGGGAGATGTAGTGATGGCTTCCCTGAGTCAGCTCAATGGTTACCAGCAGCTTCTGACAAAAAGGAAGAAATTGCTCTTTTCTAGAAATTACTCTCCTCTGCTGTTTTCTCAGAACATCCAATAGTTATAACTCAGACCCTAGAGCTAGGAAAATCTAATTTTCTTTCAAAAGTCTTCTTTAGTGTTTTAATATTTACCATTATAACTCCAGGTTTTCTTAACATCAGTTTGTAAGCTGCTAGGCTTGGAGCTGTGTAAACTTTTTTTTTTTTTTTTTTTTTTTTGCTTTTCCCCTTTACGCTTTTCTATGCAAATTTTGTGCATAGGTTCAATATGTAAAATCCTGTCACAGATCCCACCTGCTGTAGTTGTTGATACCAATTGCATAGCGGGGTGTATCTGCTTGATAGCACATATTCCCAAAAGATCTAAGACCAAGAAGGTTCAGATACTGTATGCTGCTTTTACAGACATAACCACATTAAAAAGCACAAGATAGAAAACTAGCATACATGTATATGAATGCTATGATTTACTTTGCTCTTCATTCATCTTTGCTAAAACATGTGAAAGAAAATAAAGTAACCAATGAAAAGGATGTCCTACTAGTCTGATGTACTTGCAGATCTTATGTTTCTGTTCAGCTGGCAATAATATTTAGCTGCTACCAGCAGTAACTCCGGGATGATGAGCTTCATGTTTTGTACTCTCAATCTGTTAACAGTGTTCTTATAAAAAAAAGTTGCCAATCAGAAAAAAGGCCAAGATAAACCTTTATTTAGCATAGAGAATTTTCTGAGTTATATCAGACAACAATCTACTTTTTTATTCAGAAGTATTATGCAACATTCCGTGCCTTATGCTTTACACACAGGAAGGCAAAATACTGGATGATGCTGTGGTTTATGGTGTAGATTAGAACCAGTGATTCTTGAACTATGTGTGCAACTCAGGATTTTATTTTTTAGTCTTCTTTTAGAAAGTGAGACTTCTATTTTTATTTGCATTTTAACATGTAAGTGTAGCTCTGTTCTGCCCGTAACTTTACTGAAAATATTCCAACTGAATTAACCTCAGAGGATCATCATCAGGAGCTTGATATACAGATGTTGTAATTAAAGTTTCATCTATTTGTCTTGCTCTTGGTGTTGAAAAATCTGCTCTTCTGAAATCTGATATACATTAGCAGTTTAAGATTTTCTTTTATTCATAGTCTTAGGAAGAAAAACATGGTGCATACTAAAACAGAATGGAGGCTTAAGAGGAATAGTTGCAGATTTTTGCCTTCAACTTCTTTCACCCTTTGTGTAGCTACACCCACAGAGATGCATTGGAGAGATACCCTATGTACCACACCAAGCAAAATTAAGTGGACGATAATTGAATCCATCAGATTCTTGATAAACTTGCAGAATCAAACAAAAGACAGATCTCACACTTGTTAAAACAGTTTTGTGCTATTCTAGATGTCATAGGTTCTCACAAATTTAGTACTCTAATTGATTACTAAAAGCATAACCTGATACATTATATTATCCTGTATAAAGACCAAGAGGCTTGCCTTCCAGTACTCACTGGATGATAACATGTCTTATTTTTATCCTCATCTAAACAAATATGGCTCTAAAGCCCATAATAATAATAATAAACCTAATACTTATGCCATGCATTCTGCTTACAGTAAAAATTATCAAACTACTCTTCTGTGAGAAACTACTTCTTTTATTTAGTAACAGTGTATTTGTAAATTCATACAGCTAAATCCACAGGTCCTCCTACTCGTGGGGTGTCATCCTGTGTTACTACTAACTTTTAGGAAAAGTTTATATAAAAATATCTGAGTCATATCCTCTATTTCTTCCTGAATGTAGGCGACAGTGCTTTCCACAACTTATCCATTAAAAACAGCATTAAGATTTTCTGGATTTTTCTCCAATTTGAATTAAGGCATTATCTCACACACAGAATATGCCTGAAATTGTACTTCTTCAAGTGAGCTGCCCTGTAGCTGAATGCAAAATAAAAGCAGTCATTCAATTCTGGACTTTTTCCTAATGATGGAAAAGATTTATGGTTATCACAGAGCTGTCCCAAGTCAAAAGTTCTGTCCTATATTAACAGCTTTAAAAAAATAAGACTAATGCAAGTCTGAATGATTACATCAAAGCAAAAAAATTATGGAGTTCCTCAACCACTGAACTTTCTACTCAATTCACAGAGACATTACTTTAGGGTGATAATGATGAGTTCTCTAAATAGGTCACTGGGTCTCGGCTGATCAAGTCCCTTCTTAATAATTTAGTCAGGGGAAGGCTGGATCTTTAGAAACTTTGAATGAAACAGCCAAGTTGTGCTAAGCACAGCAGTCTGCTCTGAGAACCTGAGCAGAGGTGTCACTGCTGCTGCTGCTGCTTGTAGAAAGGGCTCGAACTCATGAAGGCAGGAGCATGAACAGCACTTTATACTTAAGTCTCCACGTGGGTCTTAATAGTGAGATAGACAGCTCAGTATAAACAATATAAATATAGGAGAAAGCTTTCTGTCTCAGGTTTCTACAAAGAGGCAGGCTGGCTTGCAGCTCAGATCCCCAGCTAGGCAGCTGTTTGGGGGAGATTACACCACAGTATTTGATTAGAAAGTAAGTGGGACTCCTAAATTTATCCTGGCATGTGCAATTCCAGTGCTGGTCAGGGGCTAGTTGTGAGCTACTCTGCACTAGCTAACTCTTATCTCAGGCTGACTCAGGGTCCTCGGAGTCAGGATAAAAACAGATGTGAGGGCAGACTTCACTACCCAGTAGGTTTAATATAATTTTAATAGCAATTAGCTATCACTGGCTGTAGCATCCTGAAGGTGAAAATGCCCTAAGTACTTAACTGAGATTGTGTGAAATGCCTGTACTATAACTTTATATATACATATATATAGGGTTGCAGGAAAGACAGCAGACTGCTCCTGAAAACTCCTAAACTGATTTTTTTTTCCCTAAACAAAGTCTTTTTCCTTGCTTTTATATATATATATATTTCCTCCTTCCTGGCTGGTTGTCTTCCATTTCCATTTTTAGATAAGCTTATGGGGAAAAAGTTTTGAGGAATTCAGTCACAGGGCTCTATTTATATATGAAACAATTCTTTCTAAGCTCTGAAACACACAAAAATGTTAACAAATCACTTTGCAGCTTTTAAAGATAACTCAAGGGCAGCAGAACAGGGAGGACCTCAAGGAAATAATTCACATGGGGGAGGGCATTCATCTTAATAGTGCTTAATCAGGAAAACCAGGACAAGCTAAGATTATTCTGCTTTACAAGGTCTTTTTTTTGATCTGGTTCACCAGGGGAGGGTAATTTAATTTTAAAGGATCAGAGGTTCAGTGAGATAAGTGCACTCCTAGGTATTTAATAGAAGTGAAAAGCCAGGTGAAAGGAAATTTACTCCTCAGTTTATTCAAAGTGTCTGTAGAAAGTCATCAGGGAAATGTCTGTGTTGGACTCCCCTTTACTCTGAAACCAGAGAGGCCATCGAAATGTGGAGCAAGCGTCCTTGCCAGCAATGAGAGCAGGACAGGGGCTTGGTGGATGGTGCTGAAGGCCATGAAATGCCTGCAGTGGCCAAAACAACTCCGTTTGGTGCGAGCACGGAGCAAGCTTGCTTTTTGCAAAGTCAAACCCTTTTCAATGAAGGCACTCTGTACAGTAAGGAGCCGCACATGGCTTCACAGAGGTGACAATTTTCTGTGTCGGGCTGGATGCAGGGCTCTCTTTGCCCACCTCTGGGAGTCAGCAGCTCCCGGAGCGAGTCAGTGGGCCTCAGACGACAGCAGTCCCAAAGCGAGGGGAAGGGATTTCACACAGTTAATTACAAACTGACACTCCCTTGGACATAGGGGTACAGGTCAGAATTTTTCCTTTGGGCTGAGTATCTGTGACAGTCTTGGCTTAACGCTACAATAGGGACTGTTTTCAAGATCGGTCAACCTGATAAAAATTGGGCTATTTCCTTCAGATCAATATGTGTTAAGCAGTAAGTGATGCCATTTCTGTTCTGCTGAAATCTTCCCTTTCCTTGTTTTTGTTCCTACATAAGCCCTTAACACAGCTCCCTTTTTGCCAGTATTAGTCTCTCAGTTTACTCCAAGCCATGAAAACAAACAAGCATCTTGCTTTGCCACTGTATTCAGGGAGAAACGTTTATATTACAACACAGTTTCTGAATACAAAAGCTGCTGGACTCGTGTCATAAATCTGGTAGTTTCATGTATACAGCAGTGGGTTAGAGAAGCAATTGCCTATGAAAAAGGCGAAGTGCTAAATGACACTAGAACAAGGCAGAGTAAGATGAAGGCAGTACTTCAAGGAATTTTGAAAAGGATTACAAGGACTGTTGCCAGAGCCAATATATATATCTTTCACAGGCTTTTCTCCCAGATCCTCAGCTACGCAACTTCAGCTCTCATGTATAAAGTAAAGAAGATATTAGGAAAAACTTCTTTACTGAGAGGGTTGTTAGGCATTGGAATGGGCTGCCCGAGGAAGTGGTGGAGTCACCATCCCTGGAGGTATTTAAAAGACATTTAGATAAAGAGCTTAGTGATACGGTTTAGTGGAGGACTGGTTAGTGTTAGGTCAGAAGTTGGACTAGGTGATCTTGGAGGTCTCTTCCAACCTAAATGATTCTGTGATTCTGTATACGAATAGCCTGTATGTACCTACTCCGTACCCCATTTTAGGATGAGAAAAGAGGTCTTACTCAAATACCACCTACCTAGGAATAAGGAAGTCACAACAGTACTGCCTGGTTTTACATTCAGAGATTTTTAGAAAAAATAGAGAATTTTGGAATCTCAGTATAAGATTGCATGTACATTGCCCTCTTTGTGAACTTAGAACTCACATCAGTGTGAAATTAGTGTTATGCTATTTACAGAAAGCTACTGGCCCAATTTTAAAACTGAAGACTCAGTAGATTCTATCAGTCAGAATATTTTCATAAAAGGTCTTGAGAAAAACAAAGCTATCTTGAGAAGTAAGCTCAAGAATCTCATCAAAAACATTATGAAAGAAATCTTAGTGAAATATATTGATTCGTGAAAATAGAAACTGTCAGTTTTTGAAATATTTTCATGGAAGATGAGAATTTTTTATAGTTTTGATGTTAATGTATAAACGAGCATTTTGGTTTCTTCAGTCCAAGTTTCACTTCATCTCAGTTATCTTTTGTCTTTTCTAAGCAAATACAACATATAAAGAGTACAAAAACTGAGATGAGAAGCTAAAGAAGAGAGCCAGGAAGTGTTGCTTCATTGTGAACTGAAGATACCTGTGCTATATCATTTTCACCTCAAGTTTGTTTTGAGACAGTACAGCCCCAAAATCACAACCAATGAAGTTAAGCTCAGAAAGTCTGATTGTTTAAGACAATGCATTTCCCTGCATCTAACTGCAAAATGATCGTCATTTCCAACTCATACAAATGGGTCAATAGAGTAACTTTATATTACCAAATGCGAGTCAAGGAATATTTTCTTGGTAATATTTTTTCCCATCACTCAAAATGAAAAGAAAAAAACAACAGACCTTCACCTACGGTTATATTTATAGCTGCAGAAAAGCTAGTAAACATTAGATTACTACTTCCTATCAATAACCAAAACCATACATAAGTAATGAACATATTTTATGACATTGCTGTTGTTGGATTTGTCTTGGGAGTGTTAGAATGTCTGTATGAATTTTGTAGTCACGTCTTCATGTGAAGAAGTAATTATGGCCTAGAGAATAACACAAAAGAGTTTAATAAGTTCTGGAACTGGCTTAAACTTCATTGGAAGAAAATGCTAACATTTAGTAGAGCTTAATCTATTGCTTTGTGGATACACATATGTATCACTCATTACAGAGGAATTGGATGAGGTAGGTTTTTACTTTCAGCTATACATGCAGGTTTCTCTTTCTATGGAGTACAGAGCATGTGATTTTGATGATGAAGCAGTAATGTTTAAATATATGAATTAGAATGAGCATATTCAATTTATTTTTAGATAAAAGAATTAAAATGTTTTATTTTCTATAGTCTTATTGTTAGTCAGGTTTATGTTCACTGGCAACTACATGCAAAGAAAATGCATTTAGAGGCTATTCTGTGCTCTGATTTTCTTATTCCTACCACTTTGGCCAAATGGTGCAAAAGGGATTTGGCTCAGCTTGAGCCATAAACTGTAACAATAACTGTTTTTGCTGTCTAAAGATAATTAAAGCCTTCCAAAGTGACTATTACTACTTTGTTCTATTCTCTGTTTTACATTCTGCATAATTCACTCACATAATTCCTACTTACAGCAGCTTTTGGGGGATGGAATCCCACCTCCCTCCCCCACATAATCCCTATTTACTGGGACTTCCAGGGATGGAAAGCAAAATGTGAAAACTCACTCTCCAAAACAACAACTTAGTCAATAAAATATTTGTTTCTCCAGATATTAGGATAGAAAAATGTAATTAAACAAGCCATCAGTATCTTCCTGGGTAAATGCTTGAAAACTGTCAAGATTTTCATACAACATACTCTCCCTCAGACTGGCTTTACCCAGTTCCTACTGCTCATGAAGGTCCTGCAGCTGCTACACAGTCCATGGGTCACATACCATGCAGCCAATGCACAAGTTGTCTCTAGGAAACATATCAAAGCAGTTGTAGGACAGCACTGCTCAGGTAGGTGACCCCTTCTTACTTCCCCTCCCTCTCCCGACACTCAAACACACCACTGCATAGCACAAACTCAGAGGGGGCTGCAGTCACTCTAGCTGCATGACGGAGATGAGTGTGAATAAAGCGCACCATCAACAGCACTAAGCTGCTATTGAGACAGAAGCAGTAGGATTTTTTTCCTGCAAGATCCAGTGTAGAGCACTAGCAGATGAGAAAAACATCAATAGAAATATCAGGGGTTGCCATTTGATGTTTTCAATTTCTGAAAAGAAGTAATCTCCTCTTCCCCCCAAGGAAAACACTATAAAAATAGCCCCTCTGCAAATCAGTAGAAAGTGAATTTGTACTAAACTATCACCTGTATTATTCCTTAATTGTAGCCAGCAGTTGACAGGTTTCATCAACTTGTGCATACTTTATCTGCTCTGAAAAACATGCACCTGTACCTTTGCACACATCAGTTTAGCTTCCCCAAAAGGCATAAGGTGACCACAAGGCTGTTGTCCTTGCCCCCACCCCAGCATGGCCAACCCTGTGTCCCACGAACAATCCCATTCCCCCAGCATGAGGCTCCCCTGAAGCATGGAGAAGGGGAAGAGCTGGCTCCAGATCACAGGTGCCTGGTTTGTACACCAGCCGCCAAAGCGCGGTGGGAATAAAAACACAGCGAGGAGCCCAAGCGCAGCAATGAATTAACCAGAGATAACATCATATGGTCGTACTACTGTTTCCTCCTGAAACATGCCATTCTTGTAAGTGCTACTATTTTTCCCAAAGCCAGTTGGGTATCTCCAATTAGCCTCCATGGGAGATTTTGAGGCAGAGCAGCAGTGGTCCTCTAATAACCAATTTTCTTCTGTTTCATTTCACTGGCTGGGGAATATCAAACCACTCAGCTCGTGTTTCTGTTATTTTAGGAATACAGCAGTGACTTTTTGGGCTATCTTCCAAAATTTTCACTGTATAGTAAATGGTGAAGGTAGTGGGCCAATAAAGTCAGATGTTAAATGAAGCTTGAGGGTTTTCTTGTCATCATGGTGAATTATTATTTTTAAACATGTTTCATTATCTCCATCATTTCCTGCGGAGCATGCTGAGAAAGAAAAAGAGGTTCTATAGTAATGATCTATCATTGTTTTTGTTTTCTTTATTGGCTATTGCATGCAAACATAATTCCTGACCATGACATTTTTTGTGAGAGAATACATCCTACTCTCTTCTGAACATCCCTGGTGAGGGACACAGAGGAGCACAAGATTTCTTCTTCCCCTTGGCTACAGTAGAAAGAATTAACAGGGGAAATCTACAGCTAATGACATTTGCAAAAAATTAGATTTTAGAGTGGTACAAGATGCGTTTTTTTTTTTTATTTTATTTTTTTCTTTAGATGTAGGAAATGTGAAGTTTTAGCAACAAAAAGAAAGCAGAGTTTTAGCAACAGCAGCAAATGTTACATAGATAACAGAAATTTCAGTCAGCCCTGCATTCTCCTAGCTGTTCTTTGGGGTTAGGGAGGGGATTTCTTTTCCCCATGCCTGCTGTTGTTGAAGATTTGCCTCATCCTGTCACCAATTCACAGGGGAATGCTTTCAGATAGCAGCAGGCCCAACCACCAGCATGGACACTGGGGAGTCAGGTTGAGTTCAGACTTTTCATGAGGCAGATGGCTCCTGCGCTCCCTGCATTTTGTTATCTGCTTTAATACGATATAACACTAACATTTTACTAACGCTAATGAGTTATAAAGCTATTTTATAATCACATATTTTTGTAAGTATAAAATAGTCAAAAAGGTCATTAATTATGATTCCTTTTTTGAGCTAGAGGAATTTGGGTGCTAATTACTGTAGTCACCTTATGAAATCCCAGGGTCAAATACAACAGCTTGCATCACTTTAAGAATGTAAACTAGGGCATCAAACACTCGTAAGTGTGCCACCTTCACTGAGACCTAATGGTTAAAGGTGCCTGAGAAAACCTGTGAAAGGACACTTCAGATGACCCTACCTGTTTATTTTAAGATAATATTCATTGTCCATAGTAATGAAATGGTACAAGAAATTAAGCAATCCCACTGTGTTATAATACGTGTTCTAGAATTTAACATATTGCATTTCATGGCAGGAAATTCACAATTCTCATCATTTAACTGATGGTAAGAACTCCAGAAGCAATGACTGTAATGTGGCACAGTCCATGTTTTGGGATTGATGAGCTCTACCAGGTAACAGAAAATAGGAAGGAGAATTCAAGTTATGTCACTGCTTAATCAGTGTTCAGAAAGTGGAGGCCGTAATACACGTTACAATAGGGTGGATTGTATGATGGGAAGTATATATAAATATATCATATCCATATATAAAATGTTTTAGGTTTTTGTCTTTGCCTGTGACACTTCAGTGAAATTCTATTAATTCACAACTAATTGGCTGACAGCCCTGTGCCTTAGGTTTTGTGCCCAATCTATAGTAGTTATGAATTATAACAACCAACCAGAGGTCCTGTCATATCATATTACTTAGGTCTGACATTCAAATCATAAATCAGAGATTTTTTGCCTACTGCCACATCCATGGTGTATGTGGTTTTTCTTGTTACTTGGGCCTGGCAACAAGTTTAAAGATGATTAACTCTTATCCTGTGGTTAATTCCTCCAGGTTAGTGAAATGCTTGTTCACCTACCTGTAACAGAGCTTTTTATTGCTGATAAAACCAGTAACCAAATTTCCTCTAAATAATGTAAATTGTCTCTCCCAAGGAAGTTGTAGAAGAGTCTTCTAATACAACACCATAAAGAGCATGTGGTCTTATGGGTATGACACAAATTAATCCAGACAAACCAATGCATAATTAGGATACTGATAGAGGGTGGCTGCAGAAGATGGGAAGGAGATATTCAAGCCAAACAAAAGGCCAGCCCAGCTCTAAAATTCTGGAGACAGAGTTGCTGTGTCACCCTTGCACTGCAGAGCACCTCTGGCTGGGGCTTTTCCAACTCTGTGACAAGCCCACTGGTCTCCACAGAGGCTGAAGAGAAGAGATGAGGATGGGCTTAAAGGTAGACAAAGATGACAATAAAAGAAAGAAGGAGGAACAAAGCAAAATATGAAAAGGAAAACATAAAGGCAACACTTTGATAACAAGAATAGAATCTGTTTCCAGATAGCTTATTCTGTAATTTTTATTTCCCACCTGGATTCACATCTAAAGTATACGGATAAAGCTAATCTTGCATCCAGCATCCCTGGAGAACACACCGTTTGCTATGAAAGGGAAGGTGCAATAACTCATTTGGAGTCCTGCTCCCAAATTTACGTCATAGAAAGCCTGTTTGCTTCCTCCACTCTCAGTCTTGAGAACATGATTCAGCTAAGTCTACAATTAATCCAACATGCTCTGCAGCAATGTTCATAGGGTATTGCAGGGTTTCTATCCTGGAAGAGCAAAAAGTAATCATATTAACAGAATGAACTGTGCACATCTGGACCCTATTTTCATACATATCTCTGGAAGAATCAGAGCACATGCACACCTCTGCGGCACACAGACTTGTCAGAATTGACCTGCCCAACATTGCCTGCTAAAATGTCTTTTCCCTTAGCATGGCTTTTCTCAAACAGACTTGTGTAAAGAATACCCTCTCCCTGTGCCGTGCTGAAGAGAGGTCTCATGCTGTGCACCACGTGTGGGGCTCGCTGGTCTCTGAGCTCTAGAGGGGCACCCACAGTGCAGACTCGCTGTTACCTGGGTGTCCCACACAATCAGATGCTCCACTATGAGAGGGGAATTGAAATATCTGCAAAATAAGTCTGTGACAAATAGCTAATCTTTTATTCTCCATAGCAGCAAGACAAACCTTTTGGCACACATCACTTAATATTTGCCTAAATGGTCCTGCAGAATCTATACCTAACCAGCTTGTACAGCAGCCTAGAGAAATCTGCACAGGAAAATTTATTTAATATATCTCTGAAGGATCCATGGGTCCAAAGAATCAAGATCCAGAATTATGAAGCATTGCCTTTAAAATAGTGTTTAAAATTAGAAAAGAATGAGCAAAATAGAGGTTATCCCAGTGCAATCTTGTGACACTGAAAAAATATGTATCACGGTTTGAAAGTTCTACAAAACAGAGTAGAGCACAGCAAGTTGTTTGTTTACAGCCTGGGGAAAATGGCACTTTTAGAAAAAGATGGAAAACTTCTGTATTGTGAAACCCTCTTCTGTTAGTCTATCCAAGGATACAAAACTGATTTGTTGGACCTTTTCTGCTAACCTGTGTTGCCAGGTGGCCAGAACTGGCACCAACTTGAGCACCAAACAGCATCGATCCCAGGACCCAGGGCACATGGCATGGGTAGGGCAAACAATTTCACATGCAGCTGGACTTCATCCTTCCTTCCTCACAAGAGAAGCCAGGACCATAGTTTCAGATGCTTTCTGTTTGCCCTTGAACTTTCCTTTAATCCACATGATTTTATTACCATTATTTATAAACTATTTAATAGTTTTCCTATACACGATGCAGCGTGGTACCTCGTATACAGTAAATATGGGAAAACATGCAAGCAAATTGCAGTGGTAATCAGACTTCCAGACTACTTTCTGACACATACAGGAAGAAACATTTGTCATAGCTGTGTGGGAATAATTGCCCTTAGCTGACTTTCTAATGCTTTTCTCTACTTGCTGCTCTAAATGTTTGTCAAAGAAATATGTCGGTGTCCCTAGGTTAAACAGAAAAGTGATTCTTTCCCCCACTGTTTGCAAAGTAATATTTAAATTACAAAGAATGACAGACATTATTTTGAAGGAAATATACGGAGAAACACAAAGGCTTCCTTGTCTGCACTTTCATTTCTTTCCCACCGTAATAAAAAAAAGTGTCAAACCCTTTTGCCTTCAAACTAGACAGGTAAATGCATGCAACTGCAGCCTGTAAGTGGCTTAATCATACAATAACAACTGCTCGATACTCTTGAGCTTCAAAAATCATCTTTTTTTCACCTATTCAAAAATACAATTGCTTGTGAATTTATAGTGTTCTTGAGCAAGTATTTCATCATGTACCGTTCCTTTGGAAAAGACTGTCCAAAATCTATATTTAGCCATCACAAACATGCTAGTCTTAATCTTCTTGGCATAAATGTAGAAGGCTGACTTCTCCTGAGAATAGGCTCGTTTTTTGTCTCAATGTTTTTTCAAGTGATAAAGCAAAACTGTGGAGTCTTATCTAGCACTGAACTAACAGAGTGTTAGCCACATGGGGAAAAGACTTTAAACATTCATTAATGTTTTTAAAAAGGGTCATGAAATGCAGTCAAATAACAGTGCCTGGGGTTAATTTATGCTTTCACAAGTATATACAGCAGGGTGACTTGATAGTTTGTCTTCATGTCCTGGTTGTGCGAACAAATCTGGTGTTTCAGTTTGAAAACAGTTTGTTAGAGGGCAGCTAAAGTATGCAGGCAAAATGCAACAGTGAGTGAGCACATCAAATGCCCAGTCAGTATCACTGCCTCTGAAATGAGAAAAAATGAATACCTTTTGCAGTTTTCCTACGTTTACTGTTTTATTGTAAAGTAACAATAAAAGAATATAGAAAAAATAGACTCTCAGCTGATGTAAACTGGTGCATATCCATTGAAATAAAATAATTACACTGAGTTCAGGTGTGTAAGACCTACGTGACAGCCCCCATACTCATTTCCAGCTATGCTTTGGCCCACACCTGAAGAAATACCCACTGAGTTTTTAAAAGTGCACTCATCGTGGCAGCAATGCCTAGGAAGAAGTGGTTGTATGTGACCTTTTCCATCAGACAGGAGATCCAACTAACTCAGGGTAAGCAGACCTTGAAATACCTCAGTATTTTTGGGGAACGGAGAGAGCAGCCAGCTTGCGGGCTTCCTGTACAAGTCATGTGAATGTGCACAGCTTTCCTTAACTGCTCCACCTGGATTTTCTTTTCCCCACACAATATCCCCTTTCAGTCTCCTGCACTGTTCAAACAAAAATGCAGAAACACCGCATGAGGGCTCAGCTGACAGCAGGTACAGAGCTCTGCTGATGCTGCCAGAGAGGCTCCTTCAGCTTACAGCAGCTGCAGATGTGCCTCTAGGCTCCTCATAGAAATTAAAAAAAAAGGCATATTTGGGGCCTGAATTATCTGATCATATGCACTGCAGGATGGTGAACTGGTTTTGATAAAGCAAAGAAATATAATCATTGCTCCTCCTAAACACCCTGGAGTCATACAAGGTCCCACACAGCCCTGCTTACAGCCATTTGTCTGCCCTTTCTGCTCCGATCAGTGTGCTCGCAGGGGACAAGCAAACAATGCAACAATAGCAACACTGGTAGTGAAATAAATGCATTTCTGAAAACATAATCAAAACCAATCAGCTCCCCATGATATTATTTTTCCTTTGCCTTTCCCTCCTCAAACATGGACATGAAAATAATTCTCTTGTATGCAGTTTGTTGGACAGAGAAATACATATAACATTTCCCACTTATTAGCTGCATGCTTACAAATTGCACCTATATTTCCGAGCTGGAAACCTCCTTTTCCAGGTCATATAATGCACTGTGTCCACTGTGGCACCTGGTTGTTTTTCACCAGGTATTGCAGAATGCCCAGGATGCTGAGGTATGCCTGTGTTGTCTGGTCAGAGCTCAGTCCATCAGCCACTGCAAAGCACAACCTTCTGTAATAAATCCCAAATTACAGGGACCTAAAATCTGTGCTAAAAAGTCATCTTTCTTAAAAGACACATTTTCAATTCACACAAAGCTTTCGAAGGATGTTTGTTCTTCAAACAGAGTAGTATTTTTCAGTTTATCTTAAGCTTGATCCTGATCCACTCAATCTAAACCATTCCTAAACTCACACCGAAGCTCAGCTGGCAGTGAAGGCACCACCAGAGCAGCCCATCAGTAAGACAATGCAGTCTCTTTATAGCGGTTAACTGCATTCTGGGGAAAAGACTTCTACAGCTGTCAGCATGGCGGAGGTGATGATGACAATATCTGTATTCGGGTAAAGCTTTAGAGACAAAAAAAAAAAAAATTGGATATGCAATAATCTGCAATAAGCAAAGCCAGTCATGACATGGCAACTAAAATGGCAATGCTTTAATGCCCATTTACAAGAAATAATGATTTCCTTTTCCTCCCCAAAGTTTTCTATTTCTTTGATGTATTTTTTTGAAGAAATCTCAACTTCAGAGAAATGTAATCCTTTTAAGCACATCACCACAGAACTATGACATGATAATTTATATGGAACATTAAGCAGTACAGAAGTTGTAATGGGAACTTCTCCCTACTTCTCTTGTCATCTGTTCTGTGAAGCTGGAAGACAGTAATTTTAAAAACCCGTGAAGGTAAATACTTTTTCCACTCAAAGCATAATAATCCTATGAGATCTTATGGAATGAGTATCCTTGGGACCAAAAAACAGTACTTTTTTTTTTTTTTTTTCAAAGGGAACAGATGTTTATTTCAATAAAAAGAACTTCTAGAGGTGCTATAAAAAGTCTTAAAGTAAAATTTTGGAAAGGATTTGATGCATTGTATCTCAAGATATGGTAGCCAGAAATACAAGGGTAAGAAGCAACAGAAAGAAATATTTCCTGTGAAAGCAATTATCCCAGTTTTTCTCATATGTTCTCATGAAGTACCCAGTATTGGCCACTGGCAGAGAAAGATATTAGATTAGATTGATTTCTGTTCTGCTTTAGTACAGCAATTTCTTTATTTCATCCTCCTCACCCCTATCACTACTGTGCTTTTATCCCCAAAAAACATCTTACTTGAAACAGCTAAATCTAACTTTAAGCTGCCGTTACTCCTAGTCAAAGGATGTCACGACTTTGCTGGGTAGAACACTAATGAACTTTGAGTTTCAAAGAAAAACGCATTAAAAATAATAAATCAGATACTAAGAATTACAAATACGAGGGCAGTTTAGCATACTTTCCCTTTTCTGATTTGTCGTATGATTAATGGCTTGTGTGGATTCTGAATTTGTCTGTGTGCTGTTTTCTGGGAACTCAAATTTTATCCTTCATAGCCCAGCATTTCTGGCAAGAAGTGTTTGTACAGCAGCGTGATAAATTGGACTGGGGCACCGAGTTTATTGTTGCATTATTTTTTATCCTGATGATGTTGCTCACCTGGGCCCTGCAAATGCACTGGCGGCGGGAGGACGTCACAGGAGGGTGGTTCTGCTCTACTAGGGCTGGGGAAGGAGAGGACGACACCTTTCCGTAGTGGGTTTTTGTGGTGGTGGAACATCGGGTAAGATGTCACCTGCATGTCTTGGTCTTGTTTAATAAAGTGTTGGCTTCAGTGGGCATTTATTTGCATAGGCAAACACAAGGCAGCAGCTGCTACCTGTGAACACCTTGTGTCTAAGTGCCAGCCAAGGGACAGCAGCTGCGGGAGCCGCACAGGCTGCAGCCCTGCAGACGTGTGCCTTGCCGCGGGCAGGTTACGTGGCAGGGAAAACACATTTCGCTCCCAGTTGTACATGTGCTGAGCCAGTCCTGCAGAAAAGAGCTTGAAATCTCAGGTAAAAACAACATTCCTCTTCCACAGGTTTGATCCCCAGGTTGTTTCCCAGGATGGGGTTTTGAAAACAATTGTATAAACAAAGCGCAATAAAAATATGCCACTTGAGCTAGGACAAAACAACCACTGCTCTCAGTCCTGCACCCTCGCATACCATTACAAGCTGGGGTTATAACAATCAGACCTGAGACTATTAGAAATTTCTCCAACCCTGTATTCCCTTGGGGCTCCTTTGATATGAAGCTTTTATGTGGTTGAGTACAGTAGCTGAAACAGCTGAAATCACTCAGACCACAGAGAATAATATATTTTTTTTAATCTTTCAAAAGGTCAGTAAAGCTGAACAGCAGTAAATTACATTGCTAAAAATGCACTGTCCGTCAACACCGCACACCTTCCCAGCTGCCTTCCTGGCTTGCTGTTAAGTCTGTGTTATTCAGTCCAGGAATTTTGTTGGGTGGGACGTGTCTGGTATACTTTTTAGGCCAAATTTTAGGGTACCTGGAAAACAGTTGTGCCCCTCTGGAATAGGAGACTTCCCTCCTCCTCCAGTAATATATAAATGATTTTATTTACAGTAATTATGGTAAAATATTCAATAGTAAAATATTCACTCCTCTGTCCTGCTCCCACCACCTTCTATCACTCCTTCTCCCCTGAACCTCGGGGTCAGGATTTCTGCATAGCTGTCTAAGCTGGTAGGACACTATCTTTCCCCTGCCCAAATCCCCCTGAAAGCTTCCCATAAGAAAACTGGTATCTGGTAACATAATCTGAGAAATTTCTACGTTTTTATGCAAATATACAGTGCCAAGGCATTCAGTAATTTGAGCCTTTAAAGAAAATTAAGAAAGGATCTATGTCAGCTCTTGAAATTAGAAAGTTTATAAGAGCTTTACCTATATTTCTGAAAACTTATACAGAACACTGCAGAGGCAGAGGTTTTTAACAGGCCCCCAAAAGACCAAAGTTAGCATGAGAATTTTGTCCATGCTAAATTAGCCATATAAATGGCATGAGAATTTGGTCCATATAAATCAGCCACAATAACATGCATTCAAACACATTTGCTAATTAACTACTTTTTTCCCCCTAAGCTGCTTTGCTTAAAGGCTGGTACATCCTTCAGACACAGGCAAATTAGGTGATTCGCGTTCTCACAAAAAAAGTGTGTTTGCATCCCTAATGCCAAGGAAGTAGATTGGGTCTCCTGCTGCTTTTGAGGCATAAAAGAGCATAAACCCTCTGTTTAAAAATATCATTCTATTTTCTGTTGTTACAGATACCACTTGAATAAGTAGAAAATTATGGGTTTAAAAAAAAAAAAAAAAAAAAGGAAAAAGGATTCATCTATGGTATCTATGAGCCTTGTCTTCATCAGCTTTCATACCACCCTAGAAATGATTCAATGGTTCTGGTAATTCAAAATTTTAGATTTTGCTAGACAATGCAGATGCTCACAGTTGCTAGCAGAAAGGTATAGAAGAAGCAATACATGTGTCTAATCTGCACTGAATTCACATCCCTGGAAGACAGTACACGGTAGCTGTATGAGAAGTTGGGGGAAAAACATTAACATGAAGGGAGAAGCAGAAGGAGACCCACAGAGCGTAGTGGGGCAGATTCCAGCCTGACCTGCAGTTCTGGGAAGGTCCATGCCTCTCATGCTAGTGGGAATCACTGCAAGCTGATTTCTCAGCTCCAAACCACCTACTTGTTTTTGCTTTTTGCCAGTAATAATGTCCACTGACACCATATTACCGAAACAAAGAAAAAATTCCAATGCCCTAGTTGTGGCATGAGAAAGCAAAACTGTAATGAATGTATGTGCTTATTTGTCTTTTTTTTAATAGTGCTTTTTTTTTTTTTAATGCTTGCATGAATGAATACTATTTCTGCAGTATATTTCAAAGATGATCATATTTCAAGTTTAAAAGGTGGCTAAATTATTTAGTGATAAGCAAAGACCAAAGGGAGTACCTGACTAGCACTTGCAAAACTGAAGCTTCTTTCATTTAAGAGCTTAAACAGAAAGGAACACTCAAAACTGGATCCTTTCTTAGCTAGAAATATTTTATGACATTCTGTAACTTGTGTTACCTACTAAGAACTTACTTGGCTATCAAGGATATGTGTAGGCTGTCTGCATAAAGCCCTTCTCTATTCAGGTATTTGTTTTGCACAGTAAATTAATATAATTTTCAGTTTCCATACATGACAGAAGAAGCGCTTTTAAGACCTAGAAAGGTTTGCTTTTTTATTATTACTATTACTTTTTTTTTTATTACTATTACTTTTTTTTTTTTGTTTACCCTCTAACATTTTTAGTACTGAAGAAAAATGACTTCAAGAATAACATTAAAATATCACTAATCTAATGCTCACATAAATAATGTTTCATAAATTGATGTTGTCATAAATGCTTTAGTATCTCTTTGGCTCCTTCAGAAAATAAACCCGAAAATCTCTAGTGCTGTTTCCTAACAAACAGCTCAACAGTGAGATGGCACAGCACCACAGCAAGCAGTAATTAAAGTACATCATCTCCTTCATGATAAAAACAGTAATTGTGAAGAAGCAGATGATTCATTTTGTAATTCTCATAGCAACAGGACTGTTACAACCAACATGAGTGGGATTACCAAAAGAAAAGCAAGGTTTAGTGATGGGATTTGCTCAGACGTCAGGTGAGCTGAGGGAGAAGTCCTGTCCTCTAGCAGTGCCTAGTGAGGGCTGCACTAACGCGGTTAAACTCGCCGATGTGCTTGGTTTGCTGCAGCTGCAGCCTGCAGAAATGGTCTGTTGGCAACTATCCTTTGCATGCTTGTGCTGTCAGTTTAAACAGAACAAGCAAATAGACCTTTGAGAGGTTTATTCATCTTTGCTTAAGACTATGAAGTTAATAGAAAAGTATAGCCATAATATTTTTGTTAGAGAAAGCGTCTGAGATTTTCTATTAATGCATAACATTTAGCTCTTATCTATTGGGTAAAGTAGCAAGATCCTCTTTACATTTTTTTTTTTTTTAATAGCACTAGCACATTTTAACACTTAATTGTTTTAAAATTGCATTTCACAACAGTTCACAGAATTGTTTAAAATTAATACCACTACCCTCTGGTGAATTGGTGCTGCTAAATTAAAACCTGTTCTGACAGTTCTGTGCTGGCTCCAGAAACCGGCCTCCTCCTTACGTGGGAGCAGATGAGGAATAACTTATTTTAATCAAGTTATGCTGGTGTAAAAGAAAAGAGAAAGGAGTTCTAAATAGTGCTAAAAGCTCACCAGCTCCAGTTCCCCCTTACTCCTGCAAGGTAACCGCTTTGTTCTCCCTCCCTGCCTTCATGGGCACGAGGCTGACACTACGGCACCATCATGCCCACTCAAACCTTGAAGTGCTGTTAAAGATAAGTACTCCATATCAAACACTAAATATATGTTATGAGAAAGGTCTATCAAGCCACACGTTGAGGACGCTGATGCCATTCCTCCAAACGTACGGCTAACCAGAATGAGGAGCAGACGGCCCAAAGACCAAGTAGGTACTAAAAATACCAAAGATGCTAAAATGACAAAAGTCTGTCTGTGAGTCAACTTTCAATACTGAAATTCATATATTGGAAAATTGCATCTAAAACCCACATGTTAATGTTTTGGATTTTTTCTAAAGTCATTTTTAATACCTCTATGCCCAGTGCATCAAAGTACTTTGCAGTAGAGGCACAGCTCCTTGTAAAGACATGGTGATAACAAGAAGCATGTTAAAATCTCATGTAGTTCAGGCTCTAGCTAGTTTTCCACAAACCGCATGCTAGCTTTTAGTAAACAAGAAGACTGGGAATAATTTGTGCCAGCTATTTATCTTACAAGTAAGCTGCATAACCAAGATGACCACCAATTTCTCATGGACGTTTTGCAGTTTTCTAATAACCTTTTAGGATATTTTTAAAGGTTGCAAAACATTTTATTCAATCTTCTGTTCCATTGCGACCTTCAGAACTTTTTTTTTTTTTTTTCCCAATTCCTTTTTATCTATTTTTCAGTGTAGCATTTTAAAATGCAAGTCTAATATATGGCTGCCTAATCTGTGCAAGTCTAATGCAGGGTGCCAAAATGACATAAAAGTAATTTTGAAAGTTGGTTTTCATAGGTCTGATACCTTCTCAAGAGTCTTTTATTTAGGTGAAATCACAGAAAACTATAGAATTCATCATTGGTATGCAGCTTTAGAGTTGACTGGTATTACAGATGGGTTATAGTGATTTTTCCAAGCACTGCAATAAAAGTGATTATTATTATCATTTTCATTATCATTATTATATTTTTATTTAATTGGAACAGGAGTATTTTTTTTCTTAACATTTGTGAACTTCCACTGCCAGACAAGAACCTGGCCCAAACACACCTGATTTCCTAGGGATGGAGGAACAGGGTCTGAAGTGTCTGAACAGCTTCTAGATCAAAGGTTTATTTTCTTTCCTATATAATTTGTTAACGAAAGAGCAAGTACAGAACAGCGTACCACACGTATTGTGGACATCACCTCTTCCCTTTCAAGGAAATGTGCATTTCCTCTATATCAGGAGAAGTTTCTCAATGCTTTGCATCGTTTTAGCAACTTTGCACCTACTGAACAGTTGAACAGCTGCTCAGTATGGGCAATGCTTGCTAATACTGCCTCGGGTACACACTTATGGGAAGGATAAGGAGGAGTTCAGCCAGACATACAATAGCTATACTATTTACTAATTTATTATCATTAATAAAAAGCAAAAAAAAAAATATATATATATATATATTTTCCTACATATGCCAGCCTGCATACAGGTCACATTTTACACAGGCATTCATATTAATGTCTAATTCTCTGTTGCACCTATCTGCTTTGGTACTTTTGATCTCCTTAGGGCTGATATACAGGCTCAGGACTTTTCCAGGGTATTGCTATGATTTTCAGCTGCTCCATCAGCTGTATTTGCATACTTATGCAGATGAGAGTGCTTTTTATGCTTTCTTGCTCCTCTTTATGGCTTTCTCACTTCCAGATTGCAGGCAATTGCCCTGTTGTGTGCCAAGCATTCAATCTTGATAGATACCAATTTTGTGTAATATACACAGAGGGCATCCGTCATGGTTTCTCCATATAAATTACATCTAAATTGTGTGTAGATGGAACATAAATCATTCATGCAAAAAGTCATAGGTGGATAACTGCATAGTACTTGACAATAATATTTTCTTTTTGCTGAAAATTAAAAATATATATCTATACAGTCGCACCCCCCCATGCAGAAGTGTTTTGGTCCAAGCCAACAGTGAAGCATTTATTTGGAAATACAGTTGTTTCAGATATAAATGTAGTGCAATAGAACATTAATTTACCTTAAGCACTGTGGATTTGACTGACTGTCACTGCACAGAGGTGCTTTTGGGAGCAGTACATCACCAGGAGAAAGGCAAAAGGCAGCGTTCAAGAACAAAAGCATTGCCAGGTACAGGAACTGGACTGCTACCCAGGGCAGCCAAATGCAGTGGGTTGCACACTGCAGGAGGAGGTGCCCAGTCTCTGAAATGTGGGACTACAATGACACACTGTGCACAGCCACCTAGGCAGGGCAGGAAAGCAGCAGGTTGGTGCCGTTGGGACACATCTTCCACCATCCCATCCTGCCGTCGTCTCCCTGGCCCTCCTTTGCCTGGAGATCTGCTGTCTGGTTCAACACGGGCCCAAACTTTTACACAACACATGCTGGATTTCCTCTGTATGGAAACTCCACGCACAAGTTCTGTAGGGAACCTATCCAGCTCTTGACTTCAAAGGGAGGAAAGTGAAACCCACATTTCCTTGGTGTTTGTTTTGTACAGTTAGGCACCTTCTTTTGAAGGACTGAGCCATAATTAACAGAAGTTTCTCTGGTCCCTATCCGTTATATTACCTTTAAAAACCCCAGTGGCCAACTAATGGAATCAGAAACTATGACTGAACATGAACCACCGCTTGCAAATGAAGGTATTGCAAAAACAAATGCATCTCTCAGAGATGCAAGTTATTTGCAACAGTCTGGTGACCTGCTTTCCATTGCCTAAATGGGTACAAAGACGCCAGACGATGATTACCCAAATTTGGTTTGAAGGTGAAAAAAAAATATATATACGTATTACTTCAAGATGTAAAATAGTTCTAAAATACTTAAGATATGGAATTAATTTAATAAACAAAAAGACAGGTAGTCTGCTCCTATTCTTTCTCCACATTCACGATCCATCAGATATGTCTCTTTGGATAGTGCATTCTAAACAATATGTTTCGCTTTCCTTTCACCCTTCACCTTTAACAAAAGAAAAACAATAAAATGCCCCAAACTTTACATATATGTAGGTTTCACTGAATCATCTCATTATTGACCATCTCACCAATATCCATTGCAGTTATTGAATCAAGCTTTAAGAGCAGATGTAACAACCTAGTGCTTAGATTTGTGATGTGATCTCATATTATTACAGCTTGCATTCTTCCTTTCATGCCACTTCTAAAAACTGCTATTTCACACATAAAGATTTAAAATGAGAAAAATACATGCTTGATCTTGATTTCCAAAATCAAAAAGAGTTACGTGCACTTTATAACTATTCTTATGGTTAAACATGCTTCCCTGATTAATGAATAAAAATACAATTTTAAGATAGTCATAAAAACAAAACAAAACAAAACAAAAAAAACACCATTGTAAGGCTTTGCCGACATTTTATTAACTTTTTCATTAAAGACATTAATAGTCTTCAATTTTAGAAGCGCTGTGTGCCACTTCACTAAGCTCACATCCTGAAAGAGCATACACTGTGCATGACTTAAGTGCTTTTTTTTATTTCTAAAGCCATCAACAATTATTAAAGTCTATGAGAATAAATGTCCTTATTAGCATGAAGATTAGAACATCTTAGGTGCAGAAAAATGTCAGCTGCTTGTCAGAAGTCATTTCAAGCGTGCTCTCTTGACCCATTCCCAATTTAAAAGTCTGTTCCTGTGGAACAAGACAGATAACTAGTGCAGCATGAAAACAGCCTGTAAATGAGCAATACAAGAAATTTGTCTTACTAATTGAAAGAGCATAAGCTAAAATTATAGTACATTAGCTAAGTATCCAAAGTGTTAGAAAATGTCATGAGAAATAAATAACTTCATCCTGGTCTGCCTTTCTCAGAGATGTGGAATGCAGCACTGCAAGAATAAGTTCAGGGAAAAAAAAAAAAAAAAAGAAAAAAAAAAGAAAAAAAAAAGGAGAGAAGCTGCAGTGAACTAAGATCACTTTATTTCTAGATGAGAAACCTATATAGGATGCTAATTTGGTTTGATTTGTTTTAAGCTTTCCTGAGTCCTCATAGAGACAAAATGATAATGATTCTTTCATCCAAACAGATTCAGAAATACCAGTTTTATATCAAACAATCCTCCATAACAGAATTCTGCCAGACTTCCTTTTACATAGGCCTGAGGATCCAACCTCTCAAAAATGGCATAAAGGAACATTTTTAGCTTTGTTTTTGCTTGTCTTTTGTTTGTTTGTTTGTTTTTAAACTTCAGGCAGACATAAAAGTTAGGAAACCAAAACAGCATAATATATCAAAACTTTTGTAATAGCAAATCTACTAATGAGGGAAAAGTGTAGGCGTACTCATTAAATATTGTAGGGTTGCATATGTTAGTGTAGCCAAGGGCAGCTGTAAGATTTGGTGCGTATATTAAAGTTCTATATGACTGTTGGAATAATTATTCTGCCATTTTCTAAAAATGAATACGTGCCTTCTAATAGCAATCCTTAATATATAATTGAGATTAAAACAAAATAAAAATGTTGTTTAAATTCAGTTTTAAGATTTTGATTTTTAAAACAGCTGTACAGAAAGAAATGTGGCTGATACTGCAACCTTGCCACATGTACCTTTTAAAGTGTTATACATGTAAATAAATAAGGGAAACACTATTAGAGTTACCTCACAATTTGATTTAATAAGGGGATAAGATTTTGACTAAGACTGCACTGTGGTCACAATAGTTGCAAGGATATGCAGCTGTCAGGAAGACATGCTGATACCATTATCTTTAAAGTAATCATCTATTTCACAAATTTCAAAACTGGGAGGCTCGTTGTTCTCTGACAGAGATTACAAGGGAGCCCTATCAATTTAGCCTTAGGGATAACCCTCAAGTCTCATCTTTTCAGATTTCAAATAGTCTTGGATTTTATGTTTTTGACACTCACTTTCTGAAATTATTTCCCAGGTGTTTGCACATTGCTTTCACAGGATTGTGAAATCTGAACTATGGTTGTGGATTTCATATGTATTCATACCAGCACCTTACATAACAAAGAAATATTTTGTTCAATCTCAGAGTCATGTTTATGTTGAATGATGTTATGTTTATTTTTAAGCTGCCAGCAAACCTGGAAGATCAGTCATTCACACAGCTGCATGGCTTTACTGCCCTACTTCTTTCCTGCTTCCCATTCATTTATGCAAGGCTGATAAACGTGTTTCATTTCACAGATATTATCATATACTAAACACGAATAAATAAATAAATAAATAAACCAGGATTCAGCTCAAACAGAAAACAACAGACAAAAAAAAAATAAATCTGAAAAATCAGTTAAAAATGAAGCTTTATCTCTAGTCACATTCTGAGCAAACATAGCCTAAAAGACACTAGAAAGAATGATGTCAAACTTGCATCTGACAGCTCTGACAAGGCTGTCCAGGATGCAGAAGCTTTTCTAAATTTATTGTCCAATAAGTTACCTCTTTGACTACAGGTTCCAGGAACCTCAGAGGGATTTCATGGGATGGGAAGACTTCAGTTCCGCCATCCTTTTTGTAACACACTTCTTCATCCCTTTTTGAAGACTTGACACTTTTAGAAGGAAAATTTGTTCTTAGTACTTTATTTTTCAAATGCTTCAGAAATTTTATTTTTATTTTCAGTACTTTTAGTTTCAGTACTTTTCCATAGTGCTTGCTAATCAAGCTACTGTCTCCATAATTAAAACACAAACTTGTTCTTAGCTGTTAAACAGCCTGAGATGTTATCATCTCGACTGTAACAGTCATATTGCTATCCCAGCTACCTACCCAGACATTTTTTGCTCTGGCATGCATTTCTCCAGAGTACATCTGTGGCTGTAATTTTGGCTGTTAAGATGCAGGAGCTGAACACCAACCTGTGCTGAAAGGGCATTGCTGACGGCTTCACACCATGGCTGGGGCTCCCCACAAGCCCTGACTGTCAAAGCAATCCTTGAGCAGGCTCTCAGCTCCATGGTCTCCCTACCCCCGTCATAAGAGCAGAGTGGACAGGAGGTAAAAAACACAACCAGAACACGAAGGCTGGAAATACCATCCCTCTCCATGACTTTTGTGACTTCCCATCATAAGGGGCAGGAGAAAAACACCACTTTTTTGGCATAGCTAGAGCCCTGAAGCAATAAACAGAGGAGGCTTTGCACAGTGCTCTTCCTACAGGAAAAACGCAAGCACACCGTATTATAGCAACTGGAAGACTAGTTTACATACAATTAAGCAAGTTTACATACAAATTAAATAATCCAAAAGTAAAAGTATTACCTAGCAAGGCATACCACTTAGGGATTAGACCATGTAAAGGACTGGGTATAGATTCCAGAAAGCAGAAAACGATAACCAGAAGGCCTAGAGAGGTATTTCTCTTCACCTACTCCTTTATGAGCTGTGCTTCAGTATTAAGATACCCCTCTTTTCCCTGCATTAACTCAGACAAAAAGACCAGGTAATTGTAAGCGCATATGTCTTCACATCTGACATCCTCCTCCACTGCAACCACATTTATTGTCAAGCCTCCATGACAATATTGTAGGAATAATTCAAAAAGGCAACATAAAAATAAATGTAATTTGAGGAGGTTGTGCTGATGTGTAGAAATCTACATATCTACATATATCCCATTCAAATATAAACACATGTATCTGTGCTATATTTATTGGTATTTTAGTTAAAGAAATACATAGGGATTTTTCCCTGTGCATGGAAAATAGGGAAATATTAACAAAGACTTGGAATTAGAGATAGCAATGATAAAACACGTGTATGCCCTCTGGAGCTTCTGTTACTACTTCAGTCTTTAAAATTATCTTATCCCTGCTAACATACTTTTTCTTTTTAAAGTTATAAAAGCAAAGGTCCCAATTAATTACGATTTTGTACCATTGTATCTTCAGACATTCCAGAAACACAGCCAAAGAACACAGCCTGTGTACTGCCAATTCCTGACATGAGAAATTGCTGCGAGCAAGTACTGCCTCTTTCTGCTGAAAGTACAAAATAAATGTCCCTATCCTATTTTTAATTATTTAATAACAGCAGCACTACTATACAACCTGCAGTTCTTCTGTGGTGACTCTGTTACATTCATTGAAGCTAACCAAGCTATTGTAACCAAAACACCTGACCCACCTGCACTGCAGCATGATCTTCTAAAACTCACTCCAACAACTGCAAGGAGCACTGTCTGGCCCATCACCTTCTGGGTGATGCTAATGTGACTGAAAAAGGGAACTGCTATGACCAGCCTCTCCCTCCAGGGTAAATTCATACTTAATTGAGATGTGCTTTAGTGTCAAACTAAGCACATTTCTTTGCATTTTTTGCAGTTCATCTCACATTAAAATCCATTTGTTTCAGAAAACACCATTCCAAAATCTTACATCAAGAGTAACATCTACATTTTACTACATTTTTGATTAACCACAAGCTTCTATTGGTAGAACACTGTATATAAGCATTCAGTAAGGGAAATGTAAAATTGTCAAAAATTAATTGAACAGGTATTGCACTATATTACAGAACATTAGTAAATGCCAAAAAATCCCAAGGAAATAATAAGAAATGAATAACTAATGGTAATTACAGTACTCACACTCACATTAAGCAGAAATGTATGAAAAAATTGCAACATAATTGTTCATTTATGAAATACACTCGGTATTTTAATGTCATAGTAAGCATATAGTAATTATCCTACCAGTTAAGGTGAATTTCAGTTATTGTATATCTGTTAGTTAAAAATTGTAATTGGAACAGTTTTAAAGCAAAAACAATTAATATATCACCTAAACTTTCTGTTAAAGAGTTGTCAGCAGAGGAATGTACAAAAGACATGTCCTTTGAGATAATATGGACAGCTTTGAAGTAATTACTAGGCCATTTTGCAATGGCTAGTGGTTTACATTTAGAGAATGCATTACATTCAGTCATGCCAGAACTATAATTACAGGTGATTTTGCCATTGTTTGTTTCATTCCTCAGACCGTGATGGCACTTAATGCAATTATTCACCTAATTACATAACATGGTTGTAATAAAGCATTTGGACTACTCAGGAAGGACAGCTGAGAACATAGTTGGAACATGTGTGTATATACTGCTAGAATGTTATTCTAGAATAATCAATTTTTTTTTCTTATTTGAAATTTACCAACATTTATTTGAAAATGATTTAAAGGTTCCTTTTTTTGTTTTGTTTTGCTTTTTGTTCCTACTTGTGTTTTCCCATGTTGACTGATTTAGGGACTGAAACCTTACAGCTAGGGCCTAAATCCCCAGGCAGATGGCTGAACTCTACCAAGACCTAGGAAGTATCACAACTCTGTGCGCCAGAGGGCTACAAAGGTTCAGCTTGAAGAGTTTTGAACTGTGCTAGATATATATTTTCATCTAGCATCCCACAAATGCTAATTCTCAGCCCTGGTGAGAAAGGAGATGTTAGACTGGGCAGAGTGCCATTGTAACGTGACTATTGCTTCCCCTCTCTGTACTAACTTGTTTATTGCAAGTTATTCATCCTTTCAACAGCCCCACAAGTCTGAAGGAACAGGATCTCTGTTGGAGAACACGTTTTTATTTCCACTTAAGAGAAGGAAAGTTTGCTGGTTGCAGGACAAGCACTAGAGTACTCTTCTGACTGTCTTCATGTGTTTGTTTTCTGGTTTTAGAGATTGAATATAACCAGAGCACAGACCAGGTTCTGTTAGTTAAGCAGGATACAGTACTCAGAGAGCTTTCTGAACCGCAGTGTTTGTCCTTGATATGCCAAGCTCCTTTTAGAGAGGGGAAAAAAAATAAAAAAATACACAACCAAAAAACAAAACAAAACAAAACACTTTGCAGGGTCCTTCTGGTTGCTTACCCTTCTTCTCCCCTTAAAAATTAAGGCACGTTATGCTAACAAGGCCTCAGAAGCTGTGGCTTTGTACACTACAGGGTCCTCTGGGTGGGTTAATCAGGAGATTGTAAACAGAGTGGAGAGCTCATGTGGTTATTTCATGCATTCAAAGAGTTACTAAGCATTTTTAATATGGTTAAATTACAATATCAGATTCTTGTATGTGGTCCCAGTAGAATGAAAGCTGTTTAATCGTCTGTTCAGATTGAAGTCGACCTTGCTGTTTTGCCTCTAGCATGATATTCTCCCCTACTGCCTACTGTGAGTCTTCTGTTTCTTGCATTTCTTCATGAAATGAAGAGGACTTGCATGGTCTTTGTGCCAGTTCTGATCAGGACCTTTTATTTTGAAATTTTCATTGATTTGAAGGAAAAATGAATTCCCTCAACCTGCCAAAATGCTTCTCTTCACAAATTAGACTTTGTACTCTTGATGTTGAAGAAGGGCTGCAGTGCAACATCCCAGACCAATGCAACTCACCTTACACTCTTCACCACAGAAGTGTACATGAGTAGTCACAAAATTCTCAGTATATCTTAGTATAGTCTAAGTATATCTGTGTGTAAGCAGGGTCAAAGAGCAATTTCACATAACAAAGGGCAAGAATACATAGTGGAAAACAATGCAGGCAGGGCACTGAAGTTCAAAATCATCGTCTCTGAAGCCTAAATATCAAGAGTGTCTTCTGACAGTAGGGAAGATTTTATTTATTTATTTATTGTCCCAATAGGTGAAGGCCAGAATACATACTTATGCTGACTTGTTTGGGGTTAACACAAATTTTCACCCTCATGGGGCTGTTTAGTTCATAAGGATAAGCAATGGTAAGATATTGTCAACCAATGGCCAAATTAGTCTGCATGAAAAAAATTCTATTGGTTGGAAACATGAGATAACTCATGGACATTCAAATAAAACTAATTCCTAGCAAAGCACTGAGCTCTTGGATCTGCTCAAAAGAAATTATTGTGGCCAAAAATGCTCTGAAAGCAAAAAGAGAACACTCATTTGGAGCTCAACACAATTGATTTATCCCGTGAATGTCTCACTTCTTTCAAGAATTATTTAATCCCAAATCAAACTCTCATTTTGGATGTCTGACAAGAGTGTGTTAAAAATTCTGTAAGAGCTAAGCACACAGTGGCTTTTCATTCTGAAATCACACAGAACCAAGACATTTACAACCTTATCTGTGAAAGGGAATTGCCAGCTGGGGAGAAGTGTTTGAAACGTAGTGCAACAGCATCCAAACAGAAGGAAAAACAGAGCTCCCGCCTCCATAGAAGCTTTCATAGAGTTTTCTGAATCCAAGAAAGAAAGGATACCTCTTTCTAATTAAAACTATATTCTGCATAATCATGATAAATGGGAAATAAAGTGAGATGAAATGTATTTAATCAAGTTAATCATTCACAAGAGAAATATAAAGCTTCACACCAAGATGATGTTTTTCAAGTCAGTGCTATAAAGGAAACCATATCAAGTATTTCTGATGAAGATAAAGCATTCTGCAGAATAAACCAACTATTCATCTACTCACAAAGAAATATTAGAACAGGCATCCATTCATTCAAAGCTATATCAAAGAACAGAACAACTAGTTTCTGTGCTGCTGATAGACTGCAGCTTTTCTAGCTGGGCACGTTTTCCAACTTTCTCTGTCCACAACTTAGCAAAAACAATCTGCTCGATCAGTTTTAGAGACAATTTTAGAGACAAAAGCTTTTATCTAGAATCATAAACTCCAAGTATTCAGCAGAACATTAGGCAGGTGCTCCAGATCATCTTCTTTCTATTAGGACAAAATGGAAAAAGGAAAAAAAAAAAAAAATAGCACAATTGTACTTATAGGACTCTCCAGGAGGGCCCTGTGAAATCAGTCCAGAGACCTGAACATGATTCTCCTGCCTTTCAGATTACTGTTTTTAACCCATGTAAAACTCCCTTTTTCATATATTTTGGCTAGAAATTGTTATATTTTTTTAACCTAGTCTGTATACTCAAGATCATTAATATTTTTTTTTGTATAACCAATTTCCCGACACAAGAAATCTGTTGGGAGGTTCCCAAGAAAACTGCTCTAGAAACGTAACTGATATTCAGCTATGTATACACAAATAAATACACACACTTAAGCACAAGAGAGCACTGAAGCATCTCTGAGGGTAGAAGTCCATGGCCAAAAGCACTTTTTCCTCTAGTGTTTAGAGAGGGAGAAGCTCCTTGAAGCCTGCACAAGGTAGCACACAAGGAGGTGCCTCCAGTGCTGTGGCCCCAGCACCAGTGGCAGCCCTGCAGTGCCCTTCCCTGGATGGGTTTCATTGCACTTTCTGAGAAGAGAAAAGTAAAGTCACACTGAGTGCCTGCAGTGACTCTGCTCCTCCCTTCCCCTGCTCGCCACGTTTATCAGTAAGTGTCATTGCAGCAAGTTTTTCAAGAAAGATCCTATCTTTTTCTCCTGCAGAACATATTGATTTTTTTTCTAAATTCTCATTAAAAATACATTTGTAATGGAAGCTGCAATAAATCTATAAGCATGAAATACAGGTTGATACCATCATTTTGGCTAGTTTTGAATTCCTCACTTGTTACTTTCAATAAATAAATAAATAAATAAAAATCATGCAATGTTTTCCAGAACTCTTTTTGAAGCAAGTTTGTGTAGTTCAAATGATAGGTCCATCTGGCTCCAAGTTTACTACTCCAGGACAACAGTTTTAATACAAATATCATAGGGGAAAAGGCAAAGAAACGTGAATTACTGGTGTTCGGAGGGAACCAGACCATCTGCTCTTCTCATGACGGCAATACAGTATCATTTGCATGCAGTGGCATATGGACAAAGGATACTAAGAACTACACAAATTTCTTAATCACCTTTCACTATATATATATATACACACACACACTATGCATATATATATGTACACATGCGCAGAAAGTCTGAAATCTTAAAACTTGGATTCTGCCACAGGCAGGATGCTGCCTGATGACAGCACTGGGATGAAGAATAGTGCATGTAGTCTATGGTTGTTTTAGTCTACTAAGATATTCAGCGATTCAAAAAGGAGACAGATGTGTCTATTCATACAATAACAAGGCTTCTACTTTGTTTTCATGCCTTCCCATTTCCTAAAAAAAAATAATAATAAAAAAATAATAATAATTACAAAGAAACTAGAACCTTTCAGCTATTGTCTATAGTATTTTTTTGTAAACTTCATGACTTGGCTCACACATCTAGCTTCAGATGTGAAAAAAAAGCTCAATTCCAATTGTGTGAATGTGATCAGAAAACAAACAAAACAACCAAAACCAAAAAAAAAACACGAATACAAGCTCCAGTGAATGTTGCATTTATACAAGTAATAAAGAAAGAAATCCTTGACACGAGAAATCGAACATAAACAATATCTCCTGTTCAGCTGGGACATAACAGGTAGGTTAAACGCCAGCATGGAATTTCCTTTGCATAACAGGAAAGCTTTCTTACACAAAATCCAATTCACATTTCACCAATTCACATTTCCAATATACTCTAGACATAGTAGAAAAGAAAGTTTGATTGTTTCCGACTCAATATACCCTGAATGAGATGATCTTGTTTCATGTAGAGAAATAACATTTTAGGAGTTTTTTTCATCTCTGAATTACTTACAAAAGTTATTTTTTGAAGGGTCTAGGATGTTGTCAGTTCCCTACTTCAGGAAGTAACCAAATCTTATTCTCCAGCTGAGTAACACAAATTTTCTATTAGAGATTTCCCTGTTAGCAGGAGCACGGCATTCAGAAATCGAAGACCCGGGAAGACAGTCCACATTTCCAGTACTACAAAACCACAAAAATGTGGATTCCAGAAAATTTCCAGTTAGCATCAAAGCAGAAACAGTTTTTTTTGTTGTTGTTGTTTTTAAAGTACATGACTGAAATTCAAAATTGGACTACAATGTAAAATTGTGGTGGAATCAAAGACAAACTTAAGAAAAAGAAAGAGCAATCCTAACAAAAGGGCACTCACTAAAAAATGACAAATTATAATGTTGCTTTGTGAAACAGGACAGGAAAGCAAAAAGCATCATCTATGATTCAAATCCATGGAAAGCAAGAGTCAGACCTCCCAGCAACACACTGAAGGCAACCACAAAAAACTGCCCTTCTGCAAGCGCCTCTCAACCCAATGTGCTGACGTGGTGCTCATCCCTTCAGTGCAACCATAGCTATTGACACCACAGACATGCAGAAACACCAAAAAAGGGTCACTTGCTAAACTATTTACAAACATCTGGCAAGTAGCAAGGCAATGAAGAACTGGCCAGGTTTGAGGAGAACAGGCCAGGCCTGAGAAAGTGGAAAAAAAAAGCTTCCAAACCAAAGCAAGAAAAGTTAAATGAAGACACATTTAAGAGTACAATGCTTAGAAAATAAAAGGCCTATACACAGATACAAAATGGAAAATAAAATTACTGACCAAGAGGGACTAAAAATTACCACTGATCATAAACTCATTGACAAATGGTTGAAAAAGAGTGCCTGGCAAAAATCACATAGATGGCCAATGCCCATTTTTTGGTAGTAGTTTCTAAGCAGATTTCTTAGTGAGTTCAGAGGATCAAGAAGAAGGAAAAGTTGGAAAACACAATTTGAAGGACTGAAGGAAAGCAGCTTTCTGTCAAAGAGGAGAGAGTGAATGTTATAATGTTATATGGCTTTCCAAGACAACAAGTGCTGCTGATTGCTGAGGACAGCAATTGTTTTCCTTTTCCACTGGAAGAAAGGACCAATTAACTCAATTTGGACAAAAAAAAAAAGAAAAGTAAATCATGTAAACTGTCAGAGACTGTGCCAAACGTGAAGGACTTAAAAGACCCCTGCAGTTACCTGCGGACTTGTGGAATTCCCTTCATCAGACTTCTTCAAAGCATTTTACATCTATCAGAAACGTCTGGGCACATTTAACACCCCCCTCAGAGCCACGAGATGGATTAGGTGATCCTTTGAAGTCCCTTCTGGCTGTCCCTTGCAGTGATGTCTCGGAAGTCCAGCGCAGACTTCAGTACCATGACTGATTTTGTGTGGAAGGCGCTAGCAATACTATTGCAGCAATGTAATGTGCTGATAGAAAGAGATTCATTAATTCACATTCTGTACCTGCAGGGCTGTTTAGCTTGCTCAAATGATCTGCAAAATGATATTTTTAATATAAATGAATCCAGGTGATATATGAAAGAAACAATTAGCAAATAATATGACAGGTTCATGGGTATTTTTAAGCCTGCTGCAACTACGTTAGCGTAGTTATGAAGCACTGAAGATTATTTTCCTCCAGAATGTTACAACTCAATCTGGAAACCTCTTCTTCTGATGCTAGGTATTCTGCCTTTAAAACTAATGAATTAATATGAAGGAAAACCCCACATAGTCACTCTAGGGAATGCTTAATGGGGATGCATGGATTAAATTGTAAGCATCGTGAGGAAAACAACCTACAAACAAGGCCATGGGCTCGCACTTCAGCAATTGATACAAAACTACTTATAAAACGAGTTATGCAAACTGCAGCTTAAGAACAGGGAGGATAAAAATCTGCATTAAGGAAACATAATGCCAAGAAACAGCCTGTTTAGAATAGTCTGTCTGATTATGTGGGTGAGTATAGAGGAAGCAGCTTATTGAAAGAACCTGTTTGAAATCACTGTTTCCCCTGCATGGAGGAGTTCAGCACTTTTTTTATTCCTACAGCCTTTGGGGAACATAATAACTAACCAGTAAGACTGGTGGCATAGTGCTGCTTTAGAAGCTCCCAAGCAAAAGGGAGACAGTCTGAGGCCCTGCGCTGCCCCTGCCTCTGGTCCAAAAGTTAAAGCCACATCTGTACCTCTATGTTCACAGGCAGGGTGATGTGCTCAGCACATAACTACTCCGTGAGATGCTGAGGGCTTTGGGGCAGGTGGGAGGAAAGGAAGAATGATACTGGGTGACTCCTAGTGCCAGGGCTGAGCTGAATGCCCGATGGCGGCTGGGGGGCACTGGGAGCTCCCTGAGCACACCTCCCAGCTTTGTGCCACACAAAGAATCCAGTTTGGGTGCTCCGAGGGCACTGTGCTGCCTGTGAGGGATTGTAAAATTCATTGCACAAGCACCCTCCTGCCGCAGACACCGCCCCAATCTGCCTCCAGATACACAGCAGTGATCCAGCTCTACCTTAACCGGCTTTGGGAATCAAAGAAAGAAGAAGAAGAAAAAAAATCAGCACCACTCTATTACATTTACTACAATGTTTGGGTAATTTCCTTTCATATTAAAAATCCTATTAAAACACAAATTGTGCAATAAAAGTTCTGCCAGCTATTTTTATTTTTAATGGCAACTGCTAATCATACACTATGTTATTACAACTTAGAAAATAGCATTGTTCTGGCCCGGAATTGATGGAAACCAATTTGTTTCCTTTCTGATCAGGAAATAATGGGAGCTAGGGGGTGCCCTAGTAATACACACTGCAAGATGCAGTGATTCAAATTCAGAATATTTTATGCATTCAAAAGACAGTAAATGAGTCTTATTCATAAGGTTTATACACTACCTTTATACATCCATTGTCTTCTATATTTTCAAGAAGAAAGCAGACTCCAATATCTTCAGATTGAGTTACTTGAACAATAAACTGGAAATACACATACAGGATTATATTTTTCTGTACAGCCAGGATGAGCTCAGTGAAACTCTCTTTGATAGGATGGGGAACCTAATAGTGAGGGGAAAATTATCTAAACTACATCTCTTACACCTAACTCAGTAGAAGTAAATAACAATAGGCTTTTACAAAGATCTTTTGCTGTTCCTCATTTTACAAATTCTTTATTTTCTTCTCTTTCACTTTTAATGGCATGTCAGCACTAGATTAAATTTACATTTACAAGCCCAGGGGGATCTCTCAGAAAAAGAAAACAAAATGAGTACTTGATAACCCTGCCTGCTCAGTGAATGCCAGGCAAACTGAGAAATGCATTAGCCAGATGTCATGTTGAATGCTCCCCCCCTAGAAACAGGCAGCATTATGCAGAGGAGTCTTTTTGGTGATCTCAGCTGATCCAACAGAAGAAGAAAATATCTTGTCAATAAAAGCACTTTGTTTCCCTTCAAGCGGTAAAAATAAAATAATAAAATGATATAAATTAAAAAAGAAAAAAAAATGGAGCATCTTTATAAGCAATATACCTTCTTGCAGGGATTTTGTACAAGTTTTGCTTGGAGATCTTTTGGTATCAAGGCTGCTAGTGGAAGGCTGCTCAGCTCTGCTCAGCAGCTCAGGCTTTGTATGTGAAAATGCTGGAAGTGTTGATCAACAAAGATGATGGAAGTTGCTCTTGAAGCATTGATCAACAAAGAAATAACTATTAGCCTGTTGGTTCTCCAGCCAAGTCAGTCATTTGAGGAGGATTTAAACAGTGAAGCAGAACTGGTCACTTTGCTAGAGTGAAAATTTTAAGAGAAACACGTGTCAACCTTCTCACTACCACAAAGGTCTTAATATTCCTCTGATTTGTAATTAGAGGAAAAATTGCCCTTTAAAACAAATTCATTTTGAAAACCCTTAAGATCATCTCTTTCACGAAACTGAGGAAGGGATTCTTTCTTTGACTACCTATATCAGAGGAAATTGCCAAGAAATCTAAAAGTTGTATAGTTATCAGGCAGACAGCAAGTCAGTCAATACAGAAAAAACCCCCATCTCGCAAGGCAGGTGTAAGGTCGTCAATAATTTTCTGTTGAGTAATTCTGTTCCTGTGTTTGCTGTAGTGAGTGTATCTATTTATAAGCATAAAAGCTGACTGGAGAAAACCTAAGCTGATCACTTTTCTTCTTCCAAGCTTTCTGCTTCCTTCTGGATTGCTCAAATTCTTCTCCACATGTTTCCCTTGCTGCTGCCCACAGCACAGCTGCCCTGTGTGTAGCTATGGGGTTCCAGTACCAGCCTGTCCCAAAGACACTAAATTCAACATCAGATCATTCCTTCGCACAGCCTAGGGAGTGGAGAAAACCCCATGCAACTCCCACTCCAGTGATGGCAGGAGACATCCCCGGGCCCTGGTGCAGCACCTGCATAGGCTGTGCAGTGCAGCGCAGGCAGCAGGGGGCCAAGAATAGGTGAAAGGTGGATGGATGCAAATGGAAATAATATACCTGAGAACACTTCTGGAGGAAATAAAAAATGAACAGTTTTGGTGGAAAATCCTAACCGCTTCCTTGAGCTTAGCTTTTAATTTTATAATTTTCTGCCTTCTCAGTACCAGTTAACGGAGAGGTGAATCTAGATTAGCAGCTCCAAAACTTGTGGGATCAGGTCATACAGCAGTAAAATCTACCTTGCTGGAAGGGTTCTAGCCCCAAGCAAGCTCTGCTAAGGCTTTTAAGAGCAGGCTGCACCAGACAGCCTCCAGCAGTGGCTCCTCACCCACTTTGACTTCCTGGTGCTTGTACATTGCAAGAGTTGCAGTGTTCCAGTCTCAACGCCTCTGGTCCATAAACAAGGACTAATTTTACACCCATGTTGAACCTAAATGAGGATATTTTACATCAAGTGAAAGGGGAAAAACCAGACCAAACAGGACAGGGTTTCTAGAGGAAATGCAAGAGTCACTTCACTTCCATCTAAATGTAAAAACAAACAAACAAACAAACAAAAAACAACCAACAACCTCCTTTAACATTATTTTTTAAAACCTCCCATCAAAACTGTAGAGTACCCTTTCTATTTTGAATTAAGCATTAGGATATATGGATTAAAGTCTTCCTATTATTTTGCTAGGCAAATTACTTGTATTACTTTATTAACTGCTACTTCTTCAAATTAACGAGGCTAGATTGTGCCTGTAAATCTATTCCTGGCTTTGTGACAGCACATACGCTATAAATATCATACATAACACAGGGATATTGTGGCTCCTACACTGCTGAAAACAAATCTTCTCTCAACTGCCCCCTTGTACCAACTTCTCACTCTATGACAGAGAGATTCATGATAACAGGAATTACTGGAGCAGCCAAAATCTGTTTTGTGGATTCACATCATCCTCTGCATTCAAAGTTAGTCACTGTATTACGAGTACTTAAAAACTGATGCCTGGTTAGTTACCTTTAGGAAAATAAGATGTATTTTTTATTTTTATTTTTGTATTTTTGGTTTAATTGCAGACTGAAATTGCTACATGGGAAGCACTTGAAAATGTTGAGAAGTTTGGAATACAAGCAAATGAAAAACTGAAGTCATTAACAAACCGTTTGTTGTACCTTACTCTGACTGCTCCGTGGTGAAGGATTTTAAGTTACTTTTGTAGTATTGTTTATAAGTGTGGAAGTTTCTACAGGAGCTGATCTGATTCTGGCATGCCTTACTATCTACAGTCAGATTTTAGGTATTTTATACTTGAATTACTTTCAGTGTCAAACTGATGGCTCATGTCAATGCCCTCCAAAACCAGCAAAGGCAACAAGTTTGGTCATTCTTGGATAGGCACTGTGTACGTGCTTACATTCGAGTAAGTCCACTGAATTTTTTGACTGGGAGGCTGTGCACTTGGAAAGTTTCTGCACCATAATAAGTAACTAGAGGTAAGTAATAGCACAATCTGAACTCTGATTCAGTTCAGAAGGACACAGGTGGCAGCAGAGATTAATACAGGGTACTGCACCAAAGCACTTTCTTTCCTCACCTGACTGTAAGCGCTCAGGCTTTTAGCTTTCCTTCTACAACACTGCTGGTTCCTGGTGGTGTCTTTATCTTTAGATCAACACTTACCAGAAACTTTTTTTTTCCTGCATTTATTTTTTAAAACACTTTAAAATTCACTTCCAAACCTTTTTCTCCAAGAAAACAGATTAAAAAAAAAAAAAGAGAGAGAGAGAGAGAGAGAGAGAGAGAAATTGCTTGTACATAAATTTGCTGAGAGTAGCCAGAAAAAAGCTAAGAGCTTTTTGTCACTTTCTCAAGATGCCCGCCTGCCATTTTCTCTTGCTCTGTAGCAATCAATGAAAGTTAAAAATAAATTCAAGGGTAAGAAGGCTTTTTTTTTTTTTTTTTTATTAATGGAACAAAAACAAGCAAAAACAAGAGAAAGTTAACCAAAACAGGTTAGGAGTTTATTCCTTAGAGTAACCCTAACAGCGCCGACAGCCATCAGCTTCCAGGGCCTCTACGATTAACCCGGGGAGACTCACAATATTTCACTCCTGCAGCCAACTTGTTACTGAAGTGAAAGCTCAAACAAAGATTTTAGCTTGTGGTTTTTTACTTTTAGGTCCTATGGCATTGCTGCATGTACATACTGATACTTTTCTCCTTATTCAGCTAACTGCAAATTAATCATGACCTGTAGTGATCTAAACCATCACAGTGAGCAATGCCAGAAACAAAAAGCGTGTTTTCAGTATTGGACTTGAAAGCTTTAATGCTGACAATTATTTCAAGGCTGTGCAAGTGCATTCATATAAACAAAACATTTGAAATCTAATTTGTGGGCTTCTCCTAAGAGCACATGAGATTCTTCCTTTAAAAGAAAACTGATTGAACCATGATTTCTGAAAGTGATTGCTAATGAAATGAGGTTGGGTGCAAGAGGTGGACACAGTGCTACAGAAGTGTTTGGGTGACATCAAGGCAGGAAAGGGGCCAAAAAGGGGCCAAAGAGTGTTTTTGTTTTTTTTTTTTCCTTCTCCCAGATTTTCCACTGAAGCCCGAAAAATCAGATTCAAGATTCAGATTCTTGATCCAAACCAAGGCATCTTAACTCAGTCAGGGAACACAGCTATGACACTAAATCAATATTGCTCTGTTATGTTTGCTAGACCTGTGCTATTGGTAGGAACTTAGTAGTTAGCCTAAAACAATCACAGTCAATTCATTCAGGATATCTGTGACTTAACTCGAGTGTTACAGACATTCAGAGCACATCAGTACTGCATTAATTCCAGCCATGAACAAATCAGAAGAAATCACTATCTGACATGCATTCCTAAGAAGTAAATCCAATTTATATTAGTATGCATTGCAATAACACGCATTTACTACGTACCAATAGTACAGTACATAGTGCCATGCATATATAAGAAGTTCTAAATATCATGCTTGAAGGTATCACATCTTCATGAACAATACATACACAGATAGAAAGTTAAGCTAATACTGTTTCCCCAGCACTTCTCAGTGACAAACAAACAAAAAGAAAAAAAAAATCTCCAACTTGGCAAACCTTGGCTGTGGTTTGATTCTCTGACTTTACAAGGTGAACTCATTTCAGTAGGTGGGCTGTGTTTTTATTTATTTACTTACTGACAATTTTCTTTTGGTGTGCTGTAAATAACTGTTGGAAATAGCCACAACAATAGGTGACACATTAACAGTGAATCAATTTGCTGCTGAGAACTGGTGAATAAGAGCTTGTAAAACTGCCCAGAGCGATATGCAAATGTTTTCAATTAACATTCAATTGTCTGAGGACAAGTTTTTCTTACAAAATCTTGGATGCTCTAGCACACGTTTAGATCATAGGAATGCTCATGGATATGTGTTGCCTTGCACCAATGCAACTTTTATGCAAGGACTGAACCTCAAATCAAAATTTCACGTCAGTAGTGATGTTTGCATATGAAGGTTAATTTTAACTTGAACCATCGTGTCAACATTTGAATCAGAGTGTTAACAAAAGCCTTTTCAAAGGTTGATCAATAAAAGAGTTCCTTGTTTATTCTTGTTAAAACAAAGGGAATTATGTTTACAGGGGTATAAATACCAGCAGTCTGGAGAGTTCACTGTAAAGTTTAAATAATTACAGCATAGGAATGTGATGGGGAAAAGTGTCTTTCCCAAAACAGATGGCAAAATAATATATTCTATACAGTTAGCACATTCTAAGGCTCCCTGGGAATTAGTTCAAACAAACTTGGAAAACAAGAACGTACGTGCAGCCAGGGAAAGGAGGTATAATGTTGCCCTAATTTTGGAAAAAGGATTGATTGGATAAGAGATCTGGGTCAGTATTACCTACTGCAAAGACCAGAGAAGTGAAAGAAATCAGAAACGCATGGAGAACTTTGCTAACCTGCAGTATACGTACTGCTGTAAGAGGCAGAGGCTGTCTCTTCATCAGAAAGGATTCATGTTTGACAGTGCAAACATAACTAGTATTTTGTTCTAAACATTATCTTCTCTCCCTCTTTGGTGGGGAGAGGTTAGGAAAAATTTAAGTGGAGATATAAATACTTTGGCATTTTAAATCCATTTTGAGGCCTCCTAAGATGCACAAAGGAATTAATCCTGTCATAAACACTTTTCTTCATACATATTTATATAGCACACGAAAAGCTGCTTCAAAGCTTCTCTGCTATACGTGGGCAAAACTGAATTTTCCTGCATAAAGATAAGAGGAAAACAACTTAGAATCACTGCACAGCCCCATTCAGAAGGGACCTCTACAGATTATTAGGTCCAACCTGATGGAAGCAAATGGAGTCTAGATGAGATTATCTCGCACCCTTTCCAACTTGCACCTTGAAAACCTCCAGCATCACGGCGATTATTCAGTCACAATCCCCATTTCTCTCATTGTTTTCCTGTTTTAGCTGGTGCTGGTCTGCTAGAATCTGGGTAGAGAGGTGTCCTCTGTGCTGTGCTCAAGGGCTGAGAGGAGAGCAGGTAGTCGAATCTCCAGTTTATTCAAAATCCACAGGATGAGAAGAACAGCTCTTCCCAGGCACAGTAGTTGACCCTGAATTTCACAGAATCACAGAATTTCTAGGTTGGAAGAGACCTCAAGATCACCGAGTCCAACCTCTGACCTAACACTAACCAGTCCTCCACTAAACCATATCCCTAAGCTCTACATCTAAACATCTTTTAAAGACTTCCAGGGATGGTGACTCCACCACTTCCCTGGGCAGCCTGTTCCAATCTGTAACAACCCTTTCGGTAAAGAAGTTCTTTAAAGAAGTTCTTCCTAACATCCAACCTAAACCTCCCCTGGTGCAAGTTTAGCCCATTCCCCCTCGTCCTGCCTCAACCAGGCACGTGGGAGAACAGGCCAACCCCCACCTTGCTACAGCCTCCTTTAAGGTACCTGTAGAGAGCGATAAGGTCGCCCCTGAGCCTCGTTTTCTCCAGGCTGAACAAGCCCAGCTCCCTCAGCTGCTCCTCGTAAGCCTTGTTCTCCAGACCCCTCACCAGCTTCGTTGCCCTTCTCTGGACTCTCTCGAGCATCTTCATGTCCTTCTTGCAGCGAGGGGCCCAAAACTGAGCACAGTACTTGAGGTGCAGCCTCACCAGAGCCAAGTATGGGGGGACAATCACTTCCCTAGCGCTGCTGGCCACACTGCTTCTGATACGAGCCAGGATGCCGTTGGCCTTCTTGGCCACCTGAGCACACTGCTGGCTCATATTCAGCCGACTATCAACCAATATTCCCAGGTCCTTCTCTGCCTGGCAGCTCTCCAACCACTTCTGTCCCAGCCTGTAGCTCTGCTTGGGGTTGTTGCACCCCAGGTGCAGGACCCGGCACTTGGCCTTGTTGAACTTCTTGCAGTTGACCTCAGCCCATGGGTCCAGCCTATCCAGATCCTCCTGCAGAGCCTTCCTACCCTCGAGCAGATCGACACACGCACCTAACTTGGTGTCATCAGAATTTATAGTTATTCAGGAGAACAGAAAGTCCTGAATGAAGACCTGGATGTCCCCCCAAAATGAAAAATTAATAGAAGAATAAAGGGGTTGCATCTTTCTTTTCTTTTCTTTTTACAATCTGAGTTTGAGATGTTTGGCAAATTCTGATGTTTGTTATTTTAGCTCAATTTAGACTTGTTCTCTTTTTGCAGTTCCCTGTCAGTTACTGCAGTAAATGTTCTTTTAATTTGCAGAAGCAGCTGATGGCTACCCCCAGCAGCACAACCCTGCTTTTCCTTCTTTTTTTGAAAGCACTATAATGTCCAAACACTTCAGCCTTAGAACAAGTAACTCAGCAAGCTCAGTTTCATCTTTGTCATCTTCAGATCCAGAAGAAAAAAAATAAAGGTTCTTTTTTTTTGGGGGGGGGAGGAAATTGGCCTTGTAGCCAGAAACATCCCAGAGGAGCCATTTTTACTGATTTTGCCTTATGCTCAAAATCCTTTTTCTTGACAAGTTAAACATGTCATTTGAATTGTGTACACAGCACATGAGACATGTTCCTTTACTTCCAGAACTGTGTTATAACTGCTGCCAACCAAACATCTGTGGAATAATTGTCTAGTTCGTCAACTAGTTCGATTTTCTTTTATGAAAGAAAATTTGGACATATGAGTGATTCTGCTCCAGCACCACATTTGCAAGTTTTATGCTTCCTAAAGTAGGATGCCATGACTTACAAGCTAGTCTTTATTTTTTTTTCTTTCTTCTGCAGTGACAGCTGTTGCATAATTATTCTTGTTCCTTTCTGATTTGTCCCCAAGTCAAAATTAAGTTGTCAAGGAGTAGTGGATTTGGCTTACCAGTTAAGGTCCGGGCAGGAAAGCAGCTCCAGCAAGCCCGACCTACTACTAAATGTTTGTGGCCAAGAGCCAAAAGGTATGATTCTCTGAAAGTTAATCATGAGGTGTTGTTTTTACTCCCAACAAATTGCTCAGCAGCTCTTCCCCCCCCCAGGATCACTTAAATAGCAGGCTCAGTTCATGCGGAGATGAAATTTCATTTCCCTGTGCAAGAGTTGCTCCTTTGGAAGATGAGATTTACCCTATTCCTGTCCAAGAGAAGCATTAAAGGTTTGTATCATCAACAACCAGGGATTACAGGTTTTCAGAAGACATGTGTGGTGAGTTGTTAATCCTACAGGGCAGATTAGGGCCTAGGTAGTCACAGAAAACAGCAAAGTCCATCTTTTTCCCCTGTTCAGTGGCAGGCTTAACTACTTTTTCCCCTGGAGTTTCAAAGAAAAATCAAAGCCAATCCAAAATCCCAGCTGATCAAGGTATGGTTTCACTTGGTAACTTGTTCCCACTGAAAGAAGGGTGCTCTCCTCTTTTCTTTCTTTTCTGCAGGTCCTGTGCCTTGCTGTACTGACCCCGGCTTCTACAGAGACAAATCGGCTCACTTCAATTCACCGCACTGTGGCAGTCCTGCAAAGGGAGGAATACAGAGCTAGGAGCAGGAGAGAGAGGGAAACAGAGTCTGAACTCCAGCACAAATACATGTGCATGTGGCTCTAAAACCAACTGATGCATATTTCTAAGTGGTCATTGTAAAGTTGCTCATAAAACATAAAAACTCCATGTAAGGATTTTCCTTAGAAGCTCCAAAGCCAAGGAATTATTTCCTCTTATTCCATGTGAAACACCTATTATTTTTTCATCTGGAAGTTTTAATAAAATTAAATGGATTGAGGCAGCCGTATAAACCCCAGCAAGTAGGTTTGGTGTGTGTATAGCAGACCCAAACGGGCTTGCAGACCACTGCAGATTCACAGAGAGCAGATGACCGAATTATCTCAGGCTACCCCAACTTAAAAAGAAAAGATTTTTCTGCCCCTCTGCCAGTCCCAACTCATTCAATCTTCTTGGACCCCATCTTGCTTTGCAAGTTCCAGTAACATGTGGCAGCGCATTAACAGGGTTTGGGAAGAGATCCGCTCAGCAGGTCTTTTTCAGGTCTGCTTTTCTTTCCCTTAGATGGTGAAAGGTAGATTGATTTGTGCTGGTACTTTGGCCGGTCCCTGGCTTCCCATTTGCTTCTTCACAGATTTTATGAAGGACACGAACTGCGTGGCTGCCAGACTTTTATGACTTCATCTGTAACATTTACCGTGTGCCTTCCCCAGTTTGAGCTTGTTTACTGCAGTGTCAGTCTCCGCCAGAAAAGGTGAAGGTTATTTTATGGCTATGCAGACGATTGCCTTGCTCTCAGTACTGCCTGTAATGTCCCCTGATTTGCCACACAGCTTCCCGAAATACACTTTCCAGGGACTCCTGATGACTTCCCATGCTGTTCGCACTTTGCCATCTGCTGCCCTGATACCACTGTCACAAGGCATGGGTCTTTTGGAGAGATGGAGCGAGAAAGTCCTTTTTTTTGCATTCAGTATCCCCTTTGTCTGCCTCTGAAGCCATCATTTTTCATGTTCTGGAGTCTTTCAGAGTGTGCGATACAGAAAATAGCTCCTGTGCCTACAATGGATGCTGCCCAAGATGTAATATTGTGTCCAGCACACAGGAAAAAAAAAAAAAAAAAAGAGGCATGACAAGAATCCAGGCAAGAACATGAGATAAGAAACATCCCCCTGTACGCTCTATCGTAACATCAGGAACTTTGCAATTAAGACTGGGGTCTTTATTTCTTTATATTACAAAGAAGGAGGCAGCAGCACTTGCAGCAGAAGAGAGCCTTTGGATGCAAGGAACCACCAGGACCAATGAGGTGGAAAACCTGTTACTAACCTAAGCAATTTGGATGGATTTCAATGACTGCAAACCAATAATTTGCAGAGCAGCACGGAGACCACGGCTCCTCAAAATTTCCTTGGTATTTTAATTAAACTGAAAGTGATAAATCCCTCTCCTAAAACCCCGCCCAAGTTGCTTTGTCAGAGAAAAAAAATCCTTCAGCATTGCAGAGAAATGATGTGCGGGTCCCAAAGAAATTCCCCGAAGGGCTTAAAATTCATTTGGAAATAGATATGGCCTCCAGATCCTAGGGTAGCACATTAAGCAAAAACATACTTAAATTTGTTAATTGTTTCATACAGTATTGAGTTGCGTGGGAGAATACTGGAGCTTTCCAGACGTTATTTAAGCCTGCATCCCCACTGCTCTTTGAAAGTGATTATCAACTTATTTCTCCCAAAACTATTATCATTGTCACAGCTTCCTTGTCACACGCTGCTCAAATCTGACATGAATGGAAAGATTTTGTTTGCAAAGTGGAACATTTTAACCTCAAAATAGTGTGCATATGTGTTATACGTGAGCATATGTACTTAGAGGCACATCAAAAAAATCTGGCATAATATGCTACATTATTTCCTATGCATTCTGTACAATTCAGTAGAAGAAGTTTGTCCAAATCTCATGTTTTAGGGGTTATTGAATAGGGAGTCGAAAAACACTGAGCATTTATGACCAAATATTGTCAGAAATAGTTCAAGTAAAGTAGCTGCCAAAGTATATGAACAAAGTATTTTCGGATGTGCAGTCCTGCTTGCTTTCAAGTGCATCGTGTTTCTTCTCTCACCTGCTGCTGAGCCGCACCTTTATCATGCCACACATGCAAGTCAACTGTTTGATTTCATGACTGTTATAAAAATATATAGCAAATTAGTGGACCTGACTGCTATCTGTGAGCAAATTACAGCTGCTTGACAAAATACCATCTTTATGATTAAATTTTGTCAAATTGCTTTGAAAAATAAATTAATAAAATGATGAAGTCAGGAAGTCACAACAAGAGACACCACCTCTGCTTGTGGGCATATAATCAGGTGAGCGGTCTTGGGATTTCTTCAGTAACCTTTGGGTGAGGATCATCCTTTATATGACACTTGCAAATTCCATAAACGATTTTATAGCTAGATTGGTTTTTCCTAAAATGCAGCTATCTTCAGTGCTTTTCTGTACCGCCTGCAATAAGCCCCAGTACACCTCTGAAAGAGATCCCAGTTTGTTCTTTTCTATGTACACCATGCCTGAGCAGTAACATCTTTTGTTATAATCTATTACCTCTGGAAGGAGTTTCATCTCTCTCCATTCATATGACAATGACAAAGAGGGAATGACAATTCCTAATTCCTCCTGATGAGTGTCATCTTACAAGAATCTACCCCAGAGACCTAACAAACCAGAAATGTATGATTTTTGAAAGTTTTTTTGGGCTAAATTGGAGAATTTATTAAGCCCATAGCTAAACCAAGTGAAGAAAACTTATACACAGAATTATACACAGAAATTTGATTTTGAATTTATGCCTGCCAGGTTGCTTTTTGCTTCTTTTTCTATGTATTTTGAAGTATGTGGAACTGATCTTAAATCACAAAATAAAAGAACATTGCTACTCCATTGCATCCAACAAACTCAGTGCTACTGTACAGCTATCAGTGAATATTTAACTTTTTTTTTTTTTTTAAATAGAAAACTAATGTCTCAAGATCAAATGGGGAAGAAACCTACACCAAGTTTTCAAGAAACAGAGAGCAAATATTTTCTCTGTCATGACTGAACGTGAAAACTGTCTCAATATTGTTTTCAAGCACTCAAGAGTAATGGACACACACTCTGAACTACTTCCTCTTTTCTGAAGAGCAGCCCGTTATGGGAGAGCCTTGATGGGGAACTTTTTAAAGTTTTAATGAACATGGCTTTACCCATGGAGCAAAGAGAAGGAAGGAAAGCAATTTAAAAGAATGAATGCAAAGCATAAAACCAGCAAAGGAGCATCTTTCAAGTTAACCCTCACTCACGCCAACACTGGTCCATCCACCTCCTATTCTCATATTAAGAGGAAACCTGGTGAGGACAGAGTTTTGCTGTCAGTCATTCCCGACAGCACTACAAAAGTGCACAGGCAGTCCCAGGAGCTGCCCAAGCCAGCAGAGGATGCTTAACCATCCTCTTCAATAAAATAAGGACAGAAGTGTGACCACTTGTGATGGAAAAACACAGAAGCATGAACGCCTGCAGGCTCAGGTGTTTAACACATGAAAATGTTGACTTTGATGGTATGCAGTAAGTCTCCGTATCGTTGGCTAGAACTGCCTGGTGTCTGCAGCAAGAATCACTTGACACTGGCTGTCCCTACAAAACCAGTATAATTTGTGAAAGCTACAAAATGTGTATTTTTTTTTTTATTGTTCTCTTCTCTCACTCTCTGGAATGAGATTTTAGTATTTGTTATGAAATCATTATTACCAGGGAAAAGATATATAACACCTTCTCCTCTCAAAATAATTGATAGCATAATAACTGTCATTGTTGTGAATGGCAGAAATAGGAGTGACAGACAAATGGGATTTGCACCTGGAAATTCTTTCTTGAGCATGTTACAGCTACTCCTCTCACAACAGGGGGGGAAAGCACAGCGGAAGAAGCACAGCCGTGTGTGTGTGAGCTGCATAAAGCTCAGTGCTGAGGATCTTTGGTACCTCGAAGCACACGGGTTCCTGTGTTAAGAGTTCTGACATCAGATACTTACCTTTTGTTGAGAGCATCAGATAGCTGAAGAGGAAAGGGTTGTTTTGTACTGGAAAACATGAATTCTGGTATTTATTCCTGTATCATTCAGGAAATAAACCATTTAATGTGCATCTCATGTCCTGGCCAAGGAAATGGATACCGACATTTGGCTATGGCTGTAGTTTTTATGTGCCCACAAGTACATTTCAGTTCATTTATGGAGTATGTAGTTAAGTGATCACTGAATAACAGCTTAAATACACAAAAATCAAGCTTTTGTAATGCAGCAATTGCAAATACATAATGTCGCCTGAAAAAAATCACCTGGAAATACAGAGCTGATTCCACAGATAACAACCAGGGCTTCCCCTCTGCTTTCAGCTTCTGAAGGACTTCTCTCTTCAGCGTCATAGAAAAGCTCTCATGATTTCAATGTGTGTTTACTTCCCTTCTCACTTTACTATTTAGTCAGCCATTTTCAGAGAAGTCACGGACAACTGAATCAAGTGTTTGGGTATTTTAACTTTTCTCCAAAGCCTGGAGAGGACTAAATAAAATTAAAAATGGAATACAAGAAAGGTCCATGTGAGCATTCCAGTATACATCACCTGAGATTATCACCTAAGGAAATGAAATTTTTAAATCATGCTGCTTGCACAGGTTGGAAATATTTCAGAACAAAACCGCTTACTCAAATTATACTACCTTTCTCTGAAGTTTTAGCTTAGAAATAAGAGTTCTTGCAGTTGATAATAAATCCTTAAACTCATGCATAAACATTTAGCTAATTCCTGGAGTCGTATGTGAAGACAGGATAGTTTGCAGCTGTGAATTGTGAATGCTTTAAAAAAAATTCAGTATTTCCTCAGATCAAACCCTAAATTGACTTGTTATGCTCTACTGTGGTGCATATACAGCTGTTAAATTCATTACTACATTTGGTGCAGTTTCATTATAGCAGCAACAATTTAACACCCCATAGTGGCAACTCTAAACAGAAAATTAAATTCAGCATTTGCTTAGTTCAAGCTATGAAAACTATCTGTATATGCATGAACGTAAAATCTCTTTGAATAATAAGTTTACATTGATATGATTTTTTTTTTTTTTCCATGGGTATTAAAACAGATCAACTAGAGCAAGGCAAAAGAGGGAGGGAGAAAAGTCATGTACTGAGCAGTTATTGAACCTGATAGGTAAAGTACTGTCCAAGGGCAATTGTATGAACAACAGGAGTGATTAAGGAAATGGAGAACCGCAGTGAAAAGACTCAAACAGCTCCTGATTGATTACTTCAGAGATGAGATTGATTGCTTTAGAAAGGAGATTTGAGAGAGCTGTGTTGAAAACATACAAAATAATGAGCAGCACATGGGGAATGGGTGGTAGGTTTCCATCCTCCTCTACTCCCCAAGCAGGGATGAGGGGAAGGAGCAATGCTATGCTTCAGGGCTGGGGGGCACAGTGCCCCCCTGCTATTCCTGTGGGGCCTGAGCCTCCACAGCCCCCAGCTGCAGCCCAGGGCATGGGGTGGGCAACCCCAGAGAGCCTGAAGGATGGCCTCCACCTGCTGTGTGCTTTCTTGCACCTTGCTCAAAAATTTGTATGAGCTGGAAGCATCCTTCTGGAGACAAACACTTAAAACGGTGGCAACAAGTTTCATTCTGTGTGATTATTCCCATCTACTGCCACAGATAAAAGCAGCAAGAGTATATGGCTCTCCTACTTGAGACAAAAGAAATAGAGGAGCATCTAGGTATGGCACAGATGCAGACACCAAAGCCAGGCAATCCCAAAGCCCTCCCCAGACTTGCTGTGAAGAGGTCACTCACCTCTCTCGGATGGTGCGGCTGCTTTCGTTCCACTGCATCCTTAATTATACTCATGTTGTAGGGCAACAGCAGGGACTTCAGGCTTCATCTCCACGCAACCACAGCCAGCAGAGGTTGCATTAATACCACTGGTGCCAAGGTCTTTTAAATATAGGAGATCCCACTGCAAGTCAAGAAAGGATTTTATTTTAGAGAAGAAAAAATAAAATCCTTTGGATGGCTTCTAACCCATACAATGAGATAGGGTTCAAATTCTGCAGCTGGAGTTTTTATCCAGTTTAACAAAAGTTACCAATAGCATGTCTCTGAGGGAACAAAATATTATTTAATTTGGTATGCTTTCTAATGCAAAAGCATAAACAAAGCGACCTTTTTAGCAATTGATCACGCAGTAAAAGCAGCAAGTGTGCTCATGGTAATACTTCCCTGGCATCATGCTATGATGTTTACAACAATCTTCATCAAGCTCTTCCAAATCACTCTCAAAATGAGGCTAACAGATACCCTGGCAGGTTAATAGGACAGCTCTGCTTTCAGATGCTCATGCCAAAATAGGTCATTCATGGATATTAACAGCTAAGAACAGCGCTATTAGATTAAATTGCATATTTACCAGAAACATATTAAACATCTTGCCCTTAGTAACGTGTTTTTTTTCCCTCCTCTCTCTCTCTTAAAAGGACAATTATTTTATAAAACATTTATGGGAACTCAGAAACTAAAGTCAAAGAGGTCGTTAGGCTGCTTGTGAGCATGCCTTTTCCTGGATCTTGTTCTGAGCATTTGATTAAGGACAGTGACTGAAATTACAGGAATAAGACATTTCCCTATGCTGGTGAGACTCACAGATCTTTCAGGACAGGAGGGAGAATTGCATTATTTTATCTAACCTCCTATTAGATGCAACTAAAAGAATACTGGTCTAACCCTGAAGCTTCTGAACAAAACCGATCACCTCCTGGTGTTCAGGGTGGAAGTCGCGGGACAAAGCACTGCTGTGCAAAAGCAGGGGGGCTTCTGCAAAGAGCAGGAGATGCAGCAGCGCCGCGGTCCTCAGCTCAGCAGGATGGAGCACTCTGCTTCCCTCGCAGACACAGGGAGACAGCAAGGAGGCTGCCTCCCTAAATGCTGCTGGCATGGAGTCGAGACAGAGCATCGCAGGGTACCAGGACATACACATTCACGGAGGAAAACAAGACAGCAGCGTTGCTTCCTTCCTCTGCAAGCCCAAAACAGGCAGCAGCCATGTCCATCTTAACACATCATCTCGAGTCCTGACTGAACCGAGCCCCTTTTCCGCACCATTTTAGTTGAATGGTGTTTTGTGATTAAACAAAGGAGGAAAACAGTGGTGCTAAAAATAAAAGTCAGCACTTACTGGCCTAAAGACCTGCTTCCAAGCTCGTGGCAAACATTCAGCTGGGCTCCTATGCGGCAAAGCTGAGGCATGCGAGCTCTATAAAACAATTGAGCAGTGACATTTTTATGCTTCTCCTAAACATTCCCCCCTCTCAATATTGTTACTGCAGAATAGCAGCTGAGGTAAGGAGTTAAGGGCAATCTTACACGTACGGAGCCTCACCCTATGCTGAATTCTGCATGAATGCCACGAACACGTGCAGAACCTCACTGATTTCTACAGGCATGTGGGATAGTAAGAAATAAAATAGCTACTAAAGATATGAATAGCTGGTGGTGGCATCTCGCTCTTTTCAATGCACAGAAGTGCACACATGCAATGCCCGTTCTTTATGGCCAACAGGCTTGCAGGTGGGGTAACGTGGAGGTGGAAGACAGAAGAAGGGAGAGCCTCCCCAGTGCTGCCGAGCTTTTCACATGCCACTACAGGATTAGTAAGGCTGGGAAAAAAAAAAGAGCCATAGGTGAGGAAATATCTAGATATCGACTCCACTAACAACCTGCCTATTCTCGCACTTTAGGTCTCTTCAAGACAATACTCAAGAAGAAATTAACTCCGGATGACTCAACCACCCGCCTAAGTGCTGCTCTACATAATAGCCATTCTGCCTGACGTGGGCAGCAGTTCAAAAAAATAACAGAGAAATGATTGTGTATCTGCAAATACAAAGACTTGCTGCTGTTACTTCAGAAGTGCTTACTTCCCCTTGCCCATCACAGTGTAAAACATCACAAAAGCCATTTTGCCCTCAAGAAACAAACTTTAAAAATCAGAATTTGTCACAGGCAATTTATTTGAAACAGCTGAAAGAAAAGCTATGTGGGAAAGATGGTAAATGATCTTGTTAAGAGCCTCTGGAAAAGTACTGGAAGACGCTTGTGTCTGCACGAAAGAAAATTCTCATCAGGTGCAAGTTTACTTCCCAAAAAGTCAAGCTGAAAGCTTATCGGATTGGCAAAGGATTACCTTACTTACAGCCATGTAAGTAAATTAGTGACACAGTGTTGAAATAAGATAAGACTGGGAGTAATTAGATACTTATTTAACAGACAAAACAGCAGAATACTGTGCGAACACAGACTTTCCACCATCTGCTGCAGGCCCTTTAAAGGTCGTCTGGATCACCTGAAGTGCACTTGTGCCTGGTAAGCTTAATTAAGAGCTCAGTGTAGAGTTTCACAAAGAAACAAATTACTAATCCTCCAGTCAAAAACAGGCAAATACATATGTGTTTAGCTTAATGCTTTGCAAAGCTGCTCCTGACCAGAGGATTTTGCCTTGTTATGTTTGTGCAAAAGAGGGCTCACTGGAATACGCCAGGGCATTACCTCTGTCTCCAGGTATCGGGGAAAAAATTAAGTCAGCACTCTGAGATCTCAGTTAGTATTTCTGGAAATCTCCTCTCTTTAAGAGAAAAAAGCGTGCTTATTTCTAATAGTGTTTCCTGCAAAATCTGGACTGGCTGCCACTATGCCAACAAAAGCATGTTCCAGGTCTGTGTTTTAGCAGGGTTTGTTAATTCATTTGCCTCTGACCTCCGGCAGCCCTTCCTTTCTACAGCAAGAGCATCGAGCAGGTTATCGAACCAAACCAGTAACCTTTTAGGAAAGTAGCCTCCCCCTGCCTGCAGAAGCACTGGCAGCTTTGGGAAGCAAAGTCAAATTTTTGCGTTCAAACCAGAAGCAAACTGTCTGAGTTTGGCCAAGCCTGAAGAGAAAGAGCCCGCACCACCTACCCAGCTGTAGAGCAACTACTCTTGGACAAGGTGGCATGGGGCCAGCCTCGCTCCTACTGCAGTGGTGCTGATGAGGCGCCTTGGCTGCAGGCTACATATTACGTGAAACCCCAGTGCAGCAACCTGCTGGACCTCAGCCCTTTGGAAACAAGTAAACACATCTCTTCTCAAGGGTGACTTTGTCCCCTGATGCACAACCGAGAAGGGGGAAGCACAAGTCTGTGCTCTCTGGAGCCATCAGCACATCTTCTGTTGGTGGCAAAGGCCAGAGACATCCAAGACAACTGGAAAACACCGCTGTTCTCTCAAGTGTATTTCCACCAACACGAAGAGGGTATCATCATCTAACATTAGCAGCTTCTGACATTTCCTTCTCCTTTTTCCACAGGCATTACCAAGTAGATGTAATTGTAGGTTCTGTTAGTGCCAGCGAAGCTTCTCTGAATTCCCTCTCTGCACTACACCTATCTCATGAAGGAACTGTTTGTTTGCCAACTTTTTCAGAGCGTGTGGAGCTCAGGTCCTCCTATACTGTGTGAAATATGAATGTGTGTCACGTTGTGTTATTATCACTTCAATCACTAACAGAAGTGGGAAAAAAAAATCACATCCAGTTCAAACAAAGTGATTTATTCTTCAAAATAGCTCCTTCTCAGTAAATTTCAGTGTTGGTTCAAAATAGCATTTGTCTAAATTCCAGAGACGGAATTAACACCATATACTGCATGCAGCTGGACAGAGTAACATGCTCAGAAATGAAGAATCCATCCACATCTCCCTCAAATGGGAATTTACACTGGAATGTACTGGAATCATTGGAATCTTCTTTCCTGAGTCATAGACAAGTTTTTCCAATTTCTCTCCTTATGGAGTCTCAGAAATGACCAAGCACTCTTCTTAAAATTTAAAACTATAAATTCAAAACTAAATATAAAAAACGTAAAACTATATATTTAAGAATTTGCTTGAATTTATGACATTTTAAAGTACTCAAATTACAGTGTACCAATATTAAAATATACGATGTTAAAAAAATTCAAAATAAGCAAAAGGTATCAATGATGTTTCTAGTAGAGAGAAATGGCCTTAATCAATACAAAACTAACACCTAACATTATTCTTTCAGATCCTTCCTGACTTTAAAGCAAACACGAAGTTACATTTGGGATTGAGCCTGAGGTAGCTTGAGATCTGTCACAGTGACAGGAAGAATAGCTGGTAAATTAAGAAAACAATTCTCCTGTTGAAGTAGGTAAATGTTTTGTATCTGAAAGCAGTAACCAGCTCTAAATAAAAGCGCAAAAAAAAACCTTTTTGTAACCATGCAAAGCAGACATGCAAAAACTCACTGCAACAGCTGTAGTGTGTCACAGCATCTATAACTAACAAGGCTAAGCTACCTGGTACAGATCTGTGTATGCCCTGAAATACTGCAACAAAGTTGGGGTTTTATTCTTCTTTTCTATTTCTACCTTTGATTTTGTAACTTGATAAACGTTACCTCCCCACACAGCAATCAGCACTTTCAGAAAGTGGGGAGAAAGGAATCAGATTCATCCCCTTTCATTGCATAGATAAAGGTTTATCTTTAAAAAATATCCTCCTAACTTGGTCCAGTTTTTCTTTTGTCATCCCCAACAGCTTTTACTACACAAGGTTTTACAGCATATTACATGCTTTGTGTACGCTAACTCTTAGAGAGAGATCATTGTGTTTTATTCTTTGCTGTAGGGTAACGTTCAAGTATCCTCTCCAGGTATTAATAGCCAGAATAGTTGTTAATGAAATTATATCTTGTGTTCATTGTGTTAGATAAATGAGAACTTACCTATGATGTTACTGGGTTTTAAGAGACTCTTGTGAGTGCTTTTACACACAGGCTTGTTCTAGACTATAATACTGCTTATGGTTTAGATACTTATTTTATTAATGGAAATATTCAGGTTAATAAAATAAGCCCCCAAAGATTTCCACTTCCTACAGTTCAGGACAAGCTACACATCAAAGAAATGCACGCTTTCAATTTGCTCTTAGCCTGCTTTCAGAGCTAGACATTTCTCCATGCAACCTGTCGTTATGCTATGTTGTTCCAAAAGATGCAGAAAAGCATTGATTGACTCATTTGTTTTTTACACTATGAAGTATGCAAGCTGCAAACATAGAACAAATGATGAACCATAAATGCAAATCCCTTGCTCAAAAGGACAATCAAACCAAGGGATCTTAAGAGACCGAACTCATCTCTTGCACTAGATGTTACACATGAAACCCATAAGAAGAAAGTTATGCCAAAATTCTCTTGAAAGAGTTACTAATAACATTTATGTATGAGCAGATATACCTTTGAATTCAGCCAGCAACCACAGGGTTATCCACAGTATTAAGCTATGGGCAGGAAAATATTGATGCTCATGTGCTCATGATGCGTGAGCACATAAAAGCCTGTCTTTACCAGGCCTTCTGGTGAGAAGAAACCTTCACACAGTGCCCATGAACAACAACAAAGCAAAGCGTGCATACCAGACAGCCTAAATGGGCTGATTTCTGAAAAGCTCTGGCACTGAAAATTTGCATTTTTTAAAGTGATTTAGCTTTTTAAGATACATAAGAAGACATACACTGTTGTAGGTTATGACAGCTTGTGGGCCAGATAGGACTTCCTTCCTCTTTTCTGAATAGCTATTTAATAGGTTCAATATTCAAGTTACTGAACCAAAAAGAATGAAACACACACACACCACAACGAGACACACCACAAACCACCTGAAGACACTGATAGCTATGACACAGAAGATATTGTCTACAGCACACTCCTGACAAGCTACAAATGAGCATTTGCAGCATGTTTTGGAATATACCCCACCTCCTTCAGAGACGCTTGTCAAGTTCTTCCCTACTGTTGATGGTATGTAAAGGCACAAAGCACTTCACATGCCAAAATAAAGTAGTTTATTTTGGTTTTACTACATAAGTGAAACTATCCAAGAAAGATTTATAAAAATAGTTAGGAAAATCTTCAGCCTACCAAATTATGTCCTTGCTACATTTAGAAAGCTAGACTCCAGCTCTTCCAAAAGCTTTTAAGAAGGCTCTCTTGTATGCCTTGAGAAGGAGCTGCAAAGAGACTCTTTTCATAAAGAAAGGGCTTTCATCACCCAAGCAATGACATAGAGGTATTCAAAGCAAATTACTGTTTGCATTAAAAGGAAACAAATTTTACTTGGGAAAAACAACCAAAAATAACTAATTAAAGCTAGCATTGAGAGTGTCCTCAGAGCTCTCACCACAAAGTCAAAGCAATATATCTGTAAAGATGGGATGAAATTACAGCCCCTCTGCAGGCAGGAACAGACTGGCTGTTCATGAGCCGAAGCTGCTAACAAGACAGCAGCAGCACCACAAAAGTGCCGAGACAATGAAAGGAAGACAGCGGCTAATTCCAAGTCTAGCCAAGCTTGAAAGAGATGTTTTCCCCCTCCCTCTAAGAAGTTATGGAAAGAGGGATTAATAAAAGCACTTTGAATTGTTCAGGCATCTCTCTCCGCTCCCTTCGGTTTTATGGCACTCATCACAGCTCATCCTTTTCACCCTTGCAGGCTCAGGTTGCCGCAGACAGCAATGAAGGAACAGCCCGGTGCTTCTGCAAAACTGAAAACACCACTCAGATGCTGCAGGTCAAAGGAATCAGAGAATCTCTTTTCTTGGGCTATTTTAAGGATAATGAAATGCTGTTGTAGTGTAAGATTACAGTTTCTCCTATTAATTGCCTGACTGTTCAGCCTATGTATTCTTGCAGAAGGTCACATAGGTTTAAACTGAGAAACAGAACACTTACATTTTGATCAAAGACAAAGAATTACATGTACAGCTGCCTCTTCGCAACTTCTGGAAAAATTCTCGGTACCTCCTCTTTCTCCAGAGGAAGAGCCATCTTCCTGAAGGCAGGATCACTCAGCTTTGTGTTGCCACTGAAAACTGCTAACAAATAGTGGAAGGATCAGGTTTGAAGGAAAGGTGGTCTGTTCTGGTTGTGACTTTGTTTGTTTCTCTTCAAGGATATGAATAATAAAAGAGTTAGTAGCAATATTTTGTCTTTTTTGTCTTAATCACAGCATCTCCATGATAAAGAACCTCAGGTAAGCTGGAAAAACCTGTGTAAAACACGCATTGCTATTTTATCTTGGTCTTTTCTACACCTGCTAAATGATGGGGGAAAGCTATAGCAAATTCATCTCAGTATTTATAGCTTAATACCTTTCTAAAATTAACATTTTCTGAAACAAAGGATAAATTCCTAATATATCTGTATGTTAAAAAAATAAATCATGTAATTGTAGCCCTCCAAGTTTACAAAGTTGTTTTTCGCATCTATTGTCTTTGCTGATGCTATCAACACAGTTTTTGCTTACAAAGAATGCCTGCAACAATGATCAGCCTTTTTTTTTTTCCCCTCTTATTAATTACAATTAAACATTCCTCCAAAAATGTTTCTTGAACAAACAGAGCAATTTATCATTTGTGCATGGTTAGAAATTCAGATTCAAAAATGTTTGTTCCAGCAGGCAACACTTAGTCAAGGAAAACTAAAAAATAATAAAAAATGAGAAAAAATGGGCAAACAGGAGGTCAGTCTCCACAGAGATTCCGCTGGAATGATAAATGGAGCTCACACACTTCACGCCTGGACTATTTGGAAAACAAAATTACCTGCTGGCACTTGTTTCCTTTTCAGCCCTGCTGTCCATGAAACACAAAAGGCAGCACAAGTCCCACAAAGTTCTTGACAGCCTTGCATGAGGCGTGGACTTATTTGCTTCATGAAGCTACTGTGAGATTTTTCAGCTCCCACTGTGGACCAGACCAGAAACACAAGTGAGATGCAAACTGTGAGATGGCGCCAGCCACTGAGCAGCCATCCCAGCTCTGCCGAGTGCCATTCAGCTGACGTGAGAGTGGTTCATCTCTGAAGCATCACTCATTAGCAAGGCTGTAAGCAAGTAACAGTAAGCAACTGCTCCTACAGACGCCCGTCCTGGTGCTTCCAAGGCCTGAGGACATCCTTCTCCTCCCTGCCACCTCCTCTCCTGCTCCCAAACAGTTGCCTGATTCACCACTCATGGAGCCACCACATTAGGAGAGATGGGATCAAAGTCCAGAATGAAGAAGCCAGGGAGGAAGTACAGGACCTCAGCAGGGAAAAGCAGGACAAAATGATGGCAAGGAGTAGGAAAAAGGTTGCACAGGAGGAAAGCGATCAGCTAAAAGGACTTGGAAAGCCCAGAGATGGAGTCCAGTTGCTTATCACTGTGGTTAAGATCTGGATAGCAGGATTCCTCACTTTTGGTACTATCCTGCATTTCCCTACATACTCTTGAAAAAAAACACCTAATATGGGTCCCTCTTAAGAGATGCTTAACAATATAGTCTGAGGAAGACAAAGACATCTAAAGCAAGACAGCGTTAAAATTAAAAAAATAAAAAAAGTCATAAGAAACTGGTGATACTTTATGGATGCAAAATGGTGCTATTTTCAGCTACTTAACCCTACACACAATCCTCCCTTTACAGAACTGAATACAAATCATCTCTTTTGATTTTTAAAAGCACATTAAGAAAGAGGAAACATAAAACCAGGAAATAACTTTCCCCAGCATTTATTCTTCTCAAATTTCCCAAGTGATATATCATACAAGTATTTTGGGTCACAGTTGTACTGCTACCTCTTCAAGGCCAACCTAGTGGCACAGCTGCAGGAATTTACTATCTTCTCAAAGCAGCCTGGTGACAAAAGCAGAAGGTGACTACAGCAGACGGGTTAGGACCCCCTTGCCCCATCACTGGCACTGGAGGGAACTCTGGCGAGCCCTCTGGCCGCCGGCTGCTGGAGCCCATCCCATAGCACTCCAACACCACACAACTTTTATGTGGCTTCTGCTGCCACCATAAATCTTTCTGATAGTTTAGTGTGCGAGATATCAGCCCCAGTAAATGCCGGTTCTGTTTTACGATACAAGAAGGAAAAAAAAAAATCTGTAATGATCTGCCTAATGATTGCATCTCATGAGAAATTTTATATTGCAACAATAAAGCGCCTGTTTGTTTTAATCTTTTATTACTCTCTAAGGCCTCATTGACACTGTATTGCACAGAATTCACACATACCCTATGAAGGTTTCATATCTGATGGCCCCAAATTATTATTTAATAGATTTTTCTTTTAAAAAGTACTTTGTAGATTGGATTTTTCCTCTTTTTCCCATGATACTGTGCAACAGTGTTAAAAACCCCAGGCAAAAGAAGAGAGACATCTTTTACACTCAAATATCAAGGGGATGAAGTTCCAAGCAGCAGCATCCATTATCTGCAGATAAGATGCTTTTCAGTCTTGGCTAACACAGGCAGTGGAAGTGGTTACTTGTACCTCAGTTTGAAACGATCAAAGTGAGGAAAAAGGATTAGATGTCAAAATACTTGAAGTGTATCCCTTTGATCAGGATCAAAAATCAAGGCTGAACTTTGAATATAATGTGCTAGTACATTTCAGCGGTCCTTTGAAGAGGAAAACCCTAAATTCATGAACATGTAATACCGTTGCTATGAATGGGATTATAGAGCTGATGTCTTACTCTCTTTTCTTAATTTGGTAAACCTACCATACTTACTTTCAGCTCTTGCTTGGGAAGCTGAATTCCTGCTCTGTAACAGGGTCACATCACCCACATCCTCCTCATAACCAGCAGTGCTGGGACCGGCACCTGATTCCTCACTGCCATGTGTCTATCAGAAATGAAGTCAATGACACAGGTACAAAAGCGTGGTTTTCTCTTACTTTTATCCATTGCTTAAGGTAGACTCCACTCTGATCATGCTCCACTGTCTTTGATGCTATAAAAACATAGTAGGATAATGTCCTTTCCCTTTGAGGTACATATAGGGCCTCGAAACCACTTATGCAAGGGGACTGTTAAAGGACTGAGACAATGGGATCGTACAGAAACATAAGTTTGCCACGAACTATTTGATTACACAGATAGTAATGGCTTTAAACTAAAAGAGGGTATGCTTAAACTAGATATAAAGAGGAAATTCTTTACTCTGAGGGTGGTGAGACACTGGCACAGGATACCCAGAGAATTTATGGATGTCTCATCCCTGGTAGTGCCCAACGCCAGGCTGGATGGGACTTTGAGCAAGCTGGTCTGGTGGGAGGTGTCCCTGCCCATGGCAGGGGGGCTGGAACTAGGTGGTCTTTAAGGCCCTTTCTAACCCGAACCATTCGATGATTCTGTGATTCTATCATTACCACCAAAAGAGCATTCAAAACAAAGTGACAAAAGAAAACAGACAATCCACACTACCTCCCATTAACCAGGTCACTAATATGGTGAAAAGTGCAGCAGAGGAATCTGAAATTCAGAAGGAAGAAATAGAAGGAAGAAGGGTTCCTGAAGGCCAGTCTCCATACAAGAAGTCTGGCACGGAAACCCTTAGCAGATTGGAATCTCCACTCAGGCCTGAAGTGTAGAAGCCACGATGAGGTAAATGAGGTAAGAAAAGGTCTGAAGGTGTCTAAGTGGTCCCACTACTTGCCAAGCTAAGAGTGAACAAACATAAAGAAAGCAATTGCAAAACTGATTAATGCACAAGGTTGCATCAGACTAGGTCAAATCTAGCATCAAGGTTGCTGCACAGATTCTCGAGATAGCTGTAAAAATTAATAAATTAGTAGCATAAACAGACTTACATAAAGAAGACAGGAAAGTCAGCACACAGTAATAAATGGGACCAGGAGTGTTTTTAGTCCTGGATCACCTCTACTACAAAACAACCTTCCCAGGAAAAATTACAAGTTCAAGTAACTTAAAAATTTAGTAACTTAAATTCAAAGCCTGGATCGAAGTGTGCTATTTAAACAACAACGACAACAAAAAAAAAAAACACCTTTGTAACCGATAAAGATTTTTCAGGGAGTTCACTCACAATACTCACAAGCGCAAAAAGGTAAATGACTGGACTTCTATGTGAAATGACGGCTTTGGCTAGAAAATAAGGAGAACAGGCCAAGAACAGAGACACAGGCAATGACTACCAAAGTTATTCTGCTACAGTTTAAAAGCAAAAACAGTGTGAAAGAATATTACAGCATGCCCAAGTCAAAAATAATGCAGGTAGTCAGCAATACACTCTCTGTTTTGCATTACTATTTGGTCCCGCCTATGTTTTGGAGCCTGCTTGTTTGCTTGAGTTTTGAGGGATAAAGTGACATCTTTTTAAAACAATGTCTGTGCCACATACGAGGAGTTTGCATTCTGTGCTCATGTCACTGAGTCGCTTTTTGACCAACAAGATAAAATGCAGCCGACCACTGTACAAAATCTTTTTGTACTCAAATGTACGCCACCCCTCACATGAAGATACAATGTGCAAAATAAGGCTGGCTACTGAAGCTGATTCTCATTCGCTTTTCCACTGTTCAAAAAAAGTTGTTTTTAATTTCAATTCCTGTAGCACAAAGAAATGATACAGGCTCAGAAATACCAGAGAAGAACCCTATCTGTCACCAACAATTTTGTTGTTGTTGTTTTTGTTTGTTTTAGTTTGTTTGTTTAATTTCCTGGAACAAAGACAAGTTTTAAGAACTTTTATCTAATAAAAGTTTCCTTAGACTAAGATATGTTGTGATCAAAAGAAGCTTGCTTGCACCTTGAGGAACACCAACTGGGAAAAAAAAAACAAAACCTAACATTGGTTTTAAAACTTCCCTGTTGATTCTGGAACCAATTCCGTTGTCAATAAAGATGAATGGCACAATCACATACTAAGGAACTAGGAGCCACTCTGAACTGACAAACGTGGACAACAACTAAAGTTTCTTTGTGAAGTTACCAAATTTATTCTGGAATTGTTCTGCTCACGGATGTTTAGAGCTTTGCAGTATATTATGCCCCTCCAGTTGTCCTTTACTTCTACACCAACAAAAGAAAACGGAAGAAAATGTAATGGAAAACGTTGTATAAGCTTTGTATAGTTATATATAGCATAGCTTTTCTAGGACATGTTTAAGATACAGTTGGTTATTATATTTAGGCAATGACCAATGTGCTTAGTTCTCTTGGAGCGCACAGCTCAAAAAACAGTGGTGATTTGGGAAATCACGACGACAGACATTCATTCAGGTTTGAAATAATGACACTCTGAAATAAGCACTCTGGGACTGAAGAGCTGCTTTCAACAGTTTGAAATTATCACACATCAAAGGTTCAGCCAAAATTAACCTCTAATATAGTCCTAATTTATCTAATGAAAAGTACTACGTATCTCACTCACACATAAGTACATTTAGCAATTTCGCGTGTTCTTCTAGTAAGAACTTCCTTCCCATAATGATGGAAAGTTTCAAGCTTGTAAAAGCAGCAATTTGTTCCCTGGTCTGCCATGAATAGTTCTTTGCTAGGGGCCAAAAAAAAAAAAAAAAAAAAAAAAAAGGACTTAGCCATATGACAAAGACTCAGACAATGAAGTCAGCAGCGAAAGAAATGACTATGTTCTGCATTGTTACTTCCCATAATTATATAAATTTAATCCTCAAAGTTTGCTTTAGTCATAGCATTTTGTCAAAATGGGCTTTTGATTGAGACTGTGATTTTTCCCCTTCCTGTCCACAGCCTTATAACAGCTTTTCTCATCCACTTCTAAATAACCAGAAGAAACGCTATCAACAGTGAGATTAGGTCGTGCTCAGAAGCCACGCCAAACCTTATTCAAGGCAAAATACCACCTGCAGATAACCTTGAGCCTTCCCAACCTTGTCAGGTCTCCCCTGTGTGCACCCAAACACTTCTTGCTCTCCAGAGCACCCGCCGGCTCAGAGCTAAGCGAGGTTACATGGAAAGCCACCTGGTCTCGCATGCTGCCCAAGCGCCCCACTGCTGGGTCACAGATTCACAGAATAATCTAGGTTGGAAGAGACCTCCAAGATCATCGAGTCCAACCTCTGACCTAACGCTAACCAGTCCTCCACTAAACCATATCCCTAAGCTCTACATCTAAACGTCTTTTAAAGACCTCCAGGGATGGTGACTCCACCACTTCCCTGGGCAGCCTGTTCCAATGCCTAACAACCCTTTCGGTAAAGAAGTTCGTCCTAAACCTCTCCTGGTGCAACTTTAGCCCATTCCCTCTTGTCCTGTCACCAGGCACATGGGAGAATAGACCAACCCTCTCCTCACTACAGCCTCCTTTAATGTACCTACAGAGAGCAATAAGGTCACCCCTGAGCCTCCTCTTCTCCAGGCTGAACAAGCCCAGCTCCCTCAGCCGCTCCTCATGAGAGTCGTGGGTGTGTGGGAGCAGGACACGTCCCGTGCCCCAGCTGCCGCCGCTTGCTATCGAGCAGCAAGTGACTCTTGTTCCAAGAGAGCTCCTCCAGAAGTTTCACTGCTTTCAAGCCATCACATTGCAAAACAACAAGGAAGGTAGCTATTGCAGAGACAGAACATACAAAAGAAAGATACATCGGCAGACTATTTATTTATTTTTTTTAATTAACAACAACCCCCATGTTCTTAAATAAGGGATGAAATTGAGCTACAAATCAACAAAATTAATCCCCCAGCTAAGAATTATGTAACAGCATATGAATATTAACTTTAAATCATAGATTAAAAGAACCAAAAAATAAGGTTAACTGAAGTAGTAAGAAGAAACCAGAGGGGAATAATTTATAGGAAGATGTGGATCAGAACAAGTAACGCTGTTTTAAAGAGACTGAAGCTTGCTAAAACATATATAGTCAATAACGTAATACTGGAACACTTCAGAGCATTCCACTAACGTGAATAATTAGCATTTGCGTCCACATTTGAGTCCACTTGGGCTTAGCACTTAATCATGACCACAGTGAAATTAAACAAATCAGACAAAATAAAGGAAGCAGCTTTGAAGAGTGGAAGTCAGGTTTCAAGATCTTTTCCTCTCCTTTTAATCAAGTGTTTTAATTTTTGAAGTAATAAAGTTATTTCCTTATGAGTACACATTTTCCACTTTCTTCTAATCTTAATTGAACACGCATAAGTCATGTTAAAAATGTTAACGTATTAATTGGAAACCTAAATATAGAACAGTTCTCTCAGCCTGAGAATAGGACTAATTTTACTGTTAGACCCATGGACAAGATTTCTGGGAAGTTTTTATCACCTCATGTAATCTCCCAAAGCAATCAAATGAGGTAAATAAAGTTGAATTAAATATTAGCTACTTAAAAATGTTTTTTTTTTTATATTCTTAAAATATTCACAAAATGCATAAGTACATAAAACACCATGTCATGGTATCACAAATGGGATATTATATGGCTAAGACCAAATGTAGGACATAAAACTTGCTAATTAGTAGTTCAGAATATTAGATTTCTTAGTGTAAAAGGGTGTCTGAAACTATTATGTGATGTTGCTAATTGTTCCAGTGCGAAGAAAAACTGAATACGGAACAAGCTGAGAGCAAGCAATTTTGGAACATTGCAGCAGCAGATCAGCACCTTGGGACCTGAATAAAACTGGGCAAGGATTCTCCCTGAGGATTTGCACAACTTACTAGGAACGAGGACTAGAGCGAAGGTGTGCACCCTGCCTGCTGGGCCCAGACTGTGGGAGACCGAGAGGAACACACGACAGTTGTAGCTCAGAAACATAAATGAAAACGAAGAATAGAAAAATTGTCTCTGCATTAGAGAAAAACATATGGAAGTGTAGGTGTGAAGTACTGGGGAATGGTCAAGACACAAAACAACCTCCATAACTTCATTTCCTGTATCCCATCAGTAAAGGGAAATAAATAAATAAATAAATAAAACAACCCTAATGCTAAAATTGTAGGATGTTTCTCATTAGTTATAGGCAATAATTCATACCACGCTCAGAATTATCACCTATTGCCTATAGCTTTAGAAAATACCAATTGTTACTAATTATTATATTACTACTAATAATGGCACGTGCTTTTCCTTCTGGAGCAGGTGGTCTTATTTTTGGCTGAATTTCCCCCTCCCTTCACACACCAAGTTGAGAACCATGAGCCCCAAACACTTGTCTTCATACATGAAATTCAGTTTAATTTTCATAATCCTGAAGTGTTAGACCAAGCACAACATATCAGAGGGCAGATAACAGGCTTTCTAAACCTATCTTCCTTCTTGGACCAAAATTCCTTTACTGGAAATATTAACCTGACCTAATTTTGTTGGTATTCTGCTCTCCTATTTAAGAAAACACATTCCAGGAAAAGGAAATGCTTCAGCTAGACAAGAAGCAGGCATCCAATATCAGCAAACTTATTTAGAGGAACGTCTTTCAGTACTACAGATTTCAAAGCGTAAAAAGTGAAAGAAATGTATCATCATTGTTGATGTTACTATTACAAATGACCCAAATCAAAATGGTTTGACCTTGACTCACCATAATGCATTAAAAAAAAAAATGGATTTTACAGATCTCTCTCCTGTTCTGCCCTCCACCTCTGCAAGGTTACATTTTCCCAGAGCTGTCAGGGCTCTGCTTTGCTAACACAGGTTTATTTTAGCAGAGGTTCTCATAAACAGAGTTTATTTTTCCAGGTATGCTCTTAAGAGAATAAAATCTGTTTGAATAAAACTTTTTTTTGAATAAACTGGAACAATAATTTAAGGCTTTCTAAAGTGAAAAAAATGTAGCATCTTGAGAAACTGTGACATCTCAGCATAAGCCCAGGAATAACTAACACAGATTTTATTGAAAACACCAAGGGGACACCTTCGAGAACCCAACGAGACATTCACGTGGTGGGAATCTGACAAAAGGAGCAGAGATAGGAGCACTTTTCTGGGAGTGCTTTCCCACAGCAAAGGATGGGGCTAAGCACTGTGAAGTCATCCTGACTCACAGAATAAACTGAAATTTGTACTATGCCAAAGGGAAAATCCTCACGTTGTTCTGAGACAAACATCACTTCCAAATACTTTGTGCAGGGTTTTACCCGACACATGCTGCACAGGTGAGACCTCACAAGTCCCTGGTCTGAAGGCATGTGTTGCTTGTACTATGCTCTAAAACCATGCCAGCTGCTTTCTTTTTTTGCTGTGTTGGAAGATGGAAAACAAACCGAATGTTACAGGTGCTATCACTCCCCAGAACCGAGAAGTCTTCCTGAAAATTGAAGCCCTCTATAAACGGTGTTGGAGAGAACCTCTCCAGGGACCATCCAGCCCAGAAACAAAGATACGAATTAAGCCACTGTTTTCCTACAAACACATGCTAAAGCTAAAGCACCATTTAAACACTTTAATCCCACTACAGAAATTGGGCTTATGGAGCAGCAGTGAGGGTGCGCAGAGGAATTTCAGCTTTAAACTTCTCCCAGCTATAGAGGACAAAGTGAACAGTATGCTTCAGTGCTCTGTGTGCTCAAGTGCTCAGCATATAATACAAGATTTTGAACAGCTGGTCATACGCATTATTCTTCCTTACAGCAACTACTTCTCTGACTGGGAGAAAGCCCCAGATGTTTGTTGCAGGGCTGCCCAAAGGCTGCCTCAAATTAGCACCTCTTCAACACCTTTTCGGAACTGTGCAATTAAAAACTAATGAGGGCAAACTACGGGAGAATGTTTTTATTTATTTATTTTTTTCCTGGTAATTTGGCAGCAGTTGTTTGTCAGCAGGCGACAGACCACGGCAGGGAGCTGGCTGTACTGAACGTCCACCTGCACCCGTGGCCCTCTCCGTGCTTTTCCATCACGAGTGGCCTTCTGTCTGTCTGTCCGTCCTGCTGCCTCCTGGCCCCACCAGTCCATCAGTTTTAACTCCATTTCGTCTTATCCAAATTAAAACACTTGTGCCCTGGCCCTCAAATGTTACAACATATGGTCTTTGGTGAAATGCTATTAATTTATAGTGACTGCCTGATGGATTTAAGCATTGGGCCTCCCAAACTGCTGACTGTTATTCCCCACGGAAAATAAGCTCATTCCAACCTCCAAAAACTAAGGCTTAACCCTTGCAATCCTTTTTTTTTTTTTTTTTTCTCCAATGCCCAGTGCACATCTCTGGCAGCAAAACAAGTGATAGGCACTTCTTAATTCAATGTTCTGGTCACAGTCAGAAAAGGTGATGGAATTGAGTTAATCTGAGGATTAATTGAGGATTTACTGTTAATCTGAGGATCATTTTAACAAAGATGCATAGGTCCTATCTCATATTTAAACCAGAAGGCATTTTGCGTTTACCTTCCTTTGTAGGTCAGACATACATCCTGATAATCTTAGTTCCAACGTGCACAAAGGCCTTATAAGAATACTTTGGTACCTGCATCTAAGGAAAAAGCTGAGCCTTAAAAATGGGCAGAGTTAAAAATGGAAACTCATTCTGCCAAAAGTTGATGGATATTATGCCTCAGGTTGGCTGCCAAACCAAAGAATGAGAAATTCAGATAAGGTTAGTGTGGTATTAGGTACTGAAACACATCTGAAGCAATGTGGGACTTCAGCAGTTCGGAGCAGAGAGCTGGGACACAGGGCAGCAGCTACATCCCCTTACCATGAGCTGCAAAGTTATGAGAACTTGGGAATAAGACCCAAACTCCAGCCATGCTGCAACTGAAGTAAAATTAATCTTCATTTTGATAAGTTTTGATTTATGAAGATATGCATATTTCACTTGATTGGAAAATAAATCACGTGTTTGCAAGACTGAGGCCTTTGCTTCAGTAAAAATACAATTATTGTGGTTAAATCTATAAATCATGTTCAAATCAGACTGCATACATGTGCAAATGATCAAAGGATGTAAAAACAATTTTTGAAGAGAGTTACTTCAGAAAGCAATGCAAAAAGCGAAAAGAAAATCAGACATATTCTTCCTCTATTTCTTCATGTAAACGTGACCATCTAGATCTGTGATTTTATTTCATAATTTTATGCTTTATTAATGGATTTCAAGTCAATTATAATTTTTTTTTTAATCAGTGAAAGACTTTCTTAGGTCAACAAGGCTTCCCAAAATTTAACCTCCAACTGACACATTGCTCTGTGTACTCCTGCAAAGAAACTTTCCCTGTGTCCTCATATTTTATTTTATTTTATTATTTTTTAAGTTGTAATTCAGCTGAGCTGCAAATCTTGACTCCCCTTTGCCTGCACAATGCAGGACCATCTCGGTGTAAGGCTGTTGTATATGTAGCTTGCAGAGCAAACGACTATGTGAGGTGAAGGCATAAGAGAATCCGGTTCTAAGACATCATACCCTAAGTTTTGTTTTATAGGACTGTATGATTTGGATCACTAGAGTTACCTACTTATAAACCAACTGTGATAGAAAAGCAAACAGTGGTTCAGTTTTGAAGTAATTCAGTCCCTTGAAGAGGTGAGGAAAGCATCTCTAAAATTTGTTGGCCAAAATGTCCTCGTCTATGCACACAAGCTGGCCTCCACACATACAAAGCAAATATTTTTCCCCAACCACACACATTTCTTGTATGCGGAGGCATTTGTTGCTCCACCACATCACTGTGGGAACAGCCCTCATGCAACGTGCCCCCTTCCTCCTTCCCACAAACAAAATTCTGCTTTGCAACAGATCTTGTCAGAAGCTAATTATAACAAATGTTTGGAAATATTTGCTCCAGAATAACCTTTGGCTCTAAGACGGCTCACTCGTGTGAGGCAGGTCCCCTTGCTGGAGCCCAGGAGATCAAGTTCAGCTTCAGAACAACATCTAAAATTCAATAACGGTGCTGTGTGCTCAGCTGACCAAGTTTGGCAGCTCCTGATTGATTTCTTTTCCTCTTCAAACCTTGCTTGTCACGATCGGCTAATTAAAAGTGCAGTAATCTGATATAATCTGTTTCCCAGTTGGTGCAGCAGTTGGCTACCTAACTGAAATAATTGATTTGTAAACTGCCAAACCTCAGACATTTAGACTTGCATTGTCTCCTCTGAACCATGTCTAACAGGCAAAATTTGTCTCTTGATACATCAAATGACCCACACAACGAAATTAATCCAGCCTTCACTACTATGGAAAATCAATCAGAATAGAAATAGATAAATTCTAAAATATAATAAAAGCCTGGAGGAAAAGCAAATAAACATGGACACAGCATGCTTCTGCGAAGTCAGCAGTGTGTCAGCATTTGTCTTCCCCGCTTTTTTCTGCTGCTGCTATTAAAGTAGCAACTGGTACCTTGTCACTGCAGAGGAGAGCATCCTTACATTTCAAACAGATCTTTTTGTTTTTCTCCTCCAAATACAGGTCAACCCCCTGCGCATGTGTGGCTTCCAGTGGCTGGTGACCCATGCAGTAAATTCTTTCAGTCAAGGAACAGCATTTTTTTTTTTCTTTTTTTTTTTCTTTTTCTTTTTTCTAACACCGAGGATACTTCCACACTATCAAGAGTAGGATATTCTTCCTTCAGAGTCCATAAAGCAGAACAATACCTCCTTCTTGTAGAACATAGCAACCTGAGTTAGAAGAGGTGCAAGTGTCTCACAAAAAGGACAGCAACAGCATCAGGACAGGTACTGAAATCATTTTTATACGCTAAATCTTCCAGCAGAGATGCTTGCTGCCTCATGAAGTTCGGTTCTTCATTTTCCAACCTGACAATGAGCATAAGAGTCTGCTTTTCTCTAAGTTTATAAATGAAGCAAGAGTAAATCAAGCATGGAAGTGTTTTATGGATCAGGCTATCACAGTTCTTGGAAAGCCATCTGCTCATAAAATCATCTTAACACACATCTGAAAGCAGTCGATTTTTGAGTAATAAAGCTGGGGTTTGCACCTCAGAAAGGAAATGTGCTAAAAAACCTGTCACGATATCTAAAATAGGAGTAATAAATCTGTTTCTTTGGGTTTTTGCCCTTTTTTGTTCACTTGAAAATAATTTCTTTTACAAATTTAGGCTCACTAATAACCCATCGTTTTAAAAATATACTAAAATGAGAAGGAACGTGTTCCTTTGTAAGGACACCCTGAGCCCTGCCACCGAGCAGTACAGCATGGCAGCCCCAAGCCATCATTTTCAAAGCAGGGCGTGCAGCATCTTAGGGCAGAGTAACAATACGGCAGCTCCAAACTCTGCTTAGCCACGTCCTAAACATGCTTACTTTCCCCCTTGTGGCTCTCATATCAGGAGGGTCAGCTCAGCCCAGGCTGCAGCACTGGCATCTGTGTTTGAGCTAGTAACAAGTCTCACGTGCAGTGTTTGCTCTCCTTGGTTCCTCTCTGAAGCAAGCAGTGTGCTAATCTGCACTGCTCAAAGTCCCTGACTTCTTTCTGTCCCCTTAAAAACACACCGACACGCACAAATACATAAATGTATGTTTAGTTTGAATATTTACACTTATAATATACATAGACAAAGCACGTGTAAATATTTAAACCAGATATACACATTTCTGTATTTGCATGCAAGCATATATATGCATTACATATATCTATTTCTGTTAATACACAGATAGTGTAACGTGCACCCATACATACACACTGTGAATTTCAACCATGTTGCTATCTAAAACCCAGAATCCTATGCACAGCAGTTGTTTCTTTACCTATTTATATCCCATACCCTTGTTTTTGGGGGGAGTTTTCTCTAGTTGTGTGTATGATAGTGGGTAAAGCTCTACAAGCAGTATTTTAAGTCTAACCAAATGTTATAGATGAAACGGTTCACCTCCTAAGGGATTTGAGTCCAAGAGATTCATGACATTAAAAGTTTTAATTCTAATCTAGTAGACTCGAATTTGAGTTGAGTAGACTCTCGGCTCTGGAAAGATCCTGGAGAAGGAAGGCCCAAAGTCACCGAACATTGTTGGCAAAACAGTCAGGACAAGGCCCAAATCAGATGAGATTAGGTGAATGTCTGTAAAATCCAACATGTTTCCAGCAAAACTGAATGGGCTTAAAAACAGTCCCAGATAAAAGAATAGAAACCACCTCCAGGAACGGCAGGTGTAGAGAGCGATGAGGCCTCCCCCATCAGTCTCCTCTTCTACAGACTAAACAGCCCCAGTTCCCTCAGCTGCTCCTTATACGTCTTGTTTTCTAGAAATTGGGGTAGTTTGGGTTAAAGAATCACAAATTGGGAAGATCAACTAGTAAGAACAACTCTTCTCAGATTTCTCGTTATTCTGTATTTTTAATTGTAGGTACATTAACTTCCAGACTAAATGAACCAGCCCGTTGTCCCACCCTGAAAGATCTGTAATGGTCAGGTTTTCCATTTTATCCCACAATCGGATTTATTCCAGTTAAAAAAATATATATTTCCATTTTAATGTACATAACTGAGTGATAAAGTATCAAAACCTGAATAAAGTCCTAAGAAAAATCAGAACTACACCAGAAATAAAAAAGCATAAACGAGCCATAATTGTCATATGTCCTTCTCACTGTAGTTATTTCCAGCACAGCCTAAATTATATTCCTGAGTCAAACCAAATGACATTGAGGAATTAATTACTGAGGCATTCAAAGTGACTACACAAAGATTTCCTGAAGGACTAGTATGGATTAATCATGACATCTCAAGGTGCTACCCTTAATAGGATTTCCAAAGATTTGATCTATGAGTAAATTTTGAGCTCATGAATATCACGTGAATCCAGACGTATCTTCCCTTTACAGCCATAACTACAGAGATTCAACTGGTTTTTACATTGTTAGGGAGTATGAATGTCTGCTGATAATTTTAAAGAACTACCATTTATTCAATAAATAGTGAAGTTTTTCACCCTGAAAGCTGAAATTATACCAGCTGGAGATTTCTACATAGATATAAACCATATATAATAGGACATGCTTGTCTGAGTAAATGGATGAAGTTGTGTGATGATTTACTGCTCTGGAAAATAAGTCTCCCTAACATCAGGTTATCAGGTTGTTATTCAGGTACATAACTATTTTATCAATACCGTTTGCATAAATAATCAGTGCTATATATAATCTGTGGAAATGGAGCCATGTGGTAGAAAGGAAAAAGGTATTTTCAAAATCTGATTGTAGCTTCCGTTTAAGGAAAAAGTGCACTCCACTGCAGAATGAAGCCATTTTATCTGGTATAGGCACTGCCGTGCAATGGGATACTTCAAAGAGGCGTAACATTTCCCAAAAATTCATCCATGAACTGCAGACTCCTGTATTCTTGCAAGTGCCTGAGCTGCCTTCAATGCCCTTCATTTTAGATCCCGATGTGCATCTCTGTACTACATAATGAAGAAACTTCTAATGTAAACCAACAACTTTCTATCATCCTCGTACAGGTATGAGGGTGACAAAGCCCTTCCAGTTTCTCTTGGCTTGATTCGACCAGAAAAGGACATTTGGCCTCATTTTAACAAAATATTTACTGATGTTTAACGTTGATTATGTGGTTTGTGCCAAGGATTGAAGTGTTGATTCACACTCCAATTAAATACACACTTCACAAAATTGTTGGATCAGAACCACATGGCTCAGTTCTTTGCAAGATCAAACCATTACTGGCTAATTATTCAGATATCTGTAGAATTTTCAGCTTTAAAATGTACTTTGTTGTAAAAGATGGAGAAAACAGCTAACAGTTGCTTACTTTGGTATATTAAGATCTGATGGTTTTAATATTCCAGTTGCCAAACTGAGAGTCCATTTCTACACACTGATCTGTGGCTAGATACATGCTTTTCTTTTGTTCTTTTTGTTCCTTAAAAGAAAGATTCCTACCTTGGGGAGGGAGGGGGATAGAAAAAAGGCATATTATGCTCATATGATAACTAAAAGAGCTACATCGCGGATTTTGTGAACTGTACTTGATATTTGGCATCCCATCGCTCCATGTGGGGGTTCTGTTTTGTCTGGTCTTTCTCTGCGTTTCATTGATTAGGTGGGTGCAGAAGCAGAACTTCTTTGTCACTTCACTGGAAGCTGTCTGGATGGCTGCAAAGTGTATCATAAATCAATTCTGCTTGGAGGACTGCTTGCAACAAAGTCAATAACAGAGCAGGAAAGCACACATGCTATCAGAGGAGCCAGAAAGAAAGAAGGAAAAAAAACCACCACTACTTGACTTAAAAAAAAAAAAAAAGAAAAAAGAGCTGCAGCCAAGTTTTGTCAAATATACTGTACAAAGCCACATTCTTTTCCTATTCTGCATCATCTCTGTAATGCTCAGCCATTTAACATACTACCATCTCAAGGATATGTACTAAAGCAACGGGCTCTTGTCAGCCGCTGAAACATGAAAGGCGTAGCTCAACCTTCACAGCTAATTTCCTAATTTCACCCTGGGGCAAACCCTCATCAAACTTGTAGGATTTATAACCGAGTTATACGCCTTTGTAAAATTTTGTGTTTCTCTTGTCTTATTCCTGTCCTCATTTGTAGTTGTATACAGCAAAAAGGTCGCCCCTAAGCCTCCTTTTCTCCAGCCTAAACAACCTCAGCTCCCTCAGCTGCTCCTCACAGGACTTGTGTTCCAGGCCCCTCATCAGCTTCGTAGCCCTTCTCTGGACATGCTCCAGAGCCTCGATGTCCTTCTTGTAGTGAGAGGCCCAAAGCTGAACATAGCACTCAAGGTGCAGCCTCACCAGAGCTGAGTACAAGGGGACGATCACCTCCCTGCTCTTGCTGGCCACATTATTCCGGATACAAGCCAGGAGGCTGTTGGCCTTCTTGGGCACACAGCTAGCTCTGACTCCCATTAACATAAGCAGATATGACGATATGGAGGAAGGAAGAGAAAAGAAATCTGTACAAGCGGATGATGTTCTGTAAAAGTTATTGCAAACTATAATTTGTTTCTAAATGTCTATATCAAAACAAGTAACATTAAGCAAAGTATTTAATACTTCAGAGAAACTCTTGATTTAAACACCAACAATTTCCCTCCAGTTTAGAGACCATGTACTGAAATCATTAACATAATTTGCTAATCTTTCTGAAATTCCTAACAAAAATCCTCTGGGGTCAACACAGATTTAAATTCTCTTTCAGTTTGTTTTAACGATGAATATTAATACCCTGTGTGTTTCCCAGTTTCAAGTTGCTTATGTTTGATTTTGTTCTCTAATAGAAAGGTTGGTTTTCAAAGGAAGCTTGGTGCTTTTTCTCTGGTCCCTTTGTTCAAAACTTTAAGGATTTGTAAGCAATTCCTCTGAGAGTCATTAGCCTTAACTTAAGGCAAATATGAAAGTTAATTAAAAGTTTAGCTCATCGACAGATAAAATAAAACTTCACACTCAGTCTGGAAAATAATGAGCAGGACTAGATACTAGCTAATAAGCAAAGACTGTGATAAAAAAAAAAAAAAAAACACAACAACTAACTTTTCATCAGTGTGGTCAGAAACTGTACATTTCAGGTTCTGTTTTCATCTCTGTCTTCGCTTATTAGCTGTTACTTCTGCTTAGCCATTTCCACACCTCCCTACTTGATTATCAAGTCCAAACATACTTCTAGAAGCGGCTACAAAACAACAGGAGCTCATATCATTAGTGGCAGTTTTCTGGTAGAAGCAAGAAAGGTGAGGAGGCTTGTGAAGGCGTGACCTTCCCCTGCTCAGCAGCCAAAGGAAGAGGATTCACTTTTTACTCTACATAGACAGTTCTTCTCCCACATGGCCTGGAGAAAATTTATTATTATTATTTTTTTGTCTAACAAGCAGAGTTCTTTGCAGACTGATTTTTGTGCAATTCTACCAATTCTGCCTGTGAGAATCAACTCAGGATTTTGATAACTGCTCCAAGGATGGTCTGACCACACAACTTACACCTACGAGGTTACACCACACAGTCTTTTTCAGTACTTTGACTTCTAGGTCAAATAAGGAAGGACAGAGGCAAAGGCTGCTGCTTTCATCTCTCTTTAACATCTCCTTCCTGAGGGCAGGAGTTCAGCTTCTTATCAGAAACAGACCTGGGAAAACCATGGACAGTGTTTTACCTTCTGCTGTGCTGTAAGTCTCGGCAAGTTTCTTCCATCCCTCCTCCCTCAGCTGAGTGGCAACCAGCAGTATCTGCTCTTCTCTAAACACTCTCCTTTCTCATCTTATTGCTTATGCGTGATGAAGAGAGCATGAATTTTGAATGCAGCAATTATCATTCAATAGATAGGTTTAAATGCTCTAAATGCCATTTAAATTCACAGAGGATTTTTTTTTCCATACTGGTGAGAAAAAAAAAAGCCATTGAAATAAAGTGAAATCAGTTTTTATAGAATTATGTCTCTTAAATTGCTATTGGGGTTTGAATCTCACTACTACTTTTATTACAATTCAAGGTAAAATCCCTTAAAGCCAAAGAGGTCTCTTTTTATAATTGTTTCAGCTAAAAATGGATGTCCCATATATGATCCTACACCTGATGTTGACCAATGGACAGAGTCACACAAATACATATGGATTAATAATTTCCCTGACTTCACTTTAAGTACGTAGCTCAAACCATAGCCTGGGTTACCAGGAGATTCTACTAAACTACAGAACTGAATTAATTTCTTCAAATGTGTAACTCTTTCTGAATGTATAATGAGTTAGGAAATTTCATCTGAGAGCTAGTTTTCCTCATCAGTTTGCTTCTGAATGAATGCTATGATATAAAGTATATTTTGAGTGGAGGCTTTGCATGGAATGATGCATTTTATATCAGGTGAGGCCAGAAAAACTCGCTTATCTTTATGGCTTCTGTTACACACTAAGAATTCTTGCAGAGCTTGCAGATGTTTACCAAACTATAGTTTGGTCACTTCATACGGAAAAAAATCATTTATTGGATCTTTTCATATGAAGTCAGAGTGCTGGAAAAAAGCAAAGCTGTGACCCCACAAGAGACACTGGTCCTCTGCTGTACTTGGATGGCATGACTGGTGGGCACACTGGGGCCTACCAGGCCTCCATGCACACACCCAAGGGCTGTTTAACACAGAGGTGAACACCAGCCAAATACTGACCTACACGTGTACGCAAGAGGATCTCTTTATCTCTTTCTGCACAGTGATTCTCAAAACACCCATTGGTGTTTGTATTTTGAGAGTTTTTTTTTTTTTTTTTTGGGGGGGGGGGGAGGGCATACTATCACAACAAGCGATAGGGAGAAGCTTCAAGCCTATTAGAGAAAATAGACCACAGTGAGTCAACATTCAATAGCTCATGATTTAGAAAAGTATTCACCTTGAAACAGTCAATATGTGCATTACACATGGATATTTAACAGAATACCTCACCCATGGTTTAATTAACTGTGCAAACAATTAACGCTGCCCAAGCACAAAGACAGCAAACTCTCTGCACAGCTCAAACGAAAATGTTGTCATTCCCCAGAAGTGACGCTGTGACATGGTAGCTGCACGGATCGTGAAGTGATCCTTACAGCTGTTTGGGGCCCCCACTCTCATGATGCTTATTCATTGATCCATGAAAATTTTCCAAAGGAAGTAAAGTATAACAACCTGTAATAACAACCAATGCTCAAGTTTCAGATGCAGACTATCCCACTCATTTTCTGGAAAGCAAATGAGGTGCAAATTAAAGACAAGTCTTCTTTGCTACTAAGATAAGAGCTCTGTGGCCATCTCTGCTGAAAATGGAACACCCGATACACTACTCACCAAAAACTATGGTATTGATTTTTATTTTCTAATTCTCTTCTGGAAGCTGGTAGCTATATTTTGCTACCTTTCTAGTCCCAGGATGCCCAAGCAAAGGAGCAAGGTGTGTGAGGTGAAGGCTTCCCCAGACCTGTTGGATCCCCATGGGAGCAGAGGGCTCCTTTAGGGCTCCCCTGGCTGGAGGGAGCACTGCTGCTTTGCCTTATCCCCTGTGCCCAGCCACCTCTTCCCTGGGCTTGAAGGCATACAACTGATCTTCCCTCATGAGCCGTCTGCTATCTAGGGACAGTTTCAGAGCAGGAAATTCCTGGGTAACTGGCTGGGAAGCTGCTGCATATTTTTGGATTCGTGTCCCCAAAACACACTGATCAGAAAACATCACTAACAATTTAACAGGTTATTATACAGGTCCAGAATGATGTGATGCCATGTCCTAGGAAGAAGATATTGGAGAAGTGGTACAGGAAAGTGGACTCCTACTCAGAAAATGGTAGGGTGAATAAAAGAGAGGGAGCACAAAAGAAATATTGAGCAAACAGGGACATTTCTGCACTTTCTTTGTGATACAAAAAGGCTCCAGGTGCGGCATGTTTCCAGTAATATCAACAGATCTATGACAAACAGTAAAATATTACCTTGTACCAGTGGTTTTCAGGTTTTATTTTTTGAGAGTCCTTGATTATTTTCATGAGGAAGTACATACAGTAAATGCAAACCTACTATCAGTCAGCTTTAGTGGACCTTATGGTCAATTTAGCTTTCAGGGCCTGCACATCAGAGGTGAAAAGCCCTGCCCTCACACCCTTTTGAAAAATTGGTTTGGTAAAGCTTGTCACTTTAAGGAATGGACTGCCTGCCACAACCGTAAGGGTGCCTTTGGGTTTCATTACACTTCTCCTTCTATTTAAATCTGTGGTTAGACTGGCTGGGCTCAGCTGATGAGCAGAATTCAATCTGTACAATACCAGGTGGGGTTAGGACAGCTATAATAAGAATATCCCAGTGGGCAATGATGGGTCGCTTTCAAGGCAAATGCTGTGTATCAGGGAGTTCAGATGCTGCTGGTGAAGTGCACAGAATGGGAAGATGAAGGACTTCAAATCAAAAATACAGTCACTCACTAGAAATCCTAGGTAAATATTCTCATAGCAGCTGATCTGTGGGAAAAGCAACAAACTCTTGGATACAGCAGTGAGCCCGGTTCAATCTTTTTAACCTTAACCAAGCAGTTCTCTCCAAGCTTAACTGCATCTGTCCGTCTGCTGGGCCCTACAAAGACAACACATCAAGTGCTGACAGGTTCTGCACAGGCAAGGTTTCCAAAGTCACTCATTGGGACATACAAGGTTTTCTTTTCTCTCCCTGGCCCTGAGGGAAATCTGAGGAAACCACCTTCCTCCTGGAGCAACCTCAGCCACATAGAAATATACTTATGGCCCTGCTTGAAAGCACCTGTGGTATCAAAGGCAGACAGGCATTAAACTTTTCATAGGAAGGCGTGTAAAGGAAAGAGGAATGCTAAGCCGAGAGGACCCCGAGCCACCGGGTGCCAGGGCAGCCCTGCCCCGAGGCCGTTTCTTGCTCTGCCTCCAGCCTTGACAACAAAATGGCGGGCATCACCTCAGCACTGACGTGCGATGAGGTGAAAATGGCCAACATCTGAGAACAAAAAAAAAGATAACGAGGGTACTTCATGCTAACAAAAGAGCTGATAAGCTGTTTCCCTTTCTCTAGGAAACGTCAGCCTTCTTTCAAAACAAGAGCAGCGAAAAGCCAGGACAGACGCCTGACGACCTGCTCCTCCCCTTGCCGTGCCCCTCTGAGGCCAGCAGCAGCCGGGACACGCGGACAAAATGGCGGCTGCCCGTAGGCAAAGGCCCCAAGTGCTTCCCACCAACAGTCCCTGCGCACCAATTTCTGCTTGCCTTTTTCTGACCAGAGAAGAATTGTGTTTGTTTAATGTTACAGTTCATTATCTAACTTTCATTGCCGTATCATTGTGAGTTGAATTTTGTCAGGGACTGTTTTATCTGGCTTTGGTTCTGGTGATCAGTAAAACACCTCATGATCTGACAGCCATGGATGATAACAGGAGAACTGCCCTGCTAGGTACAGCAGTGTCAAAAGCTACGTGAAGAAGAGCACGGCAGATTTAACATTTAACTTCACAGGCTACTCATTTTGTGTTCAGAGCCAGTCAGCCATAGCAATATTAAACAAAGATTAATGCTTTATGACACTTCTCAAATAAACACTGATTTTGTTCTGTCCCTATAGCTGAGCGACATTGCAAAAAAGAATCTAAATGAAAAAGTATCTAGGAGCTGTAATTCAGTTTATGAATTTATGAATAAAATATTTTATTAGAATGCACAGACCTTGTGGCTGCCTCTTCCACTGAGGCTGTCAGGCTGGGCACAGCAACCAACCTCCCGGAGGCCGTTCACAGCTGTGGGGGGACACGAGCTGGCCCCTGCTCTGCAGCACCCAGCAGAGGTGGCACCGAAGGGGACGGCCGTGGGCTGCTCTTGAGCACGAGCTCCTTGGTGCTTGCCCATTTGCTCAAGTTGTCTCAAACCTTCTGGTATATGCTCTACTGCTGATGACTTTCAGTATGAATAACACCCAGTAAAGAGATTTTAAGTAACTTCAGGAAAAAAAAAAAAAAAAAGAATATAAAAAAAAAGAAACAACATAAACCTAGTGCATCATTGACCTCCCTGATAACAAATGGAAACCTCCCATTTCTGTCATCTCCCTGGCAGAGATTACAAGGCGCCTTGTACACTTCTGACAGCCCTGTGCACGCTGGAGATGCTACCTCCTATCTAGGGTACCACACGGTCCAGAAGACCATTGCAAGAATTAAGTCTTACAAAGTCCCAAATTTTAGCAAACCCAAACATTTATTAGAAAAGTACTAAAGAGCTAGGATAGATCACAGATGTTGAGACACAGACTAAAGCATAGTGTAGGAAGCCGTTTTTCTTCACCAGGCTAAATTATCTGAACAGAACTCTCACATATACACACTTGGAAGCTTATACATCTACACCAGTGAACCAGAAATGCAAGACCTTGAGAGGATTTTGTTTATGAGTTTCTTGCTTTGTACACTCTCTTTTTTTAAGCTCCAATACACTGAATAGTTTTGCTCATGTCTCTTTCAAAAAGTTTCAAATCTTCCTTCCTCCAATTCCAAAGGTACACAAAGAGTATTGGTACCATCATTACCAAGAAGCAATCATGCATCAGGGATTTTCTCAAAGGTCAGAAGGCCTCTTGAGCACACCACCACCTTTCTTTCTGAGGCTTTGCACTCTTGTTCCATGGGGCTGTTTGTGATAGATTCCTGCTGTCCCATGAGAGGTCTGGGTTTGCCTACAAGGCACCATCACTGCAGCCTTACCAGCTCACTCTTCAGGTGTGCCACATATAGTGTAGGCAGTGTTTGAGAGAGGAAAAAAAAAAAAAAAACACAGAAGGAAAGGAAGGAAAGGCTGAAAGAGAAAGTGTGGAAGAGAAAGAAAAAAGATTGAGTGTACTGAACAGTTTCACATAGAAATCCTTTAATTTAATGAGTTTGGGAAGCACAAAGTTCAAATTCAGAGTTTGATTGCTATTATTACATTTTACCTTGGGTCACTTCAGAATTACTTGATGCTGGTGTGATTTGCCATGGTGTCTCAGAGGGGTGAGGAAGACTGTGCATCTCAGGAAATGCAGCTCAGCAGAATAGCCCTGGCCACCTGCTCAGCCACCAACTGTTCACACATTTTCCCCCCTATTTTTTTTTTTTTTTTTATTTAAACATATGGGCCAAAGGATATCAAAAGACATTTATCAGAACACTAAAGTAATAAACTAGAACAAGGTGTCGGTTTAAATAGAAAACATGGTGAAAAGATGTATTAAAAACAGTTGAAAAACATGCCCCTCTCAGGGCTGTCCTTGAAGGGTGAGTTTGTCCCTCCAGTATTATTTTCTAGTTGGGCAGCTTCCTGGGTTGAGCAGCACCAGAGGCACACAAAGTCTTCCCTCTCCTGCCACCTTGAGCCCCCAGCAATGGCTCTGCTCCTGGACCTACTCTTCCCTCACCTTCTCTGGCACTATCACAGCCTCCGCCACCTTCCTCATGCTGGGCACCTCCACCAGAGAGATGCTGATTCCTTCCCTCCACAGCAGCCATCCCAGATACAGTGCAGACCTGTAAGTGTTAGATATCTGAACTGGACTTCTTTGTTCTACAGAAATAATTGCATTCCTCGTAGTTTTGCAATTTTAATTCAGGGTGAAAATCAGAAAATATTGCAATTTTTAACCTGCTCGAAATTCCAGCCTTACCTATTTATAATTCAGAGTACGTGGCTGCTTTATCGCATACAGAAAGTATGCTGTAATATTTTAAACATTTAAAATCAAAATGTAGGTTATTTCAGAGACCTATTTTAAAAATATCTGTTTGCTTCAATCCATTTCTCTTACAGCAATCGTTATAAGAGCCTCACTAATTTAAAGTCAATTCAAGAGAGATACAAAGCAAAATGCTTTCAACAAAATAGATTTTTTTTTGTTATTTTAGAGACAAAAACATTATAAACACCACATCTAATACTCTTGATAAAATAAATTTATACATTAGGTTAAAGGTTTTTAGAAGTGTTAGCTGTGGTTGGCTACTTGCTTTTTTCACTATGAGTAATCAACATTTTCAAAAATTAGTCCTTTAATTGGACACCTGTAAACACTAGACATTCTTGTCCTCCTCTTCTTTTTCCTCTTTTTTTTTTTAGCCTTTTATTTTTTTTAAGGTGATAACAGTTTTATTCAAGGCATCTTTATACACCCAGCACTTCTAGGAGAGATCGAAGTGAACAAAAGCTGTGTGTTTACTGTAGTACCATGGATGCAACATTCCTATCTTGATATCGTATCAAAGACTTACAAGAGGTGGAGAAAACATTCTTGCAGATTTTAAGCAGGCAAACATTACTTTCTCTTGTAAATACCTAAAGAAAATCAGCACATGCCTAAACACTGTAAACTCCCTGGTTAGAGGAGGGTCCCCCCCGCTGCATTTGCTGGCAAGGGCCCCCAGTAATCCTCAAGCTGCCTCACACTGGAGCAACAGAAACCTCTAGGAGCTAGAGCAGGCTGAAGCTCAGCAATTTCCTAGTTTTAAATTTTAAGTAGAGAAATCAGCCTGAGGCCAACTGTGCTGCACTCCAGCTGATACCAGACCTGTGATGGCTTCAATTATTACTTTTTGGAGATGTAAAATTCACTTGCAGAGAACCTCCAGTTGTGTTAAAACCTTTTCTTTCTGTGTGAAAGTACAATCTATGCCTGCCCCATTCGACTAAAGCATTTCATGGCTACGCAAACAGCCTCCGTCCTAATGGGCACACTCAGCAATCCATAGTTTTAAACAGAGCCTGTGTGAAGTTGATGAAGCACAGCTTTTTTTTTTTTTTTTTTAATATTGATGCAAATGAAAATGCCCTTGCAGTTATATGCCATTATCCTCATCGCTTCCTCCTACCTGCCAAGTTGCTCACGTGGATGCTTCCTAATCTGCTTTGGAGTTTGGAGTTTATTGTAATCAAGTCAAAGTAAATTGGGTTAACAAAGACCTATCTATTAGATTCCTAAGTAAATCTGTTTGCTTTTGAACCTGGCAGCCAAAGAGCTCATGAGAGAACAGAAAGTTTAATATATAAAAGAGGGAAAAAATGTCAGGCAGCTAAGGAAATATAAAAGACCATAACCTCTCCATTTGGCATGGGCAGAAAATGTCTGTGTCAGGGGTGGATGCCATCAGCTCTCCCACAATGTCTCTTTACCTTGTCATTCCAAGAAGTTCAGTATGTGTTTGCAGGCAATACTTGTTATTCTCCCCTCCTTTTCATCCTCACACCACACTTCCTGGTGATACAGGTTTCTTGCACCTATATCCAGGTACTTCTGTGTACGTAATGAACAAAAGAGGCTAAGGGAAAGCAGAGATGCTCCTACAAATCTCAGATTCCTGGGGTTTGCAGTCCCTGAGTTCTCAATACCAACCCTCACGACTTGCTTGAACAAAGCTGGTAAAAACCACCCTAAACCTGGAAATAACAGTGCACAGAAGTTACAGCAACAGTCCAGCTGTTTCTTTTACTTGAAAAATTGCCCAATTATTTACTTGAAACTGTGCAAATTCTAGCATAGTCCTAGGCCTTTCTGGCATTCATCTGTCATGCTGTCTGTCATATGAAACCGCCCAGAATTAAAATCCACATCCCTTTAGCATCTCAGCAAAGAGTTGTCGGCCAAGGCTCTCGTTCTGATGGATGATACTAGTGACAGCTGCCAGAAAACACAGCTAAATTGCTCAACAGATACCTTGAAGGCGTATGCAGCAATACATATTACCTAAAAAGAACCAATATATATCTTTCTGTTCATCAGTTTGTACTTGTACACTTTATTCTTTAATCCCAGCCTCCTAAATCCAATTTCTCTGGAGTTACTTATTCAGACATCACCGGTATGATTAATAAAAACAGAACTGGAATTGACAATGGCTAGATTAAAGTGCCAAGCCCAACCATCAGAAACTATAAATTGGAATAGATCTATTGACAGAAGCATGCCAAGGCTTTGGTCACTCTTCTTTATACAGCCATTATTTTGTTATCATGTATCTACCAATACCTCATAAGCCTGACTAGTGAGTGACACAAGCCTTTTTTTTTTTTTTTTTAATTGAGTTGATTCAGATGTCTTAATTCACCACCTCCCCACCCACCCCCCCAGTTAGCCAGCTGGATGCACTTAACTCGTCTTGAAATTAATTTGTCCTTAATTTTTAAAGTAGATCCAGCTTGTGAAAAGCATAAATGGATCTGTGAATGTTTCAGCCAAGGGTTCCTGTATCCAGAGACGGCTTCTCAGGGGTATGTGGGTTTGGGAGGTACAGCTTCCAGTTCCCTGGGGATTTCTATTTGTCATTATTTGACCAGACTGGTTATTTATTTTCATTGCATTTGGCTCATTTTGAATGAAATTATTCTGACTAGATTTTTTTTTCCTTTTTTAATAATTCGTTCTATGAAGACATTATTTTCTGCAAAAGTTGGTTAAAAAAATAAACTCAGTGCCTCTTTCTCAAAATTCAAGCTTACCATCAACAACCTTCAGCTCTGCATAGGCTTCCAAGAACTGACAATCCAGGAAAAAAAAAAGAAAAAACATGGAAGAAAACAGTATTAAAAAAAATAGTAGTAGAAACACAGGGTTGAAATAGCAAAGGTCAGCAGAAAAGGAGCACGGGTCTCCTGACTCCTAGTCTGGTGCCCGCTGCTGGCCAGCAATGGCTCTAATTAGCAGTGTAGATATCCACTTTATCCATGTCAGTGATATTTACCTACTTAAAGCTGTGACCACAGAGAGTCACATTGAAAATCCAGGTTGTTATTTTATAATTAGCATAGTATATATACATACAGGACAAGGCTGTCTCAGCAATAGATTTAATTCGGCAGCTGAGCCTTGGTAGTCAGGGTATGTTTTACATGTAAATACTCTAAAGCTGTTTATTTAGTCCCTGATAATTTTAGCAGTGAAGAAGCTGACCTCACACTTGTTTCATGGTACTGCTGTACTTCCAACAGGTTCTGCTTTTTCTTGTTTATCAACATATTTGCTGTCAATTAATTTAAGTGTCTTTTTTTTCCCTTCCAGTTCTATGAATAAACCAGAAATAATATACTTGCAGTCAATGCAGTATATACATCCAAAATTACTTCCATCTCTTAAGGTTTCTGACAAAAATATGGAGGTATTAAAAAATGCAAAACCATTTCAACATAAACTGTGCCATTTCATATTCATACAGAAGTACTCATATAACTATCTTTTTTTTTTCCCTTCCAGATAAAATATCATTTAATGGATTTCTATTTCTGTTATTTAAATAACCACAGAGCAATCAGACAAAATAATACTGTTACTGCTGTAAACACTTTACAGACAATAACAAAAATAACATTTAGGTATTCATTTTCTGAGAAAACATACAAAAGATGTATTTCTCCCCAAGAAAAATTCCCTAAAAGATATTCAAAGAAACAAATGATTCAGAGGAAACAGTACAGATTTGGTGCAATTCTTTTTTTTTTTTTTTTTTTTTTTGGAATCCCAGCTCCACAATTTTGCATGCAAATGTACACGTTTGCCACATGCAGTCACAACGCTGTAGTCTATAGCTATCATAAAGCAATGCTTTCATAACGCTTGCATACCCCACAGCCCTTTTACCTTCTAGGACAGCCATTGCAAAAGAGTTAGGTTCAGCTAGCCCTTAACCTGGTCAAGTTGCCATAGACCAGCTATGAGTGGAAAACATTGTAGGGAGCACCCCCTTCTTGTTCAAAGCCTCTATGGATTGCCACAAGATGGTATTGGTTCCTAGCAGATGAAGCTCAAAAGTGTTAAGCACCTACCTATGTGGTGTTGATATGCAGAAAAAGGAAAGTAAGAGGAATAGGAGTACAAAATCAGATAGAGGAGAGGAAGTAGCTGCTTGCATAAATGCCTGAACACAGCACACCAGAAAGCAGTATCCAGGAAGGAAGGAAGCAAGGACAAGAAGACAACAACTGAAAGGTCTGAATGCCAACCTAGGAAGTGCAGAGGGCAAAAGTGAAACACAAGAGTTGGTGGTGCAAATGTAAAAACCATCTGTCAGAGAAATAAATGAAACCACAGTAAGAAGTGATATTTCTGGACTCAAAGGTGTGCACTCGCCAGGAACGTTAGGAATTGTGGTTTAACCCTGACCAGGCAGCTCAGCATCACCCAGCTGCTCGCTCACTCTCCCACACTGGGGTTGGGGTGAGAACTGGAAAGCTAAACGTGAGAAAACTCACGGGGTGAGATGGCAGCAAAAGCTGTGCTCACAAGCAAAGCACAGCAAGCAATTCATTCACTGCTTCCCATTGGCAGGCAGATGTGCAACCATTTCCAGGAAAGCAGGGCCCAGCACACTAACAATTACTGGGACAACAGACGTCATCATTGCAAATGTCCCCCTAATACTAAACTGGTTTAGGACTAAATCTATCAGTGTAACAGTGGTTTGTAGGAAGGACTTATTCTTGGTCTGCACACTTGGTTACAGACACACACGAAGATCTCTGCCAACAATACTCCTACAAGAGAGAAAAGGTACTGTGAATTATGCCATATTGAGAGTCTATACATAGGACAATTTGGACTGTATACCCCAACAGCATAACACCACGCTGGAAGACTAAACTTTGCCCTTACTTTTTTTTAATCACTAAAACATTTTTGCTGCTTCAAACTTTGGGACTCTACACTAACTCACATTTCTTTCTGACTAAATTAAAGCATAGGCTTTTGACAAATTAATATCCATCAGTGATTTTGGAAAAATAATAAGAAAATATTACAAAGTGATGGGACTAAATTTGAAAAAAGTTACAGCTTTTACAGTACCAAAGCAATAAAATAGTGGAAAAAAAAGATAACTGTTGTGACGTGGACTCAGTTGCTTTGCAAAATTTATATTTTACATCACCATTTCATAAAACACTTATAAATATTAAAAGATGCATATGATATTTTTCAGCAGCTTGTTTTAGAAATTGCGTAGCTTAACATTTATTGTTTGAATGTGAAATTGTGGGCTTCAAAAATAGTTTAGCTTGGCTTTTATTTCTTTCTAGGAAAGGCCAAAAACTTACTCTAATATTTGATTTTTATTTCCTTCACATAGAATATTCATAAACATACAGTGCGTTTCTGCATCGAAACAAGGGGTACTGGTGTTTACGCCGGGGTATACATATGCATAGAGGAACAAAGCAGTAATTTGCCTGGGTAATTTTCAAGTGAGAAAAAGTAAAGCCATTTCTTATAATAATTTAGCTCCTTTAAATTAGTTGGTAGGTTAAAACAATAAATTAATAAAAAGTAGATCCTTAATTCTTTAATAAATTTATTGACAATCAAATGGAACTAAACAGCTGGGTGTAAGTTTGGGTTCTCCTCAAATTAGTCCATGAAAGACAGATTAAACAGCCCTGGAAGAAAAGTTGCAGCATTATGAATATGATCATTAGCTTTTTTTTTTTTTAAACCTAGCTATGTAGCAGGAATATAAAAAATTAACAGAAGGTACATTTTGATGTTTAAAATTATTGAAAATTGAGCACCAACATATGTTCTGCAGCCTTCGTCTCCCCCAAGCTATTATCTTTAATTGTACGTAGACTGTTCTGCTGTTCTCTTATAAAACAATTTACACATTTTCATTTCAAATTATGGTAGACTGGAATAAACTCCTTGTTCAACATTGTTATGCATATTGCTGTTGCAGATATAAAACTTTTGGTTGTAAGGCTTAAGAATTCTTTTGACAAAATAAATGTTCCTGGCCATGTCTGGATTTGGCTTACAGTCATATTACACGACTACTAAAAGCAGTGGTTTTGTGTGTGTGTGTTTTTTGTTTTGTTTGTTTTTAATACTTCAGGAGCTCACAACTCAAGCCTACACTCAAAGTCAACAGGAAAGGGAAATGTTAAACTAGTTATCAAAGAAAAGAACTGAGTACAACACAAGACCAAGGTGAAATCTCAGCCTCTGAGTTCAGTGACAAAACACAGTGAGGTCCAGGGAGGACTCCTGACTTGTTTTATACCACTTGAGCACATGGACACACTTCCTAAGACTCTTCTCTAATGCCCTGCTGGAAAGACAATTAAATGCACCAGACAGCGATCTAATTACATATTTCAAAGATAGAACCCTGCATAAAGGAATGTTTACATTCTTCAACACGATGTGAGGAAACTGAAATTAATTTCCTTAGCCAGGGAGTCTGACTATAGAAGCATGAAATGTAGCTTAAGCAGCTCAAAAAGAGAGACTAATTTTCCCCAGTAGCAGCTATTCCTACCTGTAGGGTTGAAATCTCTGTTGGAAGCCCAGAGCCAGGTTATGCTACATTTAGCATTGCTGCATGGAGACACTTCAGGTAGGTTTGGAAGTGAACAAGCTAGCTCAATACTTTACTGCAACTATTTTTGTTACCTAATCCAAAAGGGGTAGAGTACCTTACCCCAGGTGGACACAGCTTTAGCACCCAAGCACCTGCTCCACATGGTGATAGACGTTTTCTGTAGAAAGCTCTACTTCTGTACTTAGGTCAGGACTTTTCAGATGGGACTGAGACTAATTTTTAGTGTCATTGAAAAGGAGATGGAGAAACCCAGAAATAGAAGCCAGTATCTAGATCAGCCCGTTGTCACGAAGTCAGATCATCTATTCCCAAGTCTTCGCTGACAGATGTTTGTCAAGAGCCTTCTTAAAAACCCACGATGAGGGAGCCTTCACAGCATCCCCAGGCAATCTATTACTTAGTGCATGACATCTGAAAACAAGCTCAAAGGTACAGAATGTAAATTAAAAATCTGCTGAGAAACCTCAAACAAGTGCTTTGGGGAAATCCCAGTCTGCTTTAACACTCGGAGAATACTGTTTCTTGTTCATAAAATCTGTACGTTTCATGTACATAAACTATACAAAAAAGTAATATGCCAAGTACAATTAACTGGAATTGCAGATTAATCACGTCTAGTCCTGAGTTGCCTATACTATCTGGTCTACATAGACAAAAGGACTACCTTTGTCCCCAGGAAATCATACTCAATGTATAGAAGAGGCAGCCCACTGGCAGACTGATCTAGAAATACAAAAGGTGTAAGACAGCTCTGGTGAGCAGATAGGCAGCATTTGGGATTTGAAACTTTCATGAAGTTTCTGTAAGCTTTTAATGGAAACATGGAACTGAAGGGGGAGAGATAACTTTGCACTTATTTGAAGATAACTCCCTTTAGCTACAAGAGGCATCAGAAAAGGCAGAAAGATTGTTTTAATGTGAATCCAGCAATACAGAAAGTTGATGGCATGGACTGGTTGAAAGCCAGACAACTGGCTTCCCTGTAATGAATAGGAGATTACTTAAGAAATGATAGAGCAGTCGTAAGAAAATGGGAATGGACTCAGCAGCTTAGAAATTGATGGCTAGCAGCTTCTGTTTGATTAGATTAACAGAAAGAGAACCACAGAGAAATGCCTACAGAGAACTTAAAAATGAAGTAGTACCAGAAACAAATCTTCACAATATTTTGCTGAGAGATTTGGAGGGGCAGGGCAGAGAACTAGGAAAGATTACATTTGTCGGGGTTGGGCAGAAGAATGCTTTAAGTGATATAAGTACAAAAAAGGCTAGATGAAAATTTCAACTGTATACTTTGATATAAAGTGCATGATTTAGTTCCGTTATTCAGAAAAAATCTGCAAAACTACGTTGGAAACACAAACAGGTCTGACCTGAGGTTATCACTTGCAGAAGACTCGTATTATGAGAGGGATATTTTCTGCAGCAATTAGGACAACAGATAGTAAGAAGAGTTTTGAGAATCAAGATTAAAAGCTCCATCTATCAATCGTGTGTTGCAATCATAAAGCAAAGGAAGATATCTGAGGCACAGTACAAGATTTTAATGTGGGGAAAAAAAATGATCTAGATTTTAGCTGTAGATTTGTGAGGGGAAAAGTTGGTGTTTGCTGATGAGGCTTATAGGTGGGAACTTAAAGAATAAAAACTTTTATTAGCTTTAGTGTGTGGTATTTTTGGATTTTGCAATGCCAAAGCTTCCTGTTAGGAGATGTACAAAGACACTGCTTTGGATCATTATTATATTCACACAGTGTAATTACAGTTATTAGCAAAGAGCAAAGTAACTTTTTGAAGTTTCATCAGCCTTCAAGATGTGCTGATTTCCGGGTCCATTTACAAGAACATGTTGCTGGCAAAAGCTGCCTTTTCAGCTCGTTACTCCAGAAAATATTGAAGGTACACTTAGACGAATACATTTTGTGATGATATTAGGTAAAAGTTGATATGACAATGGGCCTTTTAATTCCAACTCACAAGAAACTAGCGGAAATTGTGGTGATATGAAAAGGTGATATTATTAAAGCATTGATACTGTATTTCTCTAACATTATTGAAGCAATTTAGTCAGTATGCAAAGAAGAACTCAAAGCTTATGCTGAGGAAGTTCGCAGTAGGTATTTCCATAGCAAGAAAATATAAATAAGAGGCTTCAATTCCTTGAAGCCTGGAAAAAATGTGCAGTGATAAATAATTTTGGTCCCTTCATAAAACAAGAAATTAATTCTCTGATGGAGAGATGCGCTGGTGAGCATTTCTCCTGAAGTCTTAAAAACTGACCCATAAAAATTAGGCTTTACTACTACTATTAAGCATTGTCTGTTGAAATAGCAACACCTTTACATCATGAAACAGAAAATAAGTGTCCTCACCCATCTGTATTTCATGGGGTTACGACCACAACCTGTTAAGTCAATGCAGAAGTGGTACAGAGCATACATTGGCTGTCTCCTCAGCTCCTGGTTTTGGCGTTACCTGGATGTAAAGAGTTGCTTATAGTGGGAAGCTGCATTACTACTCCATGGATAGGCTCCTTGTAGAACTGTGCCTTCATAAAAGAAGCACTTTGAGAAATGTAGGAAGACTGAAATTTAAATCTCATTCTTCACTACAAACTATCACAACAAATCCAGAGTATCCTCTACCCTGGTCCCTGGAATATAGGGAATTATCTTGTTTAAAAAGGGAAAATTATTACAGTGCTCCCTTCCAGCTTCCTGTTGTATCTGTCATCAACACCAGCAACTTTAAACCCTATATTTCAAAAAATATATTGATACAGAGAAAAGAATTGAGAAATAATTGATAAATTGAGAAAAAGGGTAACATTCTTCAGATGTGCTGTCAGATAGCCATCATTTATGCATATATCAGTGCATTTTGTCTCGGGGAGTAATTTAAGTAGAGGACAAATAATGAAGAAATTTCATTGTGAAACACTGAAGTAGGCTTTTGTGAAACATACTGAAATAGAAATATGAAGTAGAAATAGAAATACAGAATGAGCAGTCACCATCTACATAAGTTTTGTTAAGCATTGTATAAATTATGCAGATTTAACAGCAGTGTATAGCTTGGTGGTTGCTAGGAGGAATATTCAATACCCCTAAACTGGCCACATTTGGTGAAACTTCCTAGAAATTAGATCATGCTGCAAGGATGTTAAAGAAGTGAGCTGTAGAATTCCTAAGGAAACACAATTGATTTGTCTGCATCTATTAGATCACATCTTTGATTACAAAGGAAAGTTTTCCATAAATCCAGAATTTACTGCTGACAATGAAATTTGCTGAAAAATATTCAACGTACTTCTTCAAAAAGTGTTTGCAAGGTTATTTTGTCTCTTTAAGAACAATGGTTAACAGCATACAATTACTCCCCAATCTACACTGCTTCTTAAACCCTTTTTTGAAGATACTGATGAAGAAAAGCTAGATTCTTTCTTCCCTTTATGATGGCTAGTCCCTGCCTCAAGCCTAAGTGAGCACATTTGACATGGGTATTGCTAAGAGAGAAAGGGAATGCTGCTGGGCCCTGGTTTTCTGCCCACTTATCCCACCAAAAAGGTCTGCAGCTTATCCTCCCATACAGGTGCTGAGTAACAATGACAAGGCTTTTTGTTTTCCCTCAGTTCCACAAGAGCTATAGATCTGGTTGGTATGCAGCTCCAGACTTGATTCATAGAGCTGGAAAAAGTTAGTCTTTTATAATGATGACATTTCTGCTGGTTGGCTAAAACAATACCTTTTCACATGAAAATATTGGAAAAAAAAATTCGTGAGAAAAGTATCGAGTATCTTTCTAGAGAAAATCTTGAAAAAAGTATCTTAAATTTAAGTTACTGAAATTAAGTATTTTTTATTCATAGCTTTTGATGGGGCCCAGACAGGAGCATGCTTAACAGTTAACCAGAAGAGATTTTTTTCTTCTACAAGTTAAAAATGAAATAGGGAGTGTTATGATATCCCCCTTTCCACGATGGGAAACAACGGGCTCCTTGTTCTCCAGCCAACATTTGATTCCTCCCACATTCTTCTAATCCACTGGAGTTTATTTGCAGGGAATGGCAGGTTTATTCCATGGCATTTGGAATTTAACATGTTATTAACTGGCAAAATTGGCACATTGTATAAGGCACAGAAGCAATTAAGAAAACTGTTAATGATTGCTGAGATAGTAGTGAGATTTACCCCTACTTCATTTTTGTCTCATCAAGATAAGATGAGCTTTGTTTTATAGTGTCCATTTGTTATTTTGGCTTCTATGTGTTATTTGCATGCTTCTGTATGGCATGTCTACTACCTTGACCTTCTGCTTAATATACTACATAGAAAGTTTTACAAACCATATTTCAAAGAATAACTTTCCACTATGAGAATGATGCTTCCAGTTGTCAGTGACACACTTGAAATCAATTATCACTCACTAATAAAAAAGAAGTAAAGCAGTAAAAAGTAAGACAAAAGAACAGCAAAAAAAAACATACTCCAAAGAAAGCTTTGACAGCAGGAGACAAAAGTAGCAGAGCTCCATGACATTTGCTTGGGACTTCAGTATCACTTTTGGCTAAATGGAAGGAATCCAGATAACAAGGTGAACAGAGGCAACCTAAAATCCTGAAGTGAATTAGGTAAGATTAAGTTAGATGGCTCCAAATAATTTCTAATAAAAATCAAAGGGGAATCATATCAATGATTCTTTTTGCAAAGAAATGGAAAACTTATCAGGTGTATTTTTTTTTAATGAAGAAAAGTAGCCTGTCAAATTGTTCTAGTACCCTAAACTTTACCCGTAAATTTAAATTGTGTTGTCTAAGGTATTCAAGCACTACTGAGAAGAACACAGGATTTAGGCATGGATAGCCCCAGTCCTTTCAATGGGTCTTAAAGGCGTGCTTGGCTTAGATATCTGCTTGGCTTACAGCCCTAATGACTTAGTTAAACAATTCATTGCGGAGGCAGTTCAGAAAAGGGCAAAAACAGGTATTAAACTTTGGATTTAAATAAATTAAGGTCAAAGGCAGTGCTTAAAATCTTCAGTATAGAGCCATGGGAAATGCAAGGTCAGTCAATTAAGCATGTGGATATGTCCACATTTCCTTTTGAGGGTCACCCCAGACACCTATAGCCCAGAGCTTTTAGAGGCTCATGCCAAGGCCATTGCAGGTACAGCCGGGGCTGCGTGTGCCAGGACAGCCCAAACCCATTTGCTCAGGTAGGCTGCTCAGCGAAGCAGGCGTTCAGATGGGGAAGAAGCAGAGCATGGAGCACACAACGCTCCCTGGAGCACTGGAGGCACATTCACCAAGGCACATTTATAATAAGCCAGATGGACACATGTTATAGACAATATGGCATGGAAGTCACACTCAACCATCATCAGTTGCTAACTTACCTAACTGAGTAACTAACTACCCTACACCTCCAACAGATGTAAATATTTTTCCCACTTCCCCCATTTATGCAGCTTTTACTGGTCTCTATTTTTTCCTTTTATATAATATTGTGTTTTAAAAAAATAGTTCTCTTACCAAACACACACACACAGAAGGTAAACCCTATGGGCATTTTGGTAATAAAATTAAAATGAATCTAAATAGAACTTAATTCTCCAAAATCAGTTTTGTTCCACTGCATTTAGCAGTGTGAAATAAAAGAAACCATGGATCTAACGGAAAAAAAAAAAAAAAAAAAGCTAAATTTCCATTGAAATGGAAGCAAACCAGCTTCAGGGACATTAAAAATCACCTTTTATTGTCATTAAATAGCAAACATTTGATAGAGTGGCTTGGGGAATAACACAAGTTATTTGACATACAAATCATAAGTTAAAACATGCATGGCCTGCTGTGAGGAACATGATAAAATCCTTTTCAGTGTCTGTCAGAATGGAGCTGTCTATAAACAAGCAATAATTTGTTTCAAATATTGTGTGCTGGATCATTAAGTGGGGAAAAAAGGCAACAAAAACAACTAAAAAGTTCTTAAATCATACATGAGTGTTTGTGAACAAAGACATATTTCTGGCATTATGGAATGCACCCAGGATGTGAGTCTGAAGGAAACCACACATTATGTACGTGAGAGGACAGGAAAGCCATAGGAGCAGACGCAAGCTGTTGTCACGCTTCAGTCAGCTGGGACTTTCCAACAATTCATTCTACCTATGCTTCAGGACTTCGCCAAAAAGCTTTTCACTCTTTCATCTCAGCAAGAGTACAGGCAGCTGTATTTTGATGCATGCTCTGAATAGATGTATTAGATTCATCTTTGTGGTGTGGTCCTGGGTAAGCATTAACTGAGAGGTTTTAGGAAGGAAAAGGGAAAGCTGTACTGAAAACCAGTTGCCAATAACTCAGTGTCAGGGTTGTCACCCAGCGGTGAACATATGGCTGCAGAAGCACACTTTCCTGTGTCCTAGATGAACTGGTGGGGATTCCTTCTTGCTGGGGCTTACCTGAGACATCCTCTCAGTGGGGGCTGGACCGCACTCTATCAAGCAAAAGATCTTCCTTAAACTATATCCATACACCTGTATAAATTTTATCAAGTATAATAATCTTGTACTTAATCAAGTACCATAATCTTGGACCCCTAAAATAGATTCTACGTGGACCATTAAAAACATTTTTATTCTTTCAGGTGGATTTTTCATGATCCTGGACAGCCATTTGTGTTTTGGTGCCAGTACTACCCACCCACTCCAGATGTTTCAAGCCTGATCCAAAACTACTGACATCAGGAGAAACATCCCCTTGAATCCACAGATTTTTGGATCTGGTCTTTCCTGTTCGTCATTTTTCTGTGTAAAAACATCAGTACTTTACTCTTCCTGAAGATATTGACCCTTTTTTGGCTTTTCACCCAAAACATTGTTCCTTTATGAACCCATCTTAGAGGAAGAGCTATTAATTTTCCTGCAGGATACATAACACATTTTGCAGATGAATGTCATTGTGTAAAGAAGCCTTCAGCTTTAGATAAGCAATAATGCATTCCAGCAGGATGATTTACAAGAAGAGTTTTCATTTTTCACTTTTCTGCTGGTCTAGCCCATGAAAGGCTTGGCTATGATGCCTGCCAACTCCCCTTCACAGGATGAAGTACAAGAGCAAGGATTCTCTGTGTTCGGCTTCATAGAACAGAAATGCTCATTTATAGGAAGAGTTGCTTGTGTTCCCCTTTTTCCACCCACCCCCCCCAAATTTCCTACATGCTCTGAAGTAGGAGACTTGCAGCCTGCGAACTTCTTTTTCCGAGTATTAAGATTTAAGATACCACAAACTGAGGTTTATGACAAATTATGGAACAGCAAGGCTGTGCAGCTCTTTTCTGTGCCTCTTAAGAGCCCCACAGGAGGTCACTGAGATCATACCCTACAGCCTCGGCATCATCTCCCTTCATTTACATTTTATCTAATTTTCTCTCGTCTGTCTTGGTACTTATCACCATAATTGCCTCGCAATGAGTTTTGACAACTACTGCGAAGGCGGGGGAATACAGGCAGGAGAGCAGCTGCCACAGGCCTAAAATCTCAGAGGCTGCCACGATGAAATATTATGTGAACGACAGCAGGAACCCTCAAGTTTGCAGTGGAGAACCCCAAACCAGCAGGTGGTTTTTCTGTCAAACTGCTTTTTTTCCCCCACGCCGGGGTTGTTTGTCATCCCCCATTATTTATATTCAGCTTGATGCGCAGTACAGAATTACAGTTCAAATTTGCCTGCTGGAAAGTTAAGGCATGTGGTCTGCGACATCTTCCTGGGGAAACAGTGGAATTAAATGAAAAGTGATGCAAGCCTTTTAATAGCATTTAATTGGTAATTGGATGCTTTAGGAGTAAACAACTGTTAAATAATATTGATGAAAGGTCTGTCAAAAGATGAATACATTGTCTGGTAAGCAACTGTGTGGGCAAATATTTCAATTGCTCCAGTCTAGCCAGACAGTGTCTGAGTAATTCCTGAACCTGGTCTTTTAAATTGAGCTGGGCTGGCTTCCAGACAAGAGCAAATCTATCCTCTGGGCTGTATGGCTAAAGACCTCAGTGCAGAGCTATGATCGTTGTTCCTTCTGTGATTTCCCATTCTTTCAATTCCTGACATTTTATATTACAACATTGCTTTTGTTACTATTGCTTTAATCCCCTAGACACTGCTAGGTTTAAAAAAGTGGTCCAAATAACTAAACTACTGTACAAGGGTTTGCTTCATCATTACAGGTTAGGACTCTAGTTCTCTAAAGACTCATATGTATGGGATAAGTCTTTACGGGAGTTGGGAGATTTTCTTCAAGCATTTGCAGGATTTAGACATAGAAAATTTAACTGAAATTTTACTTTGCTGGTAAATTGGAATAGTTGTGATGATCTGCACACTGAATTGAAATAAAAAGAGGGGAAAAGCTTCCATAACAATCCCTTTTGATTCCAAAGTTTGTTACAGGTATTGCCACACCGTGTGTGGACTTAGGCTGCATGTACAAAAAAGTCCCGCTAGTTCAACCTCAGCAAGAACAAGACATCGTGTATCTACTGAGAATATTTAAGTAGACTTGATCATACAGTCTTTGTAAAAAAGATATATCCTAAAGCTGAAAAAATGTTAATAATGGTTATACAAGTATGAGCAGTGTCATTTCAAAGAATCTACATTGATGATTATCTTTGCACTATTAAAACCAAATACTCCATCCTACTCCCAGGTTATGAACCGTAACTGAATAAAGCAAAACATAACTCCTGAACCTCACTCATCACTCTTTATACATGGAGGCCAGCTATGACTATTGTGCACATGGTGATGATACTTGAAACTTAAAGGAGTTATGCCTTGAAATGCATCAAACATTCTAAAACAACAGATTTTGAAATAAAAAGGGCAGTAAGAATGTTGTAGCAACCATTCACTTTCACCACCTAAACCAGCATATGATTTGAATAAATTCCACATTGCAATTTAAAAATATTTAATATTGCTGCCAGTAGTTTTTGGCAGATGTTTAAGATGAAGAAAACTTTTATACACTCACATTCTCTTAAAGTAATAATGCTTTTTTCTTGACAAAATTACCAGAGTTAGTAAATGAGAATATAAGAATAAACACATGCTTAGTCCAGGTCCCTAAATGTATGTATCCTTCAGAAGTGTTGCATGACCCGAATGGTTTAGCCTTCACTCTTAGTAATGCTTTAGATGCTTAGAGCTCCACATGCCACAGAATTTTAATAAGAGTTCATTGGCTAAAAGAAAAAAAAAAGTACAAGGTATTCTAATATTTCCTTTATCACAGAGGTAGCTCTACATTGTAGCAACATGCCAGCAAGACAGCATCCAGCTGGGGTGCAAACTGATCTTTCCTTCCCCTTATTTCCAAGATTGGAATTAATCCCTGCATTAGATACTGACAGAATTTGTTTTAGGGATTAAATTTGCTCAAAGCCTTTGTTCATAGGAAATGCAGCATGTGATACACAGATGACTAAGCATTATCATAAGCTAATAAAAAGACAGAGATAAGGACCAAATCGGTAGAAACAAAATTTCAAAGGTAAAATATTCCCTTTGCCTGCAAGTTTTTTCCTTCTCTCTTGAACCCTGTTTTACTTTTGGATTCAAACTCATTTCTTCACTATGTTATTTTATGGAGTCGATGAAAACCTGATAACCCCCTTTTGCTAAGGAGGCAGAAGAACTAATTGCTTTTTGTTCACTATCTTGGCTGATGGGTGAGAAGCTAAAACCCAATTTATCCAGTAATTGCTACGTTCATGAAAAACAGCATCAAAGCCTCGATGCGTTTTACTGTTGTCTCTTGGGAAGGCTCATGTCTAATTCTTATGCTGATATGGCTCATAATATAGTCCTCTGACTCTTCTATTTGCTCTTGCAATTACAAGGTTTCTTATTCCATTGTGCATATTCCTCTGAACTAAGATTAGCTTAACTGAGCTTCCTTTGAAAACTTGCCTACCCATCAAATGCATCAGGCCTAATGCATTCTGTAGCCACGCAAAATCAATGAACAGCACAATTTTCTGCTTCCTGCAATGATCAATAGGATTCACATAATGGGTGGAAAATTTTTAATCATGACAGCCCAGCATCTAGCAGGCATAAATCTTCCCTGCATTATAACCTCTCCATTTCCCACTAGTACAAATTTGCAGGTATTGAATAATATTTATGTAGCAGATACATTATGAAAAGCAATACAATTAGAACTTCACACTTCAGTGATGATGGGTTGAGACCCCAGAGGCTTGTTTCCCAGACAATGTACTGGCTTCCGTATTCCAAATACAAAATCCTTTCTTCCTCCAGGAATGCCTTTTGCAGAATCTATACTTCCTCTGGATCAGATCTGACAAAGCTCAGGAAAATGTTACTTCAGACAGACCATAGCTAAATAAGCACATTTAAATGAGTACGTCTGGTGGATCCTGCTCTCCCACCTCTGCCCTGGCTCATTTTGTGGAGTTGTAAGGTCTTGCACCAGGCCTTCCTCCTCTCAAACACCACGATGGAAGAGAAGGTGCCCTCTGACAGGGCAACCTGAGGCACATCAACATTATTTTAGAAGTGCACAGTTGTTTACCACAGGTATTTCAGAGGGCACACGTCCTCTGAAACAAGAAGAGCTGCTACAAGAGGAGTAACTCCCTTTTTCTGTCTCTCTTCCATGAGAGTTCAGAAATAGTAGAAGAGAGAAGTGTAATCCAAATTGTTTCTGCTGATTCTGTCTATATTCAGAATTGCTCTTATCACTTATAGAGAGAAAATAATTTCCCAGTTAACAAAAACAGTTAAAGATCCATGAAGATCAGTAGGGCAACCTCTAAAGGAACATCACTCCACCCAAGTTTTCAGTCTAACTGTGGACAAGATTTTGAAGAATAAATTGGGGGTTTTGATGTCTCAGATTTTGAAAGGATCTTTTAAATGACAGTTTTGGAAAGCTTGGAGTACCTGCTTAATGCTTTGTTAAAGCCCAGTGCAATGCTCGCTGCTTCTGAAGTTACTCTGCATAGCGGAATGCTAACAGGAATCACCTCATTCTGAATTCACAGCCACCCTCCTGCTGCCTTAGGGCTTGGGTCAAATGCTGAAAGGAAGCCTGAGCTTCCTAAAATGAGCGTAGGACAGACTTGCCAGGTCAAATTGAGTGTCTTTTCCACAGTTTTTATCTGTTTTTAATTGAAAGAAGATCACACCTTCAATATGTCTTCCAGAAATTAGCAAAAGAGAGAGAGCTCAGTTATTCCACACTCTAAAATATACCAAATTAACATAGCAGAATGAAGCTCTGGAATAGCGTAATAGTCCAGATACTCTGTATTATTAGTCAGTGAATTTTAATCATGAAAAGAAATTTGGGCATCTTAAAATGTAATTAGACATTAAAATGAGGAATTTGTAGGTTTGACCAGCTTGCTTTCATCTTTGTAAAACAGATATTTCTAGTACTTCCAACTGAAAATATTTCTAGATTTTTTTTTTTTCTATTTTAATTTGGTTTATTCTTCACAAGACAGTTTACATTTGTTAGAAACGTTAAAAGATGTTCTCAGGCCTGAAGGAGTACTGTTGGTCAACTAGATACCAGAAAGTAGTGCAGCAAACCTGGCTTTCCCATCATAATTGGGATTATATATTGATGTAATCCCATCCCTAACGCTATTTTAGTCTTCTGTAGTGTTCTTACGGATCTGAATATTTAACAGAGCAGTGTCAGATCAAATATGGCAAACCCTGGAGAAGAAACCACTCTTCAAAGAAACTTTGACATGCAATTTTGTAGTTTTTAACCTAATATATTCTGTGCAAGAAACGGGAAATGATTTGGCATAAGAAACTCAGCAGGAATATCGAGTTTGAGTATTGATGCAAAATTGTCCCAAAGTAGTGTGTGATGCAGTGAGCATTTCTTTAACTTAATGCTTTTTCAGAAGCTCATCACTACAAAACCTAACTGCTGTGTAAATACAAAGGAAGACTTACACGCCTAAGAAAAGTTTAAGGATGAGCAGGAGCCTCCCTGTGTCAGGGTATACGAGTGCTTTTTGTTGCTCTGAGTCTACAAATCTCAGGATCTGGTTTTAAATGGGGAAGAGAAGGTCTGTGGTGCAAAAGCTTAAAGGAATCAAATGGCAGCTGGCATGCAGGTGCCTGAGATACAACCACCCCTTTTCCTGGCTCATACCTCACAGGCACTGCTGCCAAACAAGAACAAGACCCTGTTAGACTACAGCTGTATGTCTTTATTGATATATTCTAGGAATGGATTCTATTTTCATCATCTGCCATTATGTTACACTCGCAACCCTATACATGGCTTTAATGCTGAGCCCTTTTTTGTCCTTGCCAGACTCTCAGAGAACATCTTTCCAGCTCCTTATGCTCAGTAAATCAGCATGATTTGCTATGCCTTTGATCTTAGTGGAGAGTGGGTTTCACTGGGCACAAACACAAGTGCTAGCCAAATGTGAACCACTGAAGAGTCTGGTAAATAACATTCAAAAAGTCAATGAACTGTGTCACTGCTCAATTCTGTGAAAAAAATACAGAGTTGCAAAAATTTCAGACTATTCTTTAATAATCATTGAAATACGACTGGAAAAGCAAAGGGTATGTGATAAGCACTTCATTACTACACTGTCACAACTGCAACTGCCTACATATTTGCAGAGGTTTAGAAAGAAGATTCCTTTTCCTTATTTTTATAAGAATTTTCTAAAGGAGAAAGTATTAATTTGCAACTTGCAGTGAAGACACATGAATGTAATCACTCAATACAGATAGAGGATTATAGCATGAGTCCATCAAATATCTACAGAGAGCATAAGGCTATTCTTCCTATTTTTAACATTAATATATGGAAAGAGACAAATTCAGTGTAAAATTCTTAGTGAATCTATCATTAGGAAGCTAATCAAATAAAACATTTAGTTGGGGGTTCTGCTGTTACTTCTCAGTTTCTGCTGGAATCTATACTGAGAAATGAAAAGCCTCACAGGCTCATTAATCACAACATCAAATCACAACTTCACAACCTCAGAGTCCTTCCCACAAGCAAAGACGCATGCTTCCTGGCCAATAGTCTGTCTGAAACTGATAAAACAGTGCTAACTGTAGGCAGATAGTACAGAAAACTATTTGAGCCATGTGCCCAGACCAGATACAGTTGAGTTACACAGCCGAGGGATTCCATAAGCAATTAAACATAATTTATAAATGATGTAATTAAATTATATTCATATGCACTGTATTGACTGCGTGCCAATAGATGTTTACACTATGATATATCCTTTCTATAGATTAGGAAGATATATTTTGAGTTTTGCACTCGGCCTGTAAGAATGTGTGGTCAGTTAGACTTAACCTACAGGAAGGTCACAGGGTGCTGCGACTTCACAAAAACTTCACAAAAAATAGCATCTAATGATTTTCCCTCCTTTGGTTAATGTTTCAATTTTGTTTTCTTTATTATGAGATATCACATTGAGCTTCTAAAGATCGCAATTAAGAAACATCCACAAAAGATGCACAGAATAGTAATTCAGCAGTGTAAACATACCCTTTCCACCCAGCTCATCATACACACGAGTACTGCACTGCATCGCTCAACTCTTCATCTAGGACATCCTACACAGACTCTCCTCAGGAAAGGCACTAACTTTTCTTGTATGTTAAAAAAAAAAAGTCACAGTTCTATTACCAAGCAATATTTCTAGCTTCATTATTAGTGTTAATATAGAAGGTGAAAAATGATGCCATTGTGTTAGCAGATGGCCAGCTTTACCACTCCACTTAAATCCTATAGTTAGACAGTCTCCCAGGTAGGACACATTCCAGTGTCCTTCATCTGCCTCTCAACTCCTTTTTTTTCGGCTGAAATAAAATGTAAGAAGTAAAGCAGCAAAGTACTTAAATCCTAGAAACATGGCTTTTTTATTTTATTTTATTATTATTATTATTATTAACACAGTTGATGCTTTAAAAAAAACACTGGCTAAATTTAGATCATTATTGCTCCCCTCTTTTCTCCAAGGCTGAGGTGTAGATGTATCCAGCAGGGCTTTGGCTATGCAGCACCACCACTGGCAGGCAGAGCTGCAGAGAAACCTGCAGTTCCCCCCAGATTCCTCCACAACTCTTCCCTCATGTAATAACTAAAGAAGCATCGCCTTAGTCACACTTCTGTTGCCTGCCTTTCTCTAAAGCTCCTTTCTGGCAGGCAGGCAGGCAAACTTTAAACATGAGAAGTAAAATATCTACAGTATTAAACAAAATACAGCTGATTGCCAATGCAAAAAGCATTCCTGCAGATACCCAAGTTTCATTAAATGATTCATCCTTCTCATCCCTAGGAACTTTGCAAATGAATGACTTCGGATAGGCCCAAAGTGGTAGAATATAAACATGTTGATAAATACAATGTTGCCTACAACTTTTAGTTAGAATATACAAAAACTAGACAAGAACACCACTCAAACTAAACATTTCCCACTAAGTTGTCAGTTGTCAATTACTGATATGGTGTTTAGTAATTATTACACTTCAAAAGTTACGTGTTCTTTGTAACAATTCATAATTTTAACTTTACATCCTACTACTATTTAGCTTGTAAATTATTAATTCATGCATGAACATGCACAAATACATAATACACATGTAGCTGCCTTGGCTACAAACATCTTTAAAGAAGATACACGGCTGACTTCTTCCTGTTTAATTTGCAGTATAATTTTTGTAATGCACTGGTTTCCCCTTAACATCAAGAACAAACATAATCGCAAAGCTACTTTAAAAAAAGGCTAAAATATTATGTTAAAATATATTGCTGAGCATCATTTCCTGTCTCCATGCCCAAAGTAATCAAAGTGTTTTACCCTCTTTTATGTTGCACATTAATTGAAATTCCGCTGGAGCTGGGGAGCCACAGTCTAGACTATATAAAACACCACACAGAAATGACAGTGCCTGCTGAAAAGACTTTATGTTCCGGTAGTCCTTTTTGTCATTATAACTAATTATGTAAGACCAAATAAGCCTGCAATATTAACTCAGCACTCAGGGGTTCCTAGAAATGGATGCTCCCTGTGATGCTATGGATATTAGAAAATGCAGTTTCACAGTTTCGTTGTCAGTAGGGCCATGTGATCTATTAAGTAGTGTCATGTAGGAGAGAAAGAAAAAAAGGCAAGTCTTCGGTAAAATATCTTGGTTCGCCGCAGCACTTTCCACTGCTCTAATTTTTATTATAGTTTATTCTTCGGTAATGATGTATGTACAGGAAGAAATTCTACTCTGTCCGTTGTCAGGCTGTTCAGTGAGATGTTAAAGCTAATCTCAACATACCAGGAACAAAAATATTCTTTTAAGGGAAAGATAATTTCCTGTGATTATTATTCACTATGAAATTCAAAGACTTCAGTAGCTTTACAAATTATCTGGAATGAAAAAGAACAAAGAACGTGAAATATTTTCTATTTATATTTTTCAGATTGCAACAATAGAGCCTTTGAATCCTATTTTTTAAATAAAAATCACGTTTTGACTTTCCATAAATGTTCTTTTGTTTATTGAAGATCTTTTTGGAAGGGAAAATCATTTTTATCAGTAACAGAACAAAATAGATAAGACTACATTGAGCACTAAGAAATACACAATTGCTTTCTCTTCCTTAGGTATTTTGTGTTTGACAGAAGTTAAGCAGTACCTTCAGTTATTTCCACATAAGTAATGGGCTTGTTGTATTTATTACTGGGAGTGCTATTTTGATATTGCTGATACTTTATATTAAATGTCCAAAATTAGGTTCATTCTCATTGAGCATGTGATTCACTAATAATCTGGGGAAAAATCTATTTCTCTTGATGGCATATCTGTAAAGTAGTTGCAATTGTATTAGTGTTAAATCCTCACATTTCCTTGATTATGGTGTTGCACACTGTGTTGCCACTTTCCCAATTTCAAGTTTTTATTCCAGTTCAGTAGACAAAATAAGGCTTTCACTTGCTTTGATAACTCTGAAAAGTGAGAGGTTATAAAAGACCCAAACCTTTAGTCACGCAGTGCATAGTATATATAGTTTGTGCAATAGGAAGATACTTTATTTGTATCAGCCTAATCAGTTAACCTTCTAGTAAGTTCTACAGCAGTCTGGAGAGCCTGGTACCCATTTTCAAGGCCGCTTTTTGAAGGAGATCATTGCTGCCATATCTGAAAAGCCGGTTAAGCCTGCAGGGTCCTACCAACATTGGTTGGCATTTGTCTGCCATTAGGTCAGGCCTGTCAAACATTATTTGAATCTATTTGGCATCAAGCAGATATAAAGTTCAAGCATTCAAAGTTCAAGAACATGCACCACATTTATGAGACAGCAATGCAGCAGTAAGCATCTGCATTCCTCTTAGCTACCATTTTGTGGCAGAACCGCTGTATTCGATGGCAGCTTGGGTTTGTCCCCGTGTTTTTGATCTGCTCACTGTTCTCTGGTATGTCTGCAATGCTATCGACTCTTCTCCTTGCTGGGCATAGCACTCTCCACTGGCATCTGCCCTGACACAACAAGCCAGCCATAAATGTTTATAGGAAATCACAGTAATGCCAAAAGTGATGCTGTGTCTATGCCTTGCCTGACCATTTGAATAAACAAGCCGAGGTTCAGGCTGGCAAGCAGAGCCAAGAAATTGTTGTTCAGCTCTGGCATTTTACATTTTCATACAGTAATGAAGCATCTATAAATAGCCTTTGAGGAACATAAACGTTTTAGTATAATGGGATTCATGTTTAATACGGGCAATGACTTCCCTTCCCATAGGATCACAATTAAAATGTTTAGACAAAATTAAACTGCTTCTTGGGAAGATGCTATGATGCAGAGTACAATATTTAAACCAACTCCCAGTGCCTGACAGAAAATGGTTCTTTGCAATCAAGCTCTAAAAGAGGAGACAACATAGCTGTTTATTACTGCTACATATGCTGATAAAATATAGACACTTGAGCCCCAGTATCAGAATTATACAGAAAAATTGTATTTCTGAAAGAAACTGTCATTCCTCTTTTCTGAGGAGAGATTAGTAGTTGTCTGAGGCAAGTTTGGGACATGTTTTTATTATTAACTAGCATCATGTTATTGGCTGGCTGGCTTTGGCAAGACAGATTTTCATGTACAGAGCAGTTTGATAGAAATTGCTGTCTGTCTATTATTTGCAAGAAACAGGTTTTAATCACAGTATTCTCTCTCCTTGTAAGATCCTTGGCTCTGGCTGCAAAGCTCTCATGCAGAGCTCAGGCAGGGAGGAAAGACAGTTGCTCAATGCCATTATGAGTCTCCAGTTAATCCAGGAGCTAATGAGGACTCTAGCCCTTGGCACAAAATGGGGTCATCTCTGGGCAGCTCCCACCTATACCCCATTCCAGTCCTCTACAATAGGTTGTTATGACAGACTAGAAACATCCAGACCAAGGGTTGTTTTGTTTTTCTTGTTGCTGTTGGTTTATTTTATTTACAACGAAGACAACTAGGTGTTTTCCCTCTTTGCTACCCCTTACCCTACATTTACAAAGTTTGAGAGAGGGCCTTACAACAAGGATTTCTACAGAACCTCTCTGGAAATGAGTGGCAAGAACTGACAGTGACTGAAAACAAGCACAACCTAACCTAAAATGCCATCAGATATTCAGGAAAAGGGAGCTATGCTGGCCAAATTTAAGAGATGAGTTCATTGCTTTGAGTAAGTGGCATATATTTCCAAGTTTGCCATTTCACAGAATCACAGAACTTCTAGGTTGGAAGAGACCTCAAGATCATCGAGTCCAACCTCTAACCTAACACTAACAGTACCCACTAAACCATATCCCTAAGCTCTACATCTAAACGTCTTTTGAAGACTTCCAGGGATGGTGACTCCACCACCTCCCTGGGCAGCCCGTTCCAGTGCCTAACAACCCTTTCAGTAAAGAAATTCTTCCTAACATCCAACCTAAAACTCCCCTGGCGTAACTTTAGCCCATTCCCCCTCGTCCTGTCACCAGGCACATGGGAGAACAGGCCAACCCCCACCTCGCTACAGCCTCCGTTAATGAACTTATACAGAGCAATAAGGTCACCCCTGAGCCTCCTCTTCTCTAGGCTGAACAGGCCCAGCTCCTTCAGCCGCTCCTCATAGGACTTGCTCTCCAGGCCCCTCACCAGCTTCGTCGCCCTTCTTTGGACCCGCTCAAGCACCTCGATGTCCTTCTTGTAGCGAGGGGCCCAAAACTGAACACAGTACTCGAGGTGCGGCCTCACCAGAGCCGAGTACAGGGGGACGATCACCTCCCTAGCCCTGCTGGTCACAGTGTTTCTGAACTTATTCACTGATAAGCTCCCCTATTTCAACCTTTACTATTTAGCTGTTCTTAGGTTTGCTATTCTGGCCTCTCTAGTTGAAGTACGCAGCTTTAGAAATGTTGTTAGGATTAAATTATACATTTTGTGATTATTAGGTCTAGCCCCACAACAAGATGACTGTTGAGAACGTGATCATACTAAGGACTTATACTCCAGATGCGCTGAGAAATCCCTGCACCTCTAGATTCTGACCTCTGTCCCTAGTGCTGTCAAGAGAACAACTCCATACTTAATTTCTGTTTCAAGTTTTCAATCTTATTCCAAGGACCATGGATAGTTCCAGATGTATACTCTGAATATTCACTCATATACCATCTTTGAGAGAAATTCCTTATCGCATTTTAGAGCTCTTCACTGCTCAGATACCTTTGAGTTTCCGTTGCAACACCATCTGACATTAGATCTGCTAGTTCTGATTCCCATCACATCAATCAAACATGGGTGGAAAATGTGTTTCCGCTGAACCTAATTCATTGAATTGTCAAGAGCTGCTGATGTAATATCATAATGAGAAGAGGAAACAGACACAGAAAGCAGAGATTTTTTTTTTTTTTAAACCAGAGCTATTTAATCTAAGCACCATGGTGAAGAACTGTAGTCTTTGCATTGCAGAGAGGACTTGGGGAGCTGTTAATTTCTTCTGTTAACGTTGTTATTCTCTGTCACAGTCTATACTGCCCTGGAGATATAAGCTAAATGCTTAATTGACATCTGTTCCTAGAATGCTTTTTTTACTTCCAAGTTTTTTCCTAGTTTTGTTTTGGGAGTTGTTCCATGTGTGCAACCTGTGGCTGAGGTTTCTGGCATTATGTATCCTTCTTCAACTAATCTGTATGACCACGGTGAGATCATGTGCAGTGCCAGCTTCTGATTGACTGCATTGACCACATTGCCATGAAAGTTTCCCACCTTCTGCACACAAGAACACCACACTGAAGCCTTGGAAGCACAGTGACATTTATTTTCACCATTTTAGCCACCTTGGTTCAGCGAAAGCTACAGGTACCTCCCCTGCATATTGGATGTGTTAGTTTCTCGCAGAGCTATCATGAACCCATGCTGTGCGGAAGACCAGTGCAGCCTGAAATCTGAGTGAAAACATGCCTTCCCAGTCTGTGTGCTTGCAGAGCTTTATTGATCTTGCTGTAACTCATCACGATACTTTGATGTCTGACTTAGGCCAGCACTGCCCCCCGTGCAGCCAGAGGGGAAGTCCTGCACTGACACCTAGAAAGTTCCCAGCAGTATCTGAGTGCTTGAGGTAGCACATCAAATCTTCCCCTATTCTTGCATTAAATCTTCAAAAGGGCAGCTTTTTAAACCATGATATTCTGGAGGCAGTTCACTTTGTTTTATCAGCATTACCTAAGTTCCCTTACTTGAAACTGGCCTTTAAAATTTCTGTCAGAAAACAGTGCAACTTTTAACTCACAAAGAAAGCTAATACCAGACAAGCAGACAAGACAAACAGCAAGATCTGACTTCACGTTTCAGGCAGATATTTTGTGAGTTACTAGAAGCCATAGAACTTCTCTTCCTAGTTCATAAAAGTGAAACTTTCATAGCCAAGAAAACAAGAAAAACTACTAGAACGTGACAAAACAGATCCCTAATCAAAAGCACCAAGGAAACATTAATATGCAATCCTCCATTTTGACATTAGAAAACATCTGTAGTGTTTGCATTCTGCAGTGTCTTAGGCTTTGAGAAAGTACATAATGTATACCTTCTGCCTCAAGATTTGAGTATCTTAAAGCCCTCTGTAGCAGTTTTTTGTATTACGATAGTGTATGCAGATTGTATAAGACTTTTGAAAATTCAGTTACAAAATATATTTACTCATGAAAAATGTAAAGTATGAATATACAAGCTCCAAGAATAATAAATCAACTATTAAAGCTACAGATGCTCACTTCCAAGCATGCTTAAAATATTACCTATTTTCAATTATTCTACAATCTTCATAAAAAAAAATCACATTTGCTTCTCAAAAGACCAAGACCATGCGAGCAGCACTTAGAAATAAGGCTAAAGAACTCTGCATGAATACTGACCACAGTCCAGTTCAAAATGCCCCACAATAAAAGGAGCCCTACAGCCTGTCACAGGTGGGCACTGGGCTTCCTAAGGGTTACCAAATATTGATGACTTTCTGCAGCTAGCCAGCTTTCATCAACTAAGACTCAGGGACCCGGGAAGGCAGGTCTAGGCAGCAAAAGCAGAGGTAAATTTAAGATCAGAATCCTTCCAAAGTGCTGCTCTAACCCATCTGATCTGGCTGGTCTTGTGCATTGTGTGAGAAATATGTAGGCACATGAGCACCTGTACTATCATTTTCTCCCAAAATAATCCCTGACAGAAACATGAACACATCCATTCCAGCACTGTTTGGTGAGACACAAAGTGAATACATCCATAGGCTGTAAAGGACAGATTTTCCTGTGAATTTTCTCTGTATACTCTTCACTCAAGCCTTATGGTGGAAACCTAGTATTAACAACACTTCTGAACATGCCATGGAAACAGCCTATTTACCGTAAAACTGAAATTGTGTGGGATTTTCCAGAAACTTTAGCTTCCATGCTGTTTTCATTCCTATTACTTTTGAAAAATTTAGGAAACAGTAAAGATATCATAAAGCTGCTCCAAGACAGAATCAATATTTATCTAGTTAGAGAATAGATGTTATTTTGGACATTAGAGCTGAAAGCAAGGCAGAACATTTGCATTTGTTTTAAAAATTTAATTCTATATGCTCAATGAACAAAATATGCAAATATAATAGGCAATGTGCAAGCATATAAAATTAAATGTTACTTTAAATGTTTAATGATTTTGTGGACATTAGTGAAACAAGAAGAATGACATCTTTTGACAAATTCTGCCTATGTTAGTCTGACTTTGGTCACCTAATGGCCAATGATATAAATAGTCACCTCTGGTCTTTACCATACAGATTGCTTACAAGTGAGGCTATGTCTGGGACTGGTCATGACTTGACTCAGGTACAGGATGAAGGTCTGCTGAATACTGTCCCACTGGGGCTTGCATTTGACTCAACGCAGCATCCACCTTGTTTTCACCAGGAGCAGATGGGAGGGAAAAAGAAATGAAGCAGGGCACAGTGGAAGTAAGCTGTCTTTCCAAAAGGAGCGAAGTGACTGTCAAATGCATTATTATTTCCTAACATTGCTCTTCCTAATTAGCAACTGTGCTTCGTTGCTATAGGGATGATTTGGGATCATGAATCCAAAAGGTGAGAGACAGGGAGGCGAGTTACTGCACAAGACCAACCTAGAAATTCTGTGTGTGTGTGTAAGAATGGAGCCTAGAGGTGTCAAAGTCGTATGGGTGAAAGGAAGGGAATCACAAAAATTTCTTCATAAAAATGTGTCAGTATTTGCAAATAGCTGTGTTAAGCTGTGTTTTACAAGCTGAAGGTTACACACCTTCACAGGACCAGAGCTCAGTTCTTGGAAGACAGAGCTCACAGCGATGCATGACATGACTTAATTCTTGACAGATCTATGCCGACCGAGTTAAAACCCAGAAGTGCTTTGGAAAGGCCTATTGCTATACTATTTTTCTTTTTTACAGGAAATACTGGAATAAGTTTGGAATTAGTCATGATGGCCTGCTGAGTAACTAAAGCCCATTTTCATAACAGCCCCTAAACACCATGCTGATTTCTTAAACATCAGCTATGCACATACTTGGGTGGAGAGCAATTACAGCTGTAAGGGATGTATTACTGTCTTCTGGGGATAAAGAAACATACTTTTTTTCTCCACAATCTTATGTTCTTCTGCAAGAGGGACTCTCAGCAACAAGATTTCAAGAGAAAAGTAACTTTTCTTTTTTTTATTTTCTCCAAAAGGAAAGTCTCCTCATTATCAGACTTTAAATAATGACTTGAACTTTTTCCTAACAGTCATGCCACACTTCAAACAGAAGCTAAGGGTCTGATTAGGTTCTTTAGCTTCTACTTTATTAAAATTAGGTCACACGTACCTCTATCCCAGAAAACTGCTGTGGTGAGCTAGATCTTGGAACCCTACTGAGACTCTCCATGCCTTGAAGGCAGCTGAGGAAACTGGGAACTATCTTCAGGTGGTCAGCACAAACATGTCCCACCAGAATAAAGACTTAGAAATGTTCAATGCCTGGGTCCTCACCATGGCAAACAGTATCAGGTAAGGAACTGATCTACTCCTGTAGCCACATATTTTGAACTTCATACAGTTTGTGCAAGCTTGAGCATGAAGCAACAGATCTGATGTCTCAAACAGGGAAAGGTCTGACAGCTGAGAGGCTCTTCTGCTTCCTCCATGCTTGTCTAGATCTGAACTCAGGCACGGGACTGTCTAACTCAGTCCCAGCATTCAGATGCAAAGACATGAAAAAGTACCACATCAACTGTGAAAAAACACAGGTCATAAATATAATCCCCAATAAAAAAAATAAGAAGTACAGAATAACACTAACAGTGGGGACTGGAGTAGAGAAATTAAGGTACATAGGGAAGGAATAAAACTACAGAAAAATGCTAAGATTGTACCGCATAATAGAAATTTTTACATATCTACAGGAACATTAGTCTCTAAAGGACAGAGGTGGTACAAGCCAGACAGAAGAACCTTTCCAATACGTGAATATCATCAATAATCTCTATTTTTAAGGGCAGGAATGATTTAATTTAATTCATTAAAACATTAGTAGCGCTGTTATTCAAAATGCAGTTGTGGGTATGTTTGCACTGCTGTGACAAATCTGCATATAAGCTTTGAACTGAATGGCCATATTTCATATTAACCTGCTCAACTAAGGACAGTCTGCCCAGTCAGGTTTTCTTGGTTGCTTTCCCATTTGGGGCCAAATCTAGTGATGTAGGCCCATAGGAACAGAATATTAGTCCACAAAATTCTCAAACTCCCCAAATTTAGCAAGTATGATTCCCAGGCAGCAGGTGGCCCATGTTATTTTCACATTCCTCAGGTCAAAGTTTCTGTTAAATTAGTGACAGAAATTCTATCACTTGGCTGTTGCTCCAAATGCTGCATTTCCCCTTTACACCATGTTTACAATCTGACTGGCTGAGGCACCTGCCTGCCCCTTTGCTTCAACTGTTGAATTTCAAGCAGGTGAAATGTAATTTACTTTGACATTTGATCTGCTTTCTGACTCACAGAAAAGTGTAAATGTAGCCCAGAGATGAATTCAGGCTTTATGTAAGCAAGGACCACCCCATGGAAATTTGTACAACAGACTGTGTTGATACAAGCAAAGGTGAGGATTGATTAGAAAATTAGCTGCAAATGGTGCGATTATTCACAGTTGCCTAGCAAGGGAACAATAACCCTATATCCCAAATACTTCCAAGCTATTCTGTTTGTCCTGCAACAGTTTGTGGACCATTTGTGTTTCAGGGTACAACCAAGGACCTGACTTTTTCACAGATTTCTCTTCTTTCTTTTCTCTTCAGGAGATGAACAGGGGGTAGTATCCCATCTGGTTAAACAGGGCCACGAATTTAAGTTGGAAAAAAGATGCTTTTTGAAGAACACATCATGAACATGCAAAGCAACCTCAGTAACAACATTCAACATGAAGAAACATCCATCCAACAGTTGCTACAGTGAACCCAAACCATTTTTTCTGTGCAGGGTTTCAATCTTCTGCTACGTTTATTGGAGAATGAAATGCAAGTATGTCCAGATCTTTTGTGCCCAGTTCATCTAACTGATGACATTTGGAGCCAGCAAAAGTTGCCCAGGCTCTGCTCTTTTTCAAGTCCTGTAACCCAGGCTGTAGCTTTTTTCCAGTACAGGCCTTCACATTAGAGAAAGAAGACTCAAAGCTTCCTTCTGCGTCTCTTCCCCATCTATAAAGACCAAGGAGATTCACTCTGCTGTAAGCTTTTCCAGTCCTGAACATCTTTGTGTATCTGCAGTATCTAACACAGCAGGACACTGCTTTTGATTAAGACTTTCAGGCTTTACGTAGCATACAAGATTTGGGAAGATGAATACACTTCACACAGAAGCATGGAACTCAAGATGGAAAAGCAGTAGCAAAAATATGCAGGAAGAATATGCTGGCTTATTGTATAGTTTCCTGAGGGTTGCTACTCTCCTCCCTTCCACTCCATCAGTACATAAATTATGTCTGTGGTTCCTTACACCCATTGAATACCAAATATCTTGCTGCCTTCCTTCTTATGAAGATCATGAGTTAGGGGAACAATAATAGTCACATTCTTAGGCTATAATAGCAACATTTAGAAGTATTTGTCTTTTCCGTTTTCTGACAGATCCATTACTAGTTCATTAGCCTTTAGTGGGTAGAGACATTCAGTAAACAAATGAAAGTAACTCCATTTAAGAGCCAGTGAGCTAAATACAGCACTACCGCTTAGCTTGCTAATTATATGGAGTGTTGCAAGTGCACACTGAAACAGATCCATCCTTTTGCGGCAATTTTATGAAGTCTTGTCCTAAAATTTCTAAAAGCTGAGGCACACAAATTGGCTTTCTTTGTCAGTGTCAGTGGCTACAAAGATGTGAAATGGAAAACCAGTCCAGGAGAATCTGTGTTACTTTAACTTGCCATGGTTTAACAAACGTTGAGAATATATATTTTAAATTCAGAAGATCATTATCTTTCCCTTCCACTATTTCCCTGTTAAGGAGACAGACTACTCCAAGTACTAAAAAGCATAGCAGCTGAAAGATTGATCTCTAATTTTTAAACAAAAAAAAAAAGATGAAAAAAAGAAAGAAGGGGAAGAACATAGAAGTCAAGCTTTGATTCTTGTGATACAGTGAATGTCACTTTATACTTTCATTCCAGAATATCTTGTATCAAGCAACAGAACAGTATTACTTCTCTTTCCTCTGCACATTCTTTTTCCCACAACCACATTTGTGCTCCTGTAGTGAAACCAGACAGCTGGTCACCTTCATGTACATGCACTATAACCTCTTTGGGTCAGGCTCCTTTTACAGCAGATTTTGCAGTTCATCACAGTGAGACTTGAACCTGGCTGGAAGAGGAACTTCACCTTCTCCAGGTACTGCAAGAGAATGCAATAGGAACATAAATCCCACAGTAGCAGTGTAATTACTCCATCATGCATAAATGTCTTTGGAAATAATACACAGGACTTTATAGAGGAAGTATTTTCATACTAAATGTGTGGAACAAAGAGGAGTTGGACAGCAAGACAGATTCCTTTCACAAAGATTTAACCAAGATAGAAGGTTCATGTTCTGTTTACACCCCTAAGTTGCTAATAGGAAGCTACTTCTCATTCAGAGTTTCTTTAATACTCAAAAATAAATGGCAAGAAACTGCAACCACTATTTTAACATAGCTGTTTCTCTTGGGGCTGAATTTGGAGCTGAGAATGATGATATGTGAGGAATCCAAGTGTTTTTTTTTTTTTTTTTTTACTTGTTTCAGAAGACTGAATTATGTTGTTGGTGCAAATGCTGGCTGTACTTTGACAAGGTATGATGTAGATGTCAGAAATACACATTTTGGGAAGATATGTTATTGCAGGGCACTGTTGTAAAGATGCTTTTAAGAAGCTGTTGCCTCTTTTTCTAATTGATCACAGGAAGTGCATCTCTTTGAGAAGATGTGAGAGCTGGGATCAATGACAGGCTAGTTTAATGCAGCTCTTAACAACCTGCAGAGATTAGGAGGCTGTCAGAAAGATAACACCAGAGATTTATAGATTGTTTTCTGAAGCCATTCTCAGCTCTCACGGGTGCTCTGTTATGTTTCTGTACGCTTGGATATGTAATACATACTCCCCTTACAGACCCAAACTGTACTTCTAATTTATGAAAAAATAGCATTGCACCTCTATGTGCTGCTCAACTTACAACAAACTGGGCAACATTGGGAAGCCAAGGCAGTTTAGCACTTAGAATGGCTTCAGGATACAGGAGAAATTTGAGTTATAGCTGCAGTTTCTTCTGTCACTTGAGGTGGGTGTAAACAGGCCTCTTTCAGCTACCCTAATGCCACTAACCTGGTGGACTGCCATTATCAGCAAGCCCCCTGGGTGCTGAGCTGGGGCTCAGGTGCCACTGTGTTTGGAGACCCATCTTCTGAAAGGCAGCTGAAGGCCTTGGAGAAGGTCTCCGCTCCCTCAGAGGTGGGACAGTGCCTCTACTCACATGATTAGCTTGGGAAGGAGTCAGACTGATGCCTGCCAAACCCGTAAGGGAAAGTAAGAGATCTTCCACTGATGCAGGAGGAGCACTATTGATTTGCACAGAATTAGGCTACTTTGCATTAGCTGAAGATCCCTTCCCTCTAACTGAATGACCCAACAAGTCTGTTAGCATTACACTGAGCTTTCCACAGCTTCTTGACATGTATATAGCACCTCTTCAGAGGAATTCATTTATGGGATTTGTCTGTGGTAGCTCTGAAGACATTGCATTTTCTATCTAACATGGATTAGATTGGGCTATCCATTCTAATTATCCCTGAAGATCATGTCACTTGTCAGTATTCAGCTCAGAGCAAAGTAAAAATGAATTACCTGAATGGTCACTCTCTGGACACAGAGGGCACTCTGGTCAAAAGAGAAATTCAGAACATGCAGGGAAAGGTTACTCACTCAAAAGCTTATAAATTCTGAAGATAAAACCAGTTAACCACTCCTTAAAGGAATATTAGGAAGACTTTCCTGTGACTTTTGGTGTTTTATAATTGTAAATCAGGAATGGAGAGACCTTAAAGACAGAAGTGTGATATACTGGGCAGTTTCAGCCCACAGATTTATCTACACTCCTTTCCCAACTCCGCAGAGGACCTGCCATCATTTTCATAAATATATGACAAGGACAAAGATGGACAAAGACAATTAACTTAGTTTCTCATGAGCTTTGTGCAACGAACAAGGTGATGACTTGAAAGCAAACCCCAGCAGCTTGAGATATATAGCAGTTTAAGTGGGTTGATGTGATTTCTTATCTACAGTGAAGCATTAGGCAGCATCACACTGACAGCAGCAAAAGGTTACCTGTTTTCAACCAGAGAATTCATTTTTAGCACCTTCGCAGGGAGGTTGTGTTCATTGCCTATTTGTTATTAGCTTCACTTTTAAATTTTTTTTCCTAAATAAATATTTAAGCAATCTATGGCAATCAATAAGAGGTGGTTGACATCATACCAATTGGTTATCAACAGAAATGTTCATTATCATTTTTTGTCAATATGCCTAGCACCATTTAAAAAGTAGTAAGAAATTGACAGGACCATTTTAAAATATGAAGAAATAAGGAATTGCTAGGAACTTTTACATGACATTTGGAATTTATTTTGGTTAGGTAGTATAGAAAGAGCACAATGCATTAATGTATTTTCCCCTATTTTTAAGATAAGAAGGGATGGGCCAAGTAGGGGCACGCAGCCTAGAGTTCACCTTTTCTTAGGTGAAACTGACATTGAAAGGTTAGCTGTAGGACAGAGGTAAACTGCTAAATTCATAGCTTATACTAAAAGGATAATCTCACTATGGGGACTAAACATGCAAGACAGTTGCTTTCCTACAATGCCATTTTGATTAGTTTCAAGGCATCCGCCTTACACAGGTGACATTTTGATCTGTCAAAGGAGCAAGGCCAACACTGCAAAGCACCGGAGGAGCTAAGTCTGTAAGGTTACAGCTTGCTTAAAACACAGTTTGTTTACCATAATGTGGTTGGGATAAAAGTAACCCACAAAAAACTGTTCTTAATCCTCAGACTTATCAGCATGCTTTCTCCAGACCACAAAGAATCTTTGACCACTTTGAATTGTGAACACAGGAAAACCCTACTGTATGTGTGCAACCACACAGAGATGTCCACAGACACACAGATGTTGGATAGCAGTCCCTTCCAGATCAAGCAATTAACTGAAAAGAATTAGGAGATGAGATGCTACATTAATAAGTACAAAACTAATAGTAAATAAGCAATAAGTACCATCAAAAAAAAGCACTGCGGAGATGGACATTTCTTTCAGACTGGTAAGAGGATGGAATGGAATATGGGCAATAAAAAGGAAATAACCATCTTCCTGAGAATAAACAGTTGCATATAAAAGGTGGGAGTAGTCACTAAAGCTGACTATAAACCATTAATTGCCTCTTAAAATCCATGTGGCAGACATTTTTTTTTTCTCTCTCCAGTCTTAATATTGTATATTGTAAAGTGAGATTAGGAAGGACAGTGTTTGAGAAAATTCTCTACAGCAGCTGAGAGAAGTGCTGTGGAAGAAAAATCTACATCTATACTATATCCATATCAATTTGTCCTGAAAGCATTCACCAAGAACAGAAAATGGGGACTGAAATTGTCAGAGCATATGCCCAGGAAGAGGCCCTTTAGAAGTGAATTACAGAAGCAAGGAGTAAACCATTAGAAATGCAAGTGAGAATTTTGAGATTAAATGCATTTTTATTTTAAGACTGCAGGATGATTATTTCTAAAGTATTACAGAAGATGTGATCTCCTGCATTCCCCATCATCCACAAGAAGTTCAAAGACACTTTATATTGAACTCAAATGAACAGTAACATTGAGGAATTACTAAGGCTCTTTGTATTGATAAAAATAGACCTATAGCTTGAACAAGTTCATGCTAGTTCCACCAAAGAGATCTTGCATAAAGCATTACGTACAAACACAAAAAATATGTATTTCCAATACATTATTTTGTCAAAATATCTTTGCTAGTAGGTACTATCAACAAACAATTTCATCATGCTTATCAAGTAGATTAAGTGACCTGCTATACCCATCAGTAATAATTGACAATAAACAAGTGTTTATAATCTAGGGTAGAACTTCTGAAGTTCAGTTCAGATTAGATATGTTGTCCTTCACTATACTCATCTATTTGCCCCTTCATAGAAAACTTTTTAAATAAGGTAACATTTTGAAATGTGACAGAGACCCCAAGTCTCATCAAGACAATTTCATTAAGAGTCAAAACAGTGCCGATAATCTATGTTACGGATTGGTGGTATTTTTACGACCTAAAGCTAATGCTTGCCTCATCATTTGAGGTCTGAAGCTGTACAGAGAAAAAGTAAAAACAAACCCTAAGACAACAGGCCAAACATTTTTAAAGATATTAATTTCCCCGAGACAAACTGTAAGACCATGGCAGTGAGTTGCCATACCATGACAGGTTTTGCACTAGTGCCAGGTGAACATGTACAACATCCATGAATCCTGTAGGTCTTGGACAGAACAGGTAAAAAAGGCTGCTTTTGTTGACACAAACAGATGTAATGGACTTAAAGCTATAGTAGGGGATGTTTCAGCCACACCTTAGAAATACCCTGGACATCACAGAATTTTTTGAAATTTTGCATTAGGGAACAACGTTACAAACACCCAGAGAGAAAAGCATGGTCTGCTGTAGCTTTGTAAGGTTTTCCAAAATACTCTTAAAGTAGCCAGAATTAAAACTGATGTTACCACCCTTGGAGTGTTATGGCAAAACACTTATTACCAGAGCTGATACAGAGCAGAAAAGATACCTTTGATACTTCTTGGCATTGAGAGATTACTGAACTACAAGTTTAGCAGTTGGACAGCTTACATTAGACGCATATAGTATTTAAATACACTATTTACACAGGTCTGTACTGAGAATGCAAAACAGTTGTGTATGGTAATTCTGTTCTTGGAGCAGATCCAAGAGGCAGCAAGGTGCTATTCAGCAGTAGCTAGGAGTACAGGAAGGCAGATAAGCATGGTTTCCACCTGGGCTCACTGCTGGACACTTCAGTTGCCTAGCTCATCCAGAGGCCCCTGAAAGCTTTTGATCAAAACCTTCCTGTGACAGAACAATTAAACTTGGTCTATTTCCTTATGTTGCACACTGGTATGTAGCTTCTACACTTGCTCATCTGCCTCTGCTGTGATAGACCATGTTTAACATATATTACTTCATTCTATATCTGCTTTGCATGTTTAGTAAACAATCTGGGGGACAATGCAAACCTTCAGTAATATTGCCTCTTAGGGAGAGAAACATTGAAGTTGCAAAAAACTGACATGCCAAGGAACAATAAAATTCAGTACTTTTCTGAATTCTAAGAAGTATATTTACACCATAGAAGGAACAAGTCTGGATCCTATGAATGAATCAGCTTGAATGAACACCTGTATCTGCATAGAGCCCCGTAGGCACCAGTGAGACATCTCCTGGTATACAAACTCTTCACTCTGAAGCTAGCTGCAGGATCAGGCCTGTATTTCCATTGAACCCTTAAAGTGGAAAGCCATTGTTATTTTGCTTTTTAGCCTGTGTGATTCAGTTGGGTTGCCTAGAATTACAAGTGTTACAGATGGTCAGCTGAAATGCCATTGTACAATAATAAATATATTTGGCCATTTGATGGCAGTGTTAAATAGTGCATCACAAGATACTGGTAAGGTTCAGGATTTTGCTCTTGGGACCACACACATCTCTTGCAGCTTTCCTTCCAGGACTTTTGATACAGACCACCTTCCTCTCCCACCTTTCTTTTTTTTTTTTTTTTTTACATAAAATAAAGCAAAAAAACTGTCAGGGATACAATGTGGATTAATTATCTAAGAGAACATGTTGAAATAACAGCATATATTGTTTGTTCACAGACACCTCAGTAGTTTGGATGACGAGGTTCCTACTGTAACATTCTAGATCACACCATCAAATTAAAAAAAAGTGAGCCACTGATAGACAAATAATCTGCAGTTAGCAATGGTCTTCTTAAAGGAACCTTTCCTTTCTCCAAATCTAACAACAAAAAACAGCCTTTAGCAAGAGGTCTAGCAAAAAGATTTGCTTTTCACTCTTGAACAGCTCCAAAGTGCCCAAAATCCAGCACATGAGTAATCACTAGCTCTGAACACATCATGCTAATAACAAAATAGCACTCTCTTAACTTCCAGCCAGTCTCTGTAACTACACTTACAGGTCCAACCACCCACCAGCACACCCTTCAGTTGAAGCAAATGATTCAGAGTGAACCGTTTAATTGCAAGTTTTACCCTTTTTTGCATTTACAAGTTCCACACTATCACCCTTCATTGCACATAGCCATTAAGCGAATGAACTTAAGAATTAATCTACATGCGGGTTGCAACACCTGAGAATGAAACTATCTCATTCAGAGCCCATGCTTACCTTGGCCTCCCCAAAATTTCCCCAGCATGCAGGTGAATGCACAACACCTTGTAACAGCTGTGACAATTCTCATCTCAGCTAGTCTTTAGCTGTAGCTGGCATGAGCAACTGAAACTAATCCACTACAATTTTAAGAATAGGAGGGTGCTCACTGAGAAAATCCCTCCAAACACCTCACTTCTGTATAGGTCATTAGCATTAAGTCCATAGATACTCTCAGCTTCAGGGAAAAAGGAGTAGCAAAAACAGACTTTCTAGTTGGCTTCCAGTTTGTGCAGTTATGTTTTGAATATATTAAAACAGAGCTTGGTAGTGCAAAGATGTACTTAAAGAGCAAGATTGCAAGTTGACTAGTTTACAACCTGCAGGGGATTGGCCTTGGCTGGTCACCTGAGTGCCTCAGCCACTGTAACCCCTGTAACCCTTCCCAGGGAGAGAAAGCACAATGAAGAGAACCCATGAGGCAAGATAAGGACAAGGAGATCGTTTACACTACCCACCACAGGTAAAACAGATGTAACAACTGACATTTATGTTAGTTTATCACTAACTAAAGTGGTTTAACATAGTAAGAAGCAAAGACAAAAGTTAATATAACCCCCCCCCCCCCCCATCTCAACCCTCTTCCTCCTCAGCTCTTCCTCCCACCTCCCTGAGGGCTGGGTCACCACACAACAGTACCTCTCTGTCGCTCTGTCCTCCTCACACTTGTCCCCTGCTTCAGTGTGGCTGCTCTCCTCAGCCCACAGCTGCTCCAAGACAACCCTGCTCCGGCGCTATCTCCTTTCATCAGGCCGCAGCTCCTCTCAGAAGCCTGCTCTCAGTGGTTTCTCCTCAGACACAGGGCCTTCTCCAAGCTTAGTACTCACAAGGTTGTCCCCATCACACTTACTATCAGTGAAGATTTTTCCCTTCCTTAAATAGATTTTCCATTGATGGGCCACACTTGGGGCTGATAGGCTCAGCTGTACCCTGTGGAACCTGGCCACTGACTAGGCCCCTCACAGCCCAGCCATGCTACTGGAGCTTTACCACAAACACCTGACGCAAAATCCTTTCCCTTTCAATAATCTAGGCATCAAATAGAGCATAGACTCCTGAGACTAGTTAGTACCACACCTTATCCTTATGTAAAAACAAGAAAATAAAAATTCCCGAGGAAACAATTGTAGGAACAAGCTCATATTTGAAAGAGAATTGCAATACTATGATGGGTATTAGAAGCTTTTAAAATAAGCCAAGCAAGTGCTACCAATAATGACACACTTGGGAGCAATTAGAGGCCTTATTTAATGGGCACCAAAGGCAGGTGGATATGAATGTTAGATGATAGGAGTGTGGGGGGGTGGGCAGAGCAGATTATTTATAGGTTGTAGAAGTAAAGTGGCAGAAGAGGGAAGCTTTTCTGCTTGAGCAATGCTGGTTCTGAAGGGCTTGTTATTCCTCACACAAATGTAAAGAGTTGTCATGAATGTCTCTATTGTATTTGAGGAAGCTGAGTTAGGAAAGCTGGGAAGTTATTGACCTGAGTGGATGGCCTTTAGTAGATCTTCAAATACAGGTGAAGTAAGGTGATACCCAAGGTAGCAAACAGATTCCTCAGAGAAAATGCTTTTCTGCTGCTTTACTTCAATTTTTTTTTTCCCTCCCTCACTGTTGCATGTCTTGGGGTTATGGTGTGTGGTGGTGAAGATATTTCCACCAGTTGTTTCTTCTAACTTGAAGATGCTATATCTTGCTGTATAGGGATAACTCCCTATTTCTTAAGTATGAAATAGGGAAATCATACCTCTTTGGCTACTGAAGGCCCTAAAGATTGTTCTGTTATCATAATTTTATCATATAGGGTAAGCTGGTTTGTGAAGGAGCAGGCTTGAAAATGTGTGGAAAACCAACTTATTTATTTTCTTCAGTAACAGCAGTCAACAAGTCTTCCATCTTTTAAGTGTAAAACACTATGTCAAAAATGTGTATTTTGTGCTTTTTATGGGTCTTAACTTCATTTGGCTTACCTTAGCTCCCATAGGAAAGCAGTACTAGATGAAACTCCTGCATTATCCTAAGTCAATCTTTGTCTAATTGTAAGCAGATAAACTGAGGAAGAATCTCAAAACAAGTAAACAAGTATTTCATATATGTATTTTTATTTGCTTGATTGGCACACAATAAGTTTAGTTATTAGTAGTGTTGCAGCTCACAATACAGTATTTTTCGAAGACTGAGGCTGGATGCCCCTTTGTGCATTTCTTCATATACGTAGAAGAAAAGGAATAGCTTTTATATAGCATCCTCTGCTATTTGTAATTTTGAAAGTGACTAATCTTTCAATTTAAATGCGTTCTTGGAGGGAACAAAGACTCAAACTCATGGTTCAGCTATCCATGTGATGGCTGAATAGGGTACAGTACAGCACTGTACCCCAGAGTGCTAATCTGTTAATTCTGCAAGGAGAATATGCCTTTCTAACTTAATGTTTTTAACAGCTGATGTTTACTGCCTTAAGTAACACGTTAGTTCATGCTATGATTCTGGAGCATAGGCAAGGAAAATGCAGAAGTAATAATCAATTTCCTCTTTTTGTGTTTTTGCTAAAACAAACCTCTGAAACCATCATCTTCCTGAATGTCATCTGAATTTCTCTGTCCTTACTGTACACATTAAGTGGCCTATAAAATCTCTTGAAATTCAACTGGAATGATCTTTCTTACTTGATAGGCTGCTTTCAGTTTTAGAGCTTCCTATTTCCTTGGGCATCAAATATAACCAGATAGCATGGTGACCTCAAGCAATTGTGGTGAACATCAGAAGACATTGCAATCATATTAGCAGCGCCTAAATTATTCAGAGCACTCTCTGGTAAAATGGTGCTGCAGGACAATGAAAGCAAAGAACAATTCCCAGCAGATTAGATTTTTTTCCCCTTCTTGCTGTCTGTAATTATTTCTATCAGATAAGTTATTTGCTATGCAAGCTTACCTTCAAAAAGCATGTTTGTTAAAAAGAGAAAGGGGAAGAAATCCTTTGTAGGGTCCTGCACATGATTAAATGGCTTTAACAAAGCGTAATGAATAATAATGACAAAGACCTGTCAATTGGAATGTTAAGCATTTTGTCTTGTGAATCAGAAGAGCAAATGATATCAAAATGATTACTTGTTGCAAATAACTGGGTATTTGCCAGTGCTGCTTATTGGTGAATATTACAGATGAGTTATTAGTTTGTGTATTTCTGTAAATAACACTTCAGTTTTAATAAACAGCATAGGCAAAACCAGTATAAAACTAGTGTCTTTACTAGCATGCTCTGCAGCTCTTTGAGAGGAACTATGGATCTATGGATTCTGTTCTTGGAGAGCTCAAGAAAATGACTGTTCTTTCCTATTTTATATAGGACCTTAATGTTACTGATCTTAGGTAGTCAGAAATAGCCAGATGAGACTATAGTATTGAGACAAAAGTATATGTTAACTTCAGCACTGCTACAGGAAAGAAGACATGAGTACCACCAGTTTTTTGTTAATTTTTTTTTTTAATTGGAGATTATTGTTCTGTCCTCGGTATTGCATGCAGTAGGGTGGGAATTTGTGTAAGATTGCATTGAATGAAATACTTCACTCTTTTTTGTCATTCTGGTAACTGGGATTTGACATAAGAAGTATATTAGACTAATCACTCACGTTATTATATTTTAAATGCTTTTCTGACAGATGTCTTTCTGCATGACGCCTTTACTTCATTCCAAGGATTAGTTTGGAGGGGAATCATTTTTTTGCTGTTGTTGTTCATGTTTTCTACTATATGAAGACACCAAGAGTAATATCGCTTCCGAATTACTGTGATTAATTTTTCACATTTCTATGCCAGGTACTGGGCAATATTAGGTGAAATGAATATGAGGGAGGAAAAAAATTTCTAAGCCGTGCTTATACCTGTTATCACTATGTACTTCAAAATTAAACAAAAAAAAGTTATAAAAATGCTTGGATATAAAACTATAGTAGACAAGAGCTGGAGAAAAGGCAAAAGGTGTTATAAAACTTCAGTTTCTACATTTTTTTTCTTAGGAAATATTCTTTTTTAAAGCCTATCTATTCAGGTAGGTCTATAGAGAAATGGCTAAGGGTCTATTACTTTATCATGCTGACAATATTCATTAACAATGTCGCTTTTTTTTTTTAAAGTCAGTGTTTTCTCTAAGAATTACTTTTTGACAATATATTATGTGGCTGAGGCAATTTTTAACATCTATTCCTCTTGTGTATTGTTTGAAAATGATAGTGTTGAATGTGCTACTGTTCTACTATTGGATATTCACTGTAGAAAATAGAAACATGGTGAAGGCTACTACTACATCAGTGAAGAAAAAATCTGATGGATTTCTATTGAGGAACAGCTGACTAAAAGGGAGTTGAAGTAAGCAGAATGCTGTAAACAATTTCAGTAGGATGCTGGTTGGATGAGGTGGAAGAACAGTGTATGTGGGCAGGGTACAATATTTTGGAGGAATTTTTAAGAAAGCTTGATTTTTTTCTAATAAAGAATAAGCATACCTATTCCTTGTGAATACAAATATTTTAGCAGGTGATGACAGGTCTATAGTTTTCCATTAATAACAAAGACCAATGAAATAACTTAGTGTGTGGAAATGTGCCGTAAATTTTCATAAACTTGTAACAGATTCCTGAATGTAGTATGTTTTCTGGTTGGGAGGGGTGTTGGCATTTTTGCAGCATTGTGTATACTTGCTGTTGCAGAAACCACATCTGTTGGATTGAGGTGGATCTGCATAAACCTCCACCCAAAAGTGAACTCCTGAAAGCAGCCATGAAACACTGACTCAATGGCCTATTTTTAATAGCAAATGAATAAGAGCTCCTCTAATTAGAGGACACTCAGTTGTTTGAGGACACGGTCCTGCTGTGACTGTCTCCTCTCTTAATTTAGTCTGAAGCCTATGGCAGCTTTTCTGTGTTTAGTTTCTCCAAAAAAGGAAGCCATCTCCTCTTCTAGTCCTTCATTTTTTTTTTTTTAAGGAACAGAACATGTGAACTAAGAGTAAACGATTCATGTGGGAGCCATGCATCATTCAGTCTGATTAATGCTTGTATAGGCTTCTTAGGAGATAAGTACTGTTTTATTAAATTCTCACTCTACTAATATCAGAAGACTTTGAGTTAAGCACTGGTCTGTGTAGGTTGACTATTTACTGCATGCTTCAAAACTTTTTTCCCTAAAATTTATCATGCTTCTTAGGCCCATTTTATTGGGAAAACTTAAGATAAAAGTTAAAAAACCTTGAAATATATCTTTAAATATTAACTTAACCTTATATTCTACTTCTGGGTTTCAGATATAGCAGTACCTCATTATATACTGATTTATATTTCATGGAGGGCCATGAAATAAATTAAAAGCAGTAATTAAGTGTTGATTTAATTTTTTGTCAACAGTAGAAAATGTGAGTCATTTCTAAATACAGGTGAATGCCTCCTAGTATCTAAATACTAAATTCTGCTTTCTGATCATGTTTCTAAATTATAGGAAAATATAGCTGGGTCTGGAAATAAGTGATGATGAGCATTTTATGATAATAAGTGAAATCTTGTTTTCGGTTGAGTTGATGGGGTATCACTGACTTGCCCTGCATCACAGAGTGACAATGGATTTCTAGTATGACAGCACAAACAACTTCATGTGATTGAGTTCACTTAGTGATGTTGATTTAATTCACTGAAATCAGAGTGATAACAGTATTCTCTGTGTAGAAAACAATATGCACTCCTGATGCTATATACAAATGCTAGCAATAACATGTTGAAACACAAGCTCGACAAATCATTTAAGCATTTACTTTAGCCTGCTCCACTGCAGCAAAACACTTGAGTACATGCCTAAAGGTATAGACATGCTCAAGTGCTTTTCTGATTAATGATGGACTGGAGCCCAAGTGTCTAATTTCAAGACTAACATTGTGTCTTATTACTAGATTGGAAGAATTACTCATTCTTGTACTATCCAGGGAGATTAACATCACATTTCATTTCCCTTTCTCCATGAATGCTGCAGATGCACATCAGTTGGGCTGAGCCATTGTGCTCAAGGAGCTTGGAAATGCTTACAATTGGAACGGCCATTGAATGACATCCCGAGCCCCTCAAGAGCCAAATAAGTGTGACACATATACATGTGTGAATGCAGGTTTATAAACTAACACCACCATGTAATTTAGATGAATGAATCCTAAAAACCAATTTTCAGGAAGTGAGGGAGGAAATGGTTAAAGTGCCTTAACCTGTCAAAACGTTAGCTACGTGCAGGAATGGTGTGGCTTTTTCAGAAGAAGAGAAATGCAGGAAAACACATGACAATCTCAAAAGAACAAGCTCAAAAAACTAAAGGGGAAAAGAAAAAAACAAGGATGAGTGTACTTAACATGAATCCTGATTTCTGGCTCCAGATGTTGAAGACAACAAGGTCAAGGTCTGAGTTTAAAGAAAAATGCAGCCTCCTATTGCCAAGGCACCAGAGACAATGTCGGACTTAATTGTCAGATTACTGTCTAATCAATGATTTGTCTGATTAGTGACCCACTGACAATACAGCCAAATCAATGTGTTTATTTCAAGTGTTAGTGCTGATGCTCTAAAGAGTGAAAATCAGGCAAAAAATTACAACATTAAGTAACTCAAATCCCCTGCATATCAATGGAAACCATCGTTTGGCTTGCTTATTTACAGGGTTTGAAAGGTTTATTTGACAACAGAAGGTCTAATAAAAGGAATCTATGTCATGCTTAATTACATCACTTTTATTATCTTCATTAATCAGTCCACTGCTGTGCACTCTAATATCATAATATTGTATTTTTGTATAGTGGAAGACAAAAGGTTGCCTTATTTTTCATTATATAGTTTTTGCCCTGTATCTGCCATGACACTCTTCTTGTTGAGTTTACACTTGTAGGCAGGAGAGCGGGGTATTAAACAAAGCTTCACAGGACTGCTGTTCAGGTGGAGAACAAAAGCACCCTAAAAACTGAACGGAATAAGAAAAAGACAACGGAGCCTGCGCTCTAATTAATTTTAGATGAAAAGAAAAATTATAAAAGGCAATAAAGGATTTAAAACCCAGAGGTATCTGGATGGGAACTTAGGAAAGGCTGTGTAACTGTGGAATTGATTATGAAAGTCCATATACTAGTGCTTGATTACAAGCAGAGATTGTATACAAAAAATGCAAGTTATAACTTAATCTATACCAAGAGAAGATAGATATGCAATATTCTCCTGATAGTTGAGACAAATGTGGAAGGGGGAGACTGGATAATGCTGATTCCAATTTTAATTTAAATTTCAAATGCAAACTGTTTTAATTATGTCTAATTAAAATGATTTATTGCATTAAGTGGTAAGGAAAAAGACATGCACAGAAATGCAGTTTCTTAATCTTTGTACTGCATGTTCTTCCTGTTCCTCATTTGTTTATTATTTTGAATGCAGAAATGGGAGATATGCCTGTGTCATGTCTTTGCACATCTAACTATTCTAGCTGAACTGAATGATGATATGAAGGGAGAGGAAATAATTTCCAGAGCAGGGAACCAACAGTGCGAAAAGGTGAGCTGCTTAAAGGTGAACTGACACCCTGCTTCAAAAATAAGCACAGCCAAGGTGTGGGAATAGAGTATGGGGTGGGGAGCGATGTGAAAGATTTTTCTTTTGTGGCCTTCATTGAAGAATTTCCCCTTTAAAAACGCTTTTCAAAGTAAAAAACTGATATTGGCTACACATATTGATCTTTGAATTTTGTTCTATTTGCCTCTTACAATATATCAGCTTGCAAAGCAAAAGAAAAGTATAGATCAAAAATATCTATTGACTTTAATGAAGATGAATCTGATCTTTGAAATATGGTTCAAGAGTTACTACAAAATATAGAAATAAGTAAAAAAAAAAAAAACCTGTTTTCTATAATAAGCATAATTCATTGTTTGAACATTTTTTAGAAAAAGAGTTTTTTTTTTTCTAGTACAGTCTATGAAGCTTTTCATAAAGAAATGGAAGTGAAAAAACAGTAGCATATGCCATACGTAACTGACCTGAGGGAAAGCAGCCTGCCAGAAATCTCTCATGAGGACTAACTATCCATATAAACTCCTATGTTTGAGCTGATGCTTGCAGACAAGCAGAGGCTGATGTCAAAGTTCTCAAGGCCAAATTAAGACAAAGTTTTTCTAGGTTTCTTTGTAGAGCAAAGCATTTTGGACTATCTTTCAGCTCCTGTAACTCAAGTCTCCTTGACAGCCTATTATTTGTTCAGTCATATTACATTCTCTTGATTCTTTCTGACAAAGTTATCAAACACCCCACTGGGACCACAGCCAAAGAAGCATTCACCTTTACACAAAGGGCCAAATCCTGATAAAGAATGCACAGCTGGAGTAAATGGACTGTTTGGTCAGAAAATAGAGCTAAATGGAAACTTCTGCTGCATCTTGTCACAGCTGGTGTAAATCCGAGCCACAGGAACTACAGGGTATAGGGTGAAATAAAATATACTGCTCAGCAGTGCAGGTTTCTCCCCATGCTAGCACTCCCGTACAAATAGCCACTGCAGAACTTAGATTCATTATACAGGTGTGCTTTTATTCTCCCTTTATAGGCCCTCTATTGTCTATTCTTCCATCCATAAAGAAAGTGGTATTTCTTTATTTTTATCTTGTTCACAGCTGCAATATGAGCAGTAATTCTTATTTAACAGCCGATGCAGTAGTCAGTCGCAATGCCTATTTTTTATATCATTACGACTTATTTTCGATATCATTAGTGCTTTCTATTTATTGCAATTACTTGATCAGACTTTCAGTTTTTATATTAATGATCTGAAATCCCATCTTTTGCATGTTCAAAGTGATAAATTTCCAGCTGCATTCATTATGCTGAACATTCAGCCTTGTTAAGGTATACTAGAATAGATGCCACCATTCTACTCCTCTTACCCATTTCTGAAGAATTCAAAGTGGCTTCTGGAGATGCATTTGGTGACCTTCAGCATCCATACCATAGCTAGATTTAATCATTGTATGCATGGTGCTGTTGCATTGGTAGCTATCATGGGTACACCAATACACTAGGTGCTACCTTTGCTGTGATTCTATTTGTTTAAGCAGAAGAGTCCTGAAGGGAAACCAAGCTCTTCTGTCTACATCTGTGACCTTTTTGCTGTAGCACACTTGTACTTAATTGCAGTCCAGTCATTACATAGCTGCTCCATAAGTGAGTTATTTATACATATCTACATGCATACATACACTCATGTACGTGTACAAGCATATTCTTACAGACAAAGGGAAAAAATGAAAGTGTCAAGTCCCTAAAAAGGCAACTACTGAGTATAAAGGAGGAGAGAGAAGATAGGAAATGAAAGTGTGTGCAGAAATTAATTTTGCTTTACTGGTACATTTGGTTCTTGATTTACAAGCTCCTGCCATAAACTGGAAACGCTCCCAGAGGATTCACACAAAAGTTGTGGTTTTGGTCAGTGAAAATACCTGGCTTTCTAACACTAAGAAACATTTCCTTAAATGTAATTTTATTTTTCAGATGGTAAAATTTCTGTGCTGAACATTAAAAAAAAAAAAAAGATTCACCTTGTAAAAGGCAACCATCTGTCAGTTCTTGGTTCGGATACCTGCTTATCGCAGCTTCTAGTGATTTTCTCCAAGTAGAGCAGTGCAGGCAGATAAGGAGGAGTGTCAGCATACTGCAGATGTATTGTCATCTTCTGCTGTGACAGGCAAACTAGAAACACGTGTTCTTTTAACTTGAAGCAAGCATTACATTGGCCATTAAGAAGATAGGGTTTTTTAATGGAAGGATTACTGATTACTTTGTGAACAAATTATTTAATGAACTTTAATTTCCTGTAACTAATTCATTCTCTGTGATCCAGACTTCCAGACTTTCCATTGTTTCAAAATAACAGGTGATGCTAAGCATCTGAAGCATCTTCTAGCTTTCTAAAATCTATCTAAAACAAGAGATATATTTTTCCTCTTTCCTAACACTTTGCATCTCTAAAATACTTTGCAGAATAAGGAAATACAGTTGAAGAAATAAAGTAGCAGGATATAGAGAAAAATTGAAATGAACAATAAATGGTGGATGAAATGTTTTCTTCTTTGTGTCATGTTCCAAGGTGCTGTCAAATATTGCAACTTTGTCAATGAAAATCACTGGTCCATGCTTGGGTATAAGACAGCTGAGGTGCAGTTCATGAGAGCACAAGTGCTCATTGGTATTTTGACAGCTTCTGCTTCTTTGCACATCATCTGGGCTTCTCCATCCAGTAAGAAATAATAATAGTGAGCTGTGACTCACATCTAAAGCAAAAATCAGCCTAGAAGACTTTCTACAGTTAGCACAAAGAACAGCTGGAAAGGCCACCCCTCCTTATGTGTGCTGCTTTAAAACTATACGAGCTATGCAGTACAGGCTAATCTACATCGTTTGTTTGTTTGTTTGTTTTTGATAGGCAATAGCAACCTTTTCCATTGCCTAAAATTTGGTCTTTATTTCTGATGTGGGAGCACTTTCTTGTATGCAATTAACACTGGTTCCGTTGCGACAGCTCAGCACCGCTGAGATTTCTGTGCAGAGGAGAAGTGATGCAGACAGGATACCCCGCTCCTGCCACCACATCTCACCTCGAATCAAGCTAAGCCATTTCTCAAGACCTTTGCCTTTTCACAAGTGCAGAATTTCACCCAAGAGTTCAACAGTAAAGTGAGAACAAGAAACAGCTAAATGTAGGAATGCAAAAACATGGGATACAGTGAATTCTCTTTTCCAGCTTCCTTTCTGGGAGTCTAATCTGTCATCCTTATGTGCCAAGCAACAAAAGAATGCTTTACTTTTCTCTGTATAAAATCTGTTTTTTTTTTTTTTTTTTTTTTTTATGTTTTCTATGCCAATTCAGATATTTTTATTGGTTGTATCTGTGGCTGTTTAACAATGACATTACTTGCAGGGGAAAAAAAAAAAAAAAAGAATGTGCAAATAAAGTAATCTATTTAAGTCACCTAATTCCAAAGAAAAAGGTACATGCTTTTCCATTTGTTGAGGATTTATTTTGAATGCATCTCATTGGTATTTATTTGAGTTAGAGTGAAGTGGCAAAAATCTAGGCAAAATGTGAAATATGATAACTATTATAGTTCATATTAATATTTCATATTCTAGCATGTAGCTACAGTCACACACACACACACAAGTCTAATTTTTTTGGCTCTCACAGCTTGGATTCTTTTTTATGAAAACCGGAGTCTCATATTTGTTGCTTTTAATGAGTAATATGATTTCTCTCTCTGTGCCAGGCAATTTGTTAAGAATAAGGCATTTTCCGAAGAACCCTCTTTTGTAATATTTTAGAATCACAAACCCTTACTTTAATTTCATAGGGAATGATCATTCAAACTTATTTCCAAGAATAGTCTGGCAAAAGTCTGTCTTTTCATACATCGGTATCAGTGAGAAATCACTTATCTGTTCCAACTCCATACACAGTTTCTAACTTGACATTTGAACTGGAAGGTATCAAATTGTGTGTAATAAGAAAAACAAGCAAATGCACCTAAAGGAAGAGTGTACTCAGGGAACAAGATGTGCTTAAAGTGTAAAGTGAAGTTCTTTCTCCTGAATGTTGCTGAAATGAGATTGTATCACTAAAATCAGATGCAAAACTCATTTTGCGATCTTTAAGCATATGTCAAACTCCTACCCAGGGAATGTTTGTTAAAAATGTGCTGTGTACAAGCAGAAGACAATATTAAATATTGCAAAAAGAAATCCAATTTTAGAAAATATGCTACAATACTTGACTAAAATGTCTGCATATGTTTCTCGTACAAGTTCCCATGTCTGAGGGAGGGCTCCTGGGAGAACCGAGGGGCTTGGAAGTGGTGAGAGGTGTCACCTGCATGCATGGTGCTCTGCCAGGGCACCAGGAAGGTACAATCCTTGCTTTCTCAAGGAACAGCTGCTTTTACTCTGTGTTTATTGTAACTGGCCAAAAAGAACTGCACCTGGAAAGATGCCTTGAGGCGTGGTCACATTTAGTGTTCCCAGTTCAAGTCCTTGGGACAGGCAGAATCCTATACTGGGTCAGAAAAGGCTCATCTCAGCCCAGTAGTCAGTTTCTGATGAAGGTGAAGGGAGATGCTCTTTAGATGAGCTGAAGAGTGTTCAAGCCTAGCCACTTGAAGTGGTTTGTTCCTCTTGTAATCTCACAGCAAAAATAGTTCTGATACGTTGCAGGGTCCATTTATGAAGCTGAACACATGAGTTGCTCTAATTCCTTTTTTGTCTCTGATGATATCTGTCTACCCCCACAGCAAATCTACATGGCAAAGAAATTCAGAAGTTTTCTATCTACTCTGCTTCTCCATGTGTGTTTTAAAACAGTTTCTGCTGGTTTGTTTGGGCGCCATCTCTTTCTCATATTGTGGAATTTAGTGAGTAACAGTTCTGAAAGAACAATATCCATGGTCTTCATGATTTTGTAGATCTCAGGTGAATAATATCCCAGCTCAAAACTTTCTGATTTATACAGTTCAAAGTAGAAGAAATGACAACCAAAATATTTGTATTTGAGTTTTGAATGGATTAGTGAATGGAAGGTAAGAACTTTTTTTTTCTTTTTCCTTCTCCTTCTACCCTACACTATTCATTTAGAAGCCAGAAGAAATTGAAGGCAACTAAAAGTATTTACACTTTGAATGAGTTGATGTTCCATGAAAGATATTTGTGAAAAGTGACAATGGGAAGGGTATGTGTGTGTCAGTATTATATAACCCTTATTGATTATTTAAACAAATAATTCTGTTTGCAGAAATCACAAATTATATGTAGTCTGGGTAATAGCCATGGACCCAGTATTGTGTGGGCCGTAGGCTGTAAGCAGCTCTGACACCATTACCACCTTAAAAATAAATAAAATAAATAAATGTAATAAACATAAATCAGCATGTATTCAGATGACATTTTCTGCAAAGCAGCACTTTTCATGATCATTTCATAGTAAATTAAGATTATCATATAACTACTTGGAATGCAAACAGGTAAAATCTTCACTCTCTGAAAATTAAACAAATGGAAGACTAGTTTGTTAGATTTTCTTTTGACTAGATATTGGTAGTCCTGTTAAGTTTGCTTCTGGCAGATGTAAAGTATCTCACCTGAATGAGAAATGTGTTTTCTCAAGGGCTGAGCGTATACCAAGTTTTCTTGAAGATCGAGGCCTAATTATCAATTCTATCCATTTTGAAATCTAGTAGTGACCAGCTCAAAGAATGTACCTTTTAACAGTACTGAAAGAGTTATACAGAAGTGGGAAAGTAGCGTGCATGTGCTATTTTCCCAAACTATAGAATAAATATCTGCAACCTATTTTGTTATAGCTGTTAGATATTTCCTAAGTATAGCACAATTTTATTTTTATTTTTTGATAATAGGGGATTGCTTTAGTGACTGCTGGGAAATGAAAGACGTTTTATGGCAGCTACTAGAGCTGCTCCAATACACTTTAATCTCTACTGACCTGAAAAACAGCTGGTACTTCAGAGCAAACAAGAAAGGCTTATGGAAGACCAAGGATCAAATTTCTTGCTGTTCTACATCTTGTGTCTTCATTTACCATTGTGAAAAGAGTAATAAATCAGCTGCTTTTCAGATCTGATTGTATTATATGCCCACTTAACAGAAAGATGAAGGATGACATAAGGAGGAAGACAATGGGAACTATGCCCATAGGAATTTATATTTGTACTGTTATGCATTTGTTTTTACAGCACTCATGGTTTTCTCTTTGGACAGCATGATGCTAAGGTAAAGCACTTTATGCACAGTGTAAAGAAAACCAATACATTATTTAACAGTTCTGTGTTGGCATGTGCTGATTCTTGTTTGCAAAACTATGTTATGTACTGGAAACTAAATAATTTAGGATGGCTATCCTGTTCCAATATATACACATGATATACAAAATAGAAAATCTGCGTTTTCTGCCATTGTCGGTAAAATTCAATAAATGAAATTTTCACTGTTGTGTACAGGCAATGTGGCAGGAAACTAAACAGAATTTTGAACGCTGAGGTAACAGTTTTGTGTTGTATATTATATGGTAGAGTCAGTAGATTAATATATAAGTATATGGTGTTACTGACTCCACTGGATGCTTATCCTGATTTTTTCAAAAGCATTATGTATGAATGTATAACTTAAGTTTGTCTGGGAAGAAAAATCTGCATTAACTATACCATTCGTCGTTCTATAACAAACGCCAGAATGTACAAACTCCAAATACTGCTTGTATTTTAGCTGTTAGAAACTTGTATTTCCATTTCAGCTGCTGCATATTTAAGTTATTAAATGTCATCCCTGTATCAGTACACAAAACAAAATATGACAGACATGTGAGCGTCAAATAGGATTTGTGTAGTCTGTTGGTAATCTGTTTTGAGGTATACCCGTGTGTTTCACTTGTAACTGTGAGTCACACTGTAAACCAGATTGTAAGGCACTAGAATTTAAAGGCATTTTACATTTCAGGGGATCATTGTGGTTTGCTCAATACTCTCGGTGCCTTTGTACTCCAAGAGGGCTGCCAGTTGCTATGAGATGAGACAACTTTGAAATCCTACTTGCAGATTTGTATGCTCCTATTGGCCACATAGTGCTGCCCCTTCTCCTGGGCAAGTTTATCTGGGCATCCTCAAGTGTGCACAGAGTGTCTGCAAACAGGAATGCAAGAACATAAAGCTACCGTTTCTTGGGCAGCAGTTGTAGGATTTTAGTGGGAGGAATGGTGGCATCCAGTCCAATTCAGTTTAGCACAACAAAGGTTGATCATTCAGCAAATGCCTTTCTCCATGTCCTCCAGCCTACAGTGTCCAGCAGGAGAACACAAAGAAGGTCAGAGATGCTGACACTCCCCTAGGTTGTTTCAGAAGGAAATGGAGCTGCTACAGTTCAGGTTGTTGTTGGATGGTGTTCAGACACTGCAAAGTGCTCCACAAGGTCAGCTCTCCAGGCTAGTAGCAGAAACAAGACTTCACAGGCACTGATTTTTCTAATGTCTAGTCGAGTGTTCAGTACAGTGGTTCCAGGACTTAAATATTTCCACACTAATTCAAGCAGAATTAATTGATCTCTAGGCTTTCACATTGGACTCAGAGGTGAACATTTTTAACCAGCAAAGGTTAGATGTTCAAGGTTCATTGTTAGATGAATAGATGATATATCTGGTGTTTTTAGTGTTTTTACTGGAGGAATAGTAACAGAATTGGCAAACTCTTTCAAACCAGTAAAAATGCATTTTGATGATACTGTATCATGTTCTATCTGCCAATGATCTCTGACTTCTATGTGGTTTTGTTTGTTTGTTGTAGAGAATCTTGTAGATACTAAATTCCTTCTCCTAAAAAATGAAAGTGATATAGACCTTTGGAAGAGCTGGTACAACACAAGGTTGGTTTCTAAAGAGCATGAGGAGTGAACTACAAATGAAGATTCAAATATGAGTAGCATTAAGCTATTATTCTTTAGTCATTTAGGAAACATTCAAACCTTAGTTTGCTCAGATTAACTAAATAGTTTCACTTCTTGAACTGTATTTGCCCATATATCATGGCTCAGTGGCTAGTGTATCCATGGCATACTGTCTCCTCAATCATTTGCTTCAGGAAAACAAATAATTCTACTATGTAGTGTAGAACAGAAATAAAATAAAACCTGAAACAGGTGATTTTGAGGTTACAATTGTCAAACTAAAAAATGTCTGATGTATTTGTTGGGTAGCAGGAATGATGGAAAGAGGGTACAGATCTCTTGCCAAGCAGAAAAGATAATGAATAGTGAAAGATAGTGCTGATTGTCACTCAAATAGTTTTCAATAATAAGATTCAGCCTGTGTGTTCCTAGCAACAGATGCTCTCAAAGACCCTGTCACAAATGACTTTTAAGCACAGTATTTGTTGCAAGGAACCACAACATTAACCATCTCTTCACGGATTCAGATGTCCAACATAATGCTTATGTTCTGCAGAATACTGTTTCAGATTCCAGGTTTTATTTCTTTAAATTTATTTTATTTTATTTTTTCCCAGTAAGAATTATATGAAAATAAACAGGACGTAACATAAGAAAAGGTTTGCTATTATGGTGGAATATGAGCACTAATGTTTGTCCCATTATGCTGGAGAACAAAGACTGTACAAAACATTATGGCCAGTTACTGTAGCAGGTATGGCTTAAAAGATTTATTTTTTTTTTAATTAGCATCATTCAGCCATTTAAGTACCAGTGAATGATGTTCCTGTTTAACCATTAAAGCTAGAGATTCTTTCCTGCTGCAACAAGTTCCAACAGAATGGATGAAAAATTCATTGGATATTGTAGAAATATTTTTTTCCTGCCAGATTTCCACCTAGAAATTCAAAATAATTAACACAAGAATAGAGGTAGTCTCTTTCTACTCATCCTTTTCCTACTCACTGTCTCCTTTCATAGAGAGGGGAAGGTGCCCGAAAATAAGTAGGGAGGAAATCATGTTAATTAATCCTTAATTTTCAAATTAAAAATTCAGCACAAGTTTAATGTGCTGACTGCAGATCTGACAGCCCTTGCACACGCAAAATAGGGTAAAGCATTGCAAAGGCAGTTGGGCTGTCTGCTTTGAGTTGAAGGAAGTACTAGGTTCAGCACTGTCTGCTCTGCCCAGGAATCCCAAATCAGGCTTTCAGTCCATCCTCTTCAGCCTGCAGTACTTGGGCTGAGACCCTTTGAAAATTTAAATAAATTTACTTCAATTTAAAGCAATATATATATATATATATATAAATCTTTAAGAAACATATCAATAATTTGAATGAAGTTTCAAATATTTTGGACAAACCTAATCTCCATACCAATTCACAGGAGCTGTCCCACTAATTTTTTACATTCTTCACACTAAAAAGGAGCTACACTGAAAGTGTTTTTGAAGAGAACTGTAGTATTAATGCTCATTTTCAGCTGTATAATTTCCTTTCCTTTTTCCCCTCTAAGAAACCTTCCCTGTATAATACAATCAAATTTGAGAATTCTTTTCACTTCCTTTCCAATCCCTTTTCTCCTTCCCTCATGTGTCCTAAAGAATATAATGAGCTGCAGATTGGTCTGGAGTTAATTGCATGTATTATTTCACAGATGCAATTTCTGCTCTGGATAAAGTCCTATAGCTAGGAGTACTATGATTAACTGCATTTATTTATCCAAAGGAGTTACTGTAGTGTATATAATCACATTCTGTTGCCAAAGCTAGTATTCCATAAATTACAGAACTCTAATTGGACACAAACAACTGTGTTGTATATGAAAATGAAAATAGTAGTCCTATCAAGGAAACAATGAAGGGACAGACAGATAACTGAATGAAAAAAATTCTCCAACAACCCTTTTTAATCTGTCCACCTGCTTTCTTCTGGGTGGTGGCCAAATGTAAAAATGAAACAAGCCTTATGATTTACATGTATTACTTTGGATCTGTGCATAGGGGCTATAGAAGTAACGTGAATATATATTAGTGTTTGCAAAGAGTGCAATTTATTATTGATTTTTTTTCTCAACCTTGTTTAGCTACTGGCATGTGGAGACTATGAAAATGTAAGAAATATTTATAATATTTATTACTTCAACATGCTTTCAGCATACATAGTCTACTGAATTAATTCTTTCTTCTGTTTGGTTTTTAATTGGAATTTATGTTCTTGCTGTGAAACCTCACATATTCTCATTTTATCAGCAGCAACTCAGATTAATACTACAAAAAACAAGGTACTCTGTGCAAAGATCCATGCTTGACAAATTAATCAAGAAAAATAGTTTTATGTTATTAGTGTTCTGTAGTTTGAACAGACATTAGCTAAACATACTTTGTATTTACATATCTGAAATGAAGCACCAAAAGATAAAGTCACAAAATTTATTTCAATTGCTAAAATTATCCAGAAAGCAGGAAATAATTGAATTAGAATTTGTGTCAAACTCCTTGGAAATAACAATTTAAAAAATAATGCAGGGCATCTCAAGATTAACGACACTGAAGAAACAAACAAACAAACAAACAAAACCAGAATGAACATCTTTGTAAAGGTGCATCCATAAAACAGGATTCCAAGCATGTCAGAGGGCAAGTTCTCTGCCCAGTGAGTACCAAGATGGGCTGACTCCCGACATGGGGGTGTTCACCCTTTCAGGATAAGCAGTGTGGTGCCTGCAGGGCCACCTAAGCCAGCCAATAGGAAACGGCACACAGAATTTTAATTATTTTATTTTTACTTTTCCCTATCTCTCTGATTTTAGCTCTGAAGCCCTGAGCCTGTGGAAGAGCATTTTTTTTTGCACTGGGAAGTTCCTGCTGGATTTATGTTCTTGAATTTCCCCTTTATACATCATTAATCAGCTTCTTGATTTCTCTTCTTTTAGGTGTTAATAAATTGAAGAGAGTTCTTCAGCTACAGGAACAATGGAGGGAATAGCAAATCTGTTTAACAGGAAGAATCAAATGCTTGTGTTGTTTTGCTAATCAAAGAGACTGCTACAGCAGTATGATCTTTGACAGTGAGGATAACCATAAAGTGATTTAACATAGGCAGCTTTGGACTTCCAATTGATGCAATTAAAAAAAAAAATAAAATAATGTTTTCCATAAAACTCTTCACCTGAAAGAAGGAAAACATGATTCAGTGAAGTTCTGTGTCCTGTGCTGTAGAGGATCATCACAACTGCTTTACATTATCTGCCCTTTATACATTATGAATCACTGTAATGTTTGAATACTTTATTTCCCTCATGGCTCAGGAATTGACAGGATGTGCACATTTGCCCTTGGGTTTGTTATTTCATACCTCTACCTACCATTTGTATGTATATTTTAATTTTATTTGCTCCTGTCAGTTCTTTACACAGGAAACAAGTCTATTTGAAGGAAAGCAAAATGGTGGCCTGGCCAATTCTAAAGTGTACTGTGTCGTGATACTTGCTAAATAATGCATGAATGGATCCGTGCTAGCCATAATTCACTTCCAGTGCTATTTATTTCTTTATCATGTGTCAGTTCCCTTTCCTGTCGGGATATCAAATGGCTGCAAAGTGCAGTGTGCTGTTTTCCTTATCTTTCAGCTAAATGTTCCATTATATCACATTTTAGGCTTTTAAGATCACATAATGAATCACACATAAAGTCTAAAGTGATCTTGAATAGTGTATGCAATATTTTTGATGCAATATGTTAAAAAAATGAGGCTCAAGTGTTATGCCACTGCTATATCTGGTTGTAGCATGTAATTTGGTCAGTAGAATAGCGGATAAACCGGCAGATTTTGCTGTTGGTTTACTGTAGGTTTTTGGGAACATTTATATACACCAATTTAGAGACATCTAGAGATCAAGGAACTTGACTGGACTGAGATAAATGTCTTTGCAATTCTGGGATTCACCACGAGAACCTGTTTTCTGGCTTAAGCTGCCGTGCGTGCTTGCTCTAAATCTTTTGGTTTTAACCTTTGATTTTTTACAGCATGAGCAGCTTAATCTCTTTCTCTTCCAATATTCTTCCTTAAATGGGAATCACTACTTTGAAGATGGGACATACTTTCCATCTCATTGTTCTTTTGGATTACAGCATTGGAGCTGAGACCCTGCATTTTTGATTCAGAATGGCTCATGTGGTATTAATGTAGCTATGAAAGAATCCACTTTTCTTCTTCTGTGGAACAAGTGGAATAAGAAATGGATTCACCACCTAATATGCCTCCCTGAAACATGTATTTGAGTCGCCAGCTTTGCACCCTATTTTTTACATTTTATATTTCAACTGACAATGACATATCTATTATATCATTGTTCTTAAAATAAACAATCTAATAATAAGTGTTCCTGCATGGTATATCACCAAACAGATGCTTGAAAGAACAGCAGCTATTCAAATAAAAAACAAATAGAAATCTTAAAAGGTCACAACACTTTCTGATATTTTAGGTGTCAAAACTCAACTGAGCATAAATATTAAAACTTAAACATGTCAGCTGCTGTAAAAAAAAAAAAAAAAAAATCCCAGAACTTGCAAAAATTTCTGAGTCACTTAACTATTTATGACTATGCAATAAACTACAGCATGCATAAAAAAAATATTAAATTTGAGTTGAATTTAATCTTAGGTACGTAGAACCATTCTGACAAAAAATAAATAAATATATATATCTGTAAATAAAACAAACAAATAAATAAATAAAACTCTTAAAAGAGTTGACTTTCTCCATGCATCTGGGAACATTCTGTTCTTTGCAAGTCCTAAGGCTCTGGCTGTGTCCTGAGCAGGTACCTGCAGGCACCACAGCCCCATGTGGGGCTCCAGCTCGGGTCTCCAAGGCACCCCCACTATTTCCTATCAAACGTCCATTTCTTCTGTCCTGTCCCCTACGGATTAAAAACCAAACCAAACCAAAACACAACTGGCTTAGGTCAGTACTAATAATCAAGACTGAGCACCTGCAGGTAGCGTTCAAGGTGTTACCAACCTGAAGAGCTGCTGTACCAGACAAGACCAGTGTAGCTGAGGATACAGCATTGCACTGTGTTCTTCGCTCTGTTTCTTGTAGCACCCTGATAAAGTGAACCTCAGAAAATACAAAACATATGAACAGATGAGCTATCAGTACCTGATATATTTTCACTTAACAAACAAACGAAAAATAACAACCTAGCCATAGATTTCTGAAGAAGAGGCAAATCTAAATGACAGCAGATGGAGTACCTCGAGCTCATTTTCCCCCACTCCCCTGTAAGGAAAGGCTATACAGATACAGGATCAACAAATAAAGCCATGGGTGGGATGCAGGAGCATCTCCACCTCTCCATCATGCTGTGAGCGCCTAGCAGCCTCCAGGCATTGCCTATGCCTCTGCTCTGGGATGCACGGGTTGGGGAGCTCAGCACACCAAAAACGTAGTCTTTCAGCTTTAATGCACAGAGATATAATCGCAGACCTTTTACATGAGTACAATTTGAACTAATCCATTAGCCTTACCCAAATTAGCCTAGCTGTTTATAAGTTATTAAATGCACTACAAAGCCTAACGTGTTTGCTATGCTCTATAATCAGAGCACCTGTTTAAAAGCTCACTGCAGCTGTACTTCCTGAAGATTATAGGCCATTAGGCAAGTTATGCAGTACCTTATTTTTATAACCTAATCTCTCTTCCTCTTTCACATTTGAATTTTAGAACCATAAAAATGAGATTCTTCCCCCTCTGTACGCCTTCCCCAAGTCTTTTACTGATTGAGATGAGGGGAGTAATATTAATATTTATACAATGCTCAGATCTGACTTCCAGTTGCTATGGTAAAACACCATCATAAAATATTTCATTAACTTTTAATCCTATTTAACACAGTTCTTCCCTCTTGAGACTATACTGAAACTTGGGATTCTTGCGGGACACAATTTTGATGAGAGATGCTAAAATATTTGTTTTACTTTTTCCTGAGTTATTCTTCTTTTAAAAAAGATGAACAGAAGAAGACCATGGAATGGCTGGCATTTTGGAAATGTAAATTTATGATGCTATTCAAACAGGCACAAAGTAATGCATTGGCCATTTGAAGGGATTCACCCCCCCCCGTCAGGCAGCAGGAGGGTAGGGGGGTACCTGCTGTCTCCAAGTGGCCTCACTGTGCTGCTTCTCAGGGCATGCAGCCTGGCTCTAGCTGCTGATCTTTCTTAAGAACTTTAAAAATGCACTGTTTCTGCAAAACAGAAAAACTTTTATTTCCTTCTTCAGAAATCCCAGTTTTGGTTACAGCCTGTGAGCATTTTTAGGCACAAAGGCCAAACCTCCTCCTGTATATGACCGGACAACAAGTAAATAGACACCTCTGTTTTAATTCAGTGATCATCTGCATGAACACAGATATGTGTTCTGTTGGCTTCTATACATCTACCTATTAAAAAAATAAATAAAAATCAATAGTACATGTTGCTGGAATTGGCTATGTTATCCTTTTTTTTTGTGCTGGTGATGGAGTTTTATTTTATTTTTGACGGGTTGTGAGAGGCATTGATTCTATAACCCTGGGTGGTTCACAGATCAGATACTAGCTATCTTCTACTTTCCATCATCTATCATGTATATTATAATCAGGGAAGAGGTGGCCATTTTAAAACAATGTTTAAAGTAAGCCTTACTACGAAAACTAAAGAGAGCGTATACTTTTGATTTAACTGTGTTTTCAGGAAGATACATGTAAACAAAACCTGTAATTAGCTCTATTGCTTATTTCCAATATTTGCAGTGTTCTCTCTGACTGTTACACGAATTTATGCTGAGTGAGACAGTCTACAAATAATCCAATTACAACACATTATCTATTTATTTTGTCAGAATTTATATTTATTATGTCCTGCTTGGCAACTGCTTCAATAGTATGTAAATAGAAACAACAACAAAAAACAAACACAATCACTCAAGATTTTTTTAGGCAACAGAAAGATTATTAAGTGATCATACAAGATAGATACAATATAAGAGCACAGCACAATGACAATAATGATTAAGAGAACTCTTTCTCTATGTAAGAGTGAAAATAACATCACTGATTTATTGCTGTTGTAGGTAAGCCACAGAAAGGCCTGGGGTTCATGAGGAAAATTAGGTTTGCAAGTCCTGTTCAATGATTTCGGTGCCTTTGTGCTATCTTCCCCAGGTCAGCAGTTGGAAGGAGGGAGAGAAGGAGCAAGCAGAATGTGCATGCCACAGCCTGGCTTCAGTCATTGTAAGACTTCATTTTTGCTCTTCTTTTATTAGCCTTACTAACACATATTACTGATTACACCACACAAGGATTGACCTTCAATTCTCACTTAGGAAGAACATAGTATTCTTTCCTCACACATCATTGTCATACAGTGAATTTCATTGCAATTTAACTATTGAGACAAGAAATCTCTGACAAATGACCAATTTAAAGTTTCCTAGAACATAGCTGGCTGATACCTTTTAACTTGATAAGCCCTTAACTTGTGGGATAGTGCATTAACTAATTCAGAGAAAGACTGTCTTGGACAATGCAATAATTTCAAAAATATATAGATGGGCTTTGCCCTGACATTGCAAATATGATGAATACCTCTTCAGAAAGAAAACTACGAGTGTATTTTTGAGATGCAGTAATGGCTGCTGAATATACTCAACTCAGTATATCTATTGCATGATAGATCTAAAGAAGACAAATACCTTCCAGACTTTTCTGCTCTAAAGTGTGCTTTAGTTGTCCCTTCTTAATTAGCTAGCTGGAACACAGTACTGAACTTTGCCCCTTCCTAATTTTCCAATCACTAGTGAAGGAGGGGAAATAATCATGTCAGAATAAGATAGTCAGAAATAGAGTTACCCCCAAAAGCTTTGATTATGTTATTATTAGGAAAAAGGAAATAACTTTTTGGAAGGTCACACCGAGAACTTTTGAGGAGGCAGTTGCTCTCGTTCCCTTGTTGGAAACATTTAATCGTTTCTGCTTTCTCCCTGTTAAAACAAAGGCATAAGTTGTTTGGTAGATCATGCACAAGTCCAACTTCTGTGAAAATGTTCAGTCACAGCTGGGGGGGTGAGAGGGGTAGAGCTTAATTTTTCAGAGATTTTGTGAGTTTGTTACTCTAATCAATACTATGCTTTAAAGAAAGGTTGCTGTTTGCTTCTGATTTCATGTTTAATATCTTATACACTGTTAAACTAGCAATCATAAAAAAACTCAGTTTATGTCTATTATACTTTTTTTCATTACATTTGCATTGCTCATTAAAAGGTTATCTTTGTAATTTCTGCTCAGCCCCTTGAACCGATGTCAGCCATGATGTATACATAAGCCTTGTAATTTTATGTAAAGTGGCAGGAAGCTGCAGATGGAGTTTTCATTCAGATTCCCAGCATGTACAGTGTGTACAGTACTGCCTGGATACTCTTCCACAGCATCAGTCACACAGTCTAAGCTCATATTCATTTAATATTTGAAGTCCTCTCTAGAGGTTAGGTCATCTCAATGCTTACCCATGGGCCCTTTCTGACCGGGAAGGTCATCCTGGCATTACGTTACGTGGCCACCATTAAAATTCTCATATTGAGTCAAGTCACAAGAAATGTGAGTAGGAAAGTGAAATCTTGACAAGTTTAATGGTCATCTGAAGCTACTGTGATTTATTAGTTTGTCCCTTGAAATAAAAGTTTTAACTTGAATGTACTATTCAATAACAGACCAACTGACATAATCTGTCTCAAATTTACTCAAGTGGCAGTCAGAGCAGGGCCTTCCCGAGACCCTGTATACGTGCTGTCTCCTGAGTGCTGGTGGAGAAGACTTTTGGACCAATGTTTTTTCGGTGTCTCAGGAAGAAATGCAAGGCAATGCCCATCTCCATCAGACAAGTTTGAGACAGTGCATGACTTTCTGATGGGGGATCTCAGTATAATTATCTGCTTAGGCGCAGTAAATATTAACTAGCTTTGATATTAATGAAAATGATATTTATTTATTTTTTGCCACATACAATAACAAAATTTATTTCAAAAATATTGTGTTGTATTTCAATCATTATTATTTTTTAAACTGACAATCCATTCTATTCTAGAGTTATCCATAAATGTTCTTAATATTTTGGTGTTACTTTGTTACTTGAATTGTTTTAGCCTACACAAAGAGTACAGGGATTATTGCATATTGTGTTCAAGATCTGCAATGTGACATTAATTTTGTGAATGTTTCTAAGTGATATTGCTGTTCTTTGATTGGATGAGTTCCTAATTAGAAGTTTTCAGGAAATACTTGTGAACTCTGTGTGTGTTGCATATTCATCACAGTATTTGTCATTAAATACTTACATGAACATTTGTTATTTTTACCTAGAAATAATTTAAAAATTACTATTGCTTGCCTGACTATTTACTTAAAGATAAAGTCCATCAAATGGGATAAGGACTCACTTATTTACCAGGTATTTATACACATCATTTGGTCAAAATAGATTGATTAAGAAATCTATTAGAGATGCCATTTACACACATGCATATGCCATATTTAATTCCCAGTCAATGGGCTGTTTTCATTGCTTCCTCTGCACGATTGCTCTGCATTCTAGTAAACTAATTTTCAGAGTGGTTTCTTAAAATTTAGTCTTCTCTATTCTGATTTTACCTCATTATTTGTCATGTACCACATTATATAATTATTATTCACTGCATTAACATTTTTATTATTATAATTTTTTAGGCTGTTGTCATGCTTTCACTCAGTAATGGCTTTATCTGATTTTTTTTTTGGTGAATCAAATGCTTTGGTTCTTTCACTATTTTTCCTTCATTTTGATTTTTTTTTTTTTAGCATCTCAATTTTGTTACTTTCTTTCTGGGAATGCATTGTTCTAAAATGAACAAAGGTTATACCACGTCATCTTCATATCATTGCTATGTCTCTTCTACACCTAAAAGGTATCTGTAATACCATTTAGTTTTCTGACTATATCATGAATTCATGTCTGCTTATATTATTCCTTTCCATCTTTCCATAGTACATCCTGGGTTTTCATCTCTTATATTTTTTTTTTGTCTTCCCATTGTTTCTTTATATGTTTATTTTTTTCTGCACTTTTCCTTTAGCTATTATTATTATTTGGAATTTTTTATTCTCTTGTACCCTTTGTATCATCTCTTTACTCTTGTGGTGTACAGAATTTTGAATTTAATATCACCTGTGAATTTCATTAGCGCACCGAGAGGTTTATGCTTGTTATATAATGCTGTTATGAGAGGTTTGTACTTTCTGTGACTAGTGAATTTAAGTTTTTGCTTGAAACTATATTTCAGTGGAGTCAATATAGGTGGACTCTGGCAGCTGTAATATAACATCCTATCCAGACTATAAAAGTCGAGTACTGAATCTATCTAGGTGTGGAGTTTGAGCCTGGGAACTCATATTTTTCAGGAATGTAAAGCACAGAATGACTCAGTTTTAGCAGATCAGGAAACAGAGACGAATGACCATGCCAACAGGAGAGCTCTGAGGTGACAGTTGTACCCTAAAGCGATGTTACCCCCTTTAACTGATCTTGTTAAAGCCCTCTGAAGTTCTTGATTTTGTAGAGAGAGAAAGAGATTGCTGGAAAAAGAAAAAAAATCAAGAGGCTTGATAAAGATTTGACCACTGCTGGAATCGGGCAGATATACAGACCCAGTTATTCCATGCCTGTGGCCATGGTGGTGACATCACATTCTCAGGCTAATGAAGACATATCTCATGTGTTTACTGCATGAGATATGAGAAGGCTAGAGTCCTTCAAGCCCTCCACTTGGACTTCAAGATGAAGATGGCAGATCTAAACAGCACTTTAAGCTCTTCCATCTTATCAGGAAACCCCTGCATTTGCCAGTGCTTCCATTGGTTTTCATATAAGTTAGTCAGAAACTGGCAATGTTTAGAGAATTTATTGGCTGCTCTGAGTTAAGTCAGCTTCTGCTATTGCAGAGGGATACTGCAGGATCAGTGCAAAGAAAATCACCTCTAAGCAGCCATCTCAATTGAAGAGAGAACTCTGTTGATGGACAACAGCTCAGGAAAGACTTAAGCAATTCAGGAAAATAGCAGGCTTTCTGATGTATCTCTTAATCCTAGTCAGATTCCTCTCTCTGAATGATAATAATGACAGGAACTTTAACTCTCTCACAGGGCTTGGTTTTCAAATAGAAAATAGAATGGGAAATAAAAATATAGATTATTTCAAATTATTTTGAAATAATTGTTTTGTTGTTGTTGTTTTTGATTAATTCTATTTTACATGTCTGTATTTGGGAAGACTGTTAAAGGCAGGCTATTAAAATTATAGCAGTACAGTGCTGCACAATTTTTATGTGTCTGGTCGTGAGTAACTGAATCATCTTAAATGTCAAAAGCTGAATGTCATAAAGCTGTTTTGGGGAGCTTTTTATATTGGTTTGTTATCAGTCATTTTATTTTATAAAAACAGCACCTAGAAATGTTTGTCCTGTCATTGAAGACCGACATGGTGAAGATTGAAACAGTTCTGGGTTTCACTGAAAAGAAAAACAAACAAACAAACAAACAAAAAAAACCACACACACACACAAAAAAAAAAAAAACAGAAATAGTGAAAATGTGGCTTAGCATACTGCTCTTCATGTAAGTAGGGAAACAAAGAAATAAATATGGTTCCTTATTATAAAGTCTTACCACTATATTTAAGCTAATTCCATTAGATACAGTATAGCTAGGAAAGTATTTTTTTGAGACTGTCAGACTTGAAGACATGAGTGAAGTCATACTGACAGTGATTCAAATTTTCCACTCTGGCATTTTGAATTTGATTAAAGGTTTGAGCTTTTAAAGCTAAAGTGCATGTTTTATATAACACAGTAGGAGCCCTATTGTCAAATGGACTGAGGAGCTGTGAATCGACAGCTATCATCAAAATAGCACAAATCCACCACCAAGATCTCCTAAAAGACTATGGGGTGTTATTATAGCACCTAGTCGAGTATAACATGTTATTTATTCTGCAGACATTTTTCTTACAACCATCAGTCCCTTTGTAGGAAAGGCTCTGTCTAAAGGAATCACACGTTCTTTCTCCAGGATTATGGACATGTGAGTCCTGCTGGAAGAAAGTTCTTCAGTATTTCTTGTGCAAAGTAACTGTGGAGACAGAGGTTTATGCTACCATAATATTTCATTAGCTTGCACCATATTTTTTCTTACATGTATGATATTAAGTGCTGGTACTGGAACACAATCATGCTGACAGGACTGTTATTTGTTATTAGTACTGGGTATGATCTCCCCATTCAGCATTGAACGTGAGGGACACTGATTTCCATCTTATGCTAAAAGGGATATCAAGAAAGGAAAACAATGACATCTAAATGTCTGAAGCTTCCACATGTCCTGGTCAGAGAGACTGAAGGCTAGAAAGCACAACCCATTTCTCACTGTGGTCAATTAATTTATTTTTACTTTTAAAAGAAGGGTGAAACAAAACATTTTTCTCAGTCTATTACTCAGCCCATACATGAAAGTGAGGAACTGGTAAGAGTTTCACCCCTTTGCTCTCACTTCAAATAAGGTCCAAAAAACTGTCCTGCCATGTACAAGCCAAGGCAGTTTCTTCTGCTGTACAATGCCCAGGTATTCAGGTCCCTCCTGCTTGGTGGCACCCCAGCACACAATTTTGAAGTGCCTTTTGAAGAAAGTTAGCAAGCAAAGTTAACACGACAGGCACATCTCATGCCTAGCAAACAGAATGATTCACAAAGCAATCTTTTCTTGGGTTTTCTTTGTCTCTGCTTTCTAGCCCTCTTCAGCAGCCTTGGTAATTAGGAAATATTTCCTGCTTTGTCAGTTCAGATTTATTTGTTCTCTGCTAGTATCCCCCACGTGGCTGGAATACAAATCATTTGCCAGAAAAAATGAAAAGTGATGAAGAAGAAGGTGATTAATGACCTAACATTTTATTTTACCAGATAAAACAAGAGGGGTTTCACTCAGTTTGCCTCCAGATAGTGTTTTGTATTCATTTTGCAACACAGTTAGAACTCAATTGTATCAAAAGTGAAAATTCATAAACCTACAACAGTTTGTGAAATATGAATGATTGATTGCATACAGCTAGCAAACTCTTGAAAAGATAAACTAATTCTGTGATGAACAACGCATTTCATACTCAATTAATTATACAGTACATTTTGTTTCAAAATATTAAATTCCTAGAACAGTCTTCTGCCTGAAAGCATCTGGGCTTTGTAATGAGACAAAAGTCTTGAGTTCAATCAGCTGTCTGTGCAAGAGTTTAGAATGACTTATGTCTGAATTAAAGAGAGGTTTAGGGCAGTGATTTCCTGGCAGGAAATTAATAATGAGCTAAATTAGAACATGCCTAGAGATGATTTAAACAACTTAGCTCGCATTGTCTGTGACAGGCTGTCAATTTTTTTTTCCAGTTCTACTATTGTCTAGTAAATCATTGAAATCATTAAAATGTTGGTAGCGCATTGTGACTCATCCTGCAAAGCCAGACTCATTCATATCATCCTTCAGGCAAATTGTTACGGAAGAAGGGAAAAAAATCCAAATGGAGAAGCCAGCCACATTTGAACACAAGATGGGAGACAGGGAGATGAAGAGTGAATTCTTCCACTGTACAGGGTGCTGTGGTTGAGCATGGCAAAATACAGATCTAGTGTTTCTGACTGAGATGGCTTTTAGTGTTGGTTTGTATTTTGTTAAATAAAGGGGAGAATCTGGGTGGATTTGAATCCTCTTCATAATGCAAAGGATGAGCTAAATAAACTGGAGAGAAATAGCTGATGTTTCTCTGGCTCTTTCAAAAATACTATTGGACTCAATCACCTTTTAATCCTGTTGAATCAGGGTACACCAAAGACAATTTAAAATGAAGCAGAGAAAGATGGAGAGAGGCCTTTGAGATTCTGCATCCACATGTTTCAGCTGCTAACAATGGCAAGCTCTTTCCCTAAGCAAATTATCAGGAAGTTCTCTCTGCCCGGTCAGGCCATGTCAGGTCAAGATAAATTATTTTTTACTTTTTTCTTCTTTCAAGGTACAACAAACCCCAAATCATTTATCTTGCTGTCCAATTACTAAAAATTAATACTTAAAAACTAATATCATTTCTACAGCTCCAGGGAAGGAACCAAAGAGGGTTCCTTTAACCCTCTTAAGTGATGTCCAGTGACACTAAACTACCTGTCCGTGCTCAGAGAGCTCATTCAATAAGAGTGACAAAGCAATAGAGGCTCTTACTATGGGGAAACTGCAGTTTCAAGTGGCTCCTGCCAATGGAGGGCTAATGGGATGACTGATACTTGCTTCTGAAAAACAAACCAAAAATGGAAACAAAGCCCCCCCTGTGAATGATTTCAGAAGGGAGGCTGAAAGCAAAGGGGAAGTTACTCATGTTAGCTTCACTGTGGAGCAGGAGCTGTGTGTAACCCCGCTGTGGATATTCATAAGAGGGTAAAATGTCTCACTTTATGTTCCCAAAGATTCATTGAACTTCTAACCGGAGCAGCTCCACATAGCTTTGGGTCTTCAGATGCACAACAGCCTTGCTGCGTCCTTGCAGGTGTGGGAGCAGGAATAGGTCCCAGGAGGAAGACAGAGCTGTGGCAGCATGCAAGAGCATGCCCAGAGAAGAAAGGTTCCCCACAGCATCAACTTGACAGGTTGTGCTCACAACCCATGTGCTTTAGAATTAAATTTAAATTCCCAGGGTTGCTTATGTTTTATACACAAATGGATCCCATAGGACTGGAACAGAAAACTTTTGCGTCTCAGGGGAATATACAAAATGCTGTAACATGAGTCCCTTCCCTCTGGGAAGGAAGAAAATGTCTTGGTTAAATATTTATCAACAGTAATACTCTGAAAAAGTAGTTTGGCTTTCAGAATATATCATAATATTTATTATTATTTTCACTGAAATATCCTAACAAGCCTAGTTCCATTAACTTCTGAGGAGTTTATCCAAAACAGATCAGATACAGCATGGGTTTCTGTATTCAGGACTTTACAGGCTTCTTCATAGGGGCTGGGGTTGTAGCAGCTAATTTTCCAAGCATCAGCAACTTTCAGTGGATGAGAAAGACAAGTATGTGTTGGGGGAAAGTTGTAGGAAGGAGACAGAGCAGCATTTCAATATTTCTGCTTGTTTCCTTTGTGGTCCAGACTTCTATTCAATTCAGCGGTATAATAAAGACACAGTTGTTTCATGGAGAAGTAATGAAACAGTAGATAAAAGTAATGGATCTGTCAACACTGAAGTTCTTCTACTTGAAAATTGAGGTGGAATTTGTAATAGAGAATTAGAGGTAGAAAGAAAGTATTGGAGTGTTGACATTGTCTAGTATAGTGATGTTCATTTATATCTTAATGCGCTTGTTGCACTTAGGGTATTATTTACTGGCACTGTATTTTTAAGTTAAGTGAGCTTACTTAAAATATATGACTGGCTATTCTGAAGGATGTCTATAAATAGAAATAAAATCAGTAATCTACTTGTTTGTTTTTTCTCATGTTAATGTAGAGTTGTTTGATACTTTCTCAAAAACATTTGCTTTATCATAGTAGATAATTAAAAGTATTTCTCTTATTTATTTATTTTTTTTTAAGAAGAAAGCCACAATAAATATCTTTTATAAAGTGCTTCAAAGTCAGGAAGTAGCAGTTTTATGGAGAGTACAACAACAATTACTAGATCCAAAACTCCAAAGCCATTCACACTGATGCTTCTACCTCTTTTTAAAGGGTAAAAAACCAAAGTGCATACACAGCATTGTACTGGAACAAAGGAACACGGAGCAACATTGAGATTAAAGGCCACTTTTCTACATGAAGTGGATCTGATAGGTTTGGGATACTATCTGGGTTTGATGTCTGCATGCTGATGCTGAAGAAGAGCCATAGTTCAGCTCTGGTCTTCACAAACCTTCCATACTGAGTGGTTTCAACAAGAGAGTTTTTCAGACAATAGAAGTCTAAAAGGAAGTGAGATGTAACCACAGCAATCGCATCATCCCCCAGAAAATTACACGTTACAGTTTAAAACAGTACCAATTTTCAAGTACATTTGTTTTGGGATAAAAGCCCTGTAAACAAGCAATTAACTTAACAGTTTTTTTAAACATGGACTTTTTAAGAATTTTTAATAAGAATAAGAATTTTTAATTTATTTATTTATTTATTTTAACCCAGAAGTGTGCTCTTTTCTCTTTTACTGCTCAATTATTTAGGCAAACCCAAAAGTAGAGACTTAAAAGTTGAAACTCCAATAACACTTAGAACGTTACAGAAATTCTGAAATTATTAAGGTTTAATAGGATTAATTGTTACTCCAAATATTTTTGTATTTTTGTTCCCAAAGTTCATTCATCTTTACTGACTATATATAAAACGCCAGCACAGTCACAGTGATACACAGTTTAACTAAAACAAAAAAAGGTTCTCCAGCAGCATAAGTTTCCAATATTTAATAACTGTGCTCTTGTTGATGGTGCTCTATGATTTTAGGAGATCAGTGGCTGTGTCACAGTGTGAGTACTAACTCACATTAGCACACATTGAGGGCACCGCAGTGACCACTTGGATGTTGATCATTCCCCAGATCTCCCAGTACCCATTTGTAGTCATCTCTGTCCCCTTTCCTAAGTACAGTAATCTTTCCTGGTTAGGGCAGCACAAGAATAATCTGTACATTTATTAGAAGACTGGTTTTCAATTACCTTCCAAATACTGCCATAGATTGAAAGCATGGATTAGCCAGACAAATGATTCAAAGCTAATTAGTTAAAAATAGATACTCTTTTTCCAAATACCCTTTTAGTCCCCTATAGCTATTTAGCACTTTATAATGAGCAGAATTACACTAGTGGGCCACCTTTTAAATACATTTTCTCCTTTAGAAAATCAATAAAGACCTTTTAAAAAAAATTCAATAGTCAACACCCATGACTTATACAGGTGACTAATTCAATACAATCAACATATCAAATGATTTTAATTCTTCGAGTGAAGGCAAATTGTCACTGCTTACTAGAGCACTAGCATTAAAAGTTCATCTGTGAAAATTACAAACTGTCATTATAATTTTTATTTTTGCTTATGTAAACCTCTCAGCGAATGCTTTCTGCATTTTTCTAGAACAGGCCCTGTTAGAATACAAATTACTCTTGAAAACAAAATAAATCATCCCCAAAGTAAATCTTAAGCAGAAACATAAATTTCAGTTGATGCAGCAGCACAGTTACAAGAACATCAGCTGAGTAACAAGATACATACAGAACCGGATTGCAAGCCAAGCAATACTACATAAACTTAGCAAGCAATGATCCATTAAATGAGCCCTCCTATACATGATTTCAAGCCTAGGTTTGGAGCAGCACTATATAACAGACTTCATTCAATTACACAGTGAGAAGGAAGCAGCAGAATTAAAACATAAAATAGCACTGAAATTATGGTGAAGCAAAGGGAGGATATCTCAGAGAGAATAGGGTACTATTTGGGAGGAAAACAATAATTTTTTGGTAGAAACACTATTTAAAAAACAACCAACCAACCAAAAAAAACAACCAACAAAACATAAAAAAAAAAAAAATCAACAATTTATGAATTATAGCACTTTACTAGTTACAAAGAATAGATGGAGATCTAACTGACAGGCCTGCCATTTGCCAGTTTTCACATCAATATTTACAGTTTTAGAGAAGCTGTTTTTTAAAAATGTATTTTTTTATTATTATTTTTTATTTTTATTTCCCACGCTGAAATTATTGCATTTCAAAATTTGCAGGGTGTACCACTATATATTTTACTCAACAAAGCCTGTTTCCCCCATGCTCAAAATAAGAATTTTGTGAGTTCTGTGCAAAGCCACTGTTTTGTTTTTGTAGTGGAGAGTTTGATTTTCTATACACTTAAGTTTATTAAATGCAATACATCACTGTGTTCTATTACATACAGAACATCTGATTATTATTGGAATAACTCAACTTTTTTCCAGTTCTTTTCTTTATCCCCTGTTAATGCATGATTTTGAGTTGATGGCTTTTAAAGTTCTCTTAACTCAGTTACAACATACAAAGCTGAATAGAAGGGAAATCAAAGATTCCATGCAATTAAAGTAAGATTTTTTTGTATAAGACTTACTCATATCTCAACACTTTCTAATAAATACAGGTTTAACTTATCTGGGAAATGCAATATTTTTGTTTGCTACTTAATTGTATTTAGTTTTCTTCTGTAAAGTCTCTGAAAAATACCCCAGGATTGCAATCAGATTACAGTTTTTAAATTGTCATGAAGATGGATTAGATTTGTTGTACCATTCACTAGTCTCATTACAATTATCATCACAAGAATGAATTCATAATATGTCATTTCCTATTCATTAAAGGCATTGTCATTGCAGAATGTGAAATGAGGATTAAAATGCCTCCCACATTCCGCACAACGCAGCAGTACTGTAAATCAGACCATTTTGACCTTTTCAATGCTCAGTTATTTGATATGTTGGTCATCCCTATTCCCTGGTTACTTGAAACTGGCTGAACGTGCTATTGGGCAGCTTTTGCCTCCATTTGAGGTGTTAGGCTAAGAGTGGAATTAGGATGTCAGAACTGGCAGATTGGACATTGGAAAGTCTTTATCAAGTCATGTGTTCCTGTTAGCATATCAATTTGAAAATGTTAAAGTAGGGACAGAATCTAAGCTGCAAAGGATAGACTCCGAAGTAAATTGTCAGAAAGAACTTTGCAATATGGCAGATTCTGGTAAAAACCCACTCCGATGTTTATCTTTAAAAAAATACATTCAAATTAAATTACAAATCTAGAAAGACAATAAAAAAGGTAAATATATATATATATATAAAGAATAATATATGTATTTAAAGACGTTCAGCTACTGTGTTAGATTATTGTGATTATCTTACCACACAGACCAAATGCATTGTCATTAACTAATTTGAGATATTAATGCAAAACCCTTCCTTATTATATATTCTCTCCTCCTTTTCACCCCAAGCCCTAAACAAAGCCTCACATTTTCTTCTATAATGTTAGTAGTGGAACAGTAGCTTTGCCAGCTGGCCTTCAAGGAGGATATTATTATGCAAAAGGTGGCATGGAGCATCATTCCTTTTCTGGTGCTGGCACCTGTTTTCCTGTGGCCTGGTATCTAATGTGGTGGTTTCAGTCGGGTGGACGGCTGAGCTCCACCACAACCACTCTCTCTCTTCCCCTCCTAAAAGAGGAATGGGGAGAAAATACGATAAAAAGGGCTCAAGGGTTGAGAGAAGGATGAGGAAATCACACTAATTATTGTGATGGGCAAAAGAGACTCAACGTAGGGAGATAATAAGATTCATTGCTAATTACTAACAAGCTAGAGAAGCAAGAAACAAAGGAAAGAAACCAAAAACACCTTCCCCCCCATCCACCCTCTTCCACCTTCTTCCCCCGAGTGGTGCAGGGGAACAGGGGAATGGGGGTTATGGTCAGTCTGTAGTGCTTCTTTGCTGCTCCTTCTTGGTCACTCTTGTCCCCTGTGCTGTGGGGTCCCACCCATGGGATGCAGTCCTTGATGAACTGATCTGGTGTGGGCTGCCCACAGGCAGCAGCTCTTCCAGAACTGCTCCAGATATGGGTCCGTACCACGGGGTCCATCCCTCAGGAGAAAACTGCTCCAACCTGGCTCCCCCATGGGCATCAGCTCCTGCCAGGTCACCTGCTCCTGCGTGGGCTCCTCTCCACGGGCTACAGGTCCAGCCCGGAATCTGCTCTGGCAGGGGTCTTCCACAGGCAGCAGCCTCCGTCAGTGCAGGGCCACCTGCACCACCGTGGTCTCTTCCACGGGCTGCAGCGTGGAACCCTGCTCCACCGTGGTACTCCATGGGCTGCAGGGGGACATCCTGCTGCACCATGGTCCTCACCACAGGCCGCAGGGGACTTCTGCTCCGGCGCCTGGAGCACCTCTCCCCCTCCTTCTTCACTGACCTTGGCACCTGCAAGGCTGTTCCTCACTCCTCTCACTCTCCCAGATGCTTTGTGGCACAGCGTTTTTTTTTTTTTGTTTGTTTGTTTGTTTTTTCCTTGTTCTTTTCCCTGTCTTAAATATGCTCTCACAGAGGTATATCACTAACACATCACAACAACATCACTTATTGGCTCCGCTCTGGTCAGCAGTGGGGCCCTTACCAAACATGGGGGGCTTCTAGATCCTTCTCACAGAAGCCACCTCTATGGCCCCCTGCTACCAAAACCTTGCCACATAAAGCCACTACATCTAATAATTAGTACTGAAGATGACAAGCCAGTGGGGGGAGTAGTGCAGTAGATGATTCAATATTTGTTCCTCCACACTTGGGCAGATAGTTAAATACTCAAAGGATTATTTTAAAGATGGTGCAATACAGGAACTGAATAAATGTCAAAGAGTCTCTACTGCTTAGACAAAATTTTCATAAGTAGTAAGAAATTCAGGTGGCATTACCTGTAAAGGGAAATTATTTCCAAGAATTAATTGGTTCACCCTTTCTAAAAATTTCAAAAATTTATGCACCCTACCATTTCTCACCACTGTTATTGATATTAAACTTAGGTCTATTAAACTATTTCAATACTTTGGATTTTAAAATCTGAAAATAAATTGTGGAAACTATTGAAATAAAAAGATTAGAAGAAAGGTACTTTTGCTATTGATGATGGTTGAGAAATTGAATATTTAAGCTAGCAACAGTGCAAGAGGAAAAAAAAAAGAATAGAAAATGTAAAGCAATACGAAATGTAGGCTGTTGAAAACCTTGATAGAGCATAATTCATTCAGCTAAATAGGTAAAGAAAAATATCAGTCGATTTGTGCAAGTATGGTATGCATCACAAATCTTTCAGGGAGAATATGTGATAATATGGATTTTAAAATGAATTAGGAAATCAATAAAATATTTTCATTAGATATAATCTTATAAATGAAAGTATATGCAAAAAACAGGCAAATGAATTCAATTTTTTAAATTTGATATGAGATTCAAATTCAAATAAGTATAAACCTTTGGTCACTTTGCATAGCTTAAAACTAAGTCTGCTACTTGACTTCATCTCAGAATTATAAAAGCTGCTTTTGGAGAATAGTACTTAACTGCAAGCTGCCAAAGTGATTTAGTTTTGGGAGACATGTTTTGAACAGCTCCAGCTTATTTTAGTCTTTCTAAGAATTCTTTCTGAATAAGTCAATTTGAATCTTTGAAGAGTACATGTGACTCAGGTTGGTAAGTTGACATGTATAATATTTACTTAATTAACCTCTACTTTTGGGTGCAGAACTTGAAAGTCCCAATGGAAATTAAAGATCGAGAGCAGAAAAAATATGAATTTTCTTAGTTATTGAATCTTCTCTGTTTTTTGTTGTTGTTGTTGTTGTTTGTTGTTGTTGTTGTTTTGTTTTTTGTTTTCTTGAACTGGGTGATAAGAGCTAAATAAATTAACAGGAAAAGAAAGAAAGAAATAAACTGTTTATGAGAGTTTCCATTTTGACTACAGCAGCAGTTAGGTTTGTTCTAGATAATGTTGCTTTGACATCACTTTGCCTAGTGATTCTTGGTAACTGTAGCTTTGCCCAAAATGCAAAACTCAGTGCATTAAGTTTTACTATTTAGAATTGCCATGGTTCTGAAGTAGTGGTAAAAGTCACCTTGGAAAAAGCAGAGAGAGATGCTGTTTAAGAAAGTCTAAGAAAAGAAATGAATGCTCAAAGTTTGTCTTTTCAATCTGTCATGCTGAATAGCCCTGTTTTCAAAGGCACAGAGCAATAATTAACTTAAGATCCATTTCCTCCTATTGACTGTTAATTTTATAAGAGAAAGTGAGAAGCTGAAACAAAATGTCTCCTGGATCGATGCCATTTCTTAATTTCCATACAAGCAGGGCCCCAATTCCGTGGTTGGTTATAGCCCGTATATTTTCTACATATTTTCTGCAATGTTCATTTTTATCCTTTCCATCTTGTAAACGTCTTGGAGGTTCTCATTGTTTTCATTGCTGTTGAGAAGAGAGACTGTGTATGGAGAAGGAGTTGAGACTGAAAACTGCAAAAGTTTATTAAAGCTGATGCATATGGGTATGCATCACCTAGTGAACATATCCTCACCTAGTAAACATTTTCAGTAGTTTTATCATATCAAAACCTGAAAAAAAAAAAAAAACAGAGCAATGTGCCAAATACCCTAAGTGACTCCATTATATCCTTCAGCAGGGTGCTGAAGAGGACTTTCCTTCATACCATGTCATGTTTATGAGGTATTATATTTTAATCAGATTTTTACCCCATCTTCTAACAATTTATAAAAGTATTTTCTTACATGAATTATTTCACTGTTATTGGCATGCAGGGTCTAATAATTAATTGTCCTAGAGTAATTCATTTCTCACCAACATGTCATTGTTTTCTGCCTTTGCTTTAGAATGAAGCTGATGTGCTGTAAATCATTCTCAGCCTGAATATTACTTGCATCCTTAATTACAGTTCTTTGAAAACCAATATCTCTCTTGCAGGAAAAAAAAAAAAAAAAAACAAAAAAACTTTCACAAAAGTAAAAAGTAGACCTAAAAAGAAACCTTTCACATAGTTTAGGTTCAGCTGTCTAATTTGTAACCGTTGATTGTAAATTATCTAATCAGATGGTCTTAGATTAAAACGATGAAATAAATTCATTGTATAGAAATTGCAGATATAGGCTCACTGGGTGATTGATTATAAACTGCTCTTGTTAACACCAGCCTTTTCATTTTGGGGCTACAGAGCAGTTACAGAATGCGAATCAATCCTATTGGAGTTACATGTCTGAATGATAGAGATGCCTCACAGATTGATAGATCAGCTCAGAATATTTATAAGAGAACAAAATAAACATGTTCTGGTGTTGAACAAAGTGAAACCCTGCTTTTATCTTCTGAGAACTGTGGATGGTCTCCATTATAACATTTGCCCTTGCAAATTAAAATGAAATATCTTTGGTATCTCCTGTGCCGGAGAGATCCCAAAACTTACCTAAAATGCCGTTTGCTCATCACAGCTATTTCTGTAATTCCAAGGGTACAATCCAGGACTTAATCCTGGTGGCAGGGGCATTATTTTAGGTAAAAAGGGAGATGGTGCATTATTCTAGTCTGTATTCTACGTTCTATGTAAACATCTTGTGTTGGTGCCCTGATGGAAATAGTTTCCTATTTATCCTGCTTATCAATGTGTGCTTTAAGCATTATCCTAAACCAAGCTGGTCCCTGTAATCCAGCTGGTCATGATCTTCTGTAGCCTTGAAGGGAAGGAGTGTATATTGACATTTTAGATTATTCTGTGTTACTGTATTAAAAGTCAGAGGGAGGGACATTTCACTTTTTTTTTTTTTTTTTTTTTTTTGAGTACTGAGATTACTATCTTCTCGCTGGTTCCAAAGTCACAGTTCAGCAGAGGAAAACCCTCTGTGTTTCACCTTCACCAACTGTCCTCCTCTTACGTGTTGGGTCCCCAGGCAAGACATGCAGATAAATCTGAACTGCACTGAACACCTCCAAGGAGCAAGTTTCACCTTGGGAGCAGCACCCTAAATGAAGCTGAGCACAGTGAGAGACTGCTCAGCAATGTGTGAGAGACGCAGGCAAAGAGGGAGCACATTTTTGGCAAGGAGGCAGGGGATGCAGAAATGAATGAGTGTGAAGCACAGGTTTGTCAGAATAATTTTCTTTGAGTTGTCGCATGTCTTCTCCATTCTTTAGGGATTTCCCTGAGTGGTTGCACTGCTGAGAGTGCTGCATTCCCATTGCAAGCCTTGATGAAAGGGCAGAGGATCAAACTGAAGAGGTGACAAGTCATTACCCATATTCTGGAAGAGAATTCATTTCAGAAGTGACAGATTTAGTATACACAAAGATGCAGAAAGATTTTTTTCCCTACTTAAACAATATGGTTCCATTTTAAATGGTGACATATTTCTACCCTTCAAAGAATAAAGAGATATCTACCTGCCAAAAACAAATCATAGTTGCTGTCAGAGACTTCTCCCTCTGATGCCTTCCTATCAGGTGCATTCAGCACTCAAGTGCATGACACAGCCTGAACCTTTGATGTGCACTGGATTTGCACTGGAGTGGAAAGACCTTGTGCTGGAAAGGGAATCTGGGCTGTTCCTCCTATGTGCCCTTTCATCCACACCTTTGAAGGATGATGACCTGAAGACTGGCATCTGTAGTGTCAATATGCAATATTCAAACAGGCAATTTGTTTTTTAATGTTAGATTATCACTTATATATAATTGCTAGGGCTGCATTGCAGGTATAGCAGAGGGTATTTTTGAGACTACTTTCTATGACTCAAAATAAATTATTCTTATGATGTAAAATAATATCAGTCAATTATTTCCTCTTCCTCCCTTCTTTATGCAGCACTCCTAGCTTTTGTCCTGGAGAAGCACAACTTTTCTGTGCAAGTCATACATAAATTACAGCCAGGAATACTTTTGTATGGCCATATGCAGGGTCCTGGGGTGAATGTGCACCGACGTGCAAAACGGACCTGCAAATTACATGGACAAGTCATATAGAAAACCAGGCTAAGTATTCAACACATTCTTTTGTTTAATTTATAACTTACAAGACTTCAGCCAAGCTAGGTTAATTATGTAAACAGCACAACAGGATGATTTTGCTTCTGCTGGTTAATTTTCTGTAATATTTCAGGTCAGTAAACTTTTTTTTTTTTTTAAATGTTAATGTATTAATATATTAAATTTAGCTATTGTTTCCTGAGATCTGCCGGATCCTCTACAGGGTCTTTACAAAACACAATTCCATCCTGCACCTGGGCTGTTCTTTTTCTCTTTTAAATTGCTGTATTACAGGAAGTTGCTAATATAGGAATTTTTTAATTTTCTTTGTCCAGTCACAAAATCAGTGGACCCCAGCTGTTAATTTAAAAAAAAATAATAATAATAAAAAAAGAATCAGTACTTCCCTTATATTTCCTTGCATTATTTAGAAATATTTTTCTAAACTGAATTTGCAAAATTAAAAAGAAGTAACCAAGTTCGGCACCTATCCTTTTGTGTTTTATACCTCAAATATTTCTGATATGGTTATCTTGGGATGCAATTCATGATTAAATGTCATGCATTATCCAAATTTTAAAATTAAAAAGGGTTGAAAAGACAGAAAAAAGTGTGCACTGCTGTTTGTTCCTTATTTTTTCTGAAGCAGATCTTCTTCTATAATGAATGCAGAATGAATAGATCTTTCCCAAAGGACTTCCAAAACTTTAAAACAAATAAATAAATATAACCCCACAAAACCACATGGACAAACTGTTGATGTTTGGAGCACGTCCCCTACCTATCCCCTGAGCATTTTGGCCAGATCCCCTTGTGCAGGCTGTTGGCAGCTGCGACACAACCATCTCAAGCTGTGCTGCCTCATTTGCTGCAGCCTGACCCCATCATCTGAGGACACGTGGGTGCAGATGAGGCTGGTTTCCTCTCTTCCTCCCATCAAAGCCAGTACAGATGCTGCTTCCATCCTGGCTCATGTTCTGCTAGCTGTGTGCTAACTACTTGCATTTAATGAAAGCTGAGAGGAAGTACAAATATGTATTAGGAACACCTAGATTTTCTTTTCCTTGTTTTGCAAGACTGAATTTCCTTAACCTGGCTTTGCAAATAGGAAAGTGACAATTTCTGTCTTTCTGTCAGCTGAAATATTTCAAAAACATATCCACACAGTCCACAACAGACAGTGGAATAAAAAGTCCAATATAACATGCAATGGGCACAGTTATTTACATGGCACCACAAACCATTGCTTTGGGCCATAAAGGTGCACTGCTTTACATTAAACCTTCAACAAAATGCCTGCTTGAAAATACATGTAAGGTAAGGACAAAAGCTCCACTTACTGGGAGCTAGATATTGCTGTATGGACATGAACCTATGGCTTGGTTAAATATCACATAGATACAAGCTTTCTGACCAGTTTAGGATAATGATGATGACGTTTTTGAGGTTACATGATTAAATTGTGGGCACACATGCACTCAAAGAAACATTTCTGATGCTGTTTTAGGGTGAGCTTTCTGATGATGTGTAGGACGACCTGAGACTGTAAAAAAATGCATTGAATATTTAGGATTCTAGACACCTCTGGTATATTGCATTTTGACTCTTAGCTCTACCACAATGAACAAGCAAGTTCTTATAAACTCTTTTGAAAATTTTAGTATGTTTTGTAAGCTTTTAACATCACTTATATGTATACTTCAATTTTAATGTATTCTTTTTATGGTTGAAGACAAATTAACAATAGCTGAAACTTTCTGTGTTGCTGATGGTAGGCTAAAAAAGTCAGTTTAAGCAAAAATAATCTTTGGACAGTTTTTAGTCTTAATTAAATCTTTTGCTAGAAGCTGAAAAATATGAGCTGTCACCAGCTTAAAAACAAAAACAAACAAACAAAACCACCAACACCACAACAACAAAAACCCACACACCAAAACAAACAAAAGAGAGTTTCACGTTCTGTCCTAAATTTTTGCCCTATTAACCAAAAGGTTTTTAAAAGAGCTTTTTACTGAACACGTCCTAAGAAAAACATTTTTTTTTTCCCTTCTGTAGTTCCATAACAGAACATTGGGTTTATAATATTTTCAGACTACTCCCTGGGGAGTTGTTGTTTCCTCACAGTTGATCTGGAATTTCACTGTGCATTTCTGCCGTACAAATGGCACCCCAAAAGCGCCTTGTAATATTCAGGGTCATATTTGCTGTATCTTAGTTTCCTACCCCCAGGCTGTGAGACAGGCCTTTATTTGTTGGTGCATTAACTGCTGTGATTCCTCAGGAATACCCTAAATGTCTACATAAAGGCAGGACATGAATGATTAGCTACAGAAAAGCTATGCGGCTTGGGTTTTGATTTGATATTGTTGATTATCTGTGCAAATCTATCACAAAAGCTGCCTTAGGGCTGGATGTCTTATCCCATAGTTTCAGCATGACCCAGCAGACTCACATCAACTGGCAGTAGTGGAGGGACCTGCAAACTGAAGGATACCTCCAATGAATCCTCACCCCCTCACAGATTGCTTCTTGTAGCATGAGCAAACCAAGTATGAAAATGAACGGTGGATGCTAAATGCCAGCCAACACTAAAAGGAAGAGTGCTCTAACAGATGACACTTAAAAAGCTCTGGCCAGAAAGGAAATGACCCAATGCTTTCCACGACCTTGAGTACTCTGTTCAAGAGACAACTTTCTAGTATTGTTGGATGAATGTCATATTTCTGCAGGCCAAAAATGTGTCTCGGACAAACCTAACTCTAGGACCTGTACTTGATACAGCTTTCTCTTTATAATTTCCCAGCTTGAAAAAAAATGGTTTTGGTAGAAGATTCCTAAAGCTCAGTTAAGAACTGACATTACAGAGCTGGGATATTTTATGGGGACTAGCCGAGCAGCAGGGATATACCAGTGATTAAAATCACCTATTTTTATTTGAAACTGAGAAAGAAAGCTTTTGATCTTTCTTGAAAATCTTTTCCTCCTTATTACGCAAGTCATTCAGGATAGCTTATTCTCTTAAAAGAAAAAACAACCCAACCCTAACACCTCCATTTAGATTTCTCCTAGACCCCCCTCAGGACTTCTAAGGCAGTAGGAGGAAGGTGGTGAGCTAAAGAGTGCTATCTATTATAACGAATATAAAGATTTATGAAGGCAAATTATTCAAGAAGGAATAAAAATGTTGATTTCCCCGATTTGTAGAGAACAATCCATTTCTAGTAATTGCACAATTCCTCACAGAACATGGTTGCTTAACATGAAAGGTTTTGTATATGAAGCACAGCCAAACCATCAAAATATGCAATGCTTATAGTTTCTACACATTCCCATTTTTTCCTTAATAAATATTATATTAAATCTGAGTCATGTTATTTCATGGAAATATTCATTTCACCATTATTCAAGTCCATATATGTTTAAAACAGTTTAAGGAATTTTAAAATTCTCTGTGCTTTCAAAATGCGAAAATATGCTTATTTTGTAAAATATCATTGATCAGAATTGAGACCTTTACGTTTTGATTTATAAGGCCTTTGATTAGCACCTTTCTCATCAAGGGTCAACCTTTTATTTTTCAAGCAAAAGCATCTGTTTGTCTAAGTGTCAAATTAGTGATAAACTACACAGTTACACCCGCTATGCTTCAAGAGCCTTCTGTATTAGTGGTTACCTACCCATCAGTGAACTGTTTCAGAAAAAGAGACTGTGATTGTATTAACCTGCAATTGAATTATGTCACTCTTTTTTGTCATCATTGCCTGTGTTAAAAGCTATTGTAATAAAAGCAAATACTTGTTTCTGGCAGAATTTTTACAGCTTTGTTTAATCTCTTTATCATGGCCTGTTGATGCATCTTCTCACTAAGCAAGACATAAAATACCAAAGGAAATGCTAAATTAGAATCTTTTAATAACTAAATTTTTAAAACTATTGAATTAAACATAGCAACATTTCTTTTGTGGCAGAATTAATGTTCATCCATGCAGAAAAATTTGAATGTAACATTATTTAAGCAATATGAAAGTGAATTAAAGATTCATCCATTGTATCAGGTATCTGACTTCAGGCTAACATTTTAATCCCAACCATTGCTATAGTGTTTGCCATTCAAAAACTCTGAGAGATAAAGATGAAGGTTAATTCATGCAGAACGAAAACTCAGTTCCTTGTTGATAAGTCTGGTTGGGTATCAAGGAACCATAAAATATGCTAAAGGAGTAATTGTTTACATTAGTATATTAGGCATCAGTTACACTGTTTGAATAATTATTTTTAGCTTTGACATTTCAGATTTATTTCTGGTTTTAGATGTTATTTTCAGAGTTGCTACGCTGACCACAGAAGGATTGCATTTTTTTTCTTGTTGTAAGAAGATGCACAGATTTCACTAGAACCATTTGTAAATATTTTTACAGTAGCTGATTGACAAACAGTTTTCTGGGGGGAATTGGCTTAAAAAAAAAAAAAAAAAAACAACACAATAGCTGTTACTTTTCAGCATTTTCCATTTGCTAATTTGTCCTTCTTTGACATTTTTTCAAAGGCAGACCTGACTCATCTCCCGGCTAAACAGGTGCAATTTCTTCATCTGAGCTACTCCTGAATTTTAACTGGGAACAGTGAACACAGAGTCAGGTTAATTATATCACATTCAGACCAGCTAAATCATGTTGAGAAATAACAGCAATGGGGGCCTGACATGGTCAAAAATACAGTTATGTTTGGAACTGGGTAACAAAAATTGTGAATAGCATGAACAAAGCACTTGCTATACATCAAATACACTAAGAATGTGTAATTAGTGTACATATATAAAATACATATTAGAATATGTGATACATTATTCTGCATTTGAAGGAGCCTCTTTCAATAGGTTGGAAGAACCCACTTCGTACAGGATAGCCTGCCCTGGGGTGGGCTCTGCTCCTCATCTCTGTACTGGCTCTAGCACCAAGGTTAATCTCACATTGAAAACATTAATGATACAGCTGTGGACATGGCTGCTGTATTGCTGTTCTGTTCTGTCTCAACAATATCTCATAGCAGGTGTTGGTTTCTTGCAGCTTTCCTCTAATTGGGTGTCTTTTCTAAATAAAATGGTGCATTTTTGAAGAAGTGAAGAAAGAGAAATCATACATTTCAAAATTAATTTTTACCACTTATTTGTAATGATCTTTTCCTTTCCCTTGCTTAATGCGAAAGTGAAATATTTTCCCCTTACACCAGAACTGTCAAGCCTGTTTCTCTTCTATTCTCTTGTAATTATCAACAGAAAGTAGTCAGCTCTCCTAAGAACTGAATATAATGAGCCTAGTTCTGCCTACTTTAATTAGATGACCAGGTTAGAAAGATAATTAGTCACTCCCCTTAGTGATCACCACAGACAAACTGCCGTATAATTGTATGTTAATACACAGGTAGCTATTTTCACCATTGTGCATCAGACTCTGAACTGCCAGATCCTGGTTACCACAGTCCAGGTGTAGAGATGAGGTCCCTTTGATTTCCTCATGAAGGAGAAAAAGGAAGATTAGTGTATTAGTCCATGATATGGAAACTGCGTTAAAGAAACTTCACAGAACTGTTTCAATTCCCTACCAATATCAGTTTTGGGTCAGTAACCTTTAATACACAGATATCATGAACTCAGAATCATGATGATCAGATATCACATAGCAGAAAAGATGGTATACAGTGGTGTGAAGTTCTAAAATCTATTAATGGAACTTAGGCTGCAAGAAAATGTACAGCAATCGGAAAAAAAAAAAAAGCATCATATTTGGTTAGGATGCTGTTATCATTAAACTGTGTTTTTTTTTTTTTTGTTTTTTTTTTTTTTTTTGTTGTTGTTTTTTTTTTTTTTTGTAATGATGCATTTATTAGAAACTAGTTGTATTTCAGTGGGTGGAGAATTATATGGAGCAGAAGCTACAGGGATGATTGATTGTTATCAATAATTACATGTTCTGACTAAATGCTTTCAGAATCCTAGTGTTGCTGTTTCTTGTATGTGATTTTCTTCGAATATTCTTGAACAAAAAAAGGAAACAAACCAGAGCAAGAACAAAAGAACAAAAACCCCAAAACCTTCTTACAGAGGCTCAACCCTTAGAGCTTTTTTTTTTTCGTGTTTGACTAGAGTTATAGAAAGGCTTTAATTACTGATTGCTCATACTACATAGAACCAGCAAGAAGAAAGGTCATTGAAGTTTTCCTACTCTCTCTTGAGTGCATCTCTATAATAGTCCTAACTTACAGAGGGGAATGTAAACAGTTTTTCTTAATATTTACTCTTCTGGCCTAACCCGAAATGAGTTCTGCATGACTTAAAGTAGAGTTTCTAATGGAGATGCTATCTATCTCCCTCCCTTATTTTCAATACTTGGAGAGGCCACACTCCTGATGATCTCTTCTGGGAGGCCAGAGGGTGAGTATCACAATTTTGGTAAAATCTTTTCATTCTCCTAGATACTAGATGAACTCTTGGTTAAGAATATGGGAGAGGAACTACTAAAACCAGAGTACAGCGTACCATTCCTAGTTGCATTGTCAGTCTCAATCCACATCCAGAACACTTCTGGTTCAGAGAGGAGGAAACCAGCAACAGCAGAAAGACCTGATAGTGCATCTGTAAGTTACTAGCAACTCCAGTAAGTTTTTGTACTTTTATTTTATGATACAATATAAATGTTTTAGAGAAACCTAAATGTGTTGTTAGACAATGGCAGCAATAAAAGTGATGCATGTTTGGAAGCGTTATTTGAAACACGGATTATGTCTAATATAGAAACTAACTGAGTTGAATTTTTTCTTCCCTCGGCCCAGAGGAGCCCGTAAATTAATAACTTGCACAGGAGTTAGGAATCAGCACATAGACACATATATGAATACACAATGCAAATAGCTGAGTCTGGCTGCTGGACTCAAATATAAATGCATAAATATATTCAAATTGATTCATAAAGTACTGATTTAAAAAAAAAAAAAACACACTAGGAAGTGGAGAAAATTTAAGACAAAATAAATTGTTTTGGGACAAAATCTTTATTGAAACATGTCAAAGAAAAGCAGAGGAAAATAAGATTCACCGAATACCTAGAGAAGAGATGGTGTTAGATTGCCAACATTGCCTGTTCCAGTTTGTACAAACAATTGTGTTTTCTCTTAGATGAACTAGTAGTGAATGCAAATAGTTTCTTTTCTAATAGTGTCTTATGCTTCTAAGAGTACCTTAGCTGCTAGCCACACATTACCATTGAATTGCACTTTTCTAGCAGTGCTACCCTGCTGTGCAATGTTTACTGCTATCACAGGCCTTTAGAAATTAAGATTTATTTCAAATGTGAATGCTTACTTGATGTTGGACTTTGGAGGTTGTTTTTTTTGATCTGGTGAATATCTGCTACCAGACTTTACAGAGATATCTAGAAAGGACTATTTTCCTATAAATTTGCATCTAAGGCATCTACTGTGAATTTAAGCTGAATCTTAGAAGGTTAAATTCATTTTTATCACAAATATGGGACTTTCAGCACCTTTGGGAGGAGAAAGACAGATGAAAAAGGGAACATGATGTGAGCACTGAAAAGAGAAGCATACAAAAAATGTGAACTGCTGAATTTACTGTCTAGCTATAATGAGGTATTGCTTAACAATTAAGTTAAATTATGCAGCTGTTTCCTCGTATATTGTGCTAATGCATCTGAGAAATTATAATTTTCTGATTGGAGAATGTTATGTGGAGGAAACTGTAGCATTCCCCATTCCTGCAACAATTCATTTCATGATTAAAAAAGGAAGCCAGTATTTTTGCAGCTGGCAGGAATAGGCAATAAAAGATGACAATCCAAGGAGGCCTGTTAGTCACTGACACAATAAAACAATCCCCAACAAAAGCTGCAAAAGGAAAAAAAAAAAAGAAAAAAAAAAAAAAAAAAAAACACATGAAAGGGCACCAACGACACACAGCCGCAGCTCATCGGTTTCTGTGGAGAGGTGACTATATAGCCCTCTAGTAGCAAAAGCAGCTTTGAGTGTTTCAAAGCCAAGTGGTTGGAAATGTGAAGGGAACAATTCAATCGATGCTTTAAAGCAAGTTTCCTGTACAACAGGGAAACAGGTATGCACATCAGCTTTTTTTAAAAAAAAAAAAAAAAAAAAAGGAGAGGAAAAAAAAGAAGAAATACAACTTCAGTGAGTCTTAAAAATCTTTAACTTATTTTCTTGGATTTTTTGTTTGAATTAGAGTTTTAGCTATTGCATGTGAAATGCTCGTAGGAAAAATGGGTACATAGGGCAGAGAAGAAATTAGGTATGTTAATTGGAGCAGGTGGTTTATTTTTGTTTCATTTTTGACCGTCTTGAATTCTTAGGCTATTTACAACTCTCATCTAAAAAATTCACATATAAATTTGTATTTCCTATTGTTTAAACTTTTATTTATGCAAAAAAGTCCAACACAAAACAACACAAAAACTCTAGATGAAAATGCATAATAGCTTTTGAGGAAAAAAAAAAGAAAAAGCTTTTCAATTAGCATCCATAGTTCAGATGATCCTTTTATTCTAATCATCTGTTTTGCATGATTCTTTTGTTTTAGTCAGCATTTCCTTTTTAAGAAGGTTGAATTGGGGGAAAATATCATTTTATTTCACATCTTATGAGACTGAATAACATAAAATGAGTCTGTGCCATGCTTCATGACCATGCATATTTAAATACTTTCTATAAATAACTCTACTTTTGTTTTAATCTTGTGACAAAGCACTGTCTGAAAATGAATAGTTTCATGATAATGAAGAAACCTAAGAAAATACCATTTGGAATCATTCTTGCTTTTGTTTCCACCAGTTGTTCCAGAAAGGCAGAGCAGATTTGGCCTTTTAATTTCCTTAAGTGATCTAATTCCTTAATCTACTTCTCTACTGACTTTTATATCGAGTTGGAGTATTATTCATTAGAGGGAAGAAGAGAGAGAGAGGAGAAAAAAACAAACAACAACAAAAAAAAAAAACAAAAAAAAACACAACACAGCACAGCTTCATCTATGAAGCAAATTTCAAGATGTTTTTTCAATCTTGTTCACTATGTATATAAGCTGAAGTTCACCTCAATTGAGGGAAAGACTTGAATTAAAATTCTTTAGTTTTCCCCATCTATCACAGCATAGAATCATAGAGTCATAGAATCATTTAGGTTGGAAAATACCTCTAAGATCATCGATTCCAACCTTTAACCTAGCTCTGCCAAGACATCACTAAGCACTACATCTACATGTTTTTTGAAGTCCTTCTGGGATCATGGTTCAACTACTTCCCTGGGACACTTGCTTGAAAGAATGAAATTCGGGAAATATTCCAGAATATAAAAATTATTTTAAGTCCCTTAAAAGTCATTTCTAAAGACTAATTTTTAAAACAGGAGATGTTGGTCCCTACTCAGTTAATTAACTAGTTAATTTGATGAGTGGTTTGAACTAGTTAATGTATATAGCTGCTATATCCCCAATGTGTGGTGCTCACATTTGTTTTCATCCCCATCTCCAAAGTAATTGATACTGTGGATTTACTCAGGCATTGTGAGCCCTTCTTTTTTGTGTTTATGAGGTTGTGAAGAGTCATGAGCTTTCCACCTCTTTGAGGGAATACAGTAAGGTACCTCGTATTTGATGGAGGAAAAATGTACTTTTCACATAGGCTTCCTTGAACAATTAACCCTTCTCCAGTGGTTCTCTGATCTGGGGTGAAGTTTGTCTCCTATTTCTACCTGGATCTCTTTGCTAAGCTACTTAACAGTATCATCAGGAGTGGACTGCACACTTAATCTTGATATGTGTTTTTATAATATATAATGTAAATCATTTATTTAGGATGTGTCCATTTATTTTGTGTATGTTCTTGATCTGTATGTTTGTTCTGTACCCGTTTCCATGTGCACACACAAGTTGGCTCTTATGGGTGGCCATTTGCCCCTGCTGCAGAGAAGGAAAGGGCTTGAGCTTTGCAAAAGCAGGCACCAGCCAAACAGGGAATAGCTGAGGGGGAACGTGCTGAATGAGGTCAGGTACTTCTGCTCTTGGGTCTATCATGTAGTTTCTAATTAAAAAAGAGAAATTAGGAGAGCAAAAGAATGCCCTATAGGCAATTCAAAAGGGGAGAAAAATTCAGCTTCTATTACAAGGCTAAACCAGGGAAATGTTAAATAAGCATGCAATTTCCAAAGTTCTTTTTCTTGAGAAAACTTTTTTTTTTTTTCTGTTCTCTTCTACTGAGCAGGGAATTGAGCTAATTCTCATCCTCACACTACCGCTTTTTGGAACGGGCAAATGCTTTGTAGTATTACACTCCTTAAATTAGTGTTTGGCTTACTGAGGTCAGAAACAGCTTTAGACCACAGAACAGGAGCCTGGCAAGAGAGCCTGCTAAGTATAGGAATGCCAAACCTGACAGTGAGATAAAGCCCTGTCTTCACTGCTGCAGCCCTCACCTACATAAATACACTTTCAGAAACATCATTTACTCTGTTTTGTTTCTGAATGGTATTTAGACTAGTATTTCCCCGTATGCTAAAGTCCAGAAGAAGCCACTGCTTATATGTCTGCTGTGATGCCTGTCTGTGAGGAAGGTACATTGCCTCTGGGAAGTTGGGTCCTTGGAAATGGCAGATTTGAAGGAAACTAATCCCAGAGACACCTGGTGCCTCTAGTATAAATCTACCTTTTCATTCATTTAGATACATAAATAAAGATGTCTTTAGCATGTTAATAATCAGCTTTGAAAACTAGAGGTCTTTGAATGCTAACAGTATTAAAAGTATAAATAAACTATGTGCAAAAGTTGAAGTGAGTAGTACAAATATTTTAATATTTTACCAATTACTTATGTTGCATAGCATCCATATAATTGCATATAATTTACACTTAATGGGAGGTTACCACAAGTTGTTGCAGACTCTTAGCAAGTGTCATAAATATTCTCCTGTAATCTGTACGTTAAGTCTTTCATTGCCTCTTCCTTGAGGGTGTATACTTCAATTTTCATCATTACAGCATGATGATAAATTTGAGCTGAATATTGTTGTGCTACAAAGGAAACAAGATTTCTTATAAGCAACTATCCAAAGGATTAAAAAAAAAAAGGTCACATTACTGTGCAGTGCAAGACTTTTTTCTTTCCCAGCTTGACCCTCTCTTCTAGTAAATCTTTTTTTTTTTTTTTTTGGGGGGGGGGATTTTGAATTTTCTTACTTACATTGCCTTAGTTGCTTCTGTTTCAGACAGACTAAATACTACTTACTGATTTATTAGCCTACATAATCTGAATTTTTCAAGCTATATTTGTGGAAACTACCTTTGTGTTCAGCTCTAATTGCTGCATGCAATTTTACAGTGATCACCATATTCCAAGGAAACTCATGACACAACAGCCCTTTGACAGAGATTAGTGTGTAACTGATGTTGTGGGATAACGCAGAAGACAAAGCACTTGAACGGGGTTTTATTTTAGCCCAAGTAGGCAATGCAACAACTCAAGAAACAATGATGATAGTAGCAAAGATGCAGGTCAATAGTGGAAGCGGAGGGAGGAGATGGGGAAGAGAGGTCAACTGATGCTTCTATCCATCTTCTACATTCAGTGCTTACCTAGATGTATAGAGGTACACCAAATTTAGCCTTTTTTTTTTTTTTGTGAGGGACTAATTAATTTTATTAGAGAGTAAGTAAATTCATCTGTGAATGTTTGAGAATCTAATGACTTCCAGAGATTCAGAATGAATTCAGCAATAAAAGCTAATTAGAAGGGAAATGGATGCCTAAAATATCCCTGGTGTGCATAAAGAAAGAGTATAAAGACCATTAATTGAAATTAAAATTTAACAGTAGCCTAATGCCGCATGACATAAAATTCCATCTGTTGTGCAGAGCCACTAAACAAAGATACATGGGGAATAGTGTGTGGTGTCTCAGCTTTGCAGCAAGTCAATGAATGTATTTTAATGTCAAACTACTCCAAACAATGAGAAGTCTGATGTTCAGAAGAGTCAGTTTGCAGCATGATGACTCCTGTAATTACTAAATTAGACAGAAAAAAATGAAAGTGATGCTGCATATTTTGAATTAATTGGGTGGGATTTTTTTTATCTAAAGGAGTATAAAAAAATACCTACGCATTTTCATACATAAAGGCTATAAGAATCTGTTTCCAAGCAGTTTTGTTGAGCTGCCTGTGTGGTGCAGGTATCTGCATACCTTGCAGGCTTCAAGCAGCACTGAGGAGCAGGAGCAAAGTCAGTGCACCTTCTTGCAGCATCTCATCTGAAATGCTGCGCAACCTTCTGCAGAACATGTACAAGGAAGTATATAATAGATTTGAATAACTTATGCTAGGTTATCAGTTGCTTTCTGTACTGTTCTCAAAGTCTATGGATTTATTTTAATTTTTCACTTTAAGACTGACCAATTCCTGTAACCAGTTTCAGTAAATATCTCTGGCATGAATCCCCTTGTAGCAATTCTCAAGATGTAGACTGATGTTTGGTGAAAGATGGTTATACTGCACTTGTGTTTCATTCTTAAAGAACCCAGCTAAAATTCTGTTATGATGACCAGAGATATGCATCTTGCAATCAAAAAGGGTTTTGTTCATTAAACAAAGATATTTTCCTTTATTCTAAAAGATTTAATTGTTGAGGGACTTCAAACACAATGATTTTACATTCAGGTTTATGTGTTAGGCTGGAACAAGAGCTTTTCAGAAAGTGAATGTACCAAAGCAAAATTCTTATCACAACATGACTGTGCACTGTGATTGTTACCCAAGGCTAATTACATGTTGAATAGGCCATAATGTTAAATTAGGTCCTATTTGAAATTCTTAGAGTACGCTTTCTGAGTGTCTACACACACACATCAGTAATTCAGCACCTCCATTTCAGGAAAACTCTCAGAGCAGAGTAATGGCTGCTACTGAACACATACAGTGAAAGAAAATAACAGGTTGCACCGAGGAGAGTGACTGTCCTGTTGTGCAGGCTGAGAGAACAAAAGTCCTCTAGTGGAAGAAGTCCTCTAAGCAGAGATGAAAACAAAAATTTGACATTTTTACAGTAGAAAACTGAGTTAGTGGGAAGAGGGAAGTAGAAATGCTAACTCAAAGGAAAAATCATAATCAGCAGTTTTAGGTATTCTTATTCTGGTGTTAAATTAACCACTGCAAGGAGCTGCAGAAAAATATATGGCATCTCTTCAGTCTTAAGACTGAGGTTCATTACCTTTCTGGTCAGTCCTTTCCATCATGAGGAATATGCAGAATATAAATGTAAACATCAGGTTGCTAATGAAAATGTCTGATATTTTTAAAGTTGATTTGAAAATTTGTTAAAGGGTGCATCTCTTATAACTTGCTGGTAGCTTGGAACTTCAGCCCATGTCATTTGCCAAGCAAACTTGTAAGAACAATTCTTTTGAAAGGCAGGTGTTCGCAATATTTCTCAAAACTTCTGTCATGGCAGCCTTTAGACTTGGCTTTTTCTTTTTTTTTTATTTTATTTTTTATTTGTACTGTTGATATCTTACTTGTCATAGTACTTGTTCTAGGTCCAAAGCATTCATTTGAGATGAAAGACATTAGTGACTGGATATACATTTGTACTAGCAAGTTATTTTTCTGCCCACACAACACTACAGACTTTTCAAATTGTCTTGAGGTAGTTCAATGCATCTATATGAAGACTGTCACTGTCCTGAACCAAGTGTCTTTAATTCCTCTCCGGTAGTAATCTTCACTTATGTGTGCGTTATATATAACGTCCATTAGAGAGGTATCTGACAGCTTCTGTATGCAAATCTCCCTCTCTTCCAGCCAGGATGTAATGATTATGTACATAATATAAACATATGGTAAATCATTTTATAGAAGGCATTTGAGTATTGCAGGATTGTTGGGAAAAGTATTGTGAAAGCCATCTGCACACCAAGTGAAATAATGAGAAGTGTCACAGGCAGGCTGCTAACTGTGAAAATCCTAATATTTGCTGTATTGTTATTGCACTTGTCCTTTTTAACCACAGAGACAGAGACAAAATGCAAACTGATTACTTGTGGTTCAGCTTCCAGAATGGCAGACGTTTCTCTATCACTGAACTTTAGAAATATTTTTCAGAACTGTGAATAATGCATCACGTTCTGTAAAAGTTTCATAGTTTCTAAAGTCAAGCTTCAAAATTTTACTGTTTCTTATCTCCAATTCAATAAAGAAAGTGTTTCACCTTCTGTGATGATTTCATCCACTGTAATCTTATTCAGTAGCTGCTTAACATGAGTTTATGGCATAGTTTGTTGCTGCAGAAAATTTTCTAAACTTCTTCAAATAAAGTAATGACTCTTGCATAAACCGTAAAAACTACCAGTCGTTAAAAGTTCAGTCCCTAAAATCTGATGCCCAAATATTTCTATAAGCGGTTTGGATGTTGGGATAAAATTTTCTCTTATAAATTGTCTGGATGATTTGAAAATGGAGGGTATGGATGTGATGGATGGCAGAGGAACCTTCCAAGGGACAACAGCAAGCTTATGGAACTGGGATGGAAGGAAACTTGTTTTCGCCAAAGGTCAATACAAAGTACTGCCCCCAGGCCACAACAACCCCATGCATCCACACAGCTTTGGGGCAGAACAGTTGCAGGGCATCTCTGTAGGAAGGGACAGGGGAAGAATCATAGAATCATTCATCTTGGAAAAGACATCTAAGATCTTCTAGTCCAATCTTTAACCTAGTACTGACAGGTTTGCTACTAAACCATGCTTCAGAACTAAGCTCTGAATCTACACCTTTCTTGAAGACCTCCAGGGATTGTGACTCAACTAACTCCCACATCTATTCCAATGCCACACAACCATTTCAGTGAAGAAATTTGTCCTGATATCGAACCTAAACCTCCCCTAGTGCAACTTGAGGCCATTTCCCCTCATCTTATCAGTTGGTGCTTGGGAGAAGAGCCTGATCCCTACCTTACTATGACCTCCCATAAGGTAATTGTAAATTGCAATAAGGTTTCTCCTGAGCCACCTTTTCTCCAAGCTAAACAACCCCAACTCCCTCGGCCACTCCTCTTAAGACTTGTAAGAAGCAGCTGAAGGTGAAGCAGCACTACACCTGGAAGGCAAAGAGTGTTGGTAGCACAGGCCCACAACTGTGATTTGTGAGGAATGTGGTATTCAAGTACTATCAACATTAGGAAAAAAAAAAGTGGGTAAAGCTAATAAAGTTCTTTTTGGTGTTTTTCTATTTACTCTGTATTTTAAACATAGTAATAATGATAGACTTATGCACTTACAGAAGTTCAATGAAAATTAGATACTCCTTTAAAATCTGACAGTAAGACAACTAATGATATCTGTCTCATCTTTCCAAAAGATTAATTTACTTGATGGAAGTATTTTCTATTTTATTATTTCTATTCAGAAACAACTGCAAAAAGAATACCAGTTTCCATCGTTATTTTTACCAAATATCTTGTATAAAATCACAACACGCTGAGACAAATCTTAATTACTGCCAAACCACAGAAGTCTCTGAGAATTAACATATGAATATTATAAGATAGCCCCAAAATTTTAAACATAATCTATACACTCTTCTTGAGCTATTGGGAAATTGATGTCTATGGCAACCTAGACAAGTAGTCCTGTTTCTCAGTTTTTTCATACAAATATTTGTTGGGTGCTTTATATTCAATATGATTGTTGCATCTGGAACAATAGCAACAGTTCAGCTTTAACAACACATCTAAACCTACAGCATTCATCAGAGTACCCCCAACTTTTTAATTCCTTTTTGTAACAAAGTGGAACACGTTGTTTTCAAATTGATTTTTTTTTTTCTTTTTCATATATGCTGTCTCAATGACAGAGCACTATTGTCTGGGGAAGTAAAATGAAAACAATGTGTTTCACACTAGCAAAAACAATATTCACAATATCAGGGGAGTTAGCATTTCTTTCCCCAGGAAAAAAAAAAAAAAGTAGTCTTTACCAAAAGTCAATTAGGGTATTCTGCAGGTTTAATCCAAACAAAATTTCTCTTTCTAAGTTTATTTTCTCTAGCTACATCTATGACTAAATCTGGTGTACTACTAAAGAGTTTTAGATATGCCCATGTTTTAAGGCAACTGAGAGACCTATGGTTTATTTATTTATTTCCTGAAGCAACTGTGTGTGAATGTTCTTTCAGGAATCAATTTTTAGTGATACGCAGTCAACTCATTTTCATTGCAACACATTCCAGCCATTAAGCAGCATAATTTCAGCTACCATGGAAATGCTGATTAAATCTACAGGTTTTATTTTGCTGTTTTAGCTATGCCTTGACAACTAATTGCTAGTTCGGTTAGGCATCAAAGGGGCATTGAATTTTCAGAATAAAAATGCAGTGAAACTGCATTCCAGAAAGGCATGGATCTTTCTCATCTGCCCCTATCACTTGCTAAATGGTACATCGCTACTTGCAGCTCCTTTTTCTCCTCAGCGCCTGTGGTTACAAGGTACTATGGGACTGTGTCTAGGTCCTCAGCGTCAAGGCTAGGAGGCACCTCCCTCACTAGCCATTGCCTTCTGAGTGGGGTCTAGACACCTAGTTCAGACAAGGCTACAAGTCTTAAAATGGCAGATTGCTGGTGGGTTCGAGCTCAGGCCCGTGCCATGGACTTCATGGTCTGTGGGGGGTGCTTAAGCTCATCCTTGGTGTTGGGGCGGCTGCAGCAGCTGCTGTGAGGGGAGGCTGGGGCCAGGTTCCACAGGGCCCTGTCACAGGGCACAGCTGAGCCCCTCAGCCCCAAGCGTGGACCCTCAGTGGAAAATCTATTTAAGGAAGGGGAAAACTCTTCACTGACAGTGACAAGTGTGGAGGGCAGCCCAGTGAGCACTGAGCTGGGAAAAGACAGTGGGGCGCTGCAGGTGGCAGGGCAGCCGTTTATTTCCCTGTGCCTGAGGAGGGCTCACCAGGAGTGGGCTTCTGAGAGGAGCTGGCGCTGGAGCGGGGTTGTCGTGGAGGAGCTGCGGGCTGAGGACAGCAGCAACACTGGAGCAGGGGACAAGTGTGACGAGGACAGAGCGACAGAGAGGGACTGCTGTGTGGTGACCCAGCCCTCAGCTCCTCAGGGAGGTGGGAGGAGTTCAAGCAGCTCAGGGAGAAAACGGTGGGCCATGAGCTGATAGCGTATTTTGCCTGTGGTGATAACTTGTAAATGATTTCCCCGTCTGTATTGCAACCCAAGAGACTTTTTTTTCATGTTATTTCCTCCCCTGCCCTTTTGAGGAGAGGGTGGGTGGGTGCCTGGAAGCCTGCCAAAGGCAAGCCCACCACATGGTTGTACAGAAGTGAGGGGACATCAGTCACTCAGCTTCACAAGCCCCTCAAGAAGCATCCTGGATCCAGGTCATCCCTCAGGGGAGGAGTTGACATTGCCAAATGGAAAAATAGCATACATCAAATAGCGTTTTTAGTATTTTTTTTTCTCTCTCTCTCTCTCTTTTTTTTTTTTTTTTTTTTTTTCCAGTAGAATTAGCACATTTTGTGTAAGTTTTGAGGGAAGCGTTTTTATTACCTTTTTGAAGAGAAACAAATTTGTTTCTCTTATCTCCTGGATTCTGTCACAAATTTTTCTCTTACTTTTCAAACGTAATATTCCCATTAAAAATGCAACTCGAGAGTTTCTGGATTTCCTTTGTATTTTTGTTAGTGACTGCATGTAGGTGGGATGCAAAACTAGATCAGTAAGAATTTCTCTATTGTAGTGACTGTAAGGTATCTTTAAAGTTATTCAGAAAAGATTTCTTCTTAGCTCTACCTTTCACTCTTCATCTTGAAAGCATGTAATGCTCAACTTCATAAAATTTCTGAGAAATGCAGAGTTTCATATTTCCCTAAGCTTTTATTGTTTCTAGACCAGATTATAATCTCAGTTAAATGTCATATATTGCTTCATTGCCAGTGTAGTAGATGAGGAAGGATGATGTTTCTTCTTGCTTTAAGTAGGTTCCCTAAGAAGTTTGATTATTAGCACGGTATTGGTCATTTGAATGGACCCGCATTCTGAATAATATCCAGTGTTAATGAAAATTTTTGGATCTATATCAAATACTTGCAGAGTTTTTCTGTAAGACACTTCTGTTGGTGAACACTGGAGCGCTAAAGGCATAAAAATACTCAGGGATGTGTTTGGTATGACTGGAACTTCAGTTGGTCTAACACTAACAATCCTTCAATATTGCAGCCAAAGCTGATGAGACCTCCAAATCCAGTAGCTATTCTTACATTTTCCATCTTTTATCACTCCTATACCTGTTTCTGCCTGGCACTGTGGGTATTTTTACCCTACATTTACTATCACCACAATTTTGTGTATAATCTTAGTTGTATCAGATATGTGACCTACAAAAAATGATCTTCATTTTTCTGTTCCTTGCTACTGACATTCCAAAATAGTGATCAATCAGAAGTTAAACCTCAGATCTACTTGGAATGAATGGAAATGTAAATTTGGGGTTACTTCTCCAAGGCTGTATAAAATCAGTGGTCAATCCGAGCAAATAATATAGTGATAATGAATTCCAGTCATAATTTCAATCTATTTCAAAGCAAAAGCACTCTATATTTCACATGACGGCACAGGCATTTTACAGCACTGAAAGGTTTCTGGTGCCACTTCTTTGTACTGCAAGATTTCTGGTAAGTCCTAGTGCAGGAGAACATCGTTTGGCTGTGTTCCTTGCTCCTGATATAGAACAAGAGACAATATAATTTGGACACAACAAACACAAAGGAGTAAGAACAAATATTTTCATGGCGTTAAGAGCAGTATGTGATAGCTGCTGCTTTGCATCTCCTTCAGCAGTGCTTCAAACCCTCAGGTCATGGTGTGGCCATGTTATTTTTATCACTGGGTAATATTAAGTGCTGTGTACAAAGTTCCTACGTCTAACACCCATTCGTTTTTTTAAGTGGAACCTAAATATTGCAGTAGGGTTGAAAGGCATATTGTCTATTCTGAAACATGCAAATAATACCCTTTAGTGCTGAGAGGAATTAAGCACATGTACTGAAAAGAGAATATCTCCCGAAGTGTAATCTGTCTAGCTGTTTTCTCAACAATAAATTACATTTTATTTGAATCAATGTTATTATTTTTGCCAATAGGTATCCTGAAATCTGATACTATGAAAGTTCAGTGCAACAGAAATTAAAGCTCTTTCTTCTGCAGAATGAAATTCTGAATTTCTAAAAGCCTCACAGATCTCTAAATAGCACCATGTAGTAGAACTGTTCCTTAAGCTAATACATTTATGGATTAACTAAATTCTGTTTACTATGTTTACACATGAAAGCCCCCTTCAGAAATTTAATTTACAAACCATAGACTAGAAAATATTATGAGCGTTGGTACCTGTTTGTCTGATACTATCTTTTTTTTAAAGATTTTTGGTATGTTTATATCAAGGAAGGGAGGAATTTGGATGATGGGAAAGATTACATTCAAAACAATCACATAGGTGCTTTTAGAGAAATGATGATAATAAAAATATAGATACTGTTATAGCACCAATGACGATAATAAAAATATAGATACTGCTATAGCACCACGGGCCATCTGTGCACAAGAATCCCTTACTATCAAAATGCACCTCTGTATATTTTTGATTTATAAATAAACTTAATTGCAGGTTTAATCTGGTATTAATGCTTAAAGGCTTGTGCTTTCTGTTTGGCTTCATTTGTCAGTTGTGATATATCTCTGACAGATTGTTTCTGCTCTAGAATGACCCTTTCATGGAACATCTAAAACACTTTTCTAGATGGCTTATGTACTATAAAAACACCGGTCTCTTCTGGCATTTGCCTCTGTGCTTAATACTTCCTACAGACTTAAGAAGAATCCACTGTCATTGAAATACAAAATGTCACTGTACCATCTATTTCCATAAATTACTGGCCTCTACCGTCTATACCATCTCTATTGTTTCTGTCTTGCAGCTTGGTATCTGCATTAAATTGTGTGATGGGTCTACAAACTTTGGACACATATTAGCTATATTCACTTCTTTTATAAAATAAAAAATAAAAAAAGTCACAACACTACAGAATGAATTCTTTGTAAAGCAAGTCGGGAGAAATTCTTATCCATTCCAGTCTCATTCTTTTTGTTAGTTTGGAGTCACTGCAATGTTTTTCCCTAGGCTTTTTCCTCCCAGCTAATTATTTGGAAATGGTAATGAGTGGTTCTCTTGGTGGAGGAGTAAAAAAAAAAATAAAAAAATAAAAAAACTTAAAAGCACTTTAAGCACTGCCCCCTTAAAAGCACCGTTCCATACTCCAACGGTATGTGCCCTCCTTATTTAAGAGGGCACGTGCTAAATATTGTTCATGGGAATAAACCACCAACTACCAGCAGCATCAGATTATCACTTTGACAGAACTCTTGGATTTAACTTTGCAGTGTTTTTAGAATGTAAAAAACTAATTATTTCCTGTTTGCTGTACTATCAAAGTACGGCATGTGTTCATAAGTACTAGTTAGCAGCTAAAGCTAGCTGTATCCTTTTTTTATTTCCTTCTGCCGTAATTAAGGAAAAGTGGGAAAATGTTACGAGAGAAAAGATTTTTTTCTATTGCTTTTACTCCCCACTAAGTTCATGTGTAACTGTATAGTTCCTTGACATTTTAGTAGATAAAATACTGGAAGGCACTTTAAGAAACACAATAGCAGGATTTGTTACACCTTCTTTATTTCTACTAGCCATTTCTTTTACCTAGTCTTAAAGATTCCATGTTAAGGATACCCAAGTCATTCCAGTTGATAAAGAAAGTTAAGAGCTGAAATAGAGACTTTTTTCTCCTCCTGGAGAGTAAATTGAAGCCTTATTATTGCATTTTCTTTTCTATAAATGTCCAGTTATGGACATGTTAATCACTTCTGTTTTACAAAATGCTTTTACTTGTTTTATTTATTTATGATAAAATGTTATCATCACTGTTTCCCGTACTCTTTTCTTTGAGCAAAACAGTTCCAAATACTTCTGTCTGTATTTGTTAATTAATGAACTTTGCTTCATTGCCCTTATTTTATTCTCTCCAATTCATCCATGTTTCAGAGACAAAAGCTAAATGCTGGACAGCATGCTCCAGCCAAAGCCTTATCAGTTCTTCTAAAGGGAAAGATTTTCTTTCCGAGATGGCTCTTGACTCTTGACATTTTCAGGTGTCTGAGGGTGGTATTTGGCTTTTCTCAACTGTATAATATCATTGATTCTTGTTCATCATTGGTGCATTACAAACATCACATTCTTTTCTGTAAAATTGCTATCTACTTGATCCACATTCTACATTTGTATAGCTAATTATTCTTGCTTAGGTGCAGAACCTTGCCTTTGTCCCTGCTGAATAAACATCCTACGCTTTTCATCTGCTTCCCATTTGTGAAGTTCATTTGAATTCCTAGTTTGTCCTCCAGCTTATTTGCAGTCCATACAAGCTTTTGTTATCTGCAGATCTAAAAACTCTTTGAGGTTTCACAATTCTATACTGAAGGCAAGGGTACCTATCCAAATCTTAAAAATGAGTGCAATCAGGAAATGTACTCGATACATAAAGAATGGACTTTCTCATTGGGAATTTTGAGTTGTCCATGTGATGCGGTCATTTGGGGACTAAATTAGTTTAAGATGATGAAAGAAGGAAACAGCTTATGTTCCATAACTAATGTTAATATGTGTATGTGTTAAATAGTTGGTGACCAAGGACCAGTTTCTTAAAAGAGCAAGAAAAATGCTAACAGATGTTACCAAAATAAGAGGTCATATTTTGGGCAGACAGGTGAAAAAAACAAACAAACAAACAAAAACGTGCTAACTTACATTATAAATTAAATTATTTTTTTATTTAAATTCAAATTTAAAATGTTTTCGTAATTACAAAATTTCAGGTTGGATGTCCATCTTTGTACAATATAGACATATACGGTGAAGATGAGCTCTTGAGGATGTCTTTTAAAAGGTTATTGACATTTACTGTTAGTTGCAAATTCCTGTTGGAAGTGATCATTTCAGGAATGTTACTAGTGCATCTCTTGGTACTGAGCTAGCTGGAGAGACTCGCTTGAATTATACAAGGTCCGGTACCAGAATGGTCACTGTATTTTTTTTATTTTTAATGAATATTTCAAATCTGCATTTTACCTATGCATTTTTTAGGTCAGTGCTTCTATAGAGTTTAAAGTGGATTTCCAGGAGCCCAGGCTGAAATGCAACTGAAAGCCCCTTGAGTCTCTCTGTTTCATGCAACTTGAGACACCTAGACCCTGTTCCCACAAGGCTTTAGTTTCTTACAGGTTGAATTTTTACATTTGGTAAAGTACAAATGCAACAAATCAGGAAAAGGCAAATGCAGAATATTCTCAGGAGGAGAGTGGAAGATAAACTGTATTATTAGTCAGAAACTCCACACTTCACATAATGAAAATTTCCTTTTACAACTGTCAGTAAGGTCGCCATGGGGGATGGTCTGCAATGCTCCTGAGATGACAGTTAGAAGATATTGCATTGAGCAATCCTCCTGGCACTCGTGTGACAAACTGATAGGGACGGGTTCATCACAAAATTTAATAAAGTTCAAAGGAATAGTCACTGGCAGTTATGTTCTTTAATTATCCCGAAACACAGTGAATAAGGTCATTAACTAGACTTTGTATTGCAGGAATTTTGTATCATTTAGTCTAAATTGCTTTGTGGCATTTTTGCTTTGAAAAATACATCCACTTATGTATGTATGAGGGGTAGCAAATTATATTCCTTTGTATATCTGGTCCCATTCTAGATTCAAGAATGTCACTGCCTTCTGTAGCTTTGAAAGCTTTTGAAAAGGTGAGTTGTAATTTAGAGCCAGAGTACGTCTCTACATCATACAGAATGACTGTGCTTTAGGAACGCTGTAACAAAGGAACTGTGGCCTCAAGGAACTGTGTTTATTTGTGTGAATGCTAATATGCTTGTAGAATATATCAGTAGCAGAACTGTTATTGTGGCTCTTGGACTAGCTTCATTGCGCAAACTAAACATGCCTGATGTACACAGAAAATATGTCCAAGCCACTCAACACGCCCTAGTTCCAACAAATGCATTGATGTGTTCTCTCAATCCAAGTTACAGTTGCAAGAGGAAGGTCAGACCTGTTCTGCAAAAAAATTGAAACAAAAATTACAGAACTTGATCCTTAAAGAAATGTCTGTTTCCATTTTTAACTGTATGTGATAAAGACAAACATCTGAAATATTTTAAAATGTTTTGGAGTGTCGGTACGCAGCCATTTGGCTGCAATAGAAGAATAAGGAAGGGGTGTGTCTTCACCAAGTACTGAGACACAACCAAGAAAAATAATCTGAAAACTTGCTTCAGAAAGTTAAATGCCCACTGTCAGTCCACCAAAAACAAACAAAGGGAATGCTTTGCTTTATCTTCAGGCCAAAAGTTAACGTACAATTGCCTTAGAAGAAGAAAGTCCATGCACGTCTATACATATGTGGTGAATGCATGTAAATAAAGAACTCAATCTAGTCTAAAATCTGCTGAGTTCAACAACTGACAATTTGTCATGGATCAGTTCCTACAAGGAAGACCCATGGAGGATGGGGCAAGGGAAAGTGCTTGTCATGAATGCTTCTGTACTTTTTCTCATTTTGTACAAAAAATGTTAGTCATGGATTTGTAGAAGGGCTCTTCAAAGGAACATGAATCATCATTTCAGTATCATTGCAGTATCTCCAAATATAAGCAGAGTCATAGTAGTATCTGTTTCAAGTTTTTAGTACTATCATTAAATGCAGTGAGAAGTGTTTACCAGACTTTAAACTGCGTTAGTGGTGGTGCACAGATAAATATCTAAGAATAATAGGTTCCTTTCTCTTCAGCTGCATCCATGTAAATCTTCATTAACAGTAGGGGTTACTGATCAGTACTGATCAGTAACTGTTCTAACCAAAACCAAACGAAACATCTCAGAGGAGGTTTAATAAGGATGGAAAATGATTTAGGCCTTTCCTAAGGAGACCAGGGAGTAACAATGCTGTTAGGGTTTTATATCTTCGGTATTTTCTTGGTTCTGTTGTGCATGAAGATGGGACTTCTGAAAAGAACTTTTTGGTTCACAAGATTTTCATACAAATGAGACGAAAGCATTAGTAGCAGACAGGAAAGATGAGAGATTTTGCTTGAAAAAGGAGTGAAATACAGATGGTGTACAATGACATTTAACACTTAGCTGGAAGGATGAATCAGTAATGGGAGTGTTTGTGCCTTGCTTCAGTGGCTGAAACTGGTGGGAAACAAGCAGTTTGAATCATGTTTAACCATCACGAAGAAAGAGCTCACTTTTTATTTTATAGTTGTCCTAGGAAATGTATTTTCTTGCTTGTGCCTGTCTTATTAAGAACGTGAAAAACTTTATTCTAAAAGTATTTATATTTTATGGTATGGAAGAGCCTACTTTAAAAGTTGCCTTTGTTTTTTTTTCTTTCTTTTTTTTTTTAAGCAGCTTTTGACTGCTTGATACTCCTCTAAATACTCATTCTACTATTCTGCTTCCTTAATAAGATGATCTTATTATGCCCTCAGTTCAATTGTGAATTGCTGCTGGTCACCCAACCCATTAGCTAAGGCAAAACACACAGCAATTCAGCTTGACATACTTAATGAGAATTCTGAGGCTGCTTAATTTATCAGCCTTTAACATTAGGATACTTCAACTAAGCTTCAGTGTTATGAATGTTATGTGCTGATTCTTTTGACAATACATAATGATCCTCATCATTGTGAAGCCTGTGAATAGAATAATCTGATCAGTTCATTAAAACTGGAGAGGTCTGAATGCACTAATAATGCCATTGTTTACACTCTGAACACTGAAGACAAAATTAATTTCTGGTGTAATTCCATAAACTTTAATACAGTGGCTCCATGAATACTTTCAACCTAAGCAAAGCGAGTAATTTCTCTCAAGAGGCATGCTGAAATGCCACCCCGGCAATCCTATTTGTACAATTACCCTCTTGATCAAAAAGGGAAAATGGGTTTCATCCCCATGGAGCTTGATAGAGTTACACCAGTCATGAAAGTGTCAACATGACTTTACCTTGATAATTTGTGATATGTTTTCTGGAATTGTATATATGACAAAGCTGTACTAAGTATGGAGATATAGCGAGAAATAGGAAATAGCGAGATACCCAGAAATGCTTTTTTGACTGGTGAATCAAACCTCCTTCAGGATGCACTCCTGTCCAGGACTGATCAGAACAGCTAAATTGGTTCCTGCTCTAAATTTCTGTTTAAGAAAAAGACTGTCTCCGATGACTGCTGAGAGCTTGACTACTACCAAGTTACCTTGTGTCACCACGCTTCTGTCACTTGATCATTTCCTACCTTGAGCCACAGCTGCAATTTGAGGCACAGGAGTTGGCAAAGACCTGTGCAATGCTTCAGACCAGCACAGAATTTTAATTGCTTGAGGACTCTAATTAGTTTTAGAGGCTTTATTTGTAAATTTGTTTGGAGGCCACTGTGTAAGCTCTTCTGCCAAAGTATACAGCTGTTTGTGGTAATAATAACAAACTTCCACTCTTGTGGCAGTTACCTATAACTGATTCCTTGGGTAGGCACCTCGCAATATTTTAGGGAAACCACCATCAAGATTCATGTTACTAGAGAGTAATTAAGGGTTGAATAAATGTGAGTGAGTAGTTTTATCTTCTGTCTGAGATCTTAAATACATTAATAGGGTATCTGCAATCTCAGTTTCACAATTTTTTGTGAGGTGTGGGTGTTTGTATCATAGGAAAAGGATCACAAAACTTGAAAAGCTCTGTTTGTCTTAGAAAAATATTGCAAGTTAGTAATTTCTTTGAAAAGTGTGAATCTTGTCTCAAAAACTATTTCATGGGAGAAACTCTTAAGCAGAAACTTATCCATCCAGCATGTAGAAATTACATGTCTCTGAAAACAGAGAATCTGTGAAGCTCTGGTTTCTGTGCCAGTGTAGAGAAATATAAAGTGTTTGGTGGTCTTTGGTAGAGCAAAATTCCTTTTTGCACTTCTGTCAACCACTGTATGAGTCCTGGACTATGCAATTCCACATCCTGTTCTGTTAGAACTGGCCTTATGATTACAGAGCCAGAGCCATGCCCATGGTAACTCCTTCCTCTCCTCACAATTGGAAATAGCTTAGTGAGGATTTGGAAACCTTTTATTTCAGAGCAATAACTGCTTGCATGCCAGCCTATCTATGTCTGCATCAGTAAGCAGCTTCTTACTTGAATCACTACATTTGCAGCTTAACCAATTTTCTTAACCAAATTGCTAAACTTTTCCAATGAACTAACATGAAATCTCTCCTACTCACTACCGTTGAAATAATCTGGGGCAGACTGCATTTGACACTCACAAATGCACAATAAGTAATGCAATTGTATGCAAGAATATACAGCAATTAATTCACAATTATACTGTTCACCTATTGTCATAACTAACTCCTCCAGAAATAATTGACATGAGTACTTCTTTGTTATCCTCAGAGAATCAAAATCTCAACAACTTTTCTTTAATAAAAAACCTCACACCAAACCAACAATGAAAGAATACCACTGATTACCGTACTCCCTAGAAAACTGCTGACTTTGGAGGAGTTGCTTTCAAAGCATTTGCAACTTAGTTTGTATTGTACTAGTATTTTGTCACAGACATTGTCACAAGGCTCTATCTCTTTGCATAGACTGTGAGGAATTAAAACGTGGCAGAGCTATTATTACCATATTTAACCACTTTTTTTTGCCTTTTTTTTCCTTCCTTACACGCATTTGTTGTGTAATTGTGATAAAAGCAACAAATATATCAAAGTGAGGCTTTCATAACTATCCCTGCCATCCGTTGTCTCATCCGCTTGTTACTGACACTGGTAACTCTACTTCTTTTAAAATTTCTTCATATAGACTTGCTTTATAGACATACTTGTAAATGAAATGAATAAAACATGTTTATAGTGTGTCTAACTCCAATCTTGCTGTATGTACAGGTTTTTCACTTGTCACACCTGATCATGAAATATCTCCAGAACTAGGTCTAATTTGGAGCTAACAACCTGTAGAGCTAGTTATTTGGTTACAAGTAGTGAGCTCTCCTTTGCTCTTCTATGACACAGCAATATTTTTTTATCATTACTTTGTCACAATGACAGGCATAGTTTGGATCAATGACAAGTATATCTGAAAATCTAGAGTTTTTTTTTAATTATTTTTTTATTATTATTTTTTGCTGGACTACTCTCAATGCAGTTAGCAAGTTAAGAAATCTGATTACTGTGTAATAGTGCCCATCTTCCACATGCTGCTGCTGAATGGCTATGTGACTTTACTTCTGACACTCTGATTCCCTTGCTAGTTTTAATGCTTTCTAGTAATTACTTGTCTTTGTCACCATTTTTAATTTTTTTTTTTTACACACTTTCTGGAGGAATCCATGTTTTGGAGGAAGGACAATAGCAGTTTTTATTCTCTTCAGTTCTAATGAAGGGCAAAATATATCATTTTTTTAATCTTTTTTGTCTGCTTTTATTACAAATGTATGTGTTACATGTTCAAGGAAGAAATATATGTTTTTAAGAGGTCAGCATATGCCAAAAGATACACAGATGTTCTTAAAAGATGAAAAAGCATATGAAAAAGAATATGAAAAAGATCATTTTTTCTCTAGTCATAAGCAACTGTTTCCGAATATTTGGCTTACAGTCTAAGTACATTCTCTCTTCATGTAAAAATCAGTGAGATTTGTCTCCTTGACTTGTAGATTGACATTACCAGTGAACAGGCACTTTTGTATTTTTACGGGTGACATTTTTGTGTTTTCAAGGGAGAGATATTATTGAGATCTATGGAAAAACTTAAACAGGATTAACTGGTATCAGGAAAGCCTGATTTGATTCTGGGATGATAATCATTAAATAGTGCAGAAGTCCTTCATTTTGTTCTCACTTATACTTTGAATTTACTAATTTTATGCAACAGTAACATGTCCACCCAAACTAAAGTCTAGGAATTTGTGTGTGTGTGTGTGTGTGTGTGTATCATTAACGATTTCTAGTAATTCATTGTTCCTTCCTGTAATCTAGTGTGAAGATATCAATCAGGTTCCCTCTACCCTGATAGAGTAAGTGTTCATTCAGATATTTCAGTCCTGACAGATAGAAATTAAAATGTCAGTTTCTACAGTTATTTTCCTCTTCGATGTGAAAGTGGCACAGATGGATGGCTGACCACAATTCTAATAAGGTATGTAAGGGACTTTTTTAGTGAAACAAATACAAAGAAATCATTCAGAAGGCTGAGTTTTTTGAAGTAGTGAGGGTGACCTTATTTGGATGTCTTTTTCTTCCTGGGCTTTTTTCCCCTTAGAAACAGTGTCATAGCAGGCTTTGACAAAGACATTATCACTGCTGCCCACAAGCAAAATGGGAATATTAAAACAAAGAAGCTCATGTGTTGCTTCTTCATTACACCAGGTTGAAAATAAAGATAAAAGCTGTTACCTGAAGCTGAATCCTTTGTATAAGAGATCCTTGCTTTCATATTAAGGCCGCAATTAAATCATGTATTCAAAAGCCAGGTGTCTAATTTTCTCTTGTCTGTGTAAATTAGCAGTTTCTGCTGTTTTCCAGTAAAGTGGCATCCAGAGTGTGTGTGAACATTGCCATTCCTAACAAAATCAGATAAAAATTAGGAAAAATTTGTTGTCTATTTTTCTCTACTATGCCATGCCTACTTCTCAGCAAAGACTTTTTGCCTGGGAAATGTATTTTAGACATATGAATATGTTAAAAGTTGCCTTTTAAACATACCATATGAGGTTTTCCAGTGCAATGGCTAGATGAATGCTTATTTAATTTGTATAATACCCAGAACCCATGATAAAATGTTTCATAAAAGATGGGATAAAAATGGCACCCATTGCTCATTTATAATATGTTTGTCATTATAGGCCTCCTATTTAGGTCAGATTAAATTGCAAGGAAAATAATGATTCAAATATCTGTAAGCCCAGTGTTTGTTCTACGCCAAATAAAATACTTCTTAACTAGAAAAGGTTTTAGATAGGAAAAGAATTTGAAGTTACAATTATGCAAAATAGCTAATCATTAAAGATAAAACTATTACAGGTTTGATTCTAGTTTAAAAAAAAATAAAAATCCTTTCATATAGCTGCTGAATGAGTCTTTATTTACCTTCTGGACACTGTTCACATGTGTATAACAAATTCAAAAAAACAGAAGACAATATGAGTAGGAAGGAATATCTGAGGGTAATCTGCTCCATTTTACACAGTTTATTCCTCTGATACTTAATCATATATTTTCTCAACAACATACTTCATTTAGAAATACCCTACATATAAGGGGGAACACGTCTTCATTGTATTTCTTAAATATTTTTGCTCATTTACAGAATTTGCAGAATAGTACTTAACTTGCACTACTTCTGGAGAGCAGTTAATCCCAACTGCTGAGTCTTATGGCATTGTTAGGATGAATTTAATAGCCTTATCTCCCCTTGAAACAGCCAAAATAGTGAGAATCCATTTCAGCTACTTGCTGAGAGTTGCATATTCTGGACAGTATAATTGTTTTGTGCTTGGTTTCACCAGTTGAATTTTGAGGAGTTCCAGAGGGTAAATAAATTAGGGTAAATATTTGGCCTATTGGTTTAGTATTTTCAGCAAAGATGAAGATATATTTTCCTTCAATGTACATATTGACCTCCTTTTTGTTTTGGTCAATATTTAGTTCGTGACTCAATTAATCTCAATAGATACCCAAACAAAGATCAATATTTATTGACATCAGTGGGAATAATATGTGTGGGGAGCAAATAATTGGCTTTCAAGAATGTTCTGTCAATGGTTTACTTCACGTTCTAAACCCAACATTTCTCATTGGCAACAGTAGTATCTCTGCTCTTGCCAGTGGTATTAAAGCACCTGGAATTTTCTATATTCTTCTCTTTAAAACTTTCTGTGTTTGGCCTTTGTACATTCTAAGAAATCTGGTCAGATTATGGAAACTTCCTAGGAAAAGAAAATAAGAGGTCTTTCATAGATACTTTCATTCCCATCCTTTAGAATTCATGAGTTCCAAGTATAGTCAGGATTTCCCCTTACTTTTGGAGCCTGCTTACCAAATGTAGGGAAGAGAAGCTGTTGCACCATACGGGAACTGGAGGACACCTGCCTCTTTCACGTGTCCCTGTGTGGGGTGTATGATTTGCATTGCCTGGTTGGTATTTTTTTCAAAGAGGCATTCTGAAAGACTGGTCTGCTGAAGACTGAAATGGTCTGTGTATGTCTTAGTTGCTTTTCTTTTCTTACGCTTTCAGTAGAAGTGGTGGGAAGGAGTAAATGAGTTAAAATAGTGTTTACTAATAACAACACTCACCTACATTACTTTTATGTGTATTAAATATGAATGGAATCAGATGAATATCTCGTTTTAAAAGATTGAAAAATATGTATAATATTGGTGACTGAAGGGTACAGGTCTGTAGCCTTTTGTATTTCAGTGTTCCTAAGAATCCTTTTTCAGCAGAGAAGAATTGTTTGCACTATTTTCCAGTTTTACTTTTAAAACTTCTTCAGCTGCACACTGTTTCATTCTTTCTTTTCATATTACTTCAGCCTACCTACAGGGGGAGAAACCAAAAAACTTTCCAACTTCTTCATTTTGAGAAGCAGAAAGGTAAGATGCAATTGCAGAGACCATCCCTAGCTTGAGTTGTGAAAAATAAATATTGAATGAAAGTTGAAAGCAGACTACTTGTGAGAAGTTCACCAACTAAATTTACTCACCAAAATACCAGAAAATGATTTTCTGTTCACAGAATAAATTTGTTGGCTAAATTATTTGTTGCCAGATAAATGTGTTGCTTAATGAACCACAAAGCAATTAACCTGTGACTTTACACACTAATTTCCTAAATCCTTTCTAATCTCCCTTTACATTAAGCCCTTATTGTTATCTTGAAGAGATTACGAATCTGTTGAAATATATTTAAAGTTTCCTGGTAAAATGTTTTAAAATCAGATTCAGAAATTCATAGATAGAAGAGAATATAATCTGTCACCCTGAGAATACTCTAAGAAGTAATATAAGGCTATTTGCCCAATATTTTGACCACTATTGCCCAATAGTGGTCATGTGAGGAAGGAATTCAGGATCTATCTCTACTTGGTACTAATTTTTATAGGTTCACAGAATGTTTTGAGGTTGAGGATGATCTATTCCAACCCTCTGCTCAGCTACAGCAGGTTGCTCAGGTCTATGTCCAGATAGCCTTTGATTATCTCTACAAGATTTTTGGGCAGCCTGTTCCAATATTTGACCACCTTCACAGTAAAAAGGGTCTTCTCCTTATTTTTAAAATAGTACAGCATTTGCCCATTTTCTTTAATTTGCTGCTGTTTATGCATATTGAGATTTTCCCCAAGCCTTCTCTTCTCTAGACTGGTAACTCTCAGCCTCCCTTTGTATGTCAGATGTGGGGAGTATGCTTGCTATCGCAGCCATTAGCTACAATTTAAATATCATACTTAAAGGAAATCAGACTTGGCATTTTAATAAAGAGAAGCTCATAGAAGGAGAGAAATCGTATAGCTTTGCTTTATCTTTCACACGGTATTTGGGACTTTGTAGAAGCAGTGGTGATGCTTGCTTGTTAAAGAACACATGAGCCTGAATTTCAAATGGCATTCCAGATAAAAATAATAAAAACCTTCTGATGTGATAAAGGTGCCTGTTCTTTAACTAGAGATATCCTTTCTGAAAGCTGGGTGATATAAAGTTGAGATAAGATTCTGTCATTCCTGTTTACCCAACTAACTAGTCAGGCTTCACTCCTAAACACAGCGAGGGCATTTCTGATTTAACGTGGATGACAGTCATGCTTTTGAAGCAGATCTCTGCATCATGCTGTTTACTGTGCACATGTCCATACCGGAGTGCTCTGAGCATAGCCTGGCTTCCTTTCAGCTGAAACAAAACTGGAAAATGCACTGACTGAGCATCCAATGCATTCCTGCTCCAAAAAGACATAAAGTCCATGGGACTAGATCAGAAAGAGTCAAAAGGTTTTTGTTTGGTTGTCTGTCAGACCAACACCAAATGTCTTGTGTAGACAGCAGGTCTAGCAGCAAGCACCTCACTCCTCAGGTGCTCTCCTCTTGGTTCACACTGTGCCCTGCTGGAGGCTGAGCTAGGGAGCCTCTTGATGGGGGAGAGTCTGGTCACCCACTGCTTCTTCCTCATGGCTAGTTAGTGGAAGATCTAAAGCTGGAAAGGAGGAATCCTTATACTCTTTATTTTGCTCTAAAGAGAGCAGAAATAACAGCATTGCAAAACCCAAAGAATTAAAAGATAAAACTAGTAATTTAACTTAAATTAACTTTAAATTTAGATAATGTTCTTTTTAATCTGTTGAAGGTCTACCATACCATAGAAGTATCTAAAATCTAAAGAAAGTACAAAAATTTCACAGTAAATACCTGGTTTAAGCATGTTACCTTTCTTTAGATAGCTGATTTTTGAATTGATCTGTTTAAATTCTCTTCAGACAGCAATTAGTCATAGACTGTCAACAAGTAAAAACAAGACTGTAATTATTAACTCACAGGGATATGCTGCTGTTCGTAATCAGATATAGATATGATATCCAATTTATAATTTCATAAAAATGTTCAAGTAAATTACAGCCTTGTAATAATTTGACGGCAGTTTTATCTTTGATATTATCTTTGTTGCTAGTTAATATTGGCATAACATTTTCTTGTAAAAGTGGTTGTCTCTCTAATCAAATGTAGTATATGGTAGGGAGAAAATGTGTGCTAATAAAGAAGCAGTGCACAGTGGAAGTGGGTGAATGGTTTTACTTTCAGATTAAAAAAGAAAAAAAAGCAAAAAACACACCCTGAATCCATTATTAATCCAAAGCTATTTGTGGACAAGCATCTGGCCACCTACATACTAGTTATCTTTTGACATTTATTTCTGATGCCGGATAAATACTCTGTTACAGTGGGCTTTTTTATCCAAGCCTTTGGTATCACAGGTACTGAATGTTCCCATAGCACTATGAATTGCTAGCAGATGGTGTGAGTACAGCAAGAGAAAGTGGGATGAAAATCCCGCTCAGTGGGCTGGGACATTGCAGAAGGCTAGTGCCAGGCTTGTGTTCTCTAGAGAACTTTCTGAGGACTGTCCAAAGGTATTCACTTTTTTTTTTTTTTAATAATAGTAATTATTATTATTTTATTTTTTAATTCTTATTTTTATTTTTTACCTTTCTTTTCTGGCACCTGGATTCTGGCACAACATTTATTACTGTGCACTTTGCTACATTATAATGAAATTAAATATGAGATTTGATATTGATATCACTGACTTTTCTCTTATTATCAAGATTGGTAATTCTTCCCCAACCTCATCTTTCCAAACACCATCAGAATGGAGCTAATGGGATCTCCTAACCCTTTTTATTTCCGTGGTTCAAAATTCTCCATTGGTGTTTGCATCTGGAGTCCAATAACTTAACCTTTAATCTGGTCTTCAAACTGAGCAATTCATGACCTCAGCTTCTAGAACTGGGTATGAGTAGATGTGTACAACACAGCTGTATTGGACAATGTGTGTTTCATTATTATAAAGCCAGATGAAATGACAAAGGATCAAAGTGGTCAAATTTCTAACTGTTGGTCATCGACATCTGTTTTGCCCTCAGTGCTGCTACTTTTGATCCATGATCTTCAATATCATGTGAGTTGGTAGCTAAGAAGAGAAATACAGAAAAAAAATTAGTCCGGAAAGAAGCCAGTAAAATTAAATTTGCTGGCATGATTATATCAGATAATAACTTAGGTCTGTGTAACCTGTGAAGACTAAGAGAAGGTAATGGATTTGATGAACATATCTGATAATTATTATTATTCCAGCCAGGAAAAATAAATAAATATTCAGCAATATTTTTCAGACCTAACACATTAAAAGACCCATTGTATGGCCACCACAGAAAAATCTGAATAAATATTGTCCCATTCTCTTAAGAATGAAAGAGGGTAATATGCTGTGAAATGTGGAAACAACACAGCATTGAGAGAAGGAAAGAAAGAGACAGCAGATGCTGTTTTCCAGACTAAATCTCCTCTGATGCACTCCAGGGACCTCATTTAATCAAGCATCATTCTCACACTTCATCACGTATATTATTCAGAAATGATGAAAAATTCTTGGAATAAATTAGTCATTTATTTTGAATAAATGGTTTTTAAAATTTATTATTCTTCAAGCTATTTTGAATTTTTATTTTTTTTTTCTTTTTCTTTATATCTCCCCGAGGCTCTCAGCTCAGCTTAATCAGAAACTGCTGCTTGCAGGGTCCTGAACAGGACCCTGGCTCTTTGTAAAAGTAATTTTTCTGGGACATACCTCCTTCTGTTACTGCTTTCTCTCTACTTCTGATTATCAGATTAAAAATGCTTCTTTCTGTGTACTCTGATTTAGGGTAATCTCTGTAACAATCCTATGATAACATTGAACATTGCTTCTCCTGCTGTGTGCGCTAAAGTGAACTTAGCATAAGGACTCTCCACCAAAACCCTTTCCCTTTTTTTTCCTCACATCTTGTTGACTGCTGGTTTTCCCTGCCCTTTTACATTATTCTCGGCTGTTTACCTTTTGCACTTTTACTTGTCAAGTTTATAATAATGGTGCAGCATAACTTGACACTGTCTGGGAAAATACATTCAACACTCCCTGGAGGAGAGCTTATACAGGCTGATACTTCTGTGGGCAGGACCTGTCAGTTTTAATTGCCCAGGGTGGTGCTTCATCTCACATGTTAGGGGAACAGCCATGGGGCTCTACTCAGCTGCTGTAAAGTATCAGAACAAGGCTTTCAATGCTAGGCCACAGATTTCTAAGTAGTAGCTCTCTCAGTCAATCATTCTGGATAGAAGGATTTTGATTAGGTTAATAAAACTTACACACCCTCCATGCGTGGTGATATCTGGGTGATAAATTGGACAGCCACATGATGAACCACATTTATCATGCACTTCTGGCAGTGTCTCTTCACTCTCTGTGCTAATCTATCCTGGGCATTTCAGGCCTTTGCCAAGTATTACATAGTCAAGGAGGAAAGCATGCATTATAAGTACAAAGTGAAGTTAGATTTAGTGTGAAAATGGGATGGTTGAAGAAAGTCGATTATGGAAAGATTAACCCTTCTGTATATGTAGATAGTTTTGTATATCTCTATTTTTCTTCAAACATCAGTATTTGTTTTTTGCCAAAAAATGCCTAACATTTACCAGAAATAGGAAGCATTGTTTCTTCCATTTTCTGTTTTTTTTTTTTTTTTTTTTTTAAATTATTATTCTAAAGGGGGATAAATAATGTCTTTGGCCTGGAAAGGAAAAATATAATGAAGAAGTGTTTCTATGGATTTTACTTTACCAGAAGAAATATGCTTCCACAAAAAAAATAAAATAGGAAAATATATGGATAATTTTCAATTGAGTCATTGAATCTTGAGTTGAAGTTATATATTACAAGTTATTTAGTGAAGCAAAAAGCATAAACTCTTGGACCTTTCCATCTAGGTTGCAAAGGTGCTTTTCAGCCTGTTTTCTTTGTCACCTAAACATTTAGCAAATGTTAATCTCCCAACAATTCTTCTGAGATGCCATATATCCCCTGCATCCTGTCAGCCCTCGTTTCCTTCTTGCAGGAAGGAAGGAGCAGGAATGAGGAATTTAGTTATTGGTTACTGGGACAAAGTCTTATACCACTGGCATGGGAAAATTAATATTGAAACTCCTTGTAGAACTGTAGGACTGGCTGCTTTCAAATGCTCAGCTGTTATACAAACTGATCTATTCCTGCAAAGTCCTGGAAGGGACAGTGTTAGTACTGACTAAAACAGTTTCAGGTTCCATTTCAAATAAGTTTTCTCTCTTTATTTTTTGTCTGTTTTTCCATTTCTTCATTCTCTGTCCTCTGCTTTTAGACAGCAGAAAATTCCCAGAATGCCAGACTTTGACCAAATGCCATGGTTTTCTGTATTTGTAATGCTGGATGAACAGGCGCTTTAGTGCAGGATGATGAACTTCATGCACCTGAAGTTTAGTGTGATGGCTCACCAAGAAATGAGTTCCATTCTTGAAAAAATGAAAATGAGTCTCCTCAATGGGATTTTTCATTATTTCAGAACAGAAGTCTTTGAAAAAGTCTTCATTGTGAAAACCCAATGGGTATTGTACTGCAGAAATGTAGGAAAACTCAGTACTGCTTTACAGTTACTTGTGTGTGCTGTGATTCACTGCAGTGAACTTCACGAACAAGAAATTTGTGTAGGTGATGTAGTGTTTTAATGAACTAAGTGATCACATTAAAAGATCACAGTTCAGATCTCATTAAACCCTATGTTCTATAAGCAAAATGAGAAGGTATTTAACAATATGTGCTGTGATACTGTAAAAGTTCATTCCAGCTGGAGGACTAGGCTTAGAAAATATTAACACCAATTTGTACAGTATAGCATATTTCTCAGGCAAGCACCTAGCATTTAACAAATGCAAAATGTAGGGGAGTCTGAAAGATTTCTAGCTGACAGAGTTTTCATGCCTGCAATCCAAAGAGGTGGGAGGTAGCCTTTTATAAACAAAACAAAACGAAACCATGCAAAACAAAACAAACAAACAAACAAAACCAACAATATCTTGGTGCTTTTAGATAGAGTGATTTTATTTTCTGTCCAGATGCAGGATATTCAAATCCTCATTTTCAAGCCAACTACTGAGTCTCTTAAAAGGAAGAGGGAATTATTCTCCAAGTGTTCTTCAATGTTTCTGTGAAACAGTGCCACTAGGAAGAACTGTTCAAATCTCAGGAAGTGGGGAAAAAAATCTCAGGATGAGACACAGTTACATGACTTACTGAGTAGAGGGAGTATCCGCTGGGAGGCACAGGCATGCTCCACATGTATTTATATGTGCATTTAAACCAGTGTTTGTTGAGTCAGAACCTGATATACAGGGTTACATATACAGGGTTAGGAGTTCTCAACACTGTTTATTCATCAGTATAGTTAGACAAATTATACTGTCAATGAACAGTGAAAATATTCTTTGTTAAATCAGTTAAAGTTCACTGTATCTTTGGATATGCTGGGCTTTCCAGAGTTCAGGAAAAATCAGTTTCAGAAAGAAACAATTTATTTTGTCATAAAAAGGAGAGAAGAAAAAAGTTAGGCTGCTAAACTTTTATATTCCATGGTTGGCCATACAAGTACAGGATTGCAATTACTGGATCTATAGAGCTTGAGGGCTTTATTTATTGGCAATGCACTTTTGGCTCCCCTAAAGGCTTTTCAAGTTTCCCAGAAATATGATAAGACAAAAATATATTATGACATAACAGAAGAAAGTAAAGATAAAGAGAGAGGTGAGGTTAGTTGGTGTTGGATAAATATGAACTGAATGGTCAGTTTTAAGAAGTCATAAGCTTTGGGTGTGTCCAATAGAGTTGAACACATGACAACACTTCATGCTGACCCATTAGAAGAATGATCAATGCTTAAATTTATTAGGCTTTGTGCTTCAGTTTTCCAGTAGTATTTAGCTCACCATTGTATTCTATAAACAAAACTATGACTTACTGTTTTAATTTACACAAGATTCATCACATTGTTTTTGTTACAATTTGAAAATACGAAAATATAATCTTTCTGATATGTACATATTTATTTACAACAGGTTTATAATTCACTTATCTAGTTCTTTCTGAATTCATGAACACCAGGTAGCTATACCATAAAAGATACAGGCACATTTATTAAGACCAACTGTATAGCAAGTGCTCATTTATCTTTCTGGCATACTTGCAACTCATTGAATTGTTCCAAGAGGGCCACAACTTTCCTGTCCTGCTGAGATGGTTTGCTTGCATCTGTATGTGAGCTTCCAGTTTCTTACTAAGAGAGTCACTTTCTCTGGGAGTGCAAAACAGCATCACGGTTGGAAGCCGTGTCATCATGTGTCTACTAAAGCCAGACTTAATAGCTGATTGCAGCCTGGGCTCAGAAGGTGTATTCCCTTCTGAGGTGGCATCCCTTCCCTTCCGTCTTGAAAAAAATTACACTTAATTTTTTTTAGGAAGTAACCTAAACTTCCACTAAGATGTCAAACCTAATTAATATATTCAAACCCTAAAGTTTAAATTTAATACTACAATTTGTGCAGTCACTGCGCTCACGGTATGAGTAGGTTAACTCGAGTTGTTCCTAATTATAGATCATGTAAGGAAGCAGGCTGCTATGACAGCTCAGTCACAACACGCTGTTCGGATGATTGTCAAACTCTTTTGAAGTATCTCAGGAACTTGAAGATAAAGATGACACCATTTCTGCTGTGGACAATGCAGAGGGAGAGAACATTACCATCAGGGTATTATTTGCTCAGTATTTTTGCTGTGGTCAAGTCAAAGATGAGGATTGCTGTTCTGGAGTTTGTCCACTAAATTTTGTAATGGAACATGACATATAAGAGAGAACTGTGATACATAAATCTGGAGCCAAAACACCCCGAGCCCGTCAAAATATTAGTGTTCTATTTGTTCTGCTTTTATTTTTTTTTCAGTCTCATTTCTGAGAATTTTTGACCAGATCCAAAGAAAACATATAACTTTGCTGAAAATATTTAGAATTTGTGGAAAAAATGAGAGGCATGTTCTCAGAGCAGACCCAAAGCTCCTCTTGCTTATCGCTGCCCACTTGAACTTACCATCACCTACTATTTTTAAAATCCTGTACGGGCATCTAAAAGTATTTTTCTGCTGTTCCCGATGATGTGTCATGCTGAGCATAATTGTTACATGTAAGAATTATTAGTGCTGCATACACCTAATGCTCATTCACTAAACAGATGGCTTATGAAAATGTGGGATGGCTTACTAGTCTTAAAATGATTCATACCTCAGCTATCTGAACACATGGCTACCTTTCATCACTTGTGCTGAGTCTACGAGCTGGATTAATAACCCAGTTTTTAACATATTTTCTCCTATTTAACCAGCATATGCCAACAGCATATTTTCTAGTAAGGTATGAAAACCACAAATGTAAACTGTTCTTTGTGCTTCCAGAGGCCTTTTTCCTTTCTTTCCTTTCTTCCTTTCCTTCCTTCCTGTCATGTTATTACCTCAAACCTTTGTAATTTCAGTTATGTTGCTTATCAGATCAATATCATTCATCTGACAATGGCATTCTTTTTATGTCTATAAAGGCCATGAGAATTTCTAAAACATGAATCTGTTTGTTTCTAGCATTCCCATGCTCATCTTATTTGCTTGTTTGGGTGGATTCCTTCCTGCTTTCTTGTTTTCTTTTTCTTGCTTACTCATTTTGTCACCTCGTCTCCCTTTCTTTTGCTTGCAGGATTTCCTTGTCTCTCTTTTCTGTCTGTTCTCAAATAGTCAAACAATCTGGTTCTTATTGTTCTGTTGGTTTGCCATACTTCATACAGCACTGACTTCTGCACCTATTTGTTTCTCTTCAGTAGAGTTCAGCTTTTGTCTGTGTCTTATTCTGTGTCTTCATAATAATCCCTTTATCAGAGAGCATGCAAGTTCTACAAATTTTAAAATCTGTGGCATATTGACCCGTTATCTCAAACAATTCTGTCCACAAATAAGGCAATGATGTGTTTCATGCGAAGAAAGACACAGCCAAATTACCTTTTCTAAAAGGTGAATGCATTCTAAATCATCGATGTCACTTTTCCTTCCGCGTGCTGGAACAATAGAGGTGATCAGTAAGTTAGGAAAGAAATGTTTCTTATATTGTTGCAACATTTTCTATGAAATTGAAGTTTGTACCATAGATTTCTAATCAGGTACAAAGTAATGATGCATACTAGGCAGTTGTAGCATTTAGAAACTCAGCTGCACCCAGTGCAGACATTGTAAGAAGACAGTTTATGGAGGAAAAAACATTGAGATGATTGCTCTTGCAAACAGTTGGAGTTAGGATTCATGTTTTCTTGCATAATCTATAATTGTTCAAGATTTTATATATTGGCAGACATGTCCTTTATTACCACAAACATACCAAAATCTGAATAGGAAACAAACAAACAAACAAAAAAAAAAAACCACCAAAGGACATTTGAGCAAGGTGGTCAAGTGTCCTTGCAAGAAAGCGAACTAGAATGCTCTTTCATTTCCTGAAGTTTTTGTGAAGCTGAGCACAACTGACTTATTGGCAATTTCATCATTAAATATGAGTCCTAACTGGGTCTTTATTATGCAGTGTTTGCTTCTTTATAGAGATGTAATACTGTAACGAATGGGGAAGCTGTGGGTTTGTGCTGCAACATTACCAGTCTCCTTTGGTGCCTTTAGTACTGTAAAGAACATGCTGATGATTAAAATAAAGTATTTATAAACAAATAACTCAAAACAAAAATAAAATAAAAAAAATAATAAATTAAATTAAAATTAAATAAATAAAATAAAATAAACATAGGTTTCCCCCTGGCATGAATCACTTCATAAGAAGATAATGCTTTAGGTAATATTGCTCTGTAATTAAAAGCGAGGCTATGTGCCAAGGTTAGCATCCACAGGGCTCTTGCAGTAGCCAGGCCACCTGTTGGGTTGCTGCTGTGTGCCCAGACATGAAGGCTGTTCCCTGCAGATAGAGTTGGCCTCTGGTTGCCCATACAAGAAGTGGCAGCAGAAGATGATGCTGGGGCTTCTATCTTCAGCAGCAGGGCTGATGGTGAGCTGTTTTCAGCCTACCTACAGCATGCAGAATTTGGGATTACGTAGAAAATAAAAATGGTTTCAAAATGCTGAAGAACTTTCTTTCCATGAACTAGTGCCAGATATTATTTAATCTGGTTTTACCTCACCTTCACCCTTTAAAAACAAAAAAGCCCTTGATCCATGCAAAGTTTTGAATGGAGAGTAAAGAACCACAGGAACTAATACAGCTCATGGTAGAGGCCTAGTAGTTATCAGTACAAGCCCATCTAAAAAGCACTGGGTGTCAGACCCAAACACTGTTCCAGGCACACTGCATGTGCTGAACTCTCTATCCGCCTTTTCAGGGCCACATCCCTGCAGCTACAGTGGCACAGTGCCTCATCCTGGTGCCACACTGAGATGTGGGCTCCTGTTTCCACAGCCATGCTATTTCCCCGCTCTCTTGCGTACATTACGGCACCTTACTGGTTTGTTTATGCTCTCTCACTGTGGAAAATTATTTGCTGTCAGCATAGACTAAGCAGAGAATCCAACTTTCTGTTTTCCTCAAAATCAAACAAACAAACAAACAAATGGTTTCATGGTTATCTTATAAATCTCTAAACCATTTTTCTCATTTTACATAATAAAGGCCTATTGTATTGCCAGAGTGGATGAATAGCAGCCCCAAAGTAGGTTACTATCAAGAAAATAATTTTAGTTTGAAGAACACTTTTGTATACGTAGGAATGAAAGAAAAAAAAATTGAGGCATGTAAGGTTCTAACAGTGACTTGCCCACATGTGCTGCAGATCTGTTTTTACAGTAGGTTCTGATGTCTCTCTGGAGAGATCAATTATTTAGTCTATTTACCTACCTTAATAGTGTGTCAATGTAATTTATGAAATCCAAGCACCAACTTGCAGGAAAGTGAGGTAATGTACTGTAAGCTGTCTGATATTGCCAAGTGATACAAGCAATGATATCCATGTTTCAGTTTTAGTCCCCGTTCCCTTCTGAAGCATGAATACTCATGGGAATCTCCAGCTTCATCAGTCACGTGTTTCTGGCTATGATCAAGAGTGGTAGATTAGGTTTCTGTATTCTGTGCTTTTAGAACGTAAAGGAGCACATATTTGGCTGGTGTAAATTGTTATAAATCCACTGATTTCTACAAGCACGTTCGATAAGTTGTCATCCAAAACATCAACTTACTATCCAGTAATTTCTCATTAAAGAGTTCAGCTAGTAACTGAAAATCTGAGTTTGAATGTGCAAAATTTGATCAAAGATTAGATCTGGATCCTAACTGTCTCCTCCAGGACTCCCTCTATTCAGTTTCAACCCTTATTTGTATTTAGCACTTTTTTTTTGTTTTGTTTTAATTCCTGGATCATTCAGATGACAAGTGTTCAAGAGATAATCTCATTAGAATCTTGCTTGGCTTGAAATTATCACTTTTCTCAGCCCTGGGTTGTTTTGTTGCTCTTAAGTTTAACAAACTTCTGTCTTTACCTTACTTTGTGTGGCAGTGCCACACTTTTGATTTTGGCCAAGTTACTGACAGTCAGTAATGTTTTCTGTTTGTTGTTCATCATCTTGCATTATGCTTATAAAATCTTTATCCAATTCTTAGTAGATGCATGCATGTACAAAATGTTACAATACATTTAGCACTCATTGGTGATCAGAGTGATGGAGCAAAATTAAAGCTTCACCAACCACCTTTTCCTTCGATATACATATGTTCTTTGTAAGTTTTACTACTAGCACTAATATTTACATATTTACTCTTTCTAGCACTGTGGTGTTTAGGAACTTTTGTCAGAGGATAAGAGTTTTCTTGGCATCACTCCCAGACTTATCCAGGAAAAAAATGATTGCAATTATTCACGCAAGTTTTCACAATTTCTTAACATAACTTCTCCCTTTTGAATGCATCACATTAAAACATTTTATTTAAATTGGTAACAGAATTCTGAAGATTTTGAGAATTTATGTTTACAATTTTGAGAACTATCATTTACAAAAATTATATTCAAGTTCTAGGATTTTCAAAATAATAAATAAAAGTTCAAAATTGCTGGCTTAAAGAATTTGACAGCCAAATTTGAGGAACTTTATCAAAATGTAAGAATGAAAAGCCATAGTTTAGAGTCAGATTTTCCTTTTTTCTTATTGAAGATCATATCTTGTTTTCAGAAAACCTTTTTTTTCAACAGCTAAAAATCAGGCTATAGATTGATACTTCATTGAAAATCCATAAAGATAAATTAGAAAAAAATATCTCAATGCTATTACTGTATCTATATAATTATATTTAGAGTTATAATAATATAAAAGTGTGGTTTATATAACTTGAGAATGCCTATCTTTTAATATGAGCAAGATAGAAGAGAGCTTCTTATATTCCTTTAGCATTTCTATTCTCTATGATGGTAATGGATAAATACCAGCCACAGCTCAGTGTCTTCATAGACTTTCATTGCTGAAAAGATAGACAGGAGAAAATTTGGCAATACTAACAGCTGTCTCATAATTCATAGCTGTTATTATTCACAATTCCCAGACAAATTCTAACTAATTAGTTTTGTCTGCATGTTTATCCTTAGCATACATGCTTGACGTCCCATTTAATTGCTGCAGTTGCCCATCTCAACATGGTACTTCTGTAGATTTTCTGTTGTGAAGGAGCTGCCTGCTTCATCCTCATCACATTACTAACAGAAGCGCTAGAAAAGATGCTAAAAGCCCATGCATTGTGCCTTTGTTACCCTGTCAGTCTGAATACATGTAATTCCCAAATGGGAGTTGCATCCGTATTTCCAAAGATCTCATTCGAGCATATGCCATAAGATAGGTGACAGTAATTAAAAATGTGACAAGAAAACTCAAATCACCGATGACGTACACTTTCAAATCCATGCAGAATAGAAGGTGTTGTGTCCAGATAAATGAAAAATGAAAAGGATCATGGATAATTGGACCGGGATGAAGAAAAGACATAAGATTAGAAAAGAGGCTGCAAAAGAAAAGCAGAAAGAAAAATAAGTAATCAGTGCATGCAAATAAATTATCAAAATATTTGTTTCTTAATATGTTATAAGCTCATGGCATCATAGTAATGCACTGATCCATGCTTGCCTTCTCTGCATGCTCATGTTGTGCATCAGAGCAAAGGGCCCTGAGCAGGCAGAAGGTGAGCTGAGTGCACGGTGGTTTTGCACCTTCCCACCTCGGCTGCCTTTATGCCAGAAAATGGGGAGTAGGGGCTGGGGAGTAGGGCTGAGCACCATCCTGCAAGCATACTCTGCACCACGTCTCCTGCAGCACTTGGGCTGCAGAGCCTAGCCACCACCCCAGCAGCACTGGGGGGACACCCCACTCCTGAGACAGTGCTTGTTTTCCCTCTGTGTTTTGAGGGAAGAAAGGATTTAATTGTGTGAGTGTGGCCCGTGAAGGGGCAGACCTGCAGGCTGCTCCGCAACTGAGTGCTGCTGCCTGCCGTGTGCACACAGCAAGGCCAGATTCAGACACCCACATGCTCTGACTTATTTCTAGCTGGGTGGATGTTTCTGCAAAGCATTTCCCTTCAGTTGTTGTCCCAGGGCACACACAGGTACAGCTGGATCAGGGTTAGCTACCTCCTCTATCTCCCTGTTCCTCAGCGGTAAAATCACATCTGCCTGAAATGGATGGGAGGGACAATCACTCGCTGTCATGTTTCATAGAGTACATAACAAGCCTAGATGTGTTGTCAAGAAAATGAAATGAACTTACTATGTCTGGATGACCTTCAGGAAAATGAATAACTGTTCTGTAAGCTTTTCATGACATATACTTAATATTGAAGAATAGTAGATATTCCATCAAAAAAAAAAAAAAAACAAAAAAAAAAAACACCAACAAAACTTTGCTGTTACACTCTGCATTTTGCTCCAGATTCTGCTTAGTGTTTGGATCATTTGAATCACACGTGCCTACATATTTTTTTGTGACCTTTTGTTCTACTTCTGCATCTCACTTTCATTGGATAATTTGTGAAATTACAGATTCTTTTGGACAGAAAGTAAGATTGGTGTTTCTATTAGTTGAATTGAGTGTAATATGATGTCTACAGTTCACAATTATAGGATAAAAGTATGTCTTATAGCATGATCTGCAGGAAAGTATTTCTTTTTTTTTTTTTTTTTTTAAATAAGAGTGTTTTATCATCACTAGCACCATGTGCGCCCAAGAAATTGTTAGTGTTCCTGATAGTTATCCTAAAATTAGATGAATCAGACCTGACAGAGAACTGCAGTACAGGGAGTGCTACATTAATTTCAACCACTCCTTTTTATGTCCTGTCTAGCAAAACACAAACAAACAAAACAATAATCAAAGCACCCCCCCACACACACACCATGAATGTTTTAAGCATTTTAAGATGCAAAGTGTGTTGGGAGGAACAGCAGAAGGCAAGAGAACAATGAAACAATAAAAACTCTATACTAACCAAATCTTTCAACCTTAAAACAATGAAAAGATTGGGAGTTAGAAAAGCCATTGTCTGCCATTTGTACAGAAGGAGAGAGGGAAATCAATATTTATTTCTTGGAGAGTGCCAGCCCCAGCGTGTGGTATTGATACTTTCAACGGGATAGAAAGGCTTTTCATGACAAACCTTTCACTCTTCCACCATTAGAGAATCTGTGCATTAGCTTGAATATTACCTGGCAACGTTGCTCTTGTTTAATGTGTCCTTTTGGGGAGTTTTATGTTATTTTTATCGATGTTACCAGTAGAACATTTTAAATTGCTGTAGCTTTTTAAATGCAAATGAATGAATAAATGAAAGGCTCCCACTGCTGCACGCAAACGTATTTGCAACCAAAGGGTGCCTCAGCGAAGTCATGCTGGCCCTGGGTGATGGGACCTGCTTTATCCACACCAAAAGCCTCAGGCATTTGCTGTCTGCAGCACTTTCTGGTGGGTGTTTTTAATAATATTCACTGCTGTCCTGCAGCCCTCCAGAAACACACCTGTGGATTACAGAGGCACGGCTGGGGATGACTTGTAGTTGTTATTCAGGCACTAGCCTGGACCTCTCTAACAGCAGCTTGTTTTCTGAGCTTCAACTCTGAATGGAAGAAGTTCACCTGAAAATGAAATGAGTCCTGAACTGGTACTATATCTGCCTTTGAAAAATGATGTTTCTTTGGCCCTCAATTTTCAGTGTACCGTGTGATCTCACTGCTTTTATACAGCTTCTGTGTCATCACAAAATCAATGGGATGTTGAGAGGGGGTAAAACACTCATTACCTCCATTCACATGATGGAAAATAACTGACCTCTGTTACAGTGAATAAGAAAAGATATATTGATGTAAACTGTGCTAGAAATAAGCTCTTACCTATTGAAACTAATCTCTTATCCAGCTTTCCAGAGTAAACTTCCACAAAAACTAGTGTAGGTTCTTGGGGGTGATTTTCAAACAGATTTTCAGGCTCTTGCAGTCTCTCCAGCAGGTCTAAGCCTTGCTAACCATACGGTGCCTCTCTCATCCTCCCAAAGGGAATTGTAAATTGGGCTACTGGAGCACACAACACATCTCAGTATTGGGTAGCAAGTCAAATCTTCTCCCTCTTCCTTCCACAGCTTCAAGTGTTCTGTTTTTATACACTATTGTTTTATTGGGTTTGTGCCTCCCAGTACGCTTCGGGCACTCCTGAACAGCCTGTGATTCAGGAAGGTTTCTTTCCATTGCTGCAGGCTTGCAAGATCAACTGTGAGTTATTTTATCTTTCCTCCAGAGAGCTAGGACTGCTCTGGGTTAGACTGGTAAAATATTGCTGTTTAAAGTCCAAAGACTTGAGTTCTTGTCACCACCTCAGTTGCTGCCAGGTAGCACTAGTTGAATTAGTAGATTTTAAGTACAGATCTGGCCCCCCAAATATTTGGATTAACTAGAAATACACATTCCTTTTTCTTTCAGATAAACAAACAAGAAAAAATAGTTTCTTTGTGACACCAACTTTGACTTACATTAGATTGTTTTGATTTCAGGGAGGGAAAGATTCTCTCTGAAGTAGACTTCTATTACAACTTTTCCAAAGTTGTCATTTTTGCTTAAGCAGAAATCATTGAGTGGATAGAACTAGAATTAAAATAATTCCAAATGTCCCAACATGTAATTATTAATGAATAAATGATCTACTGGAAGAAAAATTAATTCCTCCTTCCCTGTCAAATATTTAAGCTACAAAAGTTTTTGGCTAAAAAATGATTTTCTTAGGATGTGATTTCAAATGCGTTTCAAGCACAGGCTCAGAAAATGTGAATTCAGAACATGTGAATAACACTGAAACTAAAAGTTTGCCTAGAGCGTTTGAAAAGTGACCTCAAGAAAGTAGTTAAATTTGTACGAGTTAAACGGTCAAAGTGATCACTAAAACTTAACATCTGTCTTAGTAACTTATGTTTGGTTTCCTTGTCAAAGATACATAAAAATAAATCTCCCAGTTGTTAGGGATGGTGTTGTTAACAATTTTGCTCAAGAAAGGGTGATCCTAGTCTGAAAAGGCTGATCATTGATGGTTTGAGAGTAGAATTAGATGCCAGAAAGATGCTTCTGACTTAAATTTATTCAAAATAGCAAAAACGAATGAACGTTTTACCCTTGAAACAGGAGAGTAAAGTCACCTGAAGGAATAATGTGACACACCCTTACAGCGCTCAACATCCAACCATCTGTGGGCTATCCACGTGAAACTGGTGGGAAGATTTTCAGCAGCCCTGGGATGTTATTATCAGGTGTGTGTATAATAATGGGGTTGTCGGGGTAATCTGCAGGAGTGCGTTTCTTTTGTCTTCTTCAAAAACAAATGCCTTAAAATCTTTGGAAATGTGGCTCTCAAAACTTGGGCCTGAAGTACTTATGAGAAATCTTTTTTTTTTCTTTTTTATTTTTTTTTCTTTTTTTTTTTCTTATCTTTCTGAAGTTCACACCAACCTTTCAAACCAAAATGCTGAATTCATGTTGATATTTGCCTTGCTAGAAATTTAGTTTAATTTCCTGATACCATCTATTGATTACGTACAAAACTGATTATATGCATCTTTAGTTCCCACCCGTAGAGTTCCCTGTAGGACTACTGGTTAAGGGAGAGGAGAAAAAAGAGAAGTGGAAGCAGCTTAGTAGGAAACCTGTCCATGTTCAACAATTTCCTTCACAGATATCCAAAGAAAAATGCCTTAGGAAGTGCTCCTTCATTGTCTCTGATCAAAATGCATCTGCTGGCAGCTGATCTTCAAACACTTTGCACAACAGACGCAGGTTGCTTGTTGTTTTAGTGCTACTTCCTACAAGCAGCAGCCATAGGACACCTACCACTGCCTGTTCTCTCATCAAAGGACACAGTGAATCACTACCTGCAGTGTCTTTAGAGGCAAAACCAGCTGGAATAAAAGCACAACCAAATTTGCATGAAAAGCTTCCCAAAAACTATAGAAGGTTTTTAAGGGGATAGGGGGAATTCTTCCAGGCTTACCTTACTAAAATATTGCAGATGAAGGAAGCCTCTTGCTGACATAACTAAGATTTTCTTCCGCTAGTGTTTCGTGGTTCAGTTCTCAGATTTACATTCTCATGGGCTTTGCCATTAATGTCAATACCTTATCTATGTTATATGATATGGATTTTATCTACAGTCTGTTTACAGCCTATGACTGCTGACTATGAATAGGGAAGTGCTGCTACACCTCATAAATACAATGGTTATGTGCCCAGGTCTTGTTTCAGCATAGGAAGAGTGATTTCTACCCTACCCAAAGTGCCTGGAGAACCAGGCTGCATGGAGCTCCCCAGTGCTGAGTTCATGCTTTGATCTGGTGACATTTTAATACTTTAATACAGCGGTTAGTCAGAATGAATATTCACCCCACAAAGTTTCTAGTGGGTGATCCAGCCAAAAAGGGAAGAGGATCAGAATAGGGTTAATGGCAATTGGGACCTATGAACTAGATTACCCTAGCAGATTTGCAGGACATCAAAATTATGCATAGTGTATTTATGCAGATTCTGGGCTCCACAAGACCCACTCGTACAGGGAGTCTGCAGATAAAACCAGCATTGCCAACCTCTGCTGCCATGGTGTTAAAGGTGGCTGTTGTGCAGGGGATGGGGAGCCCAGGGCTGAGCAGGAGGCAGGTGGGAGTTGTGGCCATGCCAGCAAGGAGCCAAGGTGCAGCAAGCCCGGGTCAGGATCAGGGCCAGAGACAGAGGTCAGGTTCCCATGCAGAGTGGTGGGAGAACAAGGACCAGCTTGCTTCCAGCTCTCTTCACAACTCCTTCTATCAGTGGAGGAGCTGGTTTTGGGCTCAGCCAGCCCAGCTGACCTGTGCTGCACGCCACTGCCCTTGGTCATGGCCAACATGTATGTGCACACAGCCTCGAGCAGGAGGAGGCCTAGCAGGAGCAGAGCATGAGGAAACGCACCCAAGCTCCATATAACTTCATGCTAAACAGATAGTTAAGCCTGGCTTTTCCCTCACCGTTGTTTCAGAAATATCACTGGTTATCTGAAATGCAATCAATGCCCACTTGACTTTTGAGAATGATACATATGAAAGTGTTATAGAACATAATTCACTAAAGTCAAGTGTTCTTGAATCACATTTTAGATAATTGGCAGGATTAAATAAAAACTGACTGTAATTACAAAAGTATGGTTTGACTTCAGTTCTACTCTGCAGTTTTATGCATTTTTTGAGCTTGACTCTTTGTGGCTCATCTCACTCAGGTGCTTCTCGTTTCTCATTGCTTCTTTGCTTCTTTCTTAACATTTGGTGTTTCCGTTCCAGAGTCTAAGATTTATCTTTTCTTTCAGTTTTCATTGTCAGTTGCTCATAAGTTCTCTTCTCTCCAGCTTGCTTTCTCTCAGTACTTTCTTCTCTTGCCTATTACTTTTGGTTTTATTTATTCTTAATGGCCCTAATTAAAAAACAGGAATTGTCAATGCTTATTTAAGCCTGGCTTAACCATGTGTTGAGTCATTGCCTGGTTCAACATGCTGAAATTTACTTGTTTACTTGAAGAACAGGGACAATAACGTGTTGTACAAGGACTCTGTTATGCTCTCACATTTTTTATTTTCCATTAATGGTTTATTTTCTCCAGTGAAGAAGTTACTAGGTGAAATTTAGCCACCATGTAAGCCAGTGTAGCTGAGTGGGAAAGAGAAACATGAGTGACTGAATGGTTTACAGCTAGCCCGAACAGCTGAAATTGCATGTTATAAGCTCAGTATCATCACACCCACTTAGTGAAGGTAAATGGAGGGGAAGCAAAGGCAAAAGAAAATGACAACAACAACAAAACAGCTGTTGCAAATATTTGAACCAGTACATTAGATGCTCATTCACAGCACTGTCTTCCATATGCCAGAGTACTGAGGAGTATGCACAATATGGACTTTCAGTGGGTGTTTGTGGTACATGCCACTTGTGTGAGCAGGTTCTGGATGAGGTCTCAGCAAAGGTGTCATCATTACCTATTTGAACAACTTGGTGTTACTTTTGTCTACCTCATGTCTTTAAATGTGTGAAGATCTCTGAGATCTGAGGATTGGAAATGGCCAAAGATCTGTTTTCTGTTTTTATCTTACAACAGGCTATAGCTCGGGATCTTTATTCTTAACACTTTGAATATGAATAATTAAATATTTAAATGTACACTTCTGCATACAATAGCTCAGGGGATTTGTTTATTTATATTCATGATCAGTAACTACATTACTAAAACTGTTTTGGTAATACATTTGTTTTTGTTCTTTTTTCCCCAAAGTCTCTCAATGGCCTCCAGTGCTGTATTCGCATCATTCTCATGTGTATTATATGCTTGTCAAAGCAACCCCAAGCAAGGAGAGCTAATGTTTAAAACACATGGAAATATTAAAGGACTTTAGGATATATATGAGTGCTCCTCACTGAGCAAACTGCTTTCGCTATACAACTTCTCTTATGGCTGGTTTTGGTTAACAAAGAGTAATTGGAAGGACTGGACACTATAATAAATGTTATGGTGAATAAGAAACAATAACATGTATAATTGTATTGGCATAAAATTTAGGACCAGGTCCTCAGTGGAAATTTAAGCTGGATGATACTTTCCTCCTACATGTTGACTTAGACATTCAGATTCAAAAATATGGTGAGCTGCAGTTGGAGAGTTTCTGAATATTTCTTGGTTTTAAATGGTATTTATCAGGATAATTCTGTCATTTGACATTTAAGCAAATGAGAGTGTTACACACTTTCTGAAGTATGTAAATTGGAAGTGTCTGTGAATGAATACAGAATATTCATTCATTGACTAAAATTCAGACTGCAATTAACTAAACCAGCATTTATTTATTTTTAGGTGCATACCTTCTAATAGGGTGCTTCACACATAAGTAATTAAACTTAACATTATGTCACAGGGACAAATGCAAATATATGTGATTCATTTCTTGCCACACAGATTTTTCTTGTGACAAAAAATATGGTTTGTCTCTGCCTGTCTCTATTAGAGTTTCCATTTTCTATACTCTGTTTACAGTTTGTTGCAAATTAAACAATGTCAAACTGACAAGCTGCATTTTTTTCTGAATTTACTGCTTGTTAGGGGTGAAAAAACTTCTTTTGGGAAAAAAAATGAATGTGCTTTCTCTGCAGCAAGACTAGAATGAAAGCAATTCTCCATGCTGTTAGCATAAATGAATTTGGCTCAAGTGAAATGCAAATTAAAATTATTGTATGCACTTCTTTATTAAAGGCAAATTCGGTATTTCTTTAAGTTGTTGGTGGCATTTTCACATATTTGTGTTCATTTTGATATCCAGGAGATCACACCAAGTTGAAGGACCTAATTCCAACCCCTTTTACATCAGTTCCATATTAACTCAAATCTACTGAGTCAGGTAGCTTGCAGTAAGGTGAACTGAAGCTTCTCTTGTTAGTGAGAAATCCCAGGGATTGGACAGAACTGATAAGCTACTCCTCTTGTGTTGGAGGCTTGTATTTTTGGATCCCATTGGCACGCTAATGCTGCATTTTGTGGACATACAAATTTACTCTTCCATTATTCTGGTTTGGAAGTAAAAATATGTGACTGTGTTAATGAGGTAACTTATGAGAGCCATGGGAAGAAAGGGAGGAGGAAATGGGATTCCAAATGTTCATTGCCATCGGGACTCTTAATGCTTCAAGATTTGATTCAGGATAATTGAATTGCTGCCCTAATAAATCTCACAAGAAGCTACAGATATTTCAGAACACTTCCTACCATGATAGTCCGTTGTGAGCTAGTAATATTTAGATTGGGGTTCATAACTCAAGTGCTTGATGCTCAGGTCTTCTCTGATTATTTCAGTAGACTCACTGCCCTACACGTTGTCTCTGGTCCCTTTCCTGTTCCCGTGTGCATTCAGGGCCAACGCCACTCTGCTGACATGGGGTCTGTCCTGTTAACGGTGTCACTGTGCCAGTTTTCAAGTGTTATAGAGAATATTGGTCAGCGGCTTCTCATCCAGGACTGAGCAACTGTGCACAGCTATGCACACTAACTATGCACAGCATAGCTGGGATGTGCTACATAATCCTTGCCTGTCTCATTGAGCGTGCAGATCTTTCAAAACACCAACTGCTATTTGTTTTTATGCTGAGGGGGCCTTGTTCTCACGTCATGAGTAAATTTTCATTTGACTGTCTGATGTGCTGATGGATTCGTTTAGTTCTCCATTTGCAGAATGAAGAGATTTGCATTTGTCATGCTAACTGCTGCTTCCTGCAGTGTAAAGAACACTAATGTGAACCTGTCCCTTTGTAAAATTCATTGAGTGTCTGGTGACTATTGGCCTGGGTGCCTCTTCCTTCATACTATAGTCCCACTTCATTTTGTTCAGAAAGGAAATTGGATTCAGGCAGTAAAATCATTTTACAAAATTGAAACTGTAACAAACATTATCAGCTGGATAGGTGGTGGTGATATGTTCTTTCCCAAATTAGAAAGAAAGGCCACTTTATTAACACCCTATAGGATGCTCTTTACTTAAAACATTTCAATGTTAAAAAATATGTATTGCCAAGTATATAAAATACTTTTTTTTTTTCCCTGAATATTCAGTTATTTCAAACATGAATCATTAACAATCTTCATTGTGAGTTTGAATGGGAAACAATGTTGAAATGACAGGGATTTGCTTCAGTAAAATTAGGCTAAGGTTCTGTGCAAAGACAGAGAAGTCTGCATAGAAAAGAAAAGAAGAAGATTCATGATTCCTATACAGTATCGAGAAAAATGGCATATGACAAGATCACATAATATGACACGTTTATTAAACTGTAATATTAAATACTGCTTTATTGATGTCCAATTAAAATGTCATTGATGGTGATAACTGAAAGAAAACATGTAATGTCAATGAGTAAAAAAAAAAAAAAAAATTAAAATATATGAATATTTTCCTGACACAATAATCTATTAAGATTTAGATCTTTTTAAGATTAAATACTATCATATACAAGAAGTTGATGAGACCGCATTTTGTTACAGAAAGCTCTGTAGTGAGAATGTTTTTAACTAGCTCTATCTGATGATTTCTAGATAATTCTTTCTAGTTCAAATAAAGCAACTTTTTCCAGATATAGTATAAGGAAACTGTGAGAGACAGATGTGAAAAGGAATTTGCAGATCCTGAAATCTGCTTTGCTGGGGCATTTAGCCATATGCATAAGCACAGGAACTGCAGAAATCTGTGACAGTATTCATTTGACTAAAGGATCTGACTTAAATACCGAACTTTGAAAAAAAAACAAAAAAATTGCATGGGCATAGATAATTGAAGTAAACTTTAAAAATATACCAGCTGTGGTGAAGATCTTGTGATAAAATTTATTCAGAAATGAGTACAGAGTTCACAATTTTTTTTAAATTACAAAAACATATTTGTGCCTAACCTCTGCCTAAGGCTTTCTGAGGTGCAGCCTAGGGAATCACCTTCAGTCCAATCCAGATGCAGCTCAATCTTGTAGATAATCGTACCTCATCCCCTCCTCTCTTCTGACACAGTGAGCCAAGAGAAGTTGTTCCAACCTGACCTTTTTCCTCCAGGAACCCATTCCACATCTGGAATCCCATGGGAGTGTTTGGCAAAGGGCAGGTGCTTGCCATCATGCCACAGATCTGTGATAAATCCAGGCCCAGGCCTCTCTCCTTTTACATCTATATTTTGTCTTTCTCAGCTGTGGAAAAAGTAGATATGTACACGTCCATTATGTTTGGGTGTGCGAGCATGTGAGCAGGCAATTCATCTTGTTCACTCTGGAAGTAGCTGTGAAAGCTGTGAAAAATTTGAAAAGACTGCTTTTATACAAAAATTCAATACTAATTTTATAGAAAATCACTAAAGAGCTGATTAATGTGGAAGATCACTTAATGTTTACTAATTAGATCGATAGTATTTCCCTGTCCCCTTAATGCATTGTGTGTTAAGGAAGGATGGCTAAGATTTGTATTTGAATGCTTTGTTTATTCCCAGTCCTTAATTTCAAGGTTGTCATCTGTGCAGTGTCACTTTTTTTTTTTTTGTCTGTGTTTTTTTTTGTTTGTTTGTTTGTTTGTTTGTTTGTTCTAATAGTTCAGCTAAATAATTTGTCTGGTTGAAACCAAAGTAGAAAGAAATCTCCCATGGTATTATGGTAGAAATCTATGGGCAGAAATGTGATTAAGCAAACATGAAAAGAGAAAACAACAGCATTAAAGGATTGCAGTGTTGTACATCTGAAAACCAGGGAATGAGAGGATGATGGCATCCAAAAGCGGCCAGTACAATTTGATTATTATGTAATTGCTGAAACCTACACAGACATTACAAGAGGTGACAAACATCTCAAAGACATAGATTAAATGTTTCTGGATCTGAATCCTGATTTCCCCAAAGTACAGCCGCTTGCAGTCTCAGTTCTAATTCCCATCCATCTACAACAAAAGATGAAATTACCAGAATGGCTTTCCTTCCAACCTGATTAAATGGAGCAGGAAAATAGACAACATAAATGGTAATACATTATAATTGGAAATTTCTTTCAATGTAATAATGTAAGGCATAATTTGTGGCATAAATCCCATTTCAAGAAAGCACTTAAGCATATATTTAAGTCCATCTATATTGAAACAAGGTGTTTAAGCATATGCTTCAGTTGAAATGTGGGCTTACAGTCAAATTAAATACAGTATTGAAATATATATGCAAACACAGTATTTTTTTTTTAGGAAGGCTTTCCCAAGTAAGAACAACTTCAAGAGCTTTTCATTTTGTATTTATGAATTAACATGGATTTCTTGAGCAATAATCAAAATACTTATCTATGGTATTTCATTTCCATCTTTCTGGAAAACTGTCTTTGAATGGACTAGTGTAGTAAATTTTTCCCTTGCTTTCAATGTTAAAGCATTTTACAGACCCTTCTTTTAAAAAGAGTTTATTTGTTCCTTTCTGATCTCAGTGCACAGCAGTTGTATCTTGGTAGGCTGACAGTAGGAGGAAATCAACTTTTCAGTAGATTCATATTAGAGTACGAAAAAAAAACAACCTTCGTACAAGTGTGTTTTGTTTTGTTTAGTTTTGTTTTTTTCTTGATATCTCTGATACATCTTCGTTGTAATTGGACATGAGTTTTGAAGATATGTGTCACTGAAAACTTACAATTCCAGATAGGTGTTTGGAGGTGTCAGGTTAAGGGACAAAAGAGTTTGTTATTGAATGTCAAATTTCTGTCCTCTGCAAGGATATGCAAGTGCATTTTCCCAAGCTTTCTTTCAGGTAAAAACATTTTCCAAGACAATTGCTTAAATGAATAAGGCACCTAGTAATCAAAAACACCCCAATCAAAGTTGTTTTTCACTCAGGAGACTGATGATTTATTTTGTTTGCAAATCATGTCACATCACAAAGCACATCACAGGAAAAGTCATGAAGATAAGGTCTTCTATGCCGCTAGAACTTACTAGAATTTTTATATAGCTCTGCGGCAGATGTGGTAGTTCTTAAATCTGTATCTTGACAAATTATGGTGTCTAATTCACTCATCTGTCTCATATTTGGTTCCTTTTTGATTCTACTTCTCCAATCCTTTGAGTACAAATGAGAGAAGAACAAGCCCTGATGATAAAGAGGAAGAAATTGAAATTCATAATCAAGGTATTCATAAATCAAATGAATATTATAACTACTAATTATTTTTCATTTGCAACAAATACTCTGCTTGTAAATAAGGTTACTATTTACTGTATGGAAATGTGTGAAAATATTGCATGCATACAGGTGCTTTTGCACATTTATCTTTTTTACTTTTAAGTTTTGTTTTGTTTTGTTTCCCTCCTTTTTTATTTTTTTTTTTTCCACTTGAAGTGTTAGGAAAACTGACCAAAAAAGTGAAGAAACTAGAGCACTGCTGCTAACGACTCCTTTAAAAAGAGCTACAGAGGAGCATGAGCTGAGCATCCAAAACGTTACTTTGAAGTGTTTTTTACTAATGTAGTAGCCAGTGGGTATGTCAGGAAAAGAATGAAAAGCTTATATACAGCACTTTAAAATTTCCCCACTCATTTTAATTGAACATCTCTGTGACTTCTGTTCTATTAGAATTTGGAAAAAAAATCTTTCTTAAACAAAAATCAGGGCTTTTATTGTAAAAGTAGGAACCCTACATATATGTGCAGTGTTTTTATTATATTAAAATACATATACATCAATTTATGCATATGCAAGATTTCTTAATATGGTGTTATATATCTCATATACCTATATATTTATATATATATGTACATATATAAAGGGTTATATGCATGTGGTGTATATGTCTGTGTATCAGGTTTTTGTTTTTTTTTACTTGGAGATGAAGCAATAGCTTGAGAACCATCCTGACCCATGCTCTCATCTGAGGTCGTGGTACCGCAGCCATGAGAGGGCAGGCAGGAGGGATGGTGAGGCCATGTCAGCCATGAAGCATCAAACCTCAGAAACACCTGAGGAGGCACAAAAATGCCACCCCTGCGAGGGTCTCTGAGATTCATTCACTGTCACTGGTAGCAAGGCTATCTGAATGCTGTTGGCTCCCTGCTGCCCATTTCTGGTGAATTTGGTAGGTGCTGAGGTAAGTCTCATAGAGCAACATGTTCTGTTTGCTTTGATAGAAAAAGATCCTGTTTCTGACAGCACTGAGCCACATCCTCATCTCTTTCCAGCCATTGCAGATGAGCTGAAGTAACCGAACCTGCCATAGATTTATTCAGTTAAGGAACTGGTGCCTGGTTTTAGACAGAAATGGATTGGTTTTCTAACTGTTGGTGCAGCTTGTGAACATCCCTCCTTAGCAGAAACACAAAAATGGAATTAGGGGGCATTAAACAAGAGCTACTAATAACACTGTATTTTTGCTCACAAATAATATGCTATTAATACACTCTCTAAGAGCAAGCAGTGTGAAGGGCACATTCAGAGAACAAACAATTCCTGTTAAGAACTGATCTAAAAGGCATAACAGAACTTGCTTGTTTTTAAATGTTATAAATAATTTAACTTATTAATAATTATTCTCAGGAAATAATTTGAAAGACTCCACTACAAAGATAACACATATAGCAGTTTTGTTTTTAAAATATCAAACAGATTTAAAGTGATACTTCAGAAGTCCTCTATTCAGCAGCAATCAATGTAAAGTGAACTAAATAGTTCAATTGTGCTGCTGTGAACATAAAAGCATGCTATTCGTAAACCTGTCTCACAGTTGCAGCTAAACTTCAAAACAATATAGAATTTTAAAAATAAAATGAATTTGATCTATTCTTTACCAGATACCAAAATGTTTTTGAAGCTTTGTTTAAATACATTTGCTTCCTTACAAACACATGTGCACATTAGGCAAAGAACAAGGACATTTCAGATGCAACAGATGCATGTTTTATGGCTGTTAGAATCTGGCCTTGCTAAATCGGAGCAGGTTTCACCATTGATTTCAATAGTACCTGGCTTAGGTACTACTGAATTTAGGATTTAAGTCTTTCATTAAATTCAGCCTTTAATAACCTTAATTCCCTGATGGCTGCAGAGTTGCTGAGGAAGCAGCATTTCAGCATTTGACTCTCTGCTCTGCACTGCCTGAGGATCAGCGACAGGACCTGAAGGGCTCTGTGCTGGGAGCTCCGGGGCTGCCTCCCCACATAACACTCACCCTGTGTTGTGTCATGTTAGCTGGCCTCTGCTACAGCTAGTCACGCATGTCAGGAGTAAATGTTTTCTTGCCAGCGTCCCAACAAAAAGAACTTTGTAAGAAAATGCTAATTTTGATAATGAAGGCCTTTAACTGCAATTCAAATTTGAATTTCTTTTTGGGAGAAAGATCACATGCCAAGTGGTTAGTGTATAACTTGGCACATATATATAGAAAGGCTCTAAGCTGCTGCCTAGAGGCTAAAGAGTTGGTCTTGTTCTTGCAGTCTTTTCTGTTGGAGCTGTTTAAGTTTCTATAAATAATTCTGCATTCTGAATAAAAGAGACGGGATTTGGGGACCCTGTGGTTAAGAACCTTACCTGGCATGCAGGTGGCAGCTTGAGGTTCACGTCATTCCTCTAATGGGAGGGAAATTGCTTGTAGAGACTGGAACAGCTCCCAGATAAACGAGGTAGGCTGTCATTAGGGCATCTACCTGAAAGGTGGAAGACGCAGCTTAAACTGTCAGGGTGTGAGGGACTTTTTCCTTGCTCTTGGGTGCAGTGAGCAACAGCCACTGGATTTGTGATGTTCAGAGATGGGAATTAATCTCTTGCTGTCTCTGCTCCCACAAAGTAAAAGCCTCTTTTCATTATAAAATGGAAAACAAAGATTTCTTTTTGATACAACAGTTTCCTTAGTATTTGCATCGTATCTCTAGTAATGATCCTTTTGAGAGACTGCTAACTCTGTGTCTTTGTAATCCTTGGCCTTTCTGAAATATGTGAGGCAAGACCTATACTGGAATCAGATCAACCGTCTCTAATCACACGACTATAAGAAAAACTTACTGCGAATCAGAGTGACATTATAACAGTCATGCTCTGCTTGAGGTGCTGTATGATTAGTTTTCTGTCTAGGCTATAATCATTTGACAGACACCTCTAACACTGTAATCAGTTCAAAATTTAATGCTGTATTAGCTAAAACTTACAGCAATCAAGTCAAAACAGAAAATGCTCAGAAATCAAGGAAAAAACAACAACAACAAAAAAAAAATAATGAGGTGGTTCTGTTCTTCCAAAAGTAACATTATGAGAAGTCAAAGCAGCAGGGAAGATCTATTACAGAAAGAGACTATTCATGGGATATGTCCAGAACTTTTCTCATCCCATTTCTGTTTAACTTTCTCATTCTGGTTTCACCACTTCTCAGGGTCCATGTTTGCAATCTTTGTTTCTTATATCATCACAAGTAGTCCCAACTGCATAGAGTGGAATTTATTTAAAATCCTGACATGCCACTGGGCTATTTGGATTCAGAACAAAGCATAATCCAGCTTGTTTCTTTCCAGTGTCATTTTTCTAAAGTGGTTAAAAACAGGGAATTGAAACACTTCAAAACACATAGCTAAAGTAAAATGCACATATGTATACACATTATTTTAACAAATATGAAATTGTTATTTGCAACCAGAAGATGGCTCTGCAATCAAGCTGGGCAAGCTGAAACCATAGAGATGCAGTTATCAAAAAGAATTGTTATCCTTTCAGTTCTCTTCTTCCCCACTGGAAACAGTCCTGTTCCTGTAAGCAGTGGTTTTACATGTACAATATACATATATATTTTTTCTTCCTGTGACCAAAACTCACTTTCCCCAAAGTCCTCTTTTTTATTAGGATAGAACACAACACAGAAGGTGAGTTGGATGGCTCTAACCAGCTTCTGCTGAAGATAGGTGGTATCTCACTGCTGATTGCAAGTAGAAGCTGGTTGAAGCCAAATATAACCTAACTGGGAGATACTTTCCTTAAATACCTGAGGGTGATATGGGTACGGGTTCCTACACACGTGAGCTGTTTTTGGTTTTAATGATTGCTAAAAAGCTACCAATGACTGGTCTTTGCTGAGGGAAAATTTGGGAAATTTGCCAAAATTGTGAAATTTGCATGGGGAAATTCTTCAGAACAACCTGGCTGTTGGCATTTTCGTATTTTGTAAGGAAGAGTTTATATTTAAGAATATGTCTCATATCTGTCTTTGCTGCCTTGATAAGTTACCAACAGCTGTAGCTCTATCTTAAAAGGATGCATGGATTAACTTCTCACATCCCTAGCATAAGCCTCTGAACAAAACCCACATTTGGGAAAACTTTTTTTTTTTTTTTTTTCTAAACAGAAATGTTAATCAGCAAAAATTCAGCGAAATAAATGATGTAACATTATTGTGAGCCTCAGGTTAAATAAAAACAAGGCCTACCATATCATTTCTTGGTGTTCACTTTGAATTACTACCGTAAAACAAAAAGAAGGAAATTATAGGTGCTATCTACTTTATGAGAATTTTAACACGGAAACAAATTGCTTGTTGTGCACATTCTCCTGCTGTGCTAATTATTTTAAAATTTCAAAATACTGATTATGGGGAACCGCTGAGCATTTTTCTTTCTGTAGGAGAAGGCTACAGGCAAGAGAAGAAAACAAAAAAACATAACATAATCGTAGCAATTCTTGTGTTTACATTAATATAATAATCGACACTTAGCCAGTTTTGTCTGTTTACCTTGTTTTCTAAGATTGATATATGGGCCTATTGAAACACCATGTTGCTCTATTTTTCTGCAAGTTGAAATCCATTTCAATGTCACTTCTGTGGAGTTATAATGTAATGAAGCAATGCAGCAGTGAATGAGGTCAATTTGCTTTTACACACATGGAGCCTTTAAAAATTCCATCTATCAGAGAGAAAGATAATGCTTTTATTTATTTATTTATTTATTTTTCACCTGTGCTCAGCATAATTAAATGGAATTTGTCCTGACATGCATGTCCTAAAGGACAGGTGCAACTTTCAGGATCTCAGACTGCTTCCTTGTAATTTATTCATTGCATTATGAACTTGCAACCCTCCAGGGGGTGTGACATAATATTATAATACATAGTGTTCCAGAGTACTAGATTTTCATTTGGCTCTCTGATTTATCTGACAGATGCAGGGGAAAAAAAACACATGTAGCTGGAAAAATCCCTACTGACTACACATATGCGACTGCTAAAATGCACAGGTTATTTCAGTTAACACTGACATTAACTTATGTTGGAAATGCTCCCTTCTGATTTGACTTTCTCTGGTGAAATATGATGGCTTAGTGTTTTATTTCTGAGTCTGCTTCCTGTAATTGTGCTCCTCCCAAACAAATGTATCTCAGATCTCAATACCAACTGCTTTCACGAAAGATGTGTGCAATAACTCTTCCATGAAGCCGTGGGTTGCCTTTGCTGTCACAGAAGTTATAGAAACATAGACAGGCTCCACAAAAGATATCATTTCTTTGTAATCCCACAATAGATGCAGGATAATAGATGCTTTCCCCCAAAAACTGGAAATTGAAACCTCTGGAACTGGTAGGCCAATGCTTTTCAAAACCCGTTAAGGTTTAGCCTCTGTTGATACAATTCAGACAAAGTTAGGTGAAGAAAACAGAGCTTCTTCATACTCCCCTTCCTCAAGTATCACTGGAAAGCCTGTGTTAAAGGAACTAGTTATTTTGTCAGTCTTTTACCAGGACAAAACAGTAACTGGCTCACCTATATTATCCTTTTCATGCATATTTACATATAATAATAATGTACTTATACATAAAGGGTAATTGCTGCAAGTCTTTGTCCATTAAAATGTGCATCAGTAATTCACCCTTTTATTTACTGCAGTATCTTGGGTGGTAGTCCAAACAGTCCCAGTAAGCTTTTCTGCCATAAACTGCCAGGGAATATTACTCTATTTCTCATATTCTAAAATCAGACTGTAGATGCTAGATTGAGATAATTCCATTTTCTCTTCCTCCTTGCTCCATATGTAATTTATATTATGCTTTTTTTCTAGTGGCAGAAAAGAATATCACTGCCGAGATAATTAGAAGGATACAGGAGGATCTGTTCCCCTCATGTCAGATTTACTGCTATACAGATCTAGCACATTCAGTGGAGTTAGTCTTAATTCTCATTTAAAATTGCTTATATACACAGATTATTGGTTAGTGGACAGAGCAAAAGCTTCAGCCAGTCTCACAGCACAGGAAAATGCTATTCCTCTCAAAAATCCCCTGGAATCATCACTGACTGCAACCAACATGCTGCGTCTGATCCCTGGAAAACAACAGCCTTACAGAACACATCAGTTTGTTCCTCTGAAAGGACCAAGGCTTGAAGCTAATTCTTGGTCAAACTGGAAGACACTTTAGGTAGGTTATTACGCTTGCTGCCAGGGCCAAATGTGGTATCTTAAGCCTTATGAGCTACTAAGTCAGCTTTTTACCCAGACCGCAAATTAGTAATATGTTGACTGCTCTTCTCATTCCTAATACAGAAGAAAAAAAGTGCTTATGTAGGGCAGAGAAAATTGCAAGACCCAGATGTTACAGTTATTGAACACCTTAAATCCAGTTCAAAGTAATATGGACTATATTACTCACTGCAAAAGCTGAGGACTTGGTAAATAAAATGTGCCATAGGTACATGTACAGCAGCAGCTTACGCTTGTTTTCTTGTTGAAACACCTGCTCAGAAATATATTAGATAGCTAACTTATATCAGGAATAGCAATTGCCATTTTTCTCCCTGTTTATGCAGCTTTCCAGCCTAATTGGAAGTATTTAGGCTCTAAAGTTGTTGCCATTACTACGAAATCATTCGGGAAGCTTTGCTATCTCCATGGCAACTGGCCTACATATATTAAGCATTTAGATACAACACCGATGTTTGATAGTATTCTTAATTTGAGGTATTAATGTGTCATATCAGTGCTTTACACTGGAGTTTGTGTGTTTTATCTTTTTGCTATAATGATGAGAAAACTGATGCTGAATAATGGCTTGATAACACATAGCTCACACAGTGAAGCAGCTATCCAGAGGATGAATTAGCATGGACACACAGTCTCGCATTTAACAAACAGCATAGAAAAGCAGTTACTTATTTAACTCATGTAGGATAATGCTTTTGTAGGTCTAGGTAAGCTCTTCTACTCTTAAAAGAAATGAGTAGAATAATTTTTGGTTTTATAAGTGTTGAACGGACTGTTCACCCTGCTCAGTCAGACATCACAGAAATCTGCAGCTGAGATTCCTTAAGCTGGAGCTGTTTTTTCCTTGTAAAATTTTCAGAGCAAGGTCTGAGGCAGAACCAGACCCTGCAACCCATGCTGAGCATGGGGTGCAAAACTGCAGAGATCTGCAGCCCTCTGGCATCTGCAGGAGGATCTTGTGTTGTGTCTGGTGAGGAGGTGCCCAGGCGGTGCTCTAAGCCTCACGGTGGGACAGAGAGGTGGTGCCCAGGTGAGCATTCCTCATGGTTCATAGGGATTAGTTGTCTTTCTAACTATCCCTGGACCGAGGCCAGACCTAGCGGGCTGGCATGAAGACTGCTGCAGTCCCTAGAAAATCTCATTTAATGCAGCCGCGCCTGTGGGTGCAGGAGGGCCTGTGCTATATCCATGGAGCTAAGCCAGGGATACGAACTGTGCTGGGTCATAACCCAATACAGATCGTTTCTAGCAAAGTCAGGGAAGGGCTGGAAGCCAGCTACCACCTGCAGGCTTTCCCTGGAGCAAAACTACTGTGATCTTACACGTGGCTCTGAAAAAGTCCAATTGATCTCAAAATTCCAAGTACATACTTCATCCGTATCCTTCTGAATGAACTTGCAAAAATAATGTGCAGCACAGTGGAAATGTGAAATATTACTCTGCTTCAAAGTGCGTTAATCTTTTCAGTATATATCTTACTAATGCCATTGTAGAGCAAAGGCTTTATGCTAGGATAGGAGTGAAGATGAAGAAAAAACGTAGTGGTATTTACAAACAGATCCTGCAAACTGTAGTTCAGAAGAGAATATATCTCCTGTAATTGCAGATGAGTATTTTCTTATTTGTTTTCTGCCAGAAATATATTAAATTACACTCACTGCCCCTAGCTAGTCTGCAAGCCTTTTTTCTTACTGGCCAGAGTCCCATTCCCAGCAATCCTTTAAATTCCTCATTTTTCATGCAACTGCGTTGATTATCTATGCTGTTAGTGTGCTCAGTGGTTTTTCGTTGGTGGAAGGGATCCCAAGAGTATCATTCTTTTTATTACATTTCACTGACATGTGGATAGAATAGTTCTTCCTCTTTGGAGGTCAGAGAGATATGATCTATTTACTTCCTTCTAAATGGAGGATAATTCTGTTTTTGGTTGGCACTGAAACTTTTCTATCAGGCACCATACTGGAGACAATACTATAAAAGCCAGATTTTTAGCAGGTTTGAACACTTTCTGCAGTTCCCCATTGAAATACTGAATTAGATCTGAAATGATTTTCTTCTGCACTGGTGTCATTTTAAGAGTGCTTTATGCCAGGGCCTTTGATGCCAAATTTCATCCCACAGTGAATTCTTACATGTAAACTCTAAAAAGCAAATTTTACAATAGACTTACTAACTGGCCCTTGGCTCCAGTAGTGCTGCTTGCAGGCTCAGATGAAAAGCAGGCTCTATGGGTATAAGACCATAAGCGCATACTCTTTTCAGAACACAAACCCTAAAGCTTCTCTGTAATTTCTACTCCCCCAAAGCTGCATTCTGCTCTTGCCAAATGTATATGTTAAGAGGATGAGTATGCCTCTTATTAGGAAATGTGAATGAAATGAGGAGTGGATTGTGCTGATTAAAACCCAGGCATACGTTTCTATACACTGTGGCAGATAAACTAAAATTACTTGGTGAGCTGGGGATTGGGAAAGGATGAATACAACTGCCTAATTGAGTGTTTTTTTAAACTACTTTGAAAATACATGTGACTCCCTCCTTTTGCTTCCTCTGAGCCTTCATGCTTTTAAATGTTAAGCATTTCTGATTTAGTACAGTCTCACTGAAATCAGTGAAGACTTTTTAATTAAGTATAATAGTTAAGAACAGGATCCAAATTCTTAGCATTAGGGGAAAAAAAAATAAAAAAGTAAATTTTTAGATGAGTTTTCATTCCAGAAATGCACAGATTTTCAGAAAATGTGGATATTCTCCTATAGACATATAAATGATATCATGTGGCCTCAGGAAATGAAGAGCTCCTTCTGAACAGTGGACGATTAAGGCTGTAGCTGATCCAATGAGTAGTTCTTGAGCTTCCTGTGACCTAACCCAGTTCTGATTAAAACACTTTAAAGAATTTATTTTTTTTTCCTTAAAGAATACAAAAATATTTTTTAAAAGTTTTTAAAATCTAGATTTCTTAATTAAAAAGTCATGGTTAACAGAAAGGTATAACTTGGCTAAGTATGTTGCTTGCTTCAATTCATTTTAGGAGGTTACAGTGATGAAGGTGTTGGTCTCTTCTTTCAGGTGACAAGTGACAGGACATGAGTAAATCATCTCAAGTTGTACCAGGGGAGGTTTAGTTGGGTATTAGGAATAATTTATTCATGGAGAGTGGTTGAGCATTGGAATAGGCTGCCTAGGGAGGTTGTTGAGTTGCCATCCCAGGAGGTATTTAAGAGATGTGTGGATGTGGCACTAAGGGACATGGTCCCTTAGTAATGGGACATGGTAGGTCAGGCTGAGTGTTGCACTTGATGGTCTGGAAGATCTTTTCCAACCTTGATTTTATGATTCTATGACAAAGAAAATAATAATAATAATAATAATAATAATAATAATAATAATAATAATAATAATAATAATAATAATAATAATAATAATAATAATAATAATAATAATAATATATTTTGCCTTTGTTTAACTTAAGATACACTCTCAAAGTTTTATTTCCCCTCTCCTGGTAGATACCTGTATGTGAAGTTTTAGGTAAGACCTTAGAAATTGAATACCAATTTTTCAGACCCAGTGAGTGTAAATATACTAAATAAATAATGTATTAAAAAATGCAGTGTATTTATCATGGGATTGTGAAGCAGGTTAATCTATAATATGAAAGATGGGTCTCTTGTCCAGTTCCAGTAAAGCCATACTAACAGTCCTTGCTTACAGTAACTGGTAAAGAGTAGGGTATAAATGGTTAGGCTACATCAGGATGATGTACGGTACAGCCATGCAGTGGCTTGTGGTATTGCAGTCTGTATCTCTGCTGCTCACATTCTGTGACTTAAAAAATATGCTTAATATTAATATGACTTCCATAGGGAATAGAAATAAAATGCTCTAAGTAATGCAAATATATTTATGAACTCTCTTCCTTTCCAACATGTCATATTAATAATTACCATATTTCTTTCATTTAATATTTAAAAGCCACACAGAAGTATGAATAGAATTTACAGCTATTAAAAATGACATTTAGCTTTACCTGAAAATAGTTGGGAGTGTTACTACATTGTTCTTTCTGTTGTAAAGAGAGAAATTGGAAACCTAGCAGGATGATTTCTTAACACTTTAACAGTGACTGAAAAGTCTTAAAAGGAGAAGTGGTCACAGACAGATGGGACAGTATTTACATCTCACATTAGCAACATAAAATCATATGTTTAATACATATCTGAGGTTTAGAATTTAAGTGTTGTTCTCATTAAGGATAAAGGCACAGCATTGATGTCACACTTCATCTGTACCACCATGAACACCACTGACGTAGTCCTGCTCTGCTTGGTCCTATGTTTGCCGCTTGCTTTCAGAAGGATTAGCAAAAATGTGACAACCAGAGGACCTGGGTTCAACTTTATGAACTTGGTGGAAATCTATTTCCTTCTGAAAAAAATGGTAGGTTTGTGATAGATGGACAACAGAGAGGAGGTGGGAACAGCTGAGATGCCCTTGATGTTTGACTGCTGTTGCAATAAGTTAGGTGAATGTGAAACCAAATTCTAAAATGAAAACAAAATGACCTGATGTTGTGAAAGCTTTGTTATAGAAAACACACTCATATATTTCACTTCAGAAAGTCTTTTAAACTCATTTGTGCCATAGAAATTCAAATTTAGATATGCCAGTATTAGGATCATATGCCAAGTGCATCCTGACAAGCAGAAGCATGATATTTAAGAACCAAAAAAAAAAAAAAAAATGTTGGTGAAAAAAATAAATAAAGGAAATCACCGTAAAACATGTATAGGAATGTTTAATTTGGAACTGATCCTTAAAGGCAATTATAGTAATGACTGCTGTTAAATGCAGTGATGCTCATGCGTAATTTTGTTGTTATTGATGCCATTGTTCCTAATATTAACATTGATTGTATGAGTTTTTTGAAAGTGCTGAAGGGAATCAGAACTTTGTTTTGCAAGGTACTGAGCAAGCATGTAGAGAATTTCCAACCTTGTGTAGCTGTTTTAACTATATAGATATGTATAGTTAAATATATTTTACATATTAAATATAAGTATATATGAAATTATGTATAATATATAGTATATATATATTATAAATATAAATATATATATATGTATATAATATATAGGTTTATATTTTATACATATATATATATATAAAACAAACACAAAGCTTAATCTAATTGAATGTTTGTTATTGCATGTAATTTTTAGGACCTAGCTTTCACCTTTTACCTTTTTTTGAAGTGAACACAGTTCATTCACGTCTGTCTTCAGACCTATGGGGTGAAAAGTCTTGCAAAAACTGACGAGCTTGCTGCTCATCAAGAGACCACTTCTTTTCTGTTCCCTGGAGTGTGAGACTGTGCTTAGAAGGTACCTACAGACATCCGTGTCACTTTGCTGGGATTGCTTGCATACTTAACCGATGGATGGAGTGAAATAAGAAAAATGCAGAAAGTAACTAGGAATATAGAGTAAGACTTCAGAAAGAACACCAGTTTGCAAGAATGTCACCATCTGTAAAAGGACAACAGTCAGCTTGGATGGGAGATTTCTCCCTCCTACATTTCATGAAGTAGCAGCATGACCCTGCTTCTTCTTATGACCTTTTCCAGAAGTTAGCTTCTTCTTGTTTGGGGTATTGGCTTGTTTCTGTTTGCTGTTTAGGAAATCCTATTTATTTATTACAGGTTGAAGAAAAAAGCAGTGATTACAAACCTAAGAGTAAATCAAAATTCTGACAGTGAGCTTTCTTTGGAAAATAGCATATCATTTCATTTTTGAGTTCTTCCATCAAATAACATGGAAGATGGTAATACAAGGTGAAGTTTGTCACAGTACATCATCCTGGAGATTGACAAGAATCAAAAAGGAAAACAACAAAGCAAACTGAGTCCCCGAATTTATAAGGGGATCTGCATGGACAGAGAGATACTGATGTCAGAATACAAATAAATGGACAAAGGCAGAATTGATTCATTTGCAAGACGGGGACAAAGCATGCTGAAATGACATGAACCTAGGGAGCCAAATGTAAAAAGGAATGGTTACAGTGAGGTGTGAACTATTTCTACTGCTTGCACTGAAAACACTGAGTCCTTTGGAACTTACTTTATACAAATAACCTGCAAAAGAGGAAATAAATTCTAGTGATCTAGCTAATGCTATAAATATTCATATTCAGAATGAATTTCACAAGAGAGGGGGATAATACATTACAAAATATGAATATCAGTTTCATTTTTCCATGGTAATAATAGTTGAAAAATCCCATCATAAAAAAAGGAGAATTGATCAATGCAAATCTTTGCATATTCTTGAGCAGAATTCTTTGGAGATGCACAGTCAGTGAAGTTGCCCTTTATTTCTTTGTCTTTTAACTTCTTGTTGATTCCCATTTTGTCAATGGGCATAGCAACACGCAGCTGCAGCAGATTTTTCACAGAAATAGCTGACTGTGAAGCAGACACTTGGTGGGTGCCATATTCTCTGAGAGAGCTGTTGTGCCTGGTAAGGCCATGTAGAAGCTGTTTATAGTGGTGAGAGGGTCCTAGTTTCTTATCTTACTTCTTTTTTTTAATCCATTTGTACTTTGGTTCTTCACAGAGAATTATAGAATTGAAAACGAGTCTATTGCTTTAAGCTGGCAAGTCAGCCATTTTCTTTGAGTTGGATCTTGCACTGTGAGATAATTATCTGTATTTGATCTCTTCATGCCATACCGGCAACCTTTCTTTACTGTACACATTGATGGCTTGTTACTCTTGTTTACTGTCTTTTGCCAGCAATTATTTTGCTAGAGGATTCTCCCTGCTATTCCATTATTGCCTATATGGAGGGATGTTGCCAGAAAATGCAAGGACGCTGAACTGACTGCACCATCTTCATTCATATCTTTATGTGCTCCTTCAAAACTTGCAGAGGCTTCCTGAGCACTGATTTGCAGTAAATGAAAGAAAATCATATAGGCATTTTTAATATGGGTTCACACAGGAATTTCTATTCTGAAGTTATTGCTGTTGTTATTTTTAACTGCAGCTTTTTTTTTTTTTTTTTTTTTTTTTTTTAACTAATCTGATATTTAAATAAGACTTCTTTCAGTCTATAGTAGCTGTAGTAGTGTAGATTAGGACTGGACCCTTTTGCTTAGACCTCTCTCACAATTCCCCACTGTTTTCATATCCAAATGTATTTTAGTCAACAGGTTAGTAGATCAGCAATAGAGCTGCTGTTTGGTTACCTCCTGGCCATTTGTTCCTGTTCAGCTGCTGGGGCTCACAGCAAGCTCCAATGGGGTGCAAGTGTGTGGTGATGATGTGGTGGAGGGGACCCCAGTGCCTTCCTTACTCCCCACCTGCCTTAAAGCTCAGACCCTGACCCTCATCCTCCACACCTTCCATCCCCTGATCCTCACCTGCTGACCTGGCTTCTCTACGTGACGCCAACTGCAGACCTGCAGGTGATGCCTGGGTTCACAGCTGCCCTCCCCATCCCTACTCTGCTCTCCTCCCTCAGTGCTGCCTCCTTGCTAGGGAGAGCCCTGTGCAGTCAGCCAGGCTCTAATGGTCAGCTCCTAGTGTGTCTTTTATTAAGCAGACTTTTCCTTGAGTATTTTTTATTATTATTATTTTTTTATTTATTTTATTTTTTTATTTTTTTACTTTTTTTACCCTGTTGACACATCCAGCATTTGAGGGGATGCTTTGTAGCCTCTGCTATGATTAGAGCTCTGTGATTACTTCCAGCTTTCATACAGCTGCCTTACTGGAGACTGATAGGCTTTAAAGTTAGACTAAAATGTTATACACACACACTCATTTACTTATATATATATAAATAAACCCTTGCTAATATATTTAACCTGTCCATATTAGCATAATTATTAATTTTGGTATTTTTAACTTAGATATCATAATAATTCCAGTATTATGATATAATGCATCTGTTAGATAGATTTGTAGGTTAACATTTGTAGGTGTATGTGCGTATACACAGATTCCTGCCACAGAGCTGGTTTGTTGAGTTTCAATGGATCATACTATTTATGAGACTTTAAGGTGAATTTTGAGGAATGCCTCATTGCTTATCATTATTTGTCTAATAATTACATCTTTCCCACATTTTCTAGATCTAAGCAGAAATTCCTACTTGTTTCTTTTTTAAGACATTTGCTTGAGAAAAAGAATGTTGAAGACCATGAGTGGAATTGTCATAGTACCACAGAGCCAAATTTTCAGAGGTCTGTTCCTGCCATTTTCTGTCACAGGGACAGCAGAACAATCTGCAGGTTATTTATTTATTTACTTTATGATGCTATAAATATTTTTAAACATTTATTAGGTTGTTATCTCATAAAACTTGAGTTTTGGTCATATTCACCTATAAGTATCCTTATAGGTAATTATAATAAACTTCCCATATTTATTTAGCACCTTTTCTCCTAATGCAAAATACATTGACATGCAGTGTTAATGTTATATTTCACATTAATAAATGATATATCACCTGTCAATGATATATCACATTATTTATTACTGCTTGAATTTCTGTGTTAACTGGGTAATTTGATTCAAAATCTAGTAGTGACTTATGGCATTTCAGAGTTAACACCTTTAAGTTCTTTTAAGAGTGTATCCATTTAATCATTTCTTTGTAATGTCTGGAGTGGACAAAAACATCATCCCATTCTAGTCTGCTCTTTTGCAAAATCTTTGCATTTTGATTAAAGCTGAAATATGCTTCCTAACAAAATACCTGGACTCTTAGATTATTTGAAGTTGTAATGTAAAGAGGAAAAACAATTTTTTTTAAGTCAAATCATAATGAAGCAATGTGATCTGGCCACAAATTATATTTATTATTTCATAAAATAATATTAAATAAAGTAGAAAAGACATTAAATATAAAAGTTCATCCAAAATGTGCTTTTCTAAGTGGCTTATACATTTTTTTTCATTTATGTAGATTTAGACTTTCATTATGCTCTGTGGATCAGTGGCCGGGGCAGTTGCAGTCCCTTCCTCTGTGCCTTGGTGATTGAGATGCAGGTGGCAGACTTATGAGGAGCTGATATCAGCAGACTCTAGAAACTGTGCTAGCAAGGACCTCAGGGCAACATAGCTTTGGAAACTTGAATGCTATCAGCCTTGACAATGGTAACATTCAGAGTTAAAACTATTATGTTTTACTACCTGACAAATTCTGGCACATAGAGAGTGTAAGTGCTTTAAACATGGTTATGTGCAGGCAGATCTGTGTGTCTTTGGTGTGTTGTTCCTTATGGAAAGGGCCTAGACTCCTCCATAATTTCAGAATACTTCTTGCGACTCATGATTTGGTGTGGATTCACTGGATTTTGGGACCTGAAAGTATGTGTGCAGATGGTTCTGGAGGAAGGTGGTGACAAGCTTGAAAGCTGGTGCCAGGTTACATGGGAAATTCTGGTACAAATGCCATATGTACCCAGAAATTTGTGATTCAAGATGTGAATCTGTGATGTTTCATGTGGCATTCATAAGAGTGCTCCTTAGAAACAAACTGACCTTTCCTGAATGCCCTTCTGCTGTAATAAAACATCAGATCCATTGTGCACAACAAGGAGGCTGTCTGTTGGGTTTTATTTTTTTTATTATTATTTTTAAATAGATTTTCTCTTTAAAGCTGACTAAGATATGAAAAAAAGGAAAAAAAAAAAAGGCATATTTTCCAGCTGCCCAAGGCCTACACACACACTGGTGACTTGCCTAAGAATAGAAGCAATCTGATAACTGAAAGAGATCAGATAATTATAGGATATACTCATAATATCGCATCCTCCTTTATTTCTTTCTTCCCCCAACAATATTTATTCTCTTCCAGATGTTCACACAGAATATGGTTATGCTTAAATTTGGTTGTGCGCTGGGCTAATCTCTTGTCTATAGATTTTTATGATACATGGCACTGGGACAGAATTACCAGATGTGCATGTATCAGAGAACACAAATTAATATGTAATCTCTTTGATTAGAGTGTGGGGACCAGGGTTACCCAATAGTTCCATACTGCAGCTGGGTAGGAGCAAGTCTGGAAAACTGAAAGCTGCAGAACTTAAGTGGAAGAAAAAATATCATTGCTGGAGCATTGCAATAAACTTCAGTGTGCTTCTTGCACTGTCAAGACAGTTCAAGGCTGTCTGAATTTTGTGAAGAGGATAAATGAAAAGGTTAATTGCTATGTCAAGAATTGTGATTTATATTGGGACATAAGACTGCGGAGTCATGCACTGTCCATCTGAAGAGCTATGCTTATTGGACATAGGGGTGCATGATAAATAATGCACAATTTGACTTAGGGAGAAAAACAAAAAAAGCAATGAGAGACTTATAGTACAGGTCATATGGAGTGCCAAACGCCCTAATCATAGGGTTAACACAGTCAGAGAAATAAGCGTAACAATAAATAAAGTATAAATGAGAGGTTGCCCCTTTGGCCCAGAGCCAACCAGTAAGCTTTGAGCTGCTGGAAATATGGACATACATTTTTCCACTTTTAAGGACCATGTCTTTAAACATTTTATCCAAGGCAGTTCTTGTCTGGACAGAGGAGTCTGCATATATTTTGGCTGTCATGGTAGAGGTGGAAATCCTGTAATGATGCATTCAGTGTAATTAAGAACCACAGATTCTTTCTGCAGAGCATATTAATAAATGTGTTGTTACATATAGGATTATAAATAAAAGATGTGATTTGAGATTTAATCCTATAGCAATATTGGTAACTCTTACCTGTGTAACAGTCACTGCAATGATGATCTTGTTGCCAAAGCAGAACAAAATTTTTGCTCTGTGGCAGGGCACTGTGAAACTTTTTTCTTATTTTGAGTAATTAATAAAATATTACAGATGAATCCTAATTCTCAGGCAATACTGTTTGCAGTTTAAACCAGGAAAGTGAACTCAGATAACCAACTGAATGTGGCATGGACAGTTGATTTCATATGTTAGAGCTCCTACAGTGTTAAAACAATTCAGAGAATGCATTAATGCTCCAGTCACATGGCCCTTTTGCACAGAAGTAATTCTATCTGTTTTTGATGCTGCATAAAGGCTAGATTTATTTATTCATTTTTCAACTGACGATGTATTCTGATCTTTGAATGCTGGACTTCAGCATGTGATAGTGGACTGAAAATTATTTTCAAACTGAAGAGGTCAAAATGCTTATGTGTATTATGATACTAGCTGCAAACCACAGATTTAAAAAAAAAAAAAAAAAGAGCTTTTGTCTTGGAATGAGTTGGTGTATTTTGCAAAGGAAGAACATTATACAATAACTGCTCATTTCAGAAGTAATTAACCTTCTTATGCCATTTGCATTATTAATGTACTAGAATTATCATAATGTCCTAATGTATCTGAATTTCTATTAATGTTTTCTCTGCTAAATAAATAAAAGTGAATCAAGTAAAGAGATGACATTTGTTTTAATTGTTCATCAGGATTCTTTTTTCCCCCCTCATTCAAAGCCCTGATAGTTTGTTAAATAGAAACTCTTAAATGGATGGCATTTCATGATAGGTTTTGAACCTAATTATATCAAATGTCATAGCATTATTTATTTAAAAGGCTTTTCAAGATTACTGAACAAAGGAAAACATGTGTTTTCCTTTTAAAATGTTTACATTTATCTGGTCTTTTAATTTCTGTTCAGCATGTTCACAAATGGCTTTGAACCAGCTTACTTCTAGAATGCTTAAAAGTGTGTCCTTTAAAGATGGTTAGTCTTGTAACTCTGTTTAGTTTCTTTGACGAAAAGATCTCCTAGACCTGAGTATCATTATACTTATTCTGAAAACTTTGGTATGGCTTGCAAGTCTTGATGAGAATGAATGTCCAAAAGAAGTGATGATCACAGTAATATATGAAATTCAACAGGTTTGTCTTTAATTAGAAGACTTCAGCTGAACGGAAAAATCTAGACATTATGTAAAGCATATACACTTTGGAGGCAAGAAACACATTCTCAGTATGTTCATTGACTATAAGCTGGGACTTCTACAGTTCTGTGGAGTGTAGAGGGTGGGAGAAGACCCTAAGGATTTCTGAGCATGTAGAAATAAGAAGACTGCTGCATCAACAGAATCGTGTGACAAGAGCGAGTAGAAGTAGATCTGATTCAATTGTTTTTTGTTCCAAAGTATTTGAATTACTTTCTCAAGAATTGAGGTGTTCAACTATGATTTAAGAAAAACTGAAAAAATTAGAGAAATTATGACTCATTTCTTTCTAATCCATTTTCCAGAGTTTTTAACTGAAAACGGGAAGTATTTTGTTATCAGAAGCTAAAATTAATGATTGGAAAACTATTGAAAATACAATGCCAAAATTGTTTTAACAACAACAAAAAAAGCAACCAATAATGATGTAAATTAATTTTTCTATAGAAAATAACAATGGATTAGTGATATAATCCCTGTCCATTGAAGACAATGATAAAGACTTCACCTAGCTCTACTGGTACTACTTAATGTGTAATTTCCTATGAATCCCTGGGGTTTTCACAGGAGGTAAGCAAAGAGAATTCAGGTGTTTTTAATCATTCTATAATGTCTGGCTCTGAATTTCCCTCTGGAAAAGCTCAATTAACTCTAAAGCATAGAAGCACTGCTTTTAACTTTTTTTTTTTTTTTTTTTTTAATGTGGGTTTCTTGTACCATTATAGAAGCATTTTAATGCATGACCTGACTTCTCTTCTGGACACCGTGTCATCTAATGAACCCTGGAAAATATGTCTGACTTAAACAAAAACCCCAACAAATTGTGAGACTTCCCTCTTCAGATCTATTAGACTATTAGAGTTCAATCCAGCTCATTTTTTATTTATTGTTTTATCCCCAGAGTGTCTTTGGAGAGCAAGTCACTAACTGATTTTTCTCAGATTCTTTGTCAAATTCACACATTAAAATCTGAGAAGCTTCACTGATTTATACTTAGTTAAGTCATCCTTTCAGAGTGATATGTGTTATGCCACTGTAGACCGATGCAGTTGTGGTAAACTACAAACATTTAATGGTGACAGCTGGAGAAAATAATGCATTTTTTTCTTAATATTTTATGAGTCCTTGCTTGCTTTGAGATCTGAATATTTGCTTTATTTCTCAAACTAGAGATTGTAAAAAGCATGTTTAAGATCCTATTTTTCAGCATTTTTATTTTATGCAGAATATTTGACTTGTTAGTGAGAAATACAACTTGGACAGGCTCACAGCTGTAGGGAACCTAACAGAGAAATGGACGTGGAGGTGCATGTGTAACTTTTAGTTTTAACATTAATGATAAGAAGTAAGTCAAATAGAATTCAGATGTCCAAATCTGGTACATTGCTGAAAGTATTTTAACTGTAGTAGGTGTATGCATCAGAACATTTTATTTTTAAAATTCTGAGTATTTCCATTTTTAGTTGCCATGCTGCATAAAAGTTATTTTTTCTACAATTCTCTAGTCCTTCAAGTTTTGAGCAAATGTTACACCCCAAAAGATTTGAACAAGAAAAAATGATGTTCTTTGTTGCCAGGTTTGAGTGCTGGGAAAATGATGCCAGGATTCTTAAATAACCTCAGCTACCCTTTGCCTTTCAGCTCTAAGCACTTGCGTACAAAAATGTTGAACTTTTCACCAGGGGAAAGGTTCTCTTTCCAGCTCTGTCTCATGACTCTGCTGTGATTGGGTGATAATAGGGCTGGCATATTTCTAAAATACAATTCAAAGCTACACATCTTGACAGCCATCATAACAAACATTGGTATCAGTTTAAATCTCTGGTTAGGAACAAACAAATTGTTGGGGGCTGACGGAGATGTTATTTGAACTCTTGTTAATTATTGCTTAAAGGGTTCCGCAAAAAACAGCGACTGTTTCCCTGCTTTTCTTCCCAAACTTCTCCAGTAATCTTTTAATTTCATACCTTTACCCTTTTACAGATCACACCAGAACCAAATGTCTGCTCTATACTTAGAACAGCTGTTTTTATAGTATTTTTATCTCAGATATAACAAGATGACAGTTATCTTCTAAAACAATTATTAATTAGCCTGCATGTGTTGCAAGTAACCTACAGATCTGTTCTTCAATATACTGCTAGCTTTACAGGCAGACTTCAGAGTGTCCAGAGTTAAAGATAATTTATATATCATGGTAGTCTGAATGGATGTATATTGAGTTTAGCTACTTACCGCTGCAATCTGTAGGTTAATATTGCGAGAACGTAGAGAAATAATGGCACTTTACACTCCCCCCTACTCTTCTTGAAGAAGAAATAATATCTGTAGGGAGAAAGAAGTGGTTGGGGTACCCCAAGGCCTGCTGATCTCAAAGGATATACCAAACATTTATTAAAGGATGCATGCTTTGCTAATTCATGAAGATGACCAGGGACCACTAAAAGGCACATTTAATTATGCATCGTTCCTGCTGCCTTGACCTCTTACCTGCAATTCTGGATCTAGCTTCAAGCTGCCTGTGACAATTTGTCCAACCTTTTGTAGGGCTAGCTTTACAGTTTAAAGATGTCAACAGAGAAATATATCTCTTTGTGAACAGGACAGTAGTCAATATATCTGACTGATACACTTGTGACCATGGCATAATTCGGCAGAACATTTGATCTTGGGTTTGTTAGACCTCCAATGGAGAGAGACAAAGGAAAAGAACTTGCAGGCTTTTTTTGCCTCCTGTGTTTGTGCCCTTTCTCCTTCAAAGCAGACTGGCAACTGGAGAAGAACATGAAGAACCTGAGATTTCTATTTTATATTCCTCCAGTCACGACTGCAATGGCAAATGCTTGCACTTAAATATTTTTTTATATATTTTGATGGCAGCTATCATAAGTACAAAAGACTAAAATATCAGATAAAAAGAGATAACTGAAGAACTGACCGTGTCCTAAACTTTAAAAGCACCCCAATTCTTTAGATTGCCTGAAAACATTTCAGACCCTTCCAACACCATTCATAAATCCTGACATCTCCACTTACCTATAAAGTAAATGAAACTGCTTCTTAACTTACTATATCACATCATTTTCTTTCCCTGAAATCCAATTATTTTCAGATTTACAATGAGCAAAGTAGCTGTGTAATATCTGAAACATTACAAGTATTTCTAAATAACAGTTTTCTAAGGGTTGTAGATAACAATGTTATTTCTGACTTAGCAGACCAGAGAGGGGAGTTCTAAAAATTCATATCAGAATACTTTTAGATCAACATTTTTAATTCTGAACCTTATCTGCAGATAGACTGTCTTTCAGAATCAGGACTTTTGAGAATTATTGTAAAAGGGGTAACGTGAATGATGACTAAAAGAAGCGTTACAGAATAAAGCCAAACAATTTTTGTTTGGTTGAATTCTTTTTCAATAATAAATAAAGTGAAATCTCTGTAAATGAAAGACCTGAGGTAGATTATTTTTGAAGAACTTGAATAGCAGGACACTTGGTCATCACATACCACTTTAGGATTTAAATGATCAGGGATGAAACAATGAGGATTGTTTTCACACTGGAGTTTATCATCACACCAGGAGTATGAAATGTATACTTTAAAGGTAAAAGTGCCACTAATGAAAGGTTGATTCATTAGGGACAACTACAGTTGTCACTAAGGAACCTTGCATTATATTCTGTTAGAGCTTTTTTTTTTTTTCCTGTTTTATTACTCCTCAGATTTCTCCCTACTCTAAATACCATCCTCTTCCATTTTCACACATCCAAATAAGTTTTGTCAGAGACTGTAGCAGGGCAAACACAAAATCGAACTTCAGTTGAATCCCAGGTTTTGTCCATGAAGACTCAAATGAAAAAGCATTGCTTTAGGAGCATTATAAGTGTCTTTTAGTCAAATTGAGAAAAAAGACATACATGTATTATCTATCAATCTAATAGTATTTAGCCTAATCTAATTTAGGAATGGATACAATGCTGAAGAAAGAAAGGACATCTCCATTGATTCTGAATCTCCAGGAAGCATTGATTTAGAAAAATATGTAATTTTCTGTCATCAGATTTGGGGACAAAGGTCTGAACCATTCTTTGTAAATCACTGTAGGTGTATTACTTTATGAATTGCAATTGTTTGCTTAAAAACAGATGGTGCTCTGAGATTTCCAGAAGGTGTAACATGAATCTAAAATATTTATTTTCCTTGTACAGATAAACTAGGCTAGCATATCTGAAAGGCACTCTTTCTATTCCAGTTTCAAGACTGAGAACATCACATATTTTCTATGGGTTTTTGCAGGCTTACTGTTCAGTGACAGAGATGATCTTGCTTCTCATCCTCAAAATAAAGATAATGAGGGTAGAAAACTGTAGAAGGATGATTCCTTTCTTTCACCCCCTGGCAGATCCATATATTTCAAGATATCTGCTTACTGAGACATGAAGATACCCCTCAGAATATGCAGAAAGGTTTGACAGTCTGTTTTTCCTAAGCAGAGCAGCAGAATAAAGAAAATGGCTAATTAAATGTAGATTTCTTGACCAGACCTCTCATCCCTTTTTGTCTTCGGGGAATGCCTGTAGAATTGGTAGATTTATCATGTTTATGCTGCAGGACTATGGAACCAGCATTTTCCTGTCAATAGCAATAAGTCAGTAACCTTGTCTGCCAGCTACTGTAGCAAAGCTGTACCAAAGGGGAAAGGACGTGGGAAGTGTACTCTCCAGAGTCCGAATCACTCATATTGTTTGTTTGTGTTGTTCTTGACCATCCTCAGGAGTCTTATTTCAGTCCCTAAAGAGGTGGGTTGGGATAACAAACAACCTCTCCTCCCCAAATAAAGCTTCTGGTCTATGAATAATGTGATTTAAAATATCAGGGAAAAAAAGGTTGGTTTTTTATTCGCTTCATTTTTTGCATTATGGACATGAGCTGCATTTGGGAACATAGCTTTGAATTTATGGTAGTGAAATTAAAACTGTCATGTTTTAAATGTGTGCAGATCTCTGAGCTGATGGATTGCTAACATATTTGCATATAATGAATATGAGATTACATAGATAATGCTAAGTATTTCTAGTTCTAGGCTGATAGTTCTTCCCACTCTATCCTTCACTTTTCTTGTCTCTCTTCCTATGGAAAGTAAAAACACCGTTCCTTTTATTTATTTATTTATTTATTTATCTGTAGTGGTGGTGTTTGTTTGACTGTTTATTTTTTTTTTTAAATCAGACAAACAACAACAAACCCTCACTATTCCATGTGATGGTTCAGAATAAAGGGAACATTAACTTTTAAATATTACTCTTAAGTTATTTTCTGTTTTCCTCAAAGGGAAGAATGAAATTCTACTCCAATGGTGTATAACATTTTCTACCTTGTATGCAATGGGAGAAGAAATGGCCCAGAAATCATCAAACTTTCTCTTTGGCAGTCTATTAAGCTTCATTTCCTGTTTGAAATCTTAGCTAATTGTGTAATTATTAAAAAAAAAAAAAAAAAAAAAAAAAGTAAACTTAAGTTTGACTACCATATGCTAAAGAAGCTTGCTTTCTTTCATGCTTTTAATATCACATGGTGATATAAGTTATGCTTTTGTATGAAAAAAAAAGGGCTAAACCTCGATCTTGCTTACCAATGCAATGTATTTTAGGCCTGTCAGGAGATATTTTGATTGCTTTGAACAAATTTGAAGAATTCAAACTATGGTTTTCCTATTTGCTTGTGGTCCTCATTTTCTGGTCTGTTACTTTTTTGGTGATGTTCAGCAGCATCCCACAGGTGAGAACAGCACTGGTGTTTCTCAGCAACGTTTCTGTTGGTTTAGTGCTGCTCTGTAGCTTCCTCCCATGCACTGACAAAAATTGTCAGGTCAGCTTCAAAGATGAGTCAGACTGATTTTGTGATCTATAAATCAGGGACAGATTTTCACCACCTTAGGAATTTCTGTCTGGAAAGCTGTTTGGATGGACAGCTCTTCAGCAGAAGACTGACATAGTGCACACGTCACAAGGAGAAAAGAGCTGACTCCTCACAATGTACCTTTCTGCTAAACGATCTTTTGCTAAAGTGAACTATACACAAGAGAATTGTTTCAATTTCTGTCCACATTAGACTTTCTTTGCATAAGTTACTTGCAATTGTAATGAGGATGTCTGGTTATCTTAGCTCTCATACCATAGCTCTCTGTTACCCCATTACATACTTCCACTGATTCCAAATGGTGCTTGTTGTAAGCCCTCAAGTGTTAAACATGTTTCTGACATGTAACATAGCTGCCCTCAAGAGCTGAGACAGTCTGAGCTTTTCAGTATCTCAAATGATCAGAGACTTTATTTTTGCAGAGATATTCAATAAGAACGGTGTTGAAAATCACTCATCCTTAGTAATGCAACAGCATTTTACTGACAGTGAATAAACAGATATGACACAGGCTCAAACTATTTTGAAAATACTTGTGGTCTGAATGTTTGAGCTCAGAGCGGATCAGTGATGAGATACTTTAGAAAGGAGGGGCAAACAAACATGCTACACATTTGTGTTCTTCCCCTAGCTATTGATCGTATGGATTTCTCAAGTGTGCACTAAAACACATTTTCTGCTGACTCATAACTGCTGTCACACAACATCAACTAACCAAACCTAGCAAGCAGCTATTGTATGGAGGCGGGGGCACAAATACATTTGTACCAGTTCTGTCAGAGGAATTCCTTACTAATATAGCACTGCACTTATTTTTGCAGACTAGCTATACTGCCACAGCATGGAAGGAATAGAGGTCAAGGTGCTTCTCTTGTATTTTTTTTTTTTTTTTTTTGGCTACCGTTCTTTTTCTTTTATTTTTGCTTTCTTCTATCCTTTTGTCTCACCACAGATCAATATGGAATGAGATTGGCTTGCTGGACAGCAAGCTGGTACCTGATGAAAACAAATTGGATGAGATTGGATAGCAAAAAATGGAATGAAATCTTACATGGAGAAAATAGTTTAAGGATATTAACCATGTTGTTAGACCTAAAAAAAATAATAAAATAAAATAAAAAATGAAAAAGTCTTCATGGCTTTCAGTATCCAGCAAGTTACTCAGTAAAATATAGAGGATTATTTTTAAAAACAAATACTATAGAAAAAATATTATTTTGCTTTTGCATTATATAAAAGTATACAATCGTTAGTGGTGGAAGAGCGTTTACTGCATACAGTTTCTACATTAATAGAGTTGTCATATTCATGTCATAAATAAAACACCCACCTACTCAGCCTTAAAAACCCTCAGGCCCACTTTTCAGTGACTGATGACATGTGCTGTATCTGCGTGACTACACTAAAGTGAGGTTTATTGTGTGTCATAATAATGCATATCAAAGATGTATATCATGAAAGGATAAAGGGATCCGTGATGTGTATCATTCTCTGCAGTATTCCCAAGCCTGAGGGATTAGTTGATGTAAACTGTTCAGGATCTACACCGTTAGTGGATGAGTTAGTGAAAAGACAGCACAAATGAGAGCATCCAATATGAAATAGAGAAAAATGATTCAGGGCTATACTGACTTGCAAAATGAACAGTGCCAGTTTGCAGTTATAAGTTCTTTGCTTTATGGAATTTCTTTCTTCCCTGATAACAAATTTTCTGAGTGACAGACTCATGCTTGCATAGCAAAAAAGCTAACATTTGTATTGCCCAGTTTGACCTCCACTCTATCACTGGCCATTTATGTTTCTCCTAGCCATTTTGATAACTTCTTTAAACATATTTTCTTCATCTTGCCTCAAACCTATATTATTTGTTTAAATAATTAAACTGTGGAGACAGGGGAATGAAAAAATGACCATCACAGCTGGTGTTCTTTAACGTGCTTGGAAACAACTACTGAATGAAGCAAGCTGCTGAGCTGAACGTCCTGCCAAATAACCCCAAACACTAGTAGGTGAGCTGGGTCCTCAGCAGAAGATAAGCATTAAAATGTTGATGTATTATTCACACCTCCAGAATATTCCAAATCTGAAAATTTGTAGTTAGCCTCTTCTCACAGAATTTCTGTCTTATGAGCTAGATGTGATTTAAACATTTTAGAGTCAATTTATCCATCACTTATGGTGATTTAAGCAGAATTCTTTACAGCTCTCCCACAGCTTTCTAAAATATATAAACAGTGTTTAATCCATGAGGCCGTTTGTAAAGAAAAAATCATTTATGTTCAATAAACAAAAAATCACGTATTATTTACAAATAAGTCATCTTAATTTCATGAACAATGACAGTAAAATCAGGACAATGTGCTCCTATTTACAGTGGAATTTTTATAAAACCTTTTCTTGCTAAGTCATATTTGATGGAATTTTTAGCTGTTTCACCAGAACTTGTAGAATGCAGGCTGCTCAGAATAGCGAGTGACTTCCTCCTAATTCAATCAGCTGTTCAACCATAGAGCATTGACAACTGCCTTTGTGAAATCCACTATGAATTGACTTGTGAAAGTCAATTAGAATTCAGTGTTTGGGTAGAGATTCTTATGCACACAACATGCAGATGCCAAGCCAGTCAGATTCTCTCAACACAGATGTGCGTAGATTTATTTTACCTGCAGTTTGTTTATTTACCCTATTGTGGAGTGAAATCCTTGCAATGGTTAATCCATTGTCCTTCAGTGTTAGAGGTGGTTTATTCAGTTCTCTGCTGCTGTTTTTCATCAGCAAGCTGAATTCCTGCCTATAGATAATTGTATCACAATGTGCAGTAAATCCATAGTGGCAGAAGTAGTCTAGACCCAGCTCAGTACTTCTATTTTCCTTCTTACAGAGCAATGAGGAATTGATTCCTCCACCCCTCGTTACCACCAGTCCTTCGAAGTCAGATATTGCCAATCTATGTCAAACTGGCTGGAGGCTTTTAGAGGCACACAATGATCACAACACAGCTGCCACAGATTTCGTCAATGCAAACAGAGTGTATAAGGATTTTTGTTGTACGATAAATAGTTTAACTATCACAGACAGTGCAGCGCACAAATAAATAAATAAATGGGGTGACAATCTAGATGGTCTTAGATAAGAGAAAAAAATGGATTGCATCATTAGCTATTACAAGACAAGAAAATTTAAAATAAGCAAATGATAACATAAATTGATTCCAAGCATTTCTTTTCAGGATATGTGCTTGACAAGCTGTGAGACTGTATGTTTTCAGGCTATTCAAGCCTTGTTTAATTCTCTAGACTGCTCTGTAGCATGCTGCTGTGTTTCCCTGTTCCTTCTGTTTCTTCGATCCCATTTTTCCCTTCAGCATGGCAGATGAAATTGTTTGTAGCATGCTTTGAAGTCACTACTGTCACAAACCTTGTTTCTTTTGCTTTTGCACTTTGGAAACAGAAATGTGGCCCTTTCCACCATTATTACCCAACAAAAACTGTTTCTGATGTTACCATCTGGCCAGCAGGCACCTCTGCAGCAGACAGGCCCTGGTCTGGGTCATATTGCCTGGTCCGCTAACTAGTGACTGGGAGAAAACTTCTTCCTGGGCCACAGTAGTACTTCTGAAAGTGTACTGCAGCCAAATGTTTCCTAAATGTAGGGTTTAATACCTTCACTAATATACTAATGATATTTTTGGAAAATCGTTCTTTTTCTGGTGCCCCCACCTCCTTTTGAGTCTGACTCAGAATGCAGTTATAAATGCTGGATTATATATTTTAATTAGATCTCAATACATGATATCTAGCCACAGAAATATGAATTGTGTTCTCTTGATACAGAGCCTGATTTTGCATAGCCTCCATTACAGTGCAGATGCTTTTCATTTCTACTGTGTTGATAATCTTGTCAATATCTCTCTTAATTTACTCTGACACTCTTCACACAGAAAAGCTTTCCTTGTGTCTTTGATTTACCTCTACAAACCATCGTACATGACTTCAGGTGGCTGAATTTGCCCTATTTCTCCCTTTATTTTCTCAGAAGCAAACTTCAACATTACAAGCATTTAACACATCAAAACAAAACAAAACCATAAGTTTTCCGTGTAACAGAAGTATGAGTAAACAATGCTGCTGTCCATCCTGCTCTCCTTTTACAGAATCACTTTTTACAATGCTTGAGGCTAGAGCGGACCTCTGGAGAGAGCTGGCCTAACCCCTGCTGTATCAGGGCCACCCAAAACAGGGGTGCTCAGGACCATGTTCAAACAGCTTTGGAAGATCTCCAAAGAGGAGAGTAGATGACCTCTGAGCAGGCTGTGCTGGTGCTGTCACCTGCACAACAAAGGATTGCAGCCTTACTTGTCAGTATTACACATAGATGAGCACATTTCTGGCCAGTATGTTGTTGCTCTCTGGGCAGTAATATTATGCTTTAACTAACAAAAAAAAAAAAAAAAGCATTTATTCACATAGCTACACAAAAGTGTCAGTTTATTACTTTCACAATGGAAATCACAAAACCTAAGACAGACAGTGAAGAAACCTGGGCATATGTACCATGTATGTGTCTGATTGTGTCTCTGCTGTCTTGTAGCCACCACCACTGCCAATACAATTCAAAAGATGAATTGTAAGGTGCTAGATAATAACATTAATCTAGCTCATCAAGCATCTTCATATGGAATTGGGTTTCCTTTTTTTTTTTTTTCCTTTTTAAATCTTCCCCAGGTGTGTAGGAACCACATATCATTTATATAGATAAAAATCTTTTGGGGAGGAAGCTGTCCAGAGGCAGAATTTCAGTTATATACTCTAGTGCACATTCATATTTGTTAGGTGCTTAAGTGCAGCTCTGTGCCTTGTGGTAAGAAATGTCATTATTTTGAATGTATGGTGCAGAAGCAGAGCTGGTGCAAAGGAAGCATTTTTACCTTCCGCAAGTGTTCCTGTGTGGCAAATCTACAGTCTCAAGGTCACAGCCTCATTCAGTGGGTTGAGAAAGAGTCTGGCTACTGATCCTGGACAAGCAGGACTAGATTTTAAGAAGCTTTTTGCTATGCTCACGGTTATCTCAGAGGTAGAAAAGTAGGCTGGCTTGCAGAAAAGGAATAAGATGGTAATTTTCTCTTTTATTTGTCAGCAAAACCAACCAAACAAACAGAAAAGCAAACCAAAACAACAAAGAACTACCACCACAACTCATAGACTAAAGGAATTTAAGAAGAAAACTCTATTTCTAGCAATTGCTTCTTCAGTCATGTGCTGTGCCCTGGGGCAGAGCAGGACCTGATTAGGGGTGTGGGGTGCTAGCTGGAGATCACAAAAGGCGATGAGGGACAGCTGGGGCTGGCCAGTCCTGGGGGTGTGAGTTGCATCTTATTAACAGGCTTTCTGAGGAGTGTGTAATTGTCAGCTCTTCTAATCTGTTAAGTGAAGGTTTTAAGAGGCATGGATATTAGTACTACTTGTTTTCCTCCTGGAGAAGGGAAAGAAGTGCAAGCTGTCCTTACCTGGGAGGCAATGCGCTTCCATGCCTGTTTCAGGCACTGGCTGTACAACCTGGGGCCACTCTAGTGCTGGTGTGGCTGGAATAACTGCAGTGCAGCATTAGCAGCCACAGGAAAACAGAGCTGTACTTGCTGCTGCCCTTTGCTGTGTATGGAAAGTAGCAGGTAGGAGAACCAGTGATCTGTCGTGTTTGAATTTATTAGTGTTTAAGGTTATGCTAAGTAGTGGGCATGTGCTGAGATGCAAATTGTAATTGTTCTTCTTCCCAAAAATATGTATAAATGCCATTAACCTGTGCCCTGTGTATTTTTTCTAGCTTCCTAATTTACTGCAGTGGTTTTACAGGGTCTTTTTATTATTACAATGCCTAAGTGTAGGGGGAGAAGTTATATCTTGTTCTTTGGTAATGAAACCACTCTCTGTAGTCTGGTGACAACTGAATCAGCTTCTCTTCTTATATAGGAATATATTTTTGTTTTGATGGCTTCCACCCACTCCTCTTTTTTTCTTTTTTTTTGGCAAGCTTTTCTCAGGTGCTTCTTTTAGTAGGAAAGGAACATGCAGCTGAAAGCATAAAACTCAGAATAGATGTGACCTTTTATCAATATTTCCTTCTTCCTATTTCGTAATTATTTTTTTTTTCCTGGATGCTGCATGGTGCCACTTCCTTCACACTCTGGCTGCCTTGAATGCTGCTGGCTAGGAACGCAGCTCCTGATATGTCCGCAGCTCACTCTTCAGGTGGGGAGTGCTGGAGAGGAGGTGGGTCTGGGGATGGAGACCTGGAAGCTGTTCCAGGAAATGAATCTTATTGGATTTATGAGAAGTGGGATGAAGGCATGCAAGTCAGGAGGATGGTGAACTTGAATGTGCAAGTCCTTGTCATTTTCCCTCATCAGTTTACAAAGATTATAATCCCCTCATATCTGTCTTTGAGTCCTTTATCCTTGCCACACTTCTTTGGCATATTTCCTATTGTCATCTTCCAATTTTTCTTCCTGACTTCTATGTTCATAGTCTTTCTGAAACTTAATACCTCTTCTACTAGTTTAAAATCATTTAGAAAACCTGCAATATTTCTCTTCCCATTGTTCTTCTGCACTTCTGAACTGAAACATTCTCTGGGCTGTCAGGAGCCCGCACCTGCCTTGGATAGGGAGATGCCCACCTGTTAATTAACATCAACATCTCACTTGGTGCAGGTTGTTGATGCCTGTGGAGGTGGGAAGTCCTCTGATTGCCTGGCTAAGGGCTTGGGGATGTGAAACTTGGAGGTACTGTGGTGAGAGGATAGGGAGGGAGGGAGCATGAGTCTTCCAGGTGGGAGTGGGTGGGTGGGTGTTTAACTGGTCTAGGTGCTGATGGAAACACCAAGAGCACCTGCCTCTGAAGTGCTCTACACGTTTGCCAAGTAACTGCCATCACCTGCAGGTGTCCTAACAACTGAAACATCTAGTCCTTAGCTGCTGGTGTGCATCTTCAGGACACCTTTCAACCACAAGCTTTCACCTTCCTGAGTTGCGTTTGAGGTTCTAATGCTACAGAAAACAGGACTTGTCCCAGCTAAAACTCATTCCTTTTGATTTTTCTTTTTCTTTGATTACAAGCCTAGTTATTTAACAAAAAACCTGGATAGTCCAACTGTAATGTTAAAGCCTGCAAAAGCTTGAATTTAAAAAATGTATGGTGTCTCAGGATGAAATGTGTTCCCTTGAGAATATATCTCTGATAGAGGGTTTACATGCCTCTTCTGTTAAAAAATGTTGCATTTAGGACAGTAACTACATAGTCTTGTTAGTTACACGTGCAGGTTTCATAAAAGATGTGATCAAGTGTGTTTAATGCAGTCTCCCCATATTCTGTTTAGGAACTTTTAGAAACAAAAATATCCAAGAGCAATTACTGTCCTCATGACCACAAGTAAGTACATTGCTGCTGGTTAAGAACAGAAACCCAAGAATGTAGCCCTGCTTAATATGTCTTATGATCTGTAAAAGAAATCGTGCTTTGCTTTTCAGATGGCTAACTTGTCTCTTTACTTGGTGTTAAAAGACACTTTCAGGAACGTTTCCCTGCTGCTTCTCCATCCCTCATCCCTTTAAAGGGACAGACACGGAGCATCTACTTTGCTAGAAACATTCTCCCTTGCGTTTTTGAATCTACAGCTAATACTGTATTGTTCTAGAATTATGCTTACAAAAAATTTGTATTCCTTTTCATTTTATACTTTAAACTTTATGTTGGGGAAGGTGGGAAGGGTCTGGTAAGGTTTATTTCTTGTAGGCCTCTTAAATTTGCTGCCATCTGTATTTGAGCCTGCAAAATCCTAAATCACAGTAATGGGATACCTGGAATGGGCAATGGTGGAGAAGAAAAAAAAAAATACAGCTGATAGAGGTAGTATCTGCTATTTCTAGTTCCTGACAGCCCAGAAGTTTTCTTTTCCTTATTACCCAAGGACCATTCTCATTGTTTCTTTCTTTTCTACTTGCAGCTATCAGTTCTGTGATGACTTAGAAACAAAAATATAAAGTAATGATATCCAGGCTGGATGGACATTACTAAAATTAGATAGCAATTTGACAGGAAACTCATTTGCATGATTGCCTTTCTCTGCAGTAGAAGATTGTAGTAGCATGATTGCAGTCATTTCTGTTGGTCAGTGTTAGCATTAACGTTACTACCTATGGGGCACACCAGGCTTTAAGCAAAGTTTTCTCTGGAACTCAGAGATATAGGAGAATAGTCTCCATGATATTTTGCTAGCAGTTTCACATGCTGTTGGTGGTATACAACACAATCAGATTTCATATTTTTTTAGCTTGTGGTGCTATCTTCAGAGTTTGTTAGTTGAGAGCTGCCTCTGTAGAAAGCTAACTTTGATTACTTCCCACTTAATCCTTCCTGTAAAATAAAAATCAACTTCCTATTCTCTTCCAGTTAATTGCTTAAATACTTGCATTTCTGTCTCTGATCTGAAGATTCAGTGTCAAGTGATACTAAATAAACCTTAGCTCTTTTAATTCTGTAGTCAAGATACCTAAATGGTACGAAAGCTACATAGAAAAGAGCGTGCGTTTGGGTGGTGCTGTCAAAGACAGTGTTCGTCTTTATAGACAATACAGCTAAAATTGGTCATGGTATTCACCCTCCCTGTCATTAAGCCAGCTGATCTAAATCTCTGTTCAGGAGGGATACTGCTCATAGGCTGATAAGGTGACAGTGCATGTGTTTCTTTGGCTTTATCTAGAAGCTCTTAGTGAGCTCTGTATTTGAGCTAGAATTCGTGACATCTTCCAAGCTTTTTTCTTTTTTCTTTCCTATTAAAAAAAAAAAATTAATTGCTCAACTCCCTGAAATATTTACTTTTCATCATTGTGGAAGATACTGGGGGATACACTCTTCATCCCATAGGTAATATTTGCTTTATTATTGCACTGTAGTGAGATAGGGTCGCTCTGTGTTACAAGTAATAACAGAATATAAATTAAGACAACAATAAGTGCAACAGCAGAAGATAAAAAATAAACTCAGGAATTAATCCAGTAATTGATAGGAATTTTATATATTTATAAAATGCTTGCGACTATACTTAAATGTACCTTTATTCTGATCAACCAAGAAAGTGTTTTCAAATATTAAGCATATATAATAAGCATTTATAATAAGCATAATTAAGCATATATAATAAGCATATATAATTAAGCGTTTACCCGGGATGAAAAAAAAAAAAAGAAAGAATTTCATGCTTTCAGTGATAAGGTTGAAAAAATAAACTTGATTTGTGTTGTTAACTTGAATGGACTACTAACTATATCTTGCAGTGGCCATGAGATGGTTAACTAGAATGCAATAAAAGTATAAATGGTGGTCCAAACTAGGTGTTTCTGCCTAGTTCTTTAGTTTTCTTTCCAAACCATTCCATATCCTCAGTAAATCTCTGGATCATCTTCATGGATATATCTGAATGACTGATCATAGGAAATGTGTCATGAGCTATCGCAACTTAGAAACTTGGGCTTATGAACTGAAAACTCAAGATAACTCAAGTAGACTATGGTGAGTGTTCAGCATGGTCTCTGGCAAACTCCAGTCACTGAAAGACAGCTCTTGAAACCCAATACTGCCTCTCAAAGGCACGTTACAGGAGAATGAGGAGCTGGCCCTGGCTCCAACAAGCTTGTTTCCTGGGTGTCATATTTGGTAGTTATTTTCTTCTGGTCTTCGCAGTAACCAGGCCAGTGACTTCTAATTGGTTTTGTTTTGTTGTTGTTTGAATGTATGGCCAGTTGTGCTGACAGATGGCTGCGACCACACTGTAGTACCCTTAGTTCCTGCCAAGCTCAGCTTTATGGGAGCCTGAGCCATACGTGAATGCTGCTGTGTGTTGAAAGAAGTATTAACATGAAAGGAAAATGATCACAGATAAAAGCCTGATATATCATGATATACAAGTGTTTAATATAGTACTCTGAAGTCAAATATAACATCATCATTTAAGTATGTGCAAGGGAGCATATTCTACTTCTGCAGTATAAAAGCTTTGGGATTAAATTGATTTGAATAAATTAAAGGCAAACGCAGTCTGGGGTGATGTTATCATATTGAAATGCCTAGTATGCATTCTGCAGCAAATACTGTGTTGATGTTGACTGATAATTCTTGTAAAAATTCCTAGATATAAGCACTTCTGGGAATCTTGGTTACATCTGGTAATCAGGGAAATGGTGTGTTTAAATATGAGAAAAACTGTTAACAAGAGATTAGAATAATTTGCTATAGAAACTTTTTTTCACTAAACTGGTAAAGCAGATTGTTTAATCTTATAATTTAACAGCAATAGAAATCTGGAAAAGGGGAGATTGGAACCCATTTTTTTAAATGGCTTACTTCGTAGCAGAACGCATCATTTTAGGGGCGTGATGTTAAATCTGCATCTAAAAGTCTGAATTTTCTCAGTAGCTTGTTCAGTTTATAATTTCCAAACTAAAACTTCTTCATAAAACACTGAATTGAACCTTTAAATGAGTTGCATCCCTAAATTCTTATCTGGAATGTTTCCTGTTTCCTTAGCAGAGGAAGGAGAGGGGAATGACTTCTGTATCTCTCTGAACATTGATTGCTTCCCTAATAACTAGCTGGATTGTTACAGGTGACCATAGTAGCTATCTGAAAAGCAGAACTAGAAAGCCAAAAATATAAATCTTCTAACAACATTATTGTTACCATCTCAAAGGAAGATAGACTGCTTCAGTTAAAACATTGATACTATTTGCTTTTGAGTCAAACACTGAGCTTAGTTGCTGTTATGCTTGTTCTGTAAATAGATTATATTTTCTTTACAATAGGTCAATGTTATTTGATAGCAGTTATTCTTTTCACTGTTTAACTTCATGTCTCCATTAGAGCTGACTGTATTCAGGAATCTCTCCCAAAATTTACTTGGTTTATTAAAGAGGTACTTTACATCTTTAGTCTAGATTCTCTCCTTTTATGGAATGGGATTGTCCTATTGACTTCAGTATATTGCTCTTTTTTGAAAGAGATCACTACATAGGGAATAAAATTAGTAGGAGGTGCTGGGGTGAATTTGAATGAGACTACATGCGGCATCTTATTAAGCATCTATTAATTACTGCGCTGGATGGAATTTGAAAGTGTAGAAACTACTAATGGGTTGCTCACATTGGTAGGTCTGAAATATTCTTACTTGCATTTGTCATCACGATGCTACAGGCAAAACTTCTTGTTTTAACCAGAGTTTACATGCTTTATTTGTCTTCATAACTTTCATAAGGAAATCCAAAAACATGTATAGGAGCAGAGGTAGAAAACTTTTTCTGATAGGGCAGGCTCATTGTACTACATGTCTGACCTTCTTAGCTCTCTTTCCTTCCTAACTCTCTGTTAAGAGAATAACGCACTGCTGAGAGAAAGAAATAGAAAATCACCAGACTCCACCTCATCTTTACTATATTGTTCTAGTGTAAGGACTTGTGGCATATTGGCATCAGCTGTTAGTTTTTTAGATTTAATTTGAAATAGCCATAACATAGGCAACCTCCATCAGAACCTTTGTCTTATGATTATTTCTTGTAAGTCTTGTATAAACATATCAGGCCAAGAAAATTTGTGAAAATCCCCTACCTAAAATGTTTTTTATTTTTTTCCCCCTCCCTAGCTTTAACCAATGGAGTGTCAATTGAGCTGAGAAGAATATAAAGGATCTGCTCTTTCATGTACGGTAAGAGAAGAGATCCCTCTCTAGAATAAATACACATCTGAACAGTGGCACATTGAGGTCTGTTTTCTGTCACTGACAATGTCAAGGGTGTGAGTTTCTCATTTTACCTTCAGTAAGACTTATGAAGAGTTATGTCCTTTGGGGGAGTTACATTTGGTGAATACGTTGTAGCTAAATGACAGACTTTGAAATTGGGCTCATAAGGCTTAAGTTGTCAAGCCCATGCTCTTTGATTTGTTGTGTGTTCTTTTTGTTTTCCTGATCTTTCTTTAGTTAAGCTATTTATCTTTATAAATATGGGTTTTCAATTTGTTTAACTATATATCTGGACCATGAACATACTAGTAATCTCTACAACAGTGGTTGAAGCTTTAATCTGATTTATAAATCAAAAAATCAGCTACCTCTAATCTTTTCCATGTTTTCTTCTGGAATGTGAATTACATTGATTGAAAAAGTTTTCACTAGAGATGAAAACTAATGTATTGCTGAACAATGGCAGATTATGAAAAGCATTAATTAGTGCTTTATTAGAAACAGCTACAAATTTCAAAAGGCCAGATGGCACAGTTATAGTTTGAGACAGGGACTGCTTGCTTGTAGCTTCTACTCAGTTGGCACTTTTTGCTGTTTGGTGCATTCAGAGTAGAATGAATGGTACCACCAACAGAAGCTATTTGGCAGTAAGTCTAAAACATAATACTATTTTAAAATAACTCAGAAGTAAATAGTCTCTTATCCTTGTCACAGTGTTTTTTTCCTGCAAGCTGGAAAACCATAAACAACTTGAGGTAAGAGAAGCGAGTTTGGTTGTGAGTGTAAATCTTACAGATGGCTCAGGAGTTGATCCTGTACAAATCAGGACACTGAGATCATTGATGCTAAGAATTACTCTACTCCTCTTCTGACTTCTTCATAATAGATCTCAAATGAAATGTTAATGAATTACTAATTTTGGAAACTAGTACATTCTGACCTCTTCCTTCTTATCTCCTTCAGTATTGCCCTCATACAAAGACAGCTGACTACAATCTGTTGGCTGTGTTTATTAATAATGACTTCTTGCTCTGTGCTGTTGTATTTCTCAATGTTGTCAAGTCTGGAAAAAGCTTTCAGTTGCTTATATGCCACTTCAGATTGTTTTCACGGACTCAGAAGCCTTGCTTATGCTGGGTTATCCTTTGGCTTTACCAGGTTCAGATCAATGTTGGCTAGGAATATATGTATAGAGGGAGAGAGAGATTGCAAGTTTCAGACACTAATTTCTATCTAAGTTTAATTTCTCTTTTTAAAATACTTTCTTCCATGTTGTCAGCTAATTAGTATATCATGGTGGTTTGTTTTGTAAACTGAAGAAAGTGTTTCTCATCATATTCTCTCTATGCCTGGCAGACCATATTTATTTCAGATGTATCCAGTGATACCTTCATTTTTTTCTATATCTGAGGGTTGGTTTCATTCTGCGTAAGATAATACGTAGCATATGAATAGAGGATGTAAAGAATTATAGTAGAAATTAAATTATCAAACTTCTATGTACCAAGATAAGAAATAATTAACCCAAATTTTCAAAAATACATCTCAACAGAAATATTTCTTAAAACAATATTTGTCATCCTAAACGCATTGATTAGCACTGAAACAGGCAAGTGTGGGAAAATGGGCTCTTAAAATCAGTCCTGAGTTCAAAAAAAAAAAAAAAAGTAGTCTTTAGGAAGGCAAATAATTAAGGGTTATGCTACCATACCAACTTCACTTAGTGTTATAGCAAGTTGGGTTTTGGCATATGCCTCAATAAATAAATTATTACTGGAATAATTCACTGCACAAAATAGTCCCCTAATATGAAGTGTTACTAATGCTTTCCCAGGTACACTTATTGCCCGCTGCTAGTCAGTGTCATTAATTGAACAGCAGCTCCCTTCTGCTGTTGTCTGAGTCTATTGTTACTAATTTCACTAGCACAGTATTTCTGGCCAAAACATCTAAGTAACAATTCTCTAAGATTGTTCAATCATCATTTAAGCCTGGAAAGCTGACATTACACCAACTGGTATATGCAGGTATTTAGGGCTGTGTAGTTACAACATAGGCCTCCTTCACACAGCTAAGCAAAGCTGTTTCTAGGCCATCTTAATGAAGCTCCTGAAAAGTTTGTCTGGCAGGGGATTATGTTTTTTTATTTAATGTCTGTGACTGGGCAGGAGAATGGAACAGACATTTTGCAACCACATAGAGATGGGTGGTCTGTTTCGGAAGGGCTTCTCTTATATCAAACTGGATACTGCTCCTGTTTTTCCCAAACTCTCAGGAAGGCAAGTGATGCATCTCCAACATGACATTTTTACATTTAGATGTAAAAGGTCATTTATCTCTCTTCTCTCAGTAAGTGAAAATTTATTCACATGTCAAATCTTTCATGTCAGGGAGAATCCAGATTGTGGACTCGAAAGCTTTTCATGTCATGTTTCTAATTAGGTCTGTGACTCAGTCTCATGAATAATATATCAGGCTGCATATTAACATCTAATCCAGCTAAATCATCAATTTATAGTAAACTTTGACTGCAGCAACTTTATTAAAAAGTCAGAGGCTGCAATGTTGTTCCAACAGCTGTTGAAACTTCCTTAGTGTCTGTGTAAACTTACAAAGCAAGTGATTAGTTTCATATTGTAGTATTTGGTGGTGAGCGAATTTGATTAAAATCATAACAGATTTCTAAAAAGGGCTCTTAGGCACAAATTATTTTCATTTGTGATCTTGGGAAGAAGCAATTTGTGCAGGTTCAGATGCAAGTGCTGTGTATGGTTAGAATAGATTGTGGTTTTATTTGTAAGAAACTAGTTTGGTTTATACCCGTGAGTGCTGCAACTAAAAGGTACCTGCTAATGCATGATTACAAGAGCTTTAATTGGAAATTAAATCACTTGTCACTTGACCTCACTGACTCGGGCCTCAGTTATGCAGCATAGTTTGAAGGATTGTCCCAGCTCTCTTATTAATATGCTGGGTGGGACTGTTGGGTACGTAGCTGGTATTTTGTTTGTGATCATGCTGACAGTTATTGTCAAACAGCTTCACTCAGTCATTTGGTGTTCATCACCAATTAGTCATTTGACAGCTATAATTTTTCAGTGCTCTGGATCACTGTTGTAACTGTAAATTATCTTTGCAAGTGTCTTTAAAATGTCTCCATTTCCCCACTGTTTGTTTTCTGTCACCTAGGTCATGATGGGTTGCTGGCTCTGGCACGTGCATTCTTCCTACTTTTGTTTTACAGACAGAATGATGTATTCCTGCTACTCTTTCATTTCTGCCTTTTCCCTGCTGCTCTCATCCCTTCTCCAAAGAGCTGGGTTTACAGGAGGAGGCTTTACTTAGTGGCTACTCCGTGTTTGTGTGTCAGAGCAGGGAGAGAAAAATGGAACTTAACAGTTGCTGTTCTGTGCCTGGTTTTTCAGTCTTTCCAACTGTTATTACATTCCCACATCTGTTGACTTTCACACGGTCAGAGAGCCTTTGAAAATGATACAGCTTAGCTGTAGCTTCTGTCAGACTGCATCAGAATAATCAGCTTGAAAAAGACAGGTACCGTGTGCTCAACTCTTCATGCATGTACATTCTCTCTGCTGCATACATGTTTCTTCAGAGGTTGTGATCCACTCTATTGTAAAATACTGCACTGGAGATCTGTGACACTTGTGACATATCCTTAAAACATGAGGATTTTAATTTTAGTATATGGTCATGATAGTTCTACTAAATCTAGACAAGTTACCAGATGTGATCTGATTGTGCCTGTGCACATTTGTTAATGAATGTCTTGTATGGGAATGTGAGGTGTTAAAATAAGTTTGCTTTTGTTTTGGATAGAGGGAAACCTGGCTTCCAGATAGGATCTGATAGCAAACACACAGCCAATATATGCTGAACTAATAAGTTTTGAAGCAAGTAACATGAGAATGGTCTGTTACCAAAAATTAGTGGAAAACTGTGATCAACATTTCCAGGATGACTTATCATAGAATATCCCAAGTTGGAAGGGACCCATAAGGATCATCAAATCCAACTCTTGGCACTGCACAGGTCTACCCAAAATTTTAGACCATGTGACTAAGTGTACAGTCCAAATGCTTCTTAAATTCAGACAGGCTTGGTGCAGTGACTACTTCCCTGGGGAGCCTGTTCCAGTGTGCAACCACCCTCTCGGTGAAGAACCTCTTCCTGATATCCAGCCTAAACTTCCCCTGCCTCAGCTTCACACCATTTCCTTGGGTCCTATCACTGGTCACTAAAGAGAATAGATTGGTGCCTGCCCCTCCACTCCCCCTCCCAAGGAAGCTGTAGACTGTGATGAGGTCTCCCCTCAGCCTACTCTTCTCCAGGCTGAACAGGCCCAGTGCCCTCAGCCACTCTTTTTACATCTTCCCCTCTAGGCCCTTCACCATCTTTGTCCCACTTCTCTGGACACCCTCCAACAGTTTTACATCCTTTTTGTACTACGGTGCCCAGAACTGCACACAGCACTCAAGGTGAGGCTGCACCAAAGTAGAGCAGGACAATCACTTCCCTTGACCGACTAGCGATGCCGTGCTTGATGCACCCCAGGACACGGTTGGCCCTCCTGGCTGCCAGGGCACGCTGCTGGCTCATATTCAACTTGCTGTCAACCAGAGTGCCCAGATCCCTCTCTGCGGGGCTGCTCTCCAGCATCTCGTCACCCAGTCTGTACAGATAGCAGGGGTTGCCCTGTCCCAGGTGCAGGACCCAGCACTTGCTGTTGTTAAACTTCATGTGGTTGGTGATCGCCCAGCTCTCCAATCTGTCCAGATCTCTCTGCAAGGCCTTTCCACCCTTAGACAAGTCTACAGCTTCTCCAAGTTTGGTGGTGTTGGCAAATTTGCTCAAAACACCTTCTTGTCCTACATCCAAATCATTTATAAAAACATTGAAGAGGACTGGCCCTGAATTGGAGCCTTGAGGGACCCCACTAGTTACCATCCGCCAGCCTGATGTTGTCCTATTTACCACAACCCTTTGAGCCCTACCTGTCAGCCAATTGCTCACCCATCAGATGATGTTTTTGTTTAGTTGTATCCTGGATGTTTTGTCCAGTAGGATCCTATTGAAACCATGTCAAAAGCTTTGCTGAAGTACAAAAGGATCACATCAGTTTCAGATTGTTTCCCCTTGATCGACTAGATCGGTGAACTTTTCGTAAAAGGAAATCAAATTTGCTAGGCAGGACCTACACCTCATAGATCTTTATTAACTTGCTTTTTGAAATGCACAGAAAACTGAAACTACGTTCTTATGTGAAAGTAGAGAATGTGATGTCCTTGTTATGGGTTTTTGCATATCAAAATGTCTATGGTATGTAAAAACTTCTGTAGTTGTACTCAGCTGTGCAAGACCATGATAGTAAGCTGATAACAAAAAGGAGACAAAAAAAAAAGTAATTAAAACTGGGGGGGAAAGAGACACATTTTTCCCTGCCTGTGTGCACACCTGTATGGACTTGGTGCAACTTTTAAAATTTGCCTATAATAAGCTTCAAGTGTTAGACCTTAAGCAGATAAAGATATTTATATATATTTTATATATATATAAAGATATTCATTTCATATAGATGCTACTTGTGATGAACTTGTGGAGTTCATCCTTTAACTCTTCAGCAGGTATAAATTTCTCCAGTGGAAGTTTTGCGTGGTTAGGGACTGTTTCTTGAGCCTTTTTATGTACTAATAAGAAAAACATACATATTGTTAGCTTGCTGTGCTCTTAAACAAATGGGTGAATCAAGTTCATAGAGCTTAGAAAGATAAATTGCACTTCCAAGGTTGCCAGCAGTTCTGCATAAACAGCTGGTGATTTAGTTGATCAATAGCAAAGAAAAGTATATCTGTGCTTGACTCCTGTAAGAGGAACAGGATACACTGTCATATCTGCTTTTTAAATCAAAGACTGTGACAGTTGATTTTTTTCTATATCAATTATGTCTTAACTGCATCATGTTATGAACTACATAGAATTAGCAAGTACACTAGATAAACATGGTACTGAGCATGAAGACTAACATCAGTTTATTTTGAAGCAGTGCTGATGACAACAAATAAGTACTTTGCCTGGCATGCTTTCATAAAGTGACTCTGAATATACAGACTGAGAACTCCAATCTCATTCCATCTTATGTAATTTCAGTTGTGATGTATTTTGCCTACATCTTGCTGATTTCTGTCTGCTTTTGTAAGCTGAGTTGATGTTTTACTTTGCTTTTACTTAGCAATCCATTTTCTTTCCACCTTTTTGATATATCTGGGCTGGGCTTTATGTTCTCATTCTTTTTCTGGAAGCTGTTTTAGTCTGTTCACTTAGAGTGGCTGATTTAAAACAATTGAAAGATTAGGATAGTGGGCAACAGAAATGAATTGAAGTAGTTCATCTTTGTCAGAATAATCCTGTCTCTCACAGCTGTCCCCTCTGCTTTAAAAGTAAATAAATAAATAGAAACTGGGCAGAAAGCTAAACTTCAGATACATAGAAAAAATGAGAAGAGGCAAAGCAAGTAAGTATCTTAATGGTGGAGAAGAGAGTACACTTTGGATGTAGGTAAGAACATGAAACACCCAATATTACATGGGGATCTGTAACAGATCATCAATTCACTCTGAACCGTTAGCATAGCAGATCCTGAAGCAAGAGAAAAATCTTAGGAATATATTTCTCAGGGGTAGATATTGAAACTTTTTTTAAAACTGAAGAAAATGAGAGAGAAGCATATCTTCTCCCAAGAAAAATAACTAAAAATATTTTTGGAAGAAGAAGGTGCACATGAGAAAAATCTGTATTGCAGCTCAAGTGTTTTCCTGCTAAATGAAAATTTAAAAAAATAAATAAATTAAGCTCAGCTTTTGAATTACTGAAATTGTAAGTAGTTTAATGCAAGTAAACTGCCTTTTGGGAAAACAGTGATGCTAATATTTGAAAGGAGGAAAGAGAATACAGAATATGATTAAGAGATTGACACGAGTGTTAGTAGCTACTAGGTAATGTATTTCAAAGAAGTATTGAGCTAGCTGTGATCAAAGTCACTTGTACATGCAAAATTTCCAGCTAAAAAGCTATAGGAGGATATGGGTCTGATGTAGCCTGGAAGTCTTAGAAGCTATTCGTTATCTGAAAATAGCAGAATAGCCACCATTGATCACACTTCAGCAAAAGCGGAGGGAATCAAGGTCATAACAAAGTACATTTGCTTGATCCGCCAAAATCCTGAGACTGGAAGAAATGATTGGGAACATAAAAGCAGAGGCTGTTGTTAACTTGCTACAGAAAGATGGAAGGCCTGCAAGCTTTTAAGAACAGGAAAACTCATCACCTTACTCACTTGGAAATTTTCAGGGGATTTAGATGAGGTACTTTCCTGGCCCTGAGCAGACATGGTGTTTCCCTGCTTTCCCCTCCTCAGAGCTCACTCTTACCATCTGCTCTGTGCTGAAGCTTCCAGTCTGTTATGTTGAAGCAGTCTCCAACTGGTATCCCAGTCTAGCAGAAGCACATAATTTGGGGTTTTTGGTAGGGAAAGGACACAGAGATGGTTCTGATGCATATGTAGAGTGAATAAGAACAGTGACTCCTCTGGTCTGTCTGACAACCACTCTGGGAGAGGAAAGCAAGCAAGTGATGGAGGTCAGGTGTTGGAGCAGACTTGTGGGGTCTTTATCCCTTGTCCACCTTATGTAGTGTTACAGTTGCAGACGTAATTGGATCACAGGTACTCTGAACTTCAGAAACAGGCATTCAGCTGACTTTTGTGTGTATAGAGATTTTTCCATGAAGATGTGCTGTGGGACACATTCAGCTGTGCCAGACACTGCCCCCAACCTGTCACTGCAATCAGCATCATGCAGGGGAAGGGCCCCCACCTGTGACAGAGGTGGACTTCCTGAGGGAGAGACAACTTTGAAATTTAAGGAATAAATTACAAGTAATTGAGAATGTTTGTTAAATGCAGCTGACTTAACATAGCACAATATAGCTGTTTTGAACATTAAAGACTTGAAACTTCTTTATTTTCCTTACAAAAATTCTTAACTCTCTACCTTTTCTATCATATGACGGACACTGTAAAGCCCTTTTTTGCAGAGGCTACCTATAATACATTGCTTAGTGGTTACGTCTTAGCTAAAAACCATCAATTATAATGCTTTCTTTTGCTACTGGTGCACAGTTTTACTATGCAGGACTGGGAAGTCTGCAACATATGGCATGGCTATATTGTCCTATAAAGAAGGAAATAACTGTGTATGACTTATTTGGATGGTGAAGTCAGAAAAGAGAGTCCCAAGAGTTACTCTTCTAAAACTAAAAGCCAAGGTGTTTGATGTGATGTCAAGGGCTGTTGAAATATGTAATTCATTCCATCTGCTGCCTTTGGTGCATGAGAACAACACATCAGTGCCAGCTGCATATGCCTAAAACAGAGCGAGGAGAAACCTTGGCAATCATTCTGTTTACTGTGATATGTGTAGAGTGCCAGTGAGCCACAATTTCTCTTTTATTTTTAGCCTGTGTGTCCTGGTTTTCCTGACAGGCCAATCTTAGAGGGATGCATGCTGCATGCACCCAAGCTTAGGAGGCTTTCCTTGTACTGCTGATGTTGGGGTTCTGAAAATTCACACCCATTCACCAACTTTCTCCTGCCATCTGTCCAGGAATTCAGCAGCTCTGGCTTTCTTATTCTGGGCTTAGCATTACAAATTTCATATTGCTTCTGTTGTTCTTCACCTGGTCCATCCAAGCTGATCAGCTACCAGTTATTCAGAAAGTGTAGTTAACAGTGAGTTTAGTGACCTAAACAAATATTTACAAAATAGTTTCTCTTTAAGAATAAACATCTTCTCATATGATGTTCTTAAGTAAAGTACAATGCTTACAAACATAGTTATCTTATCAACAGGCCCTGGGAGATAATTTTTCTATAAACCTCAGCCTTTGTAGTCAAGGATTAATAGTTTCTTTCAGTCTCTGTCCTTCAGGAGCTGTCCCCTCTTCTCCTTGCCTCTCCTCCAAGTGGAGGATAATATCCCTGGGATATTATATCGGGGGAAAAAAAAAAAAAGGAAATAATATATCCAGAAAATTATGAAATGATTCTTGTCATTAAGTAATTCCCCAGTTTTCGGGAGGCTTATCCTGGGTAGCTTTAGGTCTTTGTGAGGTGTTACAGTGGTCCAAGAAGAGTCAAATGGAAGTGGAACTTGTTTTTTCCCTTGAGTATTTTATTCATATAAGTAGTAATACTTAGATGAGCATTTTTAGGTATGAAACTTCCAAGATATTGTGTAATAGAAGGAAGGGAAAAAATTATCAATAAAGTCATCCTCTTTCAGCTAATTACTAAGGAAAGAGCAAACTAATCCCATAGTAAATCTACCTTCAACCTTTTCCTCTCTTCCTGTTATTCATGGAATGGTGGTGCATGGAAGCTATGTTGTCAGTAACATAGGAACACGGATTTGTACCTATAATGAAAGACCATGTTGATGAGAGGTCATAGAAAGAATTATGAAAAAAATGTACCACAGGACTATGCCAAAAAAAAAAAAAGTTCACAGGCAACAAGATGTTGGAGTGATAAAGCTGATGGGTCTTAAAAAAAAAAAAAAATCATTCAGCTGTGTACACACAAATCTATGGTTTTGCACTACAGAGGAAAAAATAGGAATTAAGACCCTAAGTAACTTCTGTGGCTCTGTCACTGTACGCCAGTATATGTGTGCATGTAGTCTCAAATCAGCATGCCATTTAAAGAATTCAAGCTAGCTGCATCCTCAAGTAACTTTCTGAACTGAAGCCAAAGTTAGCATGCTACATGAATCCAAATTGGGAGAGGGGCGTTTAATGGCACTTCATGGGCTATTGGGTGTTTTTATCCTGAAGCTTTGAAAGCTGTTTTGGACTTTTGCCTCTAATTTAAGCTGCATCATGCATCCTATGTTGCTCAGCAGTGATTGACAAATATTTCTGCACTATGTGTTGCCAGTGTAACAATAAAGCCGGAAGCACGTGTGTATGAAGTCTTAATCTTCCCCTATACCTCTTGTATATTAAACACAGTTTATACATATTTCTGCAACTATATATTCTAACACAGTGTTTGTATAAGTATAATGAGTTTCTGGTCCAAAAGCAGATTCCTTCTTGGAACAAATATTACTGTACATTTAACACTGTACAGCTGATATGCAGTGATTTCTGCCACTATGACTCTGCATGAAGTGTATTTGAAGAGAAGTGAAGATAGGTTTATCTATTGCCAGCTAGGTGGGAAGTTGAATCACAGCAGGTGAACTTTATTTACATAAGTTGGAACTTAACCAGAACACCAAGGTTAATATCCTCTCTTTTGCAAATATGTTAGAGGTTCATTAAAACCTGAATGATCAGCAGATCTGCTGAATGCCACTTCTTCTGCAGTGATTCAAAGGCATATTTTTTCAAACACTTTTGCAGTGAGAAGTTCTATGACATTCAAACATGACAGTTAAAGTTGTTGTCTGTAGTCAAAGGTTTGGGTTTTGTTTCTCAGAACATGTTATTGTCAAGCACAGATTTGTTTCCTCTTGCTTGTTTCTCAGTGATGTTTCACATACCTTGAGTACCAGTTGATTAGCAGCAATGTGAGACTACTGTTTATTAGGTCCTGTAGGCAGTTTAGACAGTGGAGAGCAGATATGATTGCACATAATTTCACTGCAGTCAATAAATGAGGTGACTAGTTACTAGTCCTGCAAGCGAGCTGCTCAGAACTTGAAATGTTTTAGCTTTAGGACTGCCGTAACTGTCTTGGATATTACTCTCTTCTTTATTTAGAGTGACTATCAATTAAATTCTTGATTTCACATGATGGATAAGAATAATATCTGGGTTTTTCAAGTAATTTGGAATATTTGTGCTTTGTACGTGCAGTTCTAATGAAGATTATACAGAACAGACACCATTGTTCCATGGTACCAATGTGTTGATGATAATTTTATTATCCATTCAAATATTGAACATATTTAGGCTAATGAAGCTATTCAAGTCTTAAAAATGAAGAATTTTAACAGGAGAAATTAGGCTTTTTCAGAAAAGATCTCAAAGCTTCCCTTAAGGAGGACTCTGAAATGGAGAATATTTCAAAGTTTCTTGTACTTTTTTTTGTTTTGTTTTGTTTGTTTTTGTTTTTTTACTGATCTTCAATTTGAGGTGTGATTTCTAGAAGAGTAACTTTTCATCTCCTGGAAGAGAGAAGCCTACAAAAAAGTGGATAAGGAAGTATCACTTAACATTATTTTTTATTTATCTTTAATGAACAATGAAATAATATTTTGTGTGGGTGTCCTCTGTTTGTAGTGTAGAACCAATTTTAATAGACTAGGAAACTATTACAAGTAAAAAGGTAAGGTGGTATAATAAGGAATAATACTGTTGGAGGCATAGGCACATTATATTCCTCTGTTCTCCCCACCTTCAAAAAGCTTGATTTTCCATAGGCAATATTTCTACAGAGTATAAGTAAAATAGATGAATATATCCTTTACTAATATACACATTTTAAACTAATTGATTCCAAAATATATGGGAAGATTTTGTAGGAGAAGGAAATCAGTTATATGCAGTGTTTTGAAGATATTACTGTAGCCAAATCACTTAGCAGCTTGAGTCCATTTATCTGGGAAAACGTCTTGTTTGTCTGACCAGATTAATGTGTTACTCTTGTATTTGAGAGATTTGTTTTCATTAGTTTTCATTGTAAGTTGTTGACATAGCTTATGGCAGACTAATTTCATACTGTAATAAAGGACTGGCTACAGTTGAAAAATAACTCCTTGCCCCTTTGGCTTTGCGATTTATATGCTTATTAGAAGGCATTTTATGCACTAGACCTTAAGATTTTGTAGACTCTGAAGGGAAAACTTGATCCATTATTTCCTGTAAGTGTTTAGGTTTGCTTGGGTATTTTGTCGAATGTTAATTCTTCCCCCAAAAGTAAGTATCTGTTTTCAGAATGGGTGAAGAAAGTCCTGTATTCAAAATAAATAAATAAATAAAAATCTACTTTTTTGAAAAGAGGTGTGTTTTCATTTTCTTCTGGAATAGGTTAATTAGTATCAAACTGCACAGAAATTATATTATATTTAAGGGATCATGAAGGATGCCTTTAATATTTATTTGTGGCCAACTTACAGAAAAATCAAGAATGCTAGTACTTAAAAGCATTGAATGAATATTTAGAATTCTGTGTGTGGGCAGAGCTTAATTTACCTGTGAAATTTGCTGTTGCTCTTAAAAACCAACCAAACAACAACAAAAAACACACAAGCCAAGAGCCACACACCTGATTGCTAAGGGTGCAAGGTGGAGATAACAAAATTGGCTTTAAAGGAGCAGTGGGAAACCTTAGTGGACTACTTGCCCTCTCCAGAAGGGAGAACTTATTTTCTGAAATCACAAGTGAAGATGGTAGGTATTGCTATATGGTTTTAATACTAAGTATGGCAAGTTTTGTGCTACAAGCACAAAGCTATCTGAGCACAGATGATGTAACACAAATCACCAGAAAAGTGACCTACCAATTTGGTGATCACAAGAGGTTATGCTCTCAAAGTTAAGTATAAGCAAAAGACATAAATAACACCTGTTCTGAGGTGTTTTTTCCTCCTCTGTGGGAACATATATTCCTTGAAAATAATGTCAGCTTTAGATTTTTTTTAGATTTTAGCTGTAGATTTTTCTATTCACTATTTGGTGCAATGCTTACCAAATTATTTTTAGATTTTAAAAATCTCCACAAAATGTCAACTTATTCCAATATTTATCTAGCCTTACTCTTACTAGAACTATTTTATTTCTGGAAATAGACTACAAACATGAGTCCCAGATATACTCTCTGAATCTATAAATTTCTCATTGTGAAGAAAATACATTTTTGTATAAAAATGATGGATTGGTGAAACATAATGGCTTGCTGCTGTTGTTATAGTTAAAATTTTATTTGGAATTACTGAATGTCATACTGTTTAAAGTTTGTACAGCTTCCATAGGGCTAGACAGATGAGAGAAGTGTACTTCTGCAACTGAAATGGGGCAGCTATAAAGAATGCTGGTGTTACATAGCTCTCATATTTACTTTTAGTCTCTTTGCTCTGAAATGGTGTGGAAACTGCAGAGTGCTTTCTCTTTGTTAGAATATTACACGGACATGACTTACATACACTTGAGCATCAACACTCTTTACAGTTAACTATTCACATATACAAGCAAAAAATAACTGAAGTGCAGATGCTATTTTGTTTTCCTCCTACAACGAAAACTCAAAAATAGGATTGAATATCATTATCATCTGCAATGACACATGTGATGGCACACTTGTTTTGAACAAGACATTGGAACGAGTGACTGAATTTGCAAGAGTGACAATTGTGACAATTGGTAATTTCAGAGACATTTCCTCCATTATTTTCACAGGTAACTTAGACTTTCTTTTATTAAGAAATTAGATAGTTACTCAACTGAACTATGGTCTCTGCCTCTTCAAAAGGAATAATTTGTTAATGGCCAAAGAGATTTCACTGCCAGAAAAAGGAGCAGGAAGCAACATTTCATGATGACTCCAATATTTCTGATTTTATACTCCAAATGCATATTGGTAAAAACTGAAACTATAACACCTCTTGAACAGTGAGAGGAAGGAATTTGTGTTATTCATATATCACATGATGGTTTAAGTAATTTTCTTCACAATCTGTGACTCCAACACAGCCTTGTACTGGTGATTATTGGAACCATCAGTAGGGAACTCTACACCTACTGCAGCCTTCTGTCAATGTCATTAATCTTATCAAACATTACCAATGAGCCTCAAATTGTTTCGATGTTGTTTCTAGACAAATGTTTGATCTGAAGAGGTCATAGAGTTAATGGACACTGAATGGATTATTGCCTTTCTGTAGTGTCTTAAGCTGGTGACAATTATTGTATGTTCCTGGAGTACTCTTATACCATTATTGATTTTTTTTAATTTTTTTTTTTCTTTCAAATGGTGAGAAGTGTTAAATTGACACATGTAGCATGTCAAAGAACAAACCAAGGTGTGTGCAGTGAAGAGGGAAGGTAACTCTCAATCATAAGTCTACAGATGTAAAACTTTGCTTCTGAACCTGAAAGCCACTATTCATTTTGGGTAATGTTTTTGTAGACCAATGGAGCAGAGACCGGATTTCACACCGTAATCTGACTTGAAAGCAACCTTTACACTAGAAGAGGTGAAAGGTGCGTTTGTATGAGCCATGCAATACAGTGTAGGAATGCAGTACCTCACAGTAACTTCCAAGATCTGTTACTGTATAGCTTGGAATGTGAATTTTTAAAACAAACTTCAGGTTTCAGGCATGTTTCACCCCCAAATGCAGTTATCTCTAAGCAGGAGGGTCAAGGTTTAAATCAAAACTCATACTTCAGTCAGGAAGGACTCAAATCGTCATGAAACAAAGTCTAAAGTCTTCAAGAATATAATTTAGTTATCTCAAAAATCTAGTTTTTGCCACTGTTGATAGCATGTGATGCACTTCTAATCATCCTTTCTTGTTTTTTTATCTCCTTTGTAAATGAAAGGAACAGCTCAGTTTGTTAGATCTATATGAGAGTAGGAGCACAAAAGTCAATCTTGCATCTCGTTTTGCTAGTAATTTTGGGGAATCAAAATGGTTAATTGCCTCAAGAAGTACTGAAGCAATGAAATGGATTTAGCTCTTCTATCTGATTCCTGTAAGACTGAATATCTATGGTAATAGTTTTAATTTAACATATAATGATATACTACTTAGACATTTTTTTCTCTGAATAGTTTGCATAGTTAAAGTAGCACTACTTACAAATTGTTTTGTACTCAAATCACAGAATTGTAAGAGTACTGATTCTCATACATGCGTGATATTTCTTGATATATATATAATATATATATCTTTTTTTTTTTTAAGTCAGAACTCAGACTGGAGGGAGCAACACTGTAGCTGGCTGCCCAAGGCAGCTGTAGTCTTGTCAGTTGGTATTAGGATGAAATGAAGTAATAAGAGAAGTAATATGGATTAATGATGTCTGTGGATTTATGGAAAATGCCCTGTCAAGTAAGCTGGCTTCACTTTCTGACAATTTAAATGTGGCAAATATTTCTAATTGTGAAAATGATCTGTTTTCATCTCATGCTGCATAACATTTCTGATTGTGGAGGAAGAATTTACTCCTTTATTTTATCCCTTATGTGCACCTGAGAAAGGATGAATGCTGGTTACAGCTCAAAACAACTGTTGTGAGATCTTATTTGAGGAAAGAATAATTGTGGAGATTTTTTGGTGCAAATTGGTACGATGTTCAGTATCACTCAATATCTAGCAATGATCTGAAAATAAAGTACAGGTGAGGGGGCTTATGTGGTTAACAAAAAGGTAAGTGAATGAACAGTTAAGAATAAATAAATTTGAAGAGTTAGGCAGGTTGTATGGTGCAGATTGTTCTGGCAAAATGGTTCCAATTCAAATAATTACTGTTAGTAAAACCCAGTGTGGGTTTAAAGATATAGTACCCCGCGGTGTTGAATAAAGATGCTTTAGTCACTTATGGGCTGGAGAGGTGTCTGGGCTTCATGTCTAACAATTATCTTTATTTGAATATAACAGTTCTCTGATTCTTGAATAGGCAATCAAATATGAGTACAAATATAGAGGCAGATTACTTTTGTGACATTGATGAAATCTAAAATGAAGTTAACTGGGGTTTTAGCATATGCACTTAAAAAGTAATGATTATTGTTAGGTGGGGAAAGCAGCTTCCTTCTGGAAGTTCTGGACAGAGTGAATATTCCTATAGAGAATGATATTAAAAAAAAAAAAAGTGAAATGTCTAGTTATCTAATACAATCATATGTGTGTATATTGAATTTATATAATATATTGAAAATTACATGTAGTTTGCCAGTGTGTCCTTACAAGGAAAGCAACAGGTGAAGTTTTGAAGGGGAGCATTTGTCAAGGGACAGTGGCAGGAAATTGAAACTGCAACAAATGATGATTGGACCTTTTTCATACATACAGAAGAATCTTTAGAACATACCATCAGAAATAATTAGTTTAGGGTTGGTTTTTTTTTTTTTTGGTTTTGTTGTCTTCATAAGAAGCTTTGGCACCCTGAGAAAGGTAATAAATATAATTAATTGAATCTAGTAAGGGAGAAGTCGCTGGTAAAAGTGACATCTGATTTGCAATATGCAACAAGATTACAGATTTCATTAACTAACAAATCATCTTACCTCAAATATCTTGAATTTCTGCAACTACTATCCTAGCTAAGATCCTATTAGCTCAACAAAAATAATAACAATAAAAAAATCATTTCACTTATAAATATCTCCACTACTTGCTTTTTCTTTTACCTTTAATATTAAATTGCTTAAAGTAGCACCATATTGTTTGCATTTGCATTTTGTGTCAGATACATAAGATGTGTGGAAACCAAAGAGAACTTTCATATGTGCGTACTGCATGCGTTCTTCTGCATGGCAGCTCCTTGACTAAGGAAGAAAAAGCATTTTTAAAGGCTTAAGAGAAGCAAAAACACAACTCTGTTGTGTTGAGCATTTGCTTTACATCTAGCAAGTAGTTTGATCTCTTCTCACATTACAAATTTGCCCTTTAGGTACTTTTGCAATTAAACTTAAAGATAATTACTACACTTCATGGTGCATCTTTAATGTATGTCCTCATAATATCACACTTGTAATTCTATGGACAAGCTATGCAAAGCAAGCTGTATGTGTCTTTGGAGGGTTGGGGAAAAATTAGGCATAATGAACAATGAAACTATCTGGGTTGGTGTCATGCTCATTTGGCTCTGTACTTTCCTCACTTCTGTTGAAGTGGAATATTTGGGAGTGGTTTCAGGGTAACTTGTGCATGTATATCAATTTGCTTCAGTGTATCATTCTTGCTGTTGTTTAGTACCTGGCTTTGTATTTCTTCTAGATTTCATTGTATAATCAGAGTCCTTCCCTTCTCTACAGGCTTTCACAAATAATTGAAGCAAACGTGATAGGGTTTTGGCAGACCATCTGTCATGTGTGGTATCACATCCCCAACAAAGACTGAGCGGTCTCATGATAAACAAGTAGACAGATTAAGGACTTAATGTTCCTAAACCTTGGAAAAAACAACTTTTTCCTTTCTTTCCATTCCAACCACATTGATTGGATAATATAATCACTTTCTAGCATTTCAGTGTTGATGACAATTATGTCAGAAGTTCTGAGTAAAGAAAATAGATAATGAAAAAAATCTCAAACTCACGATATTAGGCACTCATACTTAAGTCTTAGTAGCTTAGTGACTTAAGGTGAACAGTGTTTGAAGTGAAACAGGGAATTCTTCACAGTAAATAACTTCTGCAACTGTTTTTTGATTTTCAGAACTTTTTCAGTTATATGTAAAAGTAGGCATACTTTCCAAGTAGTCTCATAAAAATATTGAATGCAAATATATTGAATTAAAATATTGATGAAAATGATACTCCAGGGGATGTCATATATTTCAATTTGTCATTACAGTTAAATAAGGGTTTAAACTAATAGTGTCAATGAACACTATTGAATCTCTATATATTGTTAAAACCAGAATGAAATGTTTGCATTTGTAAAAGAAAATTTAATGTACTTTGCAACTGCTGTAAGCAGGCTTGAGTTTATTTTGAACATAAAGTTGGGTTTACATCATTTACATTAACTTCATCTATCACCTAGGAATTATTGCATTATATACAGGGCAGTTGACCCTAAACCTGATGGGATGATTGTTCACAGGAAGGATCTCTTATGTAGCATTTTATCACAACTTGTACCTGAACTGGCAATACAGCTTGAATCCACCTGTTCCCCTACTTACACTGAGAAACAGGCACAGAGCAGGTTGTGCAGCTGAGCTATGGGCTGCTTTATCCTGCAACAGAGCTACGAGATAAGTTTGAAATCTAAAGTCATCTTGGTATTCTTCATCCTGAGTTTGTTTGTACTTAAAGAAGAACTTCATCATGTTTCTCTAGAGATTGCAAAATGGTCTCTGTAAGTCACTCGGAGCTCAAGGGTGACAAATGGGAAAAGGCCCAGAGACTTTGATTAGGAGTCTCCCAATCCCCTAGTTCTGATCACTGCCTCTTTTGAAACATGCTTCATGTATCAAGGAAAAGGATACCTGAAACTGGAGGGCATTACTGAATGGGTTCTGTGTTACACAGAAAGTAGTTTGATATGGCCTAAAATACAAACTTATTAACCAGCTGCAGACTAGTGAAGCTCGGAAAGTTTTGTTAATTAAAGATAAAGGTCTACTGATATTGTCAATATCCTCCTTAAAAAGGATAGATCATACTCAGGAATGTTCCTGTAATTCAGATATTGGAAGAGAAAGCTTTCAAGTGCAACCTGCTGAGCATATTATTCACCGGCATTTTACATAAATGTTTGTGACTACAATAATTTTCCATCCTGATAAAGCTGGGTTCTGCCCTACTTGTATTATTCCCAATATGTGCTGTTTTCTGTTTACTTCCTGTGAATGTTTCTCGAAGGTATTTGGAACATGCCTATCATCAAGGCATATGTGTGACTTCATACTTGGAGGATGTTTGAAAGTCTGACTTCTTTTCCACAATAGGATTGCAACCATGCCATGCATTCCCTTTGGAAATAACGTCAGTGGCAGATAAGCTATTCTGTTAGTTTGAATATATTTAAAAAAAATGTATGAGCTTTTGTCTTACAACTTCAGGTTACTTTCACTTTTTTATAAACCTTTGGTACTTGATCATTTTATAGCATTTGATGCAACCCTCAATTGCATTTCTGCCACTTTGTATCTCCATCAGTGCAAAGCCATTCTTAAAGTGGTCAGTATAGCCACCCAAGTCAGAATGATTCACTTTAACTCTTTCTGAGAAACTGCAAATGTACAGCAAAATTTTATTAGGTTGAAGCTTCTCTTAGCATCTCTAAAATCTTCTTCTTAAAGCCTTTTATTGGCTCCTCTGAATACTGCTCTGATATTGTTTAATATATTGGCCTGGGACAAGAACAGTCCCAAATTAGGGGAAGTTTGAAGCAATGTCTTTTTACTGGTACTTGGTGTTGCCAAGTAACATACTAATTTAAATCATTTTACCAACATAGAAAATGGGTGCCATAAGATTTCCTGCATTTCTTTCAAATACATCTGTGGAACTGACGTTTTTCACCTTAAATGCATTTTCTTTTTTTTTTTTTTTTTTCTTTAAAGCAATGCTATCTCTAAGATTGTCCTAGACTTGACAATCTAATATCATCCCTGTGTTTCCTCAGGGAATGGGTCAAAGCAACAACTGCAGGAAAGTCTCTTTAGACTTGCTAGAAAAGTATTCAGCAGTCACCTTCATTTTCCAATTAATTTCTTCTATTGATTATACTGTTTCAGTATAACACCACAAAGCATACTATTTTGTGCTCTTTTTTCAGGATACTCCTTTCATAGAAGCTCCTTATTTCCTTTCAAGTTTAGTGAACTACAGTATCCCTAACCCTTCTGAATACTTCTCAAACTTACACCTGGTTATACTAGGAGAATTGCTCCCTTGTGTTCCATCATAATTCAAAGGACTTAAAAAAATAAAAAAATAAAAATACCAAACAGGGTCATGTACTTATATAGAATGCTTGTATTGGTTTTAGATTTTTACATGTATATCTCAACTTGTGAGAAGCCAAGTGCTTTTTCCCTTTTCCTCTTGGGCCTGACAAACTCTCCTGCTTTTTGTAGTACCTATGTTTCTGGCTACTTTTTACAGGAATGTGTCTATAATGAAATTCTGTATTTTCCTGTTATTTAGCATTATTTAGGATATGACTAAAGTTGTTTTTTATTGTATAAATTGTGCCCATCAGAATCTCCAGGAACATATACATAAATTAATACATAAAATTGACCTAGTTGGCAAATAAAGAACTTGCTAACCTTCTTTTTGCTTCTGCAGCCCAACCCCTCAGGCGAAAGCCTGAATAAATAGATAAGCCCTGCAGCATGCCCTGAAGGCTTGTAAGCATGGACTCTGCCAGACTGTTGGGGTTAGGGAATTTGTGAGAGTACCTTGCCATTGGGCAACAGAACATATGTGTTTAGGGCTGTTGGTGAGAGCAGATTAGCTGATGTCAACTTTAAGAATAGGACAGACGGATGTAAGGATTCAGAGATTTGTAACTCCAAGCAGCACCTTGAAAGATGGTGGTTTACATGTAGTGTGATGCTGCTGTAGGATTTTTGTTGTTTCAAAAGAGATGATTATAAGTACACAGTATTTTTCAAACTTTTTCCACCTAGAAGACCAATATAGTATTTCAAGAATAAGTAATCAAGCCCAAATACAGAGAAGTGATTTTCTAATTTGCAAAATTTATTTTTTTTAAATAATCTGCTTTATATTGTGTTTTTGATTCTGTTGGTATTAAAATTAAACAAAACAAAATCTTTATGCTTATTTCCCCAGGCTGGATAGTGTATAGTGCTAAAACAGCAGAAGCAAAAAGAGATCTTTATTTCTGTTACTTAATAATTAACATACAAGTTTGGTTTATTTTGACTTGATATCTTTTTTTTTGGGGGGGGGAGGAAGGGGGGGTGCAAAGAGTGCAACTCATAAAAAAATATATATAATTGTAATAGAAAAATACTTTCCCATGTATACCGTATGTTATCTATATTATAGATTTTTTTTTTTTTTATGCAAGCTGTAGATCTTTAACAGAAGGGAAGGAAAGAGTTTGACACTGAAGGCCCGTGCTCCACTGATTCTTTTAAGTAACTTTTTATTTGAGTAAGAAAAAGTATGGCAATATTATGGAACTAATGCTATTACTAATGTAAATGTACTCATCGCTCGTTAGTATAAACATGCTTTTAACAAAGTGAGGGGATAGCACTAATGTAAAGTGAAAATAAAGCAAGAAAAGTCATGAAAACTAATCCTTGATTGGGAATGTGACTTGCTGAACATGCCTGTAACATGGTAGAATGTCTCTTGTGCTTTTAAGGCTTATTGCAAAGGAAATCTTATAAACTTAACTTTATTAATTCTTTGCAGTTACTCTAGGGGGTTGTACAGTTTAGTATCCTTCAAATATGTATACATATACTAATTACAGTTAAATCTGCTGATGGAAAGTCGGGAAGAGAAGTGGTAACATTGGTGTGGGAAGTGAAACACTTTATGTATAAACTGACTTGAGACTTTTTTTGAAAAGAGCATTGTGTGGGCTACATTAAGGTATACGCTTGTGTCAAAAATCGTGATATTGAAAAGTTGTAGTGAATAAACTATTCTTGCAGGTGAACCTGAAAGTAAAGACCTAGTAACTAGCCTGGTGAGTCTACTAAGTACTGCAGTACTGTCTTTTAAACAACAGCATTCGTTATCCTTATTCATCTCATAGGGTCAGGATGGTGTCTTCTGTGGTAAGAGTTGCAATTCAAGTTCTCTCATAACGTGTTTTAAAATAAAAGCAGAGTATGAAGAGACTGTTACTTATTGTTACTTCACTTTGTATTTTCAGCAGTTTTATTTACTATGATTTTTTTTGTTTATTTTGATATTGTACCTGAAATCTTTGAAGTGCTTTGTATTCACCAGGCCAAAGTTGTAGGAATCTCATTGACACGACGTTTATAGGAATAAGTTCAATGTGGAGGTTTTAGTACCTTTTTTTTTAGCTATTTTTATGCATAATATCTTGAAGGAAATGAGACCTAATTTGATTTTTCAGGGCTATTTTGATAAAAGAATTGGCTAATTTTAAATGGAGTGATTTGGATGGTGTTTTATATAAGTATAAAAAGACCTTCAAAGATGTCTTGAAGCACTCATTGTGATGAAGTGTGTAGGATTTGGCTTAGCTTTTGAAAGAAAATAGTTCTTTTTTCCATGTTTATTACTGTTGGACAAAAGCTGTTAAGTAAGCCAAGTTTGCCTTTTGCATATAATTGATAGAATAGTGTTTTCGATTACCAGAATGAAAACATGGTAGAACTGTGACACCGGCTTGCACTAAGGGACTTTGAGAGACCACAGTTCCAACAAGGCATTCACAAAAGGCCACTTATTCTGAAGTCCTAGGATGAAAGCAAAGGTGAATATCAGGATAGAGAAAGCACAAAGCACATATCAGAGTTCAACTTTTTTATTTTTTTTAAAGATTAGGGGATCAGTAATCCATTGTTAGTAAAAAGAAAAGCTTTTAATGCTTCTGAACTGAGCAATAATCTTTTCTTAATCGGCATTAAATCTAATGTGAAGTGACATGTAGTGTCATAAAAGTAGTGGAGTATTATCTTGGTATTTACTTAGTATTTCTGAAGTTGAAAGACAGAAAGAAATTGATCCCATTACCCCATGAAGTAAATAATTTTATCTTTTGAGGTGACTTCTGCATAGGCCAATATCTAACTTTCTGAGAAATAATAGGCTTTGGTTGCCTTATTAATTTATTTATTTTTTTTCCACAAATGAGTCTAGAAGATTCATAAGATGTGGCTGAATCCTAATATCAGACTAAGGTCTCAGCTTGCACAGATGAGGAATAAGGAAACATTTTTTCCTGTGAATCCTGGAAGTTTGAAATTCTGGTGTGATCTATAGAATAGGCAATGAATTTGAAAATACAAGGAAGAGAGAAGTCTGACTCAAATTTATAATCTCCAGTTGTTTTAAGCTGTTGATGAATTTAGCACAGAAATCAAACTTGGACAAAAAAAACCCTAAACACACTATAGAATTACTTAATAAGCTAAGCAGAAGAATTATTAAGCATGTAGCAATATTTGATCTTACCCTTAAATATGTATACCAAATGGTTGACCTAGTTCCTGTAACACGGAAATTTTTTTTCAATGGAAAACTGTCCTAAGCTTTTGGGAAACTTCGGATCAGTACTTCCTCTGGCTAGAATTATTCTACAATGCTCCATTAAACACCTGCTATTAAAAATATATAACAAAATATTGGTCAGTTCATCTTTTCTGATGATTAGTGACATCTTTAGTTTTATTTTGCGTTTTTCTTATTGCTTTTCTTACATGCTAGGAAAAAGCATAGTTCCTATGTTCATACATCACATCCTTACACTGACTAACAGTTCTGTGTATGACACCATCACTTATAGCTTTTAAGGATAAGTTTAACACAGTAAAACAAGAAGATTAATGTTGTTTCTCAAAACTAGGCCAAATTTTTCTTCCAATGAAAAATATGAATGAAATAATTTTTCACTTATGAGAAATCTAATAATAAATTTCTTTATCTCTCCAGTGTTATTTTTTCTTTTCCTTTCGTACAGAATTTTCTTTAGTTTTATTTTAATTAAGCAACAGATGTTGCTTAACTTACAGTGTAAAGAAAAAAAAGTTTTCCAGCAATTTTTGAGAAGAATTTTCCTTTGAATACTGCTGATTTAGATGTTTGTTTTCATAAAAAATTTTAGATATTAAAAAAAAAAAAAAAATATTTCAGACTACCAAGATGTGAAATTCCATGCTGTTTTTCATGTGGTAGGTGTATAAAGAATGAGATTGTCTCCCACCATTCTCACTGAGACATACTTTATTTTCTATTATACCAGAATTTAATCATTTCTATTTATATTTCAGTGCATTGTAAATACACTGGTAAACATAAAACCATAAAAGTCTACTGAAGGAGTACCATATTCCAAAGTGTGAGAGAAAGCCAAGGGCTTAGGGTGCAGGAACAGGAGTTAAAGGAACTACCACTCATTTCCCCCCCATCCCCCCCCCCCCCCCCCCCCCCCAAAAAAAAAAAAAAGAGTACTGAAAAAAGTATTGTTTGATTTTTTCTTTTTTTTTTTTTTTTTACCTTTCTGTAGGTTGCTTTCTCTGATCATGGTTGTCCCCATCAACAGTCTAAATGTGTACAGCAGTGTGGAAGAGTTTTTACCCTAGTGGTAAAAAAAAAATTGTCACTGAGAAATGTTGTGGGGAAAAAAGTACATTTAGCTAGAATTCTAAAGACTAGATTTACCATAAATGATTTGCAAACCTCCTTACCTGAAGTAAATCAGTTAAAAGGAAAGCGATTTTGTCAACTTTATTTTTAACAGTTAGTACACTGTTTGAAAGCTGCAGGCTTTTTCTTCCAGCGCAATTAGAAAGAGCAGTGTCGAAAATTGAAGATAAACTACTGAAAACATTACTGTACATTTATGACTTTGCTCCTTTTCCTTTTACAACAATGCACTTTCTCATATTACATATTTCTAAAGTTCAGTTTAAGATGGGACATAATTTACTAAATCATATTTTTTCATTTAAATGTGACCCATTAATCATAATTATTAAAAATAAATAAATAAATTGGGATTTCAGCCATGAACACATTTAATGCATTGAGCTGGGGTACTTCTCTCCTGGATGCTAGAAGCTACTAGGTGGGGGGGGAAAAAAACAAATTCCTGGGATAAGGCTTACCTGTGAAAGTTTCCCAAACATTTAGGTCTGCCTATTAATACAATTATTATTAATTTTATTATTTTTTCTCTCTTAATACAAAATATCTGTGTATATTTTTTGAAAGTACAATACATGTATGTGTTTAATACATGTATGTATGTAAAAATATGTACCTCTTTGGAAATTCCAAATATGTTAATGTTTTGTGTGACTTTTTTTTGTAAAGAGTCTTGGTTGGCCTCTCTGAGTGACCTGTTATGAACACGTGTAGGAATAAGTTATATTAGTATAGGATTCAAAAGGCAACTCTGATTTGCACATCATAACTCAGTACAGTTTAATGATTTTATGGGTTAACTGTATGATTTTGTTTTCTGGAGGTTGAGTTTGTGTATCTAAAATAAGAGAAGTATGCTAGAAACCACCAAGTCATGCAAAGGACTCTAGTCTCCCATGGACTCCTGTCTCCTTTGTCTACTACTACCTTAGGAATCCATGAATCCACCATGAATCTATTTTGACTGTTTTCTCTCCTAAATATTTATTTTCTGGTACTGTCAGTTTTTATTGAAGCAAATGAAACTTATCTGAGATAATTCATTTGTTACTGTCTGTAAAATGTCTCAGTTTCTCTGCTGAAAGTGTCTACAGTGTGTTTCATTCAAATACAAACTGTGCATGCAAACATATATAGTTGTACTTATATTTTTACCCATAAATCAGCAGAGTTAGATGTAAAGCATTTGATAGCATTGAAGGATTTTTTTTATTTATATTTAGCTTCCATTTCAAACCATATGTTTTTAATGACCTTACAAGTTTGGAACGGGTTCCATAATCTGGTTTTTACCTTCCAAGTATGAAAGTTTTCTATTGTCCTCAAAAATGGATGGCAATAGTTAGTATCATGTTATGAAAAATGAGTAGTACATTTTGTTTCATATATTAATGCCTTTTGTACTTACCTGTCAAATAGAAGAATAATAATATGTAATAAAACTGAATATGTCTTCAGGTTCAGTTTCAAATATAACCCTTTCAGAACACATTTGGATTTGCTTTCATAAATAGCATTGAACATGAGTATATCCACCTCCAACACACCAATATTTTGAAATATATTCAATATTTATTCTAATATTCAGAACTCAATATTCAGCATTCAGTATTCCAAAACAAAATACTAGCATGGTTTTACCCTGTGACTATTTTGAAAGCTTATGTTGTTTATATTTTCTCATTATCCTACAGAGGATTGTTTTTAAAATAAAATATTTCCTTGAAAGTCTGCTGTCTGTTTTCAGATACTAGAGTGTTTTCTGCTTTGTATTCTTCAAATATGGATGCATAATACTTCAGTTACAGTAGTCCAGCAGTGCATTGAGCATGCCTATAGTTTTTCTGTAGGTTTCTTTGTGGAAGCTAGTTGTCATCTTCTGCAGGCCGCTCCTTACCTTCAAGGAATTTACTTGTGATGAAATAGGGAGGCTGAAGACTAGCATCGCTGTTACTGTCCACTATAGGTGATTTCTCTAAGTGTGAGATTATCAAGACCAGGTGGTGAGGAATATATTCTACTGGAACTTGAGGCAAATGATGCTCAATTTACTGAAGTTCAGGTCACTAACCCTGGTGAGACAGGACCAAAATTTAATAGCAGGAGATCAGAAAGGGAAAACACGTCAAAGTAACACCTCATATACAGGGTAATTCTGCATTAAAAGGATGAATGGGCTTCTAGCAAGTCTTTTGTCAGCTTTTGTTTCTGCCATCTCTTGTTCTTAAAATGAATTATTCCAGAAATTTCTAATAAATGCATCTTCTTCAATTATGCATCTCTTTCCCAGTGTGTTTGTATTGTACTACTGTATTTTGAATCTGTCAAGAGCTACTTAATATTACCTGATTCTATATAATCTGTCTATATAATGATAATGTATGTAAATGAAGGAATAGATGTAATTCATTTTGTACTTGTTGTTACTGATGCATTGTATCAATTTAATGTCAGGCTATACAGTAATGCATCTAATAGGCTTTTCCAAATTTTGTAGAATGCTTTTCAAATAAAACTCAAAATCAGATCTGCCAATCAAGGAGAAAATTCATTAATGCTGTGTTCCCCCTTACTGCTTCCTCTCCCACTTTTCCCCTCTTTCCTTCTGGGGGAACACGGGGGCCTCGGGAAACCCACCTGCACCCCCTCCCCTCAGGTATGTGGGAAGCATCTTTATGATTGTGGTGTTTCCAAATTTCAATGACATTAAACAGCCTGGAGGGCAAGAGAATAAACAAACAGTCTGACTGCATTGAGAATCGAGTGTGTCCATGAGAAAGTAATTTAGTTTATAGTGTGGAAGAAAAGTAACTGAACAATAATTATTTTACTATATTTTTTTTATAATAACATTATATGACTAACAGGACACAAGTAGAAGATGAGTGAGGGATTTTGTTTTAGTACTATGGATTGTCTTAACCTTGGTATAAATGTGAGAAGATTATCTCTTTATTAATAAGCCTGTTAGCAAAAGGTGAAGTATTCCTGGTGTTGCTTGATACAACATCCACTTTTTCTCTTAAGAAAACAACACTCCTTTTCCAAGCATCAAAATTAGAAGGACAAATCTACTTTTTTGGGTAATGATGCTGAAGTCTCTGACAAAGCAGCAGGAATACTGTAGATGTGTTTTCCTTTTTTGGTAATGGGCAGGCTACTGCTTGGCTTGGGAGAAAGGCATTTTAACAAGAGTCAAACATTGTAATAAATTACACTTTGTAAGTAGATAGAAAAAAACTTTCTGAGAATTAGCCAATGTGTGTTCTAATTTGTTTTGAAAGAGGTTTGATATCAAAATGCAAAACTGAATACTCAGAATTTTTGGTTTCTTATATTTGACTATTTCCTATTTTTCAGTGCCAAAGACAAGGAAGGTAAGAAATACTGAGTTTGTGTAACTTGAAATTTACTTTAGAAATTTCCAATTTCCTTACGGTAAGAAAGATTTATTTATTTTTTTTTTTTACTCTCAAAATAAAAAGCTAATCTCTAATTAGAATGATTTTATTCTTCACATGATAGAGCTGAATGTTACTGAATACCAAAGAAACTGGTAAACAGTGAAGTGGATTTATCATCTTCATGTTGAAGAACTAATATAGGCAAGAATCACAAAATCATTCAGGCTGTAAAGGACCTTGGACATCTCTAGCCCAACCTCCTGTCCAAAGTAGGTCAACTATAAACTTAGCTTCCAATCCTCAGGGCTTTATCCTGTTGGGATTTTGAAAACCTCCATGCATGGTGACTGTGCAGTCTCTCTGGGCTGCTGTTTGCTGTTCCTTAACCTTCTCCTTGTTTCTATATGCCATCATAATGGTGTGTCAGCTTGCTATGCAGATTGTGTTTATCTTCCTCATTCTCCTTCATGAATTGTGAAATGAAAGTTGCTTTTAGATTTATTTATTTTTTACACATATATCAGCAGTTGAACAGTTCATTTCTGAAACAACAAACTACCCTATAAAAAAAATATATATATATATATATATAAATATATATAAATATATATATAAAGTGATATGATACTTTTTTTGATACCTTTTATGATACTTTAAGGAACTACTGTGCACCTACTATGGAAGGGACAGATAGATCTATCCATTTTCTAGATGAAATTGTTGTGATATCACACATAAATATGGTTAGCTACTCATCTGACTGAAGTCCATCCACTGCGATCCTAGAAAACTTGTGTATACTTCAGGAGGAGACAAAACATCTGCTGCTTGTGAAGGTGTAGAGGATTCGCGTAGGAAAGTCCCAGATTCAGTTCCTTAAAAGTTTAGAGGTTAAAGAACAACATCGTATCGTTTTAGCATTTGAGATGAAACTCTGCATGAGTAGGTAATTTTAAATAAATTTTGCAGAGAGCGAAGGAGCTAGCTCACTTCTAGAGTAAAATTGATGAAGTGTGGTAACCAGAGTCTCTGTTGGATTAGATCATGGAAAAAAGTGTTAATACCTGCCATATGCCCCAATGAAGGCGGGGAATTTATTTCTTTATCTATTCAGACATTTATGCCCCCATGTAATTGTATGTTTCCTTCATGAGGTTTTACTAAATGCTAGATAAACTTGGGGAAGGAAAAAAGCAATGTAAATATCCAAGTGGGTAGATCTGTTTCAGGCAGGGAGGAATGATAGGGTCGTTAGGATGAAGTGGAAAGTGGCTGTGATATTTTAGGTTGTAGCCTCGTTGTCAAGTGAGATGTAAATAATCACGCTGCCTTAGGCTGTATAGCTCCACTGTTTTGTGTGAATACACAGCATTAACTATGAGGCTTCATGCAAAGCATCAGGTCCATCAGCTTTTGCTGCCATTCTGCAGTGCTCACAGATGCTGAGGGAAGTGCTCAAGCAGCTCTACTGACTGTAATCCCTTATTCATGTGTGTGTCCTGAATCTGCTTGGTCCCATCTGCTGTCTCTAATGACAAAATGCTCTTGCAGTTTGCTGTACCTGTTGTCCCAGTTTGCCTGCACTATGAAGCTATGACCAAGCTTAAGGCTTCTCTTATGCATCATTAATATCATTTATTTGTGCAGATCTTGTTTAGAGGCAGCAAATCTCTTGAAGTCCAAAGGAGGTAATGATGGAGTTTGTGTTTCAAGGTAGAACTGGGTGACTATGCACAATTAGCTCTGTGTGATAGTTGGCTTGTAAGACTCATTAATGGTGAGTTCAATTTTTAAGGACTTGTTTGCTACCCTGCTTTCCAAGAAAGAATCGTGAGAAAATATAGGTCTTCTGGTGGTTGTTTAATATTAATTGGACCTACCTTGGCCATCTGTTTTGAGAAAGAAGAGTTGGTTTTAACTGTGCAAGATTTTTGCTGTATGAAATCCAAGTTGATGGAATACTGAGTTGGAGAAGGAATACTACGTTTTCTCAAGCAGAAATACTTTCATGGCTATTCTATGTTTTAACAAACTCTTGCATGATTTTTTTCTTCTAACTGAACCAACATTTTTAGACTGTCTAGTTTTCTTTTCTCACTGTCAAGAGCCTCTATTTGCATGTGCCAGGTGACTAATTAGCATTTATTACAAGCAACTGTTCTGGATAACATAATTTTGGGAGTTACATGTTGATTTTTGATCTTTTAATTTTTGATTCCTATGTGACAATGTGTAAATAAGAGTAGGGAAAAAAATAAAAGCTTTACTATTAACAAATATTTAACAATCTATTTGTATAAAAATAATATATATATGCATATATATTTAACTAGTTTAAGGTCTAATTCTAATTAAATAAGAGTATTGGAAAAATGTCTATAAAATCAAATACAAACAGAGTAGAAGTCCTGTATCAGTTGTAACTTCTCCCTTGCTTTTCAAATGATACACCTCATTATAGCTACAATTAAATTTTAGTGCAAACTGTCACAGGTGAAAATGCATTGTCATAACTAGTAATTTATGATACCAGGCCCTTTCAGTTATTTTTTATAGCTACAGTATGCCTCATCTACTGTTTCTACCATCACTTGTGATGGATCTACACGTGCATTTAAATGACTTATAATACTCTTGATTATAAGACCCAATCACTTTGAGATTTTTTTGTTGTTATACATCATGAGCTTTGAAATAAATTGCCAATGCACTTACTGTTCTGAAGACATGAATATTTAGTAATTGTCAGCTTGTGATGATATAACATAAAAAGACAATCTCATGTTTGATAAAGTAAGAAAGAAAGCTAGATAGCTTTGGTTATGGGTTTTAAAGATTTGTATTGCTTAGTGGTATGTTTCAGGACAGAATGTTTTAATATAGTATATCAGGACAAATGCATTTCTACTTCATGAGCCTTCCAAATTCCATGAGTAAAATAAGAATCATCAAAACTCTAGTCAATGGAGAGTAATAGAGGCAACAGCTGTATCTGTACTGCAAAAGTAGGAGGTATGTCTCTCCCAGCACATCTCAAAGCAGAATGAAAAAGTGCTGCTTCTCCACTCCTTTACTTTGCTGTGCAAGTAAGCCTGGTCATGCTACCATCAGGTTCTCTCCTCTGGATACTTAGAAAGTAGGGACTGCAGAAACATGCCCTGATATAGATATAGGTTAGCTGTCTGTAAGAGTAGTTGTCTGTAAGAATATTCTCATATCTCATCTTGATGGGTCACACCTTGATAAAAGTAAGGGAAGATGGGGCAGCCAGCTGGCTCACCATGTAATTAGGAAATGTCTCAGAACAGAAAACGGCATTTAATCTTTATTACATACTGTACTTCTCAAGTGAAATGTGGTTTTATGTATTCCTGATCTCAATAGCTGCCTTGATCCAGAGCAGAGCAGTATTGAGGTGGTTTTATTCTGATCCAAAATCCACATATTTCTTCTTGTTTTATCAGAAACACTGGCAAATAGAAAGCAATAGTCAAAATTAACATGCTTATGTCTGCAGTAGACAATGAGAAATGAACAGGGAAAGGAGACATCTGTCCTTACACTAAACTTTTTTTTTTAATGCTTTTTGCATTCATGACACATATTGGTTATTGCCTGCATGAATGCAGAAGTGAAGTGAAAGTAAGATATATTCTCCCAAATATTTCTATCATAATGCTGAGATAAGGAAATATAATTGTATATGGGAAATAATATAAACTAAGTTTTGACTGTGTAAGTGGAAGCGATGTTTTTAATACCTATCCTTCCCTTCTCTACTCTTCTACCTGTACTTTTTGCTATATGTGTCACTTGCTCTACAAGCTCCTAGACAGTCCTCAGAATTCCCTTTACCTGTCTTGGAGATTTTTTTTCAAAGTAGCATGGAACTCAAGTTAGAGAGCTTGAACAACTGTGTAGCTTTTTACTTTATTTTTCTAGACAATATTTTGTCAGTAAGCAGGTGACTTCAATGACAGCTATGTTTTGTGGATATGCAATTGGGCCCAAAGGAATGTGCCACAGGAGATAAATTTTTGTCATCTGTGAAGATATGTTGAGGTAAAATTAGCAAGTGAAGAAAAATATGAAATTATATATTTAGCCCAAAGAATGAAATTGAAAACATATAGAGATGCATACATTTCTGCAAAACTCTGGGGGGAAGGAAAATTTATAACCAAAGCTTACAGCTGGTTTATAAAACCATCTGCTTAAATGAAAGTCTATGAAGGCTGACCTGTTTCAATTAAGATTTTTCAAAAATGGCTAGTGCCAGTTTATCTTTTCCCCTTCAAGCATCTATATTTTGACCTAATGGTTTAAAATGAAGCAAAGGCTGTTTGTTCTAAATAATGCAAAATAAAGTATCAGTCTTGAATTATACCAATACTAAAGTGGGAGGTGTTCCAGAGGTTTCTGTCATGGCAAACCCATTTGATGTAAAACTGGGGGAGAATAAGTTAAGTAGTCCAGGTTATTACTGCTGTTGTCTTTTTAATATGTAGGAGGGATGATATTAATGGGAATCTAAATTAGGAAGAAGGATATGAAATTGAATCTATGATACAAAAAAGACATTATCGTGAGTACTGAGGTGTGCTTGAGCTGACTACAAGATAACGTAATCTTGGACCATTAAAAAGACAGGCAAGCAGAATGGAAGCTTTACGTCATTGCAGTTTTAAAATTAATTTTAATTTTCATGCAATTACTTAATGTGCCTGGATAAAATGTTGAAGTCTAACCTATAACCCTGGCCCACCCAGACAATATGACACTTTTGGCTAACTTTTTGAATTGCTTTGTCTGTAAGAATGAAAAGAAAAGTTTCAACTGTCGGTAGGTAAATTAAAAACATTAGTCCCACAGCATGTGTATTAACATGCTGTATGCTGTGAGCTAATGTATTTAAGATCATAAAATTGCTACAGGGGATGAGGTAAGACAAAAAGGCATGGTACCCTCTGCATTATTGCATACAAAAGCTAAAAAAATCTTAGAACCAATATTTTAAGTGTAATTCCTCATGATACAATTAAAAGTATCAAGAGCTTGAAAATGCTTCTGTACAGGAAGCTCCTAGATGGGACTGGTAGCATAAGATACCTATAATACCATGTGGAATTAAGTGTTTTTTAAGTGGTATAACCATGAGAGCAGATGCACATGCGTTAAGCTATCAGTTTTACGTACAGCTGAAATTTATTTTCAGGCTTGTAGGAAATCTTGATGGAATGTGTGGCAAGTGGTCACCTTGCCAGAGGTAGGATGCATTTGCATTTTACTTACAATAACTTCATGTGAATTTTTCTTTCGCATGTGAAATGAAAGTTAGTTTCATGATCTTATAGGATACCAAGTTGACAGCTCTGAAAACAAAAGCCTTTTTTTTTTTACCAAGACTGCTTATTGCTTTCATTTCTAACCTGGAGAAGAACCCATTTGTGAGAAGCAGGTTCATTCTCCATAGCTTTTTTCTTCTGAGACTTGTTTGATTACAAATGCACCATGGATATGCCTTTCTGTCTTGCATATTGGGATAATTGGAGAGAGTTTAAACTCTAGTCTCATGGGTGCTTCCAAGTGCTTGTATTGTTCTAGGTTTGAATCACTGTTTTCAGACACAAAAGTTCAACTGTTGTTTGAGTTGTTCTGCATTAGCCTGATGGAGTTTATAGTAATTTAGGAGTAAGTGTAGCTCTGCTCATAGCTCAAGAAATCATACCAGTAAATACATCAAATAGCCAGGAAAAAGGGACACTAGTGACTTTCACACAGAAAGAGAAGGGTTTGATGATAAGATGTCTAGATATTTTGCTTACTCCAGTGTGTTTGGAAACAAGGACTTATAGGAATGCATATTATGAGAATAAGCCAAGATCAAATATTTTGAATTACTGGCATGGAAAGATTAAAAGGCTATCAATGGAGTGAGCTTTTAATTGAATTTGGGCTGATTGTAAATTTTTCTGAAGGAGTTCCTAGCAGTCCAACAGTAGGAGCTACTACAGGTACACCCTGGGTGCAATAATTAGCTCTAAAAATGCTATCTTATATCGGTAAGGAGATCGTAAAATAGTTGCCAGAAGAGCTGTGTCATGATTTTGACCCTTCTCTTTGACACCTAAAAAGACTATGGTTTTTTTTCAAGCAGGTGGCTCTGGCCTCTGTGTCTCCTACTTAATCTCTTAGAACATTTTACATTTATTTCAGTACTAATAGTTGACCTCATCTGCATGCAGTACTGGAAAATAAAACAGAGGTGGTGGAACTGAAACTTTGCATGTTTTTGGGATGAAGTACTTGAGAAAATTGTCTCTGCCAAAATTTTCCTTGCAGCTAAAGTACTAATCTTTTTCAGAATGTGCTCTGTGGATTTGTGTGAGAGCAACTAATAAAATCTATAACCTATTCATGTTGATAACATGGAGCGGTATGTTTGTTCTCATCTTCTTATTAACTTGGGTGTTCAACCTTATAGCAATTAATAGCAAAGAAATAAGAGGTTTTGAACTACTAATACGCTTGTAGCCCAGTGTTTTCTTTAAGCCAATATACTGCCCTCTAGGGGAAAAAGCGCATTAAATAATAGTGCAAGTCTCAAGCAAAGAAAATACGATTCATTTGAGGGGGGTTAAAAAAAAAAAAAAGACTGTTTCTCAAACTACAGCTGCCAAAATTTAATTTGAATAAGTAAAGATGCTATGAATGTACTCAGATTTTACAATTTTTACAATTTACAATATCTTTACAATTACAAATATAAAGTACTATTGAGATAAAGCACAGGAAGTTGGGACTGAGTACAGGAACACTGATGTAAAGTAGAAAAAATTTCTTGCTGTATTTTTTTCAGAGAAATTATATTCATGGTCTTTGAACAGAAACATTACAAATATTAGGCAAACTTTCTAATGGTAAAACATGGCATTCTTTCATTTTAATTAATGTTTTAATGCTTGGGACACTGCTTTAAAACTTCATTCCAATGTCCATTTACTCGCTTTCCAATGCAAATTGTCAGGAACTTTTAAAGTTTCACTTCAGATTCCATAATTCTATTCACTTCTTAACAAACCTGCCCTTAATTTTGTGGCTTTCCTTTTTCCCTGACAGTCAGTCCCCAAAACATCAGGTGTATAGCCCTGTAGCACAGATATGAAGGCAAGATTCTTGTTATTCCTCACATCTTGCTCATCTATGAAAACAAGGTGCATGTGCTTCCTTTGCACAGGATTATAATGCTGTGTTTCACTGGGTGAACAAAGCCCTCTAATGACCAGCCATTGTGTTGTACTTCCATTTAATAATGGAAAGAAGCGATTCCAATCCTACAACACAGAACCTATTAATATAAGGAAGTGCAATACTTTTCTTTGGAAAACAAACATAATCATTTTATTCCCTCCCACCTACTTCTGTCACAGATTTTTCTACTGTATTAATTAATATATTTTGTAAAACATTGTCTAACACTGAAAATCCAGAAGTCTGAAGGTACATTTAAACTTTTTGCAGGTGTTAATGACAAATATTCTCTCCCATTTTGGAATGTTTGTAGTCTCTCTAATTAGATCACATTTTTCCCTGAGTTTTTAATTTCCTCTGAGGCTTCTGTTCTATGTACTTGAATATATTCTGCAGACCAATAAAATATCTATCACTGAGGGTTTGTAGAACTGCTGTTCTCAGAATGACTAGTCTAAATGGTACTCCTTGTCATCTTCTCTTAGCCTGAATGATGTCTAGTACTACTTCTATATTATTTATTATCAAATAGATAAATAACAAGTGTATATATAGCTAACACATTAATAAAACCTCCATCTCCTAAAGACATGCAACTAATCCTGCAGCACAGTTTCATTTTTTTATAGTGACCTCTGGCAGGTCTCTTCTCCTTTTTAGTTTATATTTCTCACTTTCTTTGAATGAAAGTATTTAATTTCAGAACATATAAAAGTTAAATTGCTGTGATGTTCACGGCCAGTGTCTTTCCAGTCCACGCAATTGAAGTTGCTTGGGCAACTTAAATTTGCTGCACTGCAGTACATGGCCACGTACCAATTGTACCTGTAAAGCTGGCTTCCAGGTCCAAATAATTACCTTGGCAGCTTCCTTGTGGATGTATGGATAAGATAGGTGGGCCTATACTTCTATGTGCATTTAGTGTTACTGGAAGGAAGCTATTGCCTATTTTAAATGGTTTGGGTAGCAAGACCACAAGGCCTACACTGGAGCACACCTGCACTGCACAGTGCGAGACAAAGAATCTCTCATAGATAAAAGTTAAACATCAACAAGCAGCCTTTAAGTATTGCTTAAATATTAAGATCAGTCTTGCTTTATCCATCTCTTCTCCTTTCAGATGTAGACTGATTTATTCCTGGGTTTTGACTAGCAATTTAGAATTCATGCGGTTAATGCATAGCAGTTCCTATATTTTAATACTGCTTGATGTGCTAAACAAAGTCTATCCCTTAAGACCCTCCTCATCTTTGCTGGATGTTACATGCAGTTCAGTACTACTTTTGTTCTAAGAGGCCCACAGAAATGCTGAGGCACCTCCATGCAGCTTGTTATGAGGTTCTGCACCTGCAGAAAAAATGTGCCATGTTTTTTTTCCTTTTCCTTTTCTAAGGAAATTTTTTATTTCTCCTGTCTGAAAGCTCATCCCTGAAAGTGAATCTGTATGAGTCTATAAAAAAGCACTAAAAATTAAGTTCCATGTTTATGAAAAGAATAAGAATAAGTTGCACAGATCAAAAGCTGTGTTCTTCATGACAAATTTCTTGACAAGCAGTAGGGACCATGTCCTTTTAGCAGAGGCTCCTAGTACATCTTGCACAGAAATTCAGGCAGCGTGTTGTTTCTTTGTTTAAGGTGTGGATTACTTCAAAGTACTTTCAAGTAGAGTTTATGGGATAATTCAGTCCAACTTGCTTTGTCAGTAGCCATTAAAGTTAAAAGATTTTTAGAGCTCATTTTAAACTTCATATGAAGGCTGTTTACCTCTTTTAGATTAGAAGGTTGATTTGTTACAGTCTCTTCTAGCAATTATTTTATTGTTCATTTAGTTGGACTTTAAGTATGCAGTAGGGAGACTGTTTTTCTTTGCTTCTAAAGAATTACTACACAACAACCACAGAGGATTTGTAAACTGTATTGTAGGATCACAGTGATAACTATCATTTCTTTTTAAAAATAAATATGGACTTTTATTTACTTGAAACAGGCAAAAAAAAAAAAAAAAAAAAAAAGATAGTTGTCAATACACCTGAGACAGAAACAGATATACCTGAGACAGAAACAGCAGCCATGGAATTACCTAAATTACCTAACTTTCTAAAAGCTCCTTAATATGTTGCAACTTAATTTTTCTCACTAGGGAGAAGCAAAACTTAACATAGTTTCAAAACTGAATATAGCTCAAAGTCCATGAGTTCAAAGTACTCTAGCTGCTAGCTTGTTACTAGAGGAATCTTCTCCCTGTGTGATTACTGGCACTGAAATATTTTGTGCTTGGGTAACACCCAGCATGAAGCAGCAAATCTGACAATGAACTTTTCGTCAAGGAATTTGAATTAATTTGTAAAACATCTCCAAAGTCAGTTTGAGACCATATCTTGCCTCTTTATAATGATTTCACATGTCCAGCAGTGTCACTAAAGTCATATTATACTCCATCCCTGGACAGACTTAATGTTAAATGGGCAAGAAAATAATTGCAATGGGTTACAGCATTCTAAGTTTTTAGTTGGTATTATGTGAGAAATGAAGTAACTAAAACTTCTCTAACAAAAAATAGCCTTCTGAGCCAACTTTTAATGTAGTTTCAAAAACATATATTTCTTAAAGGAATGGGAGTAGGTTATCCTTATATAAATCTTCTGTGACTATAATTTTTTCTCTCTCTCAAAAAAAAAATATCTGATTTCTTGCCAATTTGTGATTAAATTAAATATTAAAATTAATTTCAGCTAAGACGACCAAATTCTAGATATTTTGCTTGGCATGCCACTCCATACTTGTGCTAAGCATATAGGTCATCTTTCACCAAAGGAAGAAAGATTATTTTTGGCTTCACACACAGTGATAGCCTAATTTAACATGTGGACAGCCAACCAGACTGCTTCAGCTGAAAGGCTAAGAAATACAATTATCTGTAAATGGTATGGGAGGTGATGAGTTCACAGGTGATTTAACCAGAACTGATAGTGATTTAGTGATCAGAAAGGAGAGGTGACTCAAGTGTTTTTAAAACAATTACAACAAAACAGACAACCTTAAAACAAACAAACAAACAAACAAACAAAAACAAAAAAAACGTTTTTTGTATAGAAATGAAAAACAAACAAGAATGAGAGACCCAGTGTAGTTATGTATAGGAAAAGATGAAGAAGAAGAAAAAAAAAAAAAAAGAACAGGTGCAAATGGAGTACCTTAGATTTCCATATGAATGTGACTTCACAATCTTGAAAAAATAAGAGCTGCATTTAGGATTAAGTCTAGAAGAAGATTGTTTGATTGTTCTTTGCCAGACAAGATTGTGAGTTATTTGAGATATGTGTGAGAAGTGTTGTTCAGTATTCATAAATGCGAGGTCAAGCAGTGGAGGGGAGAACTCCTGCATCATATGGCTTAGATGATCTATAGTTAGGTAGCCTACCTGGGCATCTTGTTAGACAGCTCAGCAGAAACCACTGCTCAGGGCACAATTATGATTTGCAAGTCTAGAAATCACAATATATTGACAATTAATTTACATAAGACAATTAATTTGTCTTATGTAACCACATCTGGAACAGTAGCCAGTACCAATTGCTATATATGTACATAAAAATACAAATATAAAAGAATTAGAGGTAATCTGTAGGATAAGAATGGGAACCATCTCTCATAAGATGTTTAATGTGTTATATGGAAATTAAAATAAAAATTAAATATGGAAATAAGATGAATAGTGTAAAGAAGATAAATCAGGTGGTGTTCATGTCTTTTTGCAAGAAAAAAGGGGATAGCCTTTTAAATGTGATAAATGCAAAACCATAAGTTTTTCATATTGGAAAAAAGAACACTTATTGAGGCCATGAAAATGCTCTGTTTGGTCAGTGTTCATCATCTCACCCATCTTGTATGGTAATAAAATGCTGTCTGGGGAGAGCATCATCACCCAACTTGTTTTAGTTTCATGTATCCTCATAACTTTCACATCCAGAGGTATTTGGGGTGTTAGAGGATGCTATAGAGGTTTTCAGTATGTCTTAATGGATCTGTGATCACTGAATAATTTAAATTTATTTTGTAATATGATATGAGTTTACTTTTTAAATTGCCTCTCAATTTCTGTCAGGACACCACCAGCTGTGCAATACGGGCTTTCTTTACTTACCCCAACTAATCTTCTATTTCCTTAAATAATTGTCTTCTACTCTACGTATCGTGGGATCTGCTGAACAAAGTTCTGCCTCCACTGTTTTTTTTTGTGAGTTCAGAAACCTTGAAGAGCTCCCCCTCAGCCTTTCAGTCCCCCTGTAAGGCAGTTGCTCCCTCCCCTGTGGCACGCTTTGCTGGCCCTTCTCTGTACCTTCTCCAGCACCATCCACTGCAACCTGGCAATACATCCTTCAAAACAATGGTGCTGCCTAAGGCTCTCACTGGCCTTGCAGCAATGTCCAGCCCTTGTTTTGTGACCTTTCCAGCTGCTGCTGTCCAACGAGGGGATGTTTTTGCCAAACTGTGAGTGGTGATTCTGAGCTCTGTCTTCAGCTGGAAGACAGGCCCTCATCAGGCCCAGCATTAGGTTATGGTGCATTAAGTGCACAACTACACATTTATCTCCACTGAAGGTCTTTGTCAGTTTTGCCTGTTGTCTCATCTTTTTTTTAAGTCTGCCTAAGACTGTATTAATATGTCTTAGACTGTATTTTTTTAGATGAGGCATTTGACTCCAGAAAGACTTAGTTTTCTCTCCTAGTTCCCTTTTCTGGGTTATTTCTCTATTTTTCTGCTTTTGAACTTTTTCCAAGATCTTCCTCCTTTTTTTTTTTTTTCATATTGTTTTGGTAATATCTAGGAAGTACAGGATTCGAAATATTTCCCCTCTCAACCCTTTATTAACTACAGTAAACCCTGAGCAGTATTCTTTAAAGAGCTGCTGCTGTTGTGCCTGTACATGAGGTACAGGCAGCTTAGTTGGGATTAGGCTCTTTTTTAGTCTATTCACTTCAGAGCTGTCTCCCTCGGGAAGCTTAGCCTCAGGCTTTTATGTCACTGATTCAGTACTACGTGATATAAGGGGAATTTTTGCCCCTACTGTTAATCCAGCTGTAATGATAGAGGAGCCTGTGCTGGTGTTTGCAGCAGTGCCTGGTCCCTTGGAGGTTCTGGAGTTCACTGGCTGCTGTTGTCTGCTTTGTACTTGAATCTTCCATACTTGTAAGCATTTGTCTATACAAAACCTCCAAAACTGGACCAACCGCATAGTCTGGGTGGCCCACAGTCTTCCTCCAGGTTATATAGTTCAATCAGTCACTTTCAGCATCTTTTGTCATCATTTTGTTCCTGTAATTGTCTGTTGGAGGAATGTTTTACCATAATAAATCATAGAATCATAAAATGGCCTGGGTTGGAAGGGACCTCAAAGATCATCTAGTTCCAACCCCCCTGCCGTAGGCAGGGACAAATAATAAAGTTCTTCTCATTCCCATTATTTGCGCACAAACCATTACCCAAATAATTGTTATTTAAAGTATCTGGAAGTTATCTAGACTTACTCTGTGGTGTCTTTATGTTGAAGCAGAAATAAAAGGAGATTTTTGTTAAAGGCGTAAAAGGTAACAGTCTTTTATAAATGGATTTTTCTTATCTTTTCCACATACTACTGAATTATTTTTAAATATCTGTTTGATTAAAAGTCAGTCTTTGAGTGTGATGGATGTTCATGCAATACTACTGAAAAAGCTGTTGCTATTTATATGACGAGGCTGTGTGCAATGGCCATACTGTTCTCAAGTGCACTTTCTTGGAAGTATGGAGCTGAACTTTCTGCCAGTTACATCAGTGCAATTTAGAAACAACTGGAAAAAATCACTGTACATACTTCAGTTTTGCACTGGTGTAAGTGAAATGAAAAATCTCTCCCTGGAAGGCTTTGACATTCAAAATGAGCACTCAGTGAATATTGAGCTCATAATTAAATTCCTTGCTTGTATCAGAGGTTTGGATTTCAGTGTGTTCAGGCGATCTATCACCTGCTGATGTCAGAAGTGTATCCAAACAGAAAAAGGTTTTCACAGACCATTGAGGCAATAGCCCGGTCCCAAGCCTCTTGACAGAAATGTGGACACGTTCTTTTCTCATACTGCACAGTGCTTGAAAAAGAAAGAAGTAATAGTTGGATATTTCAAAATAAAAATAAAAATCCTTGAAGCAGTTTCTTGGGATACCTAGGAATATTGAAGTTCTGATCCAGTCTGTACTGTTAAGCCTTACAAACCAGTAAAAGAAGTTTGTATATTGTTTCTCTTCCAAAATTTATAGGGAATTTTGAAAAATCTGAGCTTCTGCTCAAAGCTATTTTCAAAAGGACATTTTTAATTTTTTTATTTTTTTTGTGGGGGGGAGGGTAATCTCAATTCAAGTCAACACAGGTTATACTGGTCTCTGAGGAATATTTTCAAGTTAAACATTTAGTTTAAGCAGGTTTTGACAGTTCTGTTGTATTGTACAGACACAATCAAACTGAAAAGCAAACTATACTAGGATTGCACACTGAATCCTGTTTTTTCTTTGCATATACATTCAATTGTGGTACTCCATGGGGATGTCTGTCTGTGGTCCTTGTTTTTCCTTGATAGCTTTTATACATTTCTGAATTCCTTCAATTCCATTTATTTTTCCTTATCACACTCTACAGGTCCCTTAAAGAAGGCTGTAGCGAGGTGGGGGTTGGTCTATTCTCCCATTTGCCTGGTGACAGGATGAGGAGTAATGGGCTAAGGTTGCACCTGGGGAGGCTTAGGTTGGATATTAGGAAAAACTTCTTTACCAAAAGGGTTGTTAGGCATTGGAATGGGCTGCCCAGGGAAGTGGTGGAGTCACCATCCCTGGAGGTCTTTAAAAGATGTTTAGATGCAGAGCTTAGGGATATAGTTTAGTGGAGGACTGTTAGTGTTAGATCAGAGGTTGGACTAGATGATCTTGTTGGAGGTCTCTTCCAACTTACATGATTCCGCGATTCATGGCAAATACAGGAAAGAAAGGCACATCATCTTTTTGAAACTAGTCCTTCACCTTCCTAAAAGCTCACAGAACTATTGATCATGGCATTTGAACACAGAATTATGAAGCAATTATCTCAGTAATAGCCTCATTGAAAATCATGGGGTTTTCTTTTTATAAATGGTACTTTCAGTGTTTATGTAGCTGAGAGTGAAGTAAGAACTATAGAATTCATAGAGGTATTAGGTCAAGGATGGTCTTTCTTTTTTACCTTTTCCCACCCACAATGAGTTCCATAAATCTCAGAGAACCTTAAAGATTTTGAGGCCAAATTGCTTTGTTTGGAGCAAGGCCTTTGAAATCACTTGTACTGATTAAGTGAGAGTTATTTGCATCAATCTGCTCCTGCATATTTGAGTTATAACTATTTCTCTTGTTCTTTAATCTATGAAAATGTGATATAGTGCACAAAAAAAAAGTATGTTTGATTAAAGTAACAGGTTTGGGTTTGAGACCATAAAACAAAATACAGATTTTCAACTTGCAACTTGCTTTTTCACAGTTGCTCATATTCATATTCACTATTTAGATATGTTCTGCATGATTGATTTCTTATCTGCTGTGACTTAGAGAATGGTTGCTTGCTTCTGTGTATGCAGAACTGAGGCTGGTGCTTCATGTGAATGTGCTCAGACTGAGGAATATGAACCCCAAGCTGACTGATGTTCCATCCCTTTGCTGAACACAATACAAATCTGTGTTAAAAACTTTGACTTTTTTTTTCCTAAATATTGAAAAGAAATTTTCATTTTGGACTGAGTCCTTAATGACAACAGGAAGAAGACAAGTCTGTCCACCGAGGACCAGGCTTGCTTGCAAGTTTAAAAAAGATGGAGTTTTTTCGTAAAACACTGTCAATAGAAACGTGATTTTTAGAACAATAATTCTTGGGCTAGCTACCTTATTTTTCCCTATCAAGATTAATATTTAGACTCATTATTTTAATCAATACTTCTTAGTAATGGAAAATAGGTTGTCATGGTAGTTACTCAGCAAATAATGCATCCTTGCTATAGGTAGTCACTGAGCTATTCCTGTGACTGCCACTCGAATAGTAAATCTGATGGTGCCATTAACAAGACAACACAGAGTATGAGAATGAAACGATTCCTCCTTCCAATGGTATGCTCTGTGCATTCAGTGTTAAATGCCAAAGTTAAAATTGTCACTGTGTTTTAATACCATCTAACCAGAAGATAGCATGCGAAAACCTTTCTCCTCAGGTGTGCTGCTTTAAGTGATATAAGGGTACTAGGTGACAGAATTTTACTTGTTATACTCTGAGTACAAAGAGCATAGAAAACAGTACGTAAAATGCAATTTGGTATTTATAATGTATTAAAAAAAAATTGGCATCAATTTAATATATATATATATGTGTGTGTTGTTTTTTTTTTTTTTATTTTTTATTTTAAAAGTATTGGTTGAACTGGATATGCCCAAGACTTCCTCACTTTTTCACTGAATTTTCTCTCACTTGTTTACCATGAATTTTAGTTCTTCCTTGTGTTCCTCAAAGGAAAAGGTATATGGGTAACCTCGGTGCACAGTAATAACTTTTTTTTTTTTTTTGCATTTGAAGTGACTATGGGTAATTCATTCCATTTGGTTATATCCTGAAACATAAATGCCTTTTTAAGGTCTGTAGAAAGCAATTATAAAGCTGGTAACTTTGAACTATTGAACTGCATGCCCCAGTGCTGTTGGCAATGCTAAAAATGGGAATATTAGATTAAAATTTTTCAAGCAGAAAGTTCTAATAACTCAAGTAATAATATTCATTAACTTCTATTTACACCATTTTAATCGGAATCCACATTGTATGTTTGTTTTATTTTTATTTTTTCAGAAAACCATTAAAGCCTTAGCCAAATGCATATTTCACAGTATATGCTAATTCAGATTTGGTATAAATTATGGTTGAGTTATCAAAGGTGGCACACTACTGCACAGTTTGAGGGTTTTCATTTGAACGGGGGGAGCATTAAGTGGTGGCTTATTCCTATAGTGAGTTAACAATTACAATGCTGTGCTCTGTAACAGCACAAAAACTGACCCAGCTCTATTAGTGCTGAGTTGAGCTTGTAAAAATGATGGTGTGATGAGGCATCTGAGCCTTTCTTGGGCTGCTTGAGGTTGTGTATGAGGAGACGACTTGCCTTGCAATGAGACTTGGAGATATTTTCCCTAGTTGGATGGTCAAATGCTGACCGTGATGCTCTGAAAGCAACATGAAGAAAAAGTGGTGTGTTTGTGTTGAGAGAGAGAACTGATAGGAGAAGCTATTCAAAATGACAGTTTGAGATTTATTTCATTAAGTTCTGCTAAACTCTGCTAAATCTTTCCAGTTGTTTGGTTCTGTGACCGATCTCCTTCCCATTCAATGCAAAATGCTCAAATCTGTCCTGGAATGAGTTAAAGCCTTTTTGACTGCCAAGGCTTTGGGCATGGTGCCTGGCAGGAAATTCTCTCTGCTCAGGAATTGATAACAGTGCAGGATTTGCAAAAGAGAAGACAAAAGACTTAAATGTTGCTTTCTTGGCGTCCTTTAAGAGAAAACAGCAGGAAAGAAGAGCATTGCTGCAGATGTGAACAGAGATGAGAGTATCCAGGTTAAGCCTGCAGCTTCTTTATTAATGTAGGAGTGCAGAAGCTGATATGTATATATTGCATAGCTGCATGAAAAGAGTAAGTATCATGGTACTGAGATGTGATCTTATTAATTTTCCTTTCTTAATAGGTTTGTTAGGATATGACTCAATGTTTTTGCTTGGCTGCTCAACACTAGTATTGTCACAGCTTAGGTTGTTCACAGTAATGGAGATTCATGAGGGATAAAAGAAATGAAGCTCCTTTTCATTGTCATTATAATTATTAAAAAAGCTTTTCAAAGTCCTGTCTTGCTATCAGTGCCACAGATCAGCACACCCCTAAAAAGTGATTGAAGAGCAGTGTCCTGCAGAATACATTCATCCCCTGTGGTGCATCATCAAAGTATTACTCTATTAATTGCTAATGAAAACAAAACAAACAAAAAACCTTTGGAATTGGCATTAGTAAGGCTTCTGGTCAATAACGGTGTTATAATATATTGTGTTGTTACAACACCATTATACCCCCACCCCACCCCTTTTGACTTAGTTTTTCCCATGGCTTTAGCAAATATAGCTGCTGTGATCACAGCTACAGTCATTTCACTTGGTAGCTGCACTTGTTCTGGTTGGGGCAGACTTGTAGATTTCTTGCATGTGAGGAGCATCTTGAAGGATTCCTTCAGACTGTAGATGATATAGCTGTCTTGTTTTTATGCATCACAGTCTGTGCTTTGATCATCATGCACAACTGTGTTGATAGGAGTAATTCTGATTTTGGCAGTGCCATTAAAAAAAAATATCCACAGCCTGACTTGATTTTTCTGCTGCACACTTGATCACCTGACTTCCAGATTAAGATGCTCCTTTTATTGTGAAATGTTTCAGAATTGTACGACTTCTTGTAATAATTTTTATTCACTGGTTGGGTATTGTGATAAAAGCTTCCTTCCATTTCAAGTATGAAACACTATTTTTGCATGATGTCTACAGTTTCTGAGCCACTGCAGTATGTGTGGCTTTTCTACATCTCACTCCAGTTCTACTATCCTACAGTGTGTTATGTTTGTGTGTATGATAGCACTCACTGGCCACTAGTCTAATTAACATCTGCCCATCAATGTCCAGTGAATACTTTGTTCTTTGATGCCCTGAGTATTCTGTTCAATTTTAATTTTAAGTGATTGTTTGCTTTCAGTTCAGCTCCATTAAGACTGCATCCTTCACTATGTTATTTCCATCTGTGAAAGCAGTCTTTTACTGTCAAATATAGCCAGGTCACTCACCCATTAATTGTCTCAGAAGGTCCCTAATATAAATGAACTTTCCTTACAATGAGGTACTTTGTTTTAGGAAACAATAGGTTTCAAACAGCTCTGTAGCTGTGATTTTTTTTATTTTTTTATTTTTTTACTCAGTGCATCCTGGAAAATAAGTAGCTGTCTGGATGCAGCCTGAGTACTTGCATCCACAGTGCCAGTTATCAAGTTCCTTAATTCAAACTTGATTCACAGCAGATTTCTTGAGTTATTACTGAAGCCATCAATGCATTGTCTTTTGTCCACTTGCTTTTATTCTTTAACAGCATGTATTATAAACCAGACTACTAGTAGTAATATAAATGCAGAAGAAGAGAAATCCTAGTGCTTGTTTCAAGCCCCTGGATACTTTAAGTAGCTTTGCTAAGAAGGAGCAATCATTTATTTTTATGCCAGTCTTCTGGAGACAACACAGTTCAGTGTGCATAGCTACGATACAATAGTCACAAATAATAAAGGTAAGAAGACTGTTGCGGCTTGTAATAAGGGCAGCCTGGATCAAGCCTTATTTTTTTTTTTTTTTGCAATTGTAAATTGAAAGATTGTAATGTGACTTCAAAAGTGATGTCTATGACTTCTTATGGAAGATGTATGAGAAATGGACATGAGAGAAACAATAGGAGAGAGCCTGTAGAAGGCAAAAATTATAGGGAGTGTACTCAGTGAAAAGCCTCCAAAACATCACGAAGCAGGTGTTTGGTAGTATTGAGCTTATGCTTATAAAACGAGAAGCTAGCTGCAAATGTTTGTACTTACCCTTACGTTGCTCTGATATTGTATGTAAACCTCTGTAAAACCTTTTCCTCTTGTAGGCAGGATGTGTAATGGCTTTCTATCTGGTTGTATTACTCAAGGACACAGCTAGAAGTGGCAGTCTTGACTCAAACCATGTGGTGAATGTTAGTAGATACTTATTGTTAGTTCTCCAAGCTTGCTAGCTTTTTTTGAGGGAAAAAGTCCTGGAGTGAGAGAGTAGGGAGACCACATATTAATTCCTTTGTTTCAGGAATTTCTGGTTGGCTCTCCCAGCTTCTCACTGGATAATGATAGAGAACCAGTGACTAAACGGAAGGGTGATATGACAGCTCGGCTGCATAAAAATAATTAGCAAGGGTTAATATATCCTAAGAGTAGTGCTACAATGGGAAACAATAGCTGAGTAACAGAACTTCAACCTAGAATCTGTTGCTCCTAAGAATACTCCAAAGTAGCATTTTAGATACATAAACACTGGAGAAAAGAGATGCTAATGGATCAGTGTTTAATATTCTGTGGAAATGGAATTGGTATCCCAATTTGTGAGAATTGCTGATGTAAGAAAAAAAAAGTCTGTACTTAATGTCTTACTAAAAATTCTAGAAGATAAAAATGAAGGATTTAAATGTGATTTACATGTATTTTATACGCACAAGTATTTTCACTAGTTTCTGTAGGATTGCTCTTTTGACTTATTTTTGAAGTTAATAGGCTGCTCTTGCAGAATCCCAGAACAGCTCAGCTAATAGATAGAAAACATGATATACCCTGAACAGGCCTGGACAGATCATTGGCACAGACAGTAGGACAACTATTGCCCCACCTCTCCATCCTATGACCTGAGCATTTGTTTTACAGTGTTGTCAGCTGTCTTCTTCATAAACGGTATATTAATTTTCAAACAATAAAACCATCTTTGAAACAAACTTGAGGCTTTGAGTTTGAAGGGGAAAGGAAAGGGAGGGAAGGTTTGAAATCAAAGCCAGGACCCAGTTCACATACTTTACAGCTTTTTCCTGGATATATTTTCTCTCTTTCTCTCTCAGATTCTGTGCATTATGAGACTTCTACCCTATGTGTCTTTAGAGTGACCAACATACTGCTTTTCTCACCTTTTCATTCTGCTATTGAAGTATAGTGCTCAGATGAAATATAATGCTCAGATTTTAACTAATTTTCTCTGGGAAGTCATAAAATGAACAGACCTAAAACTGTACCTTTGTTCCTTCCTCCCATTACTTTTTATAATTAGATCCCTAAATACTTTTGTGGGAGAAAAATATTTAAATGACGTTTCTTCCATGCATACAAACCTCTTCCTGCAGAATTCTGCAGAATCATAGCTCTATAGCAAGCAAGAAAAAAACTCTTCTAGACCATTAATATGTATCAAATGTGTTGTATGCTCAGCTCAGTTATACAATTAATTCCTTATAGTGCTGAGCCACTGAGTTTGAGAACTCAGGATTCCAACTTGCCATATTCCTGTTGTGTTCAATTCTAGTGGTCTTCTGTTTTGTCCTTTTTGTAATGAATTTCACATTTTTTGCTTCATGTCTTAAATTTTAAGTTAGTCGGCAATGCTAAGATGATGCACCTTTACTTAATTTTTACTATCAGGAATTGCTGAAAGAATAAAATAAGATGTTAAGAATTGTTCTTAATTGTGTAAGAATTGTTCTGTTTTCAAACTACTAATGCTTATTCCTAACCAAATGCTCTTAAACGTTGATCACATCTCATTAAAGCTGTGGTTACACAATAAAGTTGCAAGATACTCTAGTAAGTAGCAGATATGTGATTTAGCAAAATATTCTGGTAACAGCTCTTCACTTCTGCTCCCATTCCCATAGCTTCAAAAGAGCTTGGAGTTGGAGTTAACTTTAGGTGGGGGGGAACTCAGCAACACAAGCTGATAATATATTGCATTTCTACATAACAGTTACTGATAGATTATTTCAGGGAACAAAATACTGCTAGTTCCTGAAGTTTAGATGGCAATTGACTGTCCTTACAAGAAGCAACACACTTTCTGTTCTGAAGTTGAATTTGTCATGCAGCTAAGTTTCACAGCCAGCAAGGTGCTTCAGGGAATTTTTTTTTTTTTTTTCTTAATGCAGAATACTGTTCCTACTGCTTTCCCTTCATAATATTTCTAAGTTGAACAGTGGTGTTTAGCAAAATGATTTTGATCTATGGGATGAATTCCTCTGATGTAGGAGATAGTGGTAATAAGTACCGTATTATATGCTTTCAACCAACAAGCTTCCTTGTTTGAAGGCCACTGTTCAGCAAAGTAGTTGAGGTGAAGCATACCTTTTAGTATGAATGATGTGTTAGACTTCTACATATACTTGAATGCTTTGCTGTGAGGCATTACATTTGTTTTGTACTATATAGCACCAGCGACCTCAAGGCTAACTGAACATCTATGTTAAGTATACATTTAAAATGCATTAAGCATGATCTTAAAGATTTGCCAGGCAACAGCAGAGTAGTGAGCAAGGTATGTGGTGCTGTGGTTCATTGAGTCCTAATTGTTTCAAACTGTTATTGATCAGACAAAATAAGACTCCGCTCTGTTTCCGTTAATAAATATTGGAGACTATGGGTTCAGTTGTTTAACAACTCCTGAAATGATTCTTGTTAAATTCAGCTAGAACAAAGGGTAAGAAAGAAATTAGGCTGAAAATAACTTAGAGAACTGAATAATTTCCAGCATGATGGCAAAAGAGAAGCATCTTGAGAAGCTGGAGGGGACAACAGTAGGAATCTGACCTTTTAAGGGAGTATATCAGCATAGCTCCACTGATTTCAATAGTGGTGAATTTGTTTTCCAACAGTTATAGATGTATCAGCAGTTGTGAACATAGTTGTTTGTCAAAAATATTCTTCACTTTCCCAGATTCTTATATTGTCATATCTCTGTGTGCATGTGTGAGTAAATCACTCCAAGTGTTGACTGGCATCTCACTTTTGAGGTTGGTGTCTCAGGGATATACTTTCACATATTAATGGCTTTGCATATTAATGATCCTTTAATTTATTTTTTTTTTATAATTATTTCTTGAATAATTAAAACATACTGTCATATTCTTCCTTGACCAATGAATTAGTTCTGCAAAATTTTTGCTTTGATATGTGACCATGAATCCTCTGCTGCTTCAGCCTGAAAAAAAGAGTAGGACAGTTAGGAATATTGCGGGTTGTGTATGTGTGGAAATATTGTCCAATATTAGCATTGAGGAGGCTTTTACTGTTAAAAATGACATGAAAACTTCTGCGTGGGCTTCTTCAGCTACCCACTTCCTTATGCATGAAGTACCTCATACAATTAATTAATCCCGAATCCTAATACTTCTAAGAGAGAGAGACATGTTATGAAGGCTTTCGATATTACTTCAAAGAAACTAAATTCTTTAGTTAGATGCCAGAATAAAGAAAGTCATGCCAGTAGCATAAAAGGAGAAGCTGGGAGACAGCTTGCTAAGGACACTGCATGTGATGGTCAAGGAGAGGCAGAGAGAAGCTAAAGGGGAGATGTCATTGCTGATTTCCTTCACTTAATAGAAGGGATGTAGAGAACATGGAGCTATGCTCTTCATAGAGGTGCACAGGCAAAAAGTTGGAAAATACAAAATACCAACAGAATATGCTGAAAACTCTCCTTGGCCTTGGGGGCTGGCCAGCCCTGGAGCAGGCTGCTAAGAGAAGTTGTGGAATCTCCATTCTCAAAGATGGAGAAACTAGGTAGTTCTCAGCAACCTGCCATAGTTGGATCTTACTACAGAAAGCCCCTGCACATCTCCACTAACCTAAATCAGTCTGTGCTTCTAAAATGTGCAGTGTCACCTCCAAATAAAGCTTCAGTGTTGAATTTCTATTCTTTTCTCTTTATTATTTTCTTCAGTGGTTTTCAGTGTATTCTGTTATACTTGGAACCTGTGAACTATCTTTTGAACTAGAGTTTTTGTTTCATTCTAAAGCTCTTGTTGAATCCAAAGGTTTAATCCTTGGGGGTTTAATAGTATCTAGTTTAGCTGTAGTCAGTAAATCAGTTCCTGCACTTGTCAGTATTTGAGCGCTAACTACTTGGAGATGGACAGATTGATGGAAGTACCAAATCTTTTTTTTTTTTTCCTTTAGTACTGAGGAAGAATTTAAGGAATTAAATAGTCAACACAAAATTATAGTGAGATTATGAAAATAATCTGCAGTTGATATGCACAACTATCACCGTAATGAAGTTTGCAAGTGATTCTAGTGGTGGAAAAAAAGAATCACATGAATACCAGTAAGCTCTTTGCTATAAGTTATCTTACAAGATGACATAAACCTCATTAGAAAGAGAGAACTAGCACAGAAATGTTTTTTCTGCATATAAAATCTCCCATCTAGCAGTTATAACCAGAAGCCAAAACCATAGAAATTTGCAAATATACTGCCTCATAAAGTGGTTCTTCAAATGGTCAGCATGCCAGATCCTCCAGCAATTACTGAGTTGGGGGATTAAAATAGCAATTTTTAGTGACTTAATTTTAATACTCAAGTCCATTCTGACCATTATTTCAAAATTACTTTATTTTGGACTTGAGTATGAGTTTTTTTTTTTTTTATAAACTTGCTTCTATAATGCTGGAAGTGGTCAACAACTGATTCTTCAATGGTAACTGTGATATACTAATGGCTTCTTTGTTGGCTACAACAGATTTAGAATGGGGTGTCGTCATTGCATGTATTTTTAAAAGAGGAAGATTGTATGTGTAGGATTTTTTTATTATTATTATTTTTTACAGATGCTGTGGTATTTGAAAAGAACTTGTTTGATTTTTGTGATTATTTTTTTGTCAGTTTACTTGACTTATGTATTTGCCTTAGCCGTATGGTGCATAATTGTAGAGTGCAGATGAAGTGAATATGTTCACTGATGTAATGACTACAAACTCATACCAATGTAAGGCTTGCATTGGTTTAAAAATAGAGGAAAAGCTATTTTGAGTTTTTCTTCTTCTTCTTCTTCTTTTTTTTTTTTTTTTGTATTAGAGCTGTTTTGTTTATTTCAGCATAGTTTGAATTGCTAGTCTTTGAAAAAGCAGTTGTTGCTGATTACTGACATTAAATACTACCTTCAGAAAATGAGTTGTTTTTTCTCCAAAGTACAAGCATGATGTTTAAAAATAATAATTACATAGATCAAGAAGGAAAAGTGCATATTTTTTCTCCCACCATAAAGCCATAGGAAAATAACAGCTTCATACTCTGAGCTCAAAAATCAGCACTCAGGTGGGTAGGAACCTTTCCCAGTAATTCATAATCAAATGGTGCCAATCTTATCTAATTTTCAAGGTTTATTGAACAAACAAGACAGCTAACCTTAGACTTTTTGGATTTTTATTTTTATTTTTTTAGGAGAAGGTAACTTTATTTTATTATCTCTGTTGTAAAATAATTCAAGGTTGTGTAAAGGTGCTTGACCTAATTTTACAGTATCTATGCATTCCAAACCAGATTTCACTTCAGAGATACTTGAGAATTCATGACTTTGGATTTAAAATTGACCAGCACATCTACTTTTAAAAGATGGATGGTCGTTTAGTAGACTTCAACATAAAAAAAAATTGAAGTAAGCAATGTCAAAACCCTGGGCCTCCAAGAAAACTTGTTTTCTTTGTCTATTTAAAACAATAGTCACAGTTAAAATCTTCAGAGTAATTATATCATGGCCTCATAAATCCAATGATGCCTCGTTCTGCTAAACACACCAGAGTTATGGAAATAAAAGGTTAATTTGCACAACTGTAAAGTGCCTTATAAAATGTATAGCAGTGAAGTTGCACAGAAGACTGGATAACTTTCATCTGACAAGAAAGAGTAGGATCTTTTAAGTCAGAGCTGATGGAAGCAGTTTCCAGACTCTTCCATACTCTTCCCTCACTCCCCAAGATTCTCCTGAAATTGTTAGAATGATAAATGTCATAATGGCAGACATGTAACTTGAGTAGTTTAGAATACAGTTTTATTCTAAATAGGAGATCCAGTCTTAACCTGGTCTTACACTGAATTGCTATTTTTAATGGTCTAATTTAAAGACTTTGTGCTGGCTGGTTTCATCAACAGTGATATGATTGAATTTAAAAGCTACAGAACTGAAAAAGTAGCATTAGTGTAATATATCTGCAGAGATTGAAATAGAACTTCCATCACACTTATTTTATTGTCAATGGATGCTACAGCTTCATCTTTCAGAGGGCTGTAAGTTTTTGCAAAGCCCCTTCCCTTCATCAGTCATTTCACTAATCATGACCAGGCTGAATAAGCTGTTTGCTTTTCTGGAGTTAAGGTGGAAGCTGATTTCCATTACGTGCTCTGTTTTGACTGCCTACACTTTTGTTTCCCACCTGTTTAATTCTAGACATTGCACTACACTGAGACACAGATGGAAAAAAAAAAATAATTCTCAGAACAGGTGAATCTGAAGTTAAATACACAGAAACTAGCATATTCACATAACCTAGCTTACAGGAGTTTACATACTAGATATCTTTGGCTGTCTAAATATACTAGCTGGTGGCAAGAAACAAACAATTTAAGGATGTGGATTACTTTAAATGTTTGCTTTGCCATTGTTTCCTTATTCATTTTCCCTTTCTAATGATTTCAAAATAGTTACTATTGTCTTGGAGGATAATATTTAAACAGTACAACTCTGGCTGAGTTATCTGTAAAGGTAGAAAAACATATATAGATAAGCTAGTTGAAAAGATTATAGAGAAATATGATGAAAATTAGAAGAAAATATTTTGAGCAAGAATGCATATGCTGGTTTGAAATGCTTTGAAATAGAATAAAGCGCTCAATGGCAGTAAAACCCTGTCACTGCACTGAACTTGAGAAATTCCATTAAACAAGGAAATTTTAAATAAAAAGATAAAGCTTAAAAAAATGGGAAGGAAACTTTTGAAGACAGTTTGTGGGTTTATTAAAGTTCAATCATGAACCAATTAATGTAAGAAAGGTACAAGCTGTTTTTATTTTATTTGATAAAACATCTAGCATTATATTCACCCTCAGGGCACAATAGCATGACAGACTGCTTTGTTCACCATAAAGCTTGCTTTTCCTCTCTGCTCTTACAGTCTGTGATTAAAATACTTGCAGCACTAGCCTGGTTTTTGGTTTATTATTATTTTTTAAACAAAATCAGTTTACAAACAGCTAGCAGTACAATTCAATGGTTGTTTCCACCTGAGAAGCAAAAATACAAACAATGCATTCTTTTCTTAAAATCAGTGCTTTGGAAGCAAAATAACTGTTTCTTTCTTACAGAAGAGTTCATGAGGGACAGTTTAATTAGAGTGCATAAGGATTAGAGTTTTGGATTTGGATATTAATTAGATTTTCAAATGTCCATCTTATAGTATCTTGTCCTCGCCAATGGAAGAAAATGATATAAGTAATGTATTCTCATACCTACCATTATTTTTTGATATTGTTTGCAGGAAAAAGGAAGGATAGGAAGGATAAAATTTTTGATGAACTTTATTTACCAAATTATACTTTTTTTTTCCACAATGTATTCACTTAGTAGACTGGGAAGCTGTTTCTTTTATAGAACCTTACAGTCTCAGGGAAAGTGGATTTTAGTAACAACTGACAGACTTAGCAAATGAACAATTTATGAAAAGTCAACTTTGTTAGAATTTTTGTGCTCAGTTGAAACCTTTTTCCCCAGTGACTAAATAACATTTCCACTGATGGTAATGTGTGCAAGAGGTGGTAGTGAAGAGCACTGCCCCTCTCCATTTTCAGCTCCCTGTTTCCCCAATGAAAGGAAGTTGTCATTCTCTGCCTGGAGGTAATACAGCTCAGATCTATCAAAATCTTCTTTGTCCCAGGGTATGTCCACTGATGAGTTGCATATCTTGAGGTACCTATTTCTTGTATTCAAATAAAGTCTGTCTTTAAAATGAGTCTGCTCAAAATAAGCATCTTAATTTGCTGTGTACAATGACCATGCTAGTCCAGTGTCTGTTCCTTACCAGTTTCCTAATGGCAGAATTACTCTTTATTCTGGTACTTTAGGGTATGAAATAGATGTAGCTTCTTGCTCGGTTTGTAAATGCTTGGTTTGTAAATAGAGACAGTGTATACTGATGTGCTGGAGAAAAAATAAATAAATAAATAAGAAGAACATGTATCTTCATTTAATATTTTAAGGTAGGAGACAATTGACAATTCCCATCCATCAACTGTGGATATGTGAAAGGTAATGATGATGGGTTCAGCTCTTATATTTGAATTTTTACTTGTATCTTAGTATGCTGAAACACAGTACATAAAACTAAGACATACTGAGGGGAAGGAGTGGCAGGGGGGTGGGAAATAGTATTTTAAGTGAATTTAACATGCTACTTCTAGACTACCAAAGAATTTTGAATGCATGTGAACCTATTAGCAAGGTACATAAAATATTACATTTACTCTGACATAGCAAATAATTTTATCATTCATAATTTGACATGATCAGCAAATGTAATGAATAGTTCAGAATTACTTTGTTTAAAAAAAAATAATAAAAATCAGAGTGGCTGTGAAGCATCTATTTGAGACTGCAGAGGAGCCAATGGCAAGCATATGTATTAAAATAATCTGATTAGAACAGTACTGCAGACAGCTAATTTAGCAAGTGACATTTTGGGTGTACAGGGTCAAAGATTAATAAGTGAGATTGTTGCAGAACAATCCAAACCAGCAAGAATAAGTTGTTTTTAATTAAAACCTTGTATTTCTAAAAGCGATGTGGAATGCGTGGAGAGTTTGAGCAGCTACAATGCTTCATGTCTATGGAATTTTTGATACGGGCTGCAGACTACAGTGCCTATGTCTACGTTTTAAATATTATCAGTTTTCAGATAATGAAAGTATAATTATTCCTTACAAAAATTACATGGCACAAAGCAGAAAATGTCAAGCCGAGGAAGAGTGGACTTCTTTCTGATTAAGGTAGATTTATTCATTATTTCTTTACAGACCTTCAGACCTTGATAAACTGGAAATTTCAGAGATTTAAATTATGACTTAAATAATCTAGTTAGGCCTCTAATTTCTTTACCTATTCACTGCAGATGAGTAAGTTGGAAAGCTTTATCTAAGATCAAGAAGGGAAGAGAAAGACTGGGCAGTTCAGGGTTAAAATGTAGTTTCTGTTCTGAGAGCACTACTGATAATTAAAGTGTCAAAGTATTTTCATTTGTGTTCCAAAGGAAGAGCAGAACTACTGGGAGAATTCTGCTGTGATCAAATCTGATTCCTGACAATATACATGAATCAATAAACAGTTGTATTTCTGGTACTTGTGAGAATTTTGGAAATACTTTGTGTTTGTTCCTAAGCAGAATTTGACTGATAGGAAGTTTGTATTGATAACAGTTTAGGATGAAATACAATTAACAGGTCATGTAATGATCTCTAGACCAGTTACTGTAGATCCAAGGAGTTTAGGTTTAAAAGAAATACAAACATGTTAAAGGATGAAAATACAAACTTAATTAAATGGTCATCGTGCATTTAATTCAGTAATGTTAGTGATTTTTGACTATAGCATCTTGAGTATCTTAGTACACCAGATTTGATACCATTATTTTCTCCAGATAATGCAACCAATTAAAAAAATATATTCTGTCTTGTTTTCCCTTTGATCAGAGGGCATATGGACAAGAATGAAGTTTCTCTTCTGATTGCTTTTGTCATTCTCCTTTTCTCTGTATTTCCTACCCCAAAAAAAAATGGTATTTTTTTCTCAACAGGTAAGTTAAATAGTTGCAAATATTCTCCAATCTCTTCAATTTTTTGATATTCTCTATTTCAGAATAGTAGTAAGAAATAAATTAAATACAGTTTAATAAAATTAAATACAGTCCTCTTTTTCTTGCACAAAGAAAATGTCAAAGGGAAATGGGGCGGAGTGTGGGGGGAAGTCCCCCACCCAAAACCTATTCAAAATCATGTTTTAAATTCTTCAAGATTTGTTTTCTGAGGCATTAGTACAGGTGAAAATTATTTTACACCTACTATTCAGTATTCAGTAGAGCATAATCCCTTAAAGACTGTGACCTTGCTAAGCTCCTTAGTTAACAGAGGTACAGTTCAGTCTGAGCATCACAAACAACAGGAAGAAAGTATAATTGTACACACTTCACCTCTTTCCAGTCCCTTCCCAAGTAAGGAACACATCCAGGTTAGCAATTTTTCCAGAGGAAAAGCTGAAAAAAGTCATCTGTCAGAACGCAATGTAAACCAGCCTTGTTTCTTTATCATTAGTAGTGTAATCAAACATTAGCACTTTTAAATTGTGCTTTCTTTGGGTGTTCTGTTTGGAATGGAGGTTGTGGCTGAGATTCTATGCTTGCATGTGTGTACATGTATATCCATATCACAGAATCATATCCATAATAGGTACATGTCGGTTATATCAGCTGTCTTCTGTCTGAGTTGTCTTACTATGAATGGAGTTTGACCACTGAACTTCTTCTCACCTTGCTTGTATGTATTGTTAAGCAATCCTTTCTACAAAGGAATGAATAAGCAGGAAAAATGAAATAATAATTGTTTTATAAACTACATGTATTACATTTTGCCAAGTAAACAGGAAGAAATGTATGGAAAGACAGAAATATCTCTTTAATACAAACAATTCCTTTCGGGGAAGGGAGAGGGAGGCACACAGAGTGGAGGGGAGAGAAATTCTGGTGCTTAGATAAGTATAAAGAGGGAAAAAAAGCCCGGCATACCATTTTTTTTATAACTAAAACTGGCTACAACTTTTATTTCTCTCAGTTAAAACCAATGTAAATGCTGTTAGGCTTCACATTTTGTGGTATATTTGTCTCTTAATAATTTCCCAAAAATGGGTGTAAAAGGAGGTTTATGCATGCACTCTGAGAACTGGTGCTCTTCAGCACTTTACAGACTTCCATGAGTTTTGTCAACAGTGAGCCCCAGTGTCTCACCCCACTCTGCCTGAGCACTGCTGGGGCAGGGAGGTGCTTCCACAGGAGCTGAACTTGCTCAGGAGGGAGTCAGATCGATATGTTGCCCCAAAGGCACCAGGGATGAGATTTACTTGGTGTTTTAGCCTTGAGTTGTTTCTCAGTTTGCAAGTGACTTCAGAAGGACGGTGGCAGAAATGCTGTACGCTTCATCTGAGGACAGAAACATGGTGGGTTTGGTAGCCTGTCCATCTCCATGAGCAGGCTCTGCAGCTGAGGTTTCTCTGACAACTCAAATTCTTGAACTAATCTCTTGGGAAACCTTCCAAGAAAGCAGCCCTTTATGTAATTCAGTTGCTTGCTTTCATTTCCTTTCACTAATGCTTCAGAAGGAAAATGGTGTTAACGTGTCCTACATGCACGTTTGTGTATGTGTATACATGTATATATTTTAAGAAAAGCCTCAGGAATAAAACCAAGCAAATACATCTCCTAGAATATCACCATTTGTTAACAGCCAAATAATAATTAGTTATTAGAATGCGAACGAACAAGTCCAGCTCCTAGCTTTTTGGCACAGGCATAATTCATGGGTGAGTGTATCAAGACTATGCAATTAAAAACCATAAATACAAATATGGAAGGGATTAAAAACTGGACGGGTTAGTTACACCTGTCATACACATAGCTGAGCATTTTGGCATAAATATTTGATAGAGGCTCATTTGCCAATTTTTTTTATTATTTTTTTTTTTTAGAGTATTAGCACTGCAGCTGTTATCCAAGGAAGTAGTTATCCATTCTGTGTGCTGCTAATGATCTGTCTTCTCTAGGGTGACACTGGTAATTAACCCTGGGTGCTACTCCCACCATCCTCTCAACAGTCTTCGCTACAGTCCAGCTTTCAGGGGGAAAAAAAAATATATATATAAAAAAAAAATCTTCACTTAACAGTGATATTCAGTGATATTTTCTCTCTCCTGACAGAAGATGCTCCTGTATTGGAGGTAAATTTGTTTTCTGTACTGATTTCATATATTTTTCAGCCTTGCACACGTGTTAGTGGTGGGGCATTTTTCCACACACAGAGAAGGAACAAGATATGAATGGGGCTGGAATATGAACACAGCGTCAATTGTAATCATTTTATTTTCCTGAAGTATCAATTTTCTGTACAGTTCTCTGCCTTCAAAAATACATATAAATTAATAAAAATTAATAAAAATTTTCACAGTAATTGTCTGTGAGTTTGCAAGTATTTTTGTTGGATGAGTTCATATGCTATGAAGTAGGCCCAACTCCCTAAATAGAAAAAAAAAAAATGTTAGCTTGTTTTCAAGTCTAATATGTGTTTTAACATGGCCCCTGAGCTCTGCCATGCTACTTCTTAGCCGAGCAATGTGAAGAAGCCCTTCTGGAGCAGGAGCAGTCCTCCTCTGCTTCGCGCTCCTCACTCTTTAGCCTCCAGGGCTTTGTGTGCCTGCTGGGCTGCACCTTTGTTGTCCTAGAGCTGATGTGCCTCTTCATCAGGCACCCAGAAGGCTGCCCGAGGCCTTGCATGGGAGAAAGAAAAGAGCAAGTCTGATTATTTTATGGAGTGATTTTTTTTCTGCTGGCTCTCAAATTTCAGCACATTAGATAAAGAAAGGAAGGACTTGACTGTGACTATAGCTGAGTGAAGGAACAGCTCCTAATAAATAATGTTCTGCACTCCTAGGACCACTTGCTGCAAGCAGAGAGCGAAATGAGGGGAAACACTCAGATAAGACTGAATTGCTAGTCCTGCTGGGAACAATTAGGACAGTTGGTGGCTTGCTCTGGCTTGCTCAGCTGGCTGTTTTCCCCCGAAAGGCCATGAGGGAGAAAAGGGTAACAAGAATGCCTGGCACTCCAGCTACTTTCCTGACAAGATTTTGACTTTGTGGTAAAGGGAAACCTGAGCAGAGATGGGACCTGCTCTTTACAGCTTGGAGTGCTGCATGTTATAAAAGCAGTGAAGCTGAAACTGTATGACTGGGGGGAGGGGGGGCACAAAATCAGGTTCTGAGAAGACTGTACCATTTGTGGGGTGATCTCAGTGAAAAGCTGCACGCTTGGTGGTAAACAGCCTACATCTTGATTAGCGTGCTGGCAGCATTTGTGATGCTCTAGCAAGTAGATTATAAAGTTCTTGCTTGAATATTTTGTTCTGTTGTCTTTTTCCTGCAAAATGTTCCTTCCTTGTAAGCTACTGTGTGCCTCAAACTTCTGTTTTGTTGCTAGTATTACAACAGAGACAACCGTATATCATAATTCATCTATTTTATTTAATTATTGATCATTTTAACTTTACAAGACTTAATTAGAATTTGCTGTATTGAACGAAACAAAAAAATTAAATTTGTTGAATTAGTAAATAACAAAGAATTAGTGGTAGTTTAGTGATTTAATTAACACAGCTTTATCCCAGCACACTAGTTAATGAAAGGCAAGCATTGGGCCATCTGGTACAGTTTCAGGAATTATGAAAACATAGCTGCCTCACTTTGTACCTTCCTCTCATTTATTATTTGTGTTTTGATGAGTCCACTGGCTCTCCTCTTTCAGACAAATATTCAATTTCCTGGTGAAGTCCCTAAAACACTACAGAAACCTTTAGGATTAAATGCTCTTTAAGGTGGTATTAGTCCCTATTCTGTTTCACAAAACTGCTCAGTACTCTAAAAGCTGAATGGCACGATAAATATGACCTGTCCAGAAGGCCTGTAGCCATCACTCCCATGCTAAGTAATTAAAAATTGCCAATCTTTACTCAGTATTGGTCAAGCTTAATTGCTCAGTCCAGTTATTGTTGCAGTTCCAAGGGACTAGGAGCTGTAGAATCCTTTTCAGAAGCAGTACAATTATCTCGAAAGTAAAGAAATTCCAGGTTCCCAATCAGAAATAATGCAGGACTCAGAGTGTTCTCAGTGAAAACTTTTCATGAACTTGCACCATTCTGCACTCTTCTAGTTAAAAACATAGTTTAAAAAATAGTAAATACATATGATGGCTTTTGTGAAATCTTGTTTTGTAGATAGGCTAATTTATTTAAATTTATTTAAAATAACACGGAGTAAATATTTTGATGTTAAAATACATGTTTAGAGAGTTTAGGTTTTTAGATTTGTGGATACTTCACGTTTCCACTTAACTTGGAATGTCACAAAAATACACTGTCTGCCAAGAATTAATCAGTGATATTTTGATATTTGATGGTAACAAAGGGCGGGGAGTCTAAACAGTATCTGAGTGCTTCTGTTCCTGCATTTGCCTGAAAATATGGAAAGGAAACACTCCCCTAAAGGATTTGCTTTTCCTAACAAGTATTTAAAATCCATGACTGTTGTACTATGTACTTGAGCAGCTGATAAGGGTAGTTCTTTATTATCATTTCAACAGTATGGGATGTGAACAGAACTGAAATATAATGAAAAAAATGAAAGATATTGATTTCTGTGCATTATAATGATTTGTTTTGGTTATGAAAAGCTTCTCATTTGTACTGATATACTACTTGTATCAATATGCTTCCTGTGAATATTCAAATACCCATACGTTTTCTTGAAGACCTGAGCAGAGAAAGACTTAGGATACACTGAATTAAATGATAACTTCAGTGTTCATGTCAGATCTTACATTTGTAGAATGAAAGTAGTCAATTATTTTAGTGGCATCACTTTGGCTTGGGAAACTCTATACAACTTATAAATTTTAGTTGATCTTAACTACAAAGCTGTAATGTTCCAGGGAGGAACTTTTGCTTGAGTTTACTTGGTGACATTGGGACAGAGGAGATGACATCTCTTTTGCCTAACATCAATGCTAATTAGGTTTCTGAGATGAAACATGATTACGTGACAACTCTTGTTTCAAAACTGAGGTTTCTGTTTGCTTGTTTTGGCTGAATTTATTCCTGTTACTTCAAATGTGAGAAGACTAGCAGTGGGAGCAGAAGCTTAACAGTATTTTTTTTCCTGATTTCTTTTCTCTTTTAAAGCACGTAGATGCCATTTGCATGTTTGGAGGATGGTCTCACATTTACACATTCTGGCATTCTTTTGGTAAAGATGTATAGATATAAGGGAGGATCCTGAAGAATGGGACTGGTCACCATGAAAGGACAGTTGAATATCTCTCAAAGCTTTCTAGACAGTCAAACTACAACTGCTTAAGGTTGAAAAAAAATATAAATAAATAAAAATGTTGCCTTAAAAACAAAACAAAAAAAAAGCACTTCCTTGGATTCAACTGGCTAAGTACTTTGACAGCAGTTTGAGTAATGATGTCCAACAAGGTATTTACCTGAGCCATGTTGACATAACTTCTGATCTGTCAAGGCAGGTATATTTTTAGCTTGTGGTATAGAATATATTATTCCTAAACTTTAATTTCATTGGTGTCTTTTTCACTGTAAAATTCAAATTGTGAAGTGAGTTTATTAAAGTCTAAATATAGCTTTAAAGCTATTGCCTACTTGGTGGGATGGAAACAGAAGTTATTTGCCTTTTGAGTCAGTGCTAATTATATTTTCCCATGAAAACCTTTGACACCAACTTGGTTCTGCAATTAAGCAGTGCAGCTGAAAAATGTCTGTTTTCTATCCCAAAAATCATTAACCAAGAAAGTTTAAAAAAAAAAATAAATAAATGTAATCTTGTTCACATGGTTCTCTACACTCTGTCTTTCTTGCATGCTGCATAGTGTTGTTTAGAAAAAATCATAATACATTTCTGTATAATCTGCAGAAAGAACTTTTTATCCAGAAACACTAAGCTTGAAGTCAGCTGCAGGTCAGTTTTTATTTATCTTAATTATTTCTTTTTTTTTTTTTTTTTTTATTAACTTAGTGCCATTTAAAGAAAAACAGAGCTGGCCTAAGGCAGGCATGTTGGCTGTGAACATATTAACCACCTAGCATGACCCAGTTGGAGCAGTAAATCTTTATAGCAAAACAGTTGGTAGTAGGTATCTAACTTCACCAAGAGGATTTCAGTCACTATCTGTTACCTGTTCCTGTAGACTAAATGCTTGTTGGAGGTTGGGTCTCATCAGATTGGAGTGATTCTTTAATTAGTTTACCCTGATAGGAACGTGCCTGTCAGGGCATGGTATGTGCCATGGCCATTTACAGGCTAAGAGGATGTAAGACTGGAAGGTTCATTTCTGATCTGGACAAAAATGCAAATAGGCTCAAAGAGGGATGTGCTGCATGAGTCCATCTTGTGCACCCAACCTCTAACAACCATTCAGGAGGTCAGTTCTATCAAGAATTTTAGGTAAAACCAACCCAAAATGTACTAATGTACAGATGTTGGTACTGAGTCCTGCCATTTGTCTCTGCAGTTCTGAGGCAGGACACTAAGATTTCACTTGTCTCAATATAGGTGATGAGAGTCAATCTATGTAATTTTGCATAATTACATGGTCTAATGCAGGAAAGGTTCGAGCTTCTGTTGTGTTCTGTCTTTGTAGTCTACATATTATGTAGCAGGATGTGTAGGTCTCACTGTGGTATGTTAAGGGCCTTACCTCTTCTCTCACTGAAGACGAAGTAATACTCTATGGAACTATAAAACGTGCAGTCTTTTACCCATGAATGGTAAATTATTTGGGATCAATGCTTTGAGTGCTTCCCAGAAGCCCCATAATTTTCCTTGATAATCACTATTTAACTGCCATGCTTCCCTACACAAATTTAATTTCATTTTTTCCCCACAGTTGTAGTTATTTTAAATGCATGACTGCAATTAGCTAAAATGCTAACTATGAATTGAGTTTGACACTGTTCATTCAGCACCGTTTTTATGAAGAATTAAATATTTTTCATCCTTTCTGAAGTCTGAATTTAGTGTTTTAGCTAACCATCAATCAGAGGTTCATGTCTGCTTCTGTTACCTTTCCAGTCATATTCTGTTAGGCTTCTTCTACCACTTCAGTATCCAGGAGCCTGGCAGCTAGGCATTAAGTGATGCGACTCACATCTGTCATGTCTGGCTCATTCCTTCTCCTATCCCCAAGGTGATAATTGAATCATCTTTGTAGCATTTTGTTTTGTTGCCCTTTTTATTATTTTTATGTATATGCTCCTATTAAAGCAGGTGAAAAATGAATCATTGGAAAGACTTTTCTTTCATAGATACACATTTTATCCATTCTGTGGCCAAGAACACATGGAGTAGCAGGGAGTCTAAGTCTCCCCTGGTTCTATATGCCAGTAAAGAGGTGGGGAATCTCAAAGCAATTCAAAGTAGAAACAACTTAGGCTATGCATAAACTGTGGTTTAGCAGTCAGCTTAATATGCGGGGAAAATAATTGTACTGGTAGGCTAGGCATTTTGAATCAGCTTTGGATGTGTCACATACTGATATGGTTCTCTGCATTTGCTTTGACAACGGTGTTGGCTGCATAAAGCCAGGCAATATGAATATCCACACTTTTACTGCTGAAAAAAATATAAATAAAAAAATCCATAATTTCCTCTTTTAGTAGGGTGTTTCATTTCCTTACTACTTACTGGAAGCTTTCTTTTGTAGTCACAGCATACAGACTTAATCTCCCAGACAAAATTTCTGAGCCAATCGATTTGTCTTTGATACCTTTCTTTTTCTCCATTATGAGAATTTGTGAATCAGTTTCTAACCATAGGGGAAGAAGTGTTCTGCTTTTGATAAGCAATGTATATATATTGCCACCTCATAGACCAAAGAGAGCATTGTTTTTCACATCAAAAACTTTAGTAGATGCAATCTTCCCTAAATTCATTGCTTCCCAGTGAGGTTATTTGGTTTAGAGTTCTGTTGGATGGAGGAAATATAAGAAAAAAGGTTGAAGTAAATTCTGTAATTTCAGATTTATTGCATTTTAAAATATGGTGTTATATGTCTTCAGCTTGTAAGGAAAGTCTGTAAAGAAAACTCGGCTGGAGGATTTGTAAGGTCTGATAACAGCATATAGTTTTGATGCAGAGAGAGGTCTTACTACCATAAAATATTTGTAGTGCATAAATAAGGAAAGCTAGGCCAGTGCAATAGAAAGAACTTTCTATGCAAATGTGAACCCACTTGGAAAGATCTTTTAAAAAAGACCAATGAGAACTGCAAGGCCTTTTCTGTATGATAAAGCTGTAGCTACTCTCCAACAATAATGGATTATCCATACAGTTCTTTTTTTTTTTAATTCTTTATTGGTGTTGGAAGATTAAAAATAAAAATAGAGAGTCAAAAGCTACAGGAAGGACATGGAAGGCATTTTTATCTTTTAAGGTAGATCACTTTCTTCTTAAAATATTGGATCTCTCTACTAACCTTGCAAGGGCAGGATATTGTTATTTCAACCTGGTGTTCTGCTGGTACATGCAGATTTCTACTGCAAAACACAGTCACTTTTTCCTTTCACCATTTTATGCCAAGTTTGAGATAATACCCATTTACATTCAGGTAAATTGAAGTAGAAGTGGGAAGGTACTTGTGACATATCTTTGATTATTAGGTATTAGAAAAGGAATAAAAAATATCTAAGTCCTTAGTAAGACTAATTTATTACTAGAATGGCAGGGAATGGTCTGTTTGCAGGTGTATGAGGTGGAACACCATAGAACTCATAGCCATGCTGAGGATCCTGAGAGCAATGGTAATTCATATGATGCTTAAAACATCTCCAGGCAAACTGTACAACATCTTGCTGTAATTGGAAATTATGTAAAATAACCTGTAGTGGGTGGTATTTTGTTTTGGAGAGCATGAAGAGGTGGCTGTGCTGTTCTATATGGTGTATTCCAGCTACTGCCTCAAGAATGAGTGTACAGCATACAGGAAAGCTGTTTTCTGCTAGAGAGCTGCATGTGAGCATGCACACATGCATTTATCTATGCTAGACGGCAAGTGTCCTGGAAAAAAAAAAAAAAAAAAAAAAAAAAAACAAAACTGTAGTTAATTTGCAGCATTTTTTTTTCTTGAATCTAGTTGAATTAGAGAATTCATTAGACTGTCTTTCTGCAAGGAAATACACCTAAAAGGAACTATACATACATCATGCATGTCACCCAATCCTCTGCTGCGTTTTTTCCCCTTCATACCATTTCTTTAGTTCCCAAATACAACCACAGGTTAACAGTATTAATCCTTTTTATTTATAGTACTTTTTTTTTTTATCTCTATGTTCAGTTGATGGAATCATTTCTTACAAAAAAAAAATAATAATAATAATATTTGGTTTTTTTATGTTTTCCATCCACGCTTATATTGAGCGATGTATGATGATGATGATTATTATTTCTGATGAAAACCTGAGTTTATATAGCTGAAATCTCGTGGAAGTTGTTCAGAGTCTTAGGTTTAAGTTCTAAAGGTATAAATTATGCTGAATAAAAATTTATTTTTTAGGGTAAAATACAGAAAAGTTTTTAAGAAAAAAAAAAAAAACTACTTTATTCCTGTGTAATTTCTGAAGATAGGATAAAATAGGATGTCCTCCCCCCCACCCCCCAAAAAAAAATAATCATAAATGTTTATTGTGCATCATGAATACATCTTAGGGAATCTACATGATATATAAAGTGACAATATTTACTCTTTCAGAATTCTTCGTTACTGTATGAGTCTTGATGACTAGATTAGCAAAATAACCCTGGAAGAAAATTATCTTAGTCCTGGCTAAGGGTAAATCTGTTTGTAACTAGGAGTACTATTACCAGCAAAATCCAGCCAGATCAATCTCAAATGCAATGAACCATTTTTGAGGATTTCAATTGCAAATGGAGATGTTTTAAACCTAGACTTTGTTTTTACTGTTATCTTGCTTTTTAAAACAGGATAAATTCTTCATTAATTAATTCCTTCCAAACAGATTTTTGTATCTATATCAAGTTAAGGCTAAACATTTAGTCAATAAATGTTGTCCTTTGGTAACTTAAGAACTACGGTGGTTCTTGTCGTGTTGAGTCTTCAATGTCTTTCCTTCAAATGCTAAGGCTAGATTCCAAGTTGATTTACGCACCATTAGGTATAATGGGCACAGATTAGTGCAGTAATTGGCTTTGGCACTTGTCTGAGGCCAATTTTAACCAAAACCTCAAATTCAGCAAACATTCGCTTGTCCTGCAGGAGTTTTGTCCCTGACAATGCTGTCTGTAACTAAGAATTAGCTTCATTCCTTGTTAAGAAAAAACACATTTATGTATCTTAAAGGGAGCAAACTCTTGTTCAAATGCTACTGTAAATTATGGGTTTACTCCCATGGCCTTGATGCATTTTTGGATTAGATGTTAGAGATTACATGGAATCAGATAAAACTGAAATGGATATTCTGGCCCCACCTAAAGGAACACTGTACCTAAGGCCCACCAGTGCCATACAGCTGTTATTTGTACTTGCTGCTAGTAACTGTTTTCCTCTTCTTAGTACTATCTGAACTTGTTACCTTCCTTTATTACATTCATTGGACTAAATTATATGCTTAGATTTCATTTTATCTAAAACCATACCGGTTGTGACACTGGAGGGATCATGCCTCCAAAGGCTAGTGTTTTCAAAAAGAGTCTGGCCAGAAAGCTGTGGACTTCTATCAATGTAACTGTGTGCTGTTTGTTCCAACTAGCCAGAGATTTAGAGAAAACTCCAAAAACTATTTTTCAGCACTGATCACTTCAGTGGTTTCTCTTAATTGCATTATTTCCAGCTGTAACTGGCTTCAGATGTCTCATTGCCACCGTGGATGTACACTAAGGAGGAATTTGTGTTGTCCAGGCCCCTCTGATGTTCTGGCCAATCTCAGGACTTGTCAGTATTTTTCTGTCAGTAAGAAATATTTTAGAAATATGTGAGATAATTTGCATTTTTCTCCATCTTCCTTGAATGCACATGATTGCACCTCCCAGCACAGCTTGCTCCAGGGAGTAATTAATTTACTGCATATCTCTTCATGGAGTATCTTGCTCAGACAGTTGCTCTTTCAAGGTGGGCTGCACAGCTATTCTTTGTTCTCTCCTCCTGTGGGTGGCACTTTAATTTTAGCATGAAAGAAAGGAGGATGATTTTCCATATGTTGCAGAGAAAAGTCTGTGAAAAGTTAGCTATACTTAAGAAATATATCAATACTTGGAGATGTTCTTTTTAAACAGTCACCGAGCTAGGGTGTTATTTTCCTGTATCATAACTTTGCCAAGGATTTACTATGAGTTAGCATTCTGGTTTAGTTTGTTGCCACAACATTCGCTTTCATGATTTGAGCTCTGTTTTATGGTTCTTATTAGGAATGGAAGACCACTGCACTTGTTAACTTAGATCATCCTGTTTATTCCAAACATCAAGTTTTATGATAACTGATTGTGCCACCTCATTGTCATCACCCTTGATCCTGTGAACAGTCAGAAATATCTAAAGTTGTCTTTATAAAGTATATAAATACTTTGCTTTTATACATTGAGACAACAAATCCAATTGTAAACACTAGTCCTTGACATCTCAACTATCTCTGCAAAATGAGCCTTGTGCAAATCTATTTATCCAATTTCTCATAGAAACAGAATACTCCAAGAACTGAGCAGAACTCCCCTCTGCCCCACAACCTGTTTTCTCTCTTGCATTTGGAAGTGGTTGAGTGTATTTCTGCCTTGAAGTAAATTTCAGATTTCCATGGCACTTTTCAGCTCTGTAGTGTGTGTATAAAATAAGAAATCTTTCCTTTAGCTTCTTACTCAGTAATTGTAAATTATCCCTTTTTTAGGCCGTTGGTTTTCCTAATTGTTTTCATGTTATAACTCTAAAGGTATTCTGAAAAAAAATAATATAGAAATACTTGAGCAAAACTATTTACAAATGCAGCCTGTGAAATGGTGGTTATTTTTGTTTTTGAAATTAGAAGTGACAGGTAAACAGTAGATTACAAAACTCTATTCTCATTTTATTTGTGGACCACTTGTGAATTCTTCTATTTCTGGAGATACCTTTAGAAACTTGAATTTTCACATCTTAATGCATCTAATTCTTTTGAGTTGAGTCATACGTTATTTTTACTGTCTGATGGTGTATCCACCCCAACATCGATAGTTGCCTTCTACATAATAATATATTCAAACAGGTTTTTATGCGAAGTACAGGATTGTAATAAAGATTTGAAATGTTTATCAGAATCCTAGGTGAAAATGGTAATGCCTCAAAATGTCCTTGAGTGATGGTTAATAAACCTAAAAGAAAAGGATTGTAAGCAGTTATATTATTAACTTCTTAATAATGACCAGTATCATTTCTTTATGTTTCTAGTCCTGCTGTTCAAGTGAGATGGTAGATATAGCTGTACCTCTTAACACCTGGGAAATTCATTTGTAACAGAAGCCACCACCCGGAGTTTCATTCCACCCAGAATAATAACAGCAGTTTAACACCTACTATCAACTGCTTATTACTTGGATAGTAACTAATTAAAAAAAAAAAAAAAAAAAAAAAAAAACCAACAACAACAAAAAAAAGCATGTATTTTAATCTTACCCCAACTGGATCAGTCTTCATCTCTTCAGTAATGAGGTACTCCTAAACAAGAAGGAATTTGAAACAAATAGAGTAGAAGAACATCACACTGTTTACTACCTCAAGTCTCAGGCTGGCTAAAATGTCTTCTAAAATTTCTCCAGTTCAAAGGACAAAACAGATCACTAACTAAACAAGATGTGAAGCACTTCACTCCTCAGAGTCTGTGTGAATTATTTGACCCTTCTCAAATTTTGTCAACTTTCTTTTCCCAGTAGGTGTTCACATGACCGGTTTTTAGGAACATGAATGAAAATACTCCCTTGGGGATGGGGAGGGAGGCAGACAGAACTGACTAATAGATCTCTTGCATTGTGAACAGGAAAGTTGCCATCTGCACTTGGTGATGCCTAGTGAGAAGAAGGGTATCTGTATGAGGCTGAAACTCCCGTCAGCTAATCTGAAATAAAGACTGGTCCAAACTTTCTCATCTTTGAATGGAACCACTTGCTGTTACTTCTAGAGGTATCCAGTTGAATGGAAACCTGCAAGTCCCAAAACAGTCATAAATCTTTTTTGCTAATGAGTGAGAAGTTTCTCAGCTAAAGACAACATCCTCACTCATTTGAACATGGATCACAGGTTCACATAGCAGCCTTCCACTTTCCTATGCCACTCAAGAGCACAACATGTCACTGCTTTGTCAGGTCATACTGTACCACTGGGCAGGTGAAATCCAAGCTGAAAAAATAGGCAAGGTTAAATTAAATCTACTCAGTAGTCAGCATTGTGTTAAAATAGGTGAGGCAAATCAATGATAAGTCTGTTAAACTCAGATCTTATAAAAGAAAAGTTAGAGAAAAGAGTTTCAGGGTAATTACTACTCTTATTATTGTTTTCGAGTGATTTACATCACAGGAAACAGAAGAGTAATTTCCTATTAAGTAGTGCTTATAAAATACTTTATTGGAAGAAGCTATGAAATATGCATATGACTAACTGAAAGTATGAATCTTAAGAAAAAAATCACAATTTTCCTCTAAACACTGTGGAATAGAAAAATAGAAAAGCAATACTCTGATTATAAGATTTTTTTTTTTGTCTTAAAGTGAATGCTGTATGGCAGCAAATCAGTAAAGGTAAATATAGATTACTTTTAATTTTTATGGAAATATATATTTCAGTATTCAAGTATTGAAAATGTTGAAGGCATCTTCGTGCACTATGGTTGCTTCTTTGAATTATCTTCAAATTCCTTTTTTTGTTTGTTTGTTTTTTAGTTTACTCTGTTTGCAGTGCTGTTTTTCACAATCTTTTGGTAGAGAGCAATCTGTAGGATTTTGAGGAATTCTTTTGAGGCTTATTCACCAAAGATTGAGAGTTTATTTTTTTGCCTGTATAAACATCCTAATAAAAGTACAAGTTTTTATTTAGTCATAAAATGTCTTTAGAGAATAGAAGCCAAGAGCTGAAATGTGAAATGCTGCATCTTGAAAAGCAGAAATAAACTCATCTATCATCCCAATAAAGTTTATTATTTCCTTCATGATTTTTCTTCAGTGTTACATGCCTCTGCACAGATATAGTAGAACATTTTCTCCCTCTGCTTGCTGAACTTTTAAGCAAAATGTCCTTCAGTACTTCCAATTTCTGACCTTCATTACCTGAGAAATAATTGAGACAAACATGTTTTTATTATTTTTCAACTGTTGCCTTATAAGTGTGACTATTCTGGAGGAAGTCTTTCTCCTGCTGCTTAATAACTGTTTTTTCCCTGAAGTCATGCCATTCCAAGAAGATGAATCTAATTCCACAGTCTCTTTTCAACCTCTCCTTTTCAGTAGCAAGCACCTGTTTCTCATAAAATATTTTAAAGTTATGTGGACACCACCTTGCGTTAGTCATATGTGTCCCTTGCTGTAAGATCTCTATTTCATGGATACTTCAATGAAAGTTCATACTGGTATTCTGAGGGGTGTGTATGTGTGGCTGTTGTTTTGTTTTTGATGCTTTAATAAAAGGCTTATTTAGAGCTAGGAGTGTACAAGGTTGACTTTCTGCAAACCCAACGATCTCTTGAAGAGCTGTGTTACTTTGCTCTTCTGCTCAGACAGTATTCGTGTTGCCAGGTCAGGCCATTTCATAGCTGCAGCAGAAACAGTGGTTTGTAGCATTTAATACCGCTGGTGAAAAGAGATGTTAACAAGACACCTTATTAAGCAGAAAAAGGACTGCACTCTGCTGGAATGGCTATAGTCTGTGTCATTGTAGTCATAGATATACACATGAAGCATGTATATCTTCGATTATCTTAATGACTTCATAGACATATGGTGTTTTGGGGGAGAGAAAGAGAGAGCTAAGTACACTGTAAACAAAACCTAAACTAGGTCCAGTCATTCGAGGGTGCCTGAGGTTGGCAGGAGATGTAGTAAATACTCATGTGAAGTAAATATTCATCAAAGAGTTAGGGAGGACATGGACCTGGTGAGAGCAAGGGGCACATTCCCTGCTGCAATCAGCATTCAAAAGCAGCTCAGGTTAGCAAAATGAATCTGTCACACACTGCAAGTCAAAAACACAAATGTTGTTAATTGTACTTTGCTATGTTGAAATCCCAGGCTTCGCAGCTATGTCAGGAGTTTAAGTAAAGCTTAAAAATGTAAGTAATATTTGTGTATGGCCTGCAGAAAACAGACTGTACCTCATTTTACAATGGATGGCAGATATGTATCTACCCCCTCACAAGTTTCAGGATGGCATTTTGATGTCGTCTGCAGTTTACATGCTACTGTTTTTTTTTTGTTGTTGTGGTTTGTTTGTTTTGTTTTCCCCTCCAGTTGTATAAACATTCAAATTTAATATGCAGACTTGTGATTTGGGGGGAGAAGGAGAAAAATCACAACAAAAGTGCCAGCAATAAAGTGCTTGTTTAGATAAAGCAGGAGCTGCCATTCCTGCAGCAGTTCCAGCACTAGGGATGTTGTAAAGCCATGTGTGTAATCACACTGGAGTAACAAAGGTTGTGTCATCCTAACATTACAGTATGTTTTTGGACTACTTTCATGTTCTGCAATATTTATCATCCAAAATTATTTACTGCATCTATCTGCAATTAAGTCACTATGACTCATGAATGGTTTCTTGCTGATTTTAATAGCGGGAAATCAAAGATGTGGCTTACCTGCTGTTTTCTTCCCCATTGACATGTCTAAATTAACCTAAAGAATCATGTTGCTGCTGGCTATAACCACAACTGTAAATTCAAAGGGCACTTTCAGTAAATATTTTGTAGTATTTGCTTAAAATTCACAGCTTCAGCAAACATTTCTGCTAGCAATTAATTTACTAGAACATGCCAAAAGCAAACAGAAAAGGGATGCAAAATTGAAGTCCAAGTAAATGTGTTTTAAGATTGAAATGAATATTCATAGATAGTATTTTGCAGCATTGACTCAATTCTAGTGGCAGTTCACGAGGGACATGCTATCTTCTCCTTCCTTAACTAGTGGAGCATTTGCATTAAGAATAACAAGTTCTGTTCTGCCTGTATTCAAGGAGAAGCAGACTTCTGAGTTGGCTTTGACTCGGCCAAAATATTTCCTAATCTTCAGTCATCTCCTACTGTATTGGAAGAACATAAAAACACATCTCCTGAGAATCACTACAAAAACAGTAAAATAATTTGCTAGTTTAAAATCATTTCTGCCAGCAGAGAGACTTGAACTAGGACAACTTTGATCTTAGAATAAATTAGGTCTTAAATTGCTTAGATCTCCTGCAGATAGTACAAGAGCAAAAGGATATGCACCTTCATCTCTCCTGTCACTATGTTTTTATTTTTGTTTTTTAATTTTAATGGTATATTGAAACTGATTCCTTCCTTCCATGTTGTTCTGTAGTATGAGGAGCAAAGGGCTCTTCCATCTGCCACTTAGCCGATATGTCATAGTTTGCACTTAATTGATGTATTCTGGGGTTGCGTTTTTAGAAATAATTAAAAATTAGGATAAGCTCTCACTGCATTTCAGAATCTTATCAGGGTTTCTAATGTAGAAAAAAAAATGATTAAATATCAATTCACTAAGTATTCTTTTATACGTTAAATGATTGTAGATAGTGAACCTCTGGTAGTTGATTACCAGGAGGAGATTCTGTAGAAATTGTTCTCTGGTTTGCATTCTCTTTTTATTGTCTCAAGCTGAATGATTTGTTTTGATGATTATAGATACTTTGTATTGCTTAGACTACAGATTTATTTTACATGCAAATATTATCCAATTTCATGTCTTCATTAAACTTTAATAAGGCTTTACGAACTTAGTGCATAAAAGACAATATTGAATCAACAAAGCCTGTATAATGATGATTGAAATACAAGATCCAGGAAGAGTGATGGGGGAGGTAGCTCAAGTGGTAGCAACATTGGTAAGCCTGCAGATGCATTAAGCTTATTTTTTGAGCTCTAATAGTTACAAAAGTATGAAGAGTCTGGGGGGGAAAAAAAAAAGAATAAGAGGGAAGATGAGTACTGCTGTTGCTGTCAATGGTACACTTGAAAGTAAATGCTAATGATGTTCATTTATATGTAGTGCATGTCATTTCTTTTAGTGTTTTTAAGATGATAAAATAATCATAAAAAGAGATTCAGTTTGTGGGTTATAGCATATGATGAAAAACCTGAGTAAAAAATGCCATGCTATTGCAAAAATGCAAGGATGATGATGAATCACAAATAAACCCTAAGTAGAAAGTATTGGGTGAAGGAATCAGGTCCTAAAAAACTGCATTAAATACTCAAGCATAAAATCAAACCAAATGTTCTATTCAGTGCCGTACTGATTTTACTGCAGTAGAAGTTAGACATCCCCACTGCTTTCTTTGCTCTGGCTGGTACCACTCAAGCAAACACAGGTATGAACACTAACTAGAAACCAGGAGAAACTGGCACGCAGACAGGAGCACCTAGCTTTTGCTGAGACAGCCTACAGGGTGTGGATGTGGTTAGTGCTCAGTTTGTTGCTTTCCTGGTCTTTTCAGAATAAAAAATATAAAGACAGTAACAAAGAAGGGCATTCAGTGTACCGGCATATGCAATATTAAACAGCAGGGGAAGGGTGGAACCTGTAAGTGCTTCTGTGCCAGTGTTAGAAGCCTAAAAAGTGAGACAGAGAGCAGGAGAGCCAGGCGTCGGATGACAAGCCTGCTATGATACATATCTCAGATGCAGTAGAAGGAGGATGATCAATGGAATAGTGATCAATGGGGTAACAGAGTTGCCAGGCTACCAGCTTTGCAGGAATGAGAGAATAATATGTACAGGCAGGAGAGTGTCACAGCATGAAAAGTGTAACAGCTTAAAAATAGTGCCGAAAGGGAAGGCCTTGCACAGGATTTCTGCCCACTCTAATAATAGAGATTAACTAATAAAAATAAGTAGGAATGTACTGCAAACCCTTGCAAAGGGTCACAATAGTTATTAGGAAATGTGAAGTTAAATCAGAGAAGCTGCGAATTTAGGACCCTAAATAATAAGAGATTGTATCTACACACACAGATAGGTCAGCGGTTCATCAGGATGAGATGGAGAGAGAGAAAAATTTTGGACACAGCTGACTGAATGGTAATGTTAGGACCCACAAAAAAAAAAAAAAAGCAATTCTGGATTGTGTTGTGCTACAAAAGTTCCACTTCAAGACAAATTAAAGAAAGACCCCACCTTAGCAGTGAACACAATACAATAAATTTCATGTCATAGTGGGAGAGAGCAGGTTGAATAAATTCAGTCTGCAAATACATCAGTATAGAGAAGGGGAACTATATATATATATATATATATATATATAAGACAGTTATTCAAATAAATATACTAGAAGTCTGAAAAGTAAGGTGTCCACAGTGTGCAGTGTTCAAAAGTGCTTTATCAAAAGCACAGGTAAACTATCCCATTTTAAAAATAAGGAAAAAACAAAACAAGAGAAAAAAGGCATTAAAGTGATCCAGCTCCTGGGAACATGACTCTGAGGAGGCTGTCATAGGGAAGACTTAAAAATGCCCTTTAAAAAAAAATACAAAGCTTGTCCAAATGAGAACTAGAAAACCTATAAATCACGGCAGGTCAAATGTAGGCAGGAAATAGAAGACTAAAAATTTGAAAAGCAGCTTACAAGGGGTGCTCGAGCTTCTTTTCAAAGGTTCTTAAATCAAAAGAAGGGGTCAGGCAGGGCAAAGGTGGGACCACTTAATGACCAAACTGTAAGGAAGAACTTGGGATTTATAAAGCTATAGCAGAGAAGTTGAGTGAGTTCCTTTCATTGCTCCTTGTTGTTGAAGGTATTGGGGAGGTTTCTACAACTGAGCCATTCTTTTGAGTAAATAGGGTAGGGGTCAGATGAAGTAGCTGAGTGTGGGTAAATATACAGGAAATGTTAGACCAAACATGTATTGGATGTCAGTAAGTCCCCAGATCAGATGGCATTCACCCAAGAGAAACTCAAATATGAAATTGGAGAAGGACTGGCCAGGGTTTCTACCTGACCGTTGCAAATAGCTGGTGTTGGAGGACTGGTGGGTTGCTGGTCTAATTCCTTCCTGCTTCTTCCTCACAAAAGGTACTCTGTGGGGAACTACAGACTGAGTCTTGTTTCCCAGGCCAGTAGAAAGGTGAAATATAAAATAACGACGTCTTTGGGAATTTGAATAAACACAGTCTCTTATAAAAGAGGAATAACACTGAAGTGCTATTTGAGGTGAGCAGCATGGGAATGAAGGGATTCCCGCAAATGTAGCATAGCTGGATTTTCAAAAGAGCTTCAAGGGAGCTATTAAAATAAATTTCGACCAGATTGGAGAAAACATAAATTTTTGGACTGAATGTTGATCAAAGGGTAGAAAGCAAGTACTAGTGCTTCACTGTTGCTGTACAGAGTTGATGCAAAGCAGCAGCTCCCAGATCTCAATCAACATCTCAGCAATGACCTGGAAAAGGGAACAGAGAGAGAAAACCAAGTTTCTGGAGTCAGGTGCTGCAGCTTACAAGGAGGATAAACTCACATGGAGCTTCAGTGGGGATGAATGTGTGGTTGTACACCTAGGTGCCATAACCTAACACTGGACCTGATGAGAATCTGTCCTCAGCTGAAGGACAGGAGCTGCTGCCTTACAAGGAGGGGCTGAAAGGCTCCTCAGTCGGCAAGGAGAAGGCTGAGGGGGAGCTCTTCTAGATTTCTGAACTCACAAAAAAGGCATTGGAGGCAGAACTCTGTTCAGCAGATCCCACAATACTTAGACTAGAAGATGTATTTTAGAAAATAGGAGACTTGTTAGAGCAAGTAAAGAAGGTCCATGTCTATGCAGCAATAAGTGCTACATTTTTGAGAGTAGCTGCCACAGGAGGTTGTTAAAGGGGCCAGCACTGGTAAGCCCAAGAGTATAAGTGAATATTTGTGGTTTATCTCTGGTAGGCACCTCAGCACCACCCAGCCATTTGCTCATTCAGCCCCCTCTGGGGAGGAGGAGAGAATTGGAAAGGTGCAAGCAAGGACTCATGGGGTGAGATAAAGATAGTTTAATAGGTAAACCAAAAGCTGTGCTCACAAGCAAAGCACAGCGTGGGATTCATTCACGGCTTCCCATTGACAGGCAGATGTCCAGCCATTTCCAAGAAAGCAGGGCCCATCATGCATAACAGTTATTAGGAAGACAAATGCCATCATTCTGAATATCATTCCTCCTCTTTTCCCCCAGCTTTTATTGCTGAGCACAACGTGATATGGTATGGAGTATTCCTGCAGTTAGTTTGTGTCAGCTGTGCTTGCTGCGTCCCCTCCCAGATCTTTCTGCACCCCTAAACCTTATCGCTGGTAGGACAGCATGAGAAGTAGAAAAGTAGAAGAGTCCTTGGCTCTGTGCAAGCACTGCTCAGCCCCAACTAAAATGTTAGTGTTATCAACACGGTTTTCATCACAAATCCAAAGGGTAGCACCATACAAGTCTCTATGAAGAAAACAAACTCTACCCCAGCCAAGATCAGGACACTAGTAAAAAGATGAGATAGAAACATACCTTCACTGTCTTTGATCAATCTTGGCTGCTTGGAGACTGCAATGAGCAGCAGGGAGTGGTGAGGCTTGGCTGCTCTCCCTAGATAGCATTTCCTACAGAGGCTTTCCTCCTTAAAGCAGCGGACAAGATGAACCACTGTCATCTTGTTCTTCACAGTGTTCACGTCCAATTCATTTTCAATATTAAGTGGTTTTCTGCATTCATAAAGCTGGTCTTTCTGGATAAATAAAGGAAAAATATGGTCAGGAAAATCTGGGGAAAAGTTCTTGCTAGTACTTCTGTGACACCTCATAATTCATAGATTTAAATACTGAGATCCTGTTTCTAACTGGGGACTGCCATAAACGTCCGTCAGTGAGCTTTGCATTCCTTAGAAATCATACTACATGGCTTCTTTTTCTGCACCCAGTTTTTAAAGAAGTAAACTGGAATTTCTCATGTGAACTGTAAGTAAAGATACTAAAAGAAATAATGCCGTACAACAGCTCTTCTCAAACTTACTTGACAGGAGGAAAGAGGAAGGAGCACAGAGGAAACAGCCACATTTCAGACCTCAATGAGAGGTCTCAAATTCTCAAATGAGAAGGTCTGAGACACTATATATATTGTGCCAAAGAACCGTGCAGTATCCCTGCCACCAATAGTTTTCATTATGAGGAATAATGATTTTAGATTTCTGTTCAGTAGTATGCTTATTTTTTATTGCAGGAGGTCATGTTATGACTTAAGCCAAACCCCTTAATTTAGGAGATTTCTTAATCTCCTAAAGCTGTGAAGGGGCAAGGCCATCCAGTGGGGATCTCCTCTTTGTAGGATTTTGTGTCAAATATGCATAGAATAGAGCAAGTGTTATTCTGGGGAGATGCAAGCCCCATTTTTGGAGAGCAAATCTAAGGAGCTAGTACATATGCACAGAGGTATCAAAATAGTGGCCCAAACTGTGTCTCGTTCTGAGCAAAGTGGTTGCTTTTTAAAAGCTGTTGTATTCTGCTACTCCATCAAAGCCATGCCTGGTCTGCACGTGGTGTAACACCATCAGTACTGCCTACAAATCCGCTCTGCTTTCTGGCAGGGGTTTAGGAGGTAACAACAGGGCTCCCATCTACTACAGCCTGGTGTTTCTTTGCTTTGTACATCCATATAGCAAGGTAAGAACTATAATGCTCTGAGAGAAATTAAGTGAAATTGAGGTTCTGCAGGTGATTTGTACTTGCTTGGTTTAACGTTGTACAATATCAGTCAGGAGGTAATGATTGGTAGCAAGATGCAAGGCTCAATCCAGAGGCAATATGACTGAATTGACTGGAGCAGCCAGAGAGGTTTGTAGTGAAACAATTGTCTTTGCCCAAGCCCTGCTACAAGTCATCCTGCATCTTCATAATTTTGCGTGTGTTTTATTGTTGTGTTAGTTTTTAGGAAGGAGGTGGGGGAAGACATGAACAGTAAAGAAGAAAAAAATTAAACATTACTGTGTGAACACAGTTTATTTCTTATGTAGAGATCAAAGTCATTCGTGAAATGCTATAGTAGTAACAGTTCTTTCTGATGGACCAAACATTAAATTCCTGCTTACATCTACTGGAAGCACTGCCAAGAAAATTGCTTCAGGGCTGGCTCACTGCTGAACTTTCCAACTGCCCAAGCAATAGGATTTGTTACGAGAATTGACTGACTACCAGCACGTTTGTACAATACAACCCCCATAAAGGAGGCGGATCAGGAAAGAAGTCAAAGCATGAATGGTGTGAAGTTAAAACCAGTGAGGAGAGAAGAAATTACTCAAGCTGTGCTCTAGAATTGTCTGCCTTCAAATATCTTCTCTGCTCACCAGAAATATGAATAGCTGGTATGCTGCATTGGAGTCAGTTGCTTATTTTGCTTGTTGGAATTACATTCAGCCCACATTGGTGCTTAAAACCTTCTGCTCTTCTGGCGTGTCCAAGATCAGAACTTGGTTACTGAGGACTTCTTGGAACTCTGTTAATGAGGACTTCTTCAATTCTACAAAACTGCATAAATATAAGTAATTTATTTTTGCTTTGTTTGCTGAATGTAAGCACACATAGGTACAGCACCTGCACCCAAAGGTAAATACATACATGGTTCAAAAATATACTCCACTATAATCTAACTTCAGTAGTTTAAAACCCCTTTTGACTTCTCTGAAATCAAATTACTTCTCTGACCTTAAGCAAATAAGGCTCTTTTCCTCTGTATGATAACCCACCACTTTCACGCAAATATTGCTTCCTTTCTTAGTTCTTCCATTAGTGTTTCTTCCTTGCTGGGACAAAGGTGGCGTCCTTTTTCCTTCTGTCTCAAACTACAAATGTACACTCTTTAAAAGCCTCTGGCTTATTTGCACTGTAAGTTGTTTTCATCAACATCTTTTATGGTAACGGGGAGTATTTTTGTACTTAACACTGAAGGGCTTTTTCAGGCTAACAAACAGTATTGGCACCATATTGTTCATAAATATAATCTTGAAGATGTCACTTCCCAAGAGACATCAAAATTATCATCTGCCATAGGTAGCAATGGCGTGTGTTACAGCTTAGTTTTGCATGATGTAATGCAATCTGCAGAGTAAACAGGACATCTATTACAGTGGTTGTAATCGCTTTCTCTTTTATGACTTCACATTTTTATTATGTCTTCATTACACAGCAAGATATATTTCAACTTTGACCTTCATCTGCAGAGTGAATAAGAAACAGGGTTTCAGTAGATGAAAGCAATTTTTCACTTGTAAAAGCTGCCTTTTTGTGATAATAGCTAAAAGGCTTCAGATGAAAATTTTTGTCCACTCAAACTGCATAGTAGAAAAACACGTTGAGTACCCTTTTCTCTAAACACAAAATACTCTTCTGGAATTCTGCTGTATTCTGTATGCATCTGGTTTGCATCTTCCATGCTGAAATCTACCTTCTCTTAGCAGAGAAACAACCTGTTCACACACATGTGATTAAGCACTTAATTTAATATATATATATATATATGTATGTATTTCAAACATAATTTGACTGCAATACAAATCATTTTCAGAAACTTGTCATTTATAGGTTCCATTGCACTAGCTGTATAAAAATGACAAAAAAAAAAAAAAAACAAAACCAGAAAATATTCAACAATTTGGTTTCACAGCTTTATTTGCATAAATAAGATTTTATTAAACAAGAGCTCTGGAAGATTATTACTTGAGCTGTTCACTGGCTAGGATTTTGCTTATTTTATGCATTTCTAGTAACTTATTTTTTTAATGACTTAACCTTTTTCCATCTTAACTATATCCTTGTTCAAGTGTTACATATTGCAGAGATGTATCTTGTGAACTGTCTTCAAACTCTCATATTTAGGAGTTTGATTTATTGGGAAAGCTGACAGTGTTTTCAGAACTGGTCTCAGAAGTGTTTGTACGTCAGGGGAATTCTTGGGCTTAAAAATTTACGGTGTATCCTGGGAGGTTTCTTAACTATCAAAATCTTAGAATGAATGAAATGTGAAATCAAATAGTCCAGAAGAGGCTGATGAAATATTCACATGGATTTTAAGATATACCTGACAATTCTCAATACTGATGTCATTAGAAATAAGAATGAGTTAGGGGGAAATTAAGGGAAACCTAAAATAAGATGGTGAAAACCCCTTAAATCCAAGCTGCTGGATTCAGTGCTTACTTTGGGAAGCAGAAGGTTTGGGGACAGGACAAAGACAAAAACAATAAGCATGTATAATGAAAGTGAGAGAAAATCTGCCAACACAAAATATGATAAGAAGGTTAGAATAAATGTAGGAGACTATACATGAACAATGACTATTTGCAATCAGATTTTTGTCCTAATACAACTGCATTCATTGCTACAATTCTGAGTGTTTTTGTCATACCAATCTTTGCAAAAATGAAGTTCCGCAAGGCAGAAACACTCTATCCTCTTTTATAGAATCATAGAATCATAGAATATCCTGAGTTGGAAGGGACCCTTAAGGATCATCAAGTCCAACTCTTATCCTTGATATTTCTCTTCAATATACGCTTTAGTTTATAAAGGAAACCCCTACTTTTGTTTTATTTATTTATTTTCCTGGGGAGAAAAAACTGAGCATGTTCTTTCATGGGGGAGAGCTGAATGAAAGCTTCATGATTGCTGCCCTGGAAAATACTTGTAAATTATCACCCCTACAGGAAACTATATACATATATACATATACATACACACACACACATATATATAAATAAAACCATACCTTCTTTGTTATTTCTGTGGGTGAATTTTTTCAAATTGTTATTTCTCCGGTCTTATAGATTCAGGGAGGAATTCTTGATTTAATTCATTTGATTTCATCCAGTATGCAATAAGTTGTGTTTAAATACAGCAAATTCAATCAGTTATCGTCTTGGATACTTTTATTAATGCAAGATTCTATTGAAAGCATCCTGAAGACTCCTGAAAGTTTTATAAACTGGAGTTAATCTTTATCATTAACATTATATATTTGAGACATACATATTTCTTTCTCTACATATACCCCCACCTATTTATATTTAATGCCTTCATAAACCCCTTTGAGATGTTTAGGCTAAGAGTGTAATATCATGATTTCTGATCATAAAGGGTATTATTCAATGGCAAGAATTCTGAACATAAACAGCTACTGTTGTAGTAAAAACCTGTTTTCTCAAAGCATAAATTGCAGCCTTGCACAACTGAGGAGAGTATATGATTTAGTACTTATTTTAAAACCATAAACTCATCTGGGCCACTATGGAATACTCTGGGCTACTTGTAAATTAGGAGACTGATGGTGGACTAGGTTTGTATCAGAGCTGGAAGTGTAACCGTGTGGGCAAATCTCCCCTGAAGTGTCAAACTGTGCTATTTTTCTTGTAGTGTAGCCCCCATTTTTGTTATATATGAGAGCCCTTCTGCACTGATTCTGTCCCCGTGACTTGCTGGGTTGATGAGCCATCTAGCTTGCTCTGGGTTGAGAAAAAGGATGGAATTTTAGGTAATGGCAAAAAAGTGTCTGCCTTAAAAAACAAACCACAACACATTGCTCAGAGTGGGGAATATCTCTGAGAGATGGTGTCTCACATCAGACTTAGCTAAACAGAAATGATCATGCTCAGAAGTTGTTCTTACCTACAACCTTGGCAACAAGGCCCTGCAGCGTGCCCTATACAGCTATGTACTAATGATACCATATCAGAAGGTGTTAACCACACTGCTCAGACCGTCTGCTGTTTGGACACATGCAGAGCAGGCTGGTGTCCTTCCCAGTGTCCTGACAGGCAGCTGAGGTTTTTGGTTCACAAACATTGTTCCGATGAAATGATGGTAGGTATCATGATCAGCGGTGATACCTTGGATCTAGTTTTACCTCTGTGAAAAATGTCTGAACTTATCTTTGTGTGAAATACATTGGTACAATGGCTTGCAAATTTTCTGGTTCTAATGTCTTGTGGAACCCCTCAGAAGGCAGAACGATTTCAGAGAGGACATCTGTTGAGACTTTCCTTACAATATCAGCTCTCTTTACATGGAAGAGAAAATTAACAAACGGTTAGGACTGCTTTAAGATTGTTCTGGTGAGTGAGGAGATGGAAATTATTAGGGGAAAAGATGACTTCTCCATTGTCTTTCAGATAAGATGTTGGAAAAAGAAAAATCTTCAAGGAATATTTTAAAAATAAAGTTATTAATATTTTGTGTTTTTTTTTTTTTAATTCTTCAGAAGGTATTTTAATTTTTTTTTGGAAGTGTCAGGGTTATCAGTATATCTATTAATGACCTTTTTTGTTGTTTTTTTTTTTAAACTCAGAGTAGGTTACAAGGACAAAAAGGTTTGGAATGATCAGCACAATCCAGTGCATATTATTTTAATTAGTGTTGTTCATTAAAAAAAAAATCCATCCACAGTGGTGCAGCAACCAAAATGCAGCTTTGGCAGTTGCATGTAGCCTGAAGTGATCACCAAATCCTGCTTCATGTTCATCCAGCTTTTAACATCCAGCTCTCCCGGAGGTGCAGGCAGCCTGTGTTAAGAGTTGAGAACACAAGCAGCAGTAGAATATACATACAGGTCACTGTCTATGGAGATGCTGTAAAGCAAATTTCAAACTCCCTAAGGCGTCCTTAACCACTAAAAATACCCTGCTTGCTGCCAGATCAAATTGTAAATATATCCTGGAAGAGAATAAATTAACTTGATTGCTGATTAAAGTGAATTCTATCTAATCCTATACCTAAACAATTGATTTAGCCATTGCACTGGGTTTTAGAAAGAAAAATATCAGAATCAAAACACAAAGTCCTTATTTATTCAAGACCAAAGTTTGAACAGATGTGTCCATGTATTGAGACAACATTTGAAATAGGCCATGGAAGAAATGTTGTAAAATTCTTTCTGGTTTCCCACCAAAGGCAGGGTTGCTGTTGGCTGCAGTCTTAAGCTTGACTCTGAATGTAGTAACCTGATTCAATAAGGCGTTTAAACACCCATAATCATAGAAAAAGCAATCTGATGAATCATGGCCCTAACCACGAAAATTTGTCTAATGAAATTGTGTGAAATTAACTTTATTCACAAAACACACCTGTTCTGCTGGGAAGATGGCTATAAATATCTTTATGCCACCTGCCCCAGCTGTGAGAGCTCCTATAAATCATGTAATTCCCTCTGACAACTGATACTGCCTTGAGGGCACCCTTTTCTTTCTTTGTGCTTTTTCTGAAAATGTGTATTTGCATAAATACAAATTTGTATGCCAATAAATTTTCCACTAGATTTCCTTTTCCTCTCATAAACTTGAATAATGTTCAGTTTATTCATAATTTAGCCTTCCCTCTTCACTGTTACAGCTTCACGTACAGCCATGTTATGAAGTAGGGTGTTATCACTTGTGAATGCTGCCCATCCGAAGACACTATCATTTGTTAAGACAGTGCCTTAAAGGAATTGTTTTCCTTTGGCTGTGTTGAATCCAGACGGAAAGAAATTAACTATCTGGAAAACCAAGAGTATCAGGGCTCTACTTGTTTATCAGTCTGATTTCCTGGTTGTCTTCTTTGTGAGAAATTGATGCTCTCTTCTGAGGTTGAATTTAAACTCTAAGAAAAACTTGCCATAAGTCTAGAGCATGCAGTCTCCTGCTTATACCCATGCTTTTATCTGCTGTGAGATTTAGCCAGGTAAGCCAGTACCCCAAGGTGCATGAAGGGGAAGAACTGCAATTCCTGCTCTCCAGGCAGAACGTGAGTCAACACTGTCATGTCGCTGAGAGAAAGCTAACTAAATACCTTATTAGGCCATATAAACAGAGCATAGACTGCAAAAAGGCATGAAGTGATCCTGTGTAAAAATACAATGATTTTCCTTCAAGAAGGATATGGATTTATTGGTGGGAGTCCAGAAAAGAGCAATCCACAGCTGAGATTGACAGAATGGCAATGCTATAACCTTTAGAAGAGAAAATCACGGGGAGACATTATAACAGTTTTCAAGTACGTGAAAGGCTATTGCAAAGAGGAGAAAAAAAAAAATTGCTTCTGTGACTCACAAGACAAGCAGTAAGGGATTTAAACTGTAAACAGAGAAATTTGGACTTGCTCCTGGGGGGACGGGACAACAAAAACCCCAACCGTCTGCAATATCCAGAGTGTAGCACTGCAAGATGTGGCCTGAGGGGGATTGTTGAGATTTTTCAGAATAAGCTGGATAAATATCAGCTGAGAATGACAAAAGAGTAGCAGCCTGCTCCCCTCACTTTTGATATGAATGTCAAGCGCAATTTTAGAATAATTCTAATTAGTCCTTTATATGCATAATCTATGTAAACAGTATTTTGATAGATCTATAAAATTCCAGCTACATACAATTGTACTTTGATGCACATGTGAAATAGATATGAGTAATGCTAACTTTTTATTGCAATACATCTATTACTTCATTTTTACTACTAATAATTGATCTTATTATTGAGATATAATATTGTTAATCTTTATTCTTCCTGTGATTACAATATAACTTTCTCCCAGCACTTTAAACCAAAGGGAACATAGTCTTTTAAAAGTGAATTTACCTGCAGATAGCATGGAAATACTTTCTACTTACATCATATTTCATTCTAGAGGAATGGGAAATGTTTGGTTTTTTTTTTTTTTTTTTTTGTTGTTGTTGTTGTTGTTTTTGTTTTTTAACGTATTGTGATGTGGTTTTCTTATATGTATTTTACTGATACATTGACTGTATTGACACAGATTGATTTTGTAAAATGGATGCTCAGAGGACAGTGTACAGTAACAGTTTATCTCTGTGTGAAAGGAGGATGCCTGACACCTTTAGTGTTAAGTCATTAGTTAGGGATGGTTTTATTTTAACATCTCTCTTTTTTTTTTTTTTTTTTTTTTTTTTTTTTTTTTTTTTTTTTTTTTTTTTTTTTTTATGAGGCAGGAGATTGTGTGCTGTCTCACAGATAGCGTGCCCATTTATTTGCAGAATGACGCTCTGCATAGGAAAATTGGATAGGCTTAACTGGCACAGACAGCTTACACCAATTTGCTCATCCAGGTTGACCTGTGCTCAGTGGGGAGCTAGGTCCAGAGGACACTTGCTTTCCTTGGGTGCGTGGGATTAACTGCAGACAGCTGCATGCCTTGGGTATGACCAGATGTGAATTTTCATTCTGAGGACAAAGAGGTCAGAATGGTATGAGGAAAGGACTAAAAGTCGAGTGCATGCTGATTAGAAGATGCAATTAAATGTTGGGGAAGGAAATGGTACCTTCCTGCCCACCCCTCCCCCCCCCCACCCCCCCAGGCCTAGATGTCTAGGACAGGTATTGGTAAGGATGCACTACAAAGCCCATTGCTAATACCTGTTCCATTATCAACAAAGCTCAGGCATGGCTGCTTTTTAGGAGCTCGAATATTTTGCTTGAAAAATCCACTGTATAGGCAGTGTCCAAGTCTCAAACATTTTTCTTGCAGCAACCCTTCCAAACTCATACCTTGACCTATAGGTTGTCACTTTTCTTTTTTTGTTTTCTGGAGCTAAATCAGCTCATGTTTACAACGTGCTTAACTGAACTTGGAGCCTGTACTCTCCCTTGGTTACACATCAAAGAGAATCTTTTAGAAGGCTTTGTCTGGTACACTGGCATGAAGGCAGTACTGCTGCGATGTCTGCCCCAGAGGAGCACTGACATGAAGTCTGAGTGAGCCTAGCAGAGCTGACAACTCATCCAGTTTGACCACAGTCTGGGGATAGTGCTAAGAATCCTAAACTTGCTCAGGTGTTGCTGTTGCATCTCCTACAGTTTAAAAATTTGGTGAGCAGAAATCCCAGGAGTGAATATAAAATATAGAAAAGTGCTGAAATTATGAATAGAAATGGAAGAGGATCTCAGAAGGAGCAGACTGGCGGTGTATTTTTTTGCCCTTTTTTTAGAAAGGAAAAAAAAAGAAAAGGCACAGGAATGGCTCAGATCCATTAGTCTACCTGCTTTATATCATACGAAACACAAAATGGTCCTCAGAAGTTATGGAGGTGATATATATGCTAAGGAGAATTCTTCTATGACCATGTGTTGCATTCATGCTTACAAACAGTCTTCATTGGACCTGGGATGGGAATTCTCCCTGTGCTCCAGCAGTTAGTTAATGTAACAGACCCAAGATTGGAGTGGCAGATGGGTTCTTCAGTCTTCAGTTCTGAGCTGGGTTTGAAGATCTAGCCCTGTATATCCATATGACATTGCAGTATTTGGGTAACTGAGTACTGTGGCTGGGAAATGGAAATGTTAAAAGCTCTTCTAGATTCTGGTGTGGTTAAATGCTTGAAAATCAATTGTCATCCCTGTGCAAGACAGGTTAGCCTGTAGAAACTTCAAATTATGGAGTACATCAGCAGAACCCTCCTGAAATGCTCAGGCATCTTCCACCTCCGTTTGAATGAAACTGCTGTATAGAGTTTGCAGTAGAAATGATCTCTTCTCCCCATCCTGTTTTACCTCAGAATCATGAAACTTTCTCCTTCTTGCTGGTGGACTGCTCAAGAAAAATACTATGGCAAGATGGCTCCTCCAGCTGCATGTGATGCTTTGAGTGAGCAAGTGAGAGTTGCTTGCAGCTCTGCGACCTGCATCTCACCATGATGGCTTTGAGATGTTGTCCATGAAGCCACAGATTGGACAGTGTTTTCAAATTGCTTTCTTTTCCTTTGTTTTCCCTATGGTGCCTTATTCATACCACTATAGATCCCAATTTGTGTTTTCCTATGAACTACCAGAATTGTTTTGCTTATTCAGACCTTATTCCCACCATTATTGTCATGGATGCAAATTGTCATTTGTCACTGCTCTCTCCCTCTGTGTGGCTGTGCAGGGCATTCTGGTTGCAAATACTGGCTGCTCCCAGTTACCCCAGTGACCTGGGAACTGGGGAGAGGGAAGGCAGAAGGAGGTCATCCCCTGTGTCCTGCCCCTGAGGGAGCACAAGGGTGGCTGAAACTTGCTGCAGTGGTTTCATAGAATATCCTGAGTTGAAAGGGACCCATACGGAACATCAAGTCCAACTCCTGGCACCACACAGGTCTACCCAAAATTTTAGACCATGAGACTAAGTGTACAGTCCAAATGCTTCTTAAATTCTGACAGGCTTGGTGCAGTGACTGCTTCCCTGGGGACCTTGTTCTAGTGTGCAATCACCCTCTCAGTGATGAACCTCTTCCTTATGTCCAGCCTAAACCTCCCCTGCCTCAGCTTGACACTGTTCCTGTGGGTTCTATCACTGGTAATTAAGGAGAATAGGTCAGTGTCTGCCTCTCCACTCTCTCTCCCGAGGAAGCTGTAGACTGCAGTGAGGTCTCCCCTCAGCCTCCTCTTCTCCAGGCTGGACAGACCCAGTGCCCTCAGCTGCTCCTCATACGTCTTCCCCACTAGGCCCTTCTTCGTCCCCTTCCTCTGGACACCCTCCAACAGTTTTGCATCCTTTTTGTACTACGGTGCCCAGAACTGCACACAGCACTCAAGGTGAGGCCACACCAGTGCAGAGTAGAGCAGGACAATCACTTCCCTCAACCAACTAGCGATGCCGTGCTTGATGCACCCCAGGGTACAGTTGGCCCTCCTGGCTGCCAGGGCACACTGCTGGCTCATATTCAGCTTGCTACCAACCAGAGCCCCCAGATCCCTTCCTGTGGGGCTGCTCTCCAGCATCTTATCACCCAGTCTGTAACAGATAGCCGGGGCTGCCCCGTCCCAGGTGCAGGACCCAGCACTTGCTCTTGTTAAACTTCATGCAGGCATTGCCCAGCTCTCCAATGTGTCCAGATCTCTCTGCAGGGTCTTTCCACACTCAGTCGAGTCTACAGCTCCTCCAAGTTTGGTGTCATCAGCAAATTTGCTCAAAACACCTTCTAGTCCTACATCCTACATCCAAATCATTTATAAAAACATTGAAGAGGACTGGCCCTAAATTGGAGCCTTGAGGGACCCCACTAGTTACTATGGCCTGATGTGGTCCCATTTACCACGACCCTTTGAGCCCTACCCGTCAGCCAATTGCTCACCTATCGGATGATGTTTTTGTTAAGTTGTATGCTGGACATTTTGTCTAGTAGGTTTCTATGGGAAACTGTGTCAAAAACTTTGCTGAAATCCAAAAAGATCACATCAGCTGGTTTCCCTTGATCGACTAGGTGGGTGATCTTATCATAAAAGGAAATCAAGTTTGTTAGGCAGGAACAGTGGTTTAATGGCAGGAACAATTGGTTTAATGCAATAAAAGATACTTCCTTGAATGTGTTAGTCGTGTGGCAGTCTCACTTCAAAATAGCTGTGAGGAACAGCAGAATTTCCCCTCATAAGAATATCTTCGGTTCTGTTAATGTCATTGATTTGTGTATTTTTTAAGATTTTTTTTTCTTAATCTCCTCTCCAGTTTGGTCTTTCTGTTTAGTTTTCTTCAGCTCATGCCTAACCAGATAGTAAATGGTTATGGTAATGGTAATGTTTAGACATCTTGTGTTGGCCTCAGAGGGCACACATTCTGACATTGCAACTTTCTTAACAGACCCTTTTTTGCTTAAATCCCACTGTTAGTTTATACAAAAAGTTATGAGGAGGGCTTACAAGGAAACTGTTGGAGAAATGAGCAAGTATTTCTGTAATGTCTTTAAAGTCTTCTAATTGCCTCAGTAGAATCTGGGTTCAAACCCTACCAAAGCTGATGAAAAGCTTTGTTTTGATTTTAGTGGATTTGGTGTTGGAGTTTAGACATATATTACTGTAAGGACCTTCTTCTGCCTGCCACCAAACTCTCTAAAGGTTTTTAGTTTTTAGTTAAATAAAATGGCTATTGAGTTTGCAGGAGAAACCTTAAATATTTGCAGTATTTAGGCTACTAATTTTAGATCTCATGATATTTCATGCTCTCCATGAAGTTTCACGTCCTGGAGGGAGGTTATAATGTAAGAACTTCAGCTGTCATTAAAAGCACGTATCGTTTGGTCTTAAGATTACACAAAGGAGCTAGCAAATATGGACAGTAAAAGATAGGAGAAAAAATGTAAAGTCAAGTGAAATAATGATCCTTAAGTCAATCTCATATCCTTTGGAGAAGCTGACTCAGGGTGGTGAATGTATATAATTCATTCCAGTGAAAAAGAAATTGCCTGCCTACGCATACATTTCTGTGCATCTTTTCTTTGCTGCTAGTATTCATGACAGTGTTACAGCCATTCTTTCACAGCTGGAACCATTCCTCTGCAATGATAAATAGATTTGTGATAAGCACTTCAATCTTGGTGGAGACACCTCTTCACTTGGTGCTAGAATTGGGATAACATGCCCAAAAGCTTTGGAAAGAGGAAAAATGAAATTACAATAAATATTAAATGCAAACTGTGTCTTTGCCACAGATTTTGCCTTTCTCTTGACAAAATTGGGATTTTATAATGATCAAAATAAGAATACTCTTTTCAGAGTATTTTCCCAACTCCTACAACTAACACCTTTTCAGCATCAACAAAAGGTTTGTTGATCTTTAAAAGTTTCTCTAAGTCATCAGTTTGTAAGTGCAGATCAACTTTAAACAAAGGTGATATTTACATACCACTGAGACTTGATTTGAATTTCACACAAAGGCATGTTACTTAATTGTATTTATTTATTTAGATAATAATTAATTAAGGCTGCCTGTCCAAGTCTCCTGGTGGCCCAATACATCAATAACTATCTATAACTGCTATCCGAGCAGTGGGGAATTAATTATTTTAACAGGAACTCAGCGAATCAACATCCAATGGAGATTCTTCAATGCAGTCTTTACTGTGAGGAAACAAATCCATAGTTTTCTCTGGAAATCTTATCAAACTGTACTTTCTGTGTCCTGCTTCTCTTTTTCTCTTTCTCCGTTTGTTCTGAAATTGGGAAGACGTATGCTTCAACCCCCATTTGCTGTTTTGCTTTGCTTTAAGCTGCCCAAGCTTTGGGAATTGTTTTCACAGAAAACTGCTAGTTCTCTGAAACCACACCTAATTAAAGATCAATTTCAAGGTTTTCCTGCATTTACAAATTCCTTAGTAGTTCACATTCTATTTGATGCTTTTGTGTGAAAATTATTTTTCCTAATGTGTGTATATTTACTCATATATATGTATATAAATCTCATATTGGAATGCAAGCCAATCAAGAAAAAAATAAGTTAAATAAAATGTTTAAATTATTAGTTAACAATTATTTGATAATCTGTCTTGAAAAACATTTTCAAGATTTTTTTTATTATTTTTTTATTATTAACTACAAACCAGGACAAAGCAGTGAAATACAAATTTAATTATCTTTTATTTTGACACCCTGCTGTTTCCTTCATTAGAAGCAAACTATCAGGAACATTATCAGAGTCCTAATTACATATGTTAATATAATTATTATGCTGATATTTATATACATGTATCAGCAAAGCTACATATACATGTATTTATACACAACATGGCTGATCAATATCAATATGCTGAAAGGTGCCTCTGAACATATGTAACATTGCCTAGAAAGTTTATGGGAACAGTGAAATACGGTCCATTCACCAGCTTTCATTTTACATGGTGTTTGTACTCAAGACTTAAAAAAAAAAGATTAAAAAATAAAAATAAAAAAATGTGGGGTGAGTGTGGGGTTGTTTTTTTGTTAGCTTGATTTTTGGTATTTCAAGACATTTCTGTTTCGCATTTCAGTTCCTTCACCTGTGAACATTAGCTCACATTCACCATTAAAACCTTTTGAAGTCTTTTGTCAGGTACTGTAATGTGCCTCTCTGTAAGTGACGATAATTGTCCAACGTGATTGATGCATTAGATTTTCTAAAAAGTTGATGCCATTTTTTAAACTATATTTTTTAAACTATATTTTTTACTGACCCCTCTTCTAGGGTCAAACCAGAGAAGTAATAATATGACAACTAGGTGTCTGGGTTCTTCTCTTGGCTGTTCTATGGCAGGGTTCATAAGTACAACTACTACATCAGAGCACTGCTAGATTACTTCTTCTAATTTTTCTCAATAGACTGGTACCTGAATCCCTTTCTAAAATATCATTTCTGCTTGACCACATAGCAGAGCTTTGTGGGCTATAAGTATCTCCCTTCTTTTAGTCAAAGTCAGGAAAAGCTAGTGTTCTGTACTGACAAGCAGATACATCAAACTCAGTTTTGTTTCTCTCCATTCTGTTTAAGCATCACAATATTATTTCTCTCAGAAAGTAGGTGACACTTAAACATCTCACAAAGGTATTTTATATTGTGTAAAATACAATTCACTTAGACCTTTTAATATAAGCCTTTTTGAAAACATATTTAATTCTCATACTTTAATTTCCTTCTTTAGGCTAAATTTTAATTCATGTATACCCAACAGAGGTATAATCTGAAGATTTTTTTTTATTCATATGCATTCACAAATCAAAGTAATAGCACACATTCCCGGGAAATATTAATCTTGTTCCTCCCTTTCTTTTTTTTTTTTTTTGTAACATCCAAGCAATATTTCTTTAGAAAAGAGCTAAATAAAAAGTAGGATACTAAATGCACCAAGATTAAATACTAAGAATTCAATAATTGTAATCATATAATAAATGGTATCCTCGTAATATCTGCTGTTGGTTTTGAACATAATGAATCATACAGCAATCATGCCGTTGAAGAGCACATAATTCTTATGGAAGCCTTTCATTATGGATGCACTTTTTGTACTTCAGACTGAACTGTTCTGTGGCTGTAGGGGGAAAAATAAGGCTGAAGTTTTATGAATCTAAAAGTTCAGGATGAGAATAAAAATTAGTATGGTGTTTTAAAGAGAGACTGAAAACTTTATATTACTCTCTCTTATAGGACTACTAAACACAACCCCCACAAAAGTGCACTAAGAATTTCTGAGACTCTGACAGTTATAGGCTCTATATAATCATTAATGTCATATGAATAAATAAAGCCTACTTAATTCAATACTAATGAGATGAAGTAGGTTCAGACAATTTTCATCACTGACGACCATATTCACTCATAGCTCTGCTAGAGTAATTGTTCATTGTTGTCATGTTATGCAAATTATTTTCAACCCTGTAGAGCTCTATAGACAGTATGGAGTAGCAAGATGGGGTGAAATTGTTAAATAAACCTGATGGTTTTTAGCTGGCAATTATCATTTTGGCATGTTTAAGTATAATTTTAATGGCAATTAGGAACAGAATTTGCAAGTGTATTTGATACATTTGGAGTTAGCCAAAAAAAACAGGATAGCAAAGGGATTATGAAGATCTCTTTTAGAATGAAAAGCACATTTATATGGAAGGAAGACCAAACTGGGCCATGCTCACTTCCAGGAAGATGTTTAAATAATCCTGAAACACTTAAAACACTTCAAAGCATTTTATCTTTTATTAAGTTATTTTTCAAGAACTTTCTGAGTTTGCCTTGGCCTCCTATTCACTGCTACCCATAATGCATACAGTGTATAAATTTCTCTGTCCAGTTCTTGCATATTTTACTATATTCTCTGCTCACTTCTGCCATTTTTATAGAAGAAGAAGGAGATTATATTATAAACTTAATGGAGAGGATCTGCTCTAACTCAAAACTGAAAGTTTGAGAGACAAAGCTTAGGAGAAATGTTAAAGCTAAGTTTCATATGTGTGCAAGTTTGCAGGCATTTGTTCTAGCATGTATGGCAAGGGCAAATGTGAAAAATGTATCAATTGGTCCCACTATGTGAAAACGCATCAGTTTTGTCTTAATAGGGTTTGAAAGCAGAGTCAAGACATTAGTCCTACATTCAGAGCAAAAACCTCTCTGAGCCAAGGTCTCTTCTCATGTTCTAACCAGGGATGATTCAACCTGTTGGGTGCAGGTATTGCTGTGAGCAGGTCACTGCCTCCTAAGTCTTTTGGAGAGGGGTCCTGCATCTGGCACATCTGTGCTAGGAATCTGACTGAACTGAAAGAAAAGTAGATGTTTTGCATTTTCACTTATTTTATCTCACTAGGCTGCAACTGTGGCAGATGAAGATACAGTCTAAAGTTTTCGAGTATTTTTCAGGTGCATTTAAATGGACAGTAACTAGATTAATTGGAAATATCTACTTCTATGTGTGTTTTATGCTTTTGAACTATTAGAGATATTGTGAAAACACTGCATTCCTAATAATTTTCTACAATCTATGCATATGACAGTGACAGAATTCATGTTCTCAGTCACTACTCTAAACCACCAGCTAGTCCTCCCTGATTTAATATCAGCAGTTATATTTATGCAAAATAGCATGTTGTAAAAGTTGCTTGTCATCCACAGTTCAAAACCAAATTTGCTGAGTATTTGTGAACTAATCAGCATTCTTAAAAAAAGGAAAAAAAAAAAAAAAAGGCAGTTAAACCAAGACTAAAACTACTTATAATAAAGTATGAAATAAAATTTATTGGTACAGTTAAATACAGGTATGTTCTTCAGATAAATTAATAAAATGTCTGTGATAACTTGACTGAACTGTGAGAAGGTATGAGAGAAAAAAATAAAGTCCAAAAGTTCATTTCAGAAGAGACATTAATAAAAACCGGATGACGTGCAGCAAAGGAAATTAGCTCCTAGTGTATATGGACGTGAATAATGCTGGAGGATGTATCATATAACTTAATCAGGCTGTAACAGGAAGATGCAACTGTGGTTTCCTTAATGACCAATGGGTGATGTAATCAAATGCTAAATGCACATTGTCAGCTTCTGACAAGTTTCTATCACAGCGAAGATGGAGTATCACTTAACCGGGAGCTGAGGCTGATAACACATCCTCTCCTGAGTGGAAGGAGGTAGGAGCAGACAGGTTTCTATAGTGCTGTTGTGCCCTGAAGTAATCTTCCTTAGGCACTCTCTAATGTAAATATCGCGTTTCCTCAGGGTATATGCCTGCTGGCCTTGGCAGAGTATGAAGCTATTAATGATGCTGGCTGAAGCATGAAGTGCTGCCAAGGCTACTGCGGTGTGGGTCCAGCAGAGCTGCGGGAGCTTTCAGAAGGCTCTGGCTTCTTCTGTGAGCCTATGCAGCTCCCCGGTGCAAGTCCATGGTTTATCTGAGGTCAAGGAGGTGGGGGAGTGACTGAAAGTGCACTCCCCGCTCAGAGTGAAGGAGCACTCCCCTTCAGGAAAGTAGGCGAAGTGTTTCTGAGATTAGGTTTGTAGGACTTCAAAACTTCCATTTCTCTCTTGTATGTTGCCAGTGTTTTCATTTAAACATCCCTGATTTTCAAGTCTAATAGAGCAGTGACCTTGGTAGCAGCAGGTTCAGAGCCACTTGACCAACTTCCGCTAGCCTCTAGCCCAGGGGGACACCAGGGCTGGATGTGCCTGCCACAGGATGACTCTGGAGGCAGGACTGTCTGCTCTGTACGTGAGAGGGAGGACTTGGTCCTTGCTGGCTTCCTTGTGCAGCGTAGGCATGAGCCAAATCAGAAGGGTCTAGCAGCAGTTTCATCACATGGTGCTGCAGTGAATATAAGAGCCAAAACTAAGACTGAACTCATTGATAATCCTGGGCTTTGCATTTTAATGCATACTACTAGTTGAGTGCTAGATTGTGCTCTTATGACAGAGCAGATTAGGAAACCATTTGCATGTGAATCTCTCTAAGTCAGTGCAGTTTCCTTGGTAACAAATAGGGAACCAAGCTCCAAAATCTGCTAGTTGCCATTAAAACGTGTGTGTATATGGGGAGTGTGTGTTCTTTTTACAAGTTTTTATTAAAGAAAAGAAAGATTGCAAAACTTAGCAAGATGCCTGATTTACATAAAATGAGGGGTTGAGGGAATGAAATTGGTTCTTCACTCACTAACACTTAACTTACACAAAAGTCTCATTCCTAGTCAAACAAAACCAAGATATTTTGCAATCAGAGTTTTGCTTTTTGGCTATTGAAAATGAAATTTGCTATTGCTTATTATTTTCAGGGAGGCTGCCAAGAAGTGGCATTTCCATCAGTAGCTGCTTTCCAAGCTTCCTAAGAAGCCAGCTGGGAAGGCTTGGGGTATAATTTTGTTGGGAACCTGCAGGGGCTTCCCAGCTCCCATCTGTGGCTCTGCAGGTTGGATCCTCACCCCATCTCAGTGTAGCCCTTATAGGGAGGTTCTTGTAGGTTCTCCATCAGTCCACTGGCTCGGGCCTGGAGCAGTTTGTGATTAGAGTATCCCTGGTTATTTTTGGAATGGCTGGTATCTGATGTTTTCCTTCAGTGATTTCATGAAACTTAATGTGTAGCCTAAGTGTTGCTTGTGCTTGCTTTTTCAGGGACTTCTCAGTAAAAGAACTAATAATAAATCTGCCTTGTTAAAAATTAACTCCATAAATGTAACTGAAAACATTCAAGCAAGTAGGTGAAAAAAGCCTTTTTCCTACTCTTCGCTTGTTTCATATGCTGGTTCTCTGTTTTATAATTTCCAGTTTGCAGGTTATCCTAATTAGGCATAAGTTTTGAACATGAAGCAAACTGAAACTTCAGTTGCCCTAAAATCACTGCAATGTATGTATGAAGGGAAATTTCAAAATAAAAAGAGATTTCCTCACAGTAGGAGAGCATCTCTCTTGTTCAGAGGTGTAATTTTTGAAAACATATTAAAATCGTAAGATAGGTTTTGTAATAAATAAAAGTAATTACTGTTCAGCTCTCACTTAGGAGCAAGCTAAGCTACTTCTGCTGCTGAACACAGCCTTACTTCATTTTATCAGACTAAAGTGATTTTTCATGTCATGCTGGGTTTTGTTTCTGTTAATGAGCCATACAATAATCAGGAATAAAAAGGGGAAAATTGTATTTGAATACAGAAGACCTGAGTTACTGAAAGTTCGTATCATCAGCATGACCAAGCTTTATCTTTTTTATGCATCATTGAAAGTGGTTCAATTAAAAAGAGTCTCGTGAGTGATCGAGTTTTGTGAGGGAATTCAAGTACCACAAAAGATAGGTTGTGGACTCATAAATCTTACTCCAAGTTCTCTGTTTATCTTTGTTTTTGTATTTCAGCTTCTTTAGAAGACAACTTAAACCTCCAACTTATTTCTTTCATGGAGTTATGTACATAAGAGCAATATTAACATTACTGTGATTTCTTCAATAAGATATTAATCTTTTTGTAAGTGCCATCAGATCCATAGGGCTAATAATTGGGGTTGGTAGCATCACTTTTACATTCTTAAATCTTTCTGATACTTTACCCAGTGATTTGAGTAGGTCTTTACTCAAAATTAATTTTTCCCTTTTTATCTTACATTTCACAAGCTTGTGGATTTACTAGACAACTAACATGCAAATGTGTAAGAATGGTGATTCTGCATCTTTATTTGTAGGAAGGACATCATACAAATGATGATAGTTTTCTTCATTTTGAAGGACACACTGAAATTTTATTTTCCTAGATTGTAATTACATTTCCAGTTCCCTGCCAGCATATGCTGATTGCCTTTTGCAACTTCCTTAGGGCCTTGTCAATCCATTGATTAAGAAACACTCTTTAAGTGGATTTGTACTACATTTGAATAACTGATACCATTTGATTAGGGCTGAATGCCGATGTGACCCACAGTAAATAGCTATTTCTGAATCTTGTAATCCTTTGTCATGAGTCTTGTGACATTAACTGTTTCTCAAGTTCTGGACTTTCTCGTGATCACCCAGTAAGGGTCAGTTGATGCTTGTAAATTAAATCTTCTGATTAGTTGTATTTCAGAAGAAAAAAAAAAAAAAAAAAAAAAAAGAATGGGCAGTCACAGTGCATGCATCAAATTCAGAAGCTGAAAGGTGATAAAATCATGAATAGTTCTTTACAAGAACATTAAAATAACAAGTTTCTTGCTAGCTGTTACTACATCTTGCTGTACCTAGTTCAACTGAGTTTCTTTGTTATTTTTGACATGAGCAGTCCAACAGTTTACTTCATTTTTGCTGGTATGTGAGAAATAGTTCCTCCAGGATCACCCCATCGGTCGTTCTGAAAGACAGAACCAGATTTACTCAATGGGGTCCAATAAATTGTCAACCCCCTGCCAAGGGCAGCAGGATAATGCATGTGTTTTAGAGGTTTGGCTGAATTGTCACCAAAGTTCTTGGGGTCAAAGTCATGCAGAGAAATATTAAATGGAAATCTTGTTTATAAGCACTAAGTAATATGTCCTCCTGAGAGTGACCTTTGATAACTTCAACTGCTTTTCAGTTGAATTGCTGTGTGACTGCTGAATACAGAGTTTTCAATGGGTAAAATGTGGAATTAGAGGCAGGACAGTAAAATAAATTCTTGATGCATGACATATATAATGTGTTCTCTTATATCCCTGGATGGGGAGGTAGGAGTAATGTTTGTTAAATTAATGGAATTTTAAGGCTGTTTTCTCTTTGCTTCGAAAAGGATATATGTATGTTTGGAAAAAAAAAAAACACACCATTAATAAAAAAACTGCTCTGATCTCTTACAGATACATTGAAAATGTGTCTTCATTTCTCAGTGCATAATTTCAATGAATAATTATTGTTTAATTATTATAATTTATTACTGTTAGGGCAAATATTCATTTGGTAACTATTCTAATTTGTGTATAATTAGAATAGACAAAATTAATGATCTTCAAAATCTGCTTAAAACGTCTCCCAAATTTCGTAAATATATACTTTTCTCTTTTTTTTTTTTTTCCCAGTAACTCAATGTTTTGATTGAAAAATCTCTGCAGGTGATGGAGAAGAAAGATTTTTAGATTAAAGGAAATATTGTGAAAATGTGGATTTACATAGGTTAAAGGTACAATTTTCCTCTGTAGCATATGCTATACCTTGAAAACCTTTTTTTGGTAAGAACACAGTTTCATAAACAAATGCGTATGCTCGCTTGAATAAAAGGTGTTAGTGACATAAGGTGTACTACATAAATATGAGATTATTCAGATACATTCCTACCCGTAGCCCAAACAGTTTTAGTCATTGTACTTACGGCCTCAACCACAGCTGCTGTGCAGTGGTTTTTTGAACATTACTGGGCATGTAACAAAAATTCCTCAAATAGCGCGCTATACCCTTCTGAATTAGTCCCGTCTTTGTATGACTTACTGATATTTTGAAAGAAGATTTACGAAGGTACAACACAGAGGAGAAAACTTTTAAATGTATCCAAAGTTCTGAGACAATATGGACAAACTGTAAGGAATATTTACTTAAAGGGATTTGAATTTGTAAGACTGAAATATATTTGAAGTTGAACATTTCCCAAGGAGATAACGGCTAAATATCACAATAATACAATGCCTTTAAAACTGAAAGAACCATTTTAATGAAAAATTATATATATATATATATATAGTATTCTAATATTTGAATGTCTATCCTTTAACATAACCAGAAAAATACCACAAAAAAGTTCCAGAAGGGAACTGGTGCCTAAGTCCAGACCTGTTTGTCACAGACCTGCATTTGTTCTTGAACGTTTGTGGGTAGCTCTGCCTGGTAACTCTATGGTTATACCAAATGTTATGTTCACAGACTCGTTTGCAATTCTTTGCAATTGCTGCTTGACAGTCTGAGTGCTAGGAGACTAAAGTAGAGGAGGATATATGGGATGGCCACAGGCAGCCTATTCCAGTGCTTACTGGAATAGCCATTAGTATGCATTTTCTAATGACTAATGTGAATCTTTCATGCTGAAATTGAAACTCATGACTTGCTTCCTACCTAGTACATTAAAGGAAATAATTTTCTTCCTCTCCATAGATGCCTTTTTTCGTGCTTAAAAACTGTTACCATTCCTATTATTTTTTTCCTTGAGCTAACCTCTCTGGCTTTTTTTTTTTTTTTTTTTTTTTTTTTTTTTTTTTTTTTTTTAAGCACCAAAGAAGATGCATTATAGACCTCTGCCTTTTCTGCCTTTTTTTCTTTCTTTCCTCTGCACTCTGTGGTTTATTCACATCTTTCTTGAACTGCTGTGCCTGTACAAAGTATTTCATCTGAGGCAATAGAAATACTCAATAAGCCAGAGGTGTTGCATATGAGATTTAAATACATTAATTTATTCTAGGAATTGCTCCATATATGTATGCAAAATGGTCTTTTACAGCAACCCATAATTTCACATGATTTCTGTATACAGAAGCTTAGATCATTAGCTATAAATTTCAGAAAAAAAATAAATAATCATGTACATTTAAATTATTAGTCTATATCAGAGACAGGGAAATGTTTAGTACAAAACCATTTCATATTTTAGAAGATTTTTTTCTAATAAATCTGGAAAGTCACAGCTAACATCTGGCTTCACTTATCATTCGATTAGAAATTCAGATCTTGCTCTTAAAAACAGCATAAAATTTCAGGTGAAAAAATATACCTGGAAAAAAGTTTCTTCCCTTCCTAGATCATATGCATTTCTTAGTTAAAGTTACTGAGGTAAAAATGCCCTCTTCATTTACAGCAACTCCTTGGGGCACAGCAGACTTCTGTACAAATGAAATATGGAAAATGAGTGAACAGCATCAGCAAGTTAATGTCACATATGAATGGCAAACCTTTAACTGCGAATGTGGTTTTTGTGTAGCTGCTACTGGAAGAAATCACTTTGATCATGTCTGTCGGTTCCAAAATCCAGCTATAATCATCCTGCATTTAATACACAGATACCCCCAGATGTTATGTCTGTGGTAATCCTTCTACTGGAATAAAAGGGGGAATGGAGGCTGGAGGGATGGTCAGTGAGGTGGGCTGAAGACTCCCTGGACTAGCAAGGCGTAGGGTTGTAATCAGTGGCAGTAATCAGTTGTAATCAGTGCTGTAGCGAGGTGGGGGTTGGTCTATTCTCCCACGTGCCTGGCGACAGGATGAGGGAGAATGGGCTAAAGTTGCTCCAGGGGAGGTTTAGGTTGGACATTAGGAAGAACTTCTTTACTGAGAGGGTTGTGAGGCATTGGAATGGGCTGCCCAGGGAAGTGGTTGAGTCACCATTCCTGGAGGTCTTTAAGAGACATTTAGATGTAGAGCTTAGTGATATGGTTTAGTGGAGGACTTGTTAGTGTTAGGTTAGAGGTTGGACTAGGTGATCTTGGAGGTCTCTTCCAACCTAGATGATTCTGTGATTCTGCGGCACGAAGATCTACAGGAGGCCAGTCTGTGGTGGAGTGCCCCAGGGGTGGGTACCGGGGCCAATACTGTTCAACACCTTCATTGATGACCTGGATGATGCAACACAGTGTGTACTCAGCAAGTTTGCAAACGTGAAGCTGGAAGGAGTGGGTGATACAAAGGATGGTTTTGCTGTCCTTCTGAAGCACCCCAACTTTGATGAGAAATGGGCAAGCAAGAATGTTGTAAAGTTCAATTGGAAATGCCAAGTCCTATCCCATGGCATTTCAAAAGCTAAAATAACACACCCTTCCTGAAATTTTTGGACTCCCAGTTGGCAGTCAGTCAAAATCCACTTGAATAAAATTCTTGAACAGATTATTAATTGGTAAAATTTCCTGAAGCAGATATAGAAAATGTGTAGGTAGAAAACCTGCTCTGGAAGCTATAAACAAAATATGCCACTTCCTTTATTTACCCTGTATTTGTGAAGGATGCTATTCAGGCAAAGGTTTCTGATACAGGCCTAGTTTTGAGTGCCTGTGCTCTCAAAAACCCATCAGTTGTGCTTGCTGACTGTTTTTTGTTTGTTTGTTTTGTTTTGTTTTTGCGTATTTACTTTGATAATGAAGCTACAAGAAATGTGAAATCTTTAAACCTCCAGTAATTTTTGGAAACATTTTGTTTGGGGATTGTGCTTCAATATCTGATAAGTGATATCTATTATTACAAAATAAGTTGTAATAAAATAAGTGAGGGCCTGAATATTCATTCTTGAATTCATTGCATATGCTAATTCTGTGATTCATCGTGGACCTGGGGTGTGTGGATAACAAAATATTGGTGGAAACGGGGGAGATGCCTGTGCTTGTATTTGTAGTGCTGCATTCACATAACTAAAGAAAGGCTCTCAATTCTACATCTGAGAACGAAAATATTTTATGAATACAAAATGTTTAATTTATTGCATCTAACAAAACATAGGAATTGTATAAACATGCAACATTTGCACTTTTACATGTAAATATCTGAAACACTTTATTTTTTTGGCTAATAGTACTGCTGTCAGTGATAGAACGCCAAGTGGTAGTAATTCAAGATGAAAGTACTTTGTGTTTGTCAGTGTCTCTTTTAATAGAAAAGGTCAATAGAAATCATTTTAATCCTTTCTTTTTTCCTCCTTAAAAGAAGACATATTTTGAGTGTTAACAAAATGGGTTGTTTGTTCTGTTTCTGGTGATGCAAACTTAATTTAATTCTTTTTTTTTTTTTTTCCACTTCTAAAAATATGTCATTGAAATCCGATATTTTGTGATCTGTGTCCTCAAGGATAAATTCAGTTGAACAGAAGCAAGTGGCATGCTTGTGAATAATGCTAGTCTGAAAAGCCACCAGTTCTATGCTGCATAAAATTTCTGTTTATTGCTCATTCTGTATTTGGATTGGTTTTGTATTTATAACTGGTAAGTCTGCAGACGAAGAAACGTCCAGTTACAGTTTGAGATAAGTTGGTGCAGAATCAGATTGACCAGTGCTTTTCCTTTGTTGTCTTTGCTCCATTTAGTTGTAGATCTCTCACATCCTGCATATTGTCATTCTGCCACTGGTGTGTTTAGCACATCACATATCTTATACAGTTCTACAATTATCATTAGTATTTTATTTTTATATACCGCTTATATATTCAGTAATGTGTATATTTTGAGATACATATATCAGGAAACATTCTCTAGCATGATACAAAGTTGCTACAGTTTTAAGAAAATTAGCTGGATGTTGATGGTATATAAATGAAATTACATCCAACCCAGAGGACACACTTGAAAAAGTGACAATATTAGTCAATCAGTTAGCATACCTGCACTAAATTATACTAAATAGATTGTCTAAAATGCACTTTGCAATTAAAATTATTGAAATTGAAATTATTGAAGCATGTTGTTCTTCATAGATGTAACAGTGTTAATTATCATGTGACCAGAGCAGGGAAAAGATATTTGAAGTGTCTGGGTTGCTCAGATGAGTGAAACATGGTCATTCCTCCTCTGCCAGAAATCCCTTGGATTCTTTTTGCGTTTTGTTGCTCTCCGTGCTGGGGCTGTGATGCTAACAATGAGTGGCTAATACTGAAATATAAATCCATTTGTGTTTTCCTCCAGTTACAAAAGGCTTCATTGCCCAAGTGGCATGAAGCTGTCCCTCCTGCCTTTTAGAGTACATGGACAGCACAGAGGAGCACGCGACAGTAAATATTGTGCTGCCTTGCCAGATTGTCACCAGGGTGCTATGACAAAGGGACATTCTGCTCCTGTGCTGGATCTGTTTGCTCTGCATCCAGTGCAGAAAGGGCTGTGAATCCCCCAGACATGCAATACTTCTCACCCACATGATGCTGTGCCCTTCTTAAAATGTTTATTGTCAGCAAAAGAGCGCAAAAACAGTATTTTTCCCAAATATCCCAAATATCTGAAAAATCTTTACATCAGAAGCTGGTTTGTACCCAGGATTTGCCCATTATCATGCCTCTGGCCAAAACCCCATACCTGGCTGTTCAAATGCTTTTTTTGATAGATTTTTTCCTTAAGCAGGTTTTGAGGGAGCAGTTTAAATGCAGAAAAGGGATATCAGCTTGCATCAGAATTTTCTGGATAAATTCCTTAGTTACTGAAGAAAGATGAGACTTTCCTCAAATTGTCTTGAGGGGACAAAAACATTCAACTCAAGAGGAAAAATAGATTATTTTTTGTTGTTGTTTGAATTGTGATTAATGTGTTCACTTTGAGGAAACCCATGAATTGTACAAATTCAATAAGTGATGTAGTTATCCTCCAAGGTCTGTGGTACAGATGCAGCTTATCCTGTCAAAAAAAAAAAAAAAAAAAAAAAAAAAAGAGAAAAAAGAAGAAAAAAGAAAAAAGGAAAAAAAAAAAAAGCCCTTTTCTCAGAAGCACTGTGTTGTCCCTCCAAACAAGGCATATAAGCAAAGAGCTCTTCCAGGAGTAGGTGTTAAGTTTATAAACAGAATATTACCAGAGGATTTTGCTGAGGAAGGACTGGGTTAATATGAGCTGTTTAAATATCAGTACCGATAATTACCCATGCTGTTAATTAAAAACAACAACAAAATGCAAACTGTCCTTCCACACTAATAGGAGATTTGGTGTGTGTAATCACTTGTATCATGCCTCACAAGCAGATGCCTGACTGACGTAGGTTGTTTTTGTTTGTTTAAATCATCCTGCAGTACCAGCATGCATTCAGGAGTGACTGTCATTGTCCTTCCTTTGACTAAATTGAAATAATGAGCTTTCAGAGAGCATAGATTTAAGAATGAGTGCATGTTGACATGAACAGTTTGACCAAGATTTTGTACAATTTGGAGATGTGGAGGAAGCCAGAATAACACTTATTTTGGGATGTTCTTGCCCCCCATCTCCTGAATATCCCTGCTGGACTCAGCATGGTCCACAGCAGCTGGGTAGCTTGACGTAACACATCTCTGGCCCTTCTGATGTTTTTATCTGGTGATGAGGACGGTGCTCAGTAGCTCGGATGAAGTGGCTATGGAAAGTGAGTCTCTTGATTCAATTTTTCATGCTTTGTGCTCAGCTGAACCTGCTGGATAGCAGCCCACAGATCTGATCAGCTCATGGAAAGCATCACAAATTCATACATTTGAGGACAGTCCATCTGCAGTTCTTTGAGCTATGTTTCACATCACTGTGAAGCTTAGACCATGAAATGCTGTATATACAATGATGATGGGACACTCTTTGGCACAGGTTTGGCACACTACCATGTGTTTGCAGATGTAGATTTTCAGTTATAGATTTTAGTATATGCATAAACACTTTTTAGGAGAGCAGCTTGTTCAGAGCAGTCACAGGAATGTTTTTGGGGAAGTTTGGGGCAGTAAGCTGTGGGAAGGGTGCTTTAACAGAACATCCATTGATGGATGGCAAATAATCTATGTTCGTGAAGTAGGTGTTTATCAGTGAAAATGACTTGGAATTAACTTGTTACTGTGTTTCGGTTATTTAATTTTGGATCATGGAACTTGCTTACTTTGGTTTTACTACCAGCTGATACCAAATTCATTTTCAGCACATAATCAGTCCTGGCACAGGAGCGTATTACAGAAATTCCTATCATTCTTTTCTGCTTCACCATCAGCTGTGGTGGTAGATGCTCTCTTTTGTCTAAAAGCAACAAGAGGCTTTGTTCTCCCACTTCATGAATAGCCTGGTCTTGTTATCTTGAGTGTATGATGCCTTGCTTTGTTGTCTGGTTGCTTTTTGACTCAAGTTGATTTTCCAAATGCTGCTTGATACAGGATCCATTCAAAATCTATGCTAGATTCAGTGATTTTCTTGAATGGTAGAGGGTTTGACAACATCTTGCACATGACTGCGTATGGCTATCCTGTGCTACGTTTCCTTGATTCCTGGGCAGGAACAGTACACAACATTTGCACCCACTTGAGCACCAAGTGAGCACACTGCCATTGTCCTGGAAATAAAAAACTGCAAGCACGCTTTGGGGAAATGACAAAATTCTGTATAGTTTGCACATTCTCCAAAACAGGTAGTTTCTTGTCACTATTTATCACTGTTGTTTATTTAGTGTCAGATATAATTCAGGTGATTGAAAGCATGGCAAAAGATATTAACTGACTGCTTCATTTGTAAATATTTTGAGAACTGCCACCTCCATACGTGAGATCACAAAAGTCTTTTTGTCCCGTATTTCAGAATGGAACAATTTGACATGTTTAAATTACGGGTCAAAAACTGAATAAATGAAGAAGCTGTCTAGTCAGTCTTTCTTCCTAATGAGCATTCTCTACCACAGTAGCAGAACTGCCAATTATTGGCCACTTGTTCTGGCTACTCATTAAGTATGTTTCAGCATGAACCTCTTATGATTTGGCACATAGCCAGATCAAATTCAGATTTTCCCCATGTCCAGAATAATACTGTCACTATTTTGATAGGCAAATAAGCCATAAGTTTCCTACATCCAAAGTAAACACTAATATGTGCATGACAAAAGGGCATCTACTCTTCTTACTGCCAAGAAAATCATTGCAGGAGTAACTGAATTTGACAGTAGTAGGTGAATTTCACTTTATTTAGTTTGAATTATGACAGTGAATAAGATATTTACTAGATATCTAACATTCTACCCTTCAGAACAGCTTTAGAGAAGTAATATGCAGTGGTATTGCCTCTCTAATTTGCTTTCAAAAGTTTGCTGCAGTTTGCAAAAACTGCCTCTTTAAGTATTTCAGAAAGGCAGAGGAGAACAGATTGTTCCGTATGTATGTCCATTAGGATTGTGATTATTTTTATATAATTATTTTTTTTACTTTTCAATTTGATCTTTAGGTTGCTATACTCAGGCTGTTTCATGGTACAGAAAGGTCAAACTAATTTTAGAGTTACTGCATTTGAGAAAAGTACTGAAGTTGTTTAACATTTGTCACAGCCTTCATCTGAAGCACATTGTTCATTAAAAGATTAACTCTTGTTAATTCACACTCATATGCAAATGTCATCTGAGAATCCAAAATATTTTTTCTGAATTATTTCTTCACTTCCAGAGTAATTATTTTTGGAAAAAGAAAAGTGTTCTTGAAATTAGGCAAATAAGTCAGGCTTTAAGAAATCCTACATATGCAAAATAAACACCTTGGCTTTTCTGTATTGGAACTAATATTTATCTAAGATAGATATGTGCCAACTAATGACGGGTTTCACTTTGTTGGAGTTATCTTACTCTATATTAGCAATGTTATATATTTTGAGGATAAATGCAACGTTTTTAGTTCATGGACTGTGTTTTAGATGAATTTGTGGTATAGGGAACTATATAAACTTCACTTGGTGAACTGGATTCACACTCATTTTGATTTATGGAAGCCAACAGAGAGAGATTATAGTCTCTGTTGTAATGTTAATATTTCCATGCAGAATGCTGAAGTTGTATATTCACTAAAATAACTAGATCAAGAAGTCATCTCTTGTTGGAGACACTGTATCGAACTCTTTATGTAAATGTTGTCTTCATATGAAATGTTTACCTAGCTTTACAGACTCCATCAGTTTTGCCATCTCTTTAATGGAATGAGACCTCTTTATTTCTAAAAGTTTTATGTAGCATTAAGATAATGATTTGTTGATTAGCTATTTGTATTTATGTGTTTAAAACTATATCTGACGGAGCAATCTTTTGGTAGATGTGAGAAGTACTTCAGAGAAACCTTTTGAGAAGGTCTTTAATATATTTAATGAAATGGGCTGGATTCCTGTATATGATCAATCTACTGGAAGCCCAGAGGTTGAAAGAGCACTGAGGAAATATATATGTATGTATATTTTTTTGATCAGATCTGATAACTTTAATTCTGTTTAACAGAAGCTTATGGTATCAAATAGGCAGTATTTACAAAACTGAAGAGATTATAATACAAGAAATTATGCTATCATTTGTTGTGTGCTGCATCCTCCCTGCTCCTCACTTCTGTCACATGTGAGTACTTCTGCAGTTATGCTAAGCCAGTATTCTTCCAGCTACCATTTTGACTTACCTAAAATAAGGCAAGACATTTGTGCAAGGAATAAAAAGATCATGAGGCATTCTGTCAGTTTTATTGGTTTCTCCCATGAGTTTCACTGCTCTCCAGACCTCAGAAACCCTTATTTATCCCAGAAACCTTGGAATTTACAGACTGACTTTGCTAAAGCACTGCTGAACTTTAGAATCCTCATAAGAATGCTGGAAATCTTCAGAAAAGCCTTCTATGATATCAGCAAATATCTCCCATGGGAAAGCTACCCGCATACTGGAAAATGTTCAGTGGTGATAAAAGTGTGCACGACTCTCATTTAGAATTCTTGCTTGGAAAACATGAAGTCTATGAAACTTTTTTTATTCAGCCTAGTACGACATATATTGTTACATTTTCAGATCCAGCCAGCCAGAATGTGTTGGTTTTGAAGGTTATTTTAGATATTTTGATGATGAATTCAACCATCTCTGAGACAGTGTTGTTTGTTGAAGTAAATCCTTTTTCTCTGAACAAAGGAGAAGAAACTGAAGTAACATTCTTCCTTCCTTTGAAAGTTTACGTCAACACCCAGCCCCAAAAAGTCTGTTTAAGGCTTTTTACTTAGAATAGTCTTCCCAGCCACATTTAGTTAGTACTCTGGATTTTATATTCTGTTTCTCCTGGGTTTTCTCAGTGCTTTCTGTTCTCACACACCCATTCATTGCTGCTTTGAGTTTAGTTCATAAGTCTGCTGGGCTTCCTGGCTTACTAATTATTTTGTTTTAGTGATGCTGTTGTGCAGGACCAAGAAAGCCTAGATAACAAATGAGGCAATTGATACAGCAGTCTCGAGAAGTTTTAATTGTGATGATGGAGGCAAAGAAGACAGGCTGATTTTAAGAGACTTCAGTGTTGCCTCCAGTTATAAATCAAGTTGAGAAAGGCAGGCATATGTACAAAGCCAGAGTGAGCAGTGCAAAAGATTTTATACTTAATTAAGCTTATAATCAATTATTATTTCTGTCTGTATGAATGACAGCACAGTTGGCAACAACTTTATATATAAGTGGCATTGAAATTTGCATTTCGTTTATCCCATTAATTTTTCATAAGACTATAGCCTTCTGTTTGGAAAATAGTTTATTGAAATAATAAATATTTTTAAGTGCAATGGAAAATATTTAATCTATTCCCTTTTACCATGCATTTCTCACATTTTTGATCCATAACCTTCCATAATCATTTTCATACTAAAATCTCTCCATTTCATATGTTACTCCCTCACTTTGTACACAGTGACTCACGTGTTATATATATATAAATATTTTTTTTTTTTCTCCCATTTGCCCTCAAATGTGGCTTAAGCAGCTTCCGGCTCACTTGAAGAAACTTAAGAGAGAGAAGAAATGGAATGAATATTAGAATATGAGGAGAACTGATGGGAAATTAACTGAGCCTGAGAAATGCTTCAAACTAGGAAGCAGCAAGAGAAGCATCAGGGACCATAGAAGAGCATAGTCCAACTGGAAACTTTCAGAATTAAGAGAAAATGATCATTCTGAACATCCTAGGTAGGAAGTGTATAAAGCTAGGGTACTTTCCAAGTCAATCTTAAATAAGATAGAAACCATAGAAATCTTAAATAAGATAGAAACCATCATTTGGCTGAGTGCTATAAGAAGAATGTGGCAATTAATAGAATACAGCAGAAAGCAAAAGAAAACATCATTTGAAGAAGAAAACAATGCAAACCTACCCTATAAGTAAAATAAAAATAAAAATCCTGCTATACTGAACAAAAGAGTTAACAAAGACTTCTGCCTAAGTTGAGGTAACACTGCAGGGAGAATGGGTTCACCTCATGATTTCATTTTGGTCCACCTAACATTATTTTCCCTAAGTGAATAGATTGAACAAGGAGGTAAATGGGGACAAGGGTGAGGAGCCCATAATTTATGAAATTTGCTTCTAGGAGTTCTGTCATTAATTATATTGGAGGAAAACAAAGGCTTCAAAATCAGGCTATTTGGATAATGAATTTCTTTATTTTATCAGATCAAAATTTGTGTTTTCCGCACATTATAAAACAAAACTGATAGTGTATTTCTGTGTGAAAAAGAGAGTTCTGCAGATGTAGTCTCCATGATGTAAAGCAAACATCTCAAAACCTTTTAGGTTTTTCTTTAATTTAAATGCTACACTTCTAAGCATTCATACAACTTCAGTTTTGTAGAATGCATTTCTCTTGATCTTATTTATTTTCTCCCTTTTCAGTAGAAGAGTTCCAAAGGACATCATCACTTAAATAATAAAAATAAGATAAAACAAAGTGCATTTTTTAAACACGTAGTAGATTACATTTACTGCAGAAGTGAATAATGACTAAAAACTATTTTAGGACACTACATGATGACAACTTCAGAAAGAGGTGAGGGAATGTTCTTCATGCCACAATGATACATAAAGCCAATTTTAATATTAGCAGTTAACTGGATAGGTTAGGACTGTTCCTTTCAGCTCCAATTCTTAACACTGCAGATTTGTTTTGTAAAACCCATAGTTTTTCTCCAAATCTGAAGCTGACAGAATTTCCTCTTTATTTTTGTGAAACTCATTCCATAGTTCAATATGTGCTGTGAGGTACTTAGAGCCCTAAACAGCTATTATACCATTTTACATACCTTTCTTTTTTTTTGGTTTAAACTTTCTATTGAATGTGATTATGCTTCTCTAAGTTTCACCTACCTGGAAGACTTTCTACATTAAAAATAGAAGGAAAAAATAAAAACCACATTTTATCTTTAGATCTCTTCCATAAAACAGAATTCCAGATAGAGTTTCTATTCCCTGAAATTCATCTTTTCTTCTCTGATATTATGTTGATGATATAGGAGAGCAAAGCCAAGGAGATTGTCTTTAGTGTGGAATCATTTATTTAAGAAAAAATAAAATAAAATAAGGAATTTGTCACATCACAGCTTGAAGTCTTGACCTGCCTGCAGTTCTCTGTGATAGCAGAGAATGTGACCAGCTGTTTTCACAAATACCTGCACAATCAAAGCAGGGTTCTGTTCTGCTCTATTTAGCTCACAAAGACACTGCCGTTGAGGTAGTAACCTGAGAACATAGCATGCTGCTGTTTCTCCATAGCCAGAAACTATGGGAACAGCATTAAATCACTTTGAACCTCTCTGCAGAGAGGCCTCTCTACTTGTCATGATTTTCTATCTGTGTCATGCAACATGCAGAAATTATCCCGATATTGTTGAACTGTTTCTTCTGGTATTTCTACTAGAAAGTGTTCACTTAATTTTATTTCCTAACTAAATTTATTTCTGCGCAATTATGAACAATTATTTCATCACCTATTTTTCAACTGTATATACTATTACTAATTTTCACAAAAACTTTAAACTTAAATGATATAACCAAGAGGAGGCATTTGCCAGCAGAGGCTAAACTCCTGTGCAATCCATCACTCACACAGTTGGCAAAGGCAGTTGCTTTAGAGGATGAGCAACATCAGTACGCTCAAAGTGTGTCTGCTTGCCAGTGCAGTAGTTTAATAGGAAGGGTGAGATGGTTCTGCGATAGTTCAGATTTGTTCCACCACTCCCCCATATAAAAACACAGAATTGGAGAGCAATAAAATGAAAAACAGCCATATTTTCTGCAAGGTAGTTCCATAATACAATTGTGCAGTTTATGGAAATTTCAGGTCCCTTTCTAATCTCTTCACAGTCTTCAGTCAGACCAGTAAGAAAAAGAGGTGTTTGCCAGTAGCTGAAACTTTCTCATAACCACCATTTGAGTGCCTCTGACATAAATAATTTCCTGCAAAGCTACTGAGAGTCAAAACAAGTGTTTTAATAGTTATAAGAAAATCAGACACTTTTGTTTACTAACATCTCCAGAATTAGGCAGGGATGCAATATGTTGCACATATATATATATATATATTTTTTTTTTTTGTCTTTTCAAATGTTGAGAGTTGATGTCATTTTTGTTGGTGGTGGTTTTGTGAGGTTTTGTTTCTTTGTTTTGTTTTTGTTTTAACTAAACTAGAATTTCAAAGAGAATGGTTCAATTTACAGTGATATAAAATGGGAAGATGAACAACTCCTGCTTGAAAGAACTAAGCATTGATGTAATTAATCATGGCTTCCTCCCACAGCAAAAGCATGCTATCAGGGAACTTTGGGGGAAGAGTTTGGGATCCTGATGACTTTTCAGATTGCTGACCATGTAGGTAAATGCATATTGTTACACAAAAACAGAATAACCTAGATAAAACAAAAACTTGATAGATAGCACAATAAAGGGAAAACAGTGAACAGATGGAGAGGGAGAGTTATATTATTTAGTATGTAATGAGGAAATCCCAAGGCTATTGCTGACCTAGCCTGGAAAGACTGTGGTGCAGCTGCACTCAAATGCAGCTTTGTTGTCTCTGGTCCCAAGGAAATTTGCAAAGAATTAACAATGGTTGCTCCCTGTGAGATGCATGAAGGAGTCTCAGTGAGCTAATGGAGAACGAGGCTGGGTTGTTTGCAAACCCATTACTCCATTCATTGCTAACAGATTAGGATGCAGCTTGCTATATTAACATACTCCTATACTCCTGGAGAGGTACAGTTTGAAATGCAAATAATTTCTAAGAGATCTCCTACTTTCGCCTAAACCCTTTTTCATATACCCTGTAAGTTCTCTAAAAGAATCAGTTTTGAGCTAAAAAGATTTTTTCTTGGTCACTGACTGTTGTGTGCTTTTACAGTGAGAAAATTTCTTTCATTTTTTTCAGTACAGGATCCCATTACCTGTATTTTTTTGTAAAGTAAATAAGTAGTGGCTGAAATTGAACCTTTATGATAGAATACTGCAAAAAAATATTTTGTGTTTCTTTGCTTGCCTGAGTGTCATGTGTGCCAATGAAGTAGAAATAAGCATTAATTTTCTGTGCTGATGCTGAGTATTGTGAGGGTTGGGTATGGGAATAGGCATGTATCACTGGATATCATAGCAGGTTTTGAGACTGTTTATAATAGCTCAGCTTGTTACATCTAGAGGAAAATATGGCAACTGCTGAGTGTTTAAAGTTACAAGAAAAAGGTTTCATGTTACTGCAGATATAAATCTCAGAACTAATATTACAGAAAGAACAGTATCAAAGGAGACTCTGCTATTCTCAGTATGAGTCACGCTGCAAGATGAACGCTTTGGAAATCAGAGTTGATTTTTAATACAGGGAACTTTTTCCATCTCATATATTACATAATTACTGATGATGTTCACTTTTCTTTCATTTTGTTGCAAAGCAGGAATTGAGGATGTGTCTGCCTTTAGATTTGACAAAGGAAATTGAGCTTATTAGTTAATAGTAGTAACTAGTTAACAGCCATATTGCTCATCTGTGTTATTTTATGTATGAAGTCATAAATATTTTTAAAGGACTTGATGAGTAGCATATTTTACCAGAAGTTATTAGTTACCAAGTAAGAGCAATGAATTTTAAGGAGAAATCTCCAAAATTCTTAAATAAGACATTTATAGCACATGGTTTTAGGCTCAAAGGATGGCATGACTAGACATCTCTCTGAACAGCAATTTAATTTGTTTTTTTTTGTTGTTGTTTTGTTTGTTTTGCTAGTTGTTGTTTTTGTTTGTTTGTTTTTTGTTTTTTAGAAGTTCAGATTCACTTTTACATGTACTATTTTTGTCAGATACAAAGTGTTTGCTGTGTGCCAAGATAGGAAAAGAAACTTGATGGCTGACATCCTGAAAGAACAATTTGAATCCTAATTCAACGGCAACACATTAACTTTCTTAATTACGTGATTATTTGCAAAGAGGATAGCTTAACCTGTCTTGACCCATTACACTAATGTGACTAACCATGTCACGTTTTTTTTTTTTTTTGCTTGTCTATATGCACACTTCTAGACTTCTGGTGAGCCCAGCCAGTTTTCCCAGATTGTTGCTAAAGCAGACTTAAAACCAGGAGTCTTTTCTCCTTCCTCTCCTTCTCCTTCTCCTTCTCCTTCTCCTTCTCCTTCTCCTTCTCCTTCTCCTTCTCCTTCTCCTTCTCCTTCTCCTTCTCCTTCTCCTTCTCCTTCTCCTTCTCCTTCTCCTTCTCCTTCTCCTTCTCCTCCTTCTCCTCCTCCTCCTTCTTCTTCTTCTCCTTCTCCTCCTTCTTCTCCTTCTCCACTTTTAAAAGTAAATTAATAGGGGAAAAAAAAAAGTCTTCTTTCTTTCCTTTTTTTTTTCTTTTTTTTTTTTTTTTCTGGAATTAGCTGTCTGTAGAACCTAGGTTCTTATGTACACTTTCACTATGAAAGAGTTACCTTATATATTAACAAAACCACTATTAACCATAATTAGATATATTTAAATGAAGAAACACCTTAGGAAACCCCTAAAACAAGTCATCAATTTTAGGATATTGAATCATAGAAACTCACTTTTAAAACTAAGATTGTAATATGTAGGTATCACATACAATCTCAGTAATTTGTAATTTCTCTAACGTGTTAAACCTTATGTAATTTTCTGCAGTTTGTCTTCTGAGTATTCTAAACATTTATATTTTCTATTTTATCACAAAATGAATACATTTTTAAAGAAGCCTGAAGTAATTAGAGGTACATCTGGGTCTTTACTTGGTCACATGCAACACTATTATTTTAGAGTCCTGAATACACTAAGGATTCTCCCAGCAGCCTCATAACAGATTAATATGCAACAACTTTTTCTAATGTACACATAGCAACAAATTCCAAAGAAAGTCAATATGCAAAATTTCTTGCTCAGGTCAATCTCCATAAATCCCTAAACATTGCTTTTGAAATCAGGGTATGAATCTCTCAGCCTGTAATTGTAAACACTGGGCTGATACCTTTTTTGACTTTTTAAAAATAAAATAAACATATCTTTCTTTGATTCCCCTTTCCATATCTGAAGTAAAAACATGCCTTAGGCAAATTTGTGGTCAGAAGCTGGAAGGTGAAAAAGAGGTGGTTGCAGTACTTGCATAGGTATGGTCCTGTTGATAAGTTCAATTTTGTCAGTCAAGCCTCAAGAGCTCTGCTTCTTTCATGTCTTCTGTACAAAAGTGATTTATTTTGTGAAGTGAGACTTATAAGTTTCAGCAGCCTTAAAATTGTTTTCACCCTATAGATCAGTGCTTTTCAGTAGTATCAGGTATCTCTCACTTTAAAAGATTTTAAGAATATGGAAAAAATGATCTCTGTCTGTAAAGACTTATGATATTCTTAGAGAGCTCTGGAAATTTGAAATGCTTATTTTAGATGTCAGCCTGATTTGAATTGGATTTCACCCTTGATTCAACCCCCAAATTCAATAATATTTTATGGCTTAGTAGATGTAATTTAAAATTAACATTTGTTTATTTTTATACTTGTGCAACATGAGTCCAGTTATTAAAATGGTCTGAACACCTTTCCACAGTCAATGCTTCTTAAACGAGTTCTCTGCAGCAGTTGAGTCTGTGGCAAGAATTTTCTGATGGGCTGCCCTGGAATACCATAGGATTTTCCAATCGCTTTCATAGCCACCTTTGCATTTTCACATTTTAAACTATCTAGTTTTTGATTCTTTCCTATGATTTATTAGATTTCCTACAATACTACAATGACTTCTGTGTCTAATTAAATAATAAATTATGATGACCAAGGAAATCATATCTATGTCTCATGCTTATGAAGCTTCACTAATCTCCCATGGACTACCAGCTCTACCCATTGAAATTGAATTAGAAGCTTACTTCTGGAGAGGCATCGATATTCTTTGAAAATAAAGTGAATCTCCCTCTTAGTTGAGATAGGACGGGGGCTGAGTATGTCAGGAAGTGATTGGTAATCTTCATTTTTGGAGAAAAATAGTATCATTTCCTGTGTTCAGGTACTACAAATACTCTAGTTCCACTTTATGAAAGGATCTGTAGAAGATATAAGGGCACCTGTGGTATGGAGAGAGAGCAGCACTCTCTTTTATTGCAGTTTAACAATATCCTGAAGTGGAGTCTGCCTTTCTGACTTACAACCTGCATACACTGGATCATGTCTCTTAATGGATTTATTCTTTTTGCAGCATCATTAAAGGGATCTTTTTCCAAACAAAAGAACAAACCAAACTTGCGCATGCACACACATAAAGATGTGTGTATTGGACCTCTTTAAAAGCATAAAATTTGACATATTTCAGCTCTGACATTCAAAAATTGAATACCTGTTAAACTCAATAACTGATTTTTGGTATAAAAAATAAAATCCACAACCTCTGACTATGAAATTAAGCTATTAAAAATAATGTAAACAATATACATACCTTATGAACCAACAAAAGTCTACCACGATAACCTTTGGTATGAATTATTCTCTGCACATTTTCTAAAAGAAGGTGTCAAAATAGAAATAAATATATGTAAATTGTTAAGCATAAATTGCATTTACGTTTTTTGCTTTATCTAGTTTTGCTAAGAATGTCAGTGAATTTAAAATTTTCTAAGCTTCAATGTCGTTCCACAAAATGCAGCAAGCAGATAACTAATCTGTTTTATTGTTCATTGTAGGTTAATCAAAAATGTAATTATGACTTTTAATTAGAGTAGAAAAAGTGTCTGCTACCAGCTCATAAAAATTGCTTTTTTCTGCCTTGTCACCACAGGTTATGAAAGACAGAGAAAGCTTTCAAAGTAATAACAAGGAGACAATCTAGTCTCAAATTACTCATAATTGAACTTAATATTTGAAACTACATCTAAATATATTGGAAGCTGAAAGACAAATTTGTATTCTAATTTAATTTTAAAGCATAAAATTTGTCATAACTAGAAAAACACAATATTTCCCTTCACCTCTTCAAATTGTTTCATAGTTCTGGTTCTAATTTCCATGTTACTTTAAAAAAAATGTTTTAAAACAAGTCAACAAAGCTTATGCTTTAGAAAACACATTTAGAAGTAAGCACCCCTATAAACTAACGAAAATTTCAGATATTTATATAAAATTCAGGCAATACCCAGGGCTTGCATCAGTATATTAAATACATATGTAAAAGAATGGAAAATGTGAGAGAAAGCACTAATAATATTAAGAAACAAAATTCCCATTTTAATTTATTTACATTTCACAGAATCACAGAATCACAGAATTGTCTAGGTTGGAAGAGACCTCAAGATCATCGAGTCCAACCTCTGACCTAACACTAACAAGTCCTCCACTAAACCATATCGCTATTTGTTCTAAAATAGCACATAAAGTAAAAAGGGAGAACGTGAATCAGAAGTGGGTGATTACAATAAATTGGCAGGGGAAACCAAATGGTACAGAAAGAATTCTGTGGCTGTCAAAGTTAGTGTAATAGGAATTTGAGATTTATTTTTGAACAGAATTCTGACAGTGTGTCTTATCCATTATAAGAATAACAATTCCCATTTCTCTATAATTATTTTTCTTTATTTTGGAAGTACTTCTGCAAATACAATGAACTTTCATTCCATTAGCATTTCAAGAAGATGCTAAACAAACTAAAATTAGGATTGTGTTAAGAGCAGTGGTATTGATTGTGATATGTTGAAGAGTTTCTAATGAAGTGAATTACCATTTCTTCAGACCACTAGCGATGATTTTTAGTAAATCTGGAGACGTTAGCAATGATAATTCTCTGGTGATACGTATGTAAGCAGAACGACCCATGTACCTTTCAGGTGATCAGCCTTATTGTTCATTCAGAAAAGAATCAAAATGTAGATACAGAACATGAAACATACAACTAAATGCTTTATTTGCCTGGAAGTTCAAACAAGGAAAATAACTTCTCATCCTTCCCCTGCAAGAATATACAGTGACTTAAATTAATATTTAAACAGTGCATTGAGCTGAACTGATATATTTGTAAAAGATCACTTAGCTTTGATTTGAGTATTGTTAAACTTGAAAAAGTCAGAACATGCAAAATGATGGCTCAGTCACTAAAATATATAAAAGATGATTAATTCATTAATGTTCATGAGCTGAGAAAGGATGTTTTCAGTTAGGTCCCTAAAACATTTATTCTTGAAATGATAGTTTGTGGTTGATTTATTTTCTTTTTCAGTTACCTGGAAATAACAAAGATTTTTTGCTGTCACTTAGTATGTGCCTTGAATAAGGGTAGTAAATAATAATAATAATAAACTGAAGGAAACAGGTTTGATCTAGAGCTCTTGATCATCTGGGCATAAGCAACCAATATGAAGTTCAGCATGACATGAAGGTACCGAGGTTTCAGGCCACAGCACAAAGTGGTGGGAGAGGGATACCAGCAGGAGGTGACCCCCAAGTTGTTGAACTGAAAAATGCTGTCACTTTGAAAATCCTCTCATAAAACTTATACTCCCCATAATTTCAAATACTACAGCTTTTAATTTTCAAGGTGATGTGTTTCCATAATTTGGAAAACACTGTCCAAAAGCACTTTACATCTGATGTCTTTCTTCTATTGATATGATTGCATTGCATTCTTTTGATCAGAGAACTGATTACAGTATCAGAGCATTGTAAGCTTCTATAGACAGGTTCTTCCAGACTTTCCTTAAATACAATATCTTATATACTCAAAATGTGCCACTACGGCATTACTTAAAAACTAAAGAGTAGCTGCCCTACTTTCACAGATAACTCAAAAATGTATTTAAAAAAAAAAAAAAAAAAGTGAAGCCATTGATTACAGTCATTCTGCAGACTTGTCAAACAAGGATCTAATTGCAGTTGTTGTTCTGTGAGGTAACTAAAGAAAAACGTTGATTCAGATTTTATCCTAAATGTGTATGTCACATCCACACTTGCCCTATCTTGATATCTGGTCCAATTATTTGTAAAATGTTTAAAAAATCCATTATAACAGTAATTAGCACTTCTGTCCTTACTTAGCCTTTGGATGGTTCAATATTTGTCTGTCTCGATAACATGTAGAGATTCTACTGGGGGCTAGCCAAATTTATGACAAGACTTCTGTCCTGCCCTCTGAGGAGGTGTGGTGTGTAACTCTCTTAGATTTGGGGGGTGTTGTGATGATGTCCAGGCATAGCATGACTTCTTAGGACATATTATCCTCTATCTGTAGGAAAGGAAGCAAAACATGTGAGACCTCTGAAAAAAAAAATATGTTGTTTTTAAGGCCTTTGGAATGTAGAAGCCATTGTTATTTTAGTGTCTGAATGTAGAGCAAGTTTCTAAACCTGAAACGCTGGCCTATGGGAAGTGCCTAGCATTTGTTGTTGTTGTTGTTGTATTTACTATATTTGGTTACAATTAAAATGACTGTATTGAGGCTTTTTTGTCATCTTTCAGAAGATGCTTTTTGTATACACTGGTGGTGGTTGAAGGAGAGGCGTGCCCAGTAAATCTGTGACGTAGCTGTGATTGTTACTTAGAATATCAGTGACTTTAATATATGGGATATGGGTGGTGGTGGTGGTTGTTTATCATGGATCCACTGTGCTAACTGTCACATATCCCAAAAAGGCTGGCAGAAGCTGTGCTCAGCTACCAGAAGGGTAGCTTCACCACGCCCCATGAAGGATGGGCAAGTTCTCCTGCAGTGAGCTACAAGCCACATTACTTTATATGAGAAAGGTATAATCATTCATAACAACAAGCTGGGTGGAACTGTAAATATTTTAGTTGCTTTTCACGTCAGTCCCACCAGGAGGGACCTTTTAAAAGTTCCCAGATTTCAGAGTGGGTGCCCCTCTTCTTTAAAACCTTGAACACTGGCAATGAAAAAAGATTACCCTCCAATTTCATTCATGCATGGTCTCCAAGGAAATGCTTACAGCTAGGTGAAACAAATTTGCCTGGAGTATTTAGTGTCAAGTTTCCCAGATGAAGAGGAGATCAAAGCTGAGAGATTAGGACATGCTGGTTAGAGGGGAAAATTGCAGTTTAGCTGTGCTGCTATTTTTAAAACTTGTCATATTCCCCTTCTGTCAGGTGAGCTGCACTGATTTGTTGTGAAACATAGATGCTTTAGACCTCTGTGCATGGATCACGCACCATAATGCAACAAATGGAAGCTGCAAAGGTTGTCACAGAAATGCATAAACTTCATTTCCTACTGGGTCATGATTAAAACAAGAAATCTAAGATAACTGCAAATATGTCTTTGATACATTTCATGGGAGAAATGCCACACAGGGAATGTGTTTTTCTTTTTCTCCTTCTTTAAAATAATAATAGTTCTTTCAACTGCACACATTAGCAGTTTTATCACAAACACTACCAAGGTCATTTCGGTCTTCCAGAAACACCCTGGACAGAACAATAATTCTTTCTTCCTTACCTTCCTCTCAAGTTTCCATTCTGTGCCTGCTTTCACCAGCTGGTTCTTCAAGCAGTGCACCTGCCCCGTTGCATCCCTAACCCTGGATTTTACCCCTGCACCTTCTTTCCTTTCTTTACAAAAACACTTCCAAAATTTGTCTTCAAACCTTCAAATCTCGTCACTGTAAAAGCTGGCCTTTCTCCTTTCTTTTCTTTCTTTCTTTTTTTTCTTTCTTTTTTTTTAATGCTATTAGAAAGCTGCTTTTCTAAATAAATAAAAAAAAAGTCCACATCTACTGTCAACATTTTATAAATTTAAGTGTTGATTAATCTATTTAATGCCGGTATTTGTTATTTGTTTTGTATAGGTTTTGTTGTTGGGCTGTGATTAGAAATTGGTCTGTTGATAGGAAAAACACCTAAAGGTGTCTCACTAGTCAGGATCCCATTCCACAAGTTCTCAAAACAAAGGCAGCCTGCATCCTGAACCATTTACAAAATCAAGACAGGTTTTTATACAGGATCTGATTGCGTTTGTAAATGTTTTGTGGTTGAATTTCAAGACTGTTTCTTCATGTCTGACTGGAATATTAATTTTCCACAATATATTTGTTTTCACACTCTCCAAACGTTTATTTAAATATGTAAACAAAAAAAAAAAAAAAAAGGACAAAAAAAAAGACGTGTTAAATTTTAGTAAGTGACCAATCATGCACATATCTGCCATTCCGTAGCTCTTATTTCTAAATGTCTGCATCTGTGGTTTTATTTATTTAAAGAAATAACTTGGGAGAAAAAAAAAAAATAGTGGTATGTCTCAAATTTAGAATAAGCTTTCTTCACATTACCTTTGATTTCATTAGAGTTGAATCTGACATAACCTTTGAGATTGATGAGAATCAACCTGCCTTAAATCAGAACATAACAAATAAGTGCAGGTGTATTATGTATACGGTAAACCCAGATCTATGTCTTTTTTATTACCTTTCCACATTTTTATCTACATATAAGAAACTCAATGTTCACAAAAAGTTCTCATTATCAAAGCCAGAAGTGTTGCTGCTTAGAAAACTAGCATATATTTCACTGAAATAAAATATGAGCATCATTAAATACCACCATGTGCATCCGAAATTACTGGCAGAAAACTATATTTGGCGTTGATAAATTATTCTTACTCATTCCCAAATAACAAAAAAATGACCTATGGAAAAGGGAACTCTGGAGATATTATTTCATTCTGTAAATTAGTTTAAATTAGCATGGTTCTGATTAGAGGCAGGGGTTATTACAGCAAAAACTTCTAACATTAAAGGATCAGAGAATATATCTTACAATACAACCAATAAGCTCTTGTTTTTTGAGTTCAAGTGTCTGAAAGCTTAGGTTCAAAACAGAAAGACAATGGAAGTTATTTATATATACTCTTGAGGTCTAATTAGGCTTAGTATTTCACATGCACATATATATTATCAAGCGAGATATTGTCATGTTTATGGAAATTGACACTTAACTTTGAATTGCTTCTATTTGCATATGCAGATTAGTAAAGCAATTCAATGATAAGGGATTTTAGAGACTTGCAGCAGTTGCCTATGGAAAAATGCAAGTAAGCCTGGAAAAAAAATGAGAATTGATGACTTTGGCTGAGAACTCGTTAAGCATTCATCACCTGGAAGTTTTCAGGTTACCTCCACGTGGCAGCTGTAAATGCAGGCCAAGACAGTAATTTATTCACATCCTGTGAAGTGCTTTATAGACACCAGCAACCTGTCAATCGAGCCAGTCACTGGTGGCCACCAGCACGGCCTGGGCTGCAGCTTCTGACAAGCACAGAGCAGAGGTATCCCTGTAACAAGGGTCAGAGAGGAAAAGGAGGCAGGATTTGCAGAGGCACAACAAAGAGCAATAAGGCATTGAATGGTTTTAGTCTCCTCGTGCAGAACTGAAAATGAGTGGGTTTCATCCAAACAATTGTTTACTTTTGTGCAAGCCATCCCACATCCCTGTTTTTCATGAACTAAGATAGTGCAGCATAAATCAGTGTTTGACAGAGCTGTTGTGGATACTGTTCATTCTCTGTTCTCTTTGTTAGAGAAGTTAATGAGAATAAGCTGTTCTAATTTGTGTCAGTATATTCCACGGTTATTGTTCTCTTCATAACAAAAGAAGAACAAAAGGCACCGAAGAGTCAGGAATGATGAAGCACATAAATAGGAGGGATGCTACAAAGAGATCATTCCGTAACAGAGCCATCAAAATTTTCTAATTGAGATTGCTATAATTATATCAAGATCAGATGCTGAAGACAAAATAGTGCATATTTTCCTGTCAGTATCTCAGGTATGTGCAAAACATACAGTGTCAGGAGGAAGAGCACAGATATAATAAAGCTGCACACTTTCAGTTATGCCAGAGTGGATTCTGAAATCTGCTCTGGGGAGGCAGGGCTCTCCATGCACCAAGAAACCTGGATTTCACCTGTTTCTACACACAAAACCCCGCATTTGTATGTCACAGACCCGTTTCTCTTTCCTACAAGAATGTTGTGTCAGTATTTAGCTAGTTAACAGTTAGTGGGGCAGCTTTCAAGGTTATAAGGTGTGGATCAGCAGCTCTGTGGGACGCACAGTGGTTTGTTATTCTTAGGCATTGTAAGCAATATGGTGCATGCCTCTTAGCACTTGATGCTTTTTTAGGACACAGAATTCTAGTGCAAGGCTTTTTGCAACCAGTGGAAAAGCAAGACAGGAAAAATGGGAATTTACACCCCATTTTTCATATGTCTGGCACATCCACATGAGGGTCAGAAAGCATTTGGCACTTTATATCTGAAACAAATGACTTGTGATTTTTTTTTTCCAACTTTCACTTTCTCATGGTACAAGGTCAATTGTACCTACACTTTCTTCAGCCAACGGTACTTACAGTGCAAAATAGGGCAGTGCCACCTGGAAAAACAAAGCCTAACACTAATAGCCAGAAACGCTCCTCCATTGAATAGCCTTGCTTTTTGAACTTTGAAAACCATACATTTACATTCTTTATGTTGCTGTAAACTGCGGTGATTAGTATTGCAGAGAATTTTGTAAAAGAACAGAAGATGCATGACTACCTAGCATTTTCTGCTTGGGATTCAGGCTAGTTTTATAGAGTATGAGGCAAGTTTTATTCATAATGTGGACTGCTGAAGTTAAATGAAACACTAAGCAAGTGTATCGTCTGAATTAATCTAAATCAGATTCCCAAGAGCAGTATACCTTCATCATTAGTTCTGTTATCCGATGTTGTGGAATACTTAGAGGTGTTTTATTTCGTTTTTAAAGGAATTTGGCTTTTGTTGTTTTACATTTCTTACCAGGCTAGAGATCCATTAGAATGAGTAAAGATGCCAGACTGCAGAACAGTAGGTATGTACACAGGTACATACATCCACATATGCTTCTATTTGTGTAGCAACACTTGAATATATGAACATTTGTGATAAAGTGTACTAACATCCAGACAAACATTCCAGTTTTAGACCAGCTGTCCATCTGTTAGTGGAGAGAAAGCACTTAACCTCAGGATAGTATTAACAATTAGTTATAAGGCCCCTCTCCTGCCTAAGTGTTTGGCAAAAATAAAAACTTCAGTGAATATATCTGTATTTATGAAAACACACTGGGTGGTTTTGGGAAATGGCTACTGATTAGAGATTAGAGTACATCATTGATGGTAGAGCAGTTATCTGATTAGGAGAGACAAGTGACTCCACAACTGCTAGCGAGCTTGGTCTGCAAACAAGATTAGCAGCGTATCCAATACTTTAGGACCTTATCTCTGAATGAGCAAGTAATGATAGTGCTGACAGTAAGGAAAATTAACAACTTCATTTTTTTGTGTCAAAAATAATTGAGTCTTATTTATGGAGACTTATTCTTTTGCACAAAATGCGTTATGAAGCTGCCCAGATCTCTGAAATGTCCGTGGGGAGGCAGGATGTGCAATACTCTCAGCTAAATCTTCTTTGAGGTCTTATATCCACTAAAGCAGAATGTAGCCTTTCCCCATCAAATTTGGTGGCAAGTGTTTTATTGCCGTGACAGTTTCTAGATTACGTTTGCACAGTATTTTTTCCTAACATCAGTTTTTTCCAGAGAAACCTGGACAAAATATCAGATGTACCACACTTACTGGAGATAGTTAACTGCTCCAAAAAGAAAGAAAATGGATCCTGTTTTCTCCTTACTACCTGAGCATTGATATGAGTTCATTATGAGTCCTGCCTGTTTCCCTGCCCTGGCTCCTTCCCTGTAGACACCTGGAGCATGATGGGGATATTTCTAGAGCTCCATGGGCTTTCTTTCAGCCCACTCTCCCGCCTCTACATCTGCTAAATGGGTTGGGGTTTGTTGTGAAATGTGAGATATCTAAAAACTGAACGTTCTGCTGTGCATGACACTCCTTATTTCAGGACTTCATGTTGCTGATTAGGGATCACAAGAGTAACTCTCTTATTTGTCTGCTCTTGATATTAGTCCAATGAGTCATCTTGCCACGTCTAGGCTAGGACCTTCTTGCAGCTTATAGGTGAAGATACAATTTCTCCTGCAGAAAGTAGATGCAAATTTAAATTCATTCAGCTGAACACAGTGTGGAAGAGACATGTCTGGGGCTTTAAGGTGTGAATTTGAGTTGGCAACTTCTTCATGCCTCCAGATGCTCTCTCCCTTCTCCAGGAGGTGCTGCGTTATTTGGAATAGTACTTCTGCCTTAAAAGCAGTACAGAATGAAGTGGGGAAAAAATAGTGCTATGTAGTAGGAGGGGCAATCTAGTAGTTCTTTCATTTTGATTTTTTTCTTCCCTGAGTAAAGAATATTGAAGAAAGGAATGCTTCCTGTTATGTTGATCTGCATGAAAAGAAATGTAAATGGGATCCAGATGTGTTTTCTTCTCTAATAGTTTCATTCACTATGCTTTAGATATGAGAAAATGAAACGTATTCTGTAATAGACTGGAGGAGAATAGACCAAAATGATAATTTTATAATATTCCCTAGGAATTCATAGAGGCCTAACGAATTAACTGGGAAACTCTAATGCCTAATGAACTCTGCATGGGGAAATATTTAATTTTGTACTGACTGCCATAAGGCAACTGCATGGTGGGTTATTTAATCATCAGTTGTAGAAATAAAACAGCAGTAGAAAATGGACCTATCCCCAGCATTATAGAGAAAGGTTGCACAACTTTAACTGAGCTCCCCCTTCAGCATGTATCAGAGATGTTCTAAGGTTGTCTTCTGGACTGGCACAAAAGTGTTGGCAAAACCTTTCTAGACACTCTCAACGCACCAACTTTCTTTTTGTGTGACACAGGAAAAGAGAACTTAGAGGTGAAGCATCTAAAGATGCAGCCTTGTCATCTTTTGAAGTAATTCAAGTTCAGCTATTGCTCTCAAGTTACTTTTGCATTAGTGGTGCAACTAATTACATTAAATGGACACAGTGAAATTGTTTTTTGTTGCTCTTGTTTCTTTTGTTTTATATACTTGTAAATATACTTTGCAGTCGATATAACCAAGGTTATGGCCTGTCTTGCAGCTGTAGTGAAATACTTAAATGTGTTGTTCGCTTTGTTTCTCACATGCAAATTTTTAAACCTTATTTCTATTCAGGATGGGCCTCTGACTCTCCTCAGCTCACTGCTATTCCTTTGTACCATTCCTCAGATGGTTTGTACTGTTCAGGAGAGTGAACTAAGTAAACCTGCCCCGACCTAGTCATCTTAATATTATGGAGACTTGCTGTATTGGTCTTTGGCATCAACCTTCCTCTCATTAAGACAATATTTATGCTTTCACTGTGTGCACTCCTGAATGGTGTTCCCTTATAGTAGAACATTTTCTATCCCTCTTTAAAACAAATTTTGTTAGTGGATGAGATAGATGGTCAAAAGTTTTGGATCAGAAGGCAAAAACCCAGTGATAATATAGTGCTTACGCACAAGGGCTTGGAGAAATGCAGAATTTCATTGTGGCAATCATATAAGCAAATGGCTTAATACACCATAATGCCTCTTTCATTTATAGCAATTTTCTCATAACTGTCAACCCACTTCAGAGCATGGTAACAGATCTCCCTTCTTGCCCAGCCAGCCCCTCCTCTGGAAAGGCTGGAGCAGCAAGTCTGCTCTTCCTGGCAAAAATTTATCCTTTTATAAACAGGAATATCTTCTGGGCACCATGCAGTAGAGCAGGATATCTATATTTAACCTGTGATCCCTATTTCTTCTCCCAGGCTTCGCCAGCCAAAATGCTGTTTTTCAACTTCTGTTATTTCTCTTCATCCCAGTAGTATTTTTATCTATTCAGTTGGTTTGCACTAAGCATATTTTGTTTCATTAATGTGAAATTGGAAACTACAGTAGAAACCCTACCTTTATGCTCCATCTTTTGTTAGACCTAGACTGTCTGTACAAATGAAAGATTTTATTTTATTTTTATTTTACTCTTCTTCCCAAAACTTCATCTTCCCTGGAATGAGTACAAGGAAAAGAAAAAATATATATATTAAAAAAATATATAATATTGCAGAATAAAAAGAAAAAAAATCTGCAAAGCTAACATTTTAAAAAATAAGATTCTTATTTTTCAGGTAATATGCCCGTTAAAATATGTCTAATAGCAAATGCTGTACAACATCGAGTCATACTCTCATTTGAAGCACTCTTCCAGTGCTTTGAATTTTTGGTAATGTGTTTATTCACTCTGTCCTCATTACAGAAATAATCTACAAAGTAGATCTGTGCTCTTTCAAATCCCTGCAGAAGTCAGTCATCTCTCCAAACATATGGTCTGTTTCCCCTCCCAAAAGCTAAATGTCTTCATAATAACAAAGACCCCTCTCTGTTCCTGTGCAACAGACCTGGAAATTCATTGAGTTTTCACTGTGTGTTTTGATCCCCAACTGGTATCTGAGAGCAGAAGGCCAGAGCACTAACCAGGATACATTAGGCTGTCAAGCCACCATGCTACAGTGGTTCTGACATTATTTTTTAATGAGAGAAAAAATAGCTGACCTTGTTGGGACTTGCACCCAGAAACCTCTGGCTACTGTCCAGCCAGAACACTTTAGGAGCAACTGTGCCATGCTCAGGACTGGTCAACAAGACAGTTTTCTTCACCACTGTTACACAGTCATCAGTAACCACTTTTTTCCACTAGAGATTTCTGTTTTCGCTGTGTACAGTTCTGTCCTTGGCTGAACCACTCAGCATCTATGGTAGGAGAATTGATGCTGAAATACTTTAAAGCAATCCCTCTTCTCCCCAAAATACTTGTTCTATAAATGTTATTTATCAAGGAATTGTGTGTTGCTTTCAGCATACTTTGGCGTTGCAGATGCAGCACTAACAATCTTGCCCGACATGAAAGAAGAGGGTAATATGTCATAACTTTGCTGAGCAAATCTCCCCTTGTCATTAGAAGTAAAATAATAAGGGGAGTGAAACTACAACTGTAAGAGGTACTGGGGAGGTTATAATAGAGGAAAAGGCCTTTAGATTGTGCCCAAAAATCTCTCCTCTGATTCATGCCATTACTTAAAAATCTTTAAGAACATATGCTTCTCAATGCAAATGGATCACTGTAATATTATCAGAGCTCTGGTAAAATCCTGTTCTATGTTCATGATAATTAAAATGATATTTTTTCTTTCCTTCCTCTAATTGCATGCCTTACTGCCACAAGTGCAGAAAAGCTCTATTTGATGTGGCAGCTTCTTTCTTTCCATGAAGAGTAGGGCAGTGGTCTTAGCAAATCCATGCTGCATGGGGTTAACTAGAAGGTGGCATTCATCTCTGAACACAGCTATTTAGTTTTTGTTTAGCAAGTTCTTTCAATCTAAATAATGTGGGTTGCAAGCGAAATGGCACATATTCCCGGTGCCGAAATAATCAAGCACGTAGAGATTCTGACACTGGAAAGTCACAAAATAAGGTTGTTAGGCTTCCATATTTAGTGTATGGCAATGACAAATGAAAGCATTGAGCAGCGCTGTTATTTGAAAATAAGTTCAGTTCTTATTAAAATCTTGGGGAGTTTATGAAGTTATTGTGTTACTAACCTTTCAATACAGATTTCTTTTCTAAAAATACACTTCTTTTCTGCTTGTAGGCCTCTTCTCTTTTTCTTTCTTTGACTAAACTAACCTCAAAATGTAATTCAGCTCCTAATAGACTTCTTAAAAGCATAATTTCTCCCAGTTTTTGTATAGCTTTTCCGTAACACTACCAAAAAGAAGTAACATTGTTGAGTATTTATTTTAATTTTTGCATCCTCCACACTCGTAAACCCCCATGAAACTCTACCCACGGTACTGACAATCAACCTGACAACATAATCAGTCACATTTTACCCAGTGACTGTTTCTTAGGTAACCAAAACACAGACACAGAAATGAATGGCACAATACAGAAATAAACCCTAAGTTGACATGTGGCACTTCCATTATATTTCAGTAAAGTCTGAAAATTTCATAAAGGCATGGTGCAAAGGTGAAGCACGTCTGATGCACAGACTGTGAGCGTATTGCTTCTGGTGGGAGTGAAATTCAACCTTCTACCAACAGAAGGTCTGATGCGAGTCCCTAAAATAGGACTCCGTCGTTTGAAATGTAGGGGATGTGTGAGCCATGGGTTGAAGCTTTGTAGTAGAACTGATTTCACTGTAGAGGAGGAAAGGCCAGAATGAGCACGTCCCTTCTAAAGCGTTGGTTTTATTACTCCTTCCTACAGAACTTCTAAACATTTTCCTAAATAATAAGTCTGTCTGAAGTAAATTTTTAGGTGGGGACAAAAAATAAGGGAGGTGTTGCTTAACATGGTGAATAAAGAAATAGAGAAACTTCTAGACCAGGTAGCATCTTCAGTTTCTCTCCCTTTCTTTTTTTTTTTTTTTTTTTTTTTTTGTATGTAAAAAATGTAACAAATTTTCCTCAGAAGATCTTTGTCTGATAGATTCTATGTGCTCATGGTCACCACTGAAACTGGGGTGGAAAATAAAGTCTTACCTAGAGGATAAAGTCAGCTTTCCAGCGCAAGTGAGAATATGCTATTGCAGTGTCATGTTTTATTGCTCTAGATAGTTAAAAATTAATGTGACTTTTTTGTAGTGCTCTTAATAGAGTATGTGACATCTCTTATAATTTGGGGTTTTAACTTGGTATTGTTTCAGGTTTAATATACTGCCTACAAACAAAGTACAGATTGTGTTTGTCAAGGTACTCTTCAGTGGGTCAACCAAAATAAACTACCATTTGCTGCTGGCCACAAAGAGCTGTTTTTTTGCCAAATTACAGACAATAAATAAGTGTTTTAAACTTTTTTTGTTGTTGTTTTTTGGCCTGAGGGAATATGCAAATCAACGCAAATCTGGTGTCTTACAATAGTAATTTTTCTAGTGGACAGGAGAATTTTTGGCAGTGGAGACTTTCCGGACTGGGTGGCCACTTACAGAGATTCAATACAATTGACTGGATGGAGCTGCAGGAGTGTGAGAAGGTGTTTGGAGAGTGGGGGATAAAATGCACAGCATCCAAGAGCAGCCGTGACAGAACGGGGTCTCTGTGATGTTAACAAGTGCCCGTGGGTGTTGCAGAACATAGGAGGTGGGGAGCGGGCTGTGAGGGCAGGGCAGGTGACTAGGTTGGAGCCTGGGATGTGGCAGCTGGGCTTAGCCTCCTTTTCCTGCCTGGCTCTGTGTGCGTGCCCCCGTTGCGGCACTGCAGAAGAAAGGTGACTTGGAGGAGGTGTGACACACTTATTTTCTCCTTACCAAACCAGAAAAGTATGTCAGCCTCCTTCAAAAAGTTTGGCTAATGCTGTGTTGTTTTATGAAGGGGAGGAAAAAAGCAAATAGGTGTATGCAGACACCTGCATGTGAGAAATCATTCTGAAAAGAGAGCGTTAGCAATTGTAATGAAATATCCAGCTATTTCCAAAACTTTATAGCTTTGTTTCCTTCTGTTTATTTTCATAGCATGAGAGACACTCACTTTTCTTTCTCTCATTTCAGCTCAATATACATCACTGACCACAAGGAGTTCTGATTGCTTCTTTTTATTCAGTCAAAGCTGATTTTTTATTTTTGGGGTGTTATTTTTCCCCAGCTGGCTGTCCTCATCTATCTATTTATCTCCATTTTGAGTGCTATATTTGTAAGTAAGTTCAGCATGTCCTGAACTTTACTGTGAGAATTCAGCTTCACTGATTTCCAAATTGGAGCACTTACAGCAAAAATATTAAGGTGTTATAAACATTTTAAATTGCTTTTGACTATGAAATGTATTTGGAAATTATTCAACTGCCTCCGACTTTTATGAGTACTTTATTCTGAACCTTCTTAGGGTGAGTATTGGACTGTACATAGATTTCTGCAAGGCTTCTGTGACACTCTAAACTCTAGGTAGCTTTAGTTTCCAAATAGTAATGAAAATGATATATAAATCTAATATAAAATAAATAGCTCAAAGGTTTTCAGATCAAGGAAAAAGGATAGTTTCTGTTACATTATCAATGCAATATCCTGAAAGGAGATCAACATATTGATCCAGTAGCACTTCAAAATTATTCCCTGAAAGAAATCCAGTAATATTTGAGAAAGAACACACCCTTTTGTTCCTGAAGCCCAGACTTAGCACTGGTGCTTACCCCTTTTTGAAAACAATATTTTTTGTGTATTCATAGAATGCCAGAAATTATGTGAAGGCACAAAGAACTTTGTTGGTGGTTTGACTTTGATAGTTATAATTCAGGCATAAATCTTTAAAATATCCTTGTTTACAACTTCCTGAGGTTTGTGTCACTGCTCTGTTACTTGAAAAAGCTCTTGTGGACAAGGTGGCCAGAAAAATTCTAACCATGAAGCATAAAGATAATTTTAGGACAATCAGTGGATCCAGAAACTGTAATAAGGAGTAAAGAATGGATAGGAGAACAAAGAAATGTGTGCATGTAATTCTCCATCACATTTTTCAATAAATCTCCAGCTTATTGCTGCTTCTGCTGTAAATAAGATTGACAGCAGAAGAGCTCTGTGCATGTGCGAGAGTCAACTCACATGTGTGCAAGGAGAGGCAAATCTGCATCTAAACTGAAACACATTTGGGACATTTTTTGTCAGATGATTTACTTGTCTAACTGGCAAGGAAATAAGCAGAATAAATACCATGTAGAAGCCTAATTAAGCTGTGTTCTCCCTGGGAAAACAGTTTCATACCATGTACCAGGTGGTTGGGACAGTTATAAACTTAAAAGATCAGGAGAGCAAAACAAAGTGTTAGGAAGAAAGGAGATTGGAAAATATGTTGTATGTTAAGACAGTAAATCCAGGGATGTGTACAAAAATGTGCTGTGCCTTCTTAGAACAATTTGATTCTTATTTGTTTTGCTGCTCTGGTATACCTTGGCTGCTGGCTTAGCTTAAATAGACTCTCTGCCACTTTCTTATGAAAAGAACATTTGCTCCTCGTTCAGGACCTTATTTCCTAATTTTAGTTTTTCCCCTCTATTTTCTGATTGCTAAGGTAGAGGCAAGAGGTAAGAAAGAAAAAAAAAATGTTGGGAGGACTGGAAAAAACTCCCTTGTTGCAGTGCAAGGAGCAGAAACCTGCCACAAGCACGTGACTACAACAAAACTTTACAGTATGTTAAGGTGTCAGACTTGCTATTTTAGATATGAACAAGCTTTGTCAGTGCCCCAAGAAATACTGCATTGTAGGAGTCCATCCCCAATAAATCTAGGAGAGAGGCGTGAGTTTATTTGTAACTAGTCTAGGAGAACTATAAAGAAAAATTCCTTTTCCTGACAAAGAGTTGGCAAAAATTTATGATAGGAAAACATATGTGTATGCGTAAAATAATATGTTTTTCTATAACTTAGAAGTAAAAAAGTATCCCAGCAAAGCAAAATGCCATCTCAGAAATGCAGGAAGCAACCCCTGACTGAAAATTCAGGGTGCTTTGGTGTCAGGCTCACCTTTAGAATGGACTGAACAAAAGACTGCAAATAACACCTTGACCTGCTTAGTGAGTGAATATATTTACAATTCAAACCAGAGCTGATTGTGGATTTGGAGATTTGTTGCTATTTCTGCTATTATAAAGCAAGGTTCTTCTCACTGCCAGTACACAAGCAAATAGCACTTCCATAAAAACAGATGGTTGTCTCCAAGTTAGAAACCAAGATTTCCCTTTCTTTGGTACTTTATAAAATCTAATAAGATAATTACTGGTTTAACAGAAGTTCATAAAAAGCTCGAATCCAAATTTCTCTAAATTGCAGTTGGAACAAACCTACCACAATTTGGTTATGCTATTATGGTACAGTGTATATAGGTTAAAATGCTGTCTTTGCTTAAAAAATCTGTGCTATCGTAGCTCAAGTTTCCAAGTAAATCAGAGGAGTTTTCCCATGGCTCCCATTTCAAATAAAAATAAAATATGTTGTGCAATTCATAAAAATCAAACATAACACTTTGGAAAAAATATAAGTCAAAATGAAGCAGTTAATTTGGGCATAAACAGCTCTTCAAAATATATCCTTCCTTTCTGTTGACCTAATTGAATGGTTTTATAATGACAGATTAAAACCATTGTGAAAATAAGACACAAATGATGTTTTATAACCTGCTTAATATTTCAGCGAAAGATTTTCTCTCTGCCAGCCAATGACTTGCATAGACTGCTGCACATAGCAGTGACTTTTTTTTTTTAAGATGCATTGACATTCTTGTTATTACTTTTGAATTATTATGGGGGTGCTGGAAGCCATTTCAGGTGTTACTGAACATTACTACCAAGGCTACTTGCTTATGTTCTCTTTATGAATTGAACAACAGATTGTAAGAAAGAAGTGCTGTAAGAAATTAATGGTGAATGAATGTACAGTGCAACACTGAATTTACAGAAAAGCAAGATGTAATACTTAGAGATACATAGAAAAAGTCTGTAACTTACATTGATGTCTGAACCCTTAAAAAAAAATACTTAAAATGCACATTGGCCTGGTCCAGAATTAAATACTTTTTGTTCATATCTTCTTTCTGTTTGATGAATCTAAATGTAGTCTCAAAACAATGTTTCAAAACAAGAAAAAAAGGAATTCTCTACATTAAAAAAGAAAAAGTTAAATGTTTTGAGTTCTATTATCCTCCTCTTTCTTTTTCCCCAGTAAAAATTCTGGCAAATTTAAACTTCTTTCACAAAGAGAGCTAGACATCCTTTATTTTTTTTTCAGCAAATAAATTATTCATTTTAAAGATTTTCATCCAGCTAATAATACAAATTACCAGAACAGACTATTTGCATTACAGTGTCTAACTGCAGGAGTTATGTTTCTGTCTATGCCTCTAACTACAGAGCAAGGAGCTTCAGACCTACCTGCACCTATCCCATCCCTTGAATTCAGAAGAAAAAGAAATTAATTCTTTTCACAACAGATTGGATGGATTCCCCACAAAATTTCTGTTTTAGTTCCAGGCTTCTCCAAAGGTTACTATAATTCAGACTATAGTGGGTTACTGTGAGGTGTCACACATGCAATTCTCTCTCCACACACACAATTCTCTCTCTATCTCTGTATTCAGGAGATTTATACCCCGATTCCCAGAAGAAGAGCATCTACCCAGCCTCCAAGGTGTGTGTATGTTGGTAGCTCCTGAGCTCTGCTCCTTGTCTGTCGCGTAGCTATCTTGGGAAGAGCTGGAGGTGACCAAATGGCAGGATCTAGCTGATTACCTTGGCCTTGCTCCATTTCTCTCAGGCCATGGAGTTGTGGACAAATTTTAGAGTCCCATGCTGTATCATTGCCATGCAAAATAGCACGCTCTTGTCCTGTTAGTGAGTGGAAGCCTGAGGGTTACTTTGTGCTGTCTTTGCTACCAAAGTGCTCCTCTGGAGCTAAGGATGGGGCAGGCAAACATCACTTAAACCTGTATCTTCATCCAATATTTCTTTCAGTTGTTTTAGAGCTTGTATTCTAGTCATATAAGAGAGAATTCCTGTGTTGATCCTGGCAGGCATCACCAGTTTCAAGCCTGCTTTCCACCAGTCTAGCATGAGAAAGTGGCTGGAAGACATCCAAAAATCTGAACATTTGTTTCCATGGAAGGCGTGTAATATCCAGCTGCTTTTGACTCTGAATTTAATGGCATATTTGTATTTGAAAAGAAAAAAAAATCAATAAGGTTTATGAGCTGAAAAGAGATCCACTGTAACCAGTTCTGTCACTTTTAAGGACACCTTACGCAATTCTTTGTGACACAGAAATCAGGCTATAGAAACCATCCTACGCATTCCTGCAAAACAAGATTTAGCGTTGTAAACCTCGCTGGAGCAGCTCAAGGAGAGGTACAATGATAGAGAACAAAGGAGAGCAGTGAGAAACAGCCCACCACTAATCAGCCTAGAAGGCCAATAAGATCTGATAGGTTTCTGCAATAAAACTACCCTAAACCTCCCAGTGGATTTTCATACAATAGAAATCAAAAGGGCACATTAGTCATACGGCAAGAGAGACACCAAGGGAAAACTTCCTGCTCTCATACTTTAAACAGCTTTCTTGTTCAGATAAAATAGCCATCATGCAAGGTTCATAAAGAATAAAACTTTTCACTCTTTGTTGAGGGCCAGTCCAAGGTCTATGCAGCATTTAAGTCATACTATTACGAGGCCATAAACGGGGCACTAGTTGTAAATTATTTCTTATTGCTATTATTACCTTTGAGACACCATAATACATAATGATCTATCATCAACATTTATAAAATGCTTCTACTGGAATAGGCAGACCTTAGTTCCTTTTCGGAATAGTCCTGCTGACTTCAATCATGTCTACAGATATATCAGAGATCCAATTTGCTTTTCACTCCACATTTCTGCACTTTGTTAGATTACCTGGAACTTCTGGTCATAGAGGGGAAAAGATACAGTGGGAAATGGATTGAGTCCTTCCCTTTCTCCTCACGGCTATTTGTGCTGCATTATAAAAATGTGTGGTGGTTAAGGTAGTGTCACTAACAGAGTCCTCCCAACACAGTGCTGTTACGCTGAAGCATGTAGTCACTTGAGGATGTTCATTAGAAATCTTAATGAAGCTCAGGCTGTACAGACACTAGTGCCCAGTGTGAAACTCCAAAAAGCAAAGCCGGTAACTCCTCTTAACATTGGCATCCCCACTGTGTGCATCTGTAAAGGCTGTTCTCCCAGGTTGCTGGGACATACCTGTCCATGCTCTTCCCATATTGCATGCTAGGCAGTGGCATGGTGGGGTTCTGCGGAGCTGTGCCCTTTTAGTGCTTTGGCCTGACACTGTGATTTCTTTTCCTTTGAACTTTTGGTCGGGGGATGCAGAATGTTAGTTATTCCTCAAAGAAACAGTTTCATGATGTGTTAACCATTCGAATGTTTATTTGTAATCATGGTTTGGTTTGATTTAAAGTTCAAAACTTTACATATATCTGATGGGATTAACACACAGCTGTACAAAATCCTCCCTTCTTTTCATATGGTAAGCACTGAAACTTATGTGAGGATTGGTCTTCTGTTGAGCTAAATTTACATTTTGTAAAACTGACTACACTGTGACATATTTCAGACTGTAACTACTGTCTTGAAAACTTCGAAAAGAGAGCAGTCTATTTTTACATTTAGTTCCATTAAAAAAAAAAAAAAAAAGTCTCATCTCTTTACACAGCTGAAATTTCTGGGTTTGTGTGTGTGTGTGTGTGTTGTTTGTGTTTTTTTTTCCACTGCCTTTTTATAAAGATAAAATGTATATATTCTTGGTTTTGTTTAGACTATAATAAACTGGCACTAAATCTCCAAAAGAACATCTTGTTATGTCCATTAATGGTAAATTATAGTTAATGTTTTTTCATTGGATGTGGGACTATAAGTACTAAAGATAGTGCTGAATCATTGCACTTATTTAGAAATGTTACCTTTTTTCATAAATACAAGCAATTAAAGTCTTGGTCTCCACTAAGCAACCTTCACTTCCAAGACAATGTAGGCATACTCTCAGTATATATGTTTAATTGCATATTCTATTTATATGTTCTATATAAGGGGCCAACTTCCCAACAACAAAATTTCCATCTGCAACATAACCAAATCTATTCCCTGCAACAAAAATTTCTTTGGTGAGCAGTGAAGAGTGGACAGCAAAAGCATCTCCAAACCCTTTGCTGCTGCTTTCTCTGCTGGAGTCTGGGATGCCTGGAAAAAAGTTGATGAGCTTTCAAGGCTCACCAGACTTGTCTGAAACAGAAGCAGAAAGCTTAGAAGCTAAACGGAAGTTGTGAACAAATTGTTCTACTTCTAAACTAGGTGTGTTAGTCAGTCAGTCTATTCTTGGGGGGTGGGGGGGGAAAGGGAGAGGAAAGTGTTGCTAACAGAATATTAAGTGAAGGGAAGGAGAGTAAGGTTGGAGGAAAGCCATTTTTTGTAGGAGAGAGAAACAGGTAAATTATCTCCTATGGAACACTGAAGGAATCGTGGGGAAGATTATAAATTCCTGTAAGAACAGTATCTCTCCTGAGTCCACGATTTTTAGTAGCCAACAGGAGGCAAAGAATTCTCGTGTATCTGACAGCCTGTCTGTTCCTCGGTTGCATTAGCTGATCTAAGTAAAGATATTGCTTTCCCCTGCAAACTTGGGCTCAGTCATGTCCTGAGGCTGCAGGAGCGTTATCAGGAAGAGCAGACATATTGTTCTGCCCAGCTGGAAAGTTACCGCGCTCTTCTCATGCATCTCCTGAGACACTGATGGCACTGCACAGGCTTGCACAGAGTAAGGCTTGTTGCTATATATTTTGCCACTGGAGCTAGCTAGTCCTGGGGAGGACAGAGGTGCCCCACCATATGCAGTATCCATTTTCATTGTAATGCCAGTGGTGTGCGTGTTCCCCAAGTCTGAGCAGACAGACCTACATACACTCTCCTGCAGGCCTTTTTACATGCTATTTGTCATCAAAAGGCAAAAAAGAAACACATTGACTTCAGTGCATATTTTCCTCCCAGGGAAGAGCTTAGACTGTTTTATAACAGCCATTCCATATTATTCTATATTGCATAGAAAATCTGAAACATATATTTTTCAATCAGTCCTTCACCCCATGTCATTAATTGTTTGAAGTAAAATAGCATTTTGTTTTGTGGAGTGAAGGAGGCAAATGTCACTTAGCCACAGGACGCTAAAGCTAAGTGCAAGATGTAGAACAAAAATGTGATCTCAGCTGCCAGGAGCTCAGGGTGAAGTGTTATATTTTCAAAATTTGTGTCTTTCTGGTATAGACATTGTGTGAATATCATTGCATATGTGTGAGATGGGATAGAATAAGAGATAAGGCTGTCTTAGCCTTACCCATGCCTTAGCTTAAAAATAAAATTATTGTATTGATCTGCTCCCAAAAGAAAAACGTACATCATTTTTGAAGTATTCCTCGTGAATTCTCCGTAAATCTTGTTCTTTTGTTCTTTCTGTCTGCCCTTAGGCAGACACAGAAATCAATGGTTTTCATCATTCCAATGTTGTACAATTTCATAATTCATGATGTATGATTTATTCAAATACACCTGTAACTTTTGTTTATGAACTCGAATGCAAACAAAACTAATCACTTTTGTCACTTTTATCTTCATTGTAAATTGTTTGAGCCATACACAGAAGGCCATTTGGAAATACCACAGGTGTTCATATTCTGTGCTAGCTATACTAACTTATAAATCAACTCTTTTGTGTCATACAGGCCTCTTTTGAAAATCTCCGTTGACCAAAATTCCCAGTGCATACTGAGTGTTCACTTCAGCTCACTGAAAAGTTTTGCCTAAGCAAAGGGAACACATACTTCTTGTCGCAAAGCCTTTTATTAGTGTATGGCAACGTGTTAAATAGTTTTGTATTTCAATGCTATTTTCTGCTCTGCAGCATGCCACATGATTTATAACTAATATTTTTAATGCAATTAATCTTACCTAATACTTATTTGCATGTTCCAACCAATTTCCAGCTAGTATGCAATTAATTCTCTGTGTGCTATTAATTCTCACAGCCTCCATGAGAATTAGTTTAGGGAAACTGAGGTAGAAAGTTGAGAGGACCTGTGGGAAAAGGTGTCACCGAAAGAATCTCAGTATTCAGCTGGATGTCCTGGATGTTGGTGTGCATGAGCTTCACAGGGAGTTAGGGCAGCAAAAAGGAAGGTAGGCTTTCTTTTATTACTATTTTTAACATAAAAAGACAGTCTCTCAGGGTGAAAACAACAAATTTGGGAGAGCTTTATTCTATGAATGGTGTCCATCTGTCACAAAAGAACCTTTCTGCAGAAGTATGCCACAATGAACAGCCTCAATGTGAGTAAATATGGCATTGTAGCCATGAGTTTGGGTTTGGAGGGATGTTCAACCTGCCTCTGAAATGTGAAAGGCTCTACTGCCTAGCAAGCTTTCATTCTGGGCTGTTATTTTATTCACCTGTTATTTAGGTGGAATTTTGAAAGGCCTCGTCATTTGTGAAACAAAAGCAGATTTTGATACCTACTCTTCACACTCACAAAATGTCCATTGTTTTCCGTCTAGCATTAGCAATCTTTTATTATACATCATGTACACTTGCTTCAGTCTTCTGTGAATATAATTGTCAAAGTCATTTTTACCTAATAATTAGAATGACCATTACTGGTTTACTGTGGCATATTTCTTAAACACCTTTATTGTACAGAGATAAACAGCTTTGAACAATAACACGATCAAAGTTCTTCAAGATTTTATATAAAGCATTTGACTTAGTCTGTTAATTGCCGCTAGTTCCTGTCCAATTTTTTATTTTGTTTGTATCCGAAGCTATTTTAGATAAGTGCCATTATAGCATTAATAGAAAGGGTTTAGATGACTATTTAACACTGCCAGAAGTGAGGCAATTTATATTCCTCAAAAAAACAAGATTTATGCTACTCACTTATATGTAAAATAATTAATGGGAAAAAAAAAATCATACATGGAGGAGAAACTGGAATTTCTTTATCTGTCAGCCCTCCTGACTGCCAGCTTCCTGACTGGCTTTGCCTATCAGAGCACATTTGCAGTTTTCCCGGATGCTTCAGTTCGTGTTGAAGCATCAGTTTTCTGAAATGAGATGAAGTTTCAGGTCACTGAATGAAGTGCAACAAAAACTGTTGTCATGTATAATACAGTTTTTGACTGGCAAAGGTTTCCTACAGGCTTAAAATTTGACTAAGCACTTGGTAAAATTAAATCCATTTTTGAGAAAAGAAATAGATTTATATCTAATGCAAACATTATACCAATTTTTCTACAAACAGAAATATTTTACTGTGACTAGAGGAAGAATGAAATCTTTGGCAAAATGGAAAGAATCATAGAAGATAAATCTAGGAATGAGCTGATGCTTCATTCTCCTCTTAATCACCTTACAATCAATTATGTGGTATCTCTGGGTGTGTAACAGTCACTGTTGCTATTGAAACGCATGTGGATTGCATTCCTGTCTGTGGCGCCAAGGTTGTGACAAAAACCGACAGAGCCTGATTTTGTGACTTGCTTGCAACATCCAAATGGTAATATTCTGACTATCTGTATGTAATATTAGTTTTAAAGGCATTTCATATTAGGGGCAAGATATGGAATCAGTGGAATGCCATCAAATAATTTTACAGGCCTTTTTGCTGAGCTTGGCTATACAGCTTTGTGCACATGCAGCAGTGGGGTAGTCGAAACACTAGGTATTATCTTGCTTCTTTTGGTCATTGCATACTTTTTATTTTTTTATTTTTTTATGTCTACTTTCATACTTAGCTGTTGCAAAGGTGTTGTGCAGGACTTCCTTGTACATCAAGCTGAATGTCAGGTAATGAAACACGCTCATTGCACATAGAATCATTTCGGTTGGAAAAGACCTTCAAGATCACCAAGTCCAACCATGTGGTAGTTTCACTCTTGAATTGACAGCACACTTGCTCTGTAGTGCGGAGCCATTCATTTTCTAAAGCTCTGGAGACAACTTCACCTTGAACCAGGCTCCAAGTTTTGGTGAACTAAAGTTAACTATCTGACTCCTGTAATACAACACTGAAGTTTAAATAGAGACTTCTTATTTTCATAGTCTCAATTTAATATCCATCTGTTTTTTGAATTCTGCATCTTTCTAGTTATCAACATTAAAATGTGAGTAGTTTTATAATCATAAATTTTATTTTAAAATTTCAGCATATACACTTTCAGAATACATAAAGATATATTCAGGAACATTTAATGCTCTTGAATAGACAGAAAGAAGAATTTTTGAGTATCTTATTTGAAAATGTTGTAGGCTAAAATTAATATGTGTTCTGTGTGTGTATGTTTAAATAAATGTGGATATATCATGTACTAGCAGCAGATCTAGAGAAATTCAAAAAGCTATTCAAAAGGAACAAAATCATATCATTGATGTATTACTGGAGAAGGTAGAGGATTTAGTGGACTGTCATTTGATAGAAAGTTAAAAGAGTAACCAAATAACTTGGTATTGTGGTAGTAAAGTTGTTTTATGGGTAGTTTAAGATAGAGCTAGTGAATTGAGTGGTGGACAACACAACTGTGTTGGAAGTGATGACAGCTTTCTGTTACACATCAGGATGGCTTTTAGCCTGTCTGTTGGTACAGCCCTGAGCACTTCCTTGCACCCTCTTGTGTCCTTGCTCCATCCAGCACAACTTGTGACATGCCCCAGGAGCATCTCACCACTCTGCTCCCTCAGGGGAATGGGAGAAACTTGTCCATTTCTATGTAAAGTCCTGACCCTATACTGCTCAGGTAGTCTGAATTTTGTCATTCAATTAAGTGGAAGAAGGATCATGACTGTTCAGAAGATGGGTTAATGCACAGGAACTGAAACCAGAGCTCTTGAATTACTGCAAGTCTGGGCTTCAGAGTGTTTGGTTTCAGCACATGTATCTTCACGTGTTGCCTTAGGCAGCTTATTTTAGTGCTCAGCATTCTGTCTCCCACTTTCATCAAATGGAAATAACGCATCTTTTCATGTTTGTGTCTCATCCTTTGCTTTGTCATAATAGCTTGATAGATCTTGGGGACTTCCTCATCCTACGTTAAAAAATAACTTCTACAGCGTAATAGGCTTGTGATTTGTGTGTTCAGATAGTGACAATATTTGTGATACTTTGGTACTAATTTCCGACTGCAGTTTTGGTCTTTGTGTATGACCCATATCATTTAACCTTCCTCATAAAACCTAGTAAATAAATTTTATAACAGGATTAACCCTGAAAAGCATATGTGTAGCAGATTTTTGGAAGTCTAAACAAATCAAATATTGTGACTTTTCTAAAACAGAAGCAAGTTTTTTTATTTGTCTATATTATTTTATTTTTTATCTGTTGACTATTTCAGTGGACATTTGTCTTCAGAAGTATTTTCTAAAGTTAAAGCATAATGATTTCTAATGATACATTAACGTTTTGTAATAAGAATGTCACATATACTTCCCCTTAGATAATAGCTCAATTATCATTTTGCTTACTAGTTTTCTTGGGGGTATATAGCAAGGATTTAACTGTCTTTTATTCACATTCTGCTTTTATGAAATCCATAAAACAAATTCTACGCTCTATATTTTTTAAAAGAGAGTCATACCAGGAGTTTAGTATGAATACCATAAATATTAAATCATACATTATAAATATAGTAAATTTATAAAATAAATGCAAATTCATTGCATTGTTTTATCCCAATAGGAAATGATTCCCATCGGGAGTGCTGGGTCCCATTTTGGGCTGATCAGTACATGTATAGTCAGGGACCTGAAGCTGTTGTTGGTCAAAGAGAACGTGAGTGAACTGGATTTGTTCAACCTTAAGAACATAAGTTAAGGGAGGATTTGTTGTTTTCTTCAACTGCATAACAGGGCAGCATAGAGAATATAGTGTCATACTCTTCCCAGAAATGTTCGGTGTCTGGGGAAAAGGCAACAGACGTGGAAAACTCAGGTTAGATTTAAGATAAAATATTTACACTGCAAGGGTGACCATGTATTGAAAGACCTTTCCCAGAGAGGCTGTGGTATTTCATTCCTTCACGGGTTTCAGCTGGACACATTCTTGAGCAACCTGACCTGAATAGCCTTGCTTTGAGCGTGAGGTTGGAGTAGATGGCCTTTGGAGGCCCTTCTATAACTCTATGAAATATATGCATATAATGTTATATATCTATATATAAACATGTATAAATACTCAAATATAAAATGAAATTATCTGATTTCAATGATGTAATGAAGCAAGGAATAAAAGGAAAAAAAATCCCTCTAATAGGCATTGTTTTAAGTAGGCCATTGAATTATGGCCTATTTAAAACTATAAATAGTTTAACTATAAATAAAATTAGTTATAAATAAAAGGAGATCTATTCCATGGATACCAACATTTACTGACAAGGGTAGTACAAACATCTGGAATTCTCCCTGGGAGACTCATCATGTGCAGAATGACATGTTAATAAAGAAAGACGTGTATCTTGGCACTTAAACCTGTATATAAGCTAACAGTTTTGAAAACCTTGATATTGTGGTTCAAATCTTGTAGGCAGCTAAGAGCTGATAGAAGAGGTGCTGGGCTCAAATCCCAGATGAACTACCACAAGTGTTAAAGAATTATTTGAGGTTCCATCTTGGTGGAGCTGTCTCTGCTGATGGGAAATAGTGAATGAATTCTTTATTTTGCTTTGCCCATGTGTGCAGCTGTTGCTTTCCTTATCAAACTACCTGTATTTTTCTCACACAAAAATTCCAAAATTTTTCTCACATTTATCTCACTGGAGGAAAGTTAGACTACTTCCTGGCAGGGCAGCATGAGAAGCAGAAATGTCCTTGACTCTGCAAGCACTAATCATCAGCAGCTAAAACATCAGTGTGTTATCAACACTGCTTTTATCACAAATCCAAAATGTAGCACCATAACAGCTATGGTTGCAAACAGTATTGCTTTTTGTTGCAATACCGAAATTAACTCTGTCACAGCTAAAACCACTACACATGGTCATAGATTGCTGTTTATTTTTCAAATGAGTTTCCTGGCAATCTCACCTTTCTTCTTCAGAAAACAGTTTCTTGAATGTAAAAGGTTGTCATTGATACAATGTGATGGTGCAGGACTGTCAACTGAAAAACATAAGAGCTTTTTATACATTCTTCAGAATTTCATAGCCATTCTATGTTCAAAATATCAGCTGCCAATGTAACAGTATGTTATCTGTACAGAGATAGATTCATATGCAAATCTGTAGCGATAGTATCCTTGTGAATTTTTGAGAAAACTATTTGTAGAATGCTCAACATAGAAATAACATTATTTAAATAAAAAAAAAAAGTACAAAAGTAGTGATCTTTGATATGAATAAAGCTGCATGCTAACTGTGCTTTGCAATAACTCAATTTTAACTATTTTAATATTGTCGCATTTTTTTTTTAAATGTAAAATATAATCTGGAAACTCAACAGATTCTATAGTCCAATTCCATTATTTAAATCACTTTGGGCTCTGACATTGAAAGCTACAATTCTCTCTGGAGTCAACTTGTAAGGATGAGTTATAATTCCCTAATGGAAACACTGACTAATCTTGGAGTATATAGATGCTAATGGTGCCATGTAATGCATTAGCGAACATGTTACTGATAAATAGGAATGAAATATTATTGAGTAGTCTCAAAGATCAGCTCAGAAAATATCTCAATTATATGGTATCACAGAAGGAGCTAATTAGGTTTTTCTACTGCAAAAGGCTGAACTGTGTGCAAGACTGTTGTACCAGGAGAGAAGGAAAGGATTGTGAGTGTCTGACTTTTGAAGAAACAGCCAAACAGGTCACTGCTTGAAAGTTCAGAAATCAGCACAAAGCCAATGGCATAGGAGGAATCTTCAACCTCTGTTGTTTCCAGTGTTTTGTTGGCTGAAGGAATCGTTTATCTGAAACCTCTGAACCTTAGCCACTCAGCAGCAAGGATGAGACAGGCTCACTGGCCTCCCTGCAGACTACGACAGGCTAAAACGTGTTTCAGGCTGCATCTGCAGGATCCTGGCATTCTGCAGGGATGTTCATAGCAGACAGATCTGTCCTCAGCCCTCCTCCTGCTGCCAGGGAGAATCGGACTCTCCCTCTGTATACCTTCTAAAAACAGGCTTCCCTGGCTGTATAATCCTGCAAGCAAAAATGCAAATATCGTTGTGCCTCTCTCTGAAAAATGCAATTATAATGACAACTCTCATACCACCTACACGTACAAATGGCATAAACATAGTTGCTGATGCACAACAAACAGATGACAGAGCTGAAAAAAAAAGGGCTTCCTCTCATAACATGTTCTCTCCATAGGACATGTATGACCATATATCAGGTTTTTATTCAATACTTATTGCAGCCTAGACAGAAATGTGACTGGAAAGAAATCTAAACTATATTTACTTAAAAATATAAAATAAAAATAAAATTAAGCATTTCTATGCATTTAACCCTTCGTCGTTCACAAATTCCTCAAAGTTTGTATTTTAAACTTGTGGTTGAGGGAGATTTCTGCAAGTTAGTGCATAAATGTATTCACTGGGAGCTGTTGTAGAGATTGTCTTCAAAATTGTTCTGTAGCAGAACTGACTCAGAAGTGACTTGGTGAAGTTAGTATCAGGCCAGTTGATTGTCCCTCTTACAATTATGTATGTTACATTGATGCTGGCAGTTACTAGAAGTTGTCACGTCTTTCTGTGTACAAGCCAGTTCCAGATCTAGCAAAAGAATTGCATTTTTTTCTTGAAGATAAAATATTTCACCTGAAACTTTAGCTGTAGAAGGTAACTTACTGGGGGAGGTCAAGGACTGGTATTTGATGAATCCTGTAAAGAGTTCCTTCAAGCATTCAAATTTGCAATTGCTCTTCCATCTTGGACCTGGAGAGTGAGTATAAACAAGAAAGAAGGAGAATTGTAGGATCCTTTCTATTTTTACTTTTTATTATTATTTTTTTTTAAATCTTTTTGTAAGACCATTGTATAACTGCTTTTCTGAGAGCTTGACTGTTGGCTGCCTACCAGCAAATATATAATTAATATACACCTGTGTCGGATATAAATAGTGACAAATATCCTCACGTAGCATTGATCTGCATGTTGCTACCACCCACATGACAGTTGCTTTACTTCCAGCTGGTTGGAATGGACATCTATTAACCAAAATCAGCTCTGCAGCTGTATCTTTCTGTATAAAATAAATCTGCCCCGTCTGATCGCAGAAGTGTAACATTTCTAGCATCGAGTCTGTCTGTGCCCTGGTCTTTAAAGCATGATGCAGTAAAAAGGAAGAATGAAAGCAGTAGGAGGGTTGGAAGAAGCTGCCCCCAGAACACAACAATAGGTAAATCCATGAGGGCATGTTGTAACCTTGAGAAAAACCTCGAAGACTGAGAGTGAGGTAGGAGGATTGCAAGTTCCTCCACCTCAAAACTGCCCTTAATCTTGGTGCAGCCTACAATTTGGCTTGCATTTCTCTCTCTCCTTGCTTACTATCCCTTCTTTTTTTTTTTTTTTCTTTTACTCTTTGTCATTTCCAGCAATTAGTGTAAATCTGTAGTAATATCTAAGTCTTACTTTTAATAACAGTGTAGTTCTACTCAGCACTGCTCAGCTGAGAAGAAATAGACAAATCACGCTCCTCAGATACTGAAGATACTGCAAATAGGAAGAAAAAATAAATCAAGGACTGGCAAAAAGAAGCTCTGCCTATTAATCTGCATCAGTTCTGATGAGCACATACAAAAGACACAAGAAAGTTGAAGATGATAATACTAGGCAATGAGAGTAAATCATAAAATGTGAGGATTTTTTTTTTCGAATCGGGGCTGGTAAGAGTTTAAAGGTCAGTTCTAGAATTGCAAGTGAGTTCACCAATCAAGAAAGGGATATAGAGAAGGTTGATAGTCTTTCAGATTAAATGTCAATAAGAGTTTCAAAAGAGAAGCTTGTGCGTGGTGGCAGGTTTGAGGGAGCCATATTCATACTGAGTGCTGACAGCAGAAGAATCAGCCTCAGCCATTGTAAAAGGAAAAGGACAAAGATGAGAAAAGGGAGAATCAAAGTGAAGTGCAGGAAGTCTGCAAAATTAGAGCACTTTCTCATACTTGCTTCAGCATCATGGGATGAGGAGCTGGAGGAGAATCAGACCTCAGGACATGATAGCACCGTGGTGTCAGTAACAGAAAGGACGGTTTGTCAGAGGCAATATGAGAAACTGTATTAAAAAGGTAGAGAGGACTGTGAGAGATGGATGTAAAAAGTGTCTGACAGGGTGAAAAGAGAAAGCCGGTGAAGCTGAATTAAAATAGGTGATGAGTAAATGGAAGTAATTCAAGCAGTGAAAGAGATTTTGAGGTTTCCATAGCAAGAGAGTAAGGACATGTTGAAATGATGGGAATTTCCAAGAAGTTTTAAAAAGTATTTGAAAATGAGGTCAGATTCACTGACTTTCCAGGGTCACTATAGAAACTGAAGGATAAGACTGGAAGCCTGGAGGTCTGCATAGGATGAGCAGTCAGAAGTTACCTAAAGTGGTAGGGGAAGGTGCTCTATGGGGGGAGGCCACCCAGCAGCAAGCTGCTCGAGTACAAGGACGTCCCAAGAGGTGGAGGGAGCCCACTTGATGACGTGGCAGGAGGGGAAGCATGCCCCTGAGTTTGGAAGCTGGCTTCTTGGACTCAGAATTAAACACTTGGAGCTTGGATAAGACTCTAGCTTACTTCTAATTATCACTAAGACAAGTCTTGGTCTCCTGGCCTACAGTATGCATATGTAGCATTGCTCAGAAATTTTCAAACAAAGCAGTTTTTCTTTAAAAGGAAAGCAAATGATGTGTCTGGAGAATTGTTCCTTAGGGTATATTTATAGAACAGAAATGGCTTACATTGATTGTTAATTAGAGCTGCACAAGACAGCAGTCTTCCTGTACATGTTTGCTAGGTATTTCCATAGGAGTTTCCTTTCTCCCTTCTGATATTGGTTTTGCATTGTATCTCTGACTCCTGACACACCCAATCATTACCCTGTATAGATAGAAATTAATTTAAAAATGTGAGTCACTTCATGCACAGAATATCCTCAGCTAATAAACAGTGCCTAAAATTTCCTCCATTTTGCTTCTTTTTTCAGTTCATTTTAAGTGTCACTTCTTTACTACATCTTGACATTTAATATGAAGCATTTCATCTACCAGAAATACATCTGAGTTTTCAGTTCAAGAGTCCAATTAAGAAAATGCTCCCAAGTGCATGCATTTTCCTTTATTGAACTTCAAGTTCTCTGCAATGTCATGTACAAAACAAGTTTAAAATCAAGGCTTTTGTGGAAGAAATAGTTCTAATCTGAAATATTACCATGTCTTCCTCATTATGCTTTCTTACTTCCAAAAACCTGGGATAAAACAGTTACTACATTGTCCAATTTTTGCTTATTGCCTTTTTTTATTTTTTGGACAGTTATTTACATAGGCATCAGAAATACCTGTGCATTGATAAAGTTGTTGGTATCCTCCTGCTTTAATATTTAAATGATTGAAGAGGTTAATGGCAATTTTAAAAGTAATATTGATTAATGTATTTCTAAACAAAAATCTTTACTGTTTTAATGAATTTCATACTCGTGTTAAATGACTGATAATGAGCAGTAATGAACAAAGATCAGGCTTTCTCCTGTGGGTGTTGGATACAAGTTAAAGATACACAGCAAAAAAGAGAATTTATATCACAGAAACACCCAAGTCACAAACCAATGGTATCTCTAAACCTGTTCAGGTCTTTTCTCTCGCTGTTGTGACTCTCTCTTCAAGAGCCAGTGAGTCCCTTTTGTAGGACTCTGCTTGTGATTACATTTTTGTGCTGCTGTGGCTTTTCAATGCAAAGCCATGAAGAATGGAAATGGAAATGCTCAGACCTTTTAATTTGGGAAGGTCTCATGGTGGAGGAATTGCTTATTGCACTTGAACAGTGGGTGCAGCAGCTGTATTCCTAAGAGGAGATGAGGTGGCTTCAGTTCCCTCAGCATTGTGGCAAGTCTGTGACAAGGGGCACATATCGCTTGTTGCACCATGGACATGACAATACTGCCTGTGACAGAAGACATATAATATTGATTTCTCCCATGGAACAATGCAGTATAAAACAAGAAGGATCTCCATCGTTTATAAAAGCTCTTTGTTGAAATGCTTTCAAACACAGCGAGCTTTTGCATAAGCTAGTATCCTAACAGCTACTCGCTGGTATTTGTACACTATTCTTTCGGGTTTAATTACTATGCTTTATATTGTTCAAATATAAGTATATGGCATTTTATAGAAGAATGTGGATGGAAGGACATTTTTTTCAGTAGAGGAATCTCTGTTTTCAGATGCATATGTCATAAAGCATGCTGCAGTCCTGTATATACTCCCTTGGCCCTTTGACCAGTGCAACCAGGAGACAGTTTATGGAAGAATTGCCTTACACTTAAGAAGGAAAGGAAGTGAAATACTGGTGAGTAAAGCTTATTTGTGGTGCAAAATTTTACCAAACACTGATTTTGAAAAACATTCTTTAAAGTTTTGTTTTTTCTGCTCCTAATGCCAAACATTTTTAGTACAGAAAGTCTCCAGCCTGTTTCAGTAGGTGACAGTTTTTTATAGAAACAGGCATGTCTAACGTACCCATAGGTGGAAACATCACATTCATGGCACATATGGTTTGGGAGTAGAAGTCTTCATCCTGAGCTAATTCAATCTTAATAGCAGGATTTGGGATATAGCAGTTAAAAAACAACTACAAATAAAAAAAAAATATAATAATAATAATAATAATAATAATAATAATAATAATAATAATAATAATAATAATAATAATAATAATAAAAGAAGACCAGTGATAGACCAGTTCTGATGCCCTTCTTTAGAATGAATGAGTACACTTAATGTAAACGTCTCAAGTATACTAAGCTAAATTCAAGCATCCATATTTAAATCCATATTGACTGTTGTTAATAAAGGCAGATAGTTTCAGGTCCACTTCTGGTTGAATTTCTGGGCGTGTATTAAGACCAGTGAATTATTGGAGCCTTTATCTGTCTCTTCATTTTGTTGAAGAACCATAGCTTCCTCATGTACATGGAATTCACTATACCTTATGGTCCCACCTGTTCATATTTGGAACACATATTGTATACTCACTAATTTACAGCTTGAAAAATAGACTATACAAAGTGATGCAAATCTCTGCTAGCATACTAAAAAAAAAATACAAAAAAAAAAACAATTTATAGGCAGTAAAACTTTCTGAATGTGTATTTCTTCAGAGTGCAGTTTTGTAACCAACAGTTTAGATCAGTATGTACTCGTTCTATTAATTAAAACGATAATCATTCCTCGTATTGCACGCAACATTGAGGTGCCTCATTTTTCACAGTATATAAAATTGAAACAGTAACAAACAAACCTTTCCAGAGAGACACTGTGGTAATTTTATAATATTATAGGCTTTCTAGAGCCTTTCTAGTGGTTGACAGTCATTTAGGGCTTTTAGCAATTTGGCTTAAGGTAAACAACTTCATAGCACCAAAAGTTCAAAGCTTGTTTGAACAGTCTGAAATTGCAGTGATGGAGATAACAGAACAATGTAGAAACCACTTAGGGTATTCAAAACCAGACAGAAACAGGTGCCAAATGAATTAGAAAGGAATTTGATTTTACTTATTACTCCTTGAGTGATAATTTAGCTGAATAAAAACCAGCTTGCTTTTCTGCAGGCCAACTCCAATTAGTATACTGTGTTGGCTACGTTTCTCACATACACAACCCAGTGGCCACTCTGCTCCATGCGTGTAATTGGAAGGATGCTCTTTGACTTTCCTTAGCTCTTTGCTGTGATCAGGGTGCATACTTTTGCTACCTGCCAGGCTACTTCATGTACAGCTTCTGTTAGGGCGTGCTGCTAACAGTTGTTCCAGTAGTAATGATTAATCGGGCTTGCGGGAAACCCGCTTACAGCACTCTCCCTGCCCTATTCTGCAGTGAGGAAAACACCTGATGTGGCATATTGGCTGCTTCATACAGTTGAGCTTAGTGGCTTTCCCACCAGCTCCTGCCGGTATTGGTGCACAGTGCAGCTTTTGGGAGATCTGGGGGCTTTTTCCTCCCCAGTGAGCTGGAAGATTTCCACCCCTGTTCTGTATCTCAAATTTTCATCGCTTTAATTTCTGAGTATCTGTTCAGTTACAAGTCTGCTCAGAAGACAGACTAAGGTGTCTTTTACTGTTATTTGTGGAAATCTGTGAAAACAGTGTATTTGAAGGAGAAAAAATGAAAACTGAAACCAGTCAAGCATATTGCCCATTCAGGAGCCAAAGCCGATGCCTGTGAAAACATACAGTAAGGAAGCAGTTGAACTTGTCTCCCTAGGACCAAGCCCTTTCCCCATCCCTCAGAAGGAATCAGAGACAGGAGGTAGGATTTCTCTGGGTAAGATATAGAGCAACCAGACACAGCTTGAATTTTCCAGTCAGCCTACAGGGATCATTGTCTCTTCAAGTGCTGTGAATAAAGTTGCAGAGTTGTTTTTGGGTCTTCAGTTTTTCCTTGCTTGTGCATATGGGAAACTATGTCAAACATACATTTTCCTCTGATTCCACACAGCCATGTTAGTTTTTATTTGCAATCACAGAATCGTCTGGGTTGGGAGAGAGGAGAGACCTCCAAGATCACCGAGTCCAACCTCTGACCTAACGCTAACCAGTCCTCCACTAAACCATATCCCTAAGCTCTACATCTAAATGTCTTTTAAAGACCTCCACGGATGGTGACTCCACCACTTCCCTGGGCAGCGCATTCCAATACCTAACAACCCTTTTGGTAAAGAAGTTTTTCCTAATATCCAACCTAAGCCTCCCCTGGGACAACTTTAGCTCATTCCTGTCCTGTCATGAGGCACATGGGAGAACAGACCAACCCCCACCTCTCTACAGCCTCCTTTAAGGTACCTGTAGAGAGCAATAAGGTCTCCCCTGAGCCTCCTCTTCTCCAGGCTGAATAAGCCCAGCTCCCTCAGCTGCTCCTCGTAAGACTTGTTCTCCAGACCCCTCACAAGCTTCATTGCCACAGCTGTACTAAATCATTCCTCTTAATAACATGAATGTAAGTTGGAAATACTGCAGTGATATGGTTAATTTGTACCCTTGAATTACCTATCTAGCTGGTGGTAGTGGTGTTGCCTAAGATGCAAGTCAAGCAGAATTTCTTAATGTTGGAAGTGTGACCACAGCATTTTTACTATTACCTACACAGTGTTCTCAGGTATGTACCCTGCCATATGTCTCAATTAAATGCTTACACGTTAAAAAATATGTATATATATAGGAACACTGAGACATGGTTTGTTTTTTTCTAGTGTGCAACACAAGACGGCTGATGGTAGTTAGCTGTTGTTAATGTACAAAGTAAAAAATATACTAAAATATGCTAAAATACCTAAATTGTATGTAAGAAGAGTGATTCAAGTATTCAGCAGCACTACTTAAATTACTTTTCCTGTGAATTCCGTAATGCCTACCCCTTTCATTTTTATTAATTATTCAGTGCATTGTCTAAACAGAAATCCTGGTTTGTTGAATCTCTTGGGAATTCTGCTGTTGGTTTCTGTGTCTCAGGACTTTGGTGCAGGATTTGTAACAATTAAAGATGGTTCAAAGATGGAACAATCACAGAAAACTCACTGTCTTCGTTTTTGTCTCCTTAAAGTTTTTTATTGGTTTTAATAGCCCCAATCTGTCTATAAGCTTATAAAAATTGTTTCTAAAGTAAACTTGTTTGCCTTGGAGCTTCTGTCAGTTCTTCCCTCTTTCATTTGAACAATTTATTTACCTTGACCTAGGGAACCTGTCATTTCTGCCAGATTCTTCTCCTATTACTTCAAAGACAGGTGTCTAGAGTAAATCTGTGAGAAAATTGTTTTATTTTCACTTTTTTTTTTCCTGCTAAGTACATAAAGTTGAAATATATTTCTGCCCCAGCATTCCCTTTTCACTAGCTCAGTGCAATACAGTAATTTCTGTCTTACTTGAGCATATTAGCTTCTGCATAAAGTTAATTCACATTGGGATGTTAAAGCCTCTAATATGAGAACTTTGCTTTTCTGTAGTTACAAACCTGTTGTATTAAGCAGAAAAGGCCACATTAGGTCCTGTTCACATCTGGGAGATCTGTCTATGTCAGATGGCTTGGGGTATAGTGCTTGTGAAAGAACTGGCTCACAGTGAAAGAAGAAATACACATGCAATATTGTTTTCGAGTTCTTAATGGAGCTACCAGGCATGGTAGAAATTGTGTTACGGTAAATGTACTGTGTGAGAGCAATCCTGTGATACCATTAATGTATCAGGATCCCTGTTCCCTCCCCACAAAGGCAGATTTAAAAAAGTAAAAGCCCTGTCTTTATTGGGTTGGCCTGCAAGCCTCACCTCTCCTGCAGAGCTTTCCCTGAGTAACTGGAGCAGAAGCAGCAGCCTGCAGGGCCCCCAAGGCTGCAGGCAGACAACCAAACCCTGGAGTAAGACAGAGATTTGATTGCCCCTTTTAGACAGATTTCACGATCCTGCATCGTGGGCTGTTAACAACTGCATTCACCAGCCATAGCAGATGAGAGGATTGATAATCAAATGGTTAAACTGTGCAAAAGGGTACGGATGTTTAATACTAGTGAGGAAAATATCAAGACCTACCTAAAGCACAGGTTTAACATGCAGGAGATTATTGCCACAACTCATTTAAACGGTAATTTAAGAGAGATTTTCCCCTCACGAGTAGCATGTCCTCCCATCTGCAAGGTCCAGATCTCCCAGTGTTTACAGAGTAAAATATCTGCTGTGGCACACTGTGGCATACCTGAGCAAATAACTCCTTTCATGTTATCTGCAATATTTGATAATTCTAGTGTACCGAGTTCAAAATCAGCTGTCCTTTTGATGTAAACAGAGTAATCCATATTTCTTATGTAGAATGCTCTGTGGATTTACTTTTCAGACTAAACTTTTCAAGCACTGGTACTCAGTACCAGATGCATGCCTTTGTATCATTTTGGAGCTGTTGTGTGTTGTATTGCTGGAAATCCACATGGTTATCCTGCAGTTCTTGGTTTGTTTTGTTGTTGTTTTCTAAGTGAAGTGGACAAGTAAGAGACCGGTATAGGATTTTAATACTCTTAAAGAAAATGGGCTGTTACTACAAAATACACAGCCGAGTTAGAAATTGCTAGAAAGTGCAAGTCTTCAGTTTACCTCCTTTTCTATTGCTGTTGTGAACTCACTTCAAAGAGTGACCTTTTTACTTTTATCTGGTGCACATTTGAAATAAAAAGCCCTGTCCCATGCTGCTGTAAAGCAGGGGAGCTCATAATGCTGTGGGAGATACACAGGGAAACGTGTGAGTACCCTCTTGAGCCCAATCCGTACCCCGTGGGTGTCTGCAAGGCAAAAAAAGTCACCTGGCTTGGAGGGAAAGCAGCAAGAAGGCAGCGGTGCCGGAGTGCAGCTTCTGATGCATTTGTTTTGGCTGAATTTTGCAGTCAATTGGCAGCCTCAATCGGGTGCCTGGTGGATCCCTGGCACAGCCCCAGTGCTCCAACTCCAAAGAACCTTCCCCCGTTCCCAAAATAGTGGTGAAAATAACGTTAGTAATACGCCTGCGGAGAACCGCCCAGTGGAAAATCACTTTAAAAAAGGGCAAGCTGGAGAGGGATGCCTGCACAGTTGGGGCAGGGGCGATTCCTGCCCCTTTGCTGTTTGCTGGCAGCGTTTTGAGGGGCTCTGCTAGAAAACTGCTTCTGCGCAGAAGTGAGGTGTGGTGCTCAGGGCCATCACAGGCAGCAGGTCCTGCACGGGCTGGCTTCACTCCTGCCAGACTGCACGAGGCCTACTCACTCGTTGCATCTCATATCTAGGATGTAGAGAGAGACCTTCTATTGGCCATCTGGCACAGATAATAATTTCCTTCCTTCGTGCCTGCATAAACTGTGGTCTATTTTAGTTTTGCCTCTAAAGTTCTCAGCACCATAATATCTTTCCTTTATTATTATATATATATACACACATATATATTAATTTGGAACAAAAGTTCATCTTCTCATCTTCAGAAATTTATTTTTATTTTAAAATTTCACCTTGGTTCCTGCTGTTCCTTCCTTTGAAGTCACTGTGCTCTTAAGTAACTCAGCCCTTTCTCATCTAGCCTTTTCCATCTGGTAGCTTTTTATAATTCACTGAAGATTTTTATAGCCGTTTGATGAATTTTGTGCATTCTTGGACTTAGGTGGCAGAACACATTCCTCACAGTGTACCTTCTGAAGTCTTCCATCTGATCCAGCTTAGCAGCAGCATCTTCCTGTACTTGTATCTTTTCCTTTAAGCTAGCTTTGGATTTTGTTACATGCTTTTATGAAGATATCTCATTCCAACACTGGCTTCTTTTTCCCTCTTAAAAGTCCTGACACAGGTTAAAATGAGAGCTCCATGCTGAATTAACAAGTTCATATCTATTTTAGCCAAAATAGCTGTCATGTCAGTTAAAAATTCATGCAGAAAATGCCTTTTTTTGAGTGAAACATAATCAAAAGGTGATACTGCAGGCAAGGAGCTGTTCCTGCAGTTCCTCCCCTGGATGTATTTGTGGATTTGAAGAAGATGAAAATGGCAACCATCTCACCGAGCAGCAGGCAGCTTCCTTTCTGTGTGGGCATGGTTGTGCTGAACAATGAGAAGCACCTTTGAAACATATGTAACGGGAGTTTCCTTCCGTCCTTGAAGCAATAAAGCTTCTAATAAAGTGAAACATGCATCCATGGACGGTAAATTTTTCTTCCCATTACAGTATTTAGGACCTTGTATTAATAACGCTATCCATTTCTCATGCTATTTCATGCACTGACACCCAGGTGCACTCTATTTCCTTCCCTGAAAGCTATCTCAAAGGTGTAGTCATAGCTGTCATTTCGGATATAAATTTGCCATGTAGAGAGACAGAACCTTTATGCCTAGCTTCCAAATTTCCCAGCAGGGAGGGGCTCTCTGGCGGTGCTGATGTGCTTCTGTTCTCCAGAAAGGGGAGTTTCCCAGCATGGCACATACTGAATCAAGGTGTTTCTGCACTCGGTTCACTTGTCATCAAGCACTTTCACAATCCACAGATTTATTTTTTGTCATCCCCTGGTAGTTTTCTGTTTGTTTGTTTGTTTGATTGATTGTTTTTTCTTGCTCGAGCAAAGCTAAGTACTTAGCAAAAATTAAAGGACAGGGTTCTGTTCTTTGTGCCTCGCCAGAAGCCAGTGTTACTGTACTTGGATTTGTAAGAAGAAAACCAATCAGAAGGTTGCAAAATCTGCCTGCTCAGTAAGGCTCAGAAATAATTTTCCCTGAAGGAGCCACACCTGAGGATATAAATGGCTTTTTTCTTCCTTTCCTAGGCATTTTTGAATAGTAATTTGACAGCTATATTCTCTGTTTAAACTAGAAGAGTTATTAAAATTATGGAATATATCATAGACTGTGAATTAAAGTGAAAAACATTGCTCAGAGGCACAGCAGCTCTAGAAAAAAAAAAAAAATGGAACCACATTCAGCTCTTTGTGTCAGAAGAATATTGACACAGAAATGGTGAATCTAAATCCCATAGAAGTGACACTGGGATTCACCCTGAAGTCTGGGACAGCTTCAGTTTCACTAGGTTCTTGCTATTTGTGATGCATTTAATTTCTGCATGCTTTTAATTGTCTCTTTTTGGTTTCTGTTAAACATATCAAACCTCACTCCACCCAAATCTGCTGCACTTTTCTTCCAAGGAATATCAGAACATATTTAGTTCCATTTGCATGAGTCCTTCCATTTAAATCTTAAAACTTATATTTATCTCCTATGGCCATCAATGGCATATTAACGGTTGATATCTGTCTTTTCTAGGTAGTTCTGTTGTATATAATGCCCCTAACATCCTACATTTGTTTGATGTTTTATTGACATGCTGTGTTAAATCAGCTACAGATCCTTACTTTGCTACTTCTAACTAAAAATAAATAAATAATAATAATAATATACATATACACACCTTTCATCATATATTATTCTTGTATGATTGCTCATTGCAGATAAACCACCCTATCAGGGTATTTTATTTCTTTTATTTGCTTTTATATGAGCCTTAAGAAAACATGAGATGTCTTCAGTATCAAAGAAGTGCTTCCTTCTAGAGTTCTTCCTTTGTTCACTCATGATGCTGTAGGACAAGCAGGTGCAGTCCAGAATTGTCATTTCTGTCAGGCTCCAGCCAGATGAGAAGCCACAGCAGCTCACAGGCTATCAGCCCCTGTGCTGCTTCCTACATCTGCCTTCCTCGTACAGTAATATATTTTTTTAATTTTTCATGTTATCTGCTTGTGATAACTTCAGAAACAACTCAGATCAAATCATGATTTTGTGTTAAATACATATTAATTGAAAATAGACCTGATTGACATGATGGTTTTTTGTTACATAGATCTTGTATGTTATATTATTAGTGACTTAATTACTGAAAGTAACTAATTAAATATTACTGCTCAGCTGCTCTACTGTCTGTTTATCCCTGTGCACTATCAATAGAACCACTGATTAACCTAAAGTTATTTGCAAACAGTTGGGCAGGAGACATTTATATAAAAATCATTTTCTTCATCATATGAAAAAAGGAAGTAGTGTAAAATATGAACAAATGGTATTTTCTACTAAGTATTTAGAAATCAAATTTATTTATCAGAATTTGCTTGCACAAAGACAGAAAGAGAACAATATAAAGATTTCAGAGGTTGTCCATAGTTGTGGCTGGTAGTGGCCTATACCTTAAAGAAACAGTAGATGATACAAGTCATCTACTTCTAGCATATTCATATCTAATATCTGTGTTTCTATATAATAATCATTCCTTAAAAAGGAAATAACTGTTGTTTTAATTGCAGAAATTATAAGCCTAATTAAAACCACAAATCCCAAGAGTATGTAGTTGTTCTAGTCTTTGACTTTCCCTTGGAAATGAATTTTAATGTGTTTCCTTTTATTACAAGCATATAAAAAGTACTATTCAAAAATTAAAAAGAATAAATAAATGCAAAGTTAGAATAAGAATTTCATAGTACTAGCAATTGTTTTTTTGACCTGACCAAAGAGTTTTTGTTTTCATTCAATTATTCTTGCCCCAACAAGTCTTATATATCTTAGCTGCGGGAGTTAAAATGAAACTTGTTTCATTCTTGCAGAGCATGTGTTTTGTTTTGTTATGTATATTTTCATGCACAGTATGTTCATATACAGTTTTAAGCCTCTCAAGGACCTAACTATGGAGGTGATCAAGATGTTAATACATGTAAGTCAGAATGAAGTCACCAGTGAAATTCCAGACTCACATCTGAAAGTAGTTGCTACAGCAGATATATGTGTATATGAGAAGGGACAGTCAAGGCAGTAACCCATGGATCTGGTCTGCTCTCCACTATTAAGGGCTCTGAAAAATGTAGCGACAATACTGGAAAGCTGCCAGCATGAAGATGTGGATGTGCATGTGGATGGCTGTTTTTGATAATCCTGGCTGACCAGAAAAGACATTCCACAGAAGGAGGCTGAGACACCAAATGCCTCTTTTTTTTCCCATATAGAAAGCAACCTGTCTTTACAGTTATGCTACTGTAAGAAGTCATTTTTTTTTTTTCAGAAAACTATACACAAGGAATAGGAATGTAGCAAAAAAAAACTTTCTTCTATTCCACAGAAGAATTGTTTTAGTTAGGAGTATTTTTACACTTCTGAAAAGAATTGGAACTCTGTTGTTTGTTTGGTTAGCCTCAAAACTCTTTCATGAGACTTCTTTCCTGCTACTTGAAAGGAGAAGGGTCATCGATCTTTCTTTCTCCTTCCCTTCTTAATAACCTCCTCAGTCAACTCATGCATCAGGCTTTGTAGTAGTTATGAAGTATGCCCTCTGTTTCTGTGGCTTACATAGCGGTAAGCACTTCCATTCACAAATGGTATCAGCAAAATGGTTTTAATATCTGGTTTGGGGTTTACAGTAACTGGCCGCTTCTGCTAATGATACCACCAGAGCAAACTAAAATTTGAAATGTTGAAGTAACATGTGAACTTACATGTTACTTCATTTTAAGATGAGAGAGAAAAAAAAATATAAAAAATAGAAGTATTGTTAGTACTTGGTCTATGTCAAGTTTCTCTGTTTGAAACTATCTGTGTATAAATAGAAACCTTTTGGCTGTCTTTCCACGAACAAGCTTTCTGTTGTTCAGTTAGGAGAAATCTAATGAAAAAGTAGTCCTGCTTAGAGAAGTCCTTGTGTTATGACAGCCAGGGAAAACCAACCACTGATGAAGAAAATGAATTTATTGATTATTCAATAGTGCAACAGGGAGAATATTTTTAAAATCAGATGACAACAAGTAGCACAGACTGCTAAACAAGACATATTTTTATATTGTTTGTTCAGAGGCCTAGAGAGATGTACACAATGTTTATTTTTCTGATTTTATTTCTCTTGATGTATTCTCCTAATCATTTATTGATGTTTTTTCTTTCCCTGTTTTCATATCTTCTCATAAGCTGCCAGTTGTATCTTAATTATAAACACCATGGTTTTAATACTCAATAAACAGAGGCATAAAGACATAATGGACACTTGAGTACTATTATCAGAAAGAGACGCAGGATCACTAGACTGGACCTTTTTGTACTCTTATTCTACAAAACCAGAAAAGAAAAAATATTCTTCTTGTTCAAGAAGTGCTTAAAGTCTAATGCTAATAACAATAAGATTGCCTTTCCATTCCACATATGCTGTATGTTTGTTGGTGTTTTGTTTGTTATTTTCATTATTATTATTTGCTTGTTTTTTGGTTTTGTTTGCCTTTTTTTTTTTTTTTTTTTTTCCCATAGAGAAGGGGCAGCTATTTTAAAGTCTGTAACTCCTTTGGAAATAGGTCAATGTAGATCTATTTGGAACATTTCCTCCGTATTGTGTTAATATTTGCTTGTATTGTAGCACTATAAGACAACTCAAAGCATCAGTTCCAGCTGAATATGTTGTAAAGTCCAACTACCTGTCATTTAAGGGGTTGGTATTTAGAAGTTGAGTAGTCTTGTTTTGAGACTAGAAAGTGCTATAGATAAATCATTTTTCAACCATTTATAACGAGGAAGTGTGCAAAGCAATGTTTTTGTGACAAAAGGCCAACATTCACCCTTATTTCCACCAACCAAGAATCTCACTCCTATTGCCTTGATAAACTGCAGGAAAATCTTTTTTTTTAAGAACTGGTGTTTAAAGTGCATTTAAGTATTTGCATAATCTGGAGAGATAATTTGATAGTACACTAAATGCAAAGCTGTGTAGCTTGTCCCACGAATCTAAACATATTTCAAAGGCAGCAAATATATTAATTGGTGCAATAAATGAATATGATTCCAGAGACATGGAGAGCACAGCATGTTGTTGAAGGATATTCATTCTGTTCTTCTGTCTGTGACAATTATTTTAGGAACTGACAGTTTCTTTAGTACCAGATGTAATATATTTGGACTCCGCGAGATGAAATATCTTACTGAAATTCTCACCACCAGGACTGCCCTCCATGAATCATTTGTCCTTTGTGTGTCTTTGAAGTAGTGTATTAATTATGGTAGCAAAAGAATATAGGGGCTTAAAAGCAGGGACTTATCAGGAGACGTAACATTCAGAAATTATATCTCTTCTTTAATAACTTACTTTTTAATAAAATTCATCATAAGGGGTGTTACAGGAAGCCTTCAAGTTTTGTGTTTGAGAAATTATAATTGCTTGTGGCACAGGTTAAAAAAAAAAAAAAAAAAGTGAAAGAAATCCTCTACCACAGCTAAATTAGTCGAGCTGGAAGCAGATCAGAAAAGAGGGAGAAAATAAAAGCACAAAGTTAATGAATGAGTACCTAAATTAAAAAAAAATAATAATAAAAAATGTATATCTAAGGCATGAAAAAAATCTCCGAAAGCAAAATACTTCCTTAGACCAGAGGAAAACCATGATGTATAAACAGACCAGAGAGATGACTATTTCAAACAGTTTCTTTCCAGAAAAAGGAGGGAGGGGAGGAGATTGTAATATTTCTAATCACTCTGTATGCTCAAAATGAGATTTAGCTTATGGAGCAGATGGAAGCTGTCTCTGCAAAAAAGGAGAAAGTATAGAAGGTCTGAGGCAGAAACAATTATCCCACTGGGAGAAAGATAAGTGTGCGTATAGCTGTTATATGTCACTTCCATAGAGATCTCTCATCCATTACCTCAGGGAGAATGAGCATCATTGTAAACAACTGATAATATTTATTTTGTTTTCCATTTAACCAAAGAGGGGAGAAAGTAACATTGTTTTTTTCTGCCCAGAGTCTATTGCACTGTTTTCTTGACATTTGTTTTCTTTGTTGATTTTGATGCATGTTTCAAATTGCAAGGGGCTGTAAATATTTCTGCTCAAGGCCCTGCTTATCAAAATGATCAGTCAGAGGAGTTGCTTCTTGAGGGAAAAGTAGTTAAATAGCCCTCTCTGATCCTACTTCTGAGAGCACACAGTAAAGCACAAAAAGTTTTCCTTTTGAGCTCCTCATTGCATTTCACCTTCATTGGCAGTAAGTGCCATGCTGTCTTTGTATAAGACTGGCAGGCAAGGGCTGTTTCATCCCAGATGCTTCCAAGGAACCATCATACTACAAGGGTGCCTTGTTCTATAGAAAATATACATATCTTTTTTGACAACTCAGATAATTGGCAGTAAGTACTTATCAATATTCATCTTATTAAACAATTGAGTTACATATACAAACTTGTCATGTTGAGAATTTAATATTGCTTTGGCACTTCCTGTAGATTATTCCCTTCTATACAAATACTAGCATACCCCTTGGATATATTCTGCTCCATCTGTTGTCATTAAAACTAAAATAACAAGCTCACCTTTCCAAGAGCCATGAGCACTTAACAGTGTGAAAAATAATGAGTTAAGAAATTTTCTTGGGCTGGGTGCAATATTCTGGTTGACAGGTGAGGTGAGCAACTTACCTCATATTAATATATACATATTAATATATATTAATATACTATATATTAATCCAAGTGAAACATGCTGCTTAGTTGAAACTAGTTTGGAATTCAAAACTTCAGAACAAAATACACTTTTCCTCTCAACAGTAATGAACCCTGAGCCTTGCAATGTCCCAGGGGTGTGATTATCTCAGAAAAACTGTTTCCCCAGTTACGTCTTGTTGCATAAATAATCATCTCTTTGATGCAAAGGATAACTGTGGGAATGATGTAAGTTAAATATGTTCTCCAGCAGTCTGACTTGCAAGGGAATAAACAATTTGTTGATACTTAGAGAGCTTAAACCACTTCCTTTGGTTTGCAGGAAGCTTTAAGCATTCTAGCCATACGAAAATAACGTAAATTTCATCAATAAGAAATAAGCTCTTTCTTCATGTTACTGTTTCTTACGTTGTTTGTTGTTGTTGGGTGTTTTTTGTTTGTTTGTTTGTTTTCTAGATGTATGCAACCAAAACTCTAGCTAATACTGTTGCTATATAGCTCTATAACTTTACTTCAACCATAGCAGTACTGGAGAAAAGTAATGTCCTGAGTATGGCCAAGCCAAACATGACAAACACATTAGTGCTATAACTATCGTTCTCAAATAAAGTACATTCCTTGGATGGAATTCATCTCAGTATGGAGAGAGCATAGAAGGCAAGTCTATCCATCAGAATAATGCTTCAAGGAACCATTACACAGCAGCCCATTTATGCGTGTCCGAGTTATATATAAACTAGCAGCCTTGGTTACTCATAATGCTGCTTCTGCTCTACTACAAGCTGCAAAATGTGGGGGTGGGGGTGTGGGGGGGACAGGAACGTACTCAGCCTGCTTGTTTCAAGCTCTTTTATAGCTGTGGCTGCACTTTGCTGTGTTTCCCAGCTAACTAGGTTAAGGACAGATTGAGTCCGCATCAATGGCACTACCCTCTTTACTGTGGTGGAGACATGCCCTCAGTGAAAATGAAAAGGTGCCCAGGCTTCTTGCTGCCCCACCTTACAGTGATAGATTTCAACTGTTAGGAACTTACAGAGAAGATCCAATAGATCAGTTACTGCTCCAGCAGATCAGTTTTAAGCCTACAGATCACAGGCTAGCAGTGGCAGGAAGAAATTTAGCAGTGAAAGGACTTGGTCTTTAATTTGTGTGCACTTTGTAGTTTTATAAATTAATGTTAATCCTCAAAATCAGTTATAAAAATGTTCATAATGAAACCATGTCCATTCTAGCAAGTCCCTCCTCATTTCTTTGACTCCTCTAGTTGCAGTTGTTGTTTAGAGTTTCAAATTTCTTCAGTCTGGGTTTCCAGGATAGTTTAAACACCAAATTAGAAGTTACAAGAAATATCACAATTTCTCATTATCGCTGAGCTGTAGAGATCTTGATTCTGTCATTAATGTAAAAGTGACATGTTCTGCCTTGCCCAACCATACTCACATCCAGGAGCTATTTCACAGGAGCTACCCTATTGTCTTCTGGCTAATCCTGTCCCTAAATACACACTGACCATCATGAATTATGCTAAGAGAAGCCAACCCTTGCTATTCCTCACCTGCTGTGTTCTGTAAGTGCCCTTTCTTATTACCATAAGCAATGGTATCATTGGATCACCATGGATCAGCATATGGATCACCATAACCAAGATACTCTATATATTTTTATTGTAAAATCAAAGCCAGTTACATCCCAGTAACACAAACTACTTTTTAAAGTGACTTTGCAATAAGCTATTCACAGAAATGTAAAGTAGCAGGTTATTCTTAGGAAAATAACGCATCTTTTGTGGAGAAGGTAAAAGGCTTAAAGATAAATGATTGGCAGAGACAGCTTTTTGTGTGTCTACTGGGTCCAACAAAAGCCTGAGAAAAATATATCGAGATCAGGAGAGTAAGGGTATTGTATAAATTGTAATTTAAAGTCCTTGTGATATTCTAGCACCCCATTCACATTTGTGATACTGTAACGTCTATGGTTGTGCCATTCACAGAAAATACTAGTAATATTAGTATTATCTAGTAATACCAGATAGCATTTTTATAATGCTATCCAGCATGTTTTCTGAGGGATAGCAGATGATATTTGTAGAATTCCTATTTGTTTAAAAAATATTATTCTAACTTGATTACAAAATGAAGAAATGTCTGTGGAAAGGTGTGGCTTCAGCAGAGTTGAAAAATTACAGCAAACCAAACCCTTTGTGTTTTCTTTCTCTCTGTGTAGGCATTCCCGTTCTAGCTAGCAGACAATAAGGGGCAGGGAGCTGTTCAAGAGAAATGAGAATCTCAGGGACAAAAATTAAAGGCAATGTTGGAAACAGACAGAAGGGACCAGGATGTCTTTAGATAAGAAATAGCACAAAAGGGGGCTAGAAAATTATCAAGTAAAAATAATTATGACAGATATCCAGAGCTAACAGAACATGGGAAGTTCTAGGTTAAGAAAGAGATGGAAGGTGGTGGTAGGACAACTGGAGCAGGATGTTCCCAGGGCCTGTATGGATGGTGGAAGGAGTTCGGAGGGACGGTGGTGCTTGGGAGAAGTCATGTTCAGCAACTGCAAGAGACAAGATCTGTTGGAAGAAGCCTTGGCAAATTGTACACAGTGGAGAGGTGGCAGGAGTATACAGGAGGGACACTAGGTGTATGCCAAAAGTCAAGAGTATTTAGCAGTGGCTGGAGGAGCACAGGGTAGCAACCAGGGAGGGCAGAGTGAGTTCCAGATCTGGAACTGCAGCCTTGCACAAACCATTATCGCACCTGACTTCTTCTCTTTTTAGTTCATAGTCAGAGCAAACAAACAATAACATCTGACTCCTCAGCTTCCTTCCCTGCCCCACAAAAGGAAAGTATCACCCTACACCATGATGAAGAGTGCAAAGAGCAGGTTGAGAATCATGTATACCATCATTAGTGAGCTGGGAGAGAGAGGTAGAGTCATGATAGCTGTTCTCATGTACCCCAAACAGAAAACACATTTCCAGTGGTCTCTCCCAAATGTCCAAGTGACCAAATCCAGGCCTGGAAGTTGAAAGGGGGAATGAAGCTGGCCATGCTTTTCTCCATACCAGCTCATATATTTTCAGTCCCAGTGTTTGGTTCTTCATACCTTCCAGATCTGTTTTTGATTCAACTGTATAAATCAGCAGTGGTACTTCAAAGCGGTTCTTTCACTATGAAGCAATGGTTCTTCATTGTGAAAGATCTTAGATTAATGGTATTCCTTACCCAAGTTAAGTTTTCTCATAAATAAAGGTAACTGTGATGTATTTGGGGGAAGTATTTGGATGGTCATATCAAGCCAGAACAGAAGCCACTGTGTTCTCCATTTCTTCTGATGCTGACAAAACTCATTGTTTCTGTCACTTTTTCCCTCCCCAAAACTCCCTGATTCCCATATGCCTCATTCTAATGAGTGGAGGGAGAAAAAAGAAAAAAAAAGAAAAAAAAAAAGTACAGTACGTGCATAATTCCTTCATTATTTTGGAATAATTCAAAAGTATGTTTACAGGATCATCAATCATACTATTAAATAACAATAGGCTTATAACATTTCTTGGAGGAGTTACTTTTTCCAGCATAAATTCACTGAAAAATCTAGCATCCCTTTCCGCTTTACAGAATAGATGCTAAACTCTTCCATAATTAAAGGCTACTTGGGCAGCCAGTGACTGCTAATGGTACATAAATATGATCCAGTTCAGGTATAGAAGTTAAAAGCGTTTACACACACAGTATTGTCAAACAATTTGGTGAATGTGTGCTTTCTGAATTATGTTTATAACTTATAGTTTATAATTATAGTTTATATAGTTTATAAAAACTCTGTATTCTTGGAGCTTCTTCCAGTATAAATTTGATCCAGATTAGGTATATGAAACAATATGCTTTTCCATGCCAGCTGCATTCTTCATATTCACATTTTGTACGCTTAGAGTTATGTGATCCGTGTTAAGCTTGCAGAAACCTTCCAGAATAAATGTGTTGGAACATATTTGGACTCTCATAGTTGATTTGCACATTTTCGAATTTTATTGCAATGTGTCCAGGCATTTTTGATCCATCATGAAGCATCTTCACTAATTTACTCTTTCATGGAGCCACAACTATAGTGCATCAGAAGAGCTTCAGAAATTCTCTGTTGATAGGTCTTGGAAAGAATTCCCAGGCAGGATCATGGTTTCTTACAGCATGCGTTTTCTTACATCCGGCATTAAAAGTACAGGGCCTCTTTATGTCTGCAGCTAGTAAACTCCTGTTCTTAATGCTTCTGCTCAGTGAATTTCATTGTAGTTTCAGATCAATCCACCTTTTAGCCTTTGGAAAATAGGATTTAAGCTACTATGTCGTCTTTTACCAATATGCCACCAATATTTGCCAAAGGATGTAGGACATCTATTACAGAAGATGAAAGATACTGTCATGTATTTGAAGTGGTTAATTTTATCTTTGTCAAATAAAAATATACATGTTTCTAAGCAAGCTGAATTTGTACAAGTGAGCCAGTATCTATTGTGCTCTCCATAATTCTATTGTGACCAAGCACAATCTGCTGTGAAAGAAAACATTTCTTCTCTTCCTCACAAATAGAAACATTTGATTTCAAGCTATCTGTCTTTAAATAACTTTAAATGTCATGGTGCCTCCTTTCAAATCTCTGTTCTGCAGCCTGTGTTCCTGCCTCACCAGTACATGATAAATCTTGTTTATCACAAGTAGCTGCTACTGGTATTTACAATGCAGTGTTTTTTAAGTGTTAATGACAGTTACTATTTCAGATCTACATATTCAGTATTCCGTGTAATATACTATTCTGTGTAATAATATAATTGCTAAAATTAAAACATTTTATATGGAAGGCGCTTGGGTATGAAGCGAAAGGGTTTGTAAAAGGGAGTAAAATCAACAACAAGTGAGGAAAGTTATTCTGACAGCGAGACATTTCATATGTCAGCAAACCAGAAGGAGAGGAAGGTGTAACTATGAGAAGCCAAGGGACCAGCAGGGTACCACATTTGGTGTGTGAGATGACAGGGTTTAGCAGTAGGGGTGGTGAGGAAGACGGTTGGACCTGGAGATGCTGTATAGGAAGAATTGTCTGAATTTGCTAACAGCTTGTATGTTATGACAGAAATAAACTGTTGTAATTTTTGTTGTTTTTTAATTTATTTTATTTTTTTTACTATTGGAGTGGGCACATGTAAATTTCATATGGTGTTTGCTGTCAGTTTCAGCTTCTCAGCTAGCACCTTAGGATGTAAGCAATGACTTCTTCACCATATAAAATACTCTTATCTTAAATATCCTGCTTTTATTCTTGCCTTAGAGAGAAAGGTAAAAGAGAGCAAAACTAAACCTTGCTTCTTTGTTTCAAATTCTGCATGCAAGTATGCAGAAAGCTATAGAAAGTGGGAGGCAAGGGAAGATAATAATCTACAGAGAAGAAATGAGATAATGTCAGCAAACCTTGATATCTTTCAGGCAAGTAGGCAATGTCACAAACAGATACATCACAGAAATTGTGCAAACATTCAAAATGCAGCTCTTTCTTCTAATAAACAGGTCTGAACTAGTTTTGTTTTTGTTTTTTTTGTTGTTGTTGTTTTGTTTTTCTTTTTAGATTAGCTGTCCTTCTAGAAAGAATAAACAAAAAATCACACATTCTATATTGATTTATTTTTTTAGTTTGCATTTCTTTGCTAGAAATCCATTTGACTGAATTGTTTAGGAAACAGTAAAAAATAAATAACTCTTCCAAAAAAGCTCCTTATCTGATGCTTGTGATTAGCATTGCTCAAGTATATGATAGAGGTTTCTATCAGAAGATGCCCAACAACCAAATGTTGTTGTACCAAAGAAAGGTTTATAAGTATCAATTATGTTTGAGAAATATTTCCCATTTCTCATTCCTTGAAAAGCTAATAAACCAATTATTGATTTCTTAAAAATAGAACATACAAAAAAACCCACACCAGTGCTCCCTTGTATGGAATGCAGAATGATGAGCTAATTTGTAGGTGGCCAGTGATAACCAGTGAGCTGTAAAGCAATTGCTAAATATTATGGCACACTTCTCTGGCTATTTTGAAAACCTGGCTTTTGCAGTTTCCTCAAGTAACTTTTTCCTGAACTCCTCCTGTTTGGCATGATATTTAGAAGCATAGTCACAAGAATTTAAATCGTCCTGTTAATTTTTTTTATAGTGATACTCATGGCAGAGAAATAATATATTTCTCCTTGTACATTAAATAATCCCTTGATTATCTGCTATAGGATCATAGTGCTTTTCTTTGTGAGGAGTTGATATTAGTTAAACTGATAACAGACAGGCTGTCATAGTTGAAAACTGGCATCTATACACCAGCAGTTCCTAAGCAAGTCTTCAGTGGTGCTGATCTGTGGTAGTGGTGAATTAGGATAAGATGACATGCTTGCAAAATAATTAGCTGCTCTAGCTGAGACAATGACATAAAAATAAAAATAATAATAATGATAATAAATCTATTTCAATTTCTGCCATTAAAGGTTCATATTGTTATATTTACCCAATCTTTTATTAACACCTACCATTTGAATTTGACCTTGCACAATATTGCAACGATTAAAATTTTCCATGCAAGAAAAATTTGAATCTGCATTTATATTAAGTGCATTTAATAGTGAGGAAAATTAGGCTTAATTTGCTGTTTACCAGTGAAACAACTATCAGAGCCAAAAAAAAAAAAAAAAAAAAATAACTTCAAACTTTTACATAAATCAACCTTCACCAGAAGGTTTTATCAAAGAAAGAAATTTTAAGAAAAGGTAAAAGGTGTTTCACATGTAAGAATAACTTCTGGAGAACTTGGCTTCATTACTGCAGAAAATTAGAAAAATGCTAGTCATCCCCTGAAGCAGTATTAACTTTAACAAGCCCTCTTCTGTAGCACCAACGTGACATGGTACATGTGTGACCTACGCATGACTTATGGCAGTGATGATGATGATTAAGACAACCTATGGAGGAAAAATTCGGGAAATAACTTATTTTCCAGCCTTGTTCAGTCAAAAGGTGAGCAGCGTTCCCTGCTGCTTGGAAAGCTTGGGCTTTGCTACAGCACTGAGATCACCGAGCACAGGCTTCTCTGAAGATCTGTTCCCTTCCTGCTGTGACCTGGTTGCTGTCTGGCGCAACATGGCAGAGTGTCAAAATAGTAGCATATGCTAGAAAATATCCATAATTCATCCCATGCCTCCACTGTCAGGCATTTTGTGCATGTTCATTTGGTTTTTCTTTTAACAGCATATGTCATGTAGAAACATCATGGGCTGTGAAATTCAGGTTCCCTTTTTGGACAAGTTTAATTCACTGTTTCCAAGATTTGTGATCTTGTAGAAGTTGGCATTTTCCTCCATTTCTTAAGCTTATCTTTTGGGACACAGATCAGAGAAATTAAATTCTCAACTGCTGTCTCAAGGGCACAGACTTAGGACTTGCTTCATCTCTGTTCCTGAATTCACTGTTGCACCACACCAGGAGCACCGTCACCTCTGTAAAGACGACTGACCTTCCCTTTGCATTGGTGCAGCCTCTTGTGCACCTGCTGCCATGTCACGTGTCTCCTTCTCTGAGTCCCTCTTGTCCCCATGCCACTGGCAGTCCATGTCACTCTCGTGGCAGTGCACCCACAAGTTTTGAGGTTTTTCGAATGAGCATCAGGAAGTATTGAAAATGAAGTATTCACTCCCTTAGGCCAGGTGGTAACATATACTGTGGTCAGCTGAGACAAGCTGCCTTGGCCCTCACAAGGAAGGTAGGCTGGTCCTGGTCCTGTTTTCTGGGGGGCACTGAGCTCGTGAGGCAGCAAACTCTGTGGCACACAACACTCGCAATTCAATGTACCTGAAAGGTTACATGATTTTTTATCACTGGACCTATTCCTGTTCTCATTTATTTTGTGGCCCCAGATGTAACGGAAAGGAAGGAGATAGGCAGAGGGTTATGTGCTTGGAGACCTTGGTCATGTCACCTGGGAGAAGGCACTGAACTGCAACTCTGAAAATTCCCACTCAGCTGCTGCCTTACAAGGGAAGTGTCAGGGCTTTATAGGTACTGGATATTGATACAAATTCTCAGCTTAGGGAATTTAATATATTTTGTACTGTATATACCTGCTTGTGCTCAGGTCTTCCTCTGCCTGAATACCTCAGCAAATATTTCATGTATAAAGTCAGTCAGGTCCTGAGGGGTTTCATCTGATGACTTTCAAAGCAGTGTTTTAGGGACCTGGTTTGAGCTCTGTGTTGAACAGCAGGGACAAAGCTGAAAGCACAGACTCCCAGCTTCAGCCTTTGCTTTTCACATGAAACAGGCACCGAATGACATTGAATGAAAAACAAGATCCTCCCAGACATAAGACTAAACCTTGGATTACAGATTTATACTCGCCCTCATGCTCTCTTTCACTGGTGAAAAAATTTTGCATTAATGTTTCTGCACAATCAAGCCACTTCAGCAGCTCAATGGAAGTCAGTCCCCTCCTCATCCCAGCTGTAGTCCAGCATTTGAGTTGGATTAGTTAGTGCAGAAAACCTGTGCTCAAAGGGGAGGGCTTGACTCCCAGGCCCCATACGCTGAAAGGGGACCATAAGCAGCTGGGAGTGGGGCAGCAGCTGTGAGTAACAGCTTCCTCCAGGTATTTGCAAATTTTGGGTACTGCCAAGAAAATCCATGGGTCTTCCAGGAGCAGCCTTGCATGCCAAGGTATCATCCAGTGACCGTCCACAGTAAGTGCTTTTCTTTGGGAGGATCTCCCTGCCAGTAATGCCGTGCTGAAACACCTGAAGTCCCAGACTCTGGTGTACCCAGAAGTGCCTTGGCGTGCTCTTCTGAGGAGACGACTCAACCATACCTGGCATGATAAAGGAGGGTGAAAAAAAAGATTACTTGATCATTGGGCAATGCTTCTCTGGGCTCCAGCCCTCTCAACTGCAATGTGATATTATCTGTCCTGTTACGGTGTTTATTTAGACAGTGTGTTTTGGGGGATCAGGGTTTTGTTACGTAGATATACGGTTTCTGTGTTCTGCTGTGAACTTCTGGGTGTTTCTGTGTTACATGTGAGAATAAATATAAGAAACCTTAAAGTTCAGTCTTCTCAGCCTCCTGAATATCTGTATGTGGTAACTTTGCCATTTCTTTGTAGAGTTATTCACTTATTGTGCATTCAACAAGGTTGCAAATAATCTGCAGCCTTGTGCCTCTCCACACCAAGCAGATTACACAAAAATATTGTGTAAAAAGGGATGTTCAGAATAATTCCCCTCTGAGAGAGCTCTGTAGAGGGGAAAAAAGAACTTTCCAGTATGGTTTCCAGTTTGAGAGGTCCCTTTGTGATCCTTGATTTTGCAGTAATAAAACCTGAGAGCTGTTTTCCATCCTTTCATTTACACATTTTTATCATGCACAGCGTGATGCTTATAAACTGGACCATAGCCACAGTGAGAACTCCTGAGGGGAGGATAAGTGCCCATTTTCCTAATAATAATAATGCCTTTTCTGGCTTCCAGAAAATTCATCTCCCAGCAACTACACCATTTCCTATTAGCTGTGTAACAGTTTATGGTGTTTCAGCTAAATACGTAGTGTTTTTGGAGAAACTGGAAGATTTACACTAATTCAGTAGTGTTCATACATTAATGTTCTCTGCGCCTTTTTAGGTGAAATCTTCCTTGTAAATAGCCCCATTAATAGCTAGCAAATTATGAGTTATCAGTATTTGGTTTCTTTTACCAGTGAGCTGGGTTTTGAGATGTGTGACTTCGGAAGTATGTGGCTCTCGAGAGCAGCGTGAAGATGTGTTACGTGTGGTGACTGAATAGAGCAGAATGCAGCCTCCTGGCACAGCATCAGCAGTAGGAGAATGCCTATCTCCAAGATCTGGAAAGCACCCAAACAGATCTCAAGTTCCTCTCTTTTCCTGGAGGCAGTAACATCTCCTGGTTGAAGAGGCTACAAAACAGCAAACTGAAAGTAATGTAAAGTGACTAGCCTGGTAAAAGGTGGAATAAGATCAGTCCTAGCCCAGGAAGAGGTGTGAGATTATGATAGGAGGATATTGCGCAGAACTAATATGTGACTTTGTTTATAACTGCTGGGATCCCATCAGGTGCACAGTTACTGATTTAAAATCTAATGCTTTTAAACTAAAACAAGTGACACTATATTTTGGGAAGGCCAGAATCCTTTGGTAACAATAATTCAAATGCTATCTCCAAAAGAGCAGAGTCTCAGGTATCAAATAAAGACGTCCTAAGACATCCCAGTATTCAGCAACTGAGAACTGCCCAGTAAATCCCAACTGAACTACAACTAAGGATCGCTGTTGCCCGACTGTTGCTTACTAGTTGCTCTTATTTTGTATGTAAGGTGAAATATATAGAATCTAGTCTAGGTCCAGATATCACATTTGTCTGGTTTCCTAAAGGTTTTGTGCTCTTACTTCTGTTTTCAATCTTCTGAATCTTCTGGCATGTAGAAGATGTTAAGTGAGCCAAACTCTGCATCCAGTCTGGTCTTCACATTACACTCCATATCCTATGTTGTGGCTGGGTAACCATATGTAATCAAGTGCAGTCGTGTTACACACTTGGGGTTACATCTTTTAACACTGGAGTCACAGTCAGCCCAGTGATCTATATGCTAAATTAAAATAAATAAATAAATCCAATGAAGGTATAGCAATTTAATATAAAAAATGGGGGCATGTATGTGAACAAGTGACTGAAACTATGACCAAGTCATAACTGGTATTTCTGGTACAAACCCATTTTTAACACTGTTATTAGAAAAAAACAATGTGGCTAATTTTGTTCACATGCATTGTAATTGGATGAATGTGTTTAAGAGACACTAATAGTTGTTGATTCTGACATATTTTGTGTCATTTCAGGGCAGAGACAGAAATTTCCATGATTGTAAAAGTGTCTTTGCTGCAAACATTTCTGCACAAAGTCTTTTTTTTTTTTTTAAGTGAGTGTTAGCTGTTCTCTAATTTTTTTATTTTTTTTTTTTAATTCATCATGTAAGGGAGCCAAGCAAACAGGCAAAAAATATTCTTTTGTTTCTGTGTATGTGTGCAGAACAGCATGAGTGGCATCTGGCTTAATTGGCCCTTTTGCTACGTTTGTGGAACACAAACGTGTGCATTCTTAAACACTGTACTGAGGGTCTAAATCTCTTGCTTAAAAACCAGTATAAAAAGAAACTAAAGAAATCAGTCCAAAGCCTCAGGGATGCCTCTGCCAAATATTTCCATATCTGTTGGTTCCGTTCTCATTGGAGAGGAGTGCATATGGACTTCACAGGAAACAAGAACAGTCTGGATAGCTTTGTGGACTACCATCAAAATGAAAGTTCAGCTTCACGTTGTACCCAGCTGGTTTGATCTTTTCCATTGTAACGGCTGAGCACTGTCTGTTTTCCAAAACCTGCTGCACAGATCAGAACCGGCAGACATCAGGTTGGGTTCTGTTTTTGTCCTTCCTGAGAACTTTCAGCCATGCTCATTAAAATTCCTGGAGTTCCTCAGATGTTGTGCGTGGAGCCACAAGGTGTTTCTGGGGAAAGCTCCATGAAAGGCTTCTAACAACAGGTACCTTGTGGGGCCACGAATCTTGCTGCCCCTTGCAGTGCAGTGAGTGGCAGTTGCCCTATTTCTTGGTCATGTTATCTTCTATTCCACTTTTTATTTTTAATGGAACCTGCCTACCCTTTTCTAATCAGCAAGGCATCAAACCTCACATTCTTACACAGAGACGTGGCAATGTTATTGTAGAGAAAGGTTGTGTGTAGAGGAAAACTTCTTGTGCACCAGAATGCACCGAGTGAACACACAAAACACACAGAGGATAGCTGATATATATGATATAACAGCAATTAATTTTTGTTTCATCCATTAAGTAAAGATAGGATTATTATTTTTTTTAATTTCTAAATTCATAAATGAATTTAGCTTGCTTTCCTAATATTGGATGCATAGGCTTTAATCTGTTTTATTTTTTTAAATGGTGCTGACCATAGCAAGCATAAGAATGATACCTGTAAATATTGGGGAACTGCTAAAACTTGAAAATACTTCAACTCTCACTAGAAACTACACGCTTCTGTCTTTGCATTTACATATCGACTGTTCAAAGAGCCAATTCAGAATTTTATCCTGATAAATATTTCCAGGGGAGAGAAACATGTGAAAATAACAAACATATGTTAGCAGAGAGAATAACCAGTTCAGCAGTGTTTTCTTGTATGCATTTTGGTTTCTATCTAGGCTATTGCAATGTTAATTTTAGAAACTCTAGCCCAGCAACAGACACTTAGGAACAGAATGATGTACTGCAAGCAGCAAGAATTTTAACTGCAGACTATGGCTTTATTTTCTTATTTATAGCTCCCTTCACTTTGTTATGTTTTATGAAACATGTATCTTTGAGAGGGCCTGTCTCTGCTTTCCTGGCCAATGGACTTATCTCCAGATTGTATGCTGTTCGTTATCTTCAAATAGTGCATTGTAAAAAGACAAATCATAAAACCTTGATGTTTGGCTTAAATGCCATGTAAACATTATTAAGAAACACTTAATTATCATTTTGTTTAACTTCCAGCAATGTTGGCTTTGTTTTTGTTTCTTTAATAAATGTACAATATTTTAGGAGAAAGCTTGAGGCAAACACAAAGGAGTATAAATGCTTACATTGGATCTGACAGGGGAATGACAAAGTCAGAGCTTAAAGATTTATTAGTGCTACACATTTTAATAAGCAAAATCTAATAGTATTAGTTGTTTGTTGAGGCTGAAGGTTTAAATATAGGTGGAGATTCACAACTTGTATAAGTTACTGTAGCTCTATTGTTTTTGATTGATTTCCCCAAAATGTGAACCCAGGCTATGCTATTCATATTTTTTTGATTGCATAACAGTATTGTGTACATACACGCTCAACTTATTTTTTTTCTTTATTCATGTTGTTTTATAAACGCACTATACTTTATCGAAAACAAAAGATTTTAATTAGTATTAAAAAAAAAAAACAAAAACACACAGCCAAAACATATTAAATGGAAAATTATTATTTTGCAAATCAATGAAAAATATCCAGTTTTGAGATCTTCTTATACTCAATGGCTATTTTTTTCTGAGATTAATCTTTATTTTAAAATGTCTAAGGTAAATATTTTCAGACTTTGGAGATGTGATATTCCAATGTTAAAAGTAGCATTTTGTTCAACAGCTATAAACTGCAACTGCAATAAAAAGAAAAAAAATATGACTGAAATTAATAATAATTAAAAAAAAGCTGTAGTTGCCACCTGTTTTAGTTGAGTTTTCAATTTCTATTTAAATTCAGTTTGTTATAGTTTCTTAAACTGTAACCTCCCTCACCCCCCCCCCCCCCCCACCCCCCCCCCATCGTTTTATTGGTTGGAAAACGTCTTAAAAAGTTAAAAAAAAAATCAGGAGAGAAAAAGAATTTCCCATCTGCCTCTGTTTTCTCTGTTGACTTCAAAGTCCCCTAAGAAAGCCATACTTGCAGAAGTTATGGACATACACAGGATTCAAACTTTAATGTATGTCTACCCCAGGATGGACTGTGTTTAGTGCAAAATGAGACTAGGGGATTGAAAACTATTTCTAGGTGGCTTTTTTATTTCAGTATTGATTCTTTAGGCAGAAAGCCCTTACATTTACATCTTGTTATTTAGACTCATAATAAAGAGGCAAGAGCAAAGAGATATTTCTTTCCTGTCTTCTCTGCTTTATACAAAGCCTCTTGTGCCTTTCTGCTTCATTTCCTTCACAGTGTCCTTAACTCTTTATTGCTTTTACTGCCAGTATTATGAATCACTTTTTCATATTCAACGTGCTCAGTCATTTTAATACAGTTATAATTGTAAGGTGCAAAATGTAAATCCCCATAATGTGTTGGAAGAAATATGTGTCAAAGTCCCTTTGTCATACTGACAGGTTATAAAACCAGACTGGCTCAGTTTAATCAGGTTTAAATTTTAATGACATAAGCAAAACTCAGACTAAAGTAGCTATCTTTCTGTTATTATTTCAGATCATTGCCACAAGTGAGAAACGTGTTATCATTTATTTATTGACTATATCATTTCAGAGCTATCTCTATCCTAAAATCTCTTCTGGGAAAAGTGTTTTTTAGTCATTAAATGTTTTTCAGAGATGATCTCACTGCTCAAAGGTTATTTGTCCTCTTTTCTTTTTCCTTTGCCCTTTGACCCTTATAGGCGATGATAACTTTTGTCTTTTCACATTTCTCTTCTCCAAGCTTCTCTTTTGTCTAGCCCTCTTTTTAGTTCTTATGTTGCTTGTCCTTCTCCATTCTCTGACCTTCTCTGGCTCTCTAGTCTTCTACAGCCTTCTTTTCTTTTATCCCTATGTTGTCCAAACTCTTCTCTGACCTTCTCTTTCTCCTCCTGCCCCTATATTTTTTGACCTTCTCTTCTATGATTTATATATTTGTTTTATCCCAAAGCTCCCTGGACAACTTTTTACCAGCCTCCATTATTTTTTAATTATTTTTTCACCAAAAAGTTCACTGATCTCTCCCCTCCCCCCCCCCCAATAATCAGAGTAATTGAAAACAACAAGGAAAAAAAAAAAAAAAACTCCCTAAAGTTTTGTGCAGACATTAAAGTTAAGGTTCAGCAACTTCATTAAAGTTTTTCCTTTCTAAAGTTGCATTTCATAAAACCAAATGGCCTCCCTAAAGCCAGAAATTCATTTCTGTGACAGGAAATGAGATGCACCCCAGATAATAGTCCTGGATAGAATAAAGACTAAAGAAAGTCTGTTACATCACAGGAAGTGACTGTCACTTTATTTCCAAGGTGAGATTGACAGGGAGTAGGAAGAAAAATAGGGACTTTGGCCTGACGTCTCATCCTCAGTTGTTTGTTTTCACACTTACATGCACCTGACTTCTTGCTGAATATTGGGATATGCAGAAAAATTCACACATTACTCATGTTGTTCAGAGGTATGATTCTTTCCTCACATAGATCTTTATAAATCACAAATGACTAAGTGTAAGCACCAAGATAAGTTGGGATAAAATTGCTCAAAAGACGAGACATGATAGGCTTAAAATACATTAACGTAAAGTTAAGTCTGCTAGACAATATTTTTCACATGAAAATAGGTGAAAAGTAGAGAGCAAGACAGTTTTATGCCTTGGGTATAAGCATCACTGACCTGGTGACTGAGACTTTATTGCTATTTTGCTTTGGTTTTGAGTGGATTATATATGTAAATACCAGTTCGTCAATGTCTGTGCAACAGAATACTATTCATAAAAAAAAAAAAACGCCACCAATTAGACTTCTTAATTTCTAAGCTGGAGGTCTGTTCTAACATTTATAGCAACTTGGTCTTTGGCTAAAATTTAAAGTAGTCTATATATTTTTCTCTTATTTTGTGACAAAACTGCATATTTTACATGGAGAAAGATGGGGAAATGAAAGGATGAGCTGTCCTCTTCAACATATTGAAAGGGGGCTGAAATCTCCGTGGTGAGTGTGTATATAGCATATGCCTATCACAAATACTCACTGTGGTGCCTACTTATCAAGATAGAGTGAGTCAGATTTAGCATTAGGAAAACATTTTTTTTTTCATGGTGACAACACTTTTGACATATTAAGAGGTATTCTTATTTTTAATTGTCTTCCAAGGTGTGTTGTTAATATGTGAGATTTACAATCTAATTGAATTTGCAAGATTGGAATCTGCAAAAATGTGCAGGAAACTCTGAGAGGGGGAAAAATAAAAAGCTGTATCATGCTTCCATGTTTTTGCGATTTAGCAGTTTTTTGGAAAACTAGGCTAAAAGCCTAGTGGGAGAGTGTAGCGTGAGAGTCTGTGAGAAATGGACAAGTAGATGCACAACTCTCATGCAAGTTGTATCTTTATTCAACAGGATACAGAGATGTTTTCCTTCTTGCTCCTTCTGTGTTTTCAAGTCAGGTTCGTGCTGCCCCTATTTGCACAGAGAGATCATAGATCTCATATGCTGGAGGGATGAGAAATTAATAAATAGCAGAGAGTGAAAATGTTTGGTAGTGGGTGCAGTGCAATAAATCCTGTTGTCCCAATATTGAATCACCTTCTGTCATTTATGCAAATGAAGTCCATTCTGGCCAAAGATGCAAACCTAGTTATAGATTATTTGGATAACACTTGCAAATGTTTGAACCTTTAGCTTTATCAGAATTTGAAGTTACCTTTAGCGGCAGGATATAGGATATTTTCCTGCAAGGTTAGCAATGCTGTGAGAACAAATATTGAACTCTGCTACATGAGAACTTTCCCAGATATTTGTTGGGAAGGTCACGAGGTTAAAGAGTGCACACATAGAAAACAATGTTTTGTAGAAAAGTCAATCTATTTCAGACTTTGAAATTAATAGTTTGGAACTTATTTAGGTTTTAGATAATGGGCAAGCAGGTTTATGTAAATTATTTCATAAATTTATGTTGAATTCAGAACACTTACATGGAGAACTGTTTCCATATCCAAGGCCATGAACTGTAAATGTTAACTCAGTAGGTATTGTTATTTTCTGCTTGAGTTTTAGCATCAGCTTCACTGTAGCATATAGTATAGTTCAGAAAATGTGGATCGATGCTCTGTTTTCAATCAGCTATGTTTTCAAGAAGATGTTTGATCTTGACAAATGTAGGCAGTGTGAATCACTCTTATGTGTGTAAATGTATATGCATGTGTATATTTTTACCATTTGTCCCTTTCTTTCTTTTTCCAAAGGCATATTCTCTGCCAATTTTAAGGGCTCCAGAAACATAGCTCGATGCAGAAAATTGCTTGCAGCTCACAACAAAGACAAATTGTATTGATCCCATAAAATCTAAGATCAATGATGTAAATTTTTGACTGACATCTACCAGCAACACATCTATGTGTATGACAGCAAATACATTCTCAGGGGGGTATGCTGGTAAAATACAATAATTAATTATAATAGTCAGATACTCAGTTCCTTATAGGCTTTGACATTTTATTGCACATTTCATTTTAATTCCAGCAATTTTTAAAGTAACACATTTTTCAAAATTAGCAGGTTGAGATATTTAGTGCTAGAGTCTCTGTCAGTGTGCTGTACAGTCGGAGAATGTTAGTGTCTGAAGGGAGTGCCAACCGCTCCTGCCCCACTTAAAAAAAAAAAAAAGCTTGAAACCGAAGTTATCATTTGTCTTCAGAGGGTGGCTTCTAAACAGGTTTGAATTTCATACCTCGTATCCATCAGGTCAAGCACTATATTTTCCATTTTGGAAATGTTGAGTTAGAGGGAAGGAGTCAGAAAAATTGCTAAATGTTGATTTGCAAGCTGTAGAGGATGCCACACAAGCCTTCCATAGTGACTATTCTGACTTATGAACTACTCAAGAATCTTCCCATTTTCTGAATAATGTCCTGGGTCTTCATTTTCTAAATTAACGCACATCTAAAGCTATTCTCTGTGAGGTGCAATATCTACAGTTACAGTAAGAATCTCACCTTATTACATTTTAAATAATTTTCCGAATACTGATATAACGAAGAATGTTCACATAGAATAATAAAGAGAAACTAAGTACAGATGTGGCGTGTCACCTCTGGTGGCTTTGACTGAAAACTTTTCTCAGGATCCTTTTCTCAGGATCAGCTGTTCTAAACCAATGGTGCAGGCAGCTACATTTCACCTTGGAACTTGGGGAAAATGAACACTGGGGAAGCTATGAACAATTACCAGTAGGGAGAATGTGACTTAAAGTTAGTCCTTGCTTGTGATTACAGTAGCATGTTTGCTAAATGTGACACACCTTAATGGAAGTCATAAAGATGTGCTGTACCTGTGCTTCCGTAACAACTCAGCCCTTTCTGAATGCCTAAAATGCTCCACATTAGAAATCCCAAGTCTGAAATAGCATGACAGATTTACTATGTGTTAGAGAGCATGTACAGCCTAAAGCCTCTGTTCAACCTGTTACAAAAAGAGCTTTACTATGAATTTGTCTCTACCTGTGTTTATTTTATGGACATATGCTTATACATGCATCCTCACAAGAACAGGAGATTACAGTTTTATTTATTTTACCCAACACAAGTTCAATGTATTGAAAGTACTCAAGTACTCCTTTTCTTTTTGTTTTACAAATGACTGAAAAATATTTGAATATATGCCTTAATGAAACAGAGCAAATTCAAAATTGCTAAATGGATTAAGATGACATTCTGAGACTCACCTTTTTTTTTTTTTCTGACCTTTTATTGCACAATCAGTCTTTAAATGATTGTTTTCCTTTTAAAAATGGTATTTATGCTAGAAAAAAAAAAAAGTTTATGGAACAGTCATAGAGCTTGAATCCATTTCTTCTTTACATGTCCACCTAGTTGATGCATTCATTACATATAAATATGTAATGTTTATATTTGATAGTTTAACATTTGATAGTTTAACTGAGTGGGAAAAAAATGAAAGAATTTGTGTGGAATTTACTGTACAAGAACTTGAAAATGCAGTATATCTTGCACATATTGTTTTTGAATTGATATTAACTATTAGTTTTCCTCAAAACTGAATTTCCAGATCAATACTGGGAATAACAAAGGTAACTGTGTTTGTCACACCTATTTTTTACCACTGCATATCAATATAACTAATCACTGGCAGGATATTGGAAATTGTTGACGTATTTTTATCCCAAAGGTGACAAAATAAAATACTTCTTGCCAATTTTTGATTTGTTTCCCTGATGAGCTTAGTAAACATTCCTGCAAATAGAAAGTCCCAATTGGTTTGAGTCACTGGTCTCAAATGATCATCAGTGTTGTGGTGGCAGAGGCTACACGCTCAGAGTAAGTCTTCATCAGATGTGCCAGCCGTGAATCCCGGAGCTTCAGAGCTAAAAAAGCAAGGTTTTTCACTCTGGGCAATGGTGCTCCTGTAGCTTGGTGCCTCATGGTCCACAATGTCACAGATGACAGCTACAGGGACTCTTACCCACAGCTGGGCCACCCTCAGCACCCTGCTGCTGGCATCAGAGGAAAAATAAAAATAAAATAGTGTGTCAACACCCAGTCCTCTTAAATTGAATTAAAGTTCACACTGAAGACAAGGAAGCCATGTATCATGTCATAGGACAAACTTTGTCTGTGTGGCATATCTGATTTTATTATCAAAGGTGATCAGATCCTGCCTTGTCTCATTTAATTTCTTCTTATTTGTGACCAAGAATTTGGGCAATCAATTCCTGTCAAGTGAAATAGCATCTGAAACATGCCACCTATGCAGCAATTACTTGGAAGTTACTTCTTCATATTTGCTTTGCTTGTTTGAATCCCCATGGGATGAACCATCACTCCAAAGTTCATGGAAAATGAACATACTGGATGTGAGTACCTTTAAAGATTTGCTTTCAAATTTTCAATTTAATTTCTCTGGCTTAAATTTCTAGCTTGTAAGGAGTGTATGGTAATTTATTTAGTTTGCAAGACTGATTTGCTTTTTTTTTTTTTTTTTGATGGCTCTTGAGGGAAATAAAAGGTCTATAAAATACAAGTTATATCTGTAGTTTGAGCATTATAAGTGTGCAAAAGAACAAGGCTTGGTTTCCATTTACTACTTGCTGACTAGGAAGCACGATGCTGTAACAGCCTCAATGGGAAGTGTTTATAGGCATGTATTCGTACTGCAGTGTGTGATCATTTACCCATTTGGCCTTGCAGGGTAGGGTGGGAGAATCACTATTTCTTTGTGATTTAGTCAAGTGGATGTTCATTTCCTTCCTGGGAGCAAGGTTTGAAAATCTTTTACCAGGAGGTTGTTTGCATAATAAAACACAGGCAGTTTTCTGGAAGGGAAGTGATTATATAAACTGATTATGATCTGTGTGCTGCTGCTTATAGGAGTTTTGTTCCATGGTGGTTTTTTGTTTTGTTTTTATTTTGATTAAAGAACCTAATCCTAGCAGTCTAAGGCTTGTGTATGTCACAAAGACTTGGAAATGATTTGTATACATATTTTCTTATGAAAGGAAATGGTAAATAAATATCACATTATGCCGTTTCAAGAGATTTTTCATTGTGGCATTAATTAACAGTGAAACATCTGCTATAAATTTGAGTACTGTCCCTGTTGCTATATCACCACTGCCTTAAAGTTTTGCATCTTCAGAAAGGTTCCATTTGTGAAATTATTTTTAAAGGGAACAGAGATGTTGTTTCTGTGAAATGATGTCCGAGGCAGTAAGTAATTTTGTGCCGTGGATATAGAGTGATTCTGAGCACAGAATATGAGATGCTATTGGAACACTGTCTTGGACTCTCTGGGACACATGTACGTGTATATGTATGCGTATATATACTTATATATACCTTTATACCTGCACATTTGTATGAGAGCTGGCCAAATAGCAATTCAACCTCTGGCTCTCCTGACATCCCAGGTATTTGCATAGCATTAGGAAACAGAATTTTTCAATCCAGCACTTCTTTCACTCACTGAGCATCTTCTGGTACTACAAGAACTGCCAAAGCCCAAAATAATACCTGTGGAAATAACGCTGTTTTGCCTTTGAGAGCGACTGTCTAATTCAGATAATTTTTAGGGTTTCCAAGTGAACAGGTAGCCTCTGAATGTCTGGCTATTCCGGTAGGTATCAAACAAAATTAATTTTGGTGGCATTCAGCAGGGGCAATATCATTGAAAAAACATGAATGCATTCAAATTTTATCTCTATGTTAAGTCCCATAAGAAAAAAAATACATTTTTTTGTTTGATTTTTGTTTGTTTGTTATTTTAGAAGTACCTAGTCCTAATTGCTTATGTTCTGTGGGGAAGTGCATGTAATAAGGCTGCATGGGAAACAGATGCAGGGGGAATTTCCTTCACGTTTCTTCAGGTAAAGGTGAGAGTTGAATTTACCTGTGTAAATTGATGCTTCAAATGCTGAAGCCCAATTCCCCACTCAGCAGTTTCATCAGAAATGTTTCCCTGTATACCTGCTCTGAAATTTCAGAACTATTACCATCTCATACGCTTTGTCTTTAGCTCAGACTATCAGGACTTTCTCAGCTAAGACAGCCCTTAGCAGATCCATCAGTGGAGATACCTATCTGAAAAGGGACAGAGGAAGAGGAGAGGCACTTGGAGATGGAGTTTCTAACTTCATTAGGTTTCCTGACTGATAGAAATGGAGGGGAAAAGACTGTCATCCTGTCTTTATCCAGATCTGTGTGTGTGTTCATTTGTGAAGATGTCCTGTGTGAAGGAAAAATCTTCCTTGAGAACTCTCAGAAGAGAGATACTAATCTTTTCTAATTATTCTTGTAGGAGAGAATAATTTTCTTCTTCCCGCAGGGTGGAGTCAGGAAAAATCAAGTCAGAGTAACAGCATTCAGGTTTCTACTATTCTGTATCATACAGTCTCATGCTTAAGAATGTAGTAAAAAGCCTTTCACTTTATTAGCAGCAGCTTCTTGGGTACTTCCACTCCCAACATAGAGCCCCTCCCTAGTCTAATAATTATCTCCAGTTATACTAGAACTGTTACGAGGACTATTAGCAAATGGGAAAAATTGTATTTGATTCCAAGTTTCACACAGACTTTAAAACCACCTCAGTTCTTTGTTATTCAGAAACAATCAATTTTTTCTGATCCCACAAGTGTGCAATAGTAAAGGGAGAATGATTGTAACAAAACAACATAAAATATTCAACACAAATTTATCTGCTTGCAGAGATTTAAAATAAATGTTTATTTGTATATCCTGTACTGGCATTGCTTCTGGAAGCAATTTTCTTGAATCTGGTGAGACTGAGTGGAGAAGAAAGGCAGCAGTTAGGTAGGTAAATGTTTGTGCATTTCTGATGGAAGTAAAAGCAAATTCAGAATATGTGCAAATGTTCATGAAGGATTAAGGAAGCTCAAGGTAACTGCTAACAGGGGCATTAGAATTTAATTTTGACTGTGAAAATCTAACAAAAGGCTCTTCTTTACCAGTAACAGGGGACAGCACAAGCCCTTCTATACCTACCTGTAGCCCCATAACTAATTCAAACAAGTCTTATAGGTTTTGATCAATGGCACAGCCTTGAAATAAGCATATGACAGATGACTTGTAAATAAACAGCCTGCAAGTCATTATCTGAAATATTCACTTTTTTTGTGCCTGTTGTCTTAGCTATTCAAAGTCTATTAAACTTATGGATGTTTTAATGTTATTTAAACACACTAGCCTTAATCTGCCGTCACTAGGAAAAAAAAAAAAAAAAAGAAGGGGTACTCATTAGCAACGGCTAAAACCTCTTTACAACCCTAGTGTTTAATTTTATCCTCAACAATACCTTTCCAATATGTGTCATGTGCTGACACAAGCAAGAGTTGTGGGAACGTTCCTCCTGGGACTAAAATGCTTTAGACAGAAGATTGGTCTTCTTTGTGTGTAATAAAAACAAAGGAACACAATGTCTAATCAAGCATTTACTTGGAATTTCTAATAGATTTCCAATTTACTTAAAAACCCTTTCATGAACTTTTCATTTATGATAGGAGCTAAATATAGGCAACTGTGATGATACATCCTTAAAAGTACTGCATACCAACCCTACGAAATCCCTCCAGTGCCTTGGAAAGGGATAAAATGTTCCAGCCCCAGAGAAGTTAATTCTCAGGTAATTCAGAAATAAACTGTGGCTGTTCCTATATTGAAATTGCCCAGTCCTCAGCACTTCAGGGATATTACTCATTGAAACACATAAATAGGTTTAGCTTGGCTGCTTTAGTTTACAGTATGTAAACAAGGGTTTAGGTAAGGACCTGCTTCCTCCAACAGTGTATTTCTCTAATGTGTAGCAGGTGAGGGTTCGCCTGGTCATCATCCCTGGGCTGCATCAGGGAGGTGACAAGCCCCATGCAAGGATCAGGAGCTGCTAGTTTTAGGGTACCGAGGCAGAAGTGCAACATGGGAACACTTGCAGAGCTTTGCTGAGCAGGCTTTAGCTGAATTGGTGGCCAAGAGCGGCAGGGAAGGAGACAGCAAACAAAAAAAACATTAAGCACCCTGCTGTGGCTGATGCTCCAACAAATATCCCTGTGGCTTCAGTAGGAATTTGAGGTGCAGAAGGATTCCAAGGCTGTGACTGAAGAAAATTAAATAAATTTATAACTACAAAAAGATCAAATAAGGCATATACCTCTATAATTAACTGCTGAACATGCTTTAATTATTGCTTTTATTTAAACAATCCTAAAACAAAGCCAGGAATGTTCTATGGCATTGATAATATATCTGTGCACTTTCAGATTTGAGGGTTTTTAACATATTTTTCCATTTTTGTTGGACTGGAACATAACTTTCAATTCAGATGGGGAAGAATATGCTTAGAAATACGTCTAAATAATTATCTTTTAAGTTCATTTATTTTTGTTAAAATAATATTATACATTTATAAGAATTTAAATTTAATCTTATTGTTATGTAAATATAATGATACAAATATTTTCAGATAGATCCACTTATTAGTGGATTGACGTAGTCAGTACTTCTTAGGTCCAATGGACACAGCTATGTTTTCTGAAAAGACTAGCTCTGTTTCTTGATAAATAGCATTTGAGAAATATGAAAGAGAAGAACAAGAAAGGGTGTGTTCTTTCTTTCTTTTTTACTTTCTCACAGGCAAATACTGTCTTGAAATAGAATTGTAACTTCAAGCATAAACTAACGACAACAATAAAAGCAGAATAATGTCTCTCCTGACTGCCTGCTTAACTCATTTTGCAGTTTTAGAAGTTTTCTTCTAATTCTTGGAATATAAGAACTCTGAGTAAAGGATTTAGGCAATGCTAACTCATCTGGATTTTAGCAGATTTTCACTCTGCTTAGATTTTATAAATACTATTTTAATTAAAATAGATTATATTGGAGATTATTGGATCAGTAGATTACTAGAATTTATCATTCTTAAACCTCTTGAATCTGTAGATGCATATGTAATTCATAAAAGGGAAAATAAGAAAATACGGAAAAGGAAATAATTTACCTCATAATGTACCTAATAATGTCAATTTTATACTGTTATTGTCCAGATCAGGTAGTCTATGAATGTTTTTATTACTTTTACAGCAGTAATGCAATAAAGACCATACTTCTCTACGAAATACCTTAAGATAATCAAAATAATAATAAAAAAAAAAATAGTTTTCAAGTTGGAAAATGGAGTAAAAATCCGGTAAATGCAAGATAGTGTAAGTAATACCACATTTTCTGTTTGAAGGATTCCATCGTGTGTTCTGTGCATTCTTAAAAATGCAGGATAGGCCTTAAGAAACAAAAAAATACTTTTGTGTATTGGTAGCAGTTAGAAAGGTAACGTGGAGAGCATTAAGATATGTAAGGTATGGTTATAGAGCTTGGTGTCCCTGCAGAGAGAAAGGGGAGGGAGGTGACTCAGTGGGCTGCATCCAAGGGTGCCACGGGAGCTGGTCAAAGTCACTGTGAGACTGCTCTCTGTTATTTTTGAAGAGGTCCCCGATAACTAGAGGAAGATCTATCTTGACAAACAGTCTGATCTAGGAAATTACACAGTGGTCCAACTTGCTTTCTTCCCCAACACATTAAGGAGAGTCCTCTTAGAGCATGTCTGGGAACATGAAGAAGGTGACTGAGAACAATCAGCTGGTGCACAAGAAGATGGAGTGAGGTTCCTTGCAGTGGTGCACAAGAAGATGGAGCAAGGCTCCTCCACAGTGGTGTAAGGACAAGGCATTAAATCAGGAGAGGATCTGCCTTTATGTAAGGAAAAACATTTTCACCAAGAGGACAGTCCAGCAGTGGAACGGACTGTGAAGTCTCAGGCCTTGGAGGTTTTCAAGACCAGACTGTGTAAAGTCCAAAGGAACCTGGTTTGATTCCCACAGCTGACATTGCTCTGGGGGTTGAATTGGAGAGGTCCCTGATTCTGTGATTCTGTGTAAGGTAGAGAGTGGCTGAAGGAGTCTGAACAGATACATTTCCTATGAAGATGTTGTACGAAAAGAATTAATGATGCTTCTAGAAACAAGCAAAGGTAGAGTTTTCTTATGTAGTGTTTTAGTGCATTGGTGGCCAAAGGACAATCTGGAGGAAAAGCAGGTAACGGGAAGGTGAAAAACGAAACAGCTAGTTGTGCAGATGTTGTCTCAGTCTAATCTGCTGTGTGAGGAGAAATAGCTTGCAAGTACAGCCTGTGAGTTACTTCTGATGTGACTTCTGGTAATTTTTTTAAATTGCTTCTAAAATGGGTATGCTTAATTCAGCTGTAATTTTCAAGAAAACTTTCTCTGTGGGTTGTGAAGCCAATGTATTAGTCACCTCAAAAGGTTTTTAAACCTTTAAAATTTTGTACGGTCTGGATTTTACTCGTGTTCTTATAACAACTCACTTAAAAACCATCTGAGTGATTTTTAAGAAGGCTGTGGAGCTCTGAGTGAAAAAGGATGGCTATGATGAGCCTTCTCCAATGGGAAGGGAAGATGTTCCACGGAGTAGATGATCTGCTGTGAGCAACAGGGCTACATCTAAGATGGGAATGGAAAAGTCTTGTGCAGGTATGAGTTTTATGAAGGTGAGAGGCTCGGGAGATGAGAATACGCATTTGCCTTTGGGATAGTCAGTATACATTTTGTTACTGTATATTAAACACCTTTAATTGAAGATGTTGTATATTTTTCTTTGTCAAAGTGCTTAGGGTAAAGGAGGAAGAAATAGGATTTGGAGTGTTTGGCTTTCTGTGCATAGAGGCCATGAGGCTGGAGATGGCAAAGCAACAACTGGAACTAATAATTCCTGCCAGGCCCGAGACTGCGATTCTGTGACTTCACAGTATATGGTGGTCACTCAGGTTTCAAAAACTTCAAAAGGAGCCCACTACTGGATTCATAGCTGGGTTGTGACAGGCTGATACAACAGAGCACAACTTTCTTTGGAGCAAGGAAGATGTGAACAAGTTGTAAAAGTATGCTGGGTTGTTGTGAAGCTCAAAAGGTAGGATTGCGGGTAGCGTAGGGCAAATTTATGTAAATGAAAATGACTGCCTCAGTCAACATACCATCACATCAGAGTTAATCAAAGTATACTTCAAATTTACTTTATTTAAATATAGGCATTTAATGCAGTAGGAACAATTCTGAAGTCAAAGAATATTGGAAGCACCATTTTTTCAGAAGCAGCATTCTTGTTCTTTAACCTGCCAAAAGATCTTCACCTCCTCATTCCTCTTCTCATATTTTCTGGCATCTTGTTGATCATCTTGTCCAGAGAAGGGCAACGAAGCTGGTGAGGGGCCTGGAGAACAAGTCCTACGAGGAGCGGCTGAGGGAGCTGGGCTTGTTCAGCCTGGAGAAGAGGAGGCTCAGGGGAGACCTTATTGCTCTCTACAGGTACCTTAAAGGAGGCTGTAGCGAGGTGGGGGTTGGCCTGTTCTCCCACGTGCCTGGTGACAGGATGAGGGGGAATGGACTAAAGTTGCGCCAGGGGAGTTTTAGGCTGGATGTTAGGAAGAACTTCTTTACTGAGAGGGTTGTGAGGCATTGGAACAGGCTGCCCAGGGAAGTAGTGGAGTCACCATCCCTGGAGGTCTTTAAAAGACATTTAGATGCAGAGCTTAGTGACATGGTTTAGTGGAGGACTTGTTAGTGTTAGGTTAGAGGTTGGACTAGGTGATCTTGAGGTCTCTTCCAACCTAGAAATTCTGTGATTCTGTGATCTTTTAAAGAGAAGAAGTAAGACAGTGGGAAGGGGGAGGCAGCAGGATAGGGCAAGGGAATTAGGAAAGAGAAAGAAAGTCAGGCAAGAGACTGCGACTTAAGACATTTGACTCTTCTGCTTGGCTGTGGATTATTTGAAGAACCCTTGGAAGTCTCTTGCCTTTTGTTGTGCCTCATCTGTATAATGACACCGTTGTACTACATGACTTCACAGACATTTTGTAAGGATAAATACGCTTGTGATTAAGAAGTACTGAGGTCCTACATGTGTAAATAATGAGACAGGTAGGAAAAACGACCACAATAGAAAGAAAACGAGAAAAAAAAAAAAACGAAAAAGTGATGGCAATTATATTAAAATAATACAAGTACATAAACTCCTATTTCATATACAAGAACAAAATTGATTTATCAGCTCACAGAAACTGTATGGTCTTTGCCAACTTTTTTTTTGTTGTTGTTCTAAACTAGTAAGAATCACCTTAATATCTCTTTTGCCTTTCATGAAACTCTCTCTGCACCGGAGGGTCTGTTCCAAAATAGTGAATCCCAAACCCTCATTCCTCTGCTTTTGACCAGAGGATAATATCCTCAGGAAGTATATAAACTATTCTTTACAGAATGAATAGGTGGCAGAAGTTATTTGCCTATTGGACAGTTACAGTTTACTGAGAATGTAAAGCTGATCATCAGTAAAAATGAATTTTCCAATCTATTTTAACTGCTACTGCATATGCTATAGTTTTGTTTGTTTTGAGGGGGTATTCTTCATTTAATTTTATACATGCTCCGTACAACTGTGAGACTGCTTAGGTTTTCCCCTTATAATTTTTTACAATTTTCTTACAATTTGACTGTTTTAATAGCATAGTCAGACAGTTCCTTGGCAAAGTTTTGATGATGATTGTTTGCCCTTACAAAATTGTTAATAGTTTCTGCTTATAAATACTGGCCATTTTAAGTCTGTTGTTGCAAAGTCGCACTTGTCTCTGATTTTTGTCTGCAATTTGGAGGTACAATTAATGGGGAAGAATATTTTACATAATCAGTGAAAGATGCAAAGTACAGAATTTAGGAATCTACATGAGAATCTGAGTTACATATGTAAATTTATTCTTTGTATTCCTAAGTGATTATGCCTGCTAAATTGTGAATGCCAGTATCAAGATTATTAAGAGATTTGGTTAAAAGTAGCATTGAATCTTCTGTTTGTTTCATCATGATGCTTGAAAAGTTCTGAATCCCAATCCTATGATGTCAAGTTTGAGTTTTTATTTTTTTGGGTGTGTATGTCTCTGTGTATATGATTTAGATAGCAATAATGGCAATTTCCCATATTTCCAGTCTTTTGTATATGTCATGATTTGTGGTAAAAGAAACCCTAGAGTCTCTTTGGGTGCCTTGAAACACGTTAAACTTTGATGCATCTGCTACATATTCCCAGATCAGTGACAGCTAGCTTTTGATAAGTCTGTATAGAAAAAGAGGAATAATGGGTTCAAAACCTAACAACTTTGTAAGAAACACCCTCTGCCCCCGTTAGTAAAAATATGTGCTGTGGTTCATAATGGCAAGAAGAAAAGAAAAGTCAGAATGTCTAGAAGATAAATCTTTTTTCCTTCAGTGTCTTCATGTACTACTAAGAACAGAAATACTACTTATGTAAGGCTAACAGGTATTGCACGCTTCTTGATTTATATATTTTTAATAGGTAATTTAAGCTGCAGCCGTTGCTAGCTTATAGAACAATGAATTGAATGTCAAATAAGATTTTATAATATACTTTCCAAAAGGGAGCAAGGACTTTTATTCTTTTTGATAAGGAAATTGTATGTTTCAAAAGAAACATTGCACAGTGACATATAAAAATACCTGAACGTTATTTCAACACCATTTCCTGATGCAGACATGGCATCTGATTGAAAAGAATAAGACAGACAGCTGAATGCAGGATGCACAAAGCTGAGTCCATAATCTACTGTTCTTTTAATGCTTTTGCAAAAGTTTTCTTTTTTTTTTTTTTTCTTTCCTCTTAAATATATGGTGACTCTTAGTTACCCCCAGATGTATTTTATGACTACTGACATCCATAAGACATTGAAGGAGGCTGTAGTTGCACAAGATGAACTCTGCAATGGTCCTCACTGATGAGGATGCCATTAAAAATGGGAACCCAAGAGATCTGGAGTGTTGACAGGACTGGCATCCTGGTGGAGTTTTCGCCCTCGGATTGTAACTAATGACTGTGCTTAAATAAAAGAAAAATTAAAGATCGGTTTTGATCTGTACTGTATTATAGTCTGCAGCCTAGCTGTAGAGAAAAGCAGTCTCTTCCTTGAGGAATTTGGATGTTATATTTTTTTCTTTAGTTTAAATGAAAAACTAAATCATGCTTATGATTGTATAGATGATTGAAAGTCAGTAGCCTCTAGCAAAGGTTTATTTATTAGAGATCCAGCCCATCCTGATTTGTATATCTTCATGTGTGATAAAGGGAAGTCTTAAACCACTGTCTTGTTACTGCTCTTCATCTGGTATAGGGGATAATAATTCTGACAATAACTATCTTGTGCACAAGGGCATTATGAAATTTATTCTCTTAAGACATTTCTTATTTCACATCTGTGAAATTAGATTAGATACATCTCTGTGGAAACTGGAATAGTTATGTCTTCCCCAAACCATCTTCAGGAATTAGGGACTGATTCCATAAGGTATCTGATGCACAAAAAAGTGCTAATTATTACTGTATTAATGTACAGACGTTTCTCCTTTTCCCAATTGAGAATATAGTGAAATTTTAAGGTATAAGTGGGATGTTGATACATCTACATTTTTAATAGGTGGATAATGTCATCCTATATTCAGAAAAGTAGAAAGCAACCCTAAGGTTTTACATGTAAATAAATAACACAAGTTCATACTGATGCATGTGAGCTGGTAGCTGTTGTCCCATCTTGATGTCAAACCATTTTATTATGCGCATCCAATATGTATGAATGAGTAATAAGCAGCTTAGAGTGCTGAATGAGGATAGAAGAAAACTAGTAACATCCCTCTTAAGGCCAAACATCTTTCTTCCTTCAGTTCCATGTCATTGTGGTTTACAGACGGAAAAAAACAGTAATGATGCTTATATTTTTGGGGGGAGAGAGGGAAAAAAAAAAAAAAAAAAAAAAAAAAACAGACTTCTGGATAGAAGTATCCTAAGAGTCAGCTGTTACTGTATTGGTGGTAGCATTATAGGTCATTTAAGACTAGAACTCATTTTCCACAAGATAAGGGCTGAATCAAACAGTCAACTGCATTCTGCATTTCAGGCTGCAAGAGCATCAGTAGTCAGAAAAGACACACTTTCAGATACTGTTCAGGTTCACCATGTTGCTAGCTGGCCAAAAATGTAGAAATCTTTGATTATTGTGCTATTATTAACTTAAATTTAAGGACTAGGAGGGTCCAGTGGAGAAAAAGGTATATAATTATCTTGCTGGAAGACTGCTTTAATTAAATTCTCCCAACTGAGACCTGTTCCCATTTTTCAAGTGAAGCACACACTATAATCAGTTACATTAACATTCAACTTGCTTCTCTGCAGATGACCATAAAAGTGAGTGCAACACAGCTAAGCTGTGCTTTGTGTGGGACAGTTCTTTCCGAAATCAGTGAAGCCATCACTCCTCCACTTCTCCCACCCTAGTTAGATATCAGCTGATGCAGCCAATAGGAAGAAAAGCTATTTCGCATTGCAGATGTTTGTCAATACCCACTTGGGTGTATACACAAAATTACTTTCTTAGGCTCTTTTTAATTGCTTATCAACTCAGAAAGCTATACACTTATCAACTCACAAGCTATATACCCTTAACTTCCATTGATATAAGAGCTATTTGCCCCAAATTAGACTCATCTGAGCGTAGAGATTTTAACATTCACCCAAATTAATTTGGTAGGTTTAAGCCCAGGTTTTGGTGTCCTTCAAAGTCACAACTAAATTCAAAGAACTGGAGGTTTTTTTCATTTTGGGAAACAGGCTGTGAAAGGTTTGGTTATAAGTGAGGATGTGCAGTATATGGGTTGTTTTCAACCCCCAGTATCACTCTAACTCCATACTTGTCATGGTAATCATGATTCAGTGTACCAGCTCATGCATCCATACAAAGCATTTGTGCTAAGGGTGTTTTAGTTGTACTTTGCCTAATTATGATCAGAGCCTGGATTTGCTGAAAGAAAAAGCTTGTAATGCAATGACTTTTAAAGCAGAGTTCTTGTTCAACCATCAATCCTTATCCTCTTTGAAGGACACCTTATGGATATAAATTATGAGGTCTGTCGGGGAAGGTTCATAGATAAATGGGTTCAGTCACTGGAATATCACTTCCTACAGAACTGACTGCTGAATAACAGTAAATTGTGGGGACTAAAGAAGTTTGTAAAAGCCAGATCAATTCAATTGCCTCACTTCTGAATAGATAGCAGAGTATGCAAAAGTCAAGGATATGGTGTCACATGGCAGGTTCACAAATGTCAGCTTGACAATTAAAATATACTTGCTGATTGGAAGTGTGATAAAATCCAGCACTAGTATAAGATTAACTGGATTTAAACTTTAGTTTTTTTTCAAGTGTTGTGTAGGACCATCAAGCACAACATAATAAAAATAAAATCAAATAAAATAAATAAACACATTCAAATAAACATTTTTTCTGCCTTGATATCATCCAGTGTCTGTACAGTAACAGTCCCAACCTTTGGCAGCTTCATCATTTGTGATCTCTTGCCTTAAATTCTCATCTCAAAGAGTGCACTAGAACAATTCTCTATTTTTTTTTTCTGAAATGCTTGATCAATCTGCTTTGAAATGCTCCATATAAAAAATAAGATCTCAATCATTTTTGCATAGCTGTCACCTCTACTTGTGACCATTATGTTCAATTGTTCCTTGCCTCATTTTGAAAGCTTGGGAAACATCTTTTATGGTTTTTGTTTGTTTGTTTGTTTGTTTAACTGTGAGCTAGGTGCTGGCATATCTGTCTGCTGTTTTATGTGAAATAGTTCTGAATGATGAAAGAAACAACCTTTAATGCTCAACTGCTCTTTCTCGTACTTACAGAAAGAACGTGAAATAGTTTCCTTGGATACTATCCAGCACGTATCTCAGTTTTTATTTTATTTTTTTAATTTATTTTTAATTTTTAATGCAGAAGGGCATGATATATCCTATTATTTGTTAAGAATAAGGGCATCTGGGGGGAGGAGGAGATTGAGTTTCCAGCATTTTCTATTCAGAAGTGCAACCTTAGTCTCATAAAGATGAAATATTTTCATATACAATAATTATCTCAGGATCACACTAGAGGATCATAAATTTGATTTTCACCAAGTGTGGCTGGACTAAGTAAATCTGGATTATAATACCAAGGACAAAAATTAAATCTACATAGAATCAATTCCATCATTGCATGTTTATTTAACAATTTTGCTGACACAATTTTCTTTGCACATTCAGTGAACTTTTTTTCTTTCTTCTTCAGAAGCTTGTGAAATCATCATCTACTAGATACAAATAGTTTACAGGATGTTAAGAGGAAGACAAATAGAAGGAAAGCATGGTTTATGAGGAAATTTCCTTTCAAACAGAATTGTCTGAATTTCCTTTCAAACAGAAAGGAAATTTCTGTTTGATAGAGGTGGTTCAGTTTGGGTTTTCGTATGTGATTCAACTGCAGGTTTGGCTCTGTCTCCTAGAGAAATACTGCCTTTTCTATTTTATTTTATATTTTTCCTAAAAAGAAGGAATTTAATTCATCTATAAAGTCTTAGCTTTCTGGCTTTCTGGTTTTGCTGATTCTTCGTGTAGCTCTATACTCAGAAATAAGTGTCCTGGTTCTACTTTAGCTCTAGAAATCTTCATCATCACTTTCTTTCCAATGGAATTTGTATGTCACGTGTAAGGGACAATTACTCTTCCTGTTCTTTTGCTTTTCCATTGTTTTTGTTATTTCTGTTGTTTGTGATTTTTACATCAGACAAGCAGGTATATGTAATATGTTCTTTAAGGTGTAATACAAATTTGTTAACTTGTCTACACCTGGATTTCACCCAAAATTCCTGCCCCAGAAGGAAAGGCAAAGGTTAGTTACCATAAATTTGATGCAGACAGGAAATACAAACACAGAGGCAGCATTCTGATCACAGATATCAGACACATAGCCAAAGGAAATTGGAAATATATCCAAAAATATTTTATATGACCATTGTTTGTTTATTTATATGGTTGATCTTTTGATTCACATCTGAGGCAAATAGAAGTGTAGCCCAAATCCTGTCAGTGGAGAGTTGTACACAATTTCTGCATAACAACAAAAATTGATTTTGTGTAATCACCTGAACCAGAAAGTTGATTGAAATTATTTTTTTTCCTTATCTGCAGAAATCAGATATTTTGGTAATTCATGTGCAGACTAGTGTTACATTGGAAAAATATGTTGCTGAGATATTTTCAGTCAGATGCATCTTCTTCCTTTAGAATTTGAAATACACTCATAACCTCTACAAAAGTACATAAACACGTATATGAGCACTAAGACAGACAGACAATAGACAAAGATGTATATTCACTTCAGATTTCCTTAAAAAATGCACCAGGATTAGGTAAATGAACAGATACTGCTAGTACAGATAGAACTGATGGCTTACTTTTCAGAGTCAGCTTCTGTAACTTCTTATTCATCATGGGCATGGGTATGGAATTATGTTTCATCCTATTGTTTCAGGAAATATTGCTTCTTCTTTAGTAGCTTAGAATAACCATTATTATGTTATTTTCTAAAGGGATACTTTCTTTTGCAAATTGAAATTGTTCCTTGTTACAAATCTCCTTTACAAGATTTATAGATTTCTCTTGCTTTCTTTTTTTTTTCCTACCCTGATGAGACATTTTGTCCCTGACCTGTGTCCTAATTCCATAAAAAAAAAAAAAAAAAAAAAACAGAAAAAGGAAAAAAAAATGTTCATGGCAAGCCCACAACGTAATACATGTTTTCAAAATTGCATTGAATCGCCCACCTCAAATGACTCAACGAGTGGGTAGCAACAGAGTCATTTCAAGTGGCTGTTTTCCAAATCAATGATTACTTACCACATTTCACTGTGGGCTGACTTTCTTCTCATAAAAGGTATATTTTAGAGCCTGGAGACAAAAAGGTAACATCAGTCTCAGAGTCTTGAGTCAGACCTGCTATTGCATTCCTATTGTTAAGCCTTGAATGGTAGTATAGACATAATGAACTCCACTGTCTCCCTCAAAAACCACCTGTTTGGTAGATTGAAGAGCTGGAAATAAAAATAAACATCCTTGTGCATGGATATACACACACATATATATGCATATGCATGTAGCAATAATCAGCCTAAAACCATATGAAAATGTCAGAAACTCATGGAAATTAGTTCAATTGTGTATTTTCCATACTAAGCATATTAATATCTCCAAATAACCCACGTAACTTCTAGCATGTTTATTTTGGCTGGCAGGAATTGTCCCTTTTTAAAAAATTGAGAAACCTGGTAATAATGTTTGTTTGCTATGGAGGGCTTATGTTAGCAGGTGGCGGGCTTCCCAGGCCCCTGAATGTATAAAAACACAGATCTGTTTCACACATTTATCTTTCAGGGAAGGCAGCCCACCGTAAAGGGTGTGGATGGTGCCCAAGGATTGCAGTCTTCCTTTCACCACAGTAATTTCTTTGTGACAGAAAGTTTTCAGTGAGGAGAGTCAGCTAGGCTGCTGGACATGTTTTCGCTAGGCCTGAGTTTTAGGTAGGCTGCCATTCGGCTGTGGAATTCCAGCTGTGTGTACCTGTGAGTACAATCATCCCTCAGATGGGGAAATTATAGATCTGTGGGTGCAACTATGTGGTAAAATGATCTTAATTACAGCTGTCCGTGTGTGCTGCCACACAGGTGTGACTGCCAGGCCGAGCTTTTGAAAAGAGGCGCACTGGCTTCAACTGCGATGCCAGCCTCGCCTCTGCCAGAGCCAAGTTACACACAGGTACTTGTGGTGAGCCTCGAGTAAGGGCGCGATTGCATTTGCTGGGACTAAAGTATTATTTTAGGAAGTATTTAAGGCCCCAAATTAACAGAAAAAGCAGGCATCAGGGTGCACCCTGTGGGCAGGTGTCAGGGCGCACGCAGGCTCTCTCTTCACCCCTGAGGGAGAGGAGTGTGTTCGTGCAGCCTGGTGCAATGTGGGGACACCGGGTGTGCAGAGAGGAGTTTTAAAGCATTATTTCAAGCTGTACAGCTTAAACTTATTATTTTTTTTTTATCATGACTGAAAGACTTGTCCTTGTGTGGATATCATAAGCCCCTGAGTATGATTATTTCCATATGTGATCTGTTCTTATAACTGAACATTGAATTCTTCAAGTCGCTAGCACCTGGTCCTAGGATGACTGTAATGACTCTGTAATGTGTCCTTCCCTGAATAACTTAAATATGATCTCATTTTTCACTTATTTTGTAATGTTGTTTTGACAGGTCACTATTAAGGCAGCCTGATACACCTGATGATAAGATGATGATTCACTTGCTAATTATTTTGCCAGATATTAATCATTTGTACTGAAATTTTACATTCCAGATGTCTATTTGAGGACGTTTTTGGTTGTAGGCTTTTTTGGTTCAATTGAAATGGTCTGTTCATTTCTGACAATGAGGTAGAAAAGGTCTTCATCTTGAGATATTATGAAAATATGGCTATCATTTCTTTGGGAAACTTAAAATCCTTAATGGGTTGAAGCAATTTACATTTTCCAGGATGTAAGCAGACATCTTTTTGTCGAACATATTGCTCTTAGTCAATCACATATTCCATTTCTCTTTTGAAAAAAAAAAATCAGATTTCATCAGGCTGAGGATCCTGCCTCATGGAACCTGTGAGTTTAGGAAAATGGGAAGGTAGGCGACTTTTCTTTGGGTAAAAGACCTGACCCTGGAGGAGGAGAAAATTAGGCAGATTAAGCAGGCAGTGCAGATGGTTCCTGCTGAGACACTGGGGTCAGGAGTGGAAGGGTGCTCAGCCTGTGCCTTGAACTGGATGGTTGACTTGTTCAGGTAGCGTTAATCCCCTCTTTAGAGCATCTTAATTGCACTAATTTTTGTTTAATGCATGTCTAAAGTCTAGAGACTTACCTAATGCCTACAAATGTGAGTGGAAAGGCTTAGGTCAAGCAGGGTATGTACAGCAGGCACAAAACACTCTTCTGTTTTTAGATGCCCTAATAATGTCATACTGTTGATGCAAGATGTGTTTTTGTAAATATTAGCTCATGTTTTGAAAGCAGCAAAAATACCACAATATTAGAGAAGGTATACATTTATTTTAGTTTTAAGCCAATGTATGAACTTAGTTATGTTAATTAAAGAATGAGTATTAGCAGATTTTAAAATTCCTAGCATGCTTTGAGGATTGATTAATAAGGGTAATACTTAGCTGGCACAATGGAATCATTTTCAACATCATTACCTTGTCCCTTGAACAAGTCAAGCTTGAACCCTTGGGATTTGGCAACACTTTGTAAAACAAACATTACCAAATGCATCTGGCTTTCTGAAGGACAAAACTTCAATAGTAATCAAAGCATTTGAATGTACTAAACTGGGAAGTGATGCAAACGAAAAGGAGTGATTTAGAGAGATTGGGATTAGAAGAACTGTTGATGGGAATTAACTATTCTTCAGCCATGAAAGCACAGGTAGAAACTAACGTTAAGCCTAGATATATGATGGAAAAATTTACATGGAAGCACTGAAGTGATGGCAGCCACCAAATTAGATACTAGTTAAGTAACTTACGTAGTTGTAGTTGACTTTATCAGATATTTAAATGGATTAAGGATTAAGAATGTATGAACATAACATATATATATAATAATATATACAAGAAAAATAAAATATTTATTATAAAGTTAATAAAAATAGGCGTTTAGAGGGGGCTGCAAGGCAACTGAGAGATAATTTGTATGTGATGCTGTAGAATCATTCCAAGTACATCGCATAAGTACCTTACTACATGCATTGCTGGAACAAAATGAGAGCAGCAATTTCTAGTTGTCTCCCCAAAGATCTAATTCTGTTTCAGCAGTGTTACTTTACGTAATCATGAAGACATAACCTATCAAAAAAAAACCTATGACATTTGTTAGATGCTCTTACAATCATGTTATCCTCAAAGCAACAAAATAATTCTTCAGGAGAGGCATAGAGCTGCTTGGGCTCACGCAGATCAAAAGCATCTGGACTATCCATATAATAAATAAATAAATAAAAAGAGGAAAATAGAGATATTCAAATAGTAGCCTAGTTTCAATTTCTTACATGAAAGTTATGTTTTTTAAAAAAAAAAAAAAAAGCTTGAGTTCTTTCCTTCTTGCCCAAACTGCTGTCTTTCACATTTAAACAGTTGCAAGCAAATTGTCAGCCATAATGAGACTTTGCTTTAAACTGAGAGAGGAGCTTTTGAGATTGAAGAGAACTTTTGCCATCCTTTTTGAGCCTTCAGCAGAGTACAGTGTATCTTATCTCCGAAAATGTCAGAAGGCTTAGTTTTTCAGTGTGGTTATCTAGCAATTTGGAAACTTGACTTTGGCCAACCAATCGCTATGGCTGTTTTCAAAATCAGCCTTCAGGCTGTGAGAGTGGAAAGGTCCTGAATATGGCATTGGCCCAGGTATTACAATCATTACAATTACCAAGGATTTTTTTTTCTTTTAACATAGGAAAAGTTTGGCTGTCATAAATCTTACATGGTATGTTGTCAATTACTATAAAAAATAGCATTTAAATATACTTTCTGTTGTACTTTAACATTTCTGTGATTGATCTGTCTGCTGTTGGGTACTTGCAAGTCTTGTACGTCCTGCCTGCTCTCTGCACCTACGTATGTGTTAACATATTTGCATAGTGTCTGCTCAAGTCTGTATATGATTTGTGTAGATTTAATGGATTCATCTTCTAAAACAGATTTCCTGTCATCTTAGCTTCATTAAAGCTGACCTGTCTGTGCATCATAAAGTTCTCCTGTTTTAGATAATCACAACAGGCCTATTACACCTCCTGCTGTAGAAGCTCCAGCTGGGACTTGGCCAGGTTTATCCTAAAAGGCACCCATCCCTGACAATTAAAATGGGTGGAACAGCAATGACAACATGGATTAAAATGAGCTGGCCCTTGAGGTGTCACCCGTCAGCCTGCTAACTGGGCAGTCTCGAGAGCAGGAAGGCTGGAAAACAGCCTGGCATCTCTCCTAGGCTATTTTAATGTCACTGATTTATAGATCTGTTATTTTGTTTAGAGGACGAGAAAGAATAGCAAAGTAAACATGATGGAGAGGGCATCCACTTAAGGCTAAGGTCAATTACTCAAGGGAATAAATGTGCATAATTGTATACCTGATAACTAACAGCATAAATAGACTGTTGATTTATATCATGAGTTTTAAACTGCAACCCTTTTATCCAAACAATTATAATAATAGGAGGTTGATTATTTGTATTTGTTCCAAGTACTTGTGATGATCATCTTTGCAAAGATACGGAAGAAAAATAGACTAGTGTTCTGTTTGGCAGATATCCTTTCTCATTAGATGATAACTGGCATTGTGGATAAACCTTTTATAGGTTAGGGCAGACAAACACTTTAATTATGCTCAGGAAGATTTTAATTCCCAGATGCCTAGATCAGAGAATCTTCTGGCATCTCAAGTTGTTGAATAAAAAGCATCTATCTGTCTTGCTAGTTCAATGACTTTTCATTAGCAGTGATGTTTTGCCGCTCTTCTCTATTCTTAGCATAACTACAGTAATTAAGAGGCACTTTTTAAAATTCTGTGTTGGAGCTCAGCTTGATTCAGAGATAGAGCTGGGAAAACTGATGTCTGTCGGGCAAACCAGAGGCCAGTCCCTATGTTCCAGGCCAAAATCATCACTACTTAACCATACCGACATCCCCAGGCAGCTCAAGTCCAGTCCTGGCAATAGCTTCAGCAGACAGAACTGTGCTTTTGCTGCGTGCATCAGGTGTTAGGGGGTGCTGGGGCTGGGATTAGAAAGGGGGGTGTTGGCAGGGAATAGGGACGGCATGAAATTAAAGCAGTATTCAAAACTTGGTGCAGACAGATGTCTTTCATCTTCCAGAGCAGATGTATCTTTTTTCCTCCACCCAGATTTTTTCATCTTTCTTGGCTGCCCCTAAGTCTGTCAGGGTTCAAATCTGAAAACTATTATGCATTTTAGTAACTCCACATATATGCTAGACAAAAATGTTGAAAGCTAACTTAAGATTGTTTCAGATAATAATTCTTTTAAATCTTATCTAAATTAACTTTCTATTTCTGTTTCATTGTAAGTCTCCATTATCCTTTGCAGATAAATACAGGCATACATTTCACTGTTTGCTAATTTTCCTGTCACGTCACTGACAAATCTGCCCGAATTTTGTGCACTGTTTTCTGCATGCTCCTCTTTTCTGATTTTGGTTGGGGTGAGGTGTAATTCTCAGCTGAGACCAAAACAGTCTCACCCTGGGTTTTTCTCTTTTGCTTCAGAGCTGAGGAACTTCACAGGACTTAGTACCTAAGCCCGTAATGCAGTAACAAAACCTTGTTAAGCTTCATAACACGGTTCAGCTTTGTCAAAAACTGCTGTGACCTCACTAAACTTATTTTATCCAGAATTCTCAAGAAACTGTAAGCGACATAAGTGTTTTTGTATTCAGTATTTACTTTGGTAGCTAATTCTCCGAATTCTGTGAAAGTGCCTATTAAAAAATAAATAAATAAATAAATAAATTTGAATTTGAGGGTATCACGCAGTTCTTCTTTAGGGTGGCTTCATCCAGCTGGGCAGCAGAACTGCACCACTCTTGCTCCCTCCCCTCCAAGGAAGAGGGGGAAAAAACATGATGAAAAAGGGCTCAGGGCTTGAGATAAGGACAGGGAGATCACCCATCAATTACCATCGCAGACAAAGAAGACTCAATGTAGGGGGATTAATATAATTTATTGCTTATTACTAATAAGCTAGAGCAGTGAGAAACTGCACAGGGGAACGGGGAATGGGGGCATGGGGGCTGCAGTCAGCCCCTGATGCTTCGTCTCCACCACTCCTTCATGGTCCCTCTCTGCCCCTGCTCCCCATGGGGTCCCTCCCTCGGGATGCCATCCTTCTTGAACTCTTCAAGAACTGCTCCCCTATGTGTCCATCCCACTGGGTCCATCCTCCAGGAGCAAACTGCCCCAGCACGGGTTCCCCATGGGTGGGCAGCAGCTCCCCCCAGGCCCCCTGCTCCTGCGTGGGCTCCTCTCCACGGGCTGCAGCTCCGGCCCGGGGCCTGCTCCTGCGGGGGCTCTCCATGGGCCTCAGCCTCCTCCAGACCCCATCCACCTGCTCCACTGGGGGCTCCTCCACGGGCTGCAGCGTGGAGATCTTCTCCATGTGGGACCCATGGGTGCAGGGGGACAGCCTGCTCCACCAGGGGCCTCTCCGCAGGCCTCAGGGGAACTGCTGCTGCCTGCCTGGTGCACCTCCTGCCTGGGCTGGTTCTCTCTCATTTCCCACCCCTCTCCCAGCTGCTAGAGCACAGCAGGGTCTTTTTTGACTGCTTTTTCCCCCTTTCTGAAATCTGCTCTCCCAGAGGCCCAACCAGTGTCACTTATGGCCTGGCTCTGGCCAGCCACAGGTCCCTTTGGGAGCTGTCTGAAGCTGGCTTTGGTCTAACATGGGGCAGCTCCAGGGCTCTGCTGACAGAGGCCACGCCTGCAGCTCCCTGATATCAAAACCTTGGTATGTTAACCCAACGCATTCCTTCAAACTTTCTCATTTAAAAACCTGCCACACATTCGTCTCTCTTCCTTTTGCCAAGTATCTGCTTTCTATAGAGCTGCTGGCCAGCGGAGCACAGGCATGTATTTTGTCCTGTTGGGTTGCCCTTTTCTGTCTACTCTCCTTAAACTCTATAAGTGACTGTGAAACTACTTCTTGGTTAGTGAATGCATCCTAACAGGATGCATCGTATAGTTGGAAATTGTACTAGAACATTGTTTGAGGACTTAGTTTCAGTACAGGGTAAAAATAAATAAATAAATTTATTTTCTTGGAAGTTTTTTTTTTTTACTTAGGAAGAGGGGAAATATTCAGCCCTCCCAAATAAGAGCAGTATTGTGATATAGGAGGTGTATGCTGACCTTTTAAATTGTTCCTCCAGTCTTGTGCGTAAAGTCCTGCTCAAGACACAGACACATCATTTCCACTGGATCTGTTAAATAAGTTAGTGGTTTGAATGTGTATAGCTTTGTGAATTATAAAATTACTGTTGGTAAAATGTATTTTTGGACTAGATTTTTCAGTTTGCTCTAATTTGATATTACCCATTATAAGATTTGTAAGATTTAGCCATGTATTTGTCCTTGAGAGCAAGAGAAATAGGTAACTAAATAATGACATCTTAACCTGCTATTATATCAAGTGCAAAATTATGCCTGTGAAAGTGTAAGCCATGTTGAGGCCTGTTTATGCGCTTTGAAAATCAGCAGCCTCTTATATCTTATTGTTAAACATATGTTTTACATGTTCAGCAGCAGATATGTATTTTAATACAAGCAAGAGGTCAGTTTCTGAAGAGACTGTGGATGTTATTTTACTAGCATATTAGCACATTCATACATGTTAAAAGGTTATCCCTTGCTTCAGCAAATTGTGCTCAGCTACAGAAATAAGGTATATTTTCAGGAGGCTCCTCTAACTCAATTTGGCATGAACTACGTCAGCGTCTCTCTCGCCTGTGGTATTTTACCTTCCTTGCTCTGAGAACAGAGTCAGTTCTCAGTAAAGTTCTGGATTACACCAAGTAAGGACTGAGAATGGCTTCAAAATGGTGGTAGCCAGCAGGTAAACATGAGCAGCTTTATTACACACTTAGAAATAGCTGTTAATGACCTTCACTCCTGGAGGACAGGGAATTATTTGCGTACTTGTACGTTCTTCTGTAATGATCCTTAAAAGAATAGTACAAGGTCTTATCATTTCTCAGTTTCAGAAGCATTACTGAATGAAACTTCATACCCACTTCTGGTCTCGCAGCCACAACTGGCACATGTGGGTTTGGCAAGGCCCGTCATATTTCACTCTCACCCCATTCATTCTTCAGAAAGAGTCTGGCAGGTGCTAGGAACACAGCTCAAAGCCTGTGGCTGCAGGTGGAGGGAGTCAAAGAGGTGAACTGCAGTAGTGCAAGCTAACAGGCCGATAGATCTGCCTGCTAAAATTCCTACCCAGAACACAAAGACATAAGGAAGGGTTGCAGTTTGCAGCCTGTGAATGGGAGTGTTAAGCTAACACTTTGTTAGCTGCTGAAGATGGAAAATATCTGCCTTTGTTATGCCTTCTGAGAGTGTCTCTTGGGACGTGTGAGTCAGCTCCTCTCAGCTGAGTGATTCCTAAGCCCATGCTCAGCCTGCTGAAGAAGTATTCTGGAAAAAAAAAAAGTAAGGAACATAGTCTCCAGAGAGCAAAATCAAGGAAAGGGTCTTTGCTATGTTATTCGCTGACACACTAGATTTGATTTCAGGGAGGCTAAACGTTGACAAAGAATGGGAGAAGAGAGAGAACAGGGACTGTTTTGCCTGTATTTTATACCCAAGCAAGGTACTTTTAACATTAAAATGGTGGTGGGATGAATAGGACGTGCAGCACAAACATGTTGCCTGCCATTCCCGCAGATCACCTTAGAGCAAGAATTTCAGTTCTACAATCAAAGTACCAGTCCTAATCAAAGTCAATGTTGACTTGGAAAATCTCTTCAGATTTCTAGCTGTGCGACTGTTCTCTTCCACAAGAAAATCTTGTCTTTTGGACAAGGCTTTGAGGTGAAGTCAACTCAGGTCATTCATTTCAGATAATTGAGAACCATTGAGTTAATCTCAGTATCTGATTTTAGGATCAATTTATCTTTTCCACTATCTCTGTGGTGGTTTACATTATGAAAAAAATGGATAGAAATTTTCAGACTGTCTGTGCACACAGCATTTGGGGTAATATCAATTATTATTTTCTTCTTGAAACCAGCATTGAATAAAACAGATGTGGCACATTCTGCTATGAATTCAGAAGTTTTCTCAACAGTGAAAAAGATAGCTTTTAAAGGGCCTTACTCTGAAATCAGCATTCTTGGCAGAATAAATAAAAATGGTTGGATGTTTATCTTAAAACAGGTATAAGTCAGTTATAGCTTCAGAGATATGATTTCATGTCCTCCTAAACTGCCCGGAACATCGCACAATTAATGCTTACAGTACTATCAGTACAGAAGAATGGATTTAGAGCAAAAGACAAGAGTTGAAATTCTGGTTTTTCTTTTCTCAAACAAAATATAATAAAAAAAAAAAAAAAAAGGTATAGATGTTTTCTTTGGGAAGAAAGAAATTATTCAGATTGCAGTGTACTTTCAAGGTGGAGCTGTTCATTACTTGTCTCATACCAGCCTAGCACTTCTGCCTTTCCTGAGTATATTAGCAGGCTGCAGTATGGAAATGTAGATGTACTGTGAAGATCTGAGGACAATTTTGCCCTTAGCTTGGCATTCTGACCCATTCTTCAAGTGGAGTCCACTCTTAAAATCTCTTATTTATGCAGTTAATATGGTTCAACATTATTATGTGATGCTGTTGACCTGAGTGCAGCCAACAGTTGTAACCAGGCTGAGAGAAATTGTATAAATATTCAGGGAATAGTAGGAAGCATGCCTTAAGCCCGTGCCTTAACAAATTCTATGAATTTTCAATGTGCTAAATGTAGTACAATTTATTTGTTCAGAGACCAAGGCAAAGCATTGGAATCTAAAGCTGTTGATATCCTTTGTTTGAAATAAGAAAGCACAGTCAAAACAGACAAGTAGCATTTTAACAGAAATGCACACAAGAGCAGTCACATACAATCAAAGTCACCAGGGTTTTTACTTCTCTCACACTACCATATCACCTTTCCTTACAGAGGCATTTACTAATCTCAGCATGGAAATGCAGTCATCACTCCAGCAGTGTTCTCTGCCTTTCACATGGCAAAGCTTTTCTGCAAGAGTAGGTCATGTGAAGGCAGGCTGTTGCTCACCTCTCCCCTTCGTTTTTTAATATGAAACATGATAGTACTTTCCTCCTTTGTAGAATAATAATATACCCCCAAACGAAAGTTTCTAGGAGTATTCTTCCTGCCTTTTCATCACCGTTTTTCCATTCTTGCCATGCTGTTGAATGTGTTCTCAGCTACCTTGAAACCCCAGCCTATTTTTAGAGTTCTGTTTCTTGTAAGGGCATCCATGAAATTCTCAGATATCTTCTTATCCTCAAGGTGGTTTAACAGGAAGATGCAACTGATCTCCAGTCAGGATTCCAGTGCAAGAAATAACCATCCAAATTTTATGGTCAAACTGCTTTTTTCTTGATCAGTTTGTGACCCTTATTCTCCTGATAAATCATTTTGACTTTGGGTGGTGTTAGTAGCAGTAACATAAAACCAGGCAAAGCTGGTGTTCTCAGTAATTCTTCACATGCCAAATCTCCGTGTCATTACATCAGGATTTTCCTAGAAATTTTGACCATCTATAGTTGTTCTATTCATTCTTCTCCACTCATTATTGTTAGTAGAAAAGAAAAGAAAGATTAAAATAATTTATTCTTTAATAAGGCCAAGACATACGTAGTATGGCAAAATATTTCTGCTTGCAAGGACAAATAAGTGCTTACATCCAGCAGAAAAATAGACTCATAGAGACACACCAACAAGAACGGGAGACACAGAAGGGCAACTAAGCTCTTGACAATTGCAGAAATTTCTGCTGACTATATGTTAAAATACTTAAAAGAAAAATCTGACAGTAGTTCACTAAAGGTGGGGAAGAGGTGAAATAATGGAAAAAATACTAGAACAAGGGAGGACTCTTTGCCTAGTGTTTCTGCCTTGTGCAAATGCTCACCAAAGTTCTGCCAGTACTGCATATCTGCTGATAATCATTTAGTCTTTATTTTTCATCACTTGCAATCGACCAGGTGTTCTGGTGATAAAAAGTGATGCTGCTTTACATCTTCTGGGGATCTGTCTCTTGAACAGTAAAGTCATTCAGTAATGTTAAAAATAACTGAAGATAATCTGTAATTTTTGTGGCTGTACCTTTTCAGTTTCATTCTTAGCATTCCTTCTTTTTAAATTTCTCTAGTTCTGTATTCATGCTCATTTAACTTGACGAGTAAGGAGTCAAGCTCACATGCTATACACAAAAGCAACCTGTGACCTTCTCTGTGTCACTGATTTCAGCTTACTCAGGCACTAACTAGGGTTCTAAAGCTGTAAATCACATATAAGAAAAGCTCTAGATGAGAGCTGTGACCAGCTACAGTCTGCTCTCTGCTGTCATTTAAATCTACGGTATGAGATATTTCTAGAACAACTGCTGTTAAAAAGCAACACCTCTGGTAACAAAAGGAAACGAGTTGGTAGGTATGTGCCTAGCTAACTTCAGTAATCATAAATGGCATAATTATAAATCATTACTCACTAAATAGTAGGAAAGTTAAGCTTACCATAATACCTTTCATCTATCTGAGTGTGTAGTCTATAATGGATTCCATGCTGAATGGAGCCTCAGAGATACCCCAGGAAGCAGAGCAATAGCTTACAAAACAACTATGAAATCAATCTGTAACCTGGGGGGGAAGTTTAGTTTAGATTACTGTTTTGTGCTTTGTTTTTTTTTTTTCTTTTTTTCTTTTTTTCCCATTATAATTGCATGTTATAGTAATACATGCAATTCTATAACAAGGCATACTTTCAGTTCACTTAATTTTAAATACTGTTTTTGCAATTCTCCTCTGCTATTTTCTAATTATTTCAGGTGACACTACTACCAAAAATAAATAAGTAAATAAATAAAAAAATAAATGAGAGAGAGAGAAGCTCTTGGAAAAATGTAAATAGTTCGGTCTGGCCTAGCATGGATAACTAAGCTGCAAATGACTGTACACCAAGAATAAAGATTTAGGAGAGATGTGTGTTTTTTTTCTACCTGAAGTCAGTAAATAGAAAACTTATGGGATGTTTCTTTTGTATTGGAATGCAGTCTTATCTGGTATCAGGAAGATTTACTGTCTTTGAATTGGGAGAAATCTCAATTATACTTGATTGTCCTCTGAATTTTTCTGCCCTCTGAATCATCTGACCAAAGACAAAAAGGGATAGTGCAACTGCATTAGGGTTCCCTCCTATCCAAGACCTGTGAAGGTCCCTGCTACCAAGAGGACCTGTGCACTTGGAGGACCTCCAGGCATCAGGGCGAATTTGGTATTTAGGGCTGTGAAAAGCTGAATAGCTGCAAATTGCTCACAGAATGACTCAGAGGTTCATACACACACCATTTACAGCTTGTCTGCTCAGTACACTCTAGGCAACTCTTCATGCCCTTCCATTCATAAAAATCTCTTTTGAAATGCATTCTTCAGCTGCCAAGGCCCTCTTCTTACCACTGCCAAGTGCAAGCATCAAAATTCCCCTGAAGAGTTGTATGACTTCTGCATTCATGTACTTATTTCACACAACCTTTCACACTATCAGTTTCAGGCTTCTCAGTCTGAAGAAAGTATTCCCTTTTACTTCTGTAATTCTGGAGCTGCAGAGGTTTTGGTTGTGGATGTTTGTTTTAGTAGTAGTTGTAACTCTATTAAAATTAATTAACTTTTAGCTTTTATAGAATATAAGTTTATTATTAATAAATTATATTATGAAAGCCACACAAATTAAGTAAAGAGTTAGTTGGAAAAACAGATGTTTCCATTTTCATGCAACAGCAACTCCGGTGTCTCCTGGCCCATTTTTAAATTGGAGAGAAGCAAACAAAGTAGAGCAGAAGTCATAGGGTTTCATGGGGAACATTTGACCTATTCGTGGGTCCTAAGTCTCACTCTTTTGCTTTTGCCACAGAAGGCTTTCTTCACGTGTTTGCTTGCCGGAGGCTCCGCTGTCTGATCAGCCCCACAGTCAGGTCTGTACTTTTCCATCTCCTACAGTCTTGGGTGTAAAACCTTTCTGCTCTAATTTGAGCCCCAGGCCTCTCTCTGTTTTTCATAAGCCATCTCCCTGTACTCCAGACCTCCCTCTAGGCGGTATCATTACCATTCAGACACCTTCTTTGTTCCTGAGCTCTTATTATCTCCATGTCATATGGCACCTTTGCACTGCTCTACTCTCCCCTGTTGTATGGGATGATGTTGGTGCTTGCTCTTACCTACATTCCCCCTCAACCACTTCACTGCTGTGTTTTACTGGCCTGAAGCTCAGGAATTGTATCTTCAGATGCTTTCTGTCCCAGACAGTCCCAACAGTTTTCAGGGAAAGCATTTTCTAACATAATACAAAGTTCCTAACACATAAATAAGGAATAATGAATAGAGGATAAATGCAGTGTCATTAGACAACTAGGTAATGCACTAAAACAATAAGAAATGTTGTTCCTAATAAGGAATTACTGTGATAAGGCAATTGTATGAGTATTTACTTAATATTTGCTGATTGTCTCAGTTTATGAAGTTTTCTGCCTTCAGAAGGGTCAAATGGAAACAAACTGTTTTCATGCTGATGGAGCTAAGATAGGCAGAGATTCATGTGTGAACCATTCAATTATTCCAGGCAGTAGTTAGTAAGGGATTAACTTTTGAACAATGTAATCAAACTAAAAAAAAAAATGCCAAATTTATCATAAATGACAAAAAAAAAAAAAAAAAGCCTCTCATTTGCACAGAATCATGAGAACCCTTTGAAAGTCTGAATTTATTATAGGAGAGTTAAACCCTTCAGGCAAAGTTAGGTCACTTATGAGAACAATTTATTTTTCGTCAGCCTAAACCTGCCTGACCTATTCATCTGTTTGTGTCCTATAAAATACCCTGTTAGAACATGCAGATGCAGTATTAGCAGAGCAAATTATATTGTCTCTTTGAACCCAAGAATTCTAGGTACAAGCCAGTGAAAACGGTCATCTTCCCCAGAATCCTGCTGTCTGTCTGCAGTGAGCCTGCAGGAAATAAAAAACAGTAGATACCACAGAACAAACTACAAATCGGAAAATTTTACTTTGAGGTAGTCAGGATTGATTTGGAAACAAGGTGTTACTTAATTTTATGAGGAATGAGTTCTGGAACAGTTTAAAGAGATTGTAAAAGCTGAAGCGATCTCAGAGCAGCACCAGTAACTTTGACTTCCTTACAAAATTTCCAATAGAGCCAATATCTGCATCCTAAGGCTCACACAACAGCAACTTTCTGTAAACATCTGTTCAAGTAGGTGACACCAATCTGTTCGTTTCCTTGTCTAGGGAAGAAGATGGTGATTTTGTATTTAAGAGTATTCCTTACCCATGTATACAGGTTTGGGTAATGAAAGACCAAAAATATTTTTTCTTACAAAATTAAAATGGTCCTTTTTAGGGGAAGTATTTGCAGAGATTTTAAGCTGTTGAAAATTACCACTCTGTGTTTGTGAATTGTATATGTCTATTGTAACAGCTAAAGCTATTTGTCCATAAAACGTTATACATTAGATACTAGCTAGGTAAGCAGTATATATTTTTTGTTTAGGGCATGCAGAAAATATTCTGAAAATATATAATTGCCGAAAGTGCTGGAAGGATGCTTTAAAGCCAGTGAAATTTCTGATATGTTATGCAGACTTATTTCTTGCATGCACATTTCCAGTGTTGGTAACTGCTAAGCAGAACACAAAGAAGTACATTAAAGCAAGTATCTTCATGGAAATTCTGATGATGGGAAACACGCACATTTTTATCCTATTTGTTTAATAAATATGTAGCTTGTAATAAACCTCAAAACATTTAGGCTGTGAGCACAAGCGTCCAAGGGCATTACAGCAAAGTCAGGACTCCACTACCATTTATTGTGAGACTTTACAGATGCTACGGCAAACAGCCTAATTTTGGAGCTGGTACTATCTTCCTTGCGGGCTGTCTGAGCAGCTCCCCAGGGCCTCTAGCCCTCTAGTGTCTTCCTAGGTGTGATTTCGTTCTTCCCTTCTACCCAAGCTCAAAAAATGGAAAGATTTTTCTTCTCTCTCCTTAGAGCGTTGGCAGTTTTGTCAAAAGCATTTTCACGTAGCAGGTATTTAGTTTGCTTGGGCCCTCAACCTGTTCCCTTTCATATATGTGAAGGCTCAACACCTGCTCACTTATCTTCTGGGCTCACCATCACCCACAGGCTGAGGCATGAAGCGTGAGGGCTGCTTTGTAAAAGGAAGTCTCAAGAACATGCAGGAAAAAAAAAAAATCTCAGAAAATAAAAAGAAAGATCAGGGTAAAATTTACTGAATTTTTTAATGTTGATTAAGATCTGCATTACATCAAAAATAAAAATAAAATTAAAAAAAAAAGTATGGAAGTATTTCTTCTGTAAGACTGAAATGGGACAGCATGCAGGAAGACTATCAGCATGAATGATGGGAACCTAAAAGACTAACGGCAGGAGGATTTGTAATATCTCCAAAGTATTCCCTCTTAGGCAATATAAAATCCGAACTGGAAGTTAAAAGTTTAAAGTTTATCCATCAACAGAGCAAGGGGCATTTTTTTAGATGAAACTCCACTACTAGCATTCCTCTCACACATAATTCTGCAGGAATACTGGGAACTGAAAAATCCAAGGTGGTAAATATGGTCCTGTAATCTTGAAACTGAGAGAGAGCTTTCCTCCCAGGCTTGGAGTGTCAGGTTAAAAGAATTTCTTTTCCCAAAAGCAAACACAGAGTTTCCAAAGAGATGCAAACAGTTTTGTTAGTCCTCCATTTGGGGATAATATACCCATTGTCAACCCAATGTGCAAAGACATTGTACAGACTAAGACCACATAGGATCAAAAGCAGAGGACGGGTTTTGATTTTACCTCTGCTTTCCAGTGTAACTCCACTGATGCCATGGACTTATTTGTTACTAAACAAGTGTGAAATTCCATTCTTAGTTCTGACTTTTAACAGCGAAATACATTCCACTCTAAGAGGAAAGCAGGGGCATAGAGGAAGGAATGCACTTCTGAGGGTAAACATTTGCCTCCTAACTAAGAGTTTCTGCTATTAATTATTTCACATACTTGGAAAGCAGAGATGCTTCAGGTGGAATGTACGTATCTACTTGTGCAACACATTTCTTCTTATTTTGTTCCTTCAGATGTTTTTCAAAAGCTTTAGGTTACAGTTTGGAGTTTCCAGACGTTTCTGCGGATGCTAAAGAGCTATTCACCAACTTTACAAGAAATCCTCTGCAGTCCCTTTGTAGGAGAACAGTGTGCTACTTCATTCAAACTTAATGAGTTGAATAACTTGGCATCTAATTGGACTTTAGATCACTGCTTGTCTTGTTAATGCAGTGTTAAAACTGAAGGTGACCAGATGTAATCGCAGTAAAGACTATTTTAGTACTCAGTATGCTACATGAGATCATATTTTAATTCCTATTAAATAGACTTCACTTGGTGTTACAAAATCCCAAGTATTTCTTTGTTCAGGCACCTGTTGAGCACCCTGCATGCTAATTTGTCATACAACATTAAGTAATAATGAATTTAAAGTGTACTTAAAGTGCCAGAATACCCCTGGAAAAATGCTTCTAGAAGATAAAATTACAAGCTTTTTATTTTCTCTGCATTTCCAATCTATTAAACTGTGGTATGAGTTGGGATTCCTTCCATCTTACCATTCTGGGAATGACATAGGGATAGCTATATGGGCTATAGTTATTACGGGCAGCTTTATATCACATTAATATGCTTTGGGGCTACATGAGGATCTCAGAAAGATATTCCAAAAAGTGAAATAAGAAAAGCAATGAGGATGAAGGAATAAACCATGACCTTGAATGCACTGAGTGCAGTGCAGAGCAGTGAGAAGTGAATTCAAAAGCAGGGCCAATTTTTATGGAGGGAAAATAAATGTGGAACCGTTTAAGGCCTCTATTCTGCAGTACTTAAGCGTGTGTCTGTTTTGAAGCGAGTGACTTCCTTTTATCCAGAAGTCAAATACAAAACTAAATGGAGTTGGGTCTTGTGTCAAATGTAGGTCTTGCTTAACAGTTTGGGCTATATCCTAAGGCCTAACAAACTTCCTTTTTGTTTGCCAGTTCCCAGAGCACCCAGTGCCATTTTTTGAACACTTGCAAAACTACGTGGCTTAGTGTTGTGCAGTCCGTGCAATGCAATTTAAGAGGAAATGTAAGGGATAGAGACATGACTTGAACTATGTCGGAAAAACTGATCCAGATTTGATTGACGCCTTATCTTTTAAAGCTTTATAATCTGTTGGATAGAATATTGTAGGTGCTCATGTGGCTTGAGAGTTAGATTTTGTACCATACCATTTTACAGCTACAGTCTGGTGATTTATTCAAAGGAGGAAGCTATTAACCATTTCAAGGAAAAAAAAAAAAAAGTTTCTGTGGGTAAGGTAAGCATTTGTAACAGCAAGGCTGACTAGTGAACACCTAACTAAATGCTCTGTCCTTAATCTTGGTTAAGTAGTTCACCATATTGGTGTCACAGAAAAAAAAATCTGAAATACTTCCACACACTGCCAGTGATTTCGGTGCTTTATGAACTGTACCACAGGTAATATGTACAATCTGAAATGTTTGCGAAGCCTTAAGATTTAGGCTACCTAGATCTAGTGGTACTAAAAGTGAAATGTGGTCGAGGCGGGACCATTCCTTTTGCCTTCAGACAGTAAGAATTCAGTCAGATACAGTCTGCTTGAAATAAAATAAAAAATAAAATAAAAAAAGTACTGGGGCATAGTAGACAGGATTGCATTTTTCACAGTTTTTCTTCATTCCTCTAATATTCCATACATATTTTAAGGTGCTTGTCACTTCCAGCATCACAGAAAGTTATTATGCAGATACTTGATCTGCCCCAAAAGGAATTCAGCATTTCAAGAAAGCCATTAAATTATGCACTATCTTAGTCTATGACCATCTATTCTTATCTGTATTACAGTTGCTGCCTATCTTCTATTTCTGCTCCCATTTCACTGCTTTCTTCCCCCCACTGTTATTTCTTAGTTAAAATTCAATAGCAAGACCTTTGGGAGAAGTATCAGGTCCTCTTCTCCATTGATACAATTCTGTGGTCTATGAGAAGGGAAATGAAAATAAGTTTGAATAAGAAAAGTACTGATGGTTTTGTACGTGACATATCATATTCCTGTTAAATAGTTCACTGTATGATTGGAGATGGAAAAAGTATTTTCTCTCTAAACCTATTTGGAACATCTAGAAGGACGTTTGATCTTAAGATTTTCAAGTTCATCCAGCAGGTTTTCAGCTGGAAGACCCTTGCCTCCTAAAACATCCAATAGACTCAAAAAAGAGACTGCTTAATTCACTTCCATAAATCATTTTTGCTCAGTCTAATTTGAATGTAAGCTTTCCCCTTCTCCCCAGACTTACGTACGTGGTTGGGAGACCTCCTAGTAATGCTCCCAACTCAGAAACTCCACTTAGGGCAAGAAACAATTTTTGTGAAAACTTCAGTTGATCCTGTTATTGTAGTAATTAGCAATCAGCTATCCAGATTTCTGAAAACTTTTCGTCCAGCTCCACTGGTGACAGTATTACTGTATTCTAGAACAAGGGGGCCCAGAAGCCCTGAGGACAGGCAAACTTTGTGGGCAGCAGTTACCCTCCATGGACATGGCCTGGGTGCTGCTTGCAGACAGCTGCCTGCTTGGAAAAAAAAGTGACAACCCGGTTCTAGGAGGGACTGAAAGCTTGAAGTGATGCTTGTTTTGGGTACGGTGTATTTCACAGGATCAGACCCATGAGCAGAAAATTGTCTTCAGAGCTCTTTTGTTTTGAAATTGAGCTTTATTTCTGTAATCTTTAAGATTCTGCCAGGAATTATACTATATATTCTCTTTAGATTCAGAAATCTGATTTCTATTAGTGAGTATATGAACTTCAGTTTTATTAATCAGAATATATTGGTGGGAAGGGGAATGTAGTTTATAGAGTAAACATATGCCTGTGGGACTTTGGAGAAGTGAATTGTTAAAATGGCTCCAACATGTAAAGACTGCATAAAAAATCCCACAAAAACGTGAGATGAAGTTAATGCTGACAGTGTGTAACCTAATAGTACCTTTATTGTAGACATCTGCAGCCAAAGGATCCTCTTGGGATCACCGTTTGCTTACCCAGGGAATTTGTTGACAAGTTAGATGTCAGCATCCATGAGTTTTATGGACTGGAACAGAAGGGTGTTTCCTGCTCTATGTTTTATAGACCAACTCTTTGGGTCATGATGTAGCAGTCAGTTGTACTGTAGGACTGGGGAGGGAGACAATTTTTCAGGTCATAGCTGGAGACTGGTTTGGTCAGCGTTCACTGAGAAAGACTACACCAGTCCAGGAGACTCCTGACATAGCAGAAAGTGTTAAGTGTCAGCTCAAAATCATCTGTGCTAGTCTCAGACTTCAGTAAATATTCGTAAACTGTCTTTAAATTACAGAGAAATTCCAATAGTATTGCATTCTATATCAAATATCAAATGAAGCAGCATCATTAATGACACACTAATGAATACCACATGAATTAATAATAATCAGCTACTTTTTGATGTCTCTCTGGCTTCCATCTGTCTCTTAAATCACTTGAAATAATTAATTGCTTAATGCCTTTCACCTCTGACAGACAGAAATAAATTGCAGATTAAAAATACTTGTGCTGGCAGTGGGCAGAGCCAACTAAGGTGGAAGTACAGCTTTTGCTGCTGATCCAGAGGGTCGAGGCGTTTTGCCCCGCTGAGCCTACCTTGCCCAGGTAGCAGTATACAAATAGAGGAGGCGATGCTATACTGCTCTCTTCAGTCAGATACTTTGCAGGGCCTACAGGGTTTTTGTGGAGTTTGTTCTCCTCCACAGAGCTGGATCAATAGCTCTGAAGTCTCCAGCCCTCTCTTTGTAGCGCTGCTACAGTAACTTTCTCCTTTAACTTGTGTGTGCTGGTAGGCCACAAGGTAGTGAAACAAAGCCTCAGACACTTCTGCCGAGATGAGTCAGGAGTGTTAGAGGTCTTGGATAGAGTCACCTCTCTGTTGAGAACTGCCCTGACATCTCTCTAGGTGATAAGCAACAAACTGATTGCAAGAAATCCAGGTTTGTGGACATGGGATAAACGTGAATGACAGCGTGATGCAAATGCAAATGCTGTAATACAGCATTTTTTATTTTGAAAACTGCCTGGCCATGAAGATTTTAGTATTTTAATTTTAATTATCTTTATTTATAGATACTAAGGAACTCAGTTGCTTGGAGACCTGCATCTTGTTATCTGTGCTGAAAGCCAGGTAAGGCCAATTATTCAAATAAAGTTGTAGTGACCAGAGAATGTATGAGAAGCACATTAATTTTTAATCAGCGTGAGAATGGGGAAGTCAACTGTGATTTTTTTCCTCTCAGAAGCTTTGAAAGTTGCAGATTTTACAATCTTTTCATTTCAAAAAGTATGGGGAGGTACATGTATTTAGGATAGGCTGTGGCAGGAGTCCTCCCACCACTGCGTTCTGCTTCAATGTACAAGTGGCAAACCCATTACAGCACTGGATGCAAGAGTATCACTTTCATAAATGGTATGACTGACAATACCTATATATATTATAGCATCTAGGCTATGTCTGAGTTTCTTTTTTCTTTTTTTTAATTTAGATTTTTTTTTCATCTTTTTAAATTGCCTCTTGATAAAGTGTGTGAGAGGGAAGGCATGGGTGCTCTGTGATTCACAGTGAAGGAAAGCCTGAACGTCTGTCTCTCAGCTTATGACAAATGCAGCTCATAGGATTCAGCTCTTAACACAGAATTTAATTCTAGTTCCACATTTTGCCTTCCTCAAACTTTTAAGCATGGTACAGAATCGCCACCTCTTGCTTTACACTAAATGTTTTTAAATGCACATTTTCAAGCTCTGGAGTTACTAGAGGAGTTGCTCGCAGAAAAATAACATTACCCTGCATGCACAGAGAAAATGGAAGGCAAAAAGAATTTTTTTTGCTGGAGTGATAGCTACTAGACTTTCACATATGTAAAGCTCTCAGAAAGCTAGTACAGTAAAAAATAAAAATAATTAAATGGTTCTTTGCACATTTCTATTCCAATAATCACTATGAATTCCTTGCAGAAAATTCCCCAGGCAAAACAGTTTCTCGCAGGTACAATGATGGTAGATTGAAGGAGCTGCAGGGGCTAGGTGCCCACCTTTAGGGTCTGTGATCCCTCCAAGCTCAGGCTGGTGGCAGCAACAGAGCCAGGCTGAGCCTGCTTGAAGGATTTCTGCCCTCCAGCCATGCTCATCCAGCATGGGGGCTGTGGCAACAGTGGCTCCAGCTGGCTTTGGGTGGCCTTTGCTGTTCCCCATCTCCATGGAAAGGGTTACAGGATGGCACACACTGTTTCTGTCTAAAGGTGTATAAGCACAGCATTTAGGAAGAGATTAAAAGGAAGTTGAGTATTAGTGGCAGGATAACTGCAAGTAGAAAAGGTCCCTTTGCTCCTCTACCACTGCCTTGAGGTTCCTGTCACCCAGGTGGCACTGACAGTGGTTGGGAACCTGTCACTACAGGGCTGTCCAGCCCCATCCCTGCATCTCTGAGGTCAGGTCTTGCTACAGGGACTGTGTGCAAGAAGCAGATGTCGATGGTAAATCTTGCAGAGGAAATAGCATGAAATGAGGAAAGACTAGAAGGGAAAAGTAGATGTGGTCTAGGAAAAAGTATGAAGCAGAAACGGGCAGGAAAAGCAAACAAACAAAACAAAAGAATAATTGGCAAGCAAAGTGGAAGCAAAGCAATAACAACATAGGGCATAGGCTCAGAAGTGTTTTGCAGGGGTATTACAAAACAAAAACTCCACTGGGGAAAGGAGGGCAAGTACTGGGTTAAGACAAGGCAAGATTTCACTGTGCCTGAAAGCATCTTGTTGAGATGAATTTTCTTTATGCATCCATACCCTTTACCTAAGTGCAGTGAGAATGGTTTGAGGCTTGTTGGGTATGAAACGTATTTATGATTTTCTAATCTCATATAAATGTGTACTTTGTTCAAAAATTGTTTTCCTTATTTACTCGGGGCATGTACATACTGCTGAAGTTAAATGTCACTCCTATCTACTAGAAATATTTTGTTCTGGGTAATAGCCCAATGCCTTTAAAATTCAGAATATTATGCTTTAGTTAAAAATAATGGGCAATATAGCTGTATTTCACAATGAATAAGTGTATTAATTATGAGACAAATCACATTGGATACTGGTTGCTGCTCAATTCCCTTTGAATTTTAATGAATAATAACTTGCTTGAAAATAAAGGACACTTTTAATGCATCCAGCAATGATTAAGTAGGCTAATTACAGGTAATAAATATATTTTTATTGAAATCTGAATGACTACACTTCCATTGTCTTCCAGAAGTATGCTATTCTCATTTGAATTATATACCTTAATATGTCAACTAATTATATATTTGTTCCAGCCTTAATTTTTAAAAAAATAATAATAATGAGAAAAAAAAAAATCAGAATTTCATCAAACCCAATTTTCCTCAAGTCACTGGGGTAAAGCTTGGCATGACCTAAATGGAAGCTACGTTCATTCTGCATTCTGAGGCCTAGGAGCTCTCTGTTTATCTTAAGACTTGTTTTGCAAAACAGAGGAGGCAGCACTAGAAACTAAGTACTAGTTAAAAAGGCAGAGAGAAATCAGGGAAAAGAAAAGCAGTGCTAACCCAGGGCAGCGTTAACCCATGCAGAGTTCATCTTCTCATGGCATGCTGGCTCACAAGCATCCTCCCAGGTGAGCTGGAAGGCTTTAGGCTGCTGTTGGCCCCAGCGTTAAAAGCCAGACCTTCTTCAGAGCAATCCCTTTTCTCATCAGTAAAGAGAAACCGCAGGTCCTGTGGAAGTTCTTTGTTCTCCTGATTCAATAAGAGTTGCATAAATATCTTTAAGCTTCTGATGATGGAGTTGCAAAGCAGTCCCCATGCCCCACTATCATGTAAAAGAATGTTGGAAATGCTGGACTCCTTTGTGTGACTCTCATAAACGTTACACTCATTTAAATGGTGAGTGATAACCCCACACACACACTCACGTTAAAATATGAGTGTAAAGGTGTCTGAGATTCCCTGAAGCAAAGAAATGGGAGCCCCTAAGATACTGAAATAAATTTTGCTGCCCCATCCCTGCCTTGTCTAACCTCTGGTGAGATCTGGCTTGTTGGAATTTGGGTATCACCTGCAGGCAGAGAGGCTGTACCATGATGCTCTGGACCCATGATCATGGGGAAAACATAAAATAAAATCAGACTGTCATCTTAAGTTTTAATTTTGCTTGGTGTAAGTCTCTGCAACATTCACTTGAACTTAGCTGTTTATGCACATATGCCTGCTAGTGAATTCATTTGCTGTAATATTAATGGAAAGGGAGCACAAAGGGTACAATCGGTCTAAGTTAATTTTAAAATTCAAATAAATGATTGTGCATAGGTTGTTTTTCTTCAGTACTCACCATTTCTAATTAGGATGCAATATGACATGTCGTTTTCACATTTCATATGCTGCATATTTCAAGTAGCAAATCTAGACTCTCGAGATGATGGCTGGCAACTCGAGAGAAAGAAAAACATAAACAACTAGGAGAAAGAAATCGAATATAATAAAAATAATGTTGAAAATATTCCAAGGCTAAGTCAATTCAGAAATATGTTCAAAATATGGAGTGTGAACATTGGTTTTCTGTAATACAGATGGAATCGATGCAAGCGGAATATTGACTACAGATTAAGCTCGCCTTATCAATAAAGAACTTTTGCAATCTCCATCTTCTGGGGTATCCATCATGTGGTTCCTGTCAATCCTAAAAAAATCTTTCCATCATTAGCAAGGTTCCATTTTTCACTTCAGCAGTCTGAAAACAAAGTTTCTCATCAACCAAGTTCCTAAAGAAACTTAGCTTTTTTCCTTTTCTTCAGCTATTACAATATCAACTGATTAATATCAGTTCCTTCAGCACTACTGAAGGAAAAATCTATTTATTAAATGATAGCATTATACTGAAGGCATAATGCAGGTAAAATTAAAAGGACACAGTGGACTGTGAAAGAAAATTTAAAATTATGTAACAAAACATAAATACCGTAAAAAGAGTGAAAGAAGTGTCTTCTATCAAGAATATGCAGTACATGTTCCAAAACACATATCTATAAACGGAATAAAAATAGCAAAGCTAATATGGTATTCAGCTTATTCTGCTCCTACAATTAACTGGTTGATCTAGCACACATTTAAAAAAATAATATTTCCATTTGGCAGCTAACAGATGCTAGTGGAAGGAACATAGCCAAACAGTGAGTTTGTGGTTATTTCAAATCAGCAATGAACTATTTTAGTTGTAGATGGGTCATAAGAGCTAGAACAAAGCAACAAACCATGCATTTTCCAAACCGGCAGCAATGGCTGTTCTAGCACGAAATGGCAGAGCTCTTCTAGTCAGAGCTAAGTGGGACTTAGCAGCCCTTCTTTCACAGGTATGGTTAATTTTGTCAGAAGTTGCCTTACAGATGAATCAGGAAGGAGTAGTGCTGACAATGACCTGAAGGCTAGATTCAGATCAGAAGCACATTTGACATATAATAAAAAGCCACAAATGGAAAAACTGAACAAATAAACTGCAACATCCTTTTCCCTTGTACATAAAACGATAGATCAACCTGCTTTCAATAGTTCAAGTTCAAACTCTGTACCCCAAGCAGGCATGAGAAATCATTTAAATACTTGTGGTCGCAATTTATATCTTTAGAAATGCTCTTTAATCCTGTAATCTTAAGTATAGGAATTGCTTGTTTGATTTTTTTACTACGTATTCTAAGATAGTTATTGTTAATGCTTAAGACATCAAATGCTTCATTAACATCAAGGCTAATTGCTCATTTCATTAGCTTGTTCTCAATGTTGCACAAGTTGTACTCAATATAATGGTAATACTGCTTTTTTCAAGGTGTGTAATTGACAGTTTAATAAATTGACAGAATTATGCTTTTCACTGAAGAGAAGGAAAATTAGAAAATGATGGAAAAATATTAAGAATGGAGAAGTTAATAACAAACTTCAATGTGTTGTGCAATACCCAAATAACAGAGATTTAACTTTGTCATTAGAAGGATTAGTTCTTGAAAACTGTCCTGGAAGATAAAATCCTTGAAGAAAGCATACATGCATTGCTAAGTTGGTACAGATCGGGTGATCATGAGAGACATCTCTCCCACATACTCCATTCAGGGTGACTTTGAGGCTTGTTTTGCTCTCATCTCAGTGGCAACTCAAAAGTCTTAGGTGCTATCAAAGAGTTTCCACCACATCCAGAACTCTTCCTAGAAGAATTTCTCCATTTGAGAATCTCCCTTCCTTGCAGACTTCACTGTCACTAAGTATTCCTGTACATATGCTAAAAGGTTCTTGTTCAGACTTTTCAAAGTATACTTTGAAAAAAAATCAGCTTTGAATCTCATCTAGTAATGGAATACGCTATTAACATGACAAAAGCAAACTTCATGTATTATAAAACTATGCAGCACTGTGATTATTTAGAAATACAATATGCCTATAAGTGCATTTAAATTACAGTAAGCAAAACAGCACTTTATGAAGAGTTGGGTGGTGTTGGGTTTGGGGTGATTTTTCTTTTTAATGGACTGAACCACCCACTGAAAGATTTCTGGTTTCTTGGATGATTCATTAATGCTTCCTTCATTTTCCAATTTCTATGGGACCATCTGGCCCATCTTTGTAGAAAGGCATTTAGCTGTAAATATATTTTACAGTCTTTCTCAATTTAAAAGTAGTTGCCCAGCTGCTTCACAGAAACTGTCAGCAATTGGTAAACTCCTCAGAATTGCCAGCCTTCATTAGTAATCCAATCAGGATGTAGTTTAAAATACTGCAAATCAGATTATGCTCCATTGGACAGGAATTGGAGTGACATGATGTGCTGGGTTATCTTATTTTGCATCTGTGATTGCCTTTAATCCAGGAGATGCATGCACTCTCTTTTGAAGAGAGGGCACTTAGGCTGAGATTGGCTGTGCCTATGCATATATGTGGTTATGTATGTACGTTCCCCAGAAACGAGTACTGTGCAGGTTTTACCTGCCTGATTGAATCACATTCAATGTCAGGCATTGGTAGCATGAGTTATATGCAATGCTTTTGAGTTCCTCTTTTTATCTGGTTTAGATTAATTAGAACAGTAAATTGATGGTTTTTTTTGGTTTCAGCGGATTTTAGATCGTCTCTTTATTTCTTCTTATTATCTTCTGTACTATCAAAAGTATATTTCTTTAACAGTTAGCAGTGCTTTCTGATAATAAGATTAAAATGTGGAGGTAAGGCCATAAGGCTGGCACTTGGCTGCATTGAACAATTTCTTTAGAACATAATTTCTGCATTCGTGTAAGACTGGTACAATATGCAGGTGAGAATGTTTGTAAGAACAATCTCATTATTTTTTACACCTGGAGAATCTTATGCATTAGAGACCAAGCTGTACAAAGACCTGGACAGATAAAGAATTCCATATTTATTTATAAGGTGTAAGTATTGCCTAAATAAATACCTTAAAAAAAAAAAAAAAAAAGGCAGTATATACTGGACTGTATATTCTTTGGGCTGTTAATTTCAGTAGTATTAGATTTTCTGATGGTACAACTCATATGAGTCAGTGAAGTAAAGTTAAACCTGTCTAGTTAACTGGTATTTCCTACGGTACTTTTCACGATGTTACACTCAAAAGTAACTCTGAACTTTGTGCTTTATACAGGTATTCTGTGTTACTCATTACTATAATAAAAGAAAATGGGGTACCCAATACCTGCTACACAGTTATAGAAATCTCATCATTTGTTAAAAGCTGAAAAGTCTTTTGGTTTCTATCACTCAGATGCAATCATGTATTATAGAGCTTTTATCAATTGTACTTTATGTGTCTCTAATTAGGTGATCCTGCAGGAACAGCTCTGAAACTATGAAGGGATCATGAAAACTTTATGTAAAAAGTTCTATGAAACATTAATACACTACTTCCAGTCGAACCAAAGATTTCCTCGGTGTGAGATGTAAAGGGAAATGTTAACAGAATAATGCAATGCCAGAGAAGTTTGTCTAGTCCTTATTTTTAAGAGGAAGTTAGAAATAGGTAATAATGTGAAGATAGATTCTGACAGACAGGTCTATACAAAGTAGAAAAAGAAGACAATCATGTCTTTGAGATCTATTCAGTTGACAGGACAGAGGGAGAACACGTAAGTGACTGGAGGAGAAGAGAGACAGAAATTGTTTGGGGAGTTGAAATCATTAAAATAGCACTTCACTGGTTTTGTCCAATCTGTAATTGAATAGTAATAAAAAGTACTAAACCAGATGTCTTGGTGGTACACAAAGATTCAAGTTTAGTGAGTATCTTCTACTCTTGGAAGATAATAAGATAATGAATCTACTTTCTAACACAAAGGAAAATAATCTTACTGTTCATTGTGCAATCCATTTTCATCTTTCAAGTAATATTTTTGGTTGGCATTATGGAAGAAATTATGGAGTGCCAGAAGTGACAAGTATCCATTATGGAATGTTTGGGAGGAGTAATTTTCCTTAATTAAATACTTTGCTTATGGAATCATTAGCACTCAGTGGAAAGTTTCAAGATAGCTACTTTTCTCTTAGACAGTTGCATGGAATTATTTGAGTGTGTTTGGTTACTGTATTAAATTCAGAAAGCTCTGCTCTTTTTGAATTTCATGTATCTCTCCATTTGTCTTCTACCAATGTGATCTGTGAAGACTTTGGCATTTCAACTAAATACCCCAGTTCAGTTCCTTGCAGACATAGTTTGAAGACTCATCCTAGTGGATAATTACGTATTTCATGGCATTTTTATGAGTCTTTGCTTCATAGCTTGTGGATACCTATATTTTGTATGCTTTATAGTCCATGAAATAAAAGGGTTGTGTTGCAGTACGTTCAGCAGCTTATACATATAGCCTGAATGCTAATTTTTGAGAACTGAGATTGTAGAGAAGTGGCATAGTTTTCCTCTTCTGGTAGTAAGGTTGGAATAACTCTATTGAAGCGAATGGAACTGTGCTAATGAAAAGCCTTTGAAAATCTGGTCGGTTCCTAAATACAGCATAGCTCCCAGTGGAATTTCCTCTAATCACAACAGCATTAGAAATTAATCTGTATGTCTTCATATATTTCTGTTGACAATGAGAGTACTAAACACAGACTATTCGAAGCAAAATAAGCAGTAATGTACAACATTTTTTCCACAACTGAAAAACTAATATGTGAAGTAGTGATTACATCAATATGAACTCAGCTATCAGAGAAGTAAGTAAAGGGGAAATGAAAAATGGTACATGAAGGGAAGAATGGGAAAAGGAGGAAGATGCAATTCAGCTGTCATCTCCAAAAAAATGATCCAAAGGAACAGCTGCTGTCAATTCTCAAGTGTGAGAAAAACAGCTCCCATATTCATGTGAAGACTGCTATAGTTCTGTCCTTGTCTTGTTTAAATATTAGGCTTACTTTTGTTTAACTATTCAGTAAAGAGCAGTTATAAAACTTCATTCCTGCTAGATTTGGTGATTGATTCTTTATTCAGGTCTTCATAAAATATCCACCAAGATCTACCACTGAGTTAGCTCTTTTGACTGGTAGTACTGACAATTTTATTAATTTAAGTGCAAAAGAGAGTGGGATGTTTATATTCAGAAATCCATAGTTAAAATCACATGTTTTCTATTTATTAGTTGATACTGCTATGGATAAAATCCATACACTGGATATGTTGGATATATTCCATGGCTCTGGCATAGAATTCCTTGGTGATTTCACTTCCATAAATAATTGTTGGTAAATCTCAGAGATTCATAATTCTTCCCTTTTTCTCTTCTGGTCTCTTCCTGATTTCTCTCTTTCACTCCACCTACATAAGCACTAGGAAAATGAGATAAAAGGATCAGTGGCATGATATTCATCCTTCCACATCGACTTCTGCTCCAGTTGCAGCATGTTTAACTCATGAATTAGGTATTATTTAGCCTTAAGAGCTCTCTATAATATTTAAGTGCAAAATACGCACATACATATTTATAAGTATTTATAGATTTATGTATAGTTTGTTTAGCAGTTGGTCTTCAGCAAAGCTTTTGTGGATATACAAAAATCCATGGACATTTACTTGAGAAAAAGAAAAGAGGGTTATACTATGCAGTATGATTCAAAGTAAAATTCTCTTAAAGACAGCTAAGAAAATGAAATGCATGTTTCTATTGCAATCCAGAAACAATCCTTAGAGAGATCTCTCTATGAAAGTGACATTCTCAGTCACCTCTAGAAGATGAGCAGTAACTAATTAATTAGTTCCGTTTTGATCCATTTTATGGGGGTTCGACTCTGTCATGCGAGAGCCTGAGTTCTTCTGGTACTCAATAAATGCAATGCTGGAATGCTTTGTCTAAACATAATATGATATATATATACATGTATTTTATATATATATATATATTATTTTTTTTTAATATATATATACATATATAGCTTGTAACTTCCTAGCATTTTCACTGGACTTCATAAGAAAATGTGCAGTATTTTGGCACTTCTTTCAGCCATAACCAAACGTCACAGAACATAAAAAGGAAAATAATTAAACAAGAAGTTATGCAGAACTTGGAATTAAAATATTTTACTTGGTAAAGATGCAACTCACTGATTGTTTTAAATGATTCTTCTGTATTTTGCTGGTCAAGTAAATGGAACTAGCTGAACAAGATTTGGAGTAGGCTGCATTTTGATGACTAAAATGATAAACTGGTATTCTGGAGGAGGAGATGAGCTCTGACTTGACCAATAGTTCAGCTGAAGGTCTGAAATATTAAATTTCAACATCATTTCCTCTTTGTTTATGGACCACTTAAAAAGGGGTTCTAATCCCAGGTGGCTTCTAGTGATAAAAAATATTTCAAAGAAAATGAAAAGTCATACGTTGTATCACTTGCAGCTGCAAATGTCTAAGGGACTATAAATGAGAAATAAAAGCATAGCTATTCAGTGACTGAAAGCGTGTCACTAGACACAACAGTGACTCTGATCCTGGTGTATAAATGGGGAGAAAACAAAGCAGCTTTAGAATTTTGGGTATGGACTCTGTAAGAATTATTTGACTAAAATAATAAATTAAAAAACAACTTCATAATGTATTTTTCCAACCTAATCCTTGATCTGCTTGGGCTTTATTTTTGGACTTTTTACTTTGTGTTTTTACTTAGTGTCTATGAGTCTATTTTACAAAACTACTTTTTTTTCTGGTCTGTATTTTTAAAATGATACATTAAAAGTCAATATAAAAATCTACAGGAGAGCCATAAATTTTAAGTAAACTAAACATCTAAAGTTAATTTAGTATTCAAGGTTTGGTTTGAACCTGTGACACTTTGAAAAAAAAATCTGAGTCTAAACCATACACAACAGGACACACATTGATTTTTGTGTTTTCCATTTTACATAGTGGACATTGATTTGCATTCCTAATAAGGCCATTAATAACAGAGTGAGAGGAAGGGTAATAGTCATCCGGTATATCTGTAATAAGTAGGAATATCAGTCATTAACTATTATGCCTGTAGTCACTTTCTGAGTACAACACTTTAGGTGCCCTTTTAGCGTATACAAATTGAGACAGTATAGTACAAAAGAGATTTTTGTGATTTTTTTTTATAGTCTTAATAAAAAGTGATATTTACATCAGATAGATAATATTTATCTGTGCCTGAAGTAAAATGACAATTAAGTAACCTTAATTTAAAGAAACATATTTATTGAGAAGTTTCTTCACTGGGGAAAACATGGATGAAATATGGTGGAAATTCAATGGTGAAGTGCATTGCAATTTAATTGGCTGGAATAATTCAATGAGATAGCAAATGTGAATTACAAAAGTGGAAAATGGTAGGTCAGAACCTCTCTCTACTCAGTGTACTTTAATATAAGGTAATAATGGTGGCGCTACCAGCTGGAGGGTAGGAAAGATCCACCTGAATTTGGGCTTTGGGGTTCTAAGAAGTGCTGAGGAAAATTGATTAGTGGATAGGAAACCGATGGTATGAAAAGATGTGTTGTCACGTGGTTGCCATCACAGCATAGCCAGGAATAAAATTTAATGCTAGAAAACACAGCTACTAATGGTGTACATGTAGAAAAGCACCAAACTTAACACATTCACTTTCATCAAAAATCATGTATGTGTTACCAGTCTCCCTGTTGTATGTCCACTTGTACGATTTTTCAAGACAAAGATACGCACGAGAGACACTAACATGTAGTTTGAGCTCTAAGTAGCGGTTTTGTAAGTGTGAAATAATGAAACCATATACCAACCTATTTCATACAAATATTAAACAGATAAAATAATACATAGATGAAATTACAGATCGCCCCTGACATAATTTTTAACTTGTATATTCTCCATAATTCCATTAATTTATCCAATATAAGCTCTTTCTTAGTCGTTCTCTCTGTAGAGGGTCAAGGATAGAGAGTAGCAAAGAAATATCAGTCTAGGAAATAGTCTTCTTCCTAAGGATGAGGTCTATCAATTAAAATCTTAAAACTCATTTATTATTTACTATTTTTTGTCTGTTGGACACTGTACAGAAACAGCTGGCTTGCTTATAGTGCCACAAACTCCCAAAAGTCTCTTGCATAATTTCTTTCCAATTTATTTTTTATGGTTCCTTAACAAATGCTATCATTCCATGTTGGGCACAACAATTACATCTCTCCTGAAACACTTTGGTCTGCTCCACTGGGAAAGCATAGTCATTCCCTTCTATGGAGAACATTGCTGTCTTGTGTTTACTGCTCCCCATGCAGTCCCATCCTTTCTGGCTGCCTCAACATTTCCCCTTCAAGCACTTTCATAAGTATTTCAAATCAAAGTAATGGTGGATCTGATCGTTGCTTAATGATCCTTCTGTATCCCTGTGAGTCCCAATTCTCATGGTTACAGAAGTGTGCTCCCTGGATCCTTTTGTCCATCAGGTTCATCCAATCACTGTATTCTTGCCATCAGTAAGTAAGGGAGAACAAAAGCTGCTCTCTAAATTGATCACAGAATTCAGGCTGTGCTTTATCTACCTATTGAACTATCTACCTACTCGTTTAAACGTTTGTCAAAACCGAGTCCAGACATTAGCCAATGCATCTGTAACCACAAAGATCTTGGCACCATGGGAAGTCAAGATTTACTTAAGGTCTAACCACGATAGTACCTTTTTGCTGTTGAAGCAAAATAATACCTGGTCAGGAACTTGTCACTTGCCCACCTTTTGATTCTACATTATAAGAAAAAAAAATGTTTTAGATTATTTTGATATCTTCCTGAGTTTTCTGGTCTTTCCTCCTATGCCTTCACACAGTTTGAACAATTTCAGAAGAATTCAATGTCAAGAAGTTGCTACTTCTGAAAACTGCACACCTGCCACTTTCAGAGTATCCATGTAGTTGTCTACTGCCACCTGCAGTACAAGCTCATTAATATAGAAGTCATCCAAAAGACCACCATAATTGTTTAAATAGGAGTGCCTCTTTTCCACACCTGCAAACATTAGTGCAGACCCTGTTTGATTTGTCAGATCTGTACAGCCACCATCAGTTCCCTTGGGTTTCTTGCCTACTCACCATCATTTCAACCCCTCTTTTTAATAGGAATTCTTAATAAGATTCACAACTTAAAATTTGCAAAACAGAATTCTAGGTTAGTAATGAAGCTGGTAGCGCCCAGAAGCGTCTCTTTCCCCAAGGGTGGCTGTTTGTGCTAAACTTCCTCCCAGGCCTTGTCTCTGTGAGCTTGACAAGACTAGTCCAATAAATGATGAATATCCTGTGGTATCTCAAGTTTCTCTTATTCTGGCTAGCCACCGAAAAAGTTTGAAGACAAAGCAAAGGCAAAGGGGATGACCTGTGTGAATAAAGAGTTGCCTTGCTCTTGGCGAGGTAGAGAGAGCAAGGTTTGGTATCTTGTTGGAACCAGTAACCCCCTCCTGCTGACCATGTTTTTCTTCCCTGTTTTTTCATGAGCACAATGATCCTGCCTAGTCTTCAACTCTAGCATCCCTGAAGATATGATAATAAAAGCATTTTTCAAGGAAAGGTTGCTTTCTTTCCTTGCCTCTGTTCCTACTTTCCCATTTCAGAGACCATACAGTTCTTCTCTACAGTTCTTCTCAGTTCTTCCCTCTTAGGATTGCTGTTCTGATTTCTGATCAATAATTCCTCTCCACATATGTCAATTAAACACAGTGAGTAAACACGTTTTTGGTACAGAATTACTTCTGTAATTTGAGTAGTGTTTGTCTTCATGTAACAGAGTTTGAATGAATTATTAGTTTGCATAACTGATGAAATTTTCTGAAATATTATCAGCATATGCTCAAAAAATAATTGGCTTTTTAATTTCATCAGTACCCTATAATCTTTGAGGAAATCAGAGAAGGATCGTGTATTTAGGATGTCTGTGTATGCACGAAGCTACTGTTACTTGCACTCTAGAAAAATCTCAAAATTCATTTCATTTTCATTTCCACATTTTAAGAGATTACATGTTATACTGGCATACTTGCTTGGGAAAATAACTTGCTCTTGAGGTAAGTGTCCAGGTATAAATCAGTTTGACATATTCTGTCTCCATGGTTAGGAATGGCATTGAAAGGAAGGTAACATAATTTTGAAGTTAAAGAATAATATGGGCCACGGCAACTGAGACAGTAATGAGTAAAAATTGCTATTCATTGTGCAAACTTGAATATAAATGAAGCTATATCTGAGAAAAGAATCTGAGAAAAGAGGTAAAATCCAGCATCAGTTCATATTTGTTCTTTGAGATCTGATTTTGTCCACAGAAAATGAAGAACATAAACTGTGAATGCATTTTCTGGTGCTCAGTTTTTCAGCTGTTGACAATTCTAGGTTCTTACCTGTTAATAAACTGTGTCAAGTATATATTTAAATACATGTAATTGGAGATCAGGAAGATTCCTTTTAATCTTTCTTACCTTCATTGCCAAGTGTAATGCTTCAGTGTTAGTGACATGCATATTGCTGTTGAAATCAGAGTAGAAAGAATCAAACCAAGGAGACACCACTCTTCACATCCCAGGATGTTCTGCTTTATTAAAAGAGAATCTTGGAAAAGCAGGTTTAACTGAGAATTGACAGTGCTGTAGCAAAACTGCCAAAACCTTTACTTTTACACAACATTTAACATGACCTTTTTTACTGTATGGTAGAGGAGCTGATATCTGAGATTGAATACTACCACAGCACCAAAAGTTGGGTAGGAATACTAAGCTGTGTGTACTTATTCCATTTTCAGATTGCCATGCTGTCATGGTATAATCATCTTTCTTATCCTCAGTCCAATTCTCTCTGACCATATTCTTCCAGATATTCCTCAGGTGGAGGGTTTAATGTATAACACAAGCTTACTTACTTCAAGTGACTATTTTAATTTAGCAGAGTGGTAGAGCAATGAATCAAAATCAGAGCAAAAATATAAATTACACAAAGCAGCGTAGCAACTGCAATATACAGCTGAATCACAACACAAATGTAAATTTCATTACAAATCTCTAAAATATTTTCACCAACAAGATGTTGCACATCCCCAGTTGGCAGGAAGGAGTGAGTTAATACCAACTTGACTCTAGTACTTTTCTCAAAGTTTTTTTCTTTTTTGTTCTGTTTGATTTTCATACTTTTATGCTGGGCTGAGCCATGTATATTTTCCTATACTGGTCTGACAAACTCAGGAAGACATGTTTGCATTCCTTTCATTAATTCAGGGACAAACAGTTACACAGCCAGTTGATTTTCTCAGCTGATGTACCTGAGAAATAATAAATAATAAACACTGCCCTCTGGCTCCCTGACTGTTAGGAGTTTTCCTTTGTACTAGCTGTTGTCAGTCACCCTTTATGTTCTTCCCTGAACTTTATGAGGACATTGCCCTTGCCCATCTCCTCAAAGCCATCTTCCACTGTAGTGATTCACTGGTTCAATGTATTTTTTCTCAAACTCTAGGTGCAATAGACCCTGACCTCCTTCACTTCCAGCATAGAGGTTTCCATCTTCTTCCAGCTGCTGTCTTTACTATCAGGTCACAAACACCTGTTACAATAGTTTTGCCCAGTAACGAGTAAGTAAATTCATATCGTGAGCAACTGAAGTAAATAGGGAACCAGATCTGAGATCTTGAAATTAGTAGAATTAGGCTCCCTCCTTTTTCAGGTATCTATTGTACAGCATTTAGCACAATGCAGCTAGAGTGACTGAAATCTTTGGTCTGATCCCTAATCAGAAATAACAACGATGAAATTGTCAAGTGTAAAAATAAAAAATGAGAGTCTCTTTAAGCTTTTCCAGTTGGGGCAAATTGTTGATTTCATACATTGCAGCTATGTTTGCCTGGAGTTCCAACTCTCACAGCTTCCCGCAAGCTTGTAGCAGGATCTGTGCAGGGAGAAAAAGCAATGGTAAATGTTGCATGAAACTATACCTGCTATCTGCTCATCCTTTATGCCACAGAATGCAGTGACCATCCACATCATCAGCATTTGATGCGTGCTTGGTGCAGTATCATTTTATAGGTGGGGGACAAAGTTTGCCTCCAGTCTCCCCATATACTCCCAGATGGACACAGAGGTTCGGGATTCATGCTTTTGTGTTGTTTAGTGGATAGGTGTCATGGAACATTATGCTGTCTCCTGTTACCAAGGAAACTTGGGATACAGATTTTAGAAACTGCCTAGGAAAGAATTAATGAGCAGTTAACTTAGTTTCAGATCTCGCTGAGCGAAACTATTTGTGTGAAAAATGAGAGTTCATCCACACCAAAAACCTTTAGCAAAACCTCTATTAAGGTTCTTTTTCAGGGTTACCTAACTGATTGTTTTGAAAAATATTCCCCTAAATTGTAGTATTTTATTTCATATTTTTCTAATGCATTGAACCTTAGAAATGTTAAAACCAAAAATATTTTCACTGAAGGAAGGCTTTAAAAAAATAAGGCTGAGAAGAACCATGTTGTCTTCTAGTCCATTTCTTTACCCCAGGAGAGGAGCTGTTATAGCTGAACAGTTTTTGTCTGATGCTAGTCTAACCAGCTCTTGAAAATATAGATTCCTCCACTTGGTCACCTTAATTCCTTCTTTATGCTGTCAGTGATAGGTTTCTCTAATGTAAACCTCCATTGCTGCATTTCATGCACATCACTTCCACCGTATTCCCAATGGGTATGGAAGACAATTTATTACCATCTTTGCCAGAGTAATGTCTTATGTGTGTGACTTGTGCTCCTTTGTCTTAATTTTTCCATTCAAGAGAGAATAATTATCTCCAAATTTCCTTTGATTTCAATTCAGTCTATCCTCACAAAGTCACCATATACAAACTGCTACTCTTGGTGCAACCTTTGCTGAGAGCTGAGGGAATATTCTAGATTCCTTTTTGTGGAAAGGAAAAGCCAAGCATCCAGTCCAATAGGGTGCATTGCAAACCCAAAAAAGAAAATTCAAGAAAGTTCCATAACAGACTGAATTAATGAAGAATACTTTTCAAATATCCTGATTATGTCAGGATAGCATTATCACAGGTAAATGTGATTCTTTCTGCTTCTTGTATCTACACTGAGTGGATTATTTTTATTTGCTCTTCATTTTTTTTGTTACCTGCTTTTAGTTAGCATCTTCTTTTTGAAAACTCATTTGTACATCAGAGCATATAGTTATGTGGAAACATTATCCTTCATCATTACAGCTCAATTATAAGTGGGATGTTTGTTCTCGAACAAATCATATTGAAGAAAATATTACCAGGAGTTAAAACATAACTAAGTATATTTGCATTTGAGGTACATGTTCTACAGTCTCTCTTTTTGCAGAATAAAAGATGGCTTACTTCTCCAAATGTTGCTATCAATAATAGCTTTCTGAAGTTGCCTTTAAAAATAATGTTGTGAACTTCTTTGCAGGAAGGAGTTTATAGCAAATTAAGAAAACCCCATAAGAAGTCAGTTATTTAATTTCAGCAATGTATAAAACAATGACAGGTTTGCAAACCACAGCTTTGTTTTCCTATGTAGATTCTGAGATGGGTAGAAGCCTCTTACAGTTGGAGACAAATTTGTTCAACAGACTCCCTGGGTTATTAGAGAATCTCCAAGTCTATCTCATTATTCCCAAGACTTAAGCTCACTAGTCTGCTATGTGTTAATTACTACTGAGAACTAGTATTTTTCCACCCTGAATTGCACATGTAAGAGCACTGCTCTACACTTTTAGTTTGATGAAGAAAAGAATTTGTTCAGCTATTGCCAAGGAGACATTATCAGAGAAAGAACCCCTTTTTAGTTGTGCCAGCTTTAGTCAACACAAAATGACTAGTCCAAGTCAAGGAAAGCAAACTTTTCTTGTCCTTTTCAAGTTCCTGTCCTTGCCATGCCATATATCAGTGACAAACAGCATCACCTTCACCCAAAAAGAGCATGGTCTGCTCATCCAGGATGCACAAAGGTATAAAATATCCACACCAATCCTTTTCAAAAGGAGGGAATAGACCCTAGAGCTGTAGTACAGCAGGAATGTTGTTCTTTCCTTGAATTCTGTCTGCCATATGTAGTAGGGTATGGCTTACTAGAAGAAAATTATTAAATGGGCACTTGACAATCATGGAAGCTCTTCAGAATATTCTGATATCTGCTTGAGTTGTACTGATACTCAAGCACAGTTTAACAACCTAAAAGAAATTACAGTTTTAAAAAGTGAAGTGGATAATTTTCTGAAATAAAGGGAGAAAAAAAATGAGATTGGGAAAATATCATGGAAGCTCAAAAAGCCCTGTCTGTCTGTTTGGCAAAACTTATGTGACTGGAGTTTATTACTCATATTCTTGAAGGTCTGCACTGCCCAGGGATTTCTGGTTCACTTGCTTCTTCTTGAACTGGCACACATCACCTGTTTAAAGCAGCTATTGGAAAGCAAACCAAACCTGTGACATTTAGCAGCAATAAGAATTTGTTCTCATGGTGGGAGGAACTAGACAAAAAAGCCTTTTCCTTAGTCAGTCATATGGGACCCACACCCTTCTCCATTGCTCAATCTGAGAGCCCTTTTTTTCCCAAGAATGTCATTTGAACTAAGTTTCTTTTCAATTCAGAAGCAAGAAAAATAAAAATTGAATTAAATGTGAGAAACATCATTCTCACGTTAACTGCACTGTCCATTGCTGACTATTAAGCATCAGTTTAATTTTCATTGGTCAATGAAACTGAGAGACTGTGCTGAATAAAATTAGCTGGCTGTGTTCCAGTAGCAATGTCCTTTCACTTTATATTTGTATATGCTAAGGCAGAATGCAAGTTTATACTGTGTAAATATTTATTTCATTCAAGTTACGGTCTGATCTATAAATTAGTGAATATATCTTTTCACCTCTGTTTTGTAGTCAACTTGTGTACTGTTTTACACTGTGAACATACTCCATTGGTCATTTTTCTACTGAATTAAAATTAAAATAATCTGCAATCATTTATCCACATAACCTGCTGACCCATTCTAAAGAGAAAGTATGCGGCAAGGCTTTCTCACTAAATTGGGATCATCTCTGACAGGACCCTCTGTACCTTGCATGCATTTGGGTTGTAGTCTCATAGAGGTCTATGACACCATGTATTACTGTTTAAACTGCTCATAGTTTCAATTAAACAAGGTTTCATCCATTTTGTCAACTGCAGTTATATCTTATTCTTGGTTATTTTTTCACACAGTTCCCTGTGAAGAAAGAATGAAGTGGTATCAGCAGTTTTCATATGCACGTACTTTACTTTTTGTAAATTTTTCCCATTTCTTAAAGTTCCCATAATAATATAAACATCTCAGAGTATTAGAGTGAAATACTCAGAGTATTAGGGTGGAATGGAAAGAACTAAAGTTATGAAACATCCCCTAAAATTAAAGAACTAATAGTATTTTTTGAGCCCTGAAGATATGTACATTAACCTCTGAGGAGAAGATCAGTCTTTCCCTCTGAAATTGAGAGAAAACCTTTCTTCATCTTTAAAACTGAATGGTGTTTTTCACCATAATATTCTGAAATGTATACATGTATATTGGTAGTGCTATGTGGCTAGCTTGCATTCCAGAATTGTGCATTTTTTTACTGCTCAGTAAATTTAAGGCAAACTAACCTGTTTAGAGCCTGCAGTGTAAAAAATATATAATTATTTACATTCCACATTTGCATTAATTGCTAACAAACAAACTGTTCTTTTAAGTACAAGGTCAGGCTAATGGTGAAACTAGTTAGGTATCTAATTGTGCATATTGTTTTGCAGATACACTTCAGCAGCACAGTATAGTCTAAATATATATCATTTATCTCTGTGTAAATTCTTAAACCATTGTGAAAATATTGCTGTGTAATGATTTAATTCACTATAATTATTATGTATCTATTTACAATCTTATTTTGTCTGCATCTAATGTATAAAGACACAAATTCGAAGTCAAATGGAATGAAAGAAGGTAATCTTTTCATGGCTCCCAGGTTGGCACCTCTTCCAGTAAATAAATAAATAAATAACACAAAGTAGTAACAACATTTTATTTTTTATGTAAGTAGCAAGAAAAACTCAAAACTCATATTCAGTTCCTTGTATCTGCACCTGCAATCTACACTTGGGGAACCCTAGTGACTTCTATAAACATTGGTTAGCAGGTGAAAGCATTTAAAAGTCTTGAAAAAGCAACAGAAATCTGGCAGTCACCCTGTCCCATGATGTGTGAGTGAAAACATTATTAAGGTTATTTTCTTAATGAAACAGTTTCAGTGTTCACTGTACATACGAACAGTAAACCAATTTAAAAATTTCATGACTATCAAGAATGACTACTCACAGAAAGAGGAAATTCTGGAAGAGAGAAAAGAAAACCTTGGTTCAATTCACACACACACACAAATATATATATATATATATATATATAAATTTGGAAAATATATAATGATAATAGCAATAATAATGTTGGAGAGATTTGAGTCTCATTCCTCTTTCCTCTTAGTAAATTCTTATCCTGGAACAGATTTTCATGATAGCAAAAAAAATAAACAGGTAATTTTTCTACCTACAATAACCTTAAACTTGATGCAGAGGCAGAAAGGAAACAAAGGAATCAAATGTCTAAGTGACCTCTGAAATAAAGTCTTAAAAGGAAAGTTACAGTGCATTGCACTGGAGGTAATAGCAGCAAAATCTCTTTTTGGTTTGTTTGTTTGTTTGTTTGTTTAGCAATTCCATTAAGTGCTAGTCAAACACTTGCCTGTCCAATTGATCTGTGTTTTTCTCATCTTTGTGCTTATCGTACCAAGCTACTAGTTGTCAAAGCCAGCAAAAGCACAAGGCTCTTAGTGGAAAACACTTGCTCCAGAACAAGGAGGGTGGGAATGAAGAAAGCCAAGTCAAGCTTCAGGGATTTATTCTGGTAGTGGCCTGTGGCAGCATATGAGTTTAATAGAAGCTTAACTGAACCCTTCTTGAGGAAAGAAAGGAAATTCTGGTGAAAGCCTGGAACTGTAAGAGGTTATCCGGGACACAAATTTAGCTGAGGAAATGTTATGCCACAAACCTTGCTCATTACTAACAACATGAAACACAGAACATGCTGCAGGATGAACCAAAGTAGTATTCTCTCTACCGATTTTATTCAGTCTGAGTGGCTTTGTACATATCAGAGCTGATCCCTCCTAAATGAACAGTGCCACAGGTGGTGTGTGCTGTTCATAGCTTTCCAGAAAAGGAGGGGTTACCATACGTGCAGAATAATATTTGGAAAAGAATTATGCTCCCAGCAGTCAGCAGGTTATCTTTACACTAAGAATACTTTTACCAGTAATGATATCCCTAGGACCAAGAGTCATTTGTTGTCCTAAAAACTGGAGATTATAGGTACTTCTGCCGCAAGAAAGCTCCTTCCCCACGCAGGCACGCAGATACAGGAAAGGCATAATAGCACGGTGATAAAAATCTTGAGGTGATACAATGGAATGAGGAAGTTAGAACAGTTTGTCTTAGTTCTGTCATCCAACAATACTTCATAACCCAAAGGACATGGTTTTAATCAGTGGGTCTGAAATGTAAATGAAGCAAATTCTGACAGCCTTTGATCAAAGGCAAAGAGAAGGATGGAAAGCTTCTCAGATAAGTCTCTAAGGGAGCAGTCAGAGTTAGTCAGATAAACAGAACAAAAGTAAAATATATTCACACCCCAAATTTGACTAAATTTAGCTTTGACAAAAGAACCCAGAGGTAGCCTTAAGCCAATGTAATTAACTGGTTAAGAAAGTAGCAGTGGGCTAATACTTTTTGGTGGCAGACTTTCTGCCCACTGAGAACCTGTCTGATAAGGTGTGGGCTACAGAGATGACACCATCAAAGGGATTTTGAACCCTTTGATGGGTGCCGAGAGACACAGTTTCTAAATGGGTATTCAGTTACTTACTGATTGGTAATTCAGAAGAATCAGGTTAATACTTCCAGCTCTGAAAACTCTGAATTAGAGATGGCTGACTTAAGATTCATTAAAAAAACAATCAGCTGGAGTCAGACTTTGGAGCTCTTTGGTTTTTGCGGAAAGGAAGAAAAGACGTGTTAAGATGTAAGTCCCATAACAGTTTTCTTTCCAGCAGTGGACATCAATTCATTACTACCATTAAGTGCCAGACTAAATACACGTCAGAATCTCATGCTGATGGATAGTATCCCAAAAAATTATCTGTTTCCTTTGTTAAAAACAAAACAAGCACAAAAGCTTGTGTTATTTCATTCATTTTGAACAATCTACTGTGGGAAATAGATGTGATTGAATTGGTTGCATAATGATCACAGTCATTGCTCCATTTTTAAACTGTAAGTTTGGAAAAAAAGTAGACTTCACTTAGCATTTAACCAACATACAGTACTGAAATGTCATCAGTTTCTAAGTAACTGATTTAAATATTATTGTAAGCTTGTAAACAGGACATTTTATACACTGTATTTTTGGAAGTCACTGTTAGAATCACCTGGTCTTGTTACAGAGCATATTCTGTATGCACTAGCTCTGGTCAGGCATTTTCCGAGTTAAAAGAACATTTTCCAAGTGAGACCATGGCAGAGACTGGGTGTGATTTCAAAATGTTCAGGAGGGCTGTGTGGAGGATTTTCACAAAAATCACTCAGATTGCCTTCAAAAGCTTTCAACAGCCTGCTAAGCTGGCAAATAGGCTGCAGAGGTGGGTGTCTAAGGATTTCCAGGTGTCTCTTGGGCCCAGTAGCCAGGCCACTGAAAATCAAGGGCTTCCTTCAGCTCCTTGACTTCCTTACACCTGCTTAGACAACTAGCAGCACAAGAAACCTTAGGAGGTGAAAGCTGATAAATGATTTTTCTTAGTTTCCTTGCTGGCTATCAATGAGCTGTAGAAATAAAACCTGACCAGAGTCTCCTGGTCAGATTAACAGAAACACAGTGGCATTCTTCTGTCCCAGGTCTTCGGTGGGCAGCAGGGAAACCAAGCTGAATTATACAGCACTTTTAATCAACAGCTGCCAGGACAGGGGTTTGCCATCTGGCAGGCAAAGACTGCAGGCTGCTTATATGATTTGGGGAACTTCAAATTTCGGTCTTTCTCAATCAATATACATTTTCATTAAGATTTTTAGGGGCTTAAGTTTTTTGGTCTTAATCTGGGACAAGATTTTTATTTTTATTTTTATTTAGATTAATTTATTATGTGGAAAATTGGCCACTTTTTAGAAATTTAACCCCTGTGTATTCATCATTTAGAAGTAACATCATTCCTAGGAATCCTCACAGTTAACAACAGGTCTACACACTGCTTCATAATTCACTCATCAGTCCTAAACATGTCTGTAATTTAAGAAATGATTTATTTTTTATGGTCATATCACAACAATCATCCCAATGTCACAACATTTGGTTTTGTAAAAGTCACTAAGGGTGTTTCTTTGATTTTGTGTGTTGTGGGTCTCGTCCATCCTTCTTCCCCCCAACTGTACTGTTGTGTCTTTGAAAATACAGTAAATCTTAAATTATTTTGGTAACACTTGGGAGAATATATAGTGACTCACTTAACTAATTATGAACCATTTCTTTCAGGATAAAAGAGGTATGGAAAATACATTATTAATATTTCTCCAATATTCATTAATGAATCTTCCAGTATACATTTAATAATAAATGGGCATTTACTGAGAGAAGTTCACTTCTAGTTTTAGAAAAAATGTTCATAAGAGAAAAGTAATAATGTATCTGCTAACATCACTTTCTTTATGTTAGAAAAATCCTTTTGCATTGTTCCTTAGTATTAGAACACTGCATATTTCAGAAAGTGAGAGTGTCTGTGAAGCAATACAAATAGGGTACTCTTGACATTAAAATAGGTTGCAGATCTGAAGACAAATCAAAAGAACTCTCTCTGAATTCCAAATTTTGTGCCCCAATCCTGGGGACAGGGGAAAGTCCCTCACTGACTTTAGTAATCATTAGGTTTTGGCTTAATGCCCGCTTCAAGGGTTTGAGCACTCAGAATTGTAAAAATAATATACAGCATATCTACCTTTACAATATTATTTCACTGACCTTTAAAATGATTTCAGATGGGTCTGTTTTTTCAAAATTTGGAATACCCGCGCTGAAAATAATGAAAGTTATAGGAACATATTCTACATAAATATATAAATGTATTAACGTATAAACATAGAGCATACCCTGCAGTAAGAATATTCTTAATTTCTGTGTAGCTAATGGAACTCAAAATACACCATTCTGCAGGTTCATAAATGCATTCAAGGTCAAGTGCAACATTTTAGTCATCAAATAAATATAAGCACTGAAGATACTTCTATCTTCTGCCTTGAAAAAAAATCATCACTGGATTCAATTTTAAGAGAACAAGCATGATGTGATTTAAACTGTCTGGCTCAGAGTCTTCAGATTACCTTTCTTCTACTCTGGACAATAATTTTTCCATGGCAGCTAGATCATAAACTATATATTTTTCCTTTTGTATTTTACTCCCCATTTACTTGAGTACTTCATAACTCACTCTATATTTGTCTTGTGGAAGGCACATGTCATCAACATGCTGGAGATCACACTTGGGAATAGTGCATATATATTTCATGTGGCTATCTAAAATACACAACTCTCAAGCTCGCTGTGCTTTTTTCATGTTTTATAAATTCACTAATCCTGGTGTAAATGCTTTTGCATACTACTAAGGTACTGGATTTTCCTTTGGACAGTCTACTGTCTGTCTTCTACAGAGAGAATATAGAGAATATATGTTTGATATTCTTTTAGGCTTAATTTTTTCTTTCTGCTTGAATCAACATTTTTAAGAAGACCAATACCTTTTCTAGAATAGATACTCAGAAAACTGGATAATAATTAGATTCTTAAAAAAAATAAAAATAAAAAAAAATCCATCTCAATTAAAGAAAAAAAGTCACAGCTGGAGAAAGAAAACTTGCACACCAATTTTGGATGCAGGCGTGTTTCAGGTAAAAGAAGCTCAGAGTTGCCATGAACTTCAGTGAGCTGAAATGGGCAAAACGAGATGACAAAAGCTGAGGTGTAAGTTACAGAGCCATGTAGTAGCTCGTATGTCAGTCTTTAGGAACAGACCTATGTAGAGGCTGACTGCAGCTGTGTCTTACCAGGAGAGTAGCTCTGGAGACTCCACTTGCAGGGTGATATAGATACAACCAGGCAGGACATTTCTTCCTGTAAAGAAGAAAGCTTACAGAGAAAATAAGAGTCCATCCTGAAAGCAATAAGACTATCTGAATGCTCAAGGTCAATTGGGTAACCAGCACTGCCTAGTTTCCAGAATATATGAACAATTTGGCATGAGTAGAAACTACATCTACTCCTTTGTAGCCTTTGTCCTAGAGGAGCTCAGTATATATGGTAACATCATTTATCACTGCTTCCTACAACTCCAAACAACTCTGGAGATCTAAAGACAAATCAAAAGAACTGTCTCTGAATCCCGAATGTTGTGCCCCAATCCTGGGGGCAGTAGAAAGTTTGACTGCAGTTTTGTGTTCATTTACAATGTGTTGGCTTTAACTTATTTAAAACTAACCATCAGAGCCAGAAGAAATAAAAAAAAAATAAAAATAAAAAATAGGCAAATAGGCTCAGATTAAACTGGGGGATTTATTCCCTCATTTTATGTTGTAGAGTTAAGAGCAGTAAACAGGAGTGAGTTAAAAATAATAGTAATAAAAATAAAAATCTCTACCATAAAGCAGACTTGCTTATTTATATATTTATTTATTTTTAAATACCGTTTGAGAACAGCTATTTAGTTAGTAAGAATGGTGGATGTAACTGATTCTTTTCAGCTCTAACTTTCGTTAAACTTCATATTCATTTGCATGATTGGAGTATCAAACTCTATTCCAAAAATCCTTGGGGGAGGCCCTGCAAATACCTTCTAAAGTATCTACAAAAGAAAAGCAAGGGTATTATTAGCAATGTTAAATTCTCTATATAGGCTATCATATCTCCAGAGGAAAATTTTCAGTGTGGTACCTCAGGAAAAGCTGAAAGTCAACACTGTGTTATTAGGATCACAAAAATTTGAGATCATGAAAAATTTCAGTGTAGAAATTGTTTTCTCATATTTTCAGAATGTGTTTTACTTTTTAATTGAGCACAATTTCCAGCTGTCATCCTCAGCATTCCTCCATTCTCAGCTGTTGTCTCATAAATGGCTAGAGAATGCTCTTTCACTATTTAGTACTAATTAATTTTGTTAATTAAATGTCACCCTGCTTTTTTCCTTATTAGAGTTTTTGTACCAAAATGGTTCCCAGGACATTGCTGCTAAAATCACTAAAGATTAAAAAGAAAGGATGGAAATTGAATGTGCAAGCACTAGAGAATTCATTAAATGCATTGTAAGACTTGCAAATGCCTCTTGACAAGCAGGGTGGGAACTATAAGACACTTTCCTCCAAGAGTCAGTTAATAGGCTAGCCAGTTATGTCAAATGTTTTGGTGATGAGCAATGAAAGTTGCTCATCACCAAAAAAAATCATGAAGAAAATGAGAAAGATAAGCTTTGTCTTCCTCCAATTTGTTGGCTGCTCACCCATCCCTTAAAAAAAGTTTTGGATTCCTGTTTGGGGGCATGCCGATGTGTGTAAGTAGGAGCTGGCAAGTCACCACGTTTAGATGATCAGTTCTTTTTGATCCCCTACGTAGCCTATGGCACAGTGTACCGCATATGTTAATAATGCTCCTTTGTAGCGCTGGAGGGTTTCACTATTTTTTGCTGGCACGATACCCAAGTACGGACCAATTGTATTAACACAGAAAACTGCCAGTAAGGAATGTAGCCCAGGATATTATCAGGAGAAACATGCAATCCTTATTGATTTCTTGACACTAGCATTAATAACAGAGGCAAGGTTTCCTATAAGTCTCTCGGGTTTCAGTCAGCACATGCAGTCTGTTCGTCTTATTGCCATTCATCCTTCTCAAAGACTTTGGGGGGAGCAGGGAGAGAGGGGGTAAATGCACCCCGTTGTGTTTGAACAGACCCCTTCTGCTTAGGTTTTCTCAGCTGCCCAGGCATGTGACTGGGAAATGCTGCATGCTCTGTGCCAGGCACTGACCCAGGAGAAACATCTGCTGGGCTTGGGTACAGGTTCATCTGATGCCGGAATGAAGCCCCAGATTTCTATCCACTTTCAGGTGTACTGAATGTAGGTATTGGTGCAGAATGTTTTTCTCAATCCCTTTCATTTGTGTATATGCTTGAAAAGCACAGGGAGGACCTGGTTTGTCATAGAAGTTACCACACGTAGTGATAAGCTAAACCTGTGCTACTTACCCAGGTATCATCTTCAGCCTGTGCTAACCATTTCCAGGCAGCATCTGGAAATGTTCAAAAAAGGTTATACAGTGAATGCAATCGGGGTTTGTATAGCTGAGCTCTCTAAAACATTGTAATTCAACATTAATCCCACGTAGAGCCTCTCTTGCTATCCAAAGCCTCTTTTTCTCCTCCCACCCTCACATAGATCAAGATCTCATGTGGAAAAAAAATCTATCTTGCAAATACAGTAGAGGTCAACCCATGTCCTTTCCAAGACAGGATTTAATTTAGATTTGCTTCACGAACGTTGTAAAATTTAAATATGCATGTACAGAGACAGTCTTGTGACTGCTAATCCTGTTGTGTTAGTTATTAGCTATTTTAGTTAGAGTATTATTTAATAAAGCACATGCAAGACTTCTCTTGTCTGTTTCTTTAAGAGTAAAAGTCTCTCAGTTAGTATTTAGGGAACATAGACACAGAGACAGAGCAATGAGGGTGTTTTCTGATACCAGTGAGAAACCAAGGCAAATAGAAAAGACAATAAATCCTCAATAAAGCTGCAATATAAAATATATAGAGTTAGGAATATATACATGTGTGTGTGGATCTTAAGTAAAAAAAAATAAATCCGGGAGTATGGTAGATTTATCAAATAGATCCTTTCAAATGGCTTCAACATTCAGTCTTTTGATTGTTGTCTAGTAAATATCCACTGGCCTTGAAGCTGCTTTCAATGCCAACATGCACACTTACATAGGGCAATCCAAAGTTTTCACAGTTTAATGACTGGTTTTGGTTAATTAAGAAGTTAATACAGGTCAGCCACTACTATCCAATTTATCTCCTTGCCATTCTAATGCAACGTGGGAGGCATTTGTTTTGCAGGTTTTAATTTGTTTTAATACCCTTAAGAGATGCTGAAACTGGTCTCTGTCAAATGTCCAAATTCAGCAGTCGGAGCCAGCCCCTAAGTTTCTTCACATGTTTTACAAAAGTGTACTTCAGCAAAGATCTCTTACTTTGGTTAAATCTTAAGGAATTCAAGCAGTCTGTGGGCAGAAATATATCGAGCTGATCTGTTTTGTAAATATTTCAAAATAATAAATGTCTGTAAGTACTTCAAAATAATGAATGTCTTCCCAGAGTTTTGGACAGCTTATCCACAAACAAACAAACATTTTTTTCAAACAAGTTCTTTACAGTTAAGACTTCAGCCAGCTCTGGAGATGTGGCAGTATTATAATGGTTGTCAGGAGAGTAAAAACAATTCTGAAAAGTTTCAAGAAGACAGTAATGTGGCATGAATTAAATACATGAAAAAGAAAAGTATAGAACAAATTTAAAAAATATAATAAATGAATGAAGTAATAACAACTATAAATATGTTGGCAACCCAAACAGAAATGGAGGATAAAAACTGTCCAATTAAATCATAAAACAGCTGGTTAATGTATACATATTACTGGATCTCAGTTATGCTTTTCACAGCATAATAATGAGGAAAAAAAAAACTAAACTTGTATCTGGCCTAGAGTTACAACATCATTGGGAAATTGCTTAAAAATAAACTAAAGAATGTGTACTATTAAAATAATCTGCACTGCCAAAAGTGCACAGTCGATTGTATAGTAATAATAATAATACCCTTTATCCCTGACATTAACATGCTGAGAATATTGAACAACACTATGTCCAAACAGCTCGCGTGGGAAACTAATCCATGAATGCAGGTGTTTGAGATGAACTGGTTTCTAGACACAGGAGAAAATTAGGTTGCCTGTGTAGATGGACAACAGGAGTATTATAACCTGCTCCTGGTAACAGGCTGTCATCAATTACCTCTCTCCTGTACAGGTCAACGGGGGAGCAGAGAAGTCAAAGGCATCGCTGTAGCAAGCAAGATCTAAACCTCAATCATGTCATTGATCCACCCTCAAATGCCCTTTCCTGCGAGTTCCTCGTGGCAAGGTAAATACAGTTATTTTTTCTGACTTCTCACTGTTAGATCTTACACACAGTCTCACAGAAGTATAGTCAGCATCTCTGGTGTAGTATATGCTGTACCTATTCTGTTGACTTGCATTCAGCAAGTTTAAGTCAATTCCAATCATTTCCCAACTGAAGTGCCAGGGAGCATTTGGTGCCGTACAGCATAATGCCAGTCTAAAGAGGACTGTTACAGGAGATAAACTTGTAGGAACATCATAGTAACTGAGAGTACAGAAATAAAAGGAAAATCAAAGCAAGATTGAAGGTTAAAATATAAACATCAGGAAATCTTTTCAGAGCTTACTAGAGAATGGCCGAAGTGAAGAAACCTGAAACAGACAAAAAAAAAAAAAAAAAAAAAAAACGTTGGGGTTGTAGAGAGGATGTGGGAAAATATTACACGCCTTATGGTCATGTCTGAAAACACAGTCTTTCTGTCTGTGGAGATATGAGGAAAAAATGAAACATGAACCCCTTGGGTTGTGACATTCCTATGCAGCCAAAAATTGAAGGATTTGAGGGATCTTGTAAATTGAGCAGAGCACTGAAAAAATCATTTTAACAGCTTCTGCAAATAACAAATTTTTAATACGAAAAATGGGACTTGGTTATAAAACTTCTATGTCTGAAAATTAGGTATACTCTGAGGAGAGGCTAGTGGATCTAAAAAGACAAAACAGAAATTAGGGTTTAAATTAGAATAATTTAAAAAAAAAAAAAAAGTACATAAATGATCAATGATCATTGATTATACACTCATTCTTAGAAACGTTAAAACTTCCCAAATCCAGGTGACAAAAGGGATTTTTTTCAAAGGTAGCACTCTCACATATATGTAACAAGTCTGTAAGTTAAGTTGCCACATGCACAGCACTACCAAATCTAAATGACACTGCATGGTTAATGGTTTGAAAACTGGTAGTAAAAATTTAGAGATGGGTAGCTGTAGTTGAGGTGTAGGACAGGATCCATACAGGGATAGTGAAGAATGGATGCCTTAGTACATGGGAGGCTAGTTTTGAAATGGGAGAAGAGATAGAGAGCTCCCATATCAGAGCTACCTGACCTGAGCACTCAAGCCTATTGCAATATGGGGGAAAAAGATCTGTGGGCAAAAGGTTTTGATTATTTGGCTCTAACACAAGTGGCCCAGGAGCAGAGAGAATGTTTTGCCACGCAGCACTGGCCTTGCAGTCTTCTCTTTAATATCCCTATCTTTAATACCCCATACAGGCAGAGTTAGAGCATTTCCTTGTGAACACGATCCCATTACCTTGTTTCGTCTGCATACATCATGTTTCATCTGCTTACAAGTGCAGTCATTTGGAGGGGTTCACAAAATCTAAATACAAGTTCAGACAACAACATGGTTTGCAATCAGAGATTATTTTCTAAGTTAAAAGAAATAACTGAAATCCCATCATTAAACAAAAATAATAATAATAATAATAATGTAAAAGTCCAAAACAAATGTGGAGTAATGTATCGATTCCAAGCATTGTTCACTTCTCAGATGCAAACTACTTGATCTAAATTGCTTTGAGTGACATTCAGAGTCATAGATCTTGGAAGAAGAGCTTGCTCTCCATTTCACTGACTTGTATGCAAAATTTGACAAGAAAGGCATGCTAAACTAATATTTTGAGGATGATTTACAATTTTAGGTTTAAATTTACCGTATAAATCTGTAAGTTTCTGGTGATATTGGTGAGATTTTTGTACTGTCTGGTTTCTCATAGATAGTGTCCTTGTTTTTCTAAAGCCTGCAATTCACATGACATACCTATCACTGCATGACATATCTGTTTCTTTGAATGAAGGGAATGCAGTTGGTTGCATAAAGAGAAAGTCTGGTGAATTTCTACATTTTTTTTCTATTATGTTGTGCTATAGTGCTGAAATTTTAATACATTGTTTTGCCTCCAAACATACGTTTAATGTTTCCTTTATTTTATACAACACTTACTGCTCCTGTAAACATACATATCTGAATATATATAAGATGACTGGTAATATCTGTGTGCATTAAGTGTGTCATATATAGCAATTTCTGTACTTAAGTTTATATTTAGAAATGTAGTCTTCTAGAAGGATTTCCAGAAAAAAAAAAAAAAAAAAAATGAAAAAAAAAGAAAAAGAAAAAAAAACAGAGAACCAAGCACAGCTAGGGTTATTCATGGTGGAAGGTATTGGTGTTTGAAGTTTTAAGCTTATGCAAAAGTAAAACATGTTTAATGGGGTCTGTCTCTAAGACTAAAGAACCGCTTTGGTGCAGCACAGTTCTGCAGGTAAAACAGAGGTAAGGTGTGAAACGAGAACAAAAAATAAACTCATGAAAAATGAGACAGATGAACTCTACCATGTTTTGTAAAGCTTGCAATCCATCGTCTTTGGTTTTAACATATTTAGAACAGTTTGGTTAACATTCTTTAGGAGGGAAGCAAAACTGAAATGTTGACATAGATGCTTGAATATTTATATGTAGATACAAAAGTAGGGATGAACATGTCTGTATTCTCATGTTCATTCACAAAATGTAGGTGTTCGGTTTCATTTTATGTGTTTGTTTTTGTTTTGTTTTACGTATGTGAGGAAGAAGTGATATGAAGAAGATATGAATTCTATGATAACCACAAAGTGCCTGTGCTTGAAGAGTTTCTTGTTCTGTTCTTTTTCTCCCTTAAGGAGAGAACCTTAATGGCTCCAGAGCACTGCTGTAGACTTCAGAAGCAGCATGCCCAGCTCTGCCACAGGCTGCTGCTCCAACCCTGTGGCTGTTGAGGGATGCAGATTTGTGCCTTGCAAAACCATACATGCACACAGAAATACACGTACAGATATATACAGTACAGATAGAGAGAGAGATACACAGCACACCTGCATGTTTATAAATAATACCCCAAAAGGTCATTTTCTGGTCATTTGAATACTAAATCTAGTCTATCTGTATTTATTTCTACCTGTAAATATATTCTAAACATTTATATATGTGAATATAAAGTCAGTAATTTTATTCTTCCTCCTTCTCATTTTCAAAACAAATATTTTTAAACATATATACACTTACTTTCATTGGAATCGTAAGTATTATTTCAAAAAAATATTATACTTTGTTACGCAATCTACCAGTCTATAATTAATGTATGTTTTAACATGTAGCAACAGAAAAACAAAACCTTGCTCAGAGGGACTGTGATTTGGATATTTTACAGTTATGTGTTTCAAAACAATGAAGCAGCTGAAGCATGTGCAAATTGGGCTACATGCCAGCCAAAATATCCCAAAGAGTATTTTCTTGTGGGAATTATAAAACATCTGTATTAATGAAGGTAGGATGCAAAGATAGACTGCACTTCGCAATATTTTTCTTGTTGTTGCAAGTGTTTTTAAGTTACTCCGTTCTCTCCTGATGCAAAGACCAGTGAACAATAAGTTCACTTGAACAGTGTCTTGTGACGAGAAAATTCCATGTGGAGCCACGGCCAAGTGCAAGCAGCATGAGTTTTGCCTTTCATTTCAATACGGACAGGTCTTCTTCCAACATACTTTCACTGTGTATTTACAGACCCAATCCTACAAGTGTCTTCCACAGCCATGCAAGGCTTTTTAGTTTGCATTATCCATTTCCTCTTTTTTTTTTTTTTTTTTTGTGGAAAGGTTGCATAGGGTAATAAACAAAGATATGTGGGAGAAAATAGAAAGTTGCTGTTTTTTCTTTGCTAACACCAAAGATCAATAATAATAAATCTTGGCTCTCAAAATGTAGTATATAGCACTGACAGTATCTTAGTGGGTTTTTGTTGAAATCATTAAGCTGAGCCACTACTGCAGAGTCTAATCCTCATTGCACACTGTTGCATACAAAGCATCTTCTGCTACAAACCTCTGCTCATGTTATTAAAGGTCATCAAAACAAATTATTCCTTTTCAGGTTTTACTGAAAAGTCAATTCTCCTTCTGCTGTCCAGTAAAATTTTTATGGCTAGGATTTTTCTGTCTAGGATGGCTATGCTGGGTCAGGTGGATTTAGGGGATAATAGTAGATGTACTTTTCTTGCCCACTACCCATTTAAATGATGAGTTAAGGTATCTCTGAAGAGAGTTAATAAAAATGAAGTTGCAGACAGCACAAGAAATCTAGGATTAGGATATTCTTGTAGCAATGAAGAAGTAAGGATTTCTTTTGAAAACTTTTTGAACTTAGTCCTCTACTCATGTACCTGCTGCTTTAGTGCTGAAGTCTCGTAAATGTTTCTTCATATCATATCATATCATAAGAATTTAATTTGGGTTATAGCTATGGTTTAATATCAGATACATTTGGGTTTGTGATTAGAACAAAGTTAACAGAAGAAATTTGTAGTTTCCAAAGATCGTGTCAGGTAACAGGAATAACAGTGTGTTGATGACCACTCTTACAAACCACTGGCAGTGACCCAGAGATATTTGACCAAAGCAGACAAGAGCCATTAATGGGCTGAAATATACCTTCCCCCAAAAAGAATACTGCATAAATACGTATGGTGCTATTCAGCACTATCAAAATAATGAAGACTACTGACATGATTTATTGATATATTTTACAGTCAATAAGTTGTAGTAGAAACTCTAAGGAACAAAAAGAAGCGGTAATGCATGCTTTTATTTCCTATTGAGCTACTTTGCACCAACAAGGAAAAAGTTCACAACAGCCATGGTTTTCCTCAGTGTTTTGCTTTTCCACTTCTTTGCAAAATCCATTTGTCAAAGAAATGAGAAATGTACAAAACAAAACAAACAAACAACAACAAAAGCACAAAATGCTTGACCTAAGCACTGTACAAACCAACTTCAGAAGACAAGTTAGAGCATAAAATTTTAGAGGATTTTTGCAGTTTTTTGTTTTTGTTTTTGTTTTTTTTTAGCACAATTGTATATGAAAATATTTTCTGTTTTCATTCTGCTCTTGCAAAGGCGTCTCTATGTCTTGTCTTAGCTGTAGTTCAACACTGTTACACCAGCCAGAATAAGATAGATATTCAAAGGACGGGGACAAACAGATAATTAATAGTAAAGAATATCAGTTCTGGATAATGAAGGAAATCATAACTGACAAACAAAACAAAAAAAAAATCTGAGAAAAATCCATAAATCAAGGATGTTAATTGTTACTTCCACTACTTGTTAAGATGAAAGATGACACTATCTAGGCATTTTCTCAGCATGATCTCTCATAAACAGATGTCCAATGCCTTGGGTAAACCTGTACAAACTGAGAAGTGTCTACTGACTGCATCATTAGTCTTCTTCTGATTTCAAGCCAGGGATGCTGAAGAACAAATTAGTCAACTGATCCTTGCCAAAGTTGAGTTTTATTAAGCAAAAGTATTTGTTGAAGGGTAGAAAGGAACACTGGGCGTATGCTTAACTTTATATAACCAGATCCTGGTGAAAAAATATTCTCGTAGCTTCAGATTTGAATTATTCTTTGCAAACTTCACATTCTTCTTCCCGTGTCCAGTTCATAATGTACATTCATCTTTCCTTTAAAGTATGCTCATTGGATATATTAACAATATGAATATGCTTGAGAATATGACATCTGATATTCAAGTAAAATACCACATCATTATTCACATGCACTATACTCATCACTATTTTCTTGCTTACACCTAATAAAAGAAGTGAAATGAATCCTCAGGTCACCTATATGTGAATTCTCAGCTTTAATAGGCCTGAAGGTAATAGTAAACAGCAAAACCACATCTGATTTCTGCAGGCAATATAGTCTGAAAAGTGACTGATGCAGACAAAAATGTATAGAATTAACATGTTCTTCAATATGTCTCATATTTACTGAAGCTATTTTTGTTGCAATATTGGAAAAGTGTTCTGTAAATACCAGAAAGGAAAAGGAATTGTTTAGAGTTACACCTATCTGAAAAGTGGGGAATGATAGAATGAAATCAAGAAAAAAATAATTCAGACATATCTGGAAGAAATTTCTGACTGAATGATTAGGTCATGGAAAAATACTGCAAAAGACTTAATGGAAGAGAGACATTTTAAGCTCTTATCTGTGTATTTCTAATAAAAATAATATCTAGAAAATTGAATTTAAGAAATAATTATGCATTAAAGGATGAGTAGGTCTGGATTAGATCAATTTAGCATTTCTTCCTATCTCTGCTATCTATAACTCTGTGCTTACTTTGTACGAACACAAACCACAATGAATTGCCAGAAACTAATTATCAAGGATGTAAGTGGCTTTAACAGAAAAATTTACAGTTATATAGCAAACAGGCTTAAAATAAGACTGGTAATAGTTTTATTGTCATTGTTTAGCTTTTGTTGTTAGATGAGACAACATAAAAAAAAATAATAATATGTGGACTAAAATAAAACAGAGGAGCCCAAAGAGCCTTTTTTCCTAGCAGTCTTTATTGCAAAATTTACACTGACTGCTATGCAGTTACAAAGTTGCAAGTGACCTAACAAGTTGCTTACCTATTACTGCAGCATCTTTTTACCACTGCTTCAGAAATTAAATTAAATAAGAGCTGATGTATCTTGCAGAGATCTGACCATAATGGCTCTAATACACGTTTGCCTGAGTTCAGGCTGAATTAAAACAGAGTAAGAACCCAGAAATACAGCCCTTTAATGAGGAATATCCTCATGACACAGAAGGATGAAAGAACTCTTTCCTGTTTGAAATGAGTTTGATAGGAGTTTGGCGGTTAGCTTCAATAGCAGCAGCACTGAGCTACAAGCCTCCTGCTCCACTTGGAAGGGAGCATTTACTCTGTGCAGGCAGTTCAGAGCTGCTTTGTCAATCTCTTGCACCCCTGCTACAGCCCTTGCACATCCAAGAGTGCTCCCCATACGTATTTCTGTTCCAGAATTGCTCTCTTTTCGCACAATACTGCATTGCCAAATTCATCATCTTGCGTTAGGGGTAGCAATACATTAAGGAAGTTCAATGCATACAACAGTTTGTTGTGTGTTTTTTTTTTTTCTTTGCACATAATATCCTGAACTAAAAAGCCTATTACTCTTGCTTGTGTTATGCTGGTGCATTAGAGGTATTCTGATTTTCTGAACAGTAGTTTCTTTCTAAACTCATTGGCATTATAAATATTAATGATGCATGTTTAGAAACAGGTTTGATTAGCAATTTCATTAGCTTTGAGTAGACAGCAGAATAGCAAAATGTCAGTGTTTAACTTTATCTCCCAAGGTATGCAAGATACTTAACATTAAAAAATCATAATTACAAAAAAGCCAGTGCTTGTTAATTTAAAATAAAAGTATTACTTGTTTCTATCTCTTCATCCTATTTAATATTTCTTAATAACAATATATAATTAATTGAATAACAGGACCAAATATCTTGCTAGGAGCTTTTGGAAAAATCAGTATGAAATAACTATTTTATAACTATATATATTATATAAGAGCAAGGAAAGGAAATGTAGGTAAAATACGAGAAAGCCCTGTCATCTTGAGCACATACTTTACCAGTAGCATTATTTTATTATTATTATTTTTTAGTCATCATCACATCTGGGCATTAATTGCAATGCATCCATCAAATACTGCAGTTGATGTGACAAATTGAATATAAATACACATAGAGGTATATTATTTCTCAGTGTATGACTTTGGTATGTTTTTGATTAGCACTGACAATATGAAGCAGCAAATGGAAGCTTTTATTTAACCACCAGTCATTTTTTGTTGCAACACCTACGTCTGTTTAAGCCATATTCTCTTCCAAAAGCAAGTAATAAGAGCGGGCAATTTAGGTGTAAGCTTATTTGAATTTGTGAATACAATTTGTCTACAGTAGCTGTAAGTATGTATATTAATGCACTGTAATTGCTAAAATACAATAACCAGATATGCTAGATGTATAACCTAGCATAAAATGTGTTAAAGTTTCCCGTCAGAGGAAATGTCAAATAACTGCTTTAAAAGATCTTGAGACTATGAATGCTTGCTAAATACAAAACCTACATCTTACCAAACCAAGATTAATGTATAAAAATATTCACACACAAAGTATTTCTTTCGCATTTTTGTTATTCCTATTATTACCAACTGCAAGACTTGGATGTTTCATGCTTCTATGTCAATTATGCTTTTCATAGCACGAGAAAGTAATTATTTCAAATAATGCTGCATATTGATGAATGAACTAGAGCTGAATAAACAGCGTATCTAGATTAAGCTGTGCACTGTTTCAACAGTGCAAGTCTAGTAATTCCAAACTTCATATTGTTTTAACTTCTGTTCCCAGCCAGAACTGTGCTAGAGGGTCTCTTATGACAATATGACCCTCCCAAGAGTAATGGAGCTGTCTGATGCCAAAAAGCTGCACACAGTAGTGCAAGAAAAGCTTGTACATCTAATTTTGTATGCAAGTTCTTGCTGCACATGAAAGTACCTGGTTACCGTGCCTCTGGGCAGCACAACAAAACTCTCAGTACAGCATTATGCTGGAGATGATTCTTGCAGTAACTTTATTAAATATTTAACTTCAGAGAAACTTAACAGAGCCATTGTGACCCTCGTTTTCCATAGGTTTACATGCACCGTGTGTAAACATCGATGGCTAGTAGGACCAGACATTTTGCCACAGGCCCCAAATGAGGAATCTCCTGGTCTTTTCTCTTACTGAATCATGCTTACCTAGTGTGCCTCTTTACATTAGAAATGAGTGTGCTGCTTCTGACAAATTTAGATTAGGGAATTGAATGTTGGTCTATCACCTTGCTGTGGAGGAATTTGTATACAGGTTGTCTAAGAGGAGAGGTGGATGAAATTCCTTCATTCTCAACCTCTTGACTCTCAGTCATGTATTCTGAAGATGATTTTTAATATCAGCTTGTAAATAGTAGTATTTAAAATGTCAATATTACTTTGTCTAATAGGAATCTAATTATAAGGAATCTAAGTATAGGTCAGTGATTCAGAGAGTTGCTCTAGCTGGAGTAAGCTGAGGCTAAATCATAAGATTTATGGACATATTGTTCTTAAGCAGTTTTATTATTTGCATTTTTTTCATTAAATTTAGGTAAGACAGCTAATTATAACAGGAGTTTGCTACATAATCTTAATTTAAAAGTCACAAATCTTAAACAGCAATACAGAGGATGTAGTTCATTTGCAGTTTCACCCTGCAACAGGGAAAGATGGAAGAAAAATTGCAAAGGATAACTAAAAAAAAAAAAAAAGGAAATAGAAGACATTAGATAGAACCAGAAAGTTGTGAGTGTGGGAATCTCACCCACGTTCATCCTTACTGCTTACAAATCTGGGAAGAACGTGACAGCTGCTTAGAGTCAGGATGCAAAATGATGAATCAGGTAGAAAAGAAAAGGAAGTAGTACAAGACATCTTATTCTCAAAGTACCTACTGAAATGCGGAGGAGTCTGTCATCTGGCACCCATCAGGATATAAACCATGGCAACAAACACAAATAAATCCCAGAGGGAAGTTAGCAATACTTCAAAGACACCAAAGTAAGTTCACAGTTAGCTAGCGATAGGCTGACCTCAGAAGTTTATTATTAAGGGGATATATGAAATATATTTTCTGTGAATAAACAGTCCAGAGATTTAATCCTTTTTTTTTTTCTGTTGCTTCTTATAATGGTTAATTTGTTGTTAGTGAGTCTTTGATGAAAAGCTTATGCTAATAAATTTTAGCCTGTACAACATCCATGAACCACTCATTAACTATGAGCTTTTATAGTGGGTGCTTTGCCATTCCAATCGTGTGCTGCTTCTTTTGCTTCCCAATTGGATGAGTAAAATATTCAGACATAGAGAAAAAAAAAATTACCACTAACAAATGCTTAAAAAAATGTTTTGCTGTGAATGCCTACCTCTTCACAAAAGCTATGCAGGTATTAATATCGGGAACGGCAATTCCTCAAACATTCATGCAGAATCTTAATAGTCCAGATGTTCATGAATAGTAAATAAAAAGCAGCAAAAACATGAATGAATGGAGCAGCTGCTCAGAATGCAGAAGAATGTTTGCAAACACCATTTTGAAGTATGCAATCAGCCCTGGTTCAGAGGGAAAACTTGGATAGCCAACAAAAAGTTTGAATAAGCAACTGAGCATGTCAACAGTATTATCTAGTCTATCCAAGCTTTGAAACTATTCAGCTGAAACAGAAGTCTCCTGTTCTTCTATGATTACTCCTTACTTCCAAGTGGATCAAAACTAGAACAAGAAAAATGTTATCAGTTTTAGGTTGATGTGTTGTTATGAGGGCACAGAGATTCTACATACTCGTATACACGTCACTCATTAATCTGACTGCCTTACTTTGGGGTTCTACTTAGGTCCTAAATTTCTAACTCATGAACCTGGCACTCCAAAATTAGGCTTAATTGGTGGGCAAATGATCAGTGTATTCCACCCACCCCTCTCTTCTGAAATTCTTAAAGTAAGCTATTTACGGGGCTGGTAAATGGGATGGAATAATCTTTATTATTCTGATTGCTACAAGCCATTGCTTGTGAAAGATCTGCCATGGAGCCTCATCTTCAGACTGTTTCTGAAAGATGCTTTTATCTTAATTTACCGCACTCTGAATTTCTCTCTCTAAAAATTCTGTGTTGTAATTTGTGCTCTGGTAAAACACTGACACAGAATTCAAAGCACCTGTTGTGTTTTTGTTGTGTTTAACAGTAGGTATAAGTAGATCCAGCCCAAACCTCTGGATAGCCATATGGTTAATGCTCTCTGGCCAGATATTCATAAAATATAACCCGGTGATGGTTTTAAGCTGAGCACCTGCAAACTGCTCCAGAAAATGAATTTCCCCTCTTCTCTTCCTTCACATCCTGCTAGCAGGATCATATTCTGCCACTGTGTGAGCAACTGATATTAACAAACTGATGGTAAAGAATGAATTAAAATTGAGAAGACTAACCAAAATAGCAAAAAAAAAAAATAAAAAGTGTTATTTTCCATTAACAATTTCTGAAACACTCTGTCAATTGTTTGTTTCATATTTTGGCAATAACACTAATGTTAGGAAACAAAAAACCCACTTCTTTGTGTCTACACACAGACTGGTTCCAGCCATAATCAAGCATTAGAAATTGAAGATGAGGGAGGTGGGTCTGCTTGAGGAGATCAGCCCAATTGTTTTGACTGCACACAAGCAGTGTGTAGCAGAATTTTTATCTCCAGAGAGGGAGGACTGTTTTGATCTTTGTTCAAATTCTGTTGCTGATTCAGATTTCGTATTTAATGGGCCTTGTCAAAAGCCCAATGAAGCCAATGCAAAGATCCCATTAAGCTTTAATAAACTCCAGTTTAGGCCCATAACAGAATGGATATACTTATGAGCATAGGGACATAGCAAAATGACAAACTTACTGGGCTACAAGTACCTAACAGTCCAAGTAACTGCCTGTATGAATGCATGGATATGTCTCAATAATTGTGTAATTTTATCATTTTAAATTCATATTGTCAGACTAAAATCAGCTCACAGCTAACCTACAGGCAAAACTAATAGTAATGTAGCCTGGAATTCATCTTAGTACCTTTTATATTTTTCAGAAATACCTTGAGTCTAGAATAACAAGGACATTACTCTCTGCAGATGTACAAATACCATTACACTTTTTTTTTTTAATTAGTTTAAAAAAATATGCTCTAAAATTTCCAGCTGGTTATGGAAAACAAGCCTACTTGCATGCCATTCTCTACTTTTATTCTATTAGCCTTTGCTACTTTCTCTGTCAAAATATAAACATATAAAATACTCATTTTGACTCCATGTTATCTACAGTTCTCTTAGTGTAAAGTGTTCCAGTTGCTAGCAGTCTCACATCATCTGTCTCATTCCTCTTTCAAATTCGGCTGGCCAGCTTAGAGTCTTTCAGCAGGAGATTAAAATAAATAAATAAATAAATAAATAAAAGACAAAACAAAACAAAACTTCATACATACTGTTTTGAAACCAGTTTACAAAATGAAGCTAATGAAATGAATGGAAAGGGTGGGGTTTAATATTCCCAAAATGCAATAACACCCAGAGTATAGGCAGAATTTCCTCCAGCATCTGTGAATGATTTGGGTGAAACCTCTGAGCTATCAATATCAAGAGATTCTGGTTTACTTTCAGAATCTTCAGTTAGGCTAGCCAAAAAAAAAAATCCAGCTAGAGGTGAAATGTTGAGCAGCATTGTCTTTGTGATTCTACTTTAAATCCCTCTGAGGACAGGCAGCTTTGCTAATATTGGTAAGAGCTTATTTAGGGATATTTTCAAAGATTATGGGACAGAAGTAGGATATTGAGTAATGTAATGATCTCACAAAGGATAATTCTTCAAAATCAGGTTGGAAGTTTAAACCAGATCTTGCTTATTTGGTCTTTTTATGCTTAACCCAGAATTGTCATTTTTGTGAATATCCTTTGCACATTGTTCAAATCAGTTGAACATCACAAAAGGATAAACAATGTTTCGCTTAAAACAGCTTACAATTTTCCAGCTGTTCCCTTTGATTTCATGTTTTGCATGTCTAGTGCTCATCTACTAATGTTTAACTAGGAGTTACTGGACATTGTATCAATGCATGGTTGAAAAACTTGTCATTTTTTACCTTGTTTTCTTATTTGAAATCCCACATGCTGTATTTTTAAATGAAAATAAATGATTATAGTATGACCAGCCATAGAGCATTTTTGGCCAGAGTACTGTGTCATGAAAGGGCATATGCACAGAGCTAAGTGTCTAAAATGAGATCTTTATAGCCAGCCTAGACACAGAGAACAATGGACTGAAAGTGGTCACTAATGACATTGTTAATGATAGATACCATTACCTTAGAACAGATGTCAAAGTGAAATAGCATTATAGCCTTCAAGATGGACTGCCTTGTCCTTCTCAGTAAACCCATTAAGGTGGTATGCAAGAACAAAACAGTGGGGTGTTTCTTTTCTCTCCTTTTTCTGAAATGCAAAACACTCTGTGCCATGGGTGTAACTCATTTGCCTGCAAAAGGCTCAAGGAAGAACAAATTTTGTGAATGGAAAAAGTGTGCATGGTGGGTGTGAACAGAAGAGAAAAACAGAAAAACAAGGAGATCATGCATATTAAAATAAATAAATGAAAACAAAAACAAACTCAAATTCTGACTACACAAAGACAAAAATGTAATAAATCTAGAGAAAGATAAGAAACTAAAACATCGTCAGCACAAACTAGGATGAACAGAAGCTTTGGATTGCTAGAGCTGTACTTAACAAACTGCAAGGAAATCTGCTTGGTGATAGGTATAAGGCTTAACTTTAAGAAAATGTGTTTATTTCTAATCTGGGATATATGAATTCCTATGTCTGCTTGCCTACAAATTTCTGTAAGTATGGTTGTGTGTGTGTAGGCATAAATACAGCCATGACTTTCTTTAGAAAGGCAGGGATAAGTGGCAGTGCAGGACTAAAAATATCAGCAGAGTACCTATGGCTCTCATTTTATTTCATTATTTACTTTTAGACCTATTAATATGAAAGGTAAAGTTGTTTTTTAAAAAATTAAGTTAAATTATGTATATAGGTAAACTGTAAAATCTACAAAACAACATATAAAGGTTAAAAAAAAAAAAGTTGAAATGAAGAATGAATCTGAGAACAGTGACAAAAGAAAAGTGCTGATTTTATATTTTATTCACTTATCATTCAGTAAACTGCACTCCTGCCATATAATATTGTACCACGATCATTGTACCACGATCGATGAACGTGGGCATTGACTTAAACATGTTACTAAAATATGAATTGTACTTTCTCTGGGTGGTCTATAAGTACAGAATATAGAAAGTCACTTCAGATGACTGTTATTTGGAATATCACAATGAATATTGGTTGCAAGTGCTCATCATATAAGCTATGGATGGAGTTTATTTTCTAGAATATTACTTCTCTCTATCTGTAGGTTTTATCTACTATAGTATTCATTTCGTTTTGAAATGTGTTTATATTCCTGGTTTAATAATGAAAAAATAAATGGACATAGTCTTTTGGCTAGAACTGTAGTTTAAATTACCTGACAGCAAAATTGAGATATCCATCAAGTATATAAATAAATACATGAAATACTCATGTGTTATGCACTAGTATTATCTCGATGATGTTCAGGGCCTCTGGATCGTCAACTGCTGTTGTGGATCATCTGTATTTTATGGCTCTGCAAAGCAATTTGCAAGGTAATATGTATGGTACCAACTTTAGGAGGATGGCTCAGGTACAGGTAGATGCTCTCACTATTGTTCAATCAAATTAAATTTCCAGTTTTTAATGAGGTTTGCAGCATGTCCTGGAACAGGAGTCATTTTGATTTTGTAAGGGGAGGAACACTGGAGAAGAGAGAATATGGATCATAAAAACTGGATCCACAGTTCAGTGAGTACAACAGGATTGTTTCCATTTCTGCTATTTCAATGTGTTCTGGATCATGCTCCGGGAACTGGTCTCAGACCAAATTTCCCCATACCCGCAAACACATTTCTTCACACAGACAGAGGAAATGTATGTCCAAATTTTGCAGCATTCCTGCCATACAAATTAGGGAACTTGTTATTACTCTCGGTTATTTCATATCCTCAGTAATAAACAGGGAAAATGCCTCACTTCACATTTTGCTTCATGTATCGTTACATTATCTTTGAGGCAGAATTTTTATCATTTTGCTGTTGCACTGAACCTTGCCAAAAAAATCAGCAAAGGAGAGGTAAATGGAAATCACTGTCCTTGCATTCAGCGGTGCCAATTCTGCAATAGCACTGGCTCCAGCTGAGGGAACATGAAGAATTTACACAGACCCACCCTTCCCAGTGCCTTCTTCCAACTTCCCAAATCTACTTCCAAGGCAAGCAGCAGTGTTGGGTACAGAATTGGGATCAACAGCAGTTGTAGTATCATGCAGAGAGGTGCTCTTTTGCAAACTGACAACAACCATGAGTAAGTTGAATGGGAGCCTAATGAGCAACTGGAGGGACAAGACAGTGATTTTCATGAAGCCTAGTGGGGCCTGTTTGTTTGAGTTGGGATCTTTAATGAACAGCTTGCTGCAGCTATGGTTATTGTCAGCACCTGTATCAGTTGCTGCTTATTGGGACTTCCATTCAAACTGCTGCAGGAAATGGGATTTGGCTTTAGTTTGAGGTTTAAATTTTTTTCTTGCATGTTGCAGCATTGTACCACATTTTCTGATCCTTGGCACTAGCCAGGTGACACTAACAGGAATTAGAGCTTCTACTGACAAAGGACTTTTATGATCTCAGACATGCTTGTGGCTTCCAGACATAGTTGCCAGTCTAACAGAATTTGATTTATATTTTTTCAAATGATATATGTATATCATATATATATATATATATATAAATTTAAACAAAAAGCCTCTGAACCAGAAAGCAACAATTTTTAAAGCGTTTCTGCTTCTGGGCTCAAAATGTGTATGGAGCAGCTGAATATTTAACTTCTTCTCTAAACAAGAATGTGAACATGACACAAAGGCAGGTGGTGGTGTTTTTTTGTTTGTTTGTTTCTGTTTTCATGAGTTTGAAAGGGATTCAGAGAGATCAGCCATATGGGTTATCCACATGTGCAAGCAAGAAAAAAAGAGTATGCAGCAGAGCCTCCACATCCCCCTGCCTAGTGCATCCTGGCTTGCATAAGAAGCAGTGTGGCCAGCAGGGCTAGGGAAGTGATTGTCCCCCTGTACTCGGCTCTGGTGAGGCCGCACCTCGAGTACTGTGTTCAGTTTTGGGCCCCTCCCTACAAGAAGGACATCGAGGTGCTTGAGCGAGTCCAGAGAAGGGCGACGAAGCTGGTGAGGGGCCTGGAGAACAAGTCCTACAAGGAGCAGCTGAGGGAGCTGGGCTTGTTCAGCCTGGAGAAGAGGAGGCTCAGGGGCGACCTTATCGCTCTCTACAGGTACCTTAAAGGAGGCTGTAGAGAGGTGGGGGTTGGCCTGTTCTCCCACGTGCCTGGTGACAGGACGAGGGGGAATGGGATTAAGTTGTGCCAGGGGAGTTTCAGGTTGGATGTTAGGAAGAACTTCTTTACCGAAAGGGTTGTGAGGCATTGGAATGGGCTGCCCAGGGAAGTGGTGGAGTCACCATCCCTGGAGGTCTTTAAAAGATGTTTAGATGTAGAGCTTAGTGATATGGTTTAGTGGAGGACTTGTTAGTGTTAGATCAGAGGTTGGACTCGATGATCTTAGGTCTCTTCCAACCTAGAAATTCTGTGATTCTGTGATTCTAGTGCTTCATTCCCTCAAGAACTCTACCTGACTCCAAAAACAGTTCTCTCTCATCCAAAATCACCTCTGGCTCTGGCTCACTTGCACTCTGCTTGTGATTTTGATTGGGTTATCTGGCCATGTGAGCTATCTAAGGATGGGAGTTCTCTAAGAAGGTATTGCATGAAGTAGAATCTTTACTGAAGTTGGGGTAACTGGTGATGGGGAAGTATTATACATGAGAAAATATGGCCTTCGAGTTCTCAGCTTCTGTCTTTTATTATAGTTCCTAGAAGAAGCTCTATTAGTAGCTGGATCTCTGTAAGCTGTAAGTATAAAACTGCAAGCAGGCCTATTATTAGCCCACAAATTCATAGGGAGGATTATTTTTTTTAAACTGATTTTCCTGGCTAACACTACAAGTAGAGTGATGTTAAGTTGGTCCAGCTTCTGAGATGACGGTTCTGAATCAGTTTTACGTCTAATCATCTTTCATAACTTCACTCTGAGAAAGATGAATTTTCTTTCTCTGCTGTTGGAAATTAAAACAAATGGCTGACATTTGATCTGTTGAAGTACCAGACTATATTTTACTATTCCTGTAAAATAGACTGTCAGAATCAGGAATGTATCTGTTAACTTCACCTCAGTCTGAACTAAGGAAACTAGCATACTGCCCCACAAATGATGATAAATCCTGCTCCTTCCATGCTGCATCCTCTGGAAGAACTCCTGTCATTGCTAAGTTGCTTATTTATGTACCACAATGTCTCTCCCTGATTTTTGATTTCATATGAATTCCATTTTATCCAACCAGGATAAATGATATGCCTGTCTGAGCTTTTTTGGACACAAACTGTGGAGAGGAAACGTATCAGCGTATTTGCCTTCTTACAGAACCACAGCTAATTATAAAGAAAATTCTGGCCTCCAAATATTCATTAATGTACATGCTTTTTTTTCTGTCTCTACTGAAGGGAGAAAAAAATGTAGAAGTCACACTCAAGTTTCAGACAATTCCTGAGCTTTTAATACATAATGATAAAGTCCAAGGTCAACAGCCTAATTTCTGGAGTACTTCTTTTCTTGTTCTCCTGTTTTTCACAAATGAGAAGACACTTTAACAAAGACAGTCCACTCCCTTCCTAATGCTGAAGAGGAACAGAGGTCTTCCCTGAAGGTTCTGATCTTTAACACAAGAGATTTTGTAGGAAGGCAATTGTTTGGGTTAAATCATTCCTTTTCAGGAGCCATTTATTTCTTTTTCCTTATGAGCGTACTACATCAGCTTAATGTACCAGATGGACCTACTCTAAAAGTATCACACTCAAAGACTATTTCTGAGAGATTTGTTACAGACCAAAAGAGGCCCACAAGTACAAACAGGTATGACCGAACTAGTGAAATGTTCAGGTTATTCCTAATTCAATTTTATCTCTAATACTCTCTAATCAGGCTTTAAGTCTGAGGACTTAGATGTCCTAAAATCTTTGACAGAATCTCTGGAATTTGTCAATTCCAGCTCTTTGGCTTAGGTAAGGTGTGACTTTCCTATTTCTATTGAAATAACACGATGAGCTTATTGTCTTCAATATCTTCTTTCTCTCTCTCTCTTTTTTTCTTTTTTTTTTTTCTCCTCACATCTGTCAAGGCAATCCATATCCTTTATCTGAAATCATATCATTGTAAAATGAGATAAAGCAGAACAAAGAACAATTCTCTGACCTGTGGTGGTCTTCAGATATTGACCAAAGCCAACTATGTTCTCCAGTTGGTTAAAAGCTATTTCCCCTGTTTTCTCTATTTGGCAGTTCAGGCGCTTGGACTCGGTGATTTATGTTCAATGCAGGTGTCAGTAAGAAGCTGTCAGAATTGGGGGATATGGATGTTTTTTAGTCAAGCTATGGATGAAAACAGAAAAGATGAAAACTGACACCATAAAACAAGGTGTAGAGTCCTGTCCATATTGCAGGCAATAGCAGATTTCCTAAGATTTCACCAAAGGGATTTTTAAAAGCATGTTGGTGACCTAGGAGCCCTTATAGCAGGGTTTTACAATGGAAACACACACAAACACTTTTTGAAGTTTCTGACTTTGACTCAAATTGAAGTATTAAATGGTGAGTACCTTGTGATTTGCTCTTCTTGATGTCTACACTGTACTTAGGAAGCAATTCAAACAACCCACCATACTAAGGACTGAAATCTCTAAGTTTATTCAAACAAGGGAGGCAGGGTAGCTAACAACTACCAAAAGTTCTCTGTGCTTCTTTATTAACAATTCTCACCTGAAGACCGATGAAAAGTCAGTTTCTACACTGAATTCCTGCAAGTCATATAATAAGAATTGTATTTTCCATTCTTCTTTAAGGTCCAGATTTCCCTGCTGTGGGGAACTATACGCTACACTCAAACTGCAGGGAAACTTGGACTTAGATGCAATGTCTTTAGAAAATTTTTATTCTCTGTATTATTAATATTGAAAACCTAAAATCATGATGGGTAATTTAAATAATACATGGTAATCAGTTTTTTACTGTATTTATGCAGTATGATTAAGAAATAATAAAAAGGAAGAACAGTCTACTACATTCATAGCAGACTTGTACCGCTGAAGTTTCTCCTTTCCAAAATACCCACTTATATATGTATGGCCAAACTTTATGTGTACGGCCAAAATTCATCTATATTGCAGTCAGCAAGGTTTCATTAGTAATTCATCCAGTTCCCTTCAGGTAGATCCCGTTCTTTATTATTTTATATTGTCTGACCAAAACATGGAGAGATTTAGTCAGCTAATTAACTCAAAGAAATGAAGTAACAGCATATGTAACATTAATGAAAAGTAAAAATATCAGGATTGTGCTGTGCACATCTTACATGTTTAAGCAGATGTTTTTTACTTCTATTTTTTTGAGTAATTCCTCAGTAATAATAGTAATAATAAATACTCAATTTATTTTGGATGAGAGATTGTGGAAAGGGTTTTCTCTGAGCATAACGAGGATATTTCCAATGACATCTTTTCATTTATGAGAGAAGAAATTATACTTGTATTATATGTTTGTTTTTTAAAAGTCAACAGTTCATCCTGTGGTTGTCTCTGGCTTCCAGAGCTGAGAATAATTGTATGTGCTCTAAATATTACCTGTGGCTTTCTCTTGTCCTTTATTGAAAACAATAACTCTCAAGATCACTACCTTTCATCCGTCCTGTAATTTTGAACTTGGCTACAAGATAGGCAGTTGGATACAAAGGCTTCTTTATATTGTCTTTTGTCTTTTCTTTCAAACCCAGCATGTCTTCTGGCTTTACCAACTTTCTCATCTCTTTTTTTTCACTCCCAAAGCATTTTCCCCAGCTCTTGTCTACTGTGCTTCACAGGTGATGCCCAGAGTGCTAAATATTGGACACTGCCGGGCTCGATGCAATGCCTGTGCTGTGGTCCTGGCACAGGAGGTGGGCTGGGGGTCAGAGCAATGCAGTGGTAGTGCCCCCGCCAGCCCTCAGCTGGTGGAGTCTCACTTAGGGACTGATATCAGTTACAGGGCTAACCAGGAAGAGCCAGAGAGCCAGATAGGATTGCTCCTATCATATAGACCAAGCAAAGGTACACCTAGTATTTATGCACTGTTTATAAACAAAAGTATGCTTTACTGCTGTGTTGCCTATTTTTCCCTTTTGAACTTTTGGCTGCTGCAATAAGGGCTTTCATCATCGTCAGCTAAAGCAAATACCCTACAGGAACAGAAAAGAGAGAATCATGTTGCCAGACAGCGACCAACAATTAAATGCAACATTCTCCTGTTTCAAAAGTCTGCAAATCCAAACTTCACTGTGCCGATTATGGCCAAATGCTCCAGAGCACCTTTGAATCCCTTAGTGGAAGCAAACCTCTCTGAGATACAGGTTTTGTATAGCAGAACCCACAAGTGAGCCCACTGCAACTGTGACAGAAACGCTAGACCTGGGTTGGGTTTTGCATGAATTTTAGATAGATCAGGATACAGACCAATGTACATGCATCCCATTTATGAGATGCTGAATATAATTAATGAAACAAAGACAACTTCAATCTGTAAGAATGTAACAGAGTAGACAGTGCTCTTTTATTTCTGCAAATTCTGCAAAGAAGGAAGCTTACTAAAATCACTGGAAGCCTAATGAAGGCTGAGAGTAGGCAAGTTCCTCTTAAATGTGTATCTATGGTCAATGACATCTTCCTGTCTCTTAATCATAGGAGGTACTGTCAACCATTGCCTTACCTGAGTATTTTACACACCCAGCCCTTAGATATACCATGCTTTGAATGACTTAATGTATGAATACTAATATTTGCAGCATGCAGAAGGAGACTAACAGCAGACTGAAGCCCTCAAACAGTAATTCAATGACAACAAGAAAGATGGGTGAGGTCATTATGGATCACAAGGATCATAGCAATATGGTCATTCATTTTGAATTCATTTGAATCGTGGGTATTTGTGCTGGGGCAAATTCTTGTTAAGGGCAGCTCTTGCTCTCTTTACCCAGGCTATTCTGCCAACATACTTTTAAAGAAATGTCAGTAATTTGTATGCATATTGTCAATTTGATGTAAATATTCTCTTCATCTAACCCATACATGTAGGTTGTAGAGAAACAGTTAGGAAATAAAGGTGAAATTGATCTTTCAGGTTAATTGTACAAGATCAAAAGCAAGTAGGCACAAATGAAATGAGAAGACATTTCGAATTCTTTCCAACTTGCAAGTATTATTTTCTTACAGGGGGAAGGAATTTTTAATAGGATGCCTACAGTGGCTCCAAATCTAAAACATGCAGCTACTGAAAAAAATGGCAAGACACATGCAGCTGTAGGGCTGTTGGTGCTAATAGCAGGCATAGAAGATATTTTACTTACCTGGCACCTTTTGGATAACCCACAAGTGAAATGTGAGATATGTATTTGCTGTAAACTACAACTAGAGTCACACCCTCTGTAGTGGGGTAGGAGCTCTTCCCCACTCTGTCGTGCACAGTAGCTTTCATGCTGCTGCTGTCTAGTGTTTTCAAGGGAAAAAAAAAAAAAAAAAAAAAAAAAAGGCAGTTCATAACAATGCCCTCCCGGAAGAAGGTATAAGATTATAGAATGGTAGGATTATTCAGGTTGGAAGGGACCTCAGGTAGTCACTTTGCCCAACCTCCTGCTCAAAGCTTCAGCTTTTCCTGCTGCTGCTTACTCCTGGTGGTTTAGCCTCTCCTTGGTTACTACCTGTTTAATTGACTGGAGTGTTTGTGGAGCAGAATTAAGTCCTTTCTTCCTGTGTTTGGGTCCTACAAAGTAGTTTAAGCAGCTTTGACTGGGAGTCCCTCTTTTCTCTGCTCACATCTCCATCATCCATCACACTCTTGTGTAAGTGGCAGGCAGAATCTGGTGCTTGGGTGAATTGAATGAAATGCTGGATTGGGAGCAGTAGCAAATCCCACCATCCCACTGCAGTTATAAGCTTTTAGTAAATAAATGGAAACATTTCACATAATTAAATAACATCTTAGGAAACCAGAAAAAAAAATACCCTAATTTAGAAAATCATTCAGAATGGCACAGAAAACATGCTGCTCAAGTGTATTTCATAGTGATTTTGCAGCAGAAGCACACATCTGAATATATTCATGAAAGACCACAATTATTCAGCATATGATCTTTCAATCCATTGTGGTTTTTTAATCATTATTTTTTTATTTATTTATTTTCCTAGGGCATGTTGTTGCTGACATTGCTTTAATAGCTTTACCATATCCAAACTCCACCTGCCCGCCTTTGTGTCCCCTCAAAATTCCCATTTAACCAGGGTTCTCATTTTATCAATCACATTTTGTAATAGAAGTCAGTTTTGTGTCTCCCAAGTGGCTAAGCATTTCCATCCTTATATCAAGAATTAAGCATCTCCTGAGAAGGAAGAGAGGTCAAGTGCTGTAATAAACCAGATTCCATCAAGAATGTGAAAAAATGCTGCTCTGACCGAAGCTAAATGGAAGTATAGCTGATTTGAGATGTGATGTGAAAGTATAATGAATACACTGAAGCTATTGCTTGAGTTTATGTCCACTGTAGTTGATTCTTCCTCATTCTCTCTGACACTATTTACTCTGAACCGCACTGAAAACTCTTTATACATACATGATGTATTCCGAGAACCAGACCCACAGTCAGATTCAAGTGCCATAATTCCATAACATGTAGCTATGCCTTTGGACTCTGTCCCTTAAAACCATAATAAACCATTGGGAATGAAATCTGGATGAGGAATAAGCATAAAATAAGTATAAGCAGGCAAATATTGAATAAGAAAATAGTTTCCCTGACTTCTAGTTCAGAAGGAAAAGTGACTCCGAGAAATCTGTCAGTGTGTCCCTGTAGGTCAATAGGTGAAATGTTTGCCCTACTAATAGCACTGGAAAATCTCCTATTGATTTTGGAGGAAATGGTATTTTCTCCATACTTGATAGCATACCACAATCATTTTTTTCCATTTTGTATATTAAATTACCAGAGGAATGAAATACAGAAGAACAAAAGGGCTTTAGTATTTAGCAGAAACAATGCTGTTTTTGTAGGCTTGCTGTAATATTTCTTTCTGGCAAGAAATCTGGTAATTTTCTTTTTAATGAAAAACTTAAGAAACTGGCTCCCCAAATATTCTGAATATCCAACTAACTGACTGAAATGAAAGAAATTTGCTGATATTTATTCTGAACAGAACATTTATTATTTGATTACTATTTTTTAATCTATTTTATCTTTTTATTTATAATTTCTAATGGAGTAATGTTGATAATCACTATTAACAACTATTCTTACAAAAATATTGCTTCTTATGCAAACTGCAAGAGTTGTGGCTGAGGAGAAATCAGACCTGTATCACTAATACATTACAGGTAGTTGGGAAATATAGATGACATGGAACTCTGTAGATTAATGAAGGTAAAATCAACATTAAATTTTGAAAATAATACATCAACATACATATGTATATAAAACAATACATATATAAATAATGAGGAGGAATTCCTTAAATTTTTCATAAAATCCTTGAAAACCTTAAATTCCTAATGTTTCTTATGTTTCTATGTCTGAAAATATGAACTACCCATCTGATATTATTCCTACATTACTTTTCTTTAAGATTTCTATTTCTGTGTACTCTGAGAGGAAGCTTGCCTTTTTTTTTTTTTTTTTTCCCCAGTTATACAAATTAAAAATAACAGAGGTATTATAAGTACCTGCAATCTTTACCTCTACTATATCATAGCACTACAAAATAAAGACAATACGGGACATTATAAAGATTGCCATCTATTTCATATTTTCAAAAAGGGAGATGAATGTTGAGTGTTGCTATACAACAATGTGTTGTCCTCTCAGATAGTGGTGATCAACATTCCAGGAGTTTTTGAAAGCACCCACCAACTTTGTGGCCTGTGCAGTGTTCTACCTACCTACCTGCATTATTAAATAAATACATATATATTTGGAAGTTTCCTTTTCTAGGAAACATTTCCTTGCATTACACCCAGCTGATTTACATTCTATATCTCCACAAAAGGGAAAAATGGTCATCAGTATTGGGAATGGTCATCAGTACTGTGTGTTGGGTTCTCTGAATCAGGCCAGGTGAAGCTTCAGCTTGTTATTCCTGCTGATTATGGATATCAGTTTCTCAAAATGCTTCAACATTCCTGAAATAAATATTTTCTAGTGAAAAATATTCTCATTTCTTTTTCATATCTTGCAGCCAACAGAGTTTCATCACCATTGCTTCTTGCTTTTATGCAAAAAAATACTGAATATTAGTTCTTAGTTTTCACTTTTCTTTCCCTGAAAATAGCAGAAAAAAATATCTCAGGAAAAGTATTTTCACCTTAAAGATTAATCAGCTGACATTGTTATTAGAAATGCCAAGATGGAGGCAATTTTATTTTCGTAGTCTTTCCAGTGAAGTGGATAAGGACCATTTTTTCCTTCCTTCCTTCCTTCCTTCCTTCCTTCCTTCCTTCCTTCCTTCCTTCCTTCCTTCCTTCCTTCCTTCCTTCCTTCCTTCCTTCCTTCCTTCCTTCCTTCCTTCCTTCCTTCCTTCCTTCCTTCCTTCCTTCCTTCCTTCCTTCCTTTTTCTTTTTTTCTTTTTTTAACAGCTCAAAATAGCAAAATTGTAATTATAAAAGGTGCATTTTGAGATTTCTGGACAGAACAAAATGTGAAAAATTTAGTTACATAAATTTTCAGCTCTTCTCCACAGGCACTTTTTCACTTCCATAAATCGTAGACTGCTGTCTACTTGGGAATATAAATGTGTTTTTAGTTCTAAGTGTAACTAAAAATAATCAGTCTAAATGAAATAGTTTGATAAAATTAACTTTGTGAGATTTTCTTTCAGGAAAATTGAACAAAAATATGGGTGTCAAGTAGTATTATCCTGAACTGATTTTTATTTTTTTTTTTTGAAAAAAAAAAACTTTTTCTCTGTGTTTGTATTTTTTAAAAATCAAAGGTGGTATATGCCAGCAAACTTAATCTCTCAGCAAATGTTGATCTCTGTTGCTTTTCCCTCTATGTAAACATTTTTCATTGCAGAAAGAGATGATCTAGGAAAGTGATTTGCTGGAGGTCAACAAACCAGTGGTAGGATCATAAGGATCATAATTTGAAATCCATGTTTCCTGTGCTGTATATAAGTGCATGAGGAACAAGGATTTAGTATGAGATGAAGACATATGAGAAAAATAGGGAGATCTCACAGTGGATCTGCCTTTTCAAAACTGCAGGAAATTAATATATATGAGGGAGGTAGACTTATATTTTCTTAGTTCCATGTTGCTCATGTGGATTCTGTTTTTTTAAATATTGGAAAAATTCTTGAAGTTAAGAGTCTACAAAACATAACGCTTGTATATGTTTGGGAGCCATATGGGAGTTTCTCACCACAGCTGTATGAACTGTGGTGTGAGGCTGGGGAGAAATGCAGCATGTATAGATCACAGGCACTCTCAGCATGCACATATGTAAATTGTGTGTGTGTGTGAGTGTCAGAGGGAAATGTGCCAGAGCTCCCAGCAAGTATGTGTGCATGCACTTCGGACACCAAAATGTTTCTTTGTGTAAAAGACTTGCTGCAACATTATGATTTAGATGTTTGTTTTTGGACTGATTCCTGCTGTTATTCACTGGAAACGCAATCAATTTCTCAGAATTTTGTCTAGTCTTCCTTTAAATACCCAAGTGATGTAATGAAGATGTAAAGCAAGTCTTAAATGAAGTTTTTGTGGCACTTAGAAGAAAAAATTCTGAAATCCCTTTTTATAGCTTTAAAACTAATCTCTCCGTTGCAAACTCAGGCAGGCATGATATCACCTTTTGGCTTAAAATCATTCCATCTTGCCAAAGAGTGTTGCTACTCCTCACCTTTTAAATACAATTTGATCTTCTCATGCAGCTCTAACAATAAGATTTTTTTTTTTTTCTGATGGGTTGAAGGCAATCACAGAAAATAACAACTTGGCACAAGGGAATGTAAAATGACTGATAATTTTGCAGGAAAAAAATGTAAGTGCTTGGCTTCTGAGGCTGTAGGGCAGCAAATGTCCTTGCCTAAGGCATATAAACAAAACTGAGTTTCTAGAGGGTTTTTGTTTTGCTTCTCTATTTCTTAATCTTCCAAAGTCACTCTTATTGTTTTGGTATTTGGGTTTTTTTTTTTGCTAATAATTTTACCCTCATGGAAGGATATCATTGTCATCACAGATTTTCATGTGGCAGCCTTCCTTCCAAATATTTGTTCAAGGGGTGCAAAAATCCCTTCCAGACCTCTTCCTTGTTTGACTAATGCTTCTCTACATAGCTGAGAAGAACCCAGGAGCTACACCAAATGGTGGATCCTTTACTATATCCCCAACTAATTTAAACCTAACTCAGTTGCATCGTTACATGACACCGCAGCTTACAACTGGTATAGATACAAGTCCTTAGTCCTTGATATGCCACTGTTAGTAATATCATCTCTTTTAAGGTAAAAGAAGCGATAAAAAGGCATAATAAATTATTTAAGGTAATATATGTGTCATGAGGGAATCTATGTCACTTAACAACTGCTACTGACATTATATTTAATGCATATAGTATTTTAGCCCTGTGGCTGGTACTTGTCAGTTAACTCCTGCTCCAAAAGTAAGTACCCCTGCACAATTAGGTTTCAGATATGAAACACATCATGGCAGTGAAGAAAACAGTTTAGGTCCCCATACCATCACTGCCCTGGAACACATAAGGCCATGATAAGCTCTGAAAAACACATTTGAGTTTTGGAGAAAAGTGTGTTATAATGGAGCTGTACACAGTACTTGCCGATATGTGATAAACTGACATGGTGTTTAGAATTTATATTCCGAGCAAAGATATAAAATCCAGTACATAAACAGAAAAGAAAAAAAAAAATCTGTTTTTTCTATGTGAGTCTCTCACTTGTTTATCAGCAGATATTTACAAGTGAAGGGCATAATTTTTTCCTGATTGTATTGATCATTGAAATTATATACTTAAACCCACTTCTTTGGATATCTTAGTTTCAAGAAATATCACTGTAAAAGTATAAATCAATTCAAAATTTGCCTCTGCAATCTGGAGCCCAGGATGGAATATATAATGTTCCAACTTTCAGCCTGCATGACTATTAGCATTAATTGCTTCCTGAGAATACTGCAAACAAGGCATATTAAGATTTCTTTTCTCCTTGGTAGAACTCTAACACTATCATTATGGAAAGTTGATATAAATTTTGTTGCTCTATGGGCAGAATTTTAAAATATTAGAATTTCAGCAAGTGTATTGCAGGCTGTGTTCAGACTGCTAAGTATCATTAATATTCCCTGCATGTAGAAATACTTTTCCTCATTCTTTTTCCTGGTACTATAATGCTAAAGAACAATCAGTAAGATAAAAGTTGTCATACAGCCCTTCCACACACAAAAGATGTTAACTGTAAAGATTGTGAAAAAAGGCTTAAATTTTCATCTAGAATTGTTACATAAAAGGCAATCAAAATATTATCACCCAAGTGAAATATCTCTTGTGTTACACTATATAGATGGTCCTGAGAAGACAGAAAGAAATTTTCATTGTTTTTTGGGGAAAAAAAAACAAAACTATTGCAATGCCATAGCATTTTATATAGATCAATTCCTGTGATTGAATATGGAATAAAAGATTCATACAAGATTCAGTCCAAGCACTCTACTGTATAATTTAAAAAACAAAACTAATGAAAATGCTTAGCAGTGTAAGTTTATCTGTGCTCAAAAATCACTTTGTTAAGGTGGAGCCTCCAAGCACCTCCAGACTACTAATCTAGTCCTGAAAAACAAATGTGACATCACTGCCCAAAACCTCACCCTCCCCTGCTAGTTCTGCCTCCAAATAATGGGATTTTCAGCAGGTTTTAAAAGTCAACACATTTTATAAGAAGGACTGGAGTGAATTCCAGAGTTGAAATTCTTCCCACGGAAAGACTTGCCAGGATCCAGTCTATATGCCAAGAAAACTAGAGTGAGATATCCTCTGCTGCTGCATTTTCACAAGCAGATAGCTGTGGTCTCGCTGGCATGCAGCTTCCAAGCCATTGACATTTTTACATTTTTCAGAAACATCACACTGCGCTCTGCCCACTGTTGGACAGCCAGCCAGTGCACACTAAGGAGCGCTCTGCTCTTAATGTGTGGGTCACAGTTTTCTAAATTACCTTGTTTCTAAGCTGATATGAAAAACAACTTTCTGAGGTGTAGCAGTAACAGAAATATTATCTATCATATTTTCTGTAAAAAGCATAACACCTGAGAAAAATAGTTATTCTTCTCTTTGGATGATCAAGCACAGTTTACTAGCATCTGAAGCTTTCTTTCTCTCTTGCTCCCTCCACATTAGCACCTCACTTGGCATACTGAGACACAAAATCTTTGAGATACACTAGTTGTTCTCCCAGATCTACCAATACCCCTTCTATTTAATCAGTGTCAGTATTTAGCTTACTGCACTCCACAGCCGTTTCTTGGTCTGAGTGATGATAGTGAAGCGAGGGAATATTATTAGCAGTCTGTGAACACTCTTCTGCTGCTTTCTTTTCCCTTAAACATACACATACCCATCCCTCTGGGAGATCAGAGAGACTTTGGTGGCCAAATACGGAGAATCCCTTTAGCAGAGAAATAACTTCTTTTTTCCCTTCTGGACTCTCTGCAAGTATAGATGTTCCTGGGTATTCATATTCAAGTGCACTGTGTAGGGTCTAAAATTCAATGCTGATGATAAAAATGGTCATTAATAGTATTACTGTAATCATTATAATGTAAGATTTTTACAAATTCATCTGTGCCTTTAATAAATTTAAAGGAAAAATTACAGACACGTTCATATACATGAGTGGTTTAAGAATAAATCTTCTGAATATTTGATTTCTTGTTTTATTAAATGAAAAGTCCAGGCTAATTAAAGAAACTCATAAGAATTTCTGCTTCTCCTTAAAAAGAGTTCAAGACAAAGAACTATTTCTTGTCCCTAAAATCTTTACTTATTATCTCCATATCCAAACTAATCCTCTGCAATAATGACTATATTGTTTTTCTATACAGTATGCAGTTGGGAAAGACTGAAAATATTAGTAGCTATGATTGGATCGTTGTTTTGCAGGTTTGGCAGAAGTTATAATTATGTATTGCTGTATTTCCACTCTAGATGGTACTCTTAAGAAAGTTAACAAATTAATAAATTGCATCCCCAAAAGCTAAGGGAAGCATGGGAAGAACCATTCCAGGATTAAGGAGTTGTAAAGGGTAACACAAAATGTTGCCATTTCCCCAAATCCATCCTTTCTTTCTCCATTGGCCGTTTCTTGTGGAAGCTAAGTGTTAGAAGACCAACCTGTTTGTTAGGTATTGAACACGGCAAGAGCAATTTAAACAATTAAATATTTCAATATTTCATTAGGAATGGATGGGTCCATCAGCAGCTAGGAAGGTGTTTGCTTTCTATGCCTGCTCTCTCAGGGTTTATGTTGCAGTTCTGGCCACTGTATTAGGGGGTATACAGTATTGCTGAATGCTGAGGAGGCAGAATAATCCTTGGTGGTACTTCAGAAAAACATTCCCTAACTCAGAAACACTTTCAAACTTTTATTAATTTTCTTAATATTCACAAAGATCTACTGCGGCATGTCTCTGAAGGTGTTTTAATCCATCCCTCTGAAGTGTGAGAACCACATTTTGTCATGTTAAAGCTCTTCGCTAGGTTAACGGTACGCATTGATTGTCAGTTTATTTAGGTACCTATCCTTTCATTCTATCAGTCTAAATTTTATACAGAGTGGATTGAGGTGGATTGAACGCATTGCATGTGCTCTGTTTCAGTGAGAATGAATATTTCTAATAATCCGTAATATTTTGTCATGCATTCCCCATGGAGTATGTTCATATTTTCCAAGAATTTCTATAGTATCCAAATGTATTTTGTATTCTGAGATGTGTCCAATAACATTAGTTAGCATTAACAAGTCAGAAGTAACATTTTCCATTTTTCTATGACAACATGAACAGCATTCTTTGAAAAGTAAAGCATTGTTTTTGTATTCTGTCACATTATCCTGTCCCACTGATTTGCATGTCCACTCAGAGCTGCACACCGAGATGCAGTGGCAGGGCAGGACAGCCCTCTTTGGATTAGTGAGGCATAAATGGTCCAGGAATAATGCAATCAGTAACCAGCTGTGAACAGAATCATCTGGAAGTTAAATCGCAGCTATAATTAGACTAGCAAAGGTGAACGTATAAGAAAACAAGCAGTAAATAAGGGAATGGTCTTTCCTATAGTCAAATATGGGAAAAAGAGGACCACCTGATTTTTTTTTAGAGTTGTTAGATCCCTGCCTGTAAATAGATTCACTCAAACTGATAGATGTGGTTTCAGAACAGGCTGTTATGAACGCAGTTTTGAAAAGGCTTTAGCTAGTAGTATTTTGACACTGTTTTGACAGAGGGAGTTGGAATGGGTCCTCTCTAGCTTAGGGAGTGATTGAAATGTTTCCCCTGAAGAGCAATGTATACCTCAAGCCACTTCAGAAGTAAGCAATTCTGAATATAAAATATTCTTTATTAGACAAAAGACAGTGGAAAATCCATCTGAGCCTGGTGCTTTTCTCGTTTTAACTTTTGTGACTGTCATATTACGTTTTCTGCTTTCCAAGGGCTACTTTTATAGGAAATAACAGATAGAGAAATACCTATAGATATATAGAGAAATAATAAAATTGCAAACATCTACACTGATTCCACTGAGTGTTACATAAAACTTGTGAAGTCGGTCAGAGATTGTCAAATGTGGTGTTATTTCTGTCCAAAATAGCAACCATTTTTGTTTAGCAGTTTTTTGGATAAGCACCTAAAACAGCAACTTGTCCTGACACACTCAGCCCAAAGGTGTTTTGAAAAAATTAGGGCAAATTTTGTGTCTGCTTTTGTAACTTGTTAATTTCAGGTGTGCATTAAGGTCCATAGTTCCTACAAGGAAAAGACCAATGTATATCATAGTGAAAGGCTCTGATTCCTACTATGCCAGCGTTTTACCACTCGTGTAAGAAAAACATGCAAAAGGACATCAACTAAGAAATGCATTGCTTACCATCAAAATATTAAAGAAGGGTCTTTGAAAGCACTCTTAAAAATAAAATAAAGAAAGAAATAAAACCTGTGAAATTGCAGGGCATGTGCTACAAGTGCAGAGACTGGGATTACATCAGGTTGCAAAGTGGGAACAAACAGGGTATGTTTAAACGGCCAAACCTCACTGCAGCACAAGATCTTTGAAAGTAAATTGCTCTTCTGAAAGTCATCCTTGTTTTCAGTTAGTTCCTGACAAACTATAAAGTAATTTGGGTCACTGTGGATAGACTGCATTGCAGGAAAGGCAGTGATCCTGAGCTGCAGAGCTATACAACCTTCGAACAGAAGGTAGGCTCAGACCTGCCATAGCAGACTGCCTTACAGGTTTGTGCCATGGGAAGAGGCACTGGCTTTTCTGCGATGGAAATTGAGTACTACAGCTACATCACCATAATGGCAGAAACACCATGTGACATCCAGATTCGCAAAAAAGGTGCAAGTAAATCAGATCATCCAAGATTACTGAAAAACAGGAGCTAGCCTAAGTGAACTGGACTCATACACTGAACTAACTTCATATCTGGAAGCACTTTTTTAAAGATTTGTACATTTGAACGATTTTTATTTCCTTCTTTTTCTACTCTCCCCTCCCCCCCCATCTAACTGGGAGTACCAGTCCCCCCTCCTTAGCATGACAAAGTTCTGTGCTGTAGCTTAACCCCAGGTCCTTTGTAACATGCATCTCCCTCACACCTAACTCCTGGCCACTTCAGCAGTCAAAATGCCGATCAATTTTCCTCTCCCACTTCATTGGATTATTTAGACTCTTTCCATTCGAGAAGGCATACTGAATTATTGGGTATCATTATCGCTAACAAAGAAACAGGCCACCTGCAGTTACTTAACACTGAGATGAAAAGACAGCATAATTCAAGGCAGGTTTTTGACAAGCAATCTGAGCGGGTTCCTGGATCAATGAAATGGAAGGGACAGTTTCTCGAGCCCCACTGGAGAGCAGTGCCACACTGGCTGGCTCAGCTACACCAGCGTAAGGACGTACTCAGCAAATCCTACACTGCCCAGCAAATTGTTCAGTGTCCAGAGCAACGACTGGATCGTCTTCTATTTCCACACTGCTCCCTGACTTTGCCCAACAATGGGCTTTGACAGTTTCATGCATTCATGAATTTGATCCTTGCTCTTCCCAGTTTCAGAGCTACTGGAATGTTTCTCTACTTGTAAAGTACCTGGGAGAAACATTACTGAGATAAGAGAAGGAAAAGAAAATTTGAACACTACTTATGCTGAAGAAAAAAAAAAAAAAAAAAAAAAAAGTGTGTTAACAAAAGGAGACAACTGACAAGCTGTAGCTTTTAGACTGCTTCAGATATTCAAGCAAGTCACATTCAGCTTTCAGCCCCAGCATCTTGTAACATACTCAAAACTGAGCTTAAACAGAAAAAGAAGGCAAAAACAACTCTTTACAAAAATAAAAAATATCTCACAATATAACTCACAATATAAAATGTAAATACTAATCCCAGAGTAAGGGTGCATAACCATGAGCGAGGAACACTGTTGCTGGTCAGTCCTTTGATGCAACCAGCCTGGTCAGCAGCAAGCTACTTCACTACACATGCCGAAGTTGTAGATGAAGCAGCAATATGTCACACTACATAACAAATCCATCAACACAGAGGGCTTGGAGGAAATCTGTATCGTGTTGCACACAAAAAGTGGGAGAACTTGAGGTCCACTCCACTCCAAAGATCAAGATAGAGAACACAATCAGGTGAAAATAATTCCAGTAAATGTGCTGCAAGCTCACCAGCAGAGTGCCTCTGACACTTCTTACTAGGAGACAAGAGCAGCATCTTCAAAAATTTGGAAATCTTTCAAACAGCATTGAAAAGAAACAAGCCACTGCAGCAGTATCAGAGCTGGCCATTTTAGAGCTTAATCCAAACAATATTCATTCAGAACAGGAAAGAGCTAAGTCTATTAGGAGACTGCTAGTGATTTATTTGCCTTTTTTATGGAGTCATGCAGTGGGTAAAGGTGGCTAATCTTGTTGGGCTCCATTAAGGAAGTCTCTTCAGGCTTCAGAAAGCTATGCATACCCACATGGGCTTCACAACCAACATGACTGGAAATTTCATGTAGTGTTCACAGTCTATTTGCATGGGCGTGGAAGCAGACTTGCATTAATAATACCTGTATGAAGGGCCTAAAAAATCCTGGTCACATCATTAGACATGCTCCCTGGACATTTTTTCTGCATCAGAAAAGTCTCCTGACTACCTCCTTTATTTTTGTCACATCCACAATGCTTTTAATAATAGCTTTATAGTACACCAGAAGTCCACAGAGGAAGACATTTTTTAATTGATTCTTTTTCTTTCTGCTAGAAGACTTTTAAATATGTCTAACAGTATCTGACTTCCATGGAGAGATGCTACTCTTACACCTTTGAGGTATAAGATACAGAAAAGCCACTATAGGAAGATCATAGACAGGATTTGCCTAGGAGAGGATGTGAAGTCTGGATTCATTTTGTCACCCATTAAGGAGACTTAGAACACTAAATCTGTACTTCTCACAATCCAGGATTTCCCCTGGAAATGTTGTATATATCCAAACAATCACACAACCAAACTAGTTAAGTAGAAGCTATGGAGCTGCAGAACAGCCGTGCCCATCTCATGGTCCTTTTGGGTTTGTAGGAAAGGCTTGTTTTGTGAGAGTAATGTGTTTTTTTTTCTGAGTTTGCTTTTCTTTTTCCAGCCCAGAGAGAGATGGTTTTAAATTGTGAAAACACACTGTGAGGTTGTCAAGGGGAGGATGGCTGCACGCCAACAAGTACATCTCCACCTCTGAAAGATAAAAGCGGGCTCTTTCCGCAGCTGAGTTGCTCTAACAGGTACGCTCACTTAAAAGCAAGAGCTGCTTTCTGCCACTTGCTCACGGCACCACATCAGACATGGCTGGGGCTCCGGGTGCCCCCTCAGCACGGGTGTTGGTGCCCATGCCAACAGCAGCTCTGCTCCAGGGCAGCGGCATGGCCTGGGCCAGGCTGGGAGCTGCTGGTCTGGGCCCTTCCTGGGAGTACCCCAGCATCAGTACTCAGCACCACTGACTTGTCAGTGAAATCCAGACATCCCAGCAGTTTTGGAGATCTGGTAATGTGTGTGCAGCCTCACAGGAACACAGTTCCCCTAAAGTCTGGATGAAAGAAAAAAACGCCTTTGGCAGCATTCGAGCAATGCATTCGTGAAGTCCTTTGGAAAGGGAATTCCAGTATAATTCAGTATGATTGTAAATACTCTTAAATGTGTAAGCCTAAATGGCAAAGGGAATTGTATACTGTAGTTTGTGATAAATGTTCTGGCAATGCACTGGTTTGAGCTGCCCCACTTACCCAATACTCAGTGGAGTTAAGTAGTTAAATTTATGTGCATGGTACTGAAACTGTAAAGCTGAGTGTCAACCTCAGACCTGTTTTTTCCTAAAGCATAATAAAAATACCAGTGGAAAAATTCTCCCAAACCTCAGTCTGGTAAAAGGACTGCAAGTCAAGCAGAAAATTTAAAACACCTCTGGTTTTCCTGACCAGGCTGTCACAGCCCAATCTGCTGTGACAGCACAGGAGGCACAGCCTGAAAGCACGTTGGGGAAGGGGTCACGGCCTAGGCCCCTCTCTTTTTGACAGAGGTGAAAGTCTAGGTGCAGAGTGCCTGCCTGCACGTGCTAACAAGGTGGCTGTTCCATGAGCCATCAAAAACAGAGGTGGGACATGAGGGCTTTCTGCCTCCTGGGAGGTCCCAAGTCTGCCACCATCCTTCTTTCTGGCCTGGAAGTTCTCTTAATTTCCCATTAAAGCTCTAGCTGTGAATGTACTTGCTTGTCCTTAGTGTGAAAAAGACAGTACTAACTATAACGTACAGCTCTCCCTAAATTCTCTTTTGAGGGTTTCCAAAGCCATGGCATAGCAGTGGCTGACCTTTGCTCCCTCAGCCAAGGTGCATGAATTCATGGTGTGACCCCCTAGCAAGGGTCGGCCTGCAAAGCATGGTCCTTCTGACCACGTCACACCAGAGGGGGGCCTAGAACCCACCTCTGAACCAAAATGCCTCCCTAACTGCTGACCTAAACAGAGGGAAGAGCTACACCTGAGTGGGTAGGACTGGCAGGCCATCTCAGGTGTTAGCAGTCTCTTGGAATGAGACAGGGTTAAAGGAAACCAGCTGGGGCTGGGAACAGTTTTTTGTTTGCAGGCAGCTAGCTTGTGCTCTCTTTCTTCAGCAAGTTAGCACTACGGGGAGAAAGCGTTATATACAAAGCTGGGAAGAGTCCCTCACCGTGCCAGGTACCCCAGGGAGAGGCTGTGAGGGTGAGTTACTATTTATGGCACAACCCTGCTTTTCCTGTGATGCGGATGAGATAAGAGAGTACCTCATTCCTGAGGCAGAGGCCTAACGAGATGAGAGATTGGAGAATGCAGAACTGAGTTGTTCTGGCTCTTTTGTGTTGTTTGTTTGAATTTGTGAGGTTAAGGACAGGGTGAAGTTACTGGTGAGTATGTCTTCTAAAATATTTTAGGATGGCCTTTCTTATGGGTGTGCTGATTTCTCTGTCTTTGAGTGTGTATGGATAAGTTTTCTGACTACACCTGAAAAAGCTCTGAAGGTTCTCTGCAAAATAACCAAATAAATGGCTATGTTGTGCATCCTAAAGTATACCTTGAGCACTGATAACTATCTGTATGTAGGGCTAGTCCCTTTTTTTTTTTAATGTGTGTGTATATATATATATATATATATATATATATAATATGTGCATGTGTATAAAACCTGTTTGTCTGGCAACTGTCCTGAGTTTCTGCCTATTTCTGAGGGACTTCCTGGAGCATCGAGTTATCCTAAACAATTGCAGTATAACACCAGCAGACCTTAGTTTTCTAGGAAAACCAGTGCTGCAAAGAAAGGAAGCTGTTTACTGATTGCTGTAAGACTTCGTATGAAGTATGGGGAAAGGGAGATACTTGCATTATTTAAGCAAAGCTAGCTGTAATAGACCCTCATGAGTGTGTTTGTGTGGGTAGGCCCTAGGGATGCCTCTAGCCTCCAGCTAGGAGCCTAAGAGATATCAACACATCAGAATGGAGCGCATGTTTTCCTTTCCCCACTGTCTCACTTTCTTCAATTGTTGTTCGTTTGTGTTTTGTTTTTTTTAACAGTAAATGACTTCTTAGTTCTGCTTTCACTGTAGTCTGCTCTTTGCTTTTACTTCTTCAACTGGGTCAGGTGCAATGCCTCTTTTCCCCCTTTAAAAAAAAAAAAAATAAAAAATAGCATGGAGTACTTTCAGTACTTCAAATTATTAGTAAATGTGTTTGTTCTTGTTTGACTACGGTAGTCCCAGTCTGCTTTTATTTTGCATTCTTAGCTCAAATGTGGGATGCGAAGTGTTTAATAGGTGTATTCTTTCCTAACATGAAACTGAATTTTTTGCTGAAAAAGCATCTTAAAAGCAAAGAAAATACTTTTTCTTTTTTTCCTGTTTGACAAGTTAATTGAGATGTTGAGTCAATGTGTATTAAGATCTACTGATTCAAATGGGCACAAGGTTTTTGTGGAGGTACACTTAACTCCTTTTTCACTGTCTCAGGAACTAAACAGGGGTGAGTAAAATTTCAAATGTAAATTGTTTTAATATTTCATTGTCTCTTTTTTTCCTATATCTGGAGTAAAAGTTTAAAAGTCAATCCTCTGAAAAAGATTCTCCAGAGCTTAAAGCTCAGGATATTATATTTATGGTTCTTAATTCTTGATTGAAATGCACGAATACTTTGTTTTTACTTTGTTATTTATGTTCACCTCAAAAAAAAAAAACAAAGCCTGTGTTAAGTCTTTCAACATACGTTTGTTTGTTTTTTGCAACTCTGAATTCCTGAACCTGAATGTGAGATTTCTGGTGAATTGCAGCCAAACTGGGAAAGGGACGTTCTGAATAGGAGAGAAATGTTTTACACTATCAGATCCCAAATACTTAAACTTTGAGGCCGTCACATATGCTGTTGTACAATGTGTAACAAATGCACCATAATCAGCAAGAAAAACTAAACAGCTCAATATACCAGGGTGGCAGAGGTAACTGTAACTGTACTGGGTGGGGGAGAACAGAGCCGACTTGTGTTCAATTAGCAATGGAGGCTGATGCATCAGGAGTGCAAAGCACATTCTGAAAGACAAATTTTCTCTTATTCCTTCTTACTACCCCCTTTCCTTTGTTTTCCTTGCTAAGTCTCCACAGCTACATTCCAGAGTATCTGTGCATACTTGAAAATATTAGAAAAGTGAGGAAAAGTCTGTACTGATAAACACCTCCACTGACATCAAAGGGATGACATACCTCTTGTCTCCCCTGCTTTAAGTTTAAATAAAAATGCACAAACTGAAAAAACATATCTACTGCTTAAAGAAGAGTTAGTACTGATGCCGGAGGGAGAAGGCAGACACTACCTGAAGGAAGAAAAAAAAAATCTAACTGAAGGTAGATCTCTTCTGATCTCACACACCTGATGCTGGTTCTGACCTACCAGGCCAAGCCTTGACCCCGAGTCCTCCACCTCCGAGCTGCATCCTTCACCAAAGGCGGGTCTCATCTTGTGCTGCCTTCACACAGCCTTTATTTAAGCCCTTTGTATAAGGAAAGCCCTTATACAGCAAAGCCTCTGGGATCCTTCAGCAAATCCTTTAGTCCTGCTGCAGTCACTTCCCAAGTTAAAGCTAAGCCTTTAGGGCTGTCCTGTTGTACAAAGGTCACGGGAGTTATAGATTTCCAACAGGAAGGGCAGCCCCTCCTTCAGACTGAAAATGGTGCAGTGAACAATCATGTTTTGCACTTTGCATTTGATATTATTTCTCAATGCTAGGAATGTGGGTGGTACTTTCACAGCAACAATCTCAGGAAAAGTAAATATGTATGTCAAATGCAATACATGTATGCCATTAGGCTTTTTGCCTCCCACTTCCCTCCCACCAACCCCCTGCCCCAATACAAACTATCAGGAGAGAAAAAAAGATTAGGATAAGAGGAGACCCCCCCCCCCCCATAGTCTGGGGGAGTTATTAAATATATACTTAGCTAACTGTTCTGACAACAATTCTGTTTTGATAGTCTCAAAGCATGATTATGTTTTTATTTAGGTTTTATTTTAATAGGAATTCTTGGTGTCAAGTATACCTGCATACTATTTTTAGGTAATGCCATTAGATATAGCAGTGACAAGTTAGCAAGCATGTAATATCCTAAGGCAAATAGATTTGTATGTTCTTTTTCAGACTGGATGATTGTCGCACTCTCTAAAGACATTTTAGATCAGTAAGAATGTCTCCTCAGGGAATCATAGTGATAACTACTTTTGACAAGTAGTAATAACAGAAGTTTAGTCCAACCATGAAATGAAAGACTCATGCTGAAGCCAGGATTACTGGTAGTGGACTGCAGGGGCACTGTAATTGCACACCACTCGGTTTAGTGATGGCACATCTGCCTTCACTCTGTCTGTACTTGTGAATTTAGAGTTACCTGTCTCATAGTATCAAGCAAAACGCATAATATTGATTTGAGGAGATCAATCGTAAGAAGCACGGTTTTAACTTATGAGTAGGTAAAATTAATCCCTTCCACAGAAAGCCATTGTATTTTATGTTACAGCTTGAAGTACAGGGAAAATTCCCAAATTCTCCGTGTGAGTGATTGACATCATTCTTATCTGGTTATAAACAACTTAGAGGATCTTTCAGTAGCTCAATTAGGTGGCAAGATTCCCCCCCAGCAGGTGTATCATTGTATCATGGTACTTCAGAGTTACCCTTTGCAATGATGAATCTCCCTCAGCTCTTCGTTGTTGTTGCTACTTTACTGAGCCATCAAAGGCTATCGTTATTACACATTGACACCGAGCTTCAGAATGGTTGATAAATCTATATTCAAGTTGCGTTTAAGATCGATATTATAGCAGTTACCATGCCAAATCAATATTAACCAAGTTGCTAGCTCCCAGTGCCTGATGTGCTGTAATTATTCCTCTTTTCACATAGAATATAGGAACCTAATCCAATGCTCGCTGAAGTCAAGAGAGACTCTCATTGATCTCAGGCTTTGGATCAACCCTTGCTTGCTTTTATTTACTCATATTTGTCATAGGATTGTACAGAAAATTACACACAACAGAAGGCCTGTTTATTCGGTCCCTACATCATGTTGTAACGTATGTACTATGAGCTTCTGCTGTTATTAAAGCTGGCACGAAGATGCTAACTTGCTACTGTTGGATTTTTTGGACTATTTTGGTAGTGTTATACAGACAGTGACTGCTTAATACAGATTTTAAAGAAATTGCTTCAAAAATAATCCATAAATTCTGATGATACAGCACTTTAGGAACAACACATTTGAGACAGATCAAGTAAGACTAATTATCAAAACAGACTTGTGTAATCATTTATGCTTCCATGTTTTAATTGAACAGTAGGATATTTCTTTCAAAAAGTGTGTTAATTGGGGTCTGCTCATGGGAAGGGCTGACTAATTGAACTGGCATGAGCCTGATAGCAGGTTTTGTCATTAAAATGTTAACTTTTAATATCAGTGTTACATTGCAAATATTGTCTTTCTTTCAGTTGAACTAGTCTATCTGGCACATGCTAGCTCAATTAGTAGCTTGCTTTCATGAGCAGACCCCAATTAACACACACTTTTCTTAAAGAAATACTCCACAATTTAAATTAGCACATTTACATTAGAAGTAATTATACTGGTTTTGGTTGATAGTTGTTCCTAATTTTTGTGATGATTAAATATGCTTTAATGTAAAATAACACTTGCTGATTAATTAGTCAAGTCATACTCCATTTTTGTAGATCTTCAAACGTGGAAGACAGAGAAACTAAGCTAGGACCGTAACTGGGGGGAAGATATTATTTATAAACAATTCCCCTACACAATAGGCTGCTATCGGGTCTCCCCTGTGGTGTACTAAACTTTTTTTATGACTTGTTTCTGTATATATGGCCTAACTGTGTCGTGGTTTAACCCGGCCAGCAGCTAAACACCACACAGCCGTTTGCTCACCCTCCCCCCTCCCTCTCTGGGATGGGGGAGAGAAATGGGAAAGTGAAGCCCATGAGTTGAGATAAAGACAGTTTATTAAGACAGGAAAATAATAATAACAATAATGATGATAATAGTACTACTTCTAATAATATGTACAAACAAGTGATGCACAATGCAATTGCTCACCACCTGCTGATCAATGCCCAGCCTAACCCCGAGCAGTCCAGCCCTCCCTCCCCCAGCTAGCCACCCCTATATATTGTTTAGCATGACCCCAGATGGTATGGAATACCCCTTTGGCCAGTTTGGGTCAGCTGTCCTGGGTCTGTCCCCTCCCAGCTCTTACTGCACCCCCAGCCTGCCCACTGGCAGGACAGAGCAAGAAGCTGAGATGTCCTTGGCTTAGTATAAGCACTGCTCTGCAACAATTAAAACATCGGGGTGTTATCAGCACTCTTCTCATCCTAAGCCAAAACATAGCATTCTACCAGCTACCAGGAAGAAAATTAACTCTGTCCTAACTGAAACCAGGACACTCTGACCTTTGAAGCAGAACCAAGTGAGGTAGCAACTAATTGGGACACCTCGGCTGTAAGATAGGTGAGCTCATTATCTTCTGTGAGTGAAAATACCTAAAAAGGCATCCTTGGCATAATGCAGATATGATGATGAAGGTCTAATCCAGGATGTCAGGATAAAAACAGGGAAAGCAATGAGCTGGAACAGACAAAAGCATCTAAGCTCAACCCTCCTGCTCATGAAGGAGTCTGCTCTCAGGTAACTATTTAGGGGACTAAAGCAATGGCTGCAAGCTCTCTAAATGTGTATTTAAGAAATATATGAAGAACCTGATCAATCCGTAGCATGGGCTCTTTGCTGTCATTGACTTCCCATGTGACTTGAAGTAAACCATGCTGAAAGTTTTTATGTCTGAGTAGTTTTGCTGCTGTGTGACAGGGTTCTTGTTTTAGAATAAAGAAATGTTTCGGATTTAAAAAGGTTTTGGTACTATAATTCATATAAAATATATAAAAGCTTTTTTACAATTTGCATTTATGTTTCAAAGGGTTCATTAGGCATCATACCTATATGATGAGTCATTAAATCTTCCTACCTCTCTGTGACTCACCTTTAAAGCATAACTTGTGGCTAGCCAGAGCATTCCTTCCCAAAAAGGCATCCACCCTTCAGGAGATGCAATCTAACATTTTGCTTTGGAGCATGTTTCAATGATTAATCACTCTCATTGTCACAAAACTGTCTAATTATCCACCTGGACTTTGTATGGCTTCAGTTATTGATTTCTGAATCTATCTAATCTTGGTGGTGGTGGTAGGGATACTTTACTCTTCATCACTGGTTATTTCTCCTCATTTTAAGAGGTGATACACTCTCAGCGTTCCTATAAAAACGTATTTAGTGTTCTAGTGTCTCAGCAGAGATAGGAGGAACACCTATCCCTAGGATAGGAAGGACAAGCACTGTCATGTTGAGAGTCCCTTCTGTTGTAACTCTACATCTTCAATCACTGAAATGTTTGTCTTTGAAGTGTATGTATCCAGTGAAACAATGGTTCTGTGTTGTCAATCCCTTTCTAAAAACAGCGTTCTCCAGAGCTCCTCTACATCTGATATTTGGAATTCTCTTAGATGTTATGTGAACAAGATATTTAAATACATATATGTTATTACCTATATTAAAGCTGACTTGCATAAACTATAAGCTTTGTCAAAACTCATCTGAAAGAAGATGGGAAATTTTGGTGAGAGCAAATGTAATCAGGTTAGAGCTGAGTGGTTCTGTTTTTCTTAACCCTCCTCTATGTAATGGCTGTGAAAAACAAGAGAATGCTTTTTTGAAGTGAAGCATCTGTTATGAACAGGCACGTGTGCCATGTAGTACAACATCTGAGAGGAAGCTGTACTTTAGAAATAATGCAATCCTCTGGAGACTTGTCCAGCAAAAGTATCACTCAAGGTCACTGCGATTCCACATGCACAGTGGTACACACAGGCTGGGAGCTGCTTCAGAGGAAAAGATGTGGGGTCACGTGAGAGCAATGTTGCTTCTAAAAAGCAGAATAACCTTTTTTTTTTTTTTTTTTAAATTTAGCTCAGGGTAAATGTACATAACAGTAGTGGAGAAATGAAAAGCCAGATGAACAAAACAACTCCTTCCCAAACTAACAACTCGTTTCTGGAAATAAACAGAAATAGCTTTGTCATACAGCATGAATCCTGAAACTATACAGTGCATTCAAAGAATATGATCTGTGGTTTTCTGTATCTGTACGTACTCAGATGTGTTGTTAACCGACAGCATGCAGGTAATGGAGAGTCAAATGGAGGACCTCCGGAGATGTATGCACATATCTGGGTTAAAACTATTATCCTTTAAATGGTGATAGTGATAACGTACTTGTGGCACTGCATTGATGCTAAGGCAAAGAACAAAACACAGCCTACTATCACAGATCCTGTGGGGTTCAGCTCAGGTGAACCTGTAAAATAAGTCATCTTTTAGCTAAAGAGGAGAAACATGAATTCAGCATGGTGTTGAGGCTTATTTTGAAGAAACGTGCTTTTAATTTCTCCAAGTACTTAAGCATTTCCTTAGCTGTGCTCTCAACCTGTGTCTCAAACGCTGCTGTGTTTTCTCAGCCAGTGTCCAATGTGGGGGGGGGGGCTGTAGTGCTTATACTTCTTGTGAAGAAGAGGTTACTTCTCCCAGTGAAGTAATAACCCAAAGCCACTTGCAGAGCATCTGGGACATGCGGAGAGGAGTTCTGTGCACTGTCACCCAAGTTTCTCAGATGCACTTCTTTCTTTCCCCCCATGTGCTTTCTGCTGCCTATTAATAGCAGAAATAGTATCACACTTAAAGAAATAACAAAATGACAACTTATGGCCAGCCTGCCTTTTCTCTGGGAGGATTTTTTAGCTTTGCAAATGTGCGTATTATTTAATGTCTTAAGACGGAGTTTATTATTCAACAGGAAGAAAAAATGCTGTCAATGGAAGATCACCCTCAAACCAACAAGCAGGACTTGAATTCAGTCAGAAATTCGAGTAGTTTGTAATACGATGGCGTGCATTGGCAAGAAGCTGTATTGTTACATTACTGAAGGTGGATTTGTGACTGGAAATACCCCTCAGATGCAATTTCCTACTCAGCAGTAGATTTTAACAAGGACACGGCTTAGGTGACTGATGAGGTCTTTTCCCAACTCTATAACCTGCGTTTCTAAAGGGGAAAAGATAAAAATCCTTTGTTCAGTTAGGTGATAAATTAAGAAATGAATACTGACGCCATCTTTAAAAGACCGTAAGCAAAGGATGGCTATGATAATAACCAAGGTATTAATGTTTTGTCCTGTAGTTAAATAATTTAATCTGAGTTTAATTGATAAAGATTCACTTCATATTGGAGTCAATGAAAAGGTTTGAGGGAGAAAAGATCAAAGTAAAAAATGGAAGAATGGGTTTTTCTAATTTGTTGAGGTCAAGGTATTTTGTGACATAGCATCGTTTGAATTCCCATCTAGTCAAATTCCCAAGTCTGCTGCTGTTTAGATATATCCAAAACTTCCTGTATGAAAGACAAAGGTGTGGAGGCATCCTTCAAAAGGACAATTTTTTACAATTCTTTAATACTGTTCAATAGGCAGGGTTAGTTTCTTCAGTGATCTTAAGATACCTAGAATGCAATGAATATCGAATAAAATGTGTAACCGTAGGCCTCAGATGAGGCCCGATGAACCCCTACAGCCTTGTTCAAAATAGGTTATAACACTTCCATGTTTGTTTTTGAGTTTAACTTGCATCTCCTCATAATGTGACTGTAATCCCCCAAAGCCACAATGGTGTAAGAAATCTACCCTGAGTAGGGAGCAATATTTTGTCCTAATAATGCCAACAGCTGTCTTCTAACATTTAACCATGTAACAAGGCTTAAAAAAAAAGAAGCGGTGCGTACCCAGACAACAACTGCAGTGTGACCATCAGGCAATCCATTACATAGCCATAATGCACACAGCTGGAAGTTTTTTTTGGAGATGGCATTTGATATCATCATTGTTAGCCTTCATATAATGCAATATTTATTACAGTAAGGGAAGAAGGGAGTATTTTTAGCTGCATCTTGAGTAACTTATCTCCATGGCAACCCCTTACTTGCCTGCCCTGTTGCTGCTCTATAGAATGTTGTCACATTAATAATAAATGGAACACATCTAACACATTTGGCTGCCGATTGGCTCCCAGCCACATATTTCTCTTGTTCCAGTTGAAGGCTTTGCAAAGCTTAGGGTCCATAAGCAAATTTCATTCATTTTGTTTCTTAGAGAAAATTGCCTTGGATTATATTAAAGCACTCAGGAGGTTTCATCAATGTATGCATTGTGTTTGTTGGGTTGTATTTTTTATTTGTTTTTGTTTCTAGTTCCACTTGAAAATGCCAAGGAAATCCATGAACAAATACAATTAGAAAAGCTAGAAACCCAGCAGCTGTGGAGTAATTTTATTTGACTTACATTTGTATGGATAAGAAAACGACGTTTTTTAAAATTGCTTATGAGGAACCCCTGTGACATGTTTTTGAAGAACAATACTTTCATTAATGGTAACTTGAAGCAAGCAGCTCTCCAAGTGAGATCCTGGACTTGCTGATCATGTATGCATGTATGCAAAAAAGCAGCTGCAAGCAGTCAATCCTCATTTTGTTTTCTTAATATATGGACTTCAGATTTGGCAAATGCTTGTTATAAAGGTGAAAATAATAGACAAGAATGTTGGATTTCATCTCTGTTGGTCATGTTTTTTCCCCCATAGATTCTAGCACTAGTGAACAATACAACTGCAACGTGCTTTCAAGTTCACATACTAGGACTTAAAATATTCCCTACTTGGCATGAGAAACTATTTGGAGCCTGTTTCAATGGCACTGTACAAAAGTCCTTAAATATTACATATTCATATCTAAACGACAGTCCCAATTTCTTTTGTCCAGTCTCCCTCTCTTCTCAACCCTTATTTTGAAATCTGCATGAAAGAGGACAATTAGAGCTGTGTTTGTTGTATTACATGATCATGTAATCTCTTTCTACAGCCAACCTTCAGTTTCTTTAACACCTCAAATAGATGCCTCCTTTAACACCTCATATGCGTGCCAATAGAAATAAGTACTCTATCATTATTTATAGTACACCTATTGCATTTTATTTTATGTCATGTTATGAATGATAAGTAGCTGGTTTTGGATCATGTATGCATTGATAAAATTTCCAGCTATTTCCCTCAAGTTCAAGACATGAACGAACATACAAAAAATAAAAATTGTTCATTCAAAACAAACATTCTGCTGTAAGTTAAGAAAAGAGAAGAGCATCCCCAAAATTGACAGAACAGCATTTAATAATTAGTTTATTAGTTGGGAATGCCAGTCATAAACATGATGTTGCTACTCTGAGTTTATAAATAAGGGAAAAGAATAGTTTTCATTCTCAAACACTACCCAAGAACTGAAAGTTTCTAAAAGCCTGATCCAAAATACTTAATAGCAATCCCCAAGAGCAATATTATTGAACTCTGAGCTTTGAGTCAGTCTCTACTTCATGAGGTCAAAAGTCTGTAAGGTTTTTACTCCAGACACTTTTTTTCTTCCCTTCCTGTTAAATGTCTAAAAAATCTAGAACCCCTCATGCAGGGACATTCTTTTGTTTGTTTGTTTTTCTTTTTCTTTTAAATCTTAAACACATACAATGAGTCAGTTTGCTCAGGAAAGTAAATAGTATTTTTTTTTTAAATGGGGCATTAAACACTTCTGAGTCTCAAATTCAGTAAATATCACGAGTAATATCTGTATTTGGAGAATCCTGCTTGTAACACAATAATGGCGGTATTACGTTTGAGAGAAACATGCTGTGTGTATGTAGAACCTACTGCTTCTCAATCGTATTGGCCCTGTTTAGTATAAAGTCCAACTCATAGGACTTCAGATGTTCATGCTTATTTAATGTAGAACTAGAACTTGCTTGACATCTGCTAAAAGTCCAAAAGATGAATGAACCTGGAAAGAGGTGATATTCTCCATATCAGAGGAAGCTGCTTTGTAGTATAGGTGTGCTTCTGAACTTTGAATGAGGGGATTTGGGCTGTGTAGTGGATAAAAGAGGAAAATAAAGTAGGCAAGTAGCTAAGAACGGCGAAGCCTTGCAGGATGCTCGTCTCTTGAGCAGCTGGAATCCAGACTTCTCATTTACTACATTTAGCATAGCAGAAAGTCATGTTATTAATTAGGGAAATTTTCTAAAGTGCTATGAAGATGAAACTTTATATGTATAATTGCTATTAAGGTGATTACATGTTAATTCTTGGTTTGTCTTGGCTTGAGAGAAATCTACAGTCAAAAAGTTCCTATAATTAATTTTTAAGGGATAGATTTCAAAATGAACTGATTCTCTCATCTAGGACTTAGTGAAGAGGAGGAAAAAAAGGAAGATTACTTCTGTTCTAAGCTTTGTGATACTTTCTGGGACAACCGGGATATTTTTTTTAAGGAAGCATGTGTAACTGAGGCATCATCTTTCAACAGTTTTGCACCTGAATTTAGTGCAGTGAGAGTCTGGCTGTATAAAACAGGAGGTCTCAACTCCACATATGAGTTCTGGTTACAGGCTGCATTTTCACCTCTCTTCTAGTGCTCTCCTTCATCCTGTACAGGCACTGCTACAATAGGTTTGAAAGTGGTTACAGCTGCTGTCTATATTGTGGAGTTGACTGACTACACTGGATGAGGGCAAAAAACACGTCTTATTTTGAATATTTAATTAAATATGTTATTCTTGGTTTATTAAATAGTATCTTCTTGGAGAGCTCTAGATATTTGAAGAAATTATTTTCATCTGTGACATTATGTATTTCCCTGATTTTTACTTGATTTCTTTGGTGTTTTTTTGTGTGTTTGTTTGTTTGTTTTCTGTCCCCAGTGTGTCACTTAACTATAAATGCTGACTGGAAGCCAGAACCTCAGCATCAGTACAGGAGCTCTAAAGCTGAGATTACTGCATTCTTTGTGCAAAAAGGGTCTCTTATTCTACGTGTAATACTGCAGACTGGGAAAAATACCATGAATTCTTCCTATTCTACACGTTTCTATCCTTTCTTAGTCGCTGGAGCACAGTACTGTGCAGTAAACTAAATCCCAAAGACCACCTTGAGCCTTTTGCTGTTTCCATGATGTAATTCTCTGTAGCTTACTGGCTCAGGTCTTATCTGAGAACAAGATAGGAGTAAGCAACATCTTTATTTTAACTGTTTCACTAGGCATGCTTTTCCTTTGTCTCAAGGGCACCGTTTTTACTCATTTTATTTTTGGAGTTACCTTTCATCAGGTATATAATGAGCTACTTTAGATTCAGGAAGAAGAGACAGCTCTGCCTGAAAAACGGTCATTAACTTGAAAATTTGGGGAGGGCTCTAAGCTTTCCGCTGTGTGATTATTTTTTTTTCCATTTTCCTGTGCTGTTTCCCTGTTCAAACCTGATCCCTGTAAAAGAGGGGGGGGAAAAAAAAGGAACAGTAAAAACTGAACAAGTGTGAGACATAGATGAGTTCTTTGTGGTGAGATGATCGTACTCAAGCTTTTCACAATTCTATTTATTTTTCACTTTCTCATTTACTGTACACCTGTCCCATGCTGGCATGGTTCTTGAACGATTCTCACTTTCAAAGCCAGATTTGTTCTTACTAGCACATAATAAAAAACATTTGCTGCTCTTAGTGAAATGCAGCTAAACAAAGATGCCAGATGGGGTGTACTTATCAGCTTTTTTAGAGTAATAATAGTGTTTGCTCTAAATAAATAGCTTTAACAGACCATAATAATAACCTTTTGGCCAGCATACCCTAGGTAAGAAATAGAAGGTACTCTGGTACTTCTGAACACTGAGATTTTTGCAATGGATCTAGCTGAAGCTTGTAGCATAGTTGTTGGTGTAACTGGAATAACAACATATGATGGGTATATGTGCAGCTTCAGACAACTGCTTGCACTGGACTGGTGCAGCAGCTTGTCATTAATAGGTAGGATTCCAGTCCAACTCATATAGGAGATCTGGTCCAGGCTGTGTGTTCGGTTTGTTTTTTTTATTAAAAAATAAAAATAAAAATCAAGTTTTGCTGCTGTTTATACAGCAAGGATTAGGGTTTTTTTCCTATATAACTTCTGTATATTTGCATTAAACTAATGATTGTTTTCTCTTGCTCTCTCTGTATACTTATATACTTTAATATGTCTGCGTACATGTGTTTATATACATTACAATTCATAACATGTAAGCAGTGATTGAGTTAATTCACGGTCAATTCATGTTTTAATGGAGAATTAGTTCCATATAAATATGGATTTTGAATATTTCAAGATTTCCAGTATGTGTTAGTACATCTAGACTTCTTAAAAAATAGCATATCTGCTACATGCACAACAACTTATTCCTAGACATTTGACAGATGCAAGCATGCAGCTTTGGTAGACGAAAATGTGTGCATCTGGAATGCTGAGAACAAGGAGCTATTGTGTCCTGTTGAATGTACAATCCTGAACCATCTAAGCTGCTTGTTCAAGGTATGATCTAGGGAAAGAATTTGGCTGGGCAGTTAACAGCAAGGATGTGATTACAGTGTCTGTGAGAATATTCATGTTATTAAAATGATACTTCTGCTTTTTCTGTGCTACTTGTAACTCTGCTTGATAGGATGTTTGCATTCTATGTAGTTCAAGCATATTTACACACTCACAGAATGAGTGAATCAGTGTTTTCCTGCAACAGTTGAGCTAGACAATGTGACATAACTGAGTTGTAAATCAGACTTCAGTCTTAATTCATTCCAAATGTTCACTTAAAAGTTGTTGCGTGATTTCTTCTTTTCATTGTGGTTTGTAGAATATGTAGAAACAAACAGATAAGTAATATTTTGGGGAATATTCAACTACTCTAAAGAAAACAAAAGAAATGAGTATACACTCATCTGAGTGCATACTGGTTCATTTAAATGTGCTATAACTCTGAACTTCCTGATTACCCTTTTCTTTGTCTTGAGCTGTGTGACTAAGAGCAAGATCAAGCACTTGCTCAGATCTGTGTTGCTTGCTTTCTTAGAGGCCTAGCTCACTGCCGGAATCTGCTGCTTCATGCTTTGATATGGCTTCAAAAAAACAGATATGTCCCACTGCTGGCTATTAGTTGAATTCACAAGAGCCTTTCAAAGAGATTTTGTCTGGACTCATTTCCTGAACTTGAGCTTGGATTATTAACCTTTAAATTGCCTATTTTTTCTGGTATTTCCTGTGTGCTTGCTGCAAATTGTTCCTCTGATTGACCCATTCACTGGAAAAAGCAAAACAAAACAAAAAAAACTGCAGATGGGACTACTGACAATGTCATCAACACTCCCATAAGCAGTGGAGGTAGAGGAACACCTCAAAGGAATCTCATCTCTGTTATCTTGTTGTTTTAGATGTGTTTCAAGATGGATTGAGTCTTCCTCTGGAGCAGTTGTGTGCGCTCTCCTGCTCTCTCTCCAGTTGGAGTTTAGGTGCCTTGCTTAGTTTATCTTAACGTTTAGCCATCACCAAACTTGCTGAGGTCAGTTCTCTCCATAGGAATGTCACAATTGCACTGAAACAGTAGGTATCTGTGTAACTTTTACATTCCAGTGCCCCACATCAGTCATGGTGTGGATAACCAGAATGCCCAGGATGTGCTGCTTCCTAAGATGAGTGCTCCTGACAGGTTGTGGTGGGGAGCCCCAGAGCTGCAAAGGCCCTGTTTCCTATTGCAGAGACAGTCCTCAGGTGCTCTGCTAGGAATTGTCTCCCCTTTTGAGGCCTCTCTTTCTATCTCTTTCCCCTAGCAGACAATCAATCCTAATTCATCACCATATCTTTTATGAAAAAAATGGTTCAGTCAAATTGGTAAATTATTAATTATTCAAACTTCCTTATAAGAACTATAAATCCTCAATGTATGAATACACTTGTCTTGGTAGCGGCATTGAAAAATGTCAGCCAATTCTATAGCTGTCTCTTCCAAACCTTGGCTTGCCCTCGCAAAAATCAGTGAGGTCTGTATTAGCTGTCCCACCCATCACAACAAAGCTGAATAAATCTGTCCCATGCTAATCTTTATTGAACTTTCCACTGTGAATGATTCTACATCGCGTGACTCCCTTCAATATCTGTGTGCATAAATTGTGTCATCAAGGATATGGCAGTACAGAAGCAATTAAAAGAGCAAACAGTAATTCAACAACTTAATTTGTGTTATGAAAAGGCTACAAATGAAGAAACTATGACAAAATCAAGAACCTCTAAGAATTCATAGGCTATTACCATGGTTACAATGTTATCACATGTTGGAAAAGTAAATCCTCACCTAAATACAGCACGTAGGGAAGACGAATCTCGCTTTAACTTATTTCTTACATCATACATTTTATTTTTTTTTCTGAATTCTACCACACATCCTTTATAAAAAGTTTTCCTGATTGTGATTTGAATCTCACGGTCTCATATGAAGACAAATTCCTAGTGTCACATGTGCTACACTGGGCAATATGCATGCTCCCTATGCCAGTCTTATTCACATTGCATTTTCACATCCCTCGGGATGTTGAGGATGGATACAGATGTCTCCAGCTCCTTTGATAGACTGTTAAAGGGAAGTACAGCTGTGGCTCATTGGTCAAGTATTCCAAGAAAGACCTTTGGCTGTTTTTCAGATGACACTGTATAATTACAACCACATCAGTAAAAAGAGGTCAGATCTATCTTTCTATCATGCTTTATTCCAAAGTCTTTCCATCATAATAGTGTTCATGTGGACACAACACCCAATTACTGGTTATTGATCTGGCATCATTCCATGTCAAATCATAACTTGGTTCTTTTGCGCTGTGATCTCAGTCAACTGTGGCACATCTATCCCTTTAAAGTCTCTTTTGTTAGGAAGTTGTAAAGTAAATATTTTGGTTACTCAGTAATGGGCATCCACAGATGTGCTTTGAGGAGGAAGGAGTATATTTTCTCACTTTCCAATGGGAGAATATCCATGAAGCATCATCTCCACTTTTACCACTCCCAGAAATGGGATGCACACAAGTGTAAAGTAGTATGTGCTGTCTTGGCATAGGCGTGTTGGTAAACAGTAGAGGGTACAAACTTCTTCCCTATTTCACGTGAGGTCTGTTGCAACTGATGTCTTATGGCTAAGGTTTTCAAAAGTATGTAGAGTTAGAGGAAGTAGCTTGGCAAAGCTTAGACTGCTCAACTCTGCCAGTGAGTTAAGTTTTCATAAAAAGCATAACTTGTGACATTCCAAATGCAGCCAAAATACTTCAAAATGTCAGTATTCTCTATATGCTCAGGTGAATGTATTGTTAGTATAGTTACACACTTCACTCTTCTGGAAATAGAAACCTGCATCAACTTTCCAGAAAACTCAGTGCTGAGAATTCCAAATGTAGTATTTAATTTCTTATGTGGGCTGGTTTATCGTGTTATTCTGGAAGTAGTTCCATGGGTGGTGGGGTAGGAGTATGTGTGGATAGAAAGAGCTGAGAGTTTTCATGGATCTACTTATAGTATTCATTAATTGATTTTATTCTTGTGGTTAGCCTCCCATTAAAATCCATTTGAAGCTAGAGTGCTCTTGCCTATTAAGCTATTCACCAAAGGTTTTAAATTACTTTGATAGTTTAAGGCAAAAACAATGAGATGCTAAGAAATAAGCATCTTTTAATAAAATTTTACATTCGCTATTTCTCAGCCTGCAATATTCTGTCTAGATTTGTGGAGATTCTGAACTAATCATGAGTAGGAAAAGGCTATTGAAATCGGAATTAGTTCTTGCTATCGAGCTCAAGCAGTTTCTAGAATTCAAAACGCAATGCTTAGCTTGTGTCCTGCTCAGTGTATAAGTTCATTACAGTACATCGTACATGTACATAGCACAGAGGACTGCAAAAAGGGTGTTCAGGTGAAGATGAACAAGTACTAACATTTTTAACTTAAAAAATAAAATAGATATGCATGTGCTTTTCTGCATTAGAGCACGTGGGAATGAAGAAATGATGGTGCCTTGCGCTGTTCTCCACAAGTGCCCATGGTCCTGCTGCTGAGCTGTAGCATTGCATAGCCCTGTTTGTTGGCTGCTGGTGGGCGACCCAGAGCAGAATGGTTCAACATGAGCTGCAGAGCTCTCTGTGCCTGAAGAAGCAGCCTTTGCCAATGACACCCAGGTGATGCTGACACAACAGCTCTTGTCCCATCTGTTGGTGACTCCTGGGCCTGGCTGACAGCAGGTTATCCCGATGTTACAGATGCTTTAGCTTTTTTTTTTCTTTTCCTTCTGCAGCAACATTCTCATTCTGTTCTGCAGCCGCACTTGAGTTGGAAAAGTATCTTCAATGTCCTTTAATGAAATACCGTTTTATGAAGATATCAGGGGAAAGTATAGTTATAAACACTTTTCATGATGATATAAATTCAGACATTATTCATGCTTCGTTGGACTTACTCTGCAAGATCAGCATAAAGCCATCTAGAAGACTATGTACCTTTAACATACTGATAATATTCAACAACTAGATAATAACACTGGTGACATTTGCAAAGCCTCAGAGACTTAGGCCTTCTTCTGCATTGACATTAATAGAAATTAGACATCTCCATTTCTTAGGCAGTACTGGTCCAGCGACTCTTCTCTTCTCAGAAGAGTACTTTTGCCTGCTCTTTGTGGCAGCTGCAAGAAAACAGAAAAATACTTGATTTTCTTGTCTCTTCTCATTTGTCTTAAAATAGTCTTCATTTTAAAATGCTTGTCAGAAAGTGTTGCTTTATAGACTTACCTGATTGCTAAGCATGTTGAGTATTTGAGCCTTGGATTCTGATTAGAGCTGACCAGAGAAGTAGAAGTGGCAGATAGAAGTGGCAAGGTGTCTGATGGTTATTTATCCCTGCCTTGCAAAACTGTATGTATCATATTCTGCTGTTCATGGATGTCAGCAGAACTGGCCTTAGACTTCTCTGCAAACTCTCTTCCCCTTAATCTGGGAGTACTCCTATCCACTGCAAAAGGCTATTTATATTTCATTATTCACTACAAAGGTAGGAGATTGACAACTCTGCACTACTATTTTGCCATAATTGATCTTTTCAAAGCACTTTGGCTTTCTCTCAATATCTCAGCCATGTGATTCTTTACTTTCCTAATGCAATAGGAATATTTTATTGTTTGTTTTTTTCTTAGAGAAGTGAGGATCAAGGTATCATGTTTTTAACCACAGATTTCCTTTATTCTGCATTTATTCTGATATTCAACATAATATTAATGTAATGTAATATTCACCCTTCTGGCGGGGTGAGCCATGTTATCAGTAAATGTGTAATTGACTTCTCAACTAAATCTGAGGGAACAAAAGGGACTTTTTTTTTTGTTTGATCAAGAGCCTCATGCCTATCTGTCAGTGCCTCAGCCTGTGATCGCTGCTTATACTGCATAGCTCTTTGTGTAGCCCTCCATTTGAGGGCTAGATTGTAGCTTGGTCAATGTAAGTGGTAAATGATTGTGCAATTGTATCTCATGCTGTTAATCAGCCTACCTGCATCTCTACATAAAAAGGCAAGGAAAGGCACTATGGTACTCAGCATTGTACATGAGTCTGTGAAAGGGAGGGAACAGGCAAAAAGAGGACAGCGGTGAAAGTTCAGTACTTTGCAGCCAGCGAGGAAAGACCATGAAGACAAGACTGAAACACTTGAGCTTTCTGTTCAGTCATTTCTACTAGAGGGAGGGGACAGATCAAGAAAGCATTGTATAAATACAGTGAATGCAAGAGGATGTTCTCAACACACTGTTTTAAATAGGAAGATCTCAATTGTTTAAATATTTTAAGGATTTAAATTACTTGGTGTTCATAACATTAAATGATCTCTCATATTACGAATCAAAAGACAAAAGGGAAAAATTCAACTTTTACATAATACAATTCATCATGACAAATGATCTGCATCAAGGAACATAACATCCTGGCAGGGCTTCAAGATTACCCAGAGGAGAAGCAATGGACAGGCTGTCGAGCCAAAGTAATTTCAGAAACAATTCCACACCTTATTTATCCCTAGCACGGCGCAGCAAAGCTATGAAACTACCTAGCACAGTCACTTTGTGCATTTGTTTAACCTACTGACCTTAACTCTCATCCTCCCTGAAAGTCTTGTGTTTCTTGGGGGATGTAAGGGGGATTTCTACGCAGCCATGTAAACAATAAGGTATAAAACCCTTTTCCTGTTAGAGATGAACTCGTTTGCAACTCTGGAGTTGCAAAGACAGTGCCCATCATGCATGTGGCACCAGCATGTGGCTACCACAACACCGTGCACCATCTCCTCCAGCGTGCACAGGGATTTGCTGTGACAACCAAGAGGTGTGAAGGAAGACAGAGCTGTGCTGGAGGCCCTGGGCTCAGCTGGTGGTCGGTGTTACAGCAAACCAATGTGATTGATTACGTGAGACTTAGCTGGTTCACAGCACGTGATTATTTCATTTCGGAACAGAAACTCATTTAGTTTTATTTTCATAACTCCAATCAAATGGTTAACTCCTTCCAGCTGCAGGCTCCAGCATGCCTGTCTCAAAATCTAGCCAAACTTATTCCAAGTACCTTTGCTTGATTGCTGTGTAGCTTTGGAAAGCAAAGATCTCTGTTCATATTAAGCATATGCATATACAAACCAGAGACTATACTGGATCTAAAAAAAAAATATATCTTGGCTTAAAACTGACAATGAAAACTATCTGTTTTCATGAAACCCTAATTTAATCCTCTGTAAGTGCTTCTTCTAATTTGATCAGAGAACTCATAATTTCATATATTAAATCCATTTACTCAGTATTCTTAGCGCTAAATGATGTGACTTATCTGCAGGAGTACTGAAAACTAGAAATCTTGTTTATGTAAGTCAGTGTGGTACAGATGGAATCATCTACATAATTTATCCAAATTACATACATTTTACTCATCAGTAACAGGATTTGGCATTATAGTGAGGGCCACAGAAGAAATCCCCATGTTCTTAAAAATTACTGCCTGTCCAGGCAGCAATCATGATATCCAAACATACTAGTGCTGTGTTGTGTAGCAGATGCCAAGACTGAGCCTGAAGTGTGTCTACAGTTAACTCTTTATTAGGGGACGTGGACAAGGTAAAGCAACAGCTGTGTTAAAAACAAGACTGGAGTTAAGTGGGAGAGTACTCTAAAGGTCACAGCGGGCAAGGGAAAGGTGTGTGCGACACCTTTTGTCACATACTACACAGGTTTGCTTTGTTTTGTACATGTTTTAACTTGTTTGAACAAAAGCCAGCTTTAGAAATTGGGTCTTTGAATAGCTTCTAGCATGCTTACTTCAAGAATGAAACTTCTAATTGCTCCTGAAAGCTCTGGCCAGGCTGGTGTCCTGTTGCAGCTCCATCTGTATTCACAACGTATGTGAGGAGCCCTGGATCGCAGCCCCATCCTGCTCCAAAGCTGTTCTGGTGCTGCAATGGTGGGCTGAAAGCTGCTTTCTGTTCCACTGGTGCCCCCCTATTCTCATGAACAGTCTGCAATGTTTTAGAGGTCTTCGGTTGTCAAGTAGTCCTTGGGAGATTTAATTATAAATGTGTCAAATCCATCACATAATTGCATAAGTTGTTTAAGAATCCCTAGTGCTAGAAGCAGTCCTCTCACAGTGGTTCACTCTTTGTGTGTTAAATGTTTAACGTGTTTGGTTTCCTGCCACTGAATTGTGACTAATTTTTGATGTGGAAACAGACTGGATTACTACCGTTGAACTGTGTTAGAGTTGCTGCAAAGACAGACTTCCCTTCCATTTTCTTTTCTTCACCAAGTTAACCAACTAACAACCAAGTACTTCCAGAATTACCTCAGACACCAGGAGCAGTGACAGCAGTTGGAGAACTCCTCTCTCGGTTGTCTTCAGTTGTTTCAGAGCGTAGTATCCAAAACCACACAAAATACTTCAGATGCGGCCTTATCAATTTCTGCCTGAGTCCCGTAGGCTAGGCGTGGACTGCTTCTCTCTTCACAGCGCTGACAGTTTGTGCTCAGTTTGAGATCTCAGCTGGATCCCTTTCTGCATTACTTGCTTGGTTGTTTTCAAGTATGTGGTTTTGTAGGTGATTGTTCTTGTCACTTATCTGTACCGAGGTGCAGCTTTCTGCTTTCTTTGAAGTCTTTTTGTATTCCAGCTCAATTGGGAATCCCCCTGCTTGGCATCAACTGTCAAGTAAGCAAACCTTATGCTAGTTGTGTATGCATAAGTATTTTCTATCTCTGTTCTTTGGCATTTTTAAATGTAAAACCTGGAGAATATTTAACCTTCACTAGGAACATAAATTGGCCAATGACATTCCCATGGATTGAGAATATGGTTTGACAAAAACAAGCTTTCTGCACAGGGCATGATTCTAACCAACCTCTTCTTTTCTATAGGAGAGGTATTTGGGAGGATATCTTTCTAGGTAAACTATTTATTGCTTTTATTTCTGGCAGATCTGAGGTAATTCATAACTCTGAACTCCTATTAATTGACACTCAGATCCAATCAATTAATTTTGATTTTAACATAACAATAAGCATAATGCCGTTCAGGGAACCACTAAATTTTGAGACAGACTTGAGTTTTTAAATCTGGGAGATAACATAGGCTTTGTATTTCTGATGGAATTCTGTCGTGGTTATCTCTTAAGGTTCATCTGATGATTAAAGCTAACTTATTTTTAATGTGAAATATTAATTAATATATATTTATATATAAATAAGTTTCTTGAGATTATTTATTTCACTGAAACTTCATTTTCCTCAGCTCATAGACTTCCAAAGAGGCCCTATGAAGCCTCAGTTTTGTCCAGCTGGCACTGATTTGAAGCTGTGGTGTGATTTATAATGATAACGTTTCAATTTTGCTTCATGATAGTGGGTCTGCTTGAATATGGAGTTCTTACGGGGCAAGCCCACATAACTGAAACCCAGAACTGGTTGACCTAGCTGTAAACGTAAGTGGGTCTCCGAAATTATGGGGTTCATGTAAAAGTTTTATGGAAAGAACACGAGTCTCTTCCTGTAGTGGAGAAAACCTGTAAAGCTAGCTATCTCCCTGAGTACTTTTAATTGAATATGAGTCTGGATTTTTTTTCTGGAATTTGATTTTTAAAAAGTAGCAATGTAATCTTACTCAACTGATGTTTTCAGTGAGTCTGTGTACCAGCCTACAGTGCCAGCTAAATTAGCATAGCTTGTACAATAATTTATTTGCTTATACTTACAGCAAGATCACAGTATAGCTGACATTTGTTTATTTTAGAATTTTCAAAAGCCAAGTATTTATTCTGATCTTGAACAGAACAACCCTTTTCTGACAGGAGAATCTATGGGGAAATATAAAGAAGCGCCTAGGCTTCATCTATCAGTGATTTAACACATCCTATTTAAGCAGTAGCCTGAATATTTTATCAATTTCAGGATCCAAAAACGTTAAATTTTTGCTTTTAAACTTCAATTGACAGCTCTAAACTGTGCAGTAAAGGACTTTTTTCCCATTTTAGGTTCTTTCTTCATAATGACCCTAGGTTGTAGCGGTTCCTCTTGCTTTTTTCCTAGAAGAAACTCAAACAGGAGCTCTGCTTTCTTGCAATACTCTTTGGTGGGGAGGTGTCATAGGGAGGGAGGACCTGGCTCACCCAGCAGCCTGTCTTCCCACGTGTAGGTGACAACACAGCCCTCGAAGTGTGCTGTGCAGCATGGGCAAGCAGGTACCAAACCCTCTAATGACTTGGCCCAGGTCAGTGCAGAGAATGCATCTAATCCCAGGTTATCCTAGATGCTCACTTGTGCCTTAAGAGCAGAAATGCCTTTTCTCTGCTTGCCAGCTACTTATATAAATGGTGTGCTGCGGGGAAGAGAATGTATTGTAATTTCAACACACAATCAGCACAGAGAAACTTAGTAAACAAAAGAACATTGCTGGTGGCAGTCAAGAGAGGAGGCAAGAGGAAAGCCTCATTAAGTCTGATTGTTATGGCACACAGTGATAATGGTCCTGTATATCAGATAATGATTTACTTAGTGTCTCCAGTACACATTAGATATATTATGTAAGTACATTATTTCTTATCAAAAGAACAGCTATCGTTAACAGCCAGTGAAATAGTTGCATAAATCTTCATGCTGCAGAGATGGAAAAAATAGTAATATTAAAATAATGCAATTTCATCCCAAAGCAAATCATAATTACTACTGCCAAATGTATGACCTTCACAATACGAAACTTTCAGAGAACTGTATCTTCATCTTTCCATGGTTTTGCAGCTAATCACAATGTAAAATTATGGTAACACTTAGTGACTTGAATTTAATTCATGCTAATACAGAACTTGCAGGATGTGACAAAGCTGAAATCACTTCTTAATAAAATTTTAGGTTTTGAGTTAGAAAACAAAATAGCAGGAGCAAGTCAATTTACAATCATTCTCCAGTTGTATACCTGAGTTTATCAAGTGAAGAAAGAAGGCATGTGGTTTGTCTTTCTGTCCTGCTTTCACAACTAGCTAAGAATTCTTGCTTTTTCAAGGTTTAGCTTAATTTTATGTACTTCAAAGTCTGATACTGAGTCTAGGTCCTTGTGCTTGGTCTTCTCTTCAGTCTGTTCTCTTTTGAAGTCCCATGTATGTGAATTTTGTCAGTATGGGAAGAAGGAGCTGGCTGGAGCCGTTTGTCCTCTTTTGCCCAAGTCTTCTGTCCACAGGCCCACCTTACACAAAGTGCCAGCCACCAGGTGATCAGAAGAGGTACTGGAGAACTTGGTGGTCTGAGAAATGGCATGGTGTGGCTGTGCTGGAAGACCTGTTCCTGCCAAGGGGAGATCTGGTTTGCTCAGCCCTTTACTTATGGCAGACAGCACCTTCCCCAGCCTGCTGCACTGGTGGGGGTCAAGGGACATAGGGAGGGCTACTGGCTTCAGCAGCTTGATCCTTGGGCCTTTTCCCTCCTATGTCATCTTTCCAGAATCCTGCTCTCTCTCACATTTGCCTCTCTTCTCAGCCTACCAAAGGCAATCCCCTCAGTCTTTTGAAACAGCAGCAAATTAAAGCTCTTTTTGAAGCTTGCAGACAAGCTAATATATATTTTATATGTTCTGTGTACATACATGCACTCAAATATCTTTCAAAGTTGAAAGGAGACCATTTGAATTAAAGAGAAATGAAAATCTGTGCAGATCAAAAGAAACATTAAACTTTTGTTTCTGGTTTTAAGGGAGAATTTTTAAAGAAATATCAAACCTTTTAAGGTCTTATTAAAGTAGTTTTGAAACTGCTGGCAGCTTATCTGTAAAGTCCAGCCTTATGAATTGAATATAAATTCACTTGCTACTCTCAGATTATCTTGTCATCTCTTTGAAGATGCTGCTATTGTAATTAAACAGTGGTTTACAAATAACTCATCTACCATGTGTTGTCAACATTTTCCCTTTTCACATTTGCTTGTGCATCCCACAATAATTTAAATCTGAAAGTGCTGATGAACGTCTTTCTCAAACTATTGTAATCGCATCGTAGGGCTGCAGTTACAATTATTCATTTATCAGCCATACCTCCACTAATCACATTATGCGGTGAGACGAATCGTGCTACAGCAAAGCCATCTCATCTTGATGGCCAGAGAGGAGTGCAGGCATGTTGAAAAAGATGTGCATTGTGCTTAGTTCTTGATCTGAAGCCACCACATGGATCTTCAAGGACTTTTCCCCTTGTTAGCCACCTGTTGGTTGAACGGGCTTTACTGATGCCTTCACTGGGCAGCTTCTCTCTTCTGTATGCTTGGTGAAATTTAGTCCTTTTATCAAGCTTAATAATAATAAAAGTACCTATGAACAATTCAGAAAACACTATTCCAGAACTGCCATACAAAGCACTGATCAGATGAACATTTTTTTATTTAAAAAAAAAAATTCCCTAGGCCACGGCAAAGAAAACCATAAGGAAGCATTGGGAAAAGGCCTACTGAAGGGTGGAAATAAAGTTAGTGTGAGTCTTGAATAAAAGTTTTGTAGAAGATTATTGCTTTCTCTTCAAAAACATCTTCACTGCTCTACTTCTGTGTGCACAGTCCTGGCAGAAAAGGCTCCAAGTTCCTCGGCAGCATCACACTAATAACACCACTTAACTCCAAAGCATGCATGTTAATCCCCAATACTACTGCACTTATCCAACTGCCCATGCATATTAGGTAAAGGCATCAGTTGACCAAAAAAATATATATATATATTATTTTTAAAATTTTCATTGAAGTCACAGTTGCCAGCCTGCTGCACTCTGTGTTGTTATATTCCTTGAGTTATTCAGCAAGCTTTGATCTTTGCTTTGTCTCCTGGCTTCAGTAGTTTCTTGGGGGAAAAGAAATAGCCTTCAGTTTTCAAAAAGACTTCTCAGAACCTATACTCTTTGGGTAATGAAATGCTCTTCTGTAAGATATTCACTGAGGAGGAATTTCTATCTTGGCGGAGTTGCAGAAACTATTGCCTGCTTTCACTATAGCTCTTTGCATAAATAGTGTTTTGGTTGTATTTTATTTTTGTATGTATGAAGGAATATATAGATCGGAACCTGTTCCTAATTTTGATGTCAAGTTGAATTGATTAGTTTCTGAGAATTGTAAACAAATCCCTCATGCAGATTTTTGGACCAAATCTAAATTTCCATTTATTTCTGAATACTCATTTGATTGTGTAAAAATCTGCTCAGTCTTCACGTAGCATTTTCATGTAGCAAGTTCCTAATTATAATCTAGATTGTAGTCTATAGCAATCTGTCACCGGATGGTTAAGGCAAGGATATTATTCTAGAAGTAATCAAGCCTTGTGCATCTATGGCAAGGAAGGGGAAGTGCATTCTTCCTGCTTTAGGCTGCTTCAGGCATTGAATTTTGTTGCCATTCAGAAGACAGACCTTAAGAATTTAAGTTCCGCCTATAATCAATGGAAACTGATGGTCCTCCCTGGGAGAAGGGTGTCATGAGACAACCTGTTGTGATGGCAGATGCTTCAGTTTGCACCTTTCAAGATCAGGCTGTTGTGCAGTGTAATGTAGTCCTCTGGGCAGAGCTGCTAGTCCCCGTGGTTGATCCACCTTATGCACAGGCTGTTTAAATGGGACTTGAGACAAACACTGTCATGTATCCTTTCAAAGGTTTAAATGCTGTTTGAAATGAATATGGGACTTTCTCTTGAATTTGTGACATTTAGGTTTCTAATATATTGGGAACCAGTTTGAACATTTTGGAAACGATGGAAAATAGAAAGGGAAAGTGAACATTTCCTAACTGTTATCAGCAGAGCCTGCGACTGACACTAAAATCCAGTCTTTGTTATTGGGCTGCTACCTCCTGAATATGTGAGAAGATGCAGAAAACTTTCCTGTGCTAAAAAGGAGCCTAGCAGAAAGAATAAGAATTCTTTCACATCTTAAACTGCAGAAAAGAAACACAGCTGTAAATGGAAAATCAATAATAATGCCATAAAATAACACCTACTGCAAGGGGACAGTATAAGCTCCTAAGGATCCATGGTGGGGAGAGAGGAGGAAATAATAATAATAAAGCATTTACAACCATCTTAGATTGAGAGAGACCAAAAGAAAAGACTGGATTCTTTGCTCTCATCCTGACATAAAGCTGAGGAACCTAGGATGCTGGAGGTAATGGAACTCCCCTTTTTCTCCTGGATAACATAATAATCATTTTAGCATTCCTGTGGTTGGAAATGTTTTTCCAATTCCAAGGGATTTCCCTGCTCCTATTTAAAACAAAAAGAAACAAGCCATAAAACTTGTATCTTCTCTGAACTTAAATAGTGTTTCTTTTTTTTTGCTTGGCTTGATAATCGGTATCTGAAATTTTAATTAAAGCTAAATTGCACTTGCTGTTAACATCAAAGATCAATACTCTGCTGTAGAAAATGTGTCCTTTTTCATACTCTTTCAGTATGGCATCATATCCTATGGGGGAGTTCGGTCAGTATCTAGATGTTCTCTTTGTGTACCTTATGCTAGGAGATGCTAATCAGTAGGATTTTGCATGTGCTTGAATTAATAAAAAAAAAAAAGTGTTCCCCAACCTTTTTTAACCCAGTTTGTATGCCATACAGTATTTCTAGGTTCAGTGGAATGGAGTTTGCTGCCATTTACATGCAAACAAAACCTCATTTTTCAATGTAAATTGGTAGTTGTGTTGGAATTACTGGAGGTGATGGGGATGCTGGGGTCACTGTGGCAGCTGCTGAGGCTCGATGTTTGGAGCCCAGCAGGAGGGACCATCGAGCTGACTTGTGATATGGCTGGGGTGAAATTAGAGCTAATAAGTGAAGACTTAAATTAGCTCACACAGAGCCAGTGCTGATAACTCCAGTGTCGGCACTGGGAACATTGCTGTGGTGCCTCTGCACCCCCCTTCCTGGTGGCTGCCCTCAGAGAGGGTTTGCTTGCTTGTGCCAGAATTGTTCTGGTTCAGTGCACTCATCCTTTTTTAAGATTGTGCTAGTGGATCAAACTCTAGAGTGCTGCAGGGTGCAGAGCATAGATAGGAAACAGGCACCTGCCAGCAGGACTCACAGACTCAGGACACCCAGTAGAGAACAGATGCCATGAGAAATAGGGCACAACTTCCAGGGGCTGGATCCATCCATTTCAAACACCGCCACCTCTCTGAACTGACTTCATTGTTGGATAATGTACTGAGTGAGGAACACAGCTGAAGCTACACTAGTGTTCTTGAAGGTTTCTTCCTGATGTCAATTTTTTTTTTTTTTCAGAGGGATATTGAGATTAACTCAGTCCTATACCTGCAGCACAGGTGTTCTTGAGAACAACAATGTGGATGTGGGTTTTGCTTCTGTGCAATACTGTAGACCTGCATGGAAAATACAGTGAGAAAGCAGCCCCATGCTGCGTTCCCCAGAACCTCCCAGCCCAGCAGCTGGTCAGAATGCCTTGGAGGTGGACACCATATCAGCAGACTGCTTAATTTAAAAAGAAAAAGGAAAGGGGGAAACAAAAAAGAGTGATGACAGCTGACTTCATATCTTCTGGGCTAATGCAGAATGAAGAACAAAGATGACTGATAAAAGGAGTGAAGATGAAGCCTAGCAAAAACATACTCAGGTGTGGGCAGCAGGCAGTGGCCTCTGTGTCAAAAGAATCCACAAACCTTCAATTCCTATAGCTGACACTGCGATGAAGCTTTGATCATGTTGGCAAGTTTGAGAAATAGTCTGGGAAGAAGCAGTGAGATCAGGAGGAGTCCTCTGAACTCAGGGGAGGCCTGAGTGAAGTTATGAAGTCCTCAGTATTATCACAGCTGGCTAATAACAGCAAAAGGTCAGAGCAATATAGTAATTACTCAAACTTAGAATCACTTTTCCCATTGGAAAATAACACCAGCTTTAAGTAAGTCATGAATAAAACATGCTAGCCAAATCTATTACCTTAAGCATCTCCAGATAGGTTTCTAAGAACTAGGGACATAATGTATATTTACTTGCTTGATGAAAACCTACTCATTGCTGATAAATCCTCCTAGCCTAATTAGGATGCCTGGTATATTTCAAAGCCTGATATATTTCCTCTTGCATACGCTTGAATGGGTCAACTCTTGAACTGAGTCACACCAATATAAATGCAGAATGAAACATGATTTCAATGGCTTCATCTAAACCTAAGGCAGTGTAGGAAACCAGACAATGCAGCCAGAAACTTTTCATTACTTTTAAGTAAAATGGCTTTTAAGTAAAAAAAAAAATATATATATATATATATATATATAAACATCTATAGAAAAAATCACGAAATGAGTATTTATTATTTCTTTTCTGCCAATCTTAAAAATCAAACTTCCTTTTAAATGTAACACTAAAGTGAATTAGGCTTTTTGTATTGATTGTACAACTATCTGTTTAGGTTTTTGACATTCCTACATAACTTCTGTTCAGCGGTTCCATCAAGTTAACATAATTTAAGTATCACTCCAGCAATTATAAATTCTACTTGTTATGCGTTTTCTTTCCTTGTTTTGTGAATGAAGTGTAGTTACTTTCTCTACATTCAGATAGATATATATTTAGTTAAATACTTGTGATGTGTAAGATGGTAAACTGTTCTTAGAGGCATCCTTAAAATTGTTTTTCTGTTCTCATTCATTCCCCGTTATTCTTCTTCCACGATTATTCTACTTCCTTAGAAGCAGATTAATACTAGATTATTCAAAGGGTTTCTTTTGAAGCTCCTCCTGTTACCTTGTGACAAATACCACACCACTAGCGTGTGAGGTGACATCAGCTAAACTGCCTTCCAGCCCTACGAGGCCAGAATGACAACACTGAGAAGCCTTACTGTGCATGGCTTCTGCCATGGTGGTGATGGCAGTGACTCCAGGTGGTCCCCAAAATGCCTCTCTGGCAAGTGTATGCAATGTTTATAAGAAATACAACATTCCCCCAAAAGAAACACTTTCTGCATGCAGATATTTGTGCACGTCTTACTGGTCTGGCTTCTCACATGTAACTAGTACATTCAATTGAATGTACTTTGTTCATTATTATTCACGCATCCTAATGTGAGGGAACACAGTAATGGACAGTTGCAAATATGTTGCACAGAACTTTAAGACAAACTCTTAATCTTGTTGGGATTAAGAAAGCATTAAAATTAATGAAATGATTGCATCTCAATCTGCATATGCAAATTAGGGTAAATGGTATGCCCAACAATAGTAGAAGCAAAAGATTATGATAATAAATCACGTTATCTGAATTAATGACTGGCTAACCCCACTTGATAAGGTCATAGTAAGTCCCAGTGTACTTATTACTAAAATTTATCATTCAAGCATGTATGTGCATTTAATTATTACAGCCTATTTTAACAAGCAGATAAACTGAGAGCGGTGGAAAGTTTTTCCTGTCCAGCACAAGCCTGTAAATACAACTGTTCAGAGCACTTCATATTTCAATGTGAGTAAGGTAAATAGATGTCTGTCCTTTATAATTTGACCCAAGGATTAATGAATCAGTTAACCCCAGTCTCTCCCTTCTTTATGGGGTTAAAGACTTATGCCTTCCTTGGAATACAGGAGAATCAGAACTCAAATAGCAGTGATGAAAAAAGTCGTTAAGTTTGCTTTGTCTTTACATCTATGTTTGTTGATTTCCCAGTATCCCAGTCTAGAGACGTGTTTTCTCAAGGCAAAGATGGTTTTTAGCTATGTGTTTGTAAAGTACCTTGTACAGTAAATAATAAATTTCAGCATGGGCCTCTGAGTAATGCTGCACTGTAAGTAATGTTTATATTTAGTTGGCTTTATCTGGAGATCTCAGAAGGTGTAAAAAACATTATTATTCTGAGACTAGTTTCTGGAAAGGGTATCATAATCTCATTTGAGTTGGGCAGTAAGAGAGTTGTTTGCTTTTCCTCAGCGAAATGTAATTTCATGCTTACTCTCATTTGTGTGAATCTTAAGTACCCTGTGTCTGTAAGCATTCACACAGCTGGTAAGCAGCTAATTTATCATATATGGACACTTCAGCTGTATTTACTGACGATACATCTGCATGAGTACAAATATGTATGATACCACGTTCCTAAAAGCCCACAGACAGATTAACCAGCCGTTTAGAGAGACTCAGAGCAGAAGATCTGTGACTGTCAAACTGGATCCAAATGAGTACAAAAACTTCTGTGGAAGAAGTCTTGGTGAGCTGTCTCAACTAGAATCTTGGCTGTCCTTGTGAAATGTTCATGGAAATGTTCCTTTAGGTAGCTACTGCATGGATGGAGGGCCGTGCCCATGTTTGTTGACACTTTGGGTAGAAGCAGACAAGGAGAAGCTCATTCACCACTTCGAGATTTAAAAAAGAGCTGGAAAAACTCAGCACAGCGTTTTTAGGTATATGCCAGGTGCTCCCGTTGCTTCGGGAGGGCTGCTGCAAACCACCAGCCACTGCCCTTGCTCAGGGCTCCAGGGAGCAATGTCTGAGCTGGCCACGAGCTGAGTCAGCATGATCCCTATCGCATCCGGAGGCACGGATAATTTGAGGTGACTGGCAAGGCAGAGAGGTTGGGAGGTTGTAAACCATCACTGCTGCAGACAGCACAAGCGCCACCGTGCCACGCAATGCCTTGCTTCAGAGCTATCAAATTAAGTTCAGTAAAAAGGCGCTCTAATGAATTAATCATAGGAATACACATTTTACTCCTGGAACAAAATGAGGATGATCCAATTAACCAATTTCTACTAAGGCCTGCGATTACTTTATTAGGGCTTTAAAAAATGGTTTCTGCAAAGCAGTATTTATTCCCAGTTTGCTATAGTTATCAGACAGTGCTGTCTAAGACCTGCTGTTGAGGCCTGTGCTGTCCCTTATCTCATTAAGTGTGACATAAACACCTTTGATGAAATGAAATGGTGAAGTGCAGCAAATGGAGTAAACTCTCTTTCTACGCAGCAATGCCCTGCTACATGCTTGAAATCTGATTTGCTAGCTGTTATTGACAGACGATAACACGTTTTGTACGAGTGCCAGCCAAAGATAGCCGTTTAGAGCTTCTAAATAATTAAGTATTGATTAATCAACCTAGGAGTATATAGAACATTTTTTCGGGCTTTTGTCCATTCTTAAAGGTCTTATTATTTCTGCCAGAGGAAGCAGGGGAAGCACAGACCTTCTGTAACTGTCAGGGGGCTTAAAAAATTACAGGTCTGCACTGCTGTCCCTGGAGAAAACAGCACGGCTGACAGCCTGCCATTGAACAAGCATATGTGCCTCCTTGCTTTGCTGCACTGCTTGTCCACCGTGTCAGCTGTCGGTGAAGAGAAGTGCTTGAATTTCATAAGCCACAGAACAGCTAGAAGGGGGCTGAAGCTGAATGTTTTAAGGGTTTGCTGACTTTGACTTTGAATTAAAAAAAAAAAAAAAAAAAAGGCAAATGGAAACTTCTGGTGGGTTATTTGACCTGTCTCTGTTAGCATGATTGGACTGGAAAAGTCTGTGCTGTGCTGGACTTAAGGCAGAGTTGTTCAGGCAGTAAGTCATCCTGCCTGAAGGCTTTTTGGTATTTCTGTTGCTTCTAGTATCTTAAATATGTGGCCCATGTGTGTGAAAAATGAAGCCTACAGAGTACAACAGGGACACCGATGAAGATGATGGTCATTAAATTATCGCCCCTGTAATCTGTGAGCTACTTGATCCTTCCCATCTGGGAAAGGTTTCAATACTATTGAGCGAGTTCATTTCTCTTACCTTGAAAACAGCAATTGTCCTATAGGAGGTAAGCAATATAAATGCTTTTGTTGGTGATGCTCCCCATGAATCACCAATTACTGAAACTGCATTTACAGCAGGTTGAGAGAATTTTAACAATATTAGGAGGGAATTATTTTAGACTGAAAAATGCATCGTTCTTGCTATTTCCATACAATGCAAGAAAAAACAAATAATGGTTGTTCATTTGCTTAGAAACAGCTGTCACATCATGGCTTGAAAATAGGAACTTCATGGACCTGGAAATGAATAAGGATAATATATCAAGAGCAGGCAGGAAGCAGATGTGCTGGGTGTGCCAGATGTGGCTCACTATATTAAAAAAAAAAAGAGAGAAATTGGGTAATTGCTGATAGGAGAACTAAAATTCTGTTTGGCAGAATGTTGTTTTATTATTACTATTATTATTTTCAGTTTCTCAGGTAAGAGAAGTTGAAGGTCAGTAAGTTTGCAGGAATGAGGAGAGTTGTGAGATTTGTCGTACCTAGCATTACAGATGCTTTAATTACCTTGCTTGCTGGACTTCTGTCCTCTAAGTGTTAAGTTACTATCAGTGAATACAGGTGGGCATTTCCATAAGGGATCTGCAAGAATTCAGAAGCACTAATACGGCCTCAATCCAAGTTATGCTGAAAGCATTGAAAGACACCTCGTTATTCCCATGCGTAGGGAGCCTGCCTGTTCTTCTAGAGCATGTGTCCCAGCTACTCATGTTCATGTCCTTGCTGCCTTAAGAAACCCCCTAAGGCATGTTATCATTTGGTCATCTACTGGTATGTTTACTGTGCTAAAACAAGACAACTTCTTGCCCCAGCAGCATCACACTTGCTCGTGAGGACTCTGCATCGTTAAATCGGTGGCTGGTTTACGGTTGCAAGCTGCCTGTGCAATTTCTACTCAACAGAAAAATTTCTACATTTATTTTTTTGCATTAAAGTACAGTTTAACTTACAAGCTAGTAAACTGAATGTAACAGTTCGTGTGTGGCAGCGGTTCCAAGTACCATGTGGCATGGCATCCTGCCTTCCCCCCGCCGGCACGAAGGAGCAAGATTACAGCTCTGCTGGTGGCGGCGAGCCCCTTGGCGAGGTGAAACCCTGTGTGTCTGTGCTGCTAGCAATAATCCGGCAATTGCTGTTGACTGAGTTTGTAGCTAATGCTTCTGCAAGGCAAAGCAGAACGTTTTTTTCTGTGATACTGTGCACAGAGACAGCCTTTTGTTAGTCACAGATGCCACTGAAGGCAGCTGTCCCTTAAAACCACAGGTCTTTCTGTCTCGAGTGTAAGAAAATAATGGAAAATACACCAGGGCGTAAAGGAGCTCTCCTGGAAAGGTGATGCAATATGCCTACCTCTCTCTCCATCACTTATGGGCAAGCAGCTGTTGCAGTATGAGGCCAGATCATGATTTTGAATTTCCGAACACCCCTGGTAATCAATGAGAAGGAAAGGAAGCTTCTCTGCTATGGACCTTACATTTACATAGGATTCTGAGTTACACTCTCTATTATCTGTTCTAGTTCAGAGTGTATTTGATGCAAATAGTGCCTAAGACGTTGCCCAAGTTGTCTGAACCCAAGATAAGCAGCAGATCTTGTTCAGAAGAAGTCTTGATAATCAGGCTTCTGCTCTGCTTCCTATGAAACACGGTGATAAACGTTTGTCTGACAGGCTGCGTTCAGCTCTGTGGTGTGCTGGCTGCTTAGGCATGAGGTATGGATACTCAAACATCACAAGTAATTGCCAAATCCTTTTTTAAAAAGGGATCATTAATCTCAGTAATAAGCCACATGAAGTATTGCTGTGGAGAGTAAGGGAGCAGCAACTGAATGGCAAACTTCTTCAGATATGGTAGGTGAGGTAGATTTGGGCTTCAGGAGGTGAAGTGGCAAATAGATAAAAGGCTGTTTGTATGTTTGTTTTTCTGGAAATTTATCATTACTAAAAGATATCTGTCTATTTTGGTCTGAGAGGATCGTTTTCTTTAGGTTTCATTGTTGCACATCTCTCCTGATCAGTATCCTAGTTCTCACTTATGACTAAACTTCTGATTTTTTTTCTTCTCATAGTTCTTTTTTTTGTATGTTCCTAATCACTCTCGTTTGGTTCCCTGGAAAGAACTAAAGTTTGGTGATATTCAAATTGAAGCACACTTGGCGGGGAGGGAAGGTGTTATAGCAGTTATAGGGTTATGACTTTGCATGAAATTTAGTGCTATTGCTGTTACGCGAGGTCATCACGTGTTTGGGGATTCACTGGTACCTTGCTCTTTTTGTTTTATTATTTGAACATGACTGTATTTAAGCAAAATGGTCTCCTGTTTTATGGGATGGTAAAGGTCACCCTGTTTTCAGTGCTGCTCCTATCTTCTGGATCCTTGACTCACCATTTGAGTATGTTTTGGGGGGTGGGGGAAAGATGCTTAGGATAGACTTAGTGTCACCAAACTGTTCTCTGGAACAATAAAGGTAATTTTATTGTTTTTAGTGTTCTTTGATATTAAGGAATGTTATGGGTGAGATTAATAAACTAGGAAGCTATTACGAATCCATGGTTAGGCTTGAATTTTCAAGAGCAGTCTACGGTCCTGATCTTGAGATCAGTGAGAAAGTCTCCATTAATAAGAACACAGACTTGGTGAGCATGGCCATTGTGGGATAACTGCTGCAGCATTAATGGGCTATTAATACTTGCCTTGGTGATCACCAAGACTGTTGATACAACAGGAAATATGTACCACTTCAAATAAATCAAAAAAAAAAAAAAAAGGAAATAACCACATCTTTGTCTGATAGCTCTTCATACCATTCTTTACCACAGCATTGATTTATCTGTGCCAAGGATTATGCATTTTTTGTTGGTGGTTTAAAAAATAAGAGATAAAGCTTTAATCTGTTATCTTGATGTTGATTTCATAAGAATGCATTAAAATACTTGATACTCTTTCTTAAAAATAAATAAATAAATAACGGTAAAAAAAATCCAGCAATGGCATTAAAACCACTGCATAAAGAAAATGAATTCAAGATTAATAGAGAAATCCAGAGGAAGACTGGAGTAACATAAATGTATAAAAAATAATTGTGTATTGATTTTCTTTTTTTAATCTCTGGTGTAAATACACCATATTGCCACCATAAAGCTTCAGCACAACTATGGGCATGTTAACTTTGGTTAATTTTATGGAATAAATTTCAGTAAATGTTAAGTTTCAAGATAGGATTAGGAAAATAATTTGGAAGGAAAAAAAAAATCAGCTCAGGATTTATCCTAAGATGCCGGGCATCAACAACTCTATTTCCAAGTTTTGGAGAGCAGTAAAAACACCTTCAGACAGTTCTCAGTGGCACTTTTAGACTATTCAGAATGCAGTTGGATTGAAGTTCTCACTGTGCAACCAGATAAGGGCCATTTGAGAGCTACCTGGCTTTTCGTGCATCTCCCACAATGGTTCCAGTAGTTAAAACTGGCGAAGCAAAGCTCTTAGAGATGATGCACAGCGTATGAAGAGGCTTGCTCTCACCTCAGCATTGCTTCAGCCAGGCTAAAAGGATGAAAAATGTGAAAAGCTGCTGGTTGTGTAGGTAAGAATGATTCCTAAATAAGAAACTGCAACTTTAAAAAGAAGACTGCCAAGGAAGTCTGATATGTCTCACAAAAGTCTGCATCTCTTCTATCTGGATTCTTTTCATTTAATACAGGTAAAAGAAGGCTACACAATAGCAAAGAAAATATATTCCTATGACAGTCTTAAAAGATTATAATGTGCTTGTAAAGAGATTATATGTTTAGAAGTTTTTTTTTGCTGTTGCAGACTCAGAGTCATAGAGAAGACTCGAATCAATACTGAGGACTGAGTCTCCACCCTCTGATGTTAATTTTCTATCAGAGAGATTATTGATTTCTGAAGAAGTTACAAGACTGTCATTGCAGCAGCAGAGAAAAATGGGTGTATTAATGTAACTCTGGTTCTGTGCTTTATTTTTTCAAGTCTAAGGTGCACAAGTTTGTCTTGAACAAATACCTGCCTGCTCAACCTGATGATTTCTGTACACATGTAACAGTGAAAAGAGACATCCCTGAAAGATCAGGGGATCTGCTCCCCAGAGCGAACAGAAACCATATAGTCCTTTTCTGTGAGTACAGATAAATCGAGTAGCACTTTCTCATTGCAAAGCAATTCTCCTGGTGTGCTGTTTCTCTCCCATGTGCTGATGCCATGGCTGCTTCTCTTCTAAGCAGATGTCCAGTTGAATTTTCAGGTATCTGTTGAGTCGGTCTATTGAGATCCACTGTAGTTTTTAATGCAAACATTGTTTGCATATGGCTGTCCGTTCTTGGTATTATACCATATATTTTAACATCTCTTAGGAGTTTTACAGGCATTTTAAAATTATATGAGGCTTAATTTTTTTCAAAAAATGTTTTTTTGTCGTGCAGCCCAGAAGCTAGCATCATATTTGATATTTTGAAAATGTTTCTACAAAATCAGTACAGTTGCCCTTGTTACGCAACTGAGGCCAAGTTGTAGCTAAAGAAATTTTATGCGGTTTTATTCTGCATGTGGGAGGAGGGGTAAACACTGAATTGGCTTAATTTTCTCTGCCTTCTTGCTCCTCCTGCTTAATCGTCATTTCTCCAGCACCCTAGCAGGTATTGCATATTTACAGTCCAACCAAACAACAGGGCTTATTCAAATCTTTTCTCCATAGCAGACATAAAGCGAAATGATTTTCATCCTTCAGTAGTCCTAGTCTTTCAATAGTGTCATAGCAATAGAAACGGGGCACTTGCACTTGACTATTCAGTAAAGGCTAACTAAGTGCTTTTGAAGTACTCTAAGGTTGAGTGACCTTCAATGACTTGTGCGTATAGATTATCAAACATCATAGCTGAACTAACAGACCATGAACAGTGTCCGATTCCTTTCAGGCTAAATAGTGCAGATAATCATAATTATTCTGGATGCCAGGGTCAAAAGAACTGTTCATCACTTTTCTGGCTTACTGAAGAATCTTTTAAAGTACTAAATGATACATCATCCCTGTCAGTGTGTTATAAAGGAATTAAGTGAAGCGAGTTCTAGAAGAGATTTTTGACAGCACATATCTGATATGTCTCTGTCCTTTCATTTGTATTGCCCTCCATTTTTTAAGGCAGATTACGAATTCCAAGTCTGTCACTCAGATGCTTTATTTTGTAGAGGGCTGGCTTTCATCCCCAGTGGAATTTTCTCCATCAATTTGAATGAACATTTTAAGTAGTTAATTAATATGCCAGGACTAGCTGTAGGTGAGACACACTGCCTCAATAGCCAATTTCTGGAAAAAATGGGTCCAACATAGTCACTTTTAACATCACACTAATTATTGTTTTACATCAGACCCGAGCTGATGAAATTATTAAGTAATTTGTGTCCTGAGAGTTGCCCACCTAAAGACTGCTTTGCATGCAGCTTCTTATTAGCTTACAGTAGCAAGGAGGAAGTGGTAGAATTTGTGATAACACATTGGACAGGCATTTTCAGAAGTAATTAGAATACACCAGGAAAATAATACCCTGTAGGTTCTTACTTCTAAAGTTCCATTAGTATGTTACTATCGTATAATACTGTCATATATAACAATATGCATATAAGCTACATATATATAGAATGACTACGACCATATGCAAATATGTGAAGGAATGTACATTTTTAAGACCTTTCTTTGAGTAATATAGAAAGCTTAAAATAAGGTCCTTAATTAAATGTACTACAGAAAGAACTTGAAAGATGAGGGATGGTAATAAAACAGAGAAGAAGGATGACGTCCAGAGCAGTAGTAAAATAAAAGTTATGCTCCTGCCAAATGAAGACTAGAAAGTGCAGGTGAAATCATGAACTGGCTGGCCAATTTTTATTTCATGTGTATTGTCTCTGCCCCCTGAGTCTTGGCAAGAGTACAATGGAATCAAGGTAGGCAAAACTGAGCAAAAATCTGTCTCTGGCAAACCTCAAATAAACACATAAATCAGCATTTAGGTGAATGTAAATGTACTCTAATGCTTTTAGTTCTATAAATTTAATTTGTAGTAAGCATATAAAAGTAATAATCACAAGTCTAAAAGCAAAAACAGAGCAGAAAATAACAGCTATAGGTACAAAATAAAGTATTTAGCTTGAACATCTGGATAGCACATGCTACAATCCTTTATACACTGGCTGCAATGGAGATTATTGTTCTTCCGAACAATAAAATAGATCACGTTATGTTTAAAGCTCTAAGAACATCACTTGCCACCAATTTGTTCAGTGCTGTGCTCAAATGCTCTGATGGCATAAAGTGCATCCTGTATAAACTGTGAACTCTATTTGAAAATAAAGTTTATAATTAAAATTGGCATTTGTGGGCCTCCAGCTGGTGAGTGCTGTTTTGCTGACGTGTGACATCACTCCCGACACCCACAGTATGGTCGCTCATTGTCAGACTTCGTGCCAGGTCCTCCCAATGCCAATGCCTCAGATGTTGCAATCTCCACAAAATGGCACCCAGCAGCAGGAGGCTTGCAAAGGCTTTATCTCACAGTTTATACGGGAAAGGTTTTTCCTCACTCTGCAAATAATCATTTTATTTTATTAAGCAACGATCTTGACTTTGAGTTCTGTGCAGAAGTTAACCTGTCTCCTGTAGCAACAGCAGCAGTTGCTTTTCTGGAAGGCCCACGTGCGAGCACAGGGGGAAGCGATTAGGCACTGTAGCTTAATGATGCTGTATTAGAGAGAGCTGGTCCAAGACAGCACAATATTAATGACGGTGGGTCAGGTTCCCTTGTACGATCTGGCTTGCTGATGGCTCTACTTTGTTGTAAAGGAACTAGATTGGTTTTTTGTTTTGTTTTTTTGACCTAATGAGCATCTCATGTGTGCAAGGAAGCACTGTAAGCGAGAATTCAGGTTCAGTACATGTGCTAGGCAGCCAAATATGAGAAGATTATTACAGAAATTAGATGTGAGCCTAAAAATGACACAGCCTACCAAGCAGTATGAAATTCCTTTTTTGCTTATAGTCTTAAATGGAAGAAAAACATTGTTTTAAAAGCCTGATAGTTCCTATAAAGCTGTGTCTACCTTTTGTAGTTTCAGCTGTTAACTTCATGTTATAAATTCTGCTTTACTTTGAGATTTCAGAACAAATTTTAATGGCTCTGTTTGCAAGCACTATTGCGAACTCTGTATTAAGCTTATTTATTCAGCAGGTGACAGTCGTCCAGCCCCTCCCTACTAAATTAGCATGAAGTGAGAATTTGTGCATTGTGCTTCTTAAAGCACAAGTTGTTCTTGATCAGTTCTGAACACAGAGGGTGGTCTTGCTCTTAATAAAAGTTTTACACAAATCTTTTCTAGCTTCTATCAACTAATATTGAGTAAAAATATGAAATAGAAAGCTATAGGTAATTATGATGTTGCTCTTTAAGTACTATGGTGATACCGTTAGTGCACTCTTCTGTATATAGACTTTTTTTTGCCTTCATCATTCTGTCCTTGAAGAAGGCAATAACAAAATTACCCACCAGACACTGGAATATTATTAAGTGACAATATTAGTCTCACCAGAAGGAGGAAAAAAAAAAAAGGCATAGGAAAATACCACCTATTGCAAGTTCTACTGACCTTTTAATGCCATCAGTGGTGCCCTTATACAAACGTGAAGAATGAGATAATTACAACAGTTTGAAGTCTCACAGTATAAATTAATCTGTGTAATGATTATCTGGGTTCTTAAAACAATGACAAGTGCTATTTTATAGGCTAATATTTTTTAAATAATTTATGTAAAGCAAGCACACAGCAGAAATCACTCCTGGTGCATTGACTGTTTCAAAAATACAGTGGTTTGGTGGTCGGGAGGGAAATTAGTGAACTTAAATTAGAGGGATCAAAATTTTTAGGTGGAAAGTTATGAAATGCCTCTAGGCACTGTGGTCAGCACATGTAGCTGAAGACAATCAGATGGCCAGGGACCCAGACAAGCTAGGTACAGGTTAACACCCCTTCAGCTTGCCACCCAGCTGATGAGCCTGCAAGTGTGCCAGTGGCTCAAAAATGTGTAGAATGTTATCATTGCTGAAGCAGTTAGGAGAGGAAAGACAATGAAATGAAACGCAATGCTACATAGTATTCTGGTCAATATTAGAAATGCTATGCCATTCTGGTAAATATTCATATTTACATATTGTGAATTGAGTCAGGTTTTAAATTTTTATGTAGAGAGATGAGAGAGAAGGTAAAGAACTTTAGATTATGGGCAACTGTCTCAAACACATCTGTTCAAGCAAAGGGTGGGAAAGATGTCTCTAGTGAAGTACACATTTGAAGCTGAAAGTGAAAGGTTGTTGAATAGAGGACAGTGGGGGAAAAAAAAGGGTGGCTTGTGCTGCTTTGATGTTGAGGTGACGTCCACAAAAGATGTCTGCTGGAATGAACTGAATCAAGTTTCACAGAGGGGGAGCTACAGATAGATTTTCAAAAAGAAAATCTATATGCATACATCTATATCTTGGTCAAGGGGCTGAAATTGAACTTTACAGAGTAGTTTAATTGTGAATGAGTTTCTAAGGAGAAACAGTAACAGGGCAACAGGATGACCTGTCTTCTGTACAAAAGAGACTGTAAACAGATGGAGAATTCATAATATACAAATGGCCCTGATTTAATTGATCTCAAAATCAGTGAAGGAAAAATAGGAGGCTTGAAATGTTGATACGGAGCAACATATGGCTTGTTCAGAGAGCAAAAAGGGGGACTATTTTCTCCAGAATTCTCAGAAATCTAAGAAAATGTAGGAGACAGACTTGATCCCTCTTGTTTGAGGGAACGTGAAAAGGAGAAAGAGTCAGTGTCTTTGAGAGACAAATAAAGAAAAAGGTTGATGAGAGTTATTTTTCTGGATGATTAATAGATTATTTTAATTATTCTTTTTAGTTTTCAGTTTTCCCAAATGTAGTATAAGAGTATGCAAATACCATGATCTCTAAAAGAAACTAGAAACTGTGGAGTTGGAGTAAGATCTACTATGCTATAAGGTCTTACAGCATGTAGTACTTCATTTTAGTACTAAATGATGGTGTAAGCGAGATGGTAAGGCATTCTTTAGATGTGATAAATGGCTTTTTGTTCCAGAAGGTGAAAGACCAATAAATGTGTTTTTATTTTAAAAATAAATAAATCATTGAGAATCTGAAGGTAAGAAGGATCCTGAAATTATGGTTATGTATTCTATGTAAGGCCCAGAACAAGAACCAAATTTAAGTATATTTAGAATCTATCCTTAGGAAAATTCATATGAAAAAACACATTTTGAAAAATTGGTTTTAAAAAAAAAAAGGCAAGTAGGAACCTCTGTTAGCTTTCTATTTTATAATGCGTTTATTGATGATCCAGAGGGGCTACAAGTTTTTAGGACAGGATTACAATTCAGAATGATACTGGCAAACTAAAAAATTAATAATAATAATGTTGGGTTTGTACATTCTGTTTCATTGTATTTTAAGAAAAAGAATAAAGATGTGTTACAATATGATATAGGAGCCCCATAATTAGTAGTACAATAGTGGTCTTAAGGGAGAAAAAGTATATACACCAGTATATACACTCACAATTCCCCTTCTCCCCAGCTGAACAGATGATAGCAAAAAACGTGAGTGTTTAATCCATCACCTGTGGAAAATGATGATAATCCAGGTTTGTTTTTCTTGGAAAAGACGCAAGGAGAGATTGTCATAAACCCTCAGTTATGTGAAAGGTCTGTAAATAAAGAACAGTGGTTTGTTGTTTCCCCATGTCTCCACTGAGTGAATTAAATCTTTTCCTAAATTTGTAATGGTTGTTAAAGATGTTACAATGCTCAAAGTACAAGGAATGCATTATCCTAAGGGAAGTATTTCTTTGTTACCGGGCACTTAGCTGAGTCAGGGGAGATAACATTATACTTCATCCTGCCACAGAGGAAGAGGGTAGATCAAATAATACCTTCACATACTACTTACCTCTCTGTTTATTCGGTTAGTGGTAAATATTGCTGTGCACTTTACTTAGCTGAAGCAATTAAAATACAGATATTAAAAATAATGAAGAGATGAAGTTCAACTTTTTTCTGATTATGAGATTTTAGCACTTGTGCTGCTCCTTACTCAACAAAAGCTCAGTGCACTTTGTTGTGCATGCCTATTAAATTTTCCTTATTAAATTATCTTCTCCAATCTACACACCTGCAGTTTTATTTTATCCTCAGAATGACTCACTGTAGTTCAGGTACACCTACATGAGCCAGCAGTGTGAGTATGTGGCCTTTTCTCATGATTGCTGTGAACTGAGCCAGATTCCCTTATAATCCCGCTGGTTTTCATTACGACTTCTTTTTTATGATTTCAGTGTAATTAATTGGTTATTAAGAGTTTTGGGGATCATCCCCAAAACTACTGGTACACTACTTATAGTCAATGTTAACAAAGAAATGCTGATCTGTATGTAGGAGCTCACCTCTGGTACTAGTATGGTTTTGCTCCTTTATATTTGACTGGAGCAATGGTAGCATGGTTGTTTGGGTACCCTGGCACTAGGGTGGACAATATCAACTGCATGTTACTTGTCAGTAGTCTCCTTTTAGTGAAGCAATTCTTCCAGGTTCTGTTTGAAAAAACACTGGGTAAGAAGGGGAGACATACATCCTACCCTGTACCCATAGAGCTGGCTCTGTCAACTGAGCGATTTTTATATATGCTGCTTCCTCTCAAGACAAAACAATTCTGCGTGCACTGCCTTGGCATGCCAACAGCTGTATGCAGTTGATCATGCTGTCTGAACATGAAAAACAAATTTAACTTGTTCATTAAATGTCACTACTGGTAAGACCAGGGATGTATGGAAGAGCTAAGTAAGGAATTAATAAAGGGGTGTAGGAGGATTCTGAAAATTAAAATCTGTATGTCTTTGGAGGTGAGAAGAAGTGAGAAAAGATAAATTAAACACTTGATGATTCAGGATGTGAGCCAAAATATTTTAGGCACATAAAATACAAAGCACTCCTGAGTTTTTCCACTTATACAAATAGCTACTTTGGTCCAAGTCCTATACTGCAGAGTTAAATCACCAAAAAGGAGAGGAAACTGGAACAATTGGTGGGACTAAAGTGGAGGATGCATAATAAAAATGAAGGAAAGAAGCACCAATACAGAAAAGAGAAAGTCCTGAAGATACAATACGCTTGGGTATTGGAGCAGTTGGTGTGGTTATTATTGTTTATTACTGCCACTCATAGCTCTTGATGCTTGAAAGATGTTTGATATGTGAACAGGTGAGAATGTGTCTGTGAGGCAGACAAGTGCTCCTCAGGTGCTCTGAGCTCTTCTGGAGCCCAGAAAGGATCCAGAAAGGACAATTCCTTTAGCAAGTGTTAGGAGTAATTGAGTTGCACTGATTTGATACACAAGTTAATTCCTACGCTCAGGTAAACTGCATCTGATCAGTGTGATGTCTTCCTTGTTCTTTGCTTCTGGTAGGCAGTACCTTCGTCAAAATGAGTAATGCTTTCTGAAGAAAATAACTTCTCTTAAAAGTATATATTCAGATGGTTTTTTTTGGAAAAAATTCTTTTTTGGAGAAAGACAGTGCTTCTTCAAACCAAACCTTAATTATTTTTTTCTCTTTTCCTCAGCCAGAAAATAAAACCCTGATATTAATTGTTCCTGTCCCCTCCCACCTTCAAATCAAATTGTGTTACAGCCAGAATTCATTGGAAATGGTGGAGTACTTACCAGAACAAAGGAAAGCAAAACAGCATGCAGACATCTCTTCTTGTTCCACTACTACTTCTATGGGACATTTAATCTTAATGATATTGACATGAGCCTTTTATCTTTGAAATGAAAATTAGTGACCCCATTAGAACGAAAACTAAAATTCATTATAAGTTCATTATAAGTTGTATGTGTCAAATAGAAATGAAGCTTTCTCTCTAGGCTGTTGTTTGTTTTCCATAACTATAAAGAAAGAATGACATAAGTCCCTGTGTCTTTCATTGATTTATGGAAATCTTACTCTGGTGACTAAAATCATTAATTTGGCTCCTTATAAAAGATACTTTAATTGTTCAAAAAAAAAAAAATGCACTTTGACTTCAATTAAGCTTACATAAGCTTGTACACATGGGGACTACTTTTGAGAGAGAAGTGAATTTGCTAACCTGGCATTTTTTCTCAAATTCACATGGCACTAATCAAAATGACATTGATTTGCTTACATTAGCAGCTGACACCTCAAACTTCCTTTTATTTGAGCTTCCTGGGAGGGTGAACTTTCCTTGATGTAAAACTGGCTTTTCACAGCCAAAGATCTGTATCACAGCAAGTCCTGTGTCTTTAATCTGTCTTGTCCTTTTTTTGTGCGTCTATTCCAAGCACTGTTTCATGCTTAAAAATAATGCATCAGGGATATAACTGGATTCATTCTTTCCTGAAATATATAGAGAGAGGGAATAGAAGTCTAGAAATGTGCCATGTAAACCTGCTTCCAGAAAAGAAAAGTCTGTGAAAGAGATTCCAACCTAATAACTTTATGCTACATCCATTTCTTGTCATGGTAAAAGGCTGGTCTTAAATTATATGTTGAGATCTTTTGCTACTAAAATAGCGTCTTATAAGCCACACACAGCAGAGACTTGTCAGTAATGGAGGCTGAGCTGGAAGATACAGAAGTCCACAACAAGTCTAAACTACCCATTTTGTTCTCTTGCTAGCCAGATCAGAAAATCTCTGGTAAATATGTCTTTGGAGTATGTGCCCTATTCCTAGGGTGTGGGAATATTTCCCTTGGTTACTACATGCTAAACTGAGAGTACTGGGAAAATTGAGAAGAAGTCTTAGCTGGCTACAAAGCTCTACTGGCATTGCTTGGTTTGCGTCAAGAGAAGTGGTTTGGTAGCAGTACAATGCATAAATAATGCAGGTAACAAGCTGGCATCAATTTGAGCTCAATGAGACCTCAGAGCTGGCAAAGCATTCTTGAAACTTATGAGCCTCCTGTAAGCCTATAACCTTTCAAAACACTTGAACCTTTTGAAAAATGTTTCAGAAAACTTGCTCTTGCACAAAAAAAAAAAAAAAAGGTGCTACAAGCTCATTCTCATTTCAGCTAAAAAGGCTTTATCATTGTGTTGAGTATCTGGCATGGCGCAGCATTAGAAGCAATCTTCTCTTGGCATCTAATCAGCATATAATTTCAATTGTCTGTCTGCTCTTCTTCCGCTCAGCTTTGTGTGACTGGTCTGTGCTAGGAAGTTTGGGTTATCAGAATAAAGCAGGGAGCTTCGGCAGGACAAAACCATGGCAATTGCAGGGGTTTACGGTGGGTGAGCTCAAAATCTGCCTTGTGCCTTGTTTAATTAAATGAGAAACTTGCAGGAAACACATGGCTAGTGCCCCCAGAGGTGCCTTTTCAATTTCCCAATCAAAGCTGATGAAATTAGAATTGGCTATCAAATCCTTCTAGCAAACTTGCATCATTCTTTGCTAATTTCCTTCTAGTGGCCCCTTGAGAGATGGAGATAGTCTCAATGCTGCATATTAAACTTTAATTACTGATTTCTGTTATGAGGGTGAGATAACACTCGGACAAAGATAGCTGCATCCTAGCTTGCAAGCTCCTCATGCTGAAAACCATCCATAAAGTAAATGAAAAATGAGTCAGCAACCTATCACCAATCTCTGTCAGTGCATGCAGCACCTTCAATTCCACAGTAGGATGCCAGCTGGTCTTCTATTAACAGTAAATTGAAGATTTTTATTTATTTATAAGTGTCATTAATCTGGTAGGCTGAATGCAATTTGCTTTCCAAAAAAGATCATGCAAGGCTTAGCATCATCCATGCAGATGCAATATATAGTTTACAAAAAATATCAAAACATATAATCCACAACAGCAGTGCTGTTACGTGGGTTTTGAAGCTTTTTGTTTATTACATTACATAAAGGAGGAGTCCTTAAAATACTGCTTCATTTTTATTTGTTTATTTTTCTCAAGGAAAAATCCTACAATTTCAGGTAAACTGCTTCTACCACTGCATGCCCGACTTGGAACCGCTTTCCGTTCTATGCAAAATGATTGCACAGGATTTTAGGATTGTGATAACCTTGCTAAACTAAGTGAGATTAGAGATTTTACTCGAAAGGACCATATCTGCCGTGATGGAGCAGGTATAAGGGGACATACAGAAATGAGGCAACATGTCCTAAGCAGCAGATGAACTGAGGGGAGAAATTGCAGCGTGTTTGGAAGTTTCTATTAGAATTCTTCAAATGTTCTAACAGGTTGCAGTAGAGACACTTGCACAGTTATAGAATTGGAACGGTACAATGGTTTGTTACAATTCTTTCCGTTTCATGTTCTTGCTGTTCATCTCTGAATTTGCCTGACTTGCTACTGCCTTCTCTGTCCTCTCATTTCTTTCTGCTAGACCTGCCTGGAGTGCTGCATTTGAGCACACTACAATATAGCTCAGCGCTTGAACAAGTGCTCTGAGATAAGCAAGTCACAGTTCTCAGCATGAAGATTTTTCTGTATACTCAATTAGTATTCTTTTTGTTCTCTTTTTCTGCTTATCTAAATAAATTTGTTAGTCATTAGGGCTTGTGTGTTTGCACGAGCGTTAAAGCAAGCGTATCATTACACGGTGGATGGAAACTCTTCAGTTTGCTTAGATGGACGTTTTCAGTCATTGTGTACGACTGGCATAGCATTTTACCAGATTAGTGTGCTGTACTTGATATGTTGCAGAAAACATAAATCTCCTGTCTCTTATAAGCAGATACAAATAGCTGAAAGCACAAACATCATTTGTAGCAGTTATTCAACTTTTAAAAAATAAAAGCTACTTCATCTTCGTACCCCAATCCCCCACAAACCAACAACCTGCTGGAGTTCCTGCTATAGTTTGAAGTCAATTTGTTCTAACTTTGTGTTGTCTTCCCATTTAATGAGATGTTAGCATTTTATTTCTGGACATCTGGATAAGGCTTGAATTTATTACTCAAGTACAGCTTATGGCAGTTCATAAATTTTCATAATTTTCACATCTGCATTTTTGGTACCATTGGTACTGTTTAAACTTTGGGGAAAAAAAAAACTTAGAACTTTAAAGTCGATGTGAGTGCATAATTTAAAAAAAAAAAAATTACAAAACATTGCTGAAACAAATATGCATTTTATACTGGTAGGTTTTCAATTTTCTAAATATGCTATATGGCTCCTTTTAATTGTATAACCCCAAATACCACACTTGTCTTCATTAAAATTTATTAGTTCACTCAGTCAAAGAAATTCTTCTAAGTATCTCCAGTAAATATTCACTGTTGTGGACTATGAAACTAATTATCTCCTTAAAGCTAATGTTTTTCATCATTCATTATACGCTAAGCAAGCGAAGTGAATTTCAGTATATTTCCTGGTATGCCTCCTATTTTTTTTCCTTTTGTTTAAACCGATTCAAGTTTACCCAATGAAAACATGCTGGAAAAGTAAGTCACTGAAATGTAGGGAGTGCTGTATAATGGGCTGTTTTGATTTATGTACTGGGGTGGAGGAAAGAAGCAATTCAAAGCAGCAAAGTAGTCTTGAAGTTGAACAACAGACTGTTCATAATTGAATCATAACACACCGTACAAGTGGGAGTTTGGATTGCTGTTTAGGGGACACTGTCAATCCAAATGTCAGTCGGAGCTCCCAGCAGCGAGTGCGAAGCTGTTTCAGATGGTATTGCTGCCCAGCAGCCGCCTGTCTCATGTCTCTTCCTTCCTGCTAGCATGTGAAAGCCTTCCAAAATTAAACCAATCTAAGGTCTTAAGTTCAGGAACAGATTGAAGCACATGCCTGGTCTGATGTTCATGCGTCCTACTGCAAGGTAGGTTCCAGTTTCATGCAAAAAATATGCTCACCTGGTATTTCCTCCAGTTCTGCTTAATTTACCTTTTGCTACAATCAGTAGCCATCTGGTCAGATTATTATGGTATTTTTGTCTAGGTTTAAACCACTTAAAAAAATATTTTAGTGCTTTTCTCATTCTACTCACCAGTACAGAATGCACCTGTACATGAATGGCAATAGTACAGATTGCTTTTAAAGCAACCGGTGCGTCCCAGCATTTTTTGTGGGTTTGTAATACCTAAAGGTCATATTTTTAGGCTTATGCTCCATGGAAAGGATGAGGACACAGTAGTATTACATGAAGTGCTTTTCATAAATAGGGTAATATACTTCTTTCATGTGGTCAGAAACTTGTGTTTTTAACTGAACACCTTCCATTTTCAAATTCTGAAGATCTGGGCAATTTTTTATTGGTGCATTCTCATTATGGTCAAGTGTGAATTTACTGTTTCTTGACAGGTCTAAGCAGAGATTTATTGGGGAGGGGATATTTTACATGAGTCAGAACCAATGTAACTCGTAACAGTGTTCATGTCGACATTTGCTAGAATTTCTATTAAAATGAATGGGCATATTATTCACCAATGGAGTGTAAAGTATGTCATTTTATTCAACTCCAATGGAATTCAACAATTTGTCCCATTTTAGTAAAGTAGACATCTTAAACAGAACTTCAGATGTGACTGTAAACCATAACTATATTTGACTTTGGAGAAAAGTTTGCTGTGACTTAAGAACTCAACACATCTCACTAATCTCTGCTACTATTATTATTATTAGCCTTTTACAATCTAACCTGATAGTCTGCTTATCAAGAGTAGGATCTGATGCTTTATCTCTTCCTCATTCACCGTCATATCCAAAAGCTGTAGTTTTCTATTATGGATTAAGAAATGGATAAAAAGAAGAAAATAGTCACAAGGCAATAGCAAGAGCTTATATTGCTCTTAGCAGCAGTAGCCCTCCATAATGAGTCTAATACTCTCGTCATTCATCTGTTATGTGCCGATACCTTCAGCAGATGAATCAGGTTGGGAGTGCATAGAATTACTTGAACCTAATGGTTCCACTGCTTTTTTCCATTTAAAATTTAGGAATTAATCACCTGCCAATGTAATGTAACCATAATGTTATGACACCACGTGTTGTAACAAAACACCAAAAATAATCTCACGGATGGATTTAAACAGACTGAATTAAAATAAAAGCCATCTTTGCCTACAGTTAGCATTGTGTTAGGTATTCACTGAATGTTCACATTTAGTACAGTCTGGCCCCATCTATATACCACAAGCTACTGCATGTCAGTGCTTAGTTATTACATTTCGACATTCAAGGAACACCCAAGAAGCAGATGACGGTGTTTCTTCTGTGGGATCTTTTATGCGAAAGAAAAGACTTCATCATGAAGCAGGACAAGCCCAACCAACATTTGCTCAATGAGTCCTGCACTGTGCCCTGAAGTTGATGAGACTATTAACATTAATTATTCATGTGCTGACAAAGGCCGCTGCAGGAGAGACAGAATGAAGACTAATAGGGTAAAATGGAGAAAACTGGATGCACGGGAGAGCTGGGAGAACGGAGTATCTTTCAATATTTTTCCTCATTAGTTTGGCTTATTTCCCACAGGGGCACCAGCACAAATCTTTGACACCAGGACTTTTCCTTAACTCTGACTGCAAATTCAGAGCCACATTTCCTTCGTGAGCCGCTCTCTGCTCCTGAGCCCTGACCCTGTTGGCAGCTCACACATCCTCGCTGATTGCTGCTGCCCTTCAGGCTGACAGCTGGGCCTCACCCGCCTGGGGCACAGCACAGGACAGGAAAGAGCTCAGTTCTTTGTTTTAGCACAGAACTGAGAAGGGCACAGCGTAACCACCAGGGGAAGTTGGTGACTTCCCACTGTGCTTCGGACTCCAGAGTTCTCCCGAGGGTCCTCTGCCAAGAAGGAGCTTGGCAAGAGGCTTCTGCAAACAGAAATGCTATTCTGCTTGAAGCTCGGTGCTTCTTGGGGCAGGGCAGGTAGAGCAACAGATGGATGGATGCTCAGAGGCAGTGCTTCTTGATGAGCTTCCTCTCAGGGGCTTTATGAAATGCTGATAGTTATATTTTTAAGTTACTGGAGCTGTGAAACTGAAATATACTGTTACCTGTAAACGTGACTCAAGTTTTAGGGCTCTCAGCTAAGAAAATCAGTATCTGCTTCTCATAAAGTATCTTTAATTGGGCTATTTTATTTTAGAAAGGCAACTCTACAGAAAATTCAATTAGTCTGATCAGTGTACTGTTAGGGAGAGACTGAATTTTTGCATTGCTCCAGCTGACAGTGTACTTTCTCCCCTCTCCACCCCCTCACCCCCACGGGGGAAAAGAAAAGAAAAAAAAAAACATAATACAAAAAAAAAAATTCAAGTTTTTGGCAATTTGTCTTACATAGAGCTGGTAAGGTTCAGATGTGAGAACATCTACTGCAAGCTGGCATGTATAAAGACTCCAAGGAGTGAACTAAACACTTCTAAACTACCTTCTTTACATGCCATTAGCCATGTAAACAAGAAAACTGTCACTTGATTCTCAAGAATGGAAAATTTTCTGCAGTCTTGATAACCCTGACATGTTCCCATTGATAACTGATTCAAGCAGTTATCTAAGAGGAAAAGGCCTTTTGCATCATCATTATTAAAAATTAGGAGTTGCTATGGCATGTGGTCATCCAAGGTTTTCCAAGAATACACCTACAGTAAGATTTTGAATTGGATGTTTGTGTGTTGTGGAATGGTTGTATGTTAAATCCCTCTTGGCTCAGCAATGTGTGCTAGAAGGCTGCTTGATGTACAAGGTACAAGTGCAGTTTTTCCTCTTTGCAAGCTTGCTCTGTAAATTTATATATATATATATTTAACTCTGAGGAAAAATTTCTGCTCAAAATATACAGCTCTAGTGTTTACTATTGGTTTAGGCTGGGAAGGAAAAAGTCAATTTTTAACAAAGGATTTCTTAAACCAGTTTATTATGGATGATATTCTCCCATCCACACACGCAGTTCTGGCACCGCTTTCAATCTTTTCCTACTTTTGGTATTTTCTACAGATACTCTGAGCTAAAGATAGGGAAGGGGAAAAATGGACAGGGAGGAACAAAAGAAAACCAAACGTCCCTACACAGAGCTTGTTTACAGAACCATTTGTTATGAACAGAAATTGCTGTTGCTCTGCACCAGGTCCTGTGGTAGGAGATAGTACGCTGGGAAATAAATAAGCTTTAATGGGAGATTGTGTTGCTGGTGACTGGCACTACATATCTGGAAGCTTGCTGCAGCAGTTTGGAAATGGCAATGACATGAAACAAGGGTAAAGTCTTACTGACAAGTCAAGGATGATTTTAACTTTTCCAGAGGTGGTGTTACCAAGTACTAGTGTGAAATACTTCCCCCAAAACCCAGTGTTTATAGGCTTCTTGTAGCGAGGGGCCCAAAACTGAACACAGTACTCGAGGTGCGGCCTCACCAGAGCCGAGTACAGGGGGACGATCACCTCCCTAGCCCTGCTGGTCACACTGTTCCTGATACAAGCCAGGATGCCGTTGGCCTTCTTGGCCACCTGAGCACACTGCTGGCTCATATTCAGCCGACTGTCCACCATCACTCCCAGGTCCTTCTCTGCCTGGCAGCTCTCCAACCACTCATCTCCCAGCCTGTAGCTCTGCTTGGGGTTATTGCGCCCCAGGTGCAGGACCCGGCACTTGGCCTTGTTGAACTTCATGCAGTTGACCTCAGCCCATCGGTGCAGCCTATCCAGATCCTCCTGCAGAGCCTTCCTACCCTTGAGCAGATTGACACACGCACCTAACTTGGTGTCATCTGCAAACTTATTGAGGGTGCACTCAATGCCCTCATCCAGATCATCGACAAAGATATTAAAGAGGACCAGCCCCAGCACTGAGCCCTGGGGGACGCCACTAGTGACTGGCCTCCAACTGGACTTGACTCCATTCACCATGACACTTTGGGCCCAGCTATCCAGCCAGTTTCTAACCCAATGAAGCATACGCCAGTCCAAGCCAAGAGCAGCCAGCTTCTTGATGTACCTTAGCTCTTGGCATGTGCCCTGTTGCATGGGCAAGGTGTTTAATTTCTGCTATTTCTGCTGGTGCTTTCCTTTCTCTGTGCTGGACTCTCTTTATTTGACTCTCTTTAAACTTGTTTTAATCAGCTAATTTTTCTCACGATTCTCATTGCACTGTGAACTGTAGGTTCGAAGTATTAATAATTTACAGCTCTCTAAAGTTCAGTGGAAGTGCATTTAGTTTTGTTTATAATAGAGAACTGGAAAATGAATATTTCTTTCTAATTAATGGAAGAATAAATTGAGTATGTTTTTTTTTTTCCTTCCCCTTTTGCCCTTTGAATCTATTCTGTTGGTGGTGATCTCAGTTCTGTGGGAACCTGGAGCAGCAGAGAGCAAAGTGATTCACTTTGGGGAGCAGCGTGTCACACCTCAGCCATTGCTCCAGTGTTAGCAGCGTGTCCCTGAGGACTCTGTGGTTGCATAGGCTTCCTTTCCTGTGATCTCATCTGGGACATCAGCTAATGCTAATGATGTCCACTTTCTCCATGTTCTGTAAACCGATAGCGTGGATAAGAAGGGAGTCTCGTGTTCTTAAAATGGGTGGCTATTTGTGTTTGACAGTAACACAAAGAGAATTGGTTACTTATTAATGATTAGCCTTTTTTTGTTATATTAGGCATATCAGAACCTTGTGTATGTGATTCTTTTTGTTAAAAATAAAATGAGTAACTCTAGGTGACCTGTGCTCCCAAACCATGTTAGTTAATAATTAAAATGTGTTCAAACATGAATGATTGAGTTGTTTCTAGAGAAACATAATTTTCTTATGCTGTACAATTAAGCAATATTGTGAAACTAGACATTCAAAATGCTGAGACTTGCTTTAAAATGCTGATTTTAAAGAAACACCCATATGACATGTTCTCATAATTGTCCTTTGAGGTTTTTAAAGCTATTTTTTCACTTCTCTTTGCAACTAAATTTCTAATTTTGAAAAGAAACTGGAGAGTTATGCAATAATAAGAACCCTACAAAAGAAACCTTGAAACATCAGGGGACTCAATTTTAATAACTAATAGCAAAATGGTTAGAAGAAAGGGGCATATTGAAAGTGTCTTGTGTGCAGACATCTAAGTGCCAGATTACTTACAATAACACTACTTAGCGGAGGGAAGAAGTGTGTACTAGTAGACTTGGTCGGTCTACTGCCCCCCAGGGTTTCTAGATCTTTTTCTGCAAAGCTGCTTTCAAGACAGCCTGCAGGAAGGCAAGGGGTGATTCCTCCCCAGGTGTGGGGCTTTGAGTTTCCCTTCCAACTTGGTGACATTTCTGCCTGCCCGCTTCTCCGGACTGGTGAGGGCCTCCTGAACAGAACCTCAATCATTCCCCAGACCAACCTGGCAGTTTCCAATCCACCTCACGGTCCTCTCCCTCAGTAGTAAAATCAATAGTAAATCTGAGTAGAGCGGTGTTGGTACTGAGAAACAGAAAGCTTCTGAATATCGGTGATGCTTTTAGCCCTCTTCCCCTGGGCATCCTCCAGGGGAAATATTTAACTGTGTTGAATATAATTGTATAGATCCCTGAGACACTCAGATGAACTTCTTAACGCTGCAAGATTTAAAAAATTTCTGCTCTCTCTGAATAAGATAAACCCCAAAGTGAAAGGCATGGGACTACAGACTACTTCGTAAGGTGAAAATGGTATGCAGCTTCATTAGCGCAGGAAGATTCAGCTAAGCTTTTGGAAATTAATCCAAATGCAAATGGCCTCAGAATTATGACAGATTTTCTCACAAGTTACTTTCTTAGATGATTAATTCCTTTGAATGTTTCCATTTGGAAGGTGATATCTTTTATCTCTGTGCAAATATTCGTACTATAGGGCATATCAGAAAAGAAGCAGAGAAAATCACTAGCCAGAGAGAAAAACAATGATGTCAGGAACAATGGCTGTTAAGAAACAAGCCTGTGGTCAGCCATAGCTACAACTAAATCCATTGAAGCCAATGGGAGCAGTTACTTTTGATGATCAGGTAGCTGTATAGTAAATCTTATGAGCTTCCCCTTGCAATACAATTTGGAAAACACTACTCTGCACTGCTGCTTTTGGTAAAGAGTCTCAAAAAGCTTTACATGTTAATCAAACTCCCAGTGCACTCAGAGATATTATCCAGAAGTAAGGATGCAGAAACTGAGACAAAATGTGGTTTTGCTTTGCTCAGAGAAGTGACAACTGTAGTTGTCAGAGCAGTAATTTTACACTAGTTGCTGGGCAGCAGGACACTATTCCTACCTCACTGCTGGTAAGGTTTGGGCAGTCAGGAAAAGCAAAAGGGTCGAGAAACAAGAAGAAAAGGGAGAGAGGACTGCCCTGTTCTAAACTGGGTTAGCCTATTCATTTAAATTCAGACAGAGCTGTTTTAACAGAGTAAAATTAGTCCTTTTGTGTTGCTGTGCTTTAACTTGCCTTAAAACGAGGAGCTTAAAACAAATATTGATGACATTAAAGCCATTAGATGAATAAGATAATGTTGCAAATGATGACATACTATTTTTAATATTGTACTTTTACTTAAGCTGTATTCTTGTAGTGCTACTCATGAAAGGTTGTGCACCTGTGTTCGTCTTAACTGGAAAGTCCAGTCATCCGGTTACGCATCTGACAGGACTACATAGGGCTAGAAAGGTGTCAAAAAGTATGTCAGAAATCCTCATTTCTTATTTAAATCTTTAAAAACTAAACAAAATAAACAACAACAAGTAGACTCTTCAGATCAATAAAATATGAAGAATACCTGCAGGCTTCACAGGATATCAAGATGTGAAGTTCATATGCATCTGCATAACTGTGTGAGTCACAGATGGATTGGGGCACTGGAGTGATATTTGCAATACCTTTATTCATTTAGTTGTATAGTTCAAATTTGCATTGGAAAAAAAAAAAAAAAAAAAAACTTAAGGTATGTGGTATTCATTCTGTAAAAATAAAAATTTGATTTTGTAGGCATTGCAGTCTGGAAGACAGTAGAAAAAGTAATTTTAAGTTGACTTTTCCCCACATCTTTTTATACTTTGTGTTACACTAAGACTTAGAAAATAATAATAATAATAATAAATGCTGTATGCTAGTGTTTTGAATCTGGTACAAGGACTCTTCCTTCTTGGCTCTTTCAGTGCCAGTAATTAGGCCATCTGGTTGGTGAGGGAAATTAATTCAAGACCATATTAATTCCTACTTTTAAATTTCTTTGTGAATAACACTTCAGGAAAAAAATGAGGCTTGCTGGATAATCAGATCTAAAATTAAGAGAATTTCTTGTTGATCACCCTATAGTGCTGGTTACAAAATTAATCATAGATGCTTAGAAACTATAGTGATAAATCTGTTGTCAACATCTAGATAGAAAAAAAGATTCGAAGGAGCATGAAATTGTCATAGATTTGTTTAGGTAGGTGCTTGTAATGAGAATGAGTGTCCAATTTGTTCAGAAATTCATGCTGAGCCTTTAAAAGGCAAGAATGAAGTACAATGGTTTGGCTCTATATAGCTTCAAGCCCCATGCATGTGATTTTCACGACAGTGTGCTGGACTCTTAAGGTGCAAGAGTGGCGGTGAAAGTCAGGTACATGAATTTAAGTTTTCCTCAATCTACCTTTACAGGTGTGGTTTTTGTTGCGTTGTCTTTTTGTTTGGTTGGTTTTTAGTAACAGTGAAGTTTTTTTGATCTTGTTGCCAAGAAACACCCCCCAAGCAGGCAGCTGGTACCGTCATACAACTTCTTTCTTCCTACTAAAAGGGGCCATGGCTGAGTAAACAAATGCTACCCGTACTACTTGCCTTACCCTTGAAGCTTGTACTTTGCTTACCTTCATTAACGCTTTCTCAGATCCCTTACAAACCAATCTATTTGTGAAGAAAGTGGTTATCATGATAGCTTTCTTTTGTAAAGAAACCTTTTTTTTTTTTTTTTAAGTAACAAACTACACTATCAGATACAAATTTCAAATTATTTTGCAGTTGCATGGAAATGGTCTTCTAAATTGCACTTAATTCTGTTCTTGCAGGGAACTGAAATTGAAAAAAAACACCGTCTACTTTCACATCTATAGTGGGTGGCTAAAAAGTGTGATATCCAGGCAGAGAGCAATATATTTTCCATGCTTAGATTCTCATTCTCATTTCTTCAGGGTTCCCCCATGATGAAGACACCTTGCTGTCTTCTCCCAAAGGCCTCTCCTCCATCTGACAGCATTTTGCGAACCGAACAGAGCTACCTGCTTCTGAGGGAGCTGATGCACATGACAGCATGACCAATGCCTTACCAGCTCAATTGTTTGAGATGTGAGGAGCAGGCAGAAATGTGTCCATCCTTCCCAGATTCAACTTACACAGGCTTGTCTTCAATTTTTAACCATCTGTTAATTCTTCTAATGTCAGTGATTTTGCTCTGTGGTTTCCGCTGTCCCAATGTCAGTGCAGCAGGTGTTAACAAGCAAAGTGGCTGTTTAATGAAACACTGGTTTCTGGGCAGTAAGTAATGTGTTTAGGACTTGAGACTGCGTTTTAGAAGACAAAGGAAGGATATTAGGCTCAGTTTCCGCCTTTGCCTACCAGGTGAGCAGGTAATGATGCGTACCAGATAGTGACGTGTCCATTTGTTTTCCTAATGCAGCAGGAATTTGAAAAACTTCACTTTCAGTTTTCTCAGAGGAGGAAAGCATTTGACCAAAGATCAAGATACTCTTTGGATATTCAAGTTGTCTAAGCATCATGAATTACTATTTTATGTTTCATTTGTGGAGAAGAAGCCTTACCCACCACAGTCCTCTGCTTCACAGTCAGTCATTTCAAACTTAGATCAGTAAAAAAAATTAGTTAAGTACATAAGTTTGTTCTTTGTATCGAATGGGGCTTAGATCAGGCTTGGGTAGTCATACCTGTACAAAATGTTCCAGTGCAAAACAGAGTAACAAAAACAGCGCTGTTGTGAGTAATTGATCCTTTTTCTGATCATCTCATCCCTATTAAGCTGCTTTTGAAAGGATTAATTCTTGAGGCACAGAACTCTTATAATCCTCATTGTGGAGGTAATGACGACTTATGTTCAGCAGCGTCCTGGAGATGCTTAGACTCGTGTTTACAAAGACACTATATGCCAAAATTTCTATTTTCCAAAATGATTAAGACTTCAGGGTGGGATCACAGTCCATTTAGAATAATTACATTAGAGATAGCCTTTTGCTTTTTTCCTGGGATTCAAGATGCACAAGGCTAGTTGCTGTGAAGCCATGGCTGCTTCAGGGTTGTAGTGTGCAGCTCTTTAAGAATACAGAGAAGATGCTAAACTCCATAGAAAATCTAGTAAAAAATGTAGACTCTAGGGATTCCACTAGATCTCAGCAGCATTGAAGTCAGTCCACTTTCCTAACTTAGCGCACAAGGAACATGAAGTATGAGTGATAGCTGTTAAACCACAGATGAAACCTGCAAACTCAACCAAAAAAACTTTGCAAGGAAGTTGTTGGTATTCCTGAGCAATGAGAGTGTTACACCCAGTGGTGTCAGAGTACCGAATGTGCAGCACAATGCATGCCCTCCTACACCCACAGTACTCCCTCATCCCACTCAACCAATTAACAGTAATTAGATAATTACAGTTCATAAGAGTCTTCAAAAGATGAAGATCTTGCTGCTTGGGACTCATTAGCCCTTCTTAACATATTTATTACACTTTTTATTTCTGACCACAAAGGGGAAAAAATTAAAATATTCTGTGTTGCTTGCCATATTCTGCTCATGAAGCATAACCTGCAAAAGCACTCCTCCCAGATGCCCAATGTTAGCTCTGTTTTGAACTGAATGTGACAGGTAATGATGTAGAAAGGAAGCTTCTATAAAACACCTTGTATTTGATCATAAGATTTTTTTATGAGAATTTCAAAGCAAATGATATTATTTTTATACTGCTGGCAAAAATTTAGCCACTTGTTCTCCGTAATAAAAATGATGGTTTATAGTTATGCATGCAGCATCTAACACGCAAGACTGAGTGGTTGCAGTAGATATTTTCATGCAAGGCAACCACATTTCATATGGCTGATGGAACTCGTCTTTTGTTGTTTCTGTTGTTTGTATTGTTTTCTTTTTAAAATTTCCCCTAAATGAGCAAACTTTGGAATTTCTCTTTTTACCGGCAAACTTTATTTTTTCAGCTACATTTCTGGAGGATCCTTGTTTTTTTCTCCTTTCCCTTTTACAGAATGACATGTAGGAGTTGCCACAACACCAAACACAAGGCAACTAAGCAAGGAAGTGAATGCCCTTATGATCCTAATGATGATGAGAGGATCCTCTAGAACATAAACCAGAGCCTGCAAGTGATGCTGTGATTCTCCTATATGGGAACTGGCCTTCTTCATTGCCCAGCAAAGAAATCTATTAGGGCTAACATAAATGCCTAAACTTTCTCTAGAGTGGATACACCACACATGCTTGTGCATGAAGTCACAGAGACTAGAAGCCTCTAATGTTAGATGCAAAAATCATTTGCACCTTAGAGAAAGTACTTCTTATGTTGGAAACTACTGCTGGCAAGTGCTTCACCTCAGTTTGGGTCCAAGGGGCAGAAGGCTAAGGAGTGCTTGTGTAGGGCCCTTACTCTGGATCAACCTCTAAAGGAGTTTTCCTCTCAGGGGAAAAGATGAGCATACATAAGTGGCCTGTGTTACTGATGGATGGGAGGGATAGCTGAAGGATAGCTCAGCTGTCAGTGCACTTTAAAAAACAATTTATGATGATTTCTTTGTCAATCCTCCGCACACTTGTTTTTCCCCTTGCGATGTCTATTAGAGTAGGGAGCTTGTTACCAGTAACACTGTGGCTGCTGTTTTCCCAGTCTAATAGATATTTTATAGAGAGCAAAATATTTGTTGACTGGTTGAAGCAGCTTTCTTGTCCCAGCCCTCCAACTTCAGAGGAACACTAAGAGGCCAACAGGGACCTAGGATTGGAGCCTTGCTTTTGATATTTGTGCTAAATCTATTTTCCTGTGTCTACACCTTCATCGCAGTTAGAGAGGTAGAGCCAACCACATGGGGATCAAGCTATTTCTTTCTTTTGATACCATGCTGTTTACAAACCACTCTCTAGCAGCGTACTGCACAGCTACAATTATAAGAACTGAGCATAATTGAATCACTGGTGAAATTAAGTGGAACAATAAATAAGTTAATCTGTATCTCCTTCTTTAATGCAGAGCTTTCATTTATTCCCAATGTATCTACTGCTGATTGTCCAGCAGTATCAGAAGGACAGTGGCATGATGGTTATATGATGCCGAAGCAGTGGTGATGGCTTTTTGGTGGTGACATTTTGTGGTGGCGGCTGGCATTGTTGGATGTGGGTGCTGCCAATGCAGCTGCTGCTGTGGGGCAGGAGCTGGGTGAGACCCAACGATAGGCTGGTGCTGGGGGGAGATGAATGGAAATCAATGCAACATCTCTGTTCTGTAATTTGGCTTATTATGCTCTCCGCTGCCTGGTTTGAAAGGTTGGGTTTGATCTGTTAATTAGAGCACTGTACGATCAAACGTAGGTCACTTGACAGCCTGTGTCAGCAGACTCAGTATTTGGTGACTTTGGGGAAAGGGGTGGTGGATTCCACCACATCGTTTGGCTTCCATGTGATGCTGAGACCAAAAGGTGAATCATTTCAGGTTCAATAACAAAAACTGAAAGTCAGGCCTGGCAGGCAGGATGGGCAGCCAAGGGGTCTGTGCCAGTTTTGCAGGGATGTACTTACAGAATGACACTGCAGCGATGGAGGGGAAATAAAGCCAGTACCTGACAGAGCTTCCCAGGAAGGATTGTCACATTGCATGCATTTACCTGGCTGTATGTGCACGTAGAGAAGGCAGAAGCAGATCTCATTAGTTCTGAGAAGTTTGATCAGGATGGGAAAATCTATGTTGACACCAAAAGGCAGACCACTTTTTGGCGGTGGCACAATTAGGTGGTTCGCTGTTTTTTGGCAAGCAGCTGGTTCTTTCCTCTGAATTTCAAGGTTGCCCCAGCAGAGGTATTCTAATAGCACTGGTTGTAATATAATCTGTTTGTTCATCTCTTCCCATTGGAAGGGAGGAAGTGGGTGACTGCAGGCCTGCCTTCCTTCCATCCTTTGGGGCTAGCGAGGGCTTGTGGTGGAGCAGGACTCCAGCATGTGGCCAGTTCCTCATGTCCAGCTGCTGGAAAGGAGCAGTGCTCTTGCTGGTCCCCAGCCCGTGCCCTGTGCACCAGCCCTTCCTCCAACAGTGAATTGTCATGCCACTAACCAACACCCCTGTTTCTGTGGGAAAGGTGATCCTTTTCTTAAGGATCAGTTTTCTTAAACCTTTTTCTTAAGTGCTTTAATTAAGCACCTAAAGGTTTAAGATGCTTTTCCAAACCGAAAGCTACTTACTGGAAAATGGTTTATGGAACAACTGAAGAGGACTTTGCTAAATCTGTATTAAATGTATACCAAAAAGATCAGTGCCTTAGAGTCCCAAAGGGTGCATACTGCAGATTTCCTCCCCTCTTACTCAAGCTCAGCTGAGACAAGGAGAAGGTTACCAAGAATTTGCACATCTTTGTGGATCCTGGACTAAGTAGCAACAACTGCTATTCCATCTCTCCCTCAACCCTCCACTTGGAGCCTGCTATAATCCAAGCCAGTAACAAATCAAGAATCATAAGCATGGCTACAGTAAGGTTCATTTCCTCAGCTCTTAAAATTAATGAGGGAAGGCTTTAAGACCTCATTAGTTGCTTGTCTTTATTGGCTGGGATTGTACCACTGTGTTGGGAGATACTACCTATATGACGGCATTTGAAAGCTTTTCTGCAAGCTGTGCATCGGTTGTCTAAAGACATCTGTCTCACAGCCCCATCCCTCCAAAATCAGACCAGGAATTTCACTGATCTATGAATGTTCAGGTGCGTAGGTGTGCTCTCCCTCCCTGCCAGCAGTGCAAATGGGAACAGCTTGCATAGCTGTGGCTGTGCTTACAGTCCCCCACGATTCTGAGTGATAATGAAACCAAACTGGAAATTGTTTCCTAATCTCTCTGCTCATTTTTATTGGTGAGCTCTGCAGATCACAGTGGGGTCAAACTGGGTACTTTCTCAAAACAGGCCTATTTAAAGCAGACGTAGTACATGAAGTTGTAGCTACTGGAAAGTTAAAAACAGGTCAGATAATTTCAACTCTTGTTATGACAGCTTTTCATGGGAATTTGTTGTTCTCCCTCACTTGTAAACAAGTACAGAAGCACGCATTACCACTGAATCATCTTTCTGATGTTTCATGCAGACAGTGTCTTGTGTTAAGATCTGCCTGGCTGTTTTTAACGAGAACTAGAAGTAAATATATTTGCATATCATTCCAAGTTTGTCCTGTTTGACATGCAGAGCAACAAAAAAAAAAAATGTGCATGTCTTTGACCATGAGAGTTAGCTTAATTTTGCAGTCTGTGGGTTAAGAAATCCCCTTATTTATGTAAATAGTAACTTGCACTATTTTCAGGTTTGTCCAGCAGTCAATTCTTAATCCATTTAAAATGTACTCTACTGATACGGCACGGTGCTAATCTTCTAATCAGAATGTCATGGTACGCTTAGTCAAGTGACTTAGAAAAGTCTACATTACGCTACATAGTAAAATTAATCAAATGAATATAATCTCTAAAAAGAACGAATCATGGTAATGTTCAAACACCGTGATAGTTTCTGTTTTAATACAGATACTTACACTTTAGGTGAACTTTAAAACTTTTAATTCTTTTTTTTTTTTTTTGGTGTGTGTATCAGATATTGCTAGTATAGCTTTCAGAGGGGATGAAAAAGTGGTCTTATTTCTTTCAAATTGTGTTTGGGAAATTGCTAGAACATTTCATTTTCACTTTTATAAAAAGCTAGTCTCGACAAAATGTTTCTGGCTTGGAAGATGGAGGATTTGTATAAGATCAAAACAATATTTTTGTGAGAGATAATATCATAAAAATTCATATTTCTCTGCTTCATTTGGCTTCAAGACTAAATAACTGAAATGGAGCTAGACTCTAAATTATAACCGTGAAACTGTCTAGCTCCTTTTCTGTACTAAAGACTATTTATATGACCCTTGTGCTCTGAAATATAAAACAGCCTCCTTTACATGTGAGACAATAATTAAAAGGAAGGAAGCCAACATTTAGACCTCTTAGCTCTTTATTCAGCAGCTAGCTCAGCATTCCCACCAGAGGTGTACAAAGCATTACCTTTGACAAATCAAGCAAAAGCAGCTCTTGAAGATTATCTACCTGATGGTAAAAACACATTCACATGCTCTGTAATACAGCACAAGTCTGGCAGGTACAAGAGAAAACACAGTCAGCTCGTTAAGAGGTTGTTGCAAGTCATAAATACATACTAATATGATGCCTTTGTTCCAGCTCTGTTTATTTTTCTTGCAGAATATAGACATTTTAGTCAAAATTGGAAGCTTATGACAGATTTAATTTGCCCTCTGGTTTGTAAAGCTCAATACGTGAAGTAGTATCATATGTTGAGTGATCGGCATCCTGCTGAGGACACAACGCTCTGGCTTCACAAACTGTATCGCAGAGGACGTTGTCTTTGTCACTGCTGTACTGTAGGAACTGTTATGTTCTTTAAACCACGTTCAGGTGGCTTAATGGCCAGTCTTCCTCTAGCTTTTCCTATGACAGTTCAGCAATAACCTTGCCATCAACCGAGGTGAGCAAACAGCAATTTTGCCTTATCAGCTCATCTGAAATATATACCAGGCTCACATCATAGTACATTCTGAAATCCCAATTCCCAGACCTCCACACTGAAGCGTGTGACTAAATCAGGCTATTGCTGTCACCTGCCCTGACAGCATGGCTCTTCAGGGTGGCTTAAGTGCCCCCAGGCTTGCAGTTGTCATGTGCTGTTAATGTTCATCTGAGTATCTGTGAACAGACTCTTAGGGAAGGACTGGTTAACATGATTAACAGCAGTTTGTTTAATGGACAGGAAAAGGGGACGCTATGCAGCCAGGATTTTTGCTTGGTTTTCCACCAGAAGTCATACACATGAAAATATCTCAGTATCCGTTATAGTTCCAAGAACAAGAAAGCTGAAGCTTAGTCACGTACTAAGCATGGTTGAAGGGGAAGGGCAAAGTGAAGCGAGGGCACAAGGCTGAGCTCTCCTGGCTTAGGACTGACATTGGGACTAAGATCGAGATTAATGTTTGAGTTCTGAGAAGGAGAAATCCAAGCCGTCTGGTGGCAATGGGGCTCAGAAAGCTTCCCAAAGCAAAGGAGGGCCAGCTACAAGGATTGCCACCTGCACAGTCCTTACCCATGGCATTGGGGTGGCTCAAGGCAGAACTCACAGCCTAGGGTTAGGGTTAGGTGGCTCTGGTTCTGTGGTATATTTAAAGTAGCAAAATACCTGTGACACTGAAATTTCAGGTGAAAGAGGTAAGAACCTATTTCAAGTTTTCTAGGTATGAATTAGTGATAACAATAAACGCACCGAAGTCAGAGACTTCAGGAGTTGTATGGTTTTCCCAGGGGAAAAAAATAAGCATGATAGCACTGCACTGTCACAGCAGAATTCTGGTTTCTGCTTGTCAATCTGTATTCTTAGAAACTAGTAACTCTTGCTTAGCATAATTCTCAGTGTCTATAATTAGCACGAGGTAGCTTGTGAAAATACTATTTTAATAATACAAAATTAGATTTAATTTTTGGAATAAAAATGTATGCATTGCAAGGTCATTGAAGTGTTTCCCTGCATTGATCAGAATAATATAGCACTGTGTACCTATAAAGAAACACCAAGTGAGTTTTGACATTGTGTTGTACATATTTCTAAAACTGTCTGTAAATCCATTTGAGGTGGTTTTGTTCATATGAAGACGATATATTCCAGGTTGAGAACCTACATTCATCTGGCCTCTCTCTGATAGAGACCCTCCACCATCAGCAGTCTCAGTCAGTACAAATGTCAGCACAGAGTGGTTTATAGGAACAGATGCTGTGAGTGACAATGTTTGGGAAGATGATAACATCTGGAATCGCTGCAGCTAAAGTTGAGAGGTTTTGGAGGGTGTAGAGATCTTAAAATTCCTGATTTTTGAATGTCGTGTGATATTGTACTAGCTAAAAATAATAATAATAATAATCCTGTACCACCTGTCTCCACCTTTACTTCTGTAAATCCTGTCTGCACCTTTCTGTAACTTGCCCTTCTGTAACCTACTTCACTAAGAACAATTGGTAAAGCACTTATTTCCATAATGATTATGCAGAGAACTACATAAAACCCTAGTTACAGCTAAGGACTTATAAAAGTCCTTACAATTATAAAAGAAGAGAAAATAGGGGACTTTATTAATTGAAGATGACAGACTCTGTTCTGCTTCCTCTTCTGTAAAGTTTCAAAGCTTCTTTGAAACAAATGCAGAACTTAATTGTGTAGGAACAGTGTTATCTAGTGAGCACCATATCAAAAATGCTCATTCATTTGGGATTGTGTTGTGATGTAGTCAGAAGAAGCAGCCCCTCAAAAAAGCTCTAGAGATAGAGAAATGAGGTGGGTGATGGGAAGAACTCATTGAATTATTCAGAGTCAAGAACAGCAATGTATGCAGGTGCATAACTTACTTTCTAACCTTTAGCTTCTGTTTAATTTCTCTTTCTCAAGTAAAGAAAAAGTATCACTTATGCAGTAACTAATCACTTTGACATGAGAGTTTCCTGATTATGGAAGTTTCACGTAAAAACAAAAGCACTTTATCTGCTCTTCTTTGCACAGCCTTCATCATCGTTACTGAATACCTATAAAACATTTTATACAGAAGTTTTACATTTCATATGTTATAAAAACAAATATATAAAAACCTGTGTTTGAGACTGCAGGTAAAGGGAGAGCTGGTCTTTAAGTGCTTAAACTGAAAGTAGCTCACTCTGATATTTAGATCTTCTAGAGACGTATTTATCCTGAATGGAGCTCCCCTTCATCTTGGTACAAATATCTTTTAAGATTTATTTTAATGTTTACATCTAAAATCTGTTTCCTGCTCTTTCTGTGGTTTGTAAAAGAAAAAAGAAAAAAAAAATAATGTTAAGGAGTAGATAGAAACATGAACAGAAGTCACTACCTTGTTCTGCATCTTTTACTGATGGCAAGATTGCCTATGTATTTCCTAGTTGAGCAAATCTGAATTTGTAAACTTTTATTTGCACAGTGCCCCAGCTGCTGCAGAACAGTCCCGGTATAAGAAATCCCTGCCCTTTGCAGGATCCCTCTGCAAGAGGCTGGGTGCTGCCACACCTGCCTCACACCTGGACCCTTCACCAACACCCCCTACCTCAGGCACCACTCACAAAAGGCTGGCTTCTGTGACATCAGGAACTTAATCTCTGGGTGTGATTAGTTCATAACAGCACACCTGCTGTAAGAGCAGGACAGACGAAAAGAAACAAAACAAAACCAAAGTTTGCTGTCAGCAGATCTACACCTTGCCTAGTGAGGGATGTGCTGCTCTCCTCTTGCATCCATGCAGGTCTGGCCTCTGGCCCTCTACTGCTGGCAGGAGGGAATTACACAAGCGGCACAGGGATGAGAAACTCCTCTCAACTCGCAGGGATTTCATTCCAAAAAGGAGCTGAGAAGCATGTCTAAATGAGAAAGACGATTCTAAGTTAGGAAACGTCTCCCATCTGTGATGCTGAGTGAGATTTACCCGTGAGCTTCACAATTAAAATTAGTAAAATTAAAATACTGCTCCTATTTGCAGCCCTGTGGAATGAACACACATTCATTGAAACTGTCTGCAGGGGAAAAGCTAAATAACCTCATATCAAGTTAAGTGAAAACATCTCTGAAAATTCAGTTGCATGGCAGAGAGAATTGATTCATAGCTGTAATTTAATCAGATGAGAAGAGTATGGTAAGCACATAACCTAAAAATGACATCTAAAGTTAAGCCAGTTAAGAAGGAATTGGAATAATCAATATAGCCAAACCAGTAAGGAATAAATCAGTTTTCAGCCATGTGAATTAATCTCTACAACTTTGCAAATGCTAGTGTGTTTTGAATTGGGGATTCAGAGACTTCATTTGACGGTAACAACCCCCTTGTAATTACACAGATTCACATATGTTTTTATTCTACAAGTGCTGGTTAATTTTCTGGTTTATCTATACAAAAAAAGACCTGAGGGAGGAAGAGGAAGATGATCCTGTGTGTCACTGACCATCCTCATCCTCCTCTGACAAGGAATCAAGAGTGTGTCTTATTTCAGCAAATTAAAGGATTCTGTGAAAATTTTTGATACTTTAGCTTATCAGAGGCAATATGGTAAAGAAATTCTGCTACTGTTCCATTATTCAGAGAATGGTGTTTCTGTAAGAGCATGCATAGTGTCAGTGGAATTACTCCTGGCTATGAAGTCACTTAGCCCCTTGCTCAGTATTTAGTCTGTTTTATTTTCTAAATTACAAAGCTTGTAATGAACACTTTTAAATTGGAATGCTATGCCTCCTGGCCTGGTAGCTAACCATTTGCTTTCTGAAGTCTATATTTATTCAAAACTCTGACAAAAAAAAAAAAAAGCATTAACAAGTAGCTTAGCTCTTGTACCTGTACCATACTGAGCAAGTTCCCAGGCTACTGCAAGAGCCCTGAGCCAGCTCTCCAAGGTGATGGAAAACAGATTTCCCAGGGATCAGACGAGACAGGCAGGGTTTAATGATACCCAAGGTTATTCAGTTCACTAAAATCAGGCCTGTAAGCAAGAACCTGATGCAGAAAGAGACGGTCAACTTGGAGAGATTTGGGTATGAACTGTATTTAAAAATTTTTTAAATACAGTTCATACCCAATTTATATTCATACCCATTTTATATTTAAAATTTTTTTTTATAAAAAAAAAAAAAAAAAAAAAAAAAACCTCTAATATGTGATAGTGCGTTTGTACTCAATTCAAATTAAGCTTTTTTTGATCTCTAGGTTACCTTTGGAGGCCATTCCATAAGGAAAAGTAGTGCCTGAAAATTTGGGCTTTCTTTTTTTCGGATGGGTGATTAGAATTTTCTGTTGCTGCACAGCTAAGTGCAGCAAATAGTTGAAGATACATCATATGATAGAACATTTTTTTGATCTATTGAGGTTTGTGGTGGTGTTTTTTTCTCACTAGAAGTCACTGGGAGGTGTACAAATAGCAACCTGGGAAAATCAAGACTTTGAGGATGCCCTGGTTGGCTATATAGGCAATGTGGCTTTATAGCTATGTCCAAAGAATGATGGACATGAAATTAAACAACATGTGTAAGAAACAAACACTTGATACTGGCTTGTGGTACTGTGAACCGAGCACACATTTGTGTCCTTTTTGGGATAAATGGAAGCTTTCAAATCAGACTTTCTGACATCAGATTCAGTCTGTACTGCTATCAATAACTCTGAGCAAGTTTTTGAAGGTGAAGTTTTCGGGCCAAGACTTTCAGTGCATAAAACTAAATTGATTCCTAGAGGTGTTTCTTTTTGATTTGTGATACTTGCAGGCATCTTTAAAATACCTGGAAGTTAGACAAGAAACAGCCAGTAACATAAAAACGTTACAGTTATCTGTGCAGTAACACAGATACTGTGCTTATCTCCCTGGCAAAGATAGTCTGTTTGCCATTAGTTCAACTGTTTAGATCACCTAATCCCATTTCTATTTTGGGTGTCCTAAGGAAAACAGTTCCGATGAATGAACTGGGTTTGTTAATAACTGTGCCAGAATTTAGGTCTAATGTGTAATAGATGAGTGCAGACTATCCAAAGCATGATACTGGAGCATCGCACAGTATTGCATCTGTGTAACTGTTTCACTTGTGTAGTAATTTGTCCAAATATGTCAATAGTTTGATTTTTTTAAAGTTAATTCTCTTTAAATGTGTAAAAGTGCCTCATAAATTATAACTGCAGCAAAATAAGAACTGCTGTGTTAATGAAGATGTGGGAAAATACCTGAGCTAACAACTATGTGAGATGTTTCATGCTGTAGCCCTTGATTATAAAATTCAAACTAAATTCTCTGCATCCGTACTGGCCAGTCACTCCCATCTTTTTCTCCTTCATGCAGAATATTTATATTTCCAGCTTTTTCCTAGGTTTGTAGGGCTGAACGACAGCCTTTCAAGCTTTCAAATACCAGAAGTCAAAGCTTGTTTTTCAGCACACTGATGAACTTATTTCAAGGAACAAGGTTATTGAATGTAAGCAAATAAATGTCAGAAAAATCAATTTCCTTTTGTTGGTCAACTATTAGTCGTCATTTAGAAGTGCTTGATCAACAGAGAAGAGGAAACACTGCTGATGTTAATTTGGACAGATCAGTGTGTCTTTCTGTGCTTTCCACAAGTATTAATGAAAGTAGACAAGAGCTGTGTTATGTTCTGGGGCACCCCACTTCAAACAAATGAGTAAAGCTCCCTGTTAACGGTTGTGTTCAGACATTGTAACCTCGATTGGTTTCTTTTAGAGCTGCAAACTAACTATTGCCTTACGGATAAGCATGTTGTATAATGTACCATTATAGACAGACCTCACTCTCTTTGCCACAGGCACGTGATCCCTCTTGTGTGAGCAATGCCATGGACAGCCAGCCAGGTTATTTTTGTATTGGCTCAGCAATCAGTCAGGGTCTGGCAGGTGCAGCACCAGGCAAACACGGCTAAGTGGTTTTCAGATCCAACTGAGGCCCAGGAGCAGGCTCCGTGTTTCCCCACCCGAACCTGGCATCGTGCGCAGGTGGGTCCGGGCTGGGTTCCCAGCACCAGGCGAGAGCAGGAGCGTGGTGGGTGATGGGGAGCTGGCCTCTCCACAGCGCTCACCTGAGTTCAGCAGCGCTTGTTGGCCTAGATTTGGTGCCAGCCTCGTTGGATGTGCACCAAGTTGTGCTTTCATGCCTCCCAGAGCTGTGAGCAGAGGGTAAGAGACTCCTGGACTGCCTGCGTTTCGCCATTACTCAGAGTCCCAGATAACAGATCTGCCCATCCTTCAAAGGCCGCACAAGATTTACAGGACAGTAATACTGGCAATCCTTCTGTGAGGATGTGAAATGTTAACGACATAGAGGAGGCAAACCCAGGCACGAGAGAAATAGTGCTAGAAATTCCCAGTGCTTGTGGGGATAGTGAATTTTTGTGGTGCATCATTTATGTGTGCTTTTGCCAAAAGGTTAGACTAGATGGCTTCTGGGGGGTTTCTTCAATCCCACATGTTTTTATAGCTGAAACTCAAGGACTGTTAGCAGCACCTCTGTTCAGATACAACGTTTATTCTTGCATGTTTCATATCCAATATATGCTGCTGATTTTTTGTACAGATCATTGTTCTCATCTCTCAGAATAGGTAGCCATGAGTTACTGCAGTGGGTATTACCGGCACTCTGGTTTTACCAAATTCTTTGGTCTTTTACTCAGGTGCATTGATACTCTTGGTGTGTAGCTCTCATTGCAGGATTTTTTGTCATCAGCTCATGCAACTTCTCTGATTCCCACCAGTTAGCGTTGGCAAACCATACTCTGTAGTTCAGATTGAAGTTGTAGAAGGCATGTGAACACCCAGGTAACTGTAATGTGGCGGCGTACAGCTTGGCAAGAGCTGAAGTTTCCCCCTCAGGAGGTGACTGAAGGATGTTTTAAGTGCTACCTAGCAGAAAGCAAAATACTGATTGGTCACAAGTTCTCTGACAGCTGACAGGCAAAAAATAGCGTGCCAGGGTAGAAGTGATGTATTTTGAACAGTGATGACATGTTGAGTTAGAACATAAGGCAAACAGAATAACAACAGATTGATTGAGAGGATGAGTGGAAATGTGAAATTTGTGTGAGGATGAGTGTTGTAAAGTGGCCTTGATCGCATGCCCGATATGTTTGATTGCTATCTCTGCAGGCCTGCTGCCATTATCTTCAGGTAGGAAAAAATATGCATGAAAGATATTCAGTTTTCACTTTTAGCAGTCATACTGCAGCAGCATCACTAAAAGTAAAAAACCCAGAATGTCTGAAAATGTGAAACTTCCTGGAAGAACCAGGCAGGGGAGGGAATCTCTTCCTTCATCGGAGATTGAAAATTAAATTAATCCAAAGTCAAGGATCTGCTATTTGCTTGCAAGCAAGCCCATCTGGGTCAAAGCAATGCAACACATCCATGTTTTATATCTCTATGAGACAGAGCTTCCGACTGGAGCAGACTTTCTCTCTTTGTCTGGCAGTTTGCGTGATATCTGTTGAACTAGGCCACAGTTCCACCGAAAAATGATCATCAGGATAGAACAGTAGGAGCAGAAGGCTCATGGCCTCCTGCGATTAGGACGAGTTTGATAACCTAGGATGAATATTATCAGATCTAGCCAGGCTTTTCCCAAGAACAGTTCCTAAAGTGCTATTTCAGTAGCAAACTTACTGATACATATGTTTCTAGGTTTAACTTACACTTCAAAGGTCTATTCTTTATGTTCAAAGCCAGGTCAAAACTTTGAAGATCCAGAGGAGGTTGGCGTTGATGGCACCTTTCATTTAAATGGAAAGTTGTGTGGATGATCCCTACGGTTCCAAAATCCTACTGACTGTGTAGTGCAGGAGCTATGTCGGTAGCTATTTACAGTATGCACATGGTTCAAAATTAAGCAATGGTAGTTTATCAGAGAGATTAACCTAGGAACTTAATGTTTTTAAATGAAAGGTTTATATAGAAATTTCCCCTGCTGTTTCGTTGTTAGTGTTTTTTTCCTGTCTTTGTGTGTGTAGGTCTCCAGGCAAATCAATAGTGCTCCTTTAGTATGGCCTTCTACTGATTTTATTAGGCTGTTTCGCTACTGGCTTCCAATCTCTTGGCTCTTCCCTTTTGGCAGGCCGTGTCATAAGCTGTCATTGCAGAATCCTTTTCTCAGCATCATGCAATTAACACTAGTCTTTGCAAGGAGTGAATGAGGTCAGGTTTATCTGTCAAAACAGCGCCTTGCTTTCCAGGCCAGCTGGTAGACATGAGCAGCCCATGGCTCTGCAGCCCACCTGTCTCCCATCAAAGACCATGTGCTTGATCATCCTGCTGCTGTCACCCTGCCACGCCGCAGACTTCAGTGCAGAGATGGCCCAGCCACGCACAGCACTGCAGGTCTTATGTCCACACATGGCATCTTTATAAAACAAAAACCCAGCAAGGCTGGAATTGTATTCAAACTGTGGAAAAGGTCAAACCACAGGAAGAAACTATCCCTAATCTTGTTTACCTGTGGACAAGCCAGGGCGCAGACAATCACCCTTTCTTTGCCATCTAAAAGGCAAACCACAGTATAGAAGCAGGAGTCCAGTTTGGTATTCTGTCTTTACAGGGAATACCAGCATAAAGATCTCATGTCTTTGTGTATCTGGGAGATGCGTACATATACACCTCTCTATATATACAAATTAGTTTTCCCAGGAAGAAATCCCTATTGAAATGACCTGGCTCTGGGTCAGGTTCTAAACAAGCCAGCAGAGAAGCAGGGATGTTGACTATGGAAAGTATTTTGTGCTTAACAACTATTGAACACTGAACTTAATATTAATCGTGTTATAGCAAAACACACCATGTGCTGTAGTGTACTGGATAGATCTCATGCAAAATTCATCTGCAAACATTCCTGGACTCTGCAAAAAAAAATAGCCCAGGAGAATATTTCTCATGAGAAAATTATCTAGTTTAAGAATTAAAAAAATAAAAATAAAATATATATATATACACACATTACTGTTACCCACTTCCATGATAACAGTGGGGGTTGGGAAAAAAAAAAAAAAAGCTATACAGAGAAAAAAAAAGACATACTTGAAATCCATTTTTCCATGAAAAATATAGGAGAACAACTAGGACAAAGGTACTTTCTATGATGCTACCACAAATAATGCTTCCAGTGTGCTTAAGATGCAAATGTGTTACACTGGGTGCTATGTGCTTCAGAATAATTTCTTATTTATCACATTTTGCATAGTGACTTTAATTATGTCTTACTGAAAACATCAATTTGCTGTAAACTGCAGTATACTTCTTATTACTATTTTGCTGTTTTCATAACTCCAGAGTATAAATACAGTGAAATGTTTGTTAGGAGATATTGAACACTATAAGAATGTCTTGGTTCTGCTTTTGAAAACTGTCAATTAACAAACGTTCTAATTAAGAAAAAGGGAAAAGAAAAAATGCAATTAAAATTGAGGCACTCCATAAATTGTCTTTTTTGCTTTTCAAGTATGTCTAGTTTTTGCAATATAGTAAAACAATGAAGTTCTAAAAATACAACATGCCAGGAAGAGATTCTAAATCCTATCTAGAAAGTTATAAACAAGTAATTAAAAAGAAAGTGATGAAATAACTAACTGTGGATTTAGTCATAAAATAACTACATACAACTTATAAAAAAATCTGTAGTGTTCTCCGTGTTCTATGGAATTTATTTTTTTACTAATACAGTTAGCTGACCCCATTCCCTGTCCCCTAAGATCAAATTCAGTGAAGATAAGCTATGTATACGACTTGGCCAAACCAAGACAGAACACTTTTTGACATAACGTTTTTAACTTTTTATGGGATCTTTGAGCATTGCAAACTGACCTAGCTCAAGCTAGTGGTGCTGGGATTTAGCAGTGAAGAATCTGGAGAGGAAATGTTTACAGACTTTCAGACTGACTTTTTTTTTTTTTTTTTTTGAGAATAAAAAAGACCAAAAATATGAGCTCTTCAACAGTCCCAGGATTTCTATCAAAAAGTACATACATTTGAATAAAGCCATCCAACTCTACAATAAGAGATTGAGTTTATGTGCTTCTTGAACTGCTTTCTGGAACTTAGATGCTGCACCTCTGAAACATGCTAATCATCACTTGTTGTTTGTTTAAGGATCAGTTTGCCCCGGGTTCTTTCCTTATGGATGCCCCCTTTTCAATAGACAGCATTGTGTTGGGAAGGCTGGTATTAGTGGGACTTACTCGGTTAGTAAGGTGCCCTAAGTAACAACCACCTGTAACTCTTTCTTGTTGTCATTCAAATATTAACATGGCAGCAAAAATTAACTTCTACTGGAGCGGGGTGATTTCCCCAGAGTATGAGATGAGTAATTACACTGGTGAAGAGCTGTTTAACTCTTTCTTCTTTAAATAAGAGCAACTCCTAAAAAAAAATAAAATAAAATCAAAGAATTTTGAAATTTCCCCAGTATGGATCAGAACAGATTCTTTTCTTTACATACTGAAATTTTTATAACTCAAGAAAGCCATTTGCTGACCAGGTCCAGTCTGAATCAGTATTTTCTCCAGCTGTTCACTCTACGCTCCATTTTCTCCATGCACAATTTAACTCATATTGAGCTCCATTAGTCTCTCCCTACATGGTTAGTAACATGCCCGTTTTCAGTTCATTGGTACCTACGTCTGTGGCTGTCCGAGCTTGGTGTGTTATGTATATGTAATACTGCACCCTTTGCAAAGCTGAATAACTGCTTGGTAGGAGGGACGTAAATAAGGTGAGCTCTAAAGTTGAATTGGGAGCAGGAATCTTGCCTCTGTGTCTCCAGATGGTGTTTTGAAGTTTGTACCTGTATGGAAGTAAAGCAAGTCTGTAGTCACAGAAGAAAGTAAATAAAGGGGAGGGATGCAGTGTAATTATCTAGATTTTAAAAAAGAAAAAAGAAATAAAAATTAATTAAAAAAAAAAAAAAGGCAAGACCAAATCATTGTTTTCTAATGGAAATATAGATACAAAGAACCAGATCAGCCAAGGGTGTGGAAGAGGACAGCAACTAATAAGAGACTAATAAAGGAGCAGATTAAGGATTTGGCAGACAGGAGAATGACAGACACTTCTTGAACTGAAGGTGGAAGCAAAGGTGTGTTGCTGGCTGGGGATTTCACAAACTACATTGGTACAGATTAAAGGTCACTCCATACCAGAAAGAGAGAGCATCCTCAGCTTACCCTGTCAAAGCATTGCAACAAGCAATTGGACAAATTCCCCTGGTTTACAACTTAAACTCATTGCTTCCAGAGTGGGGAAGGTGAAGTAGAAGAGATGGGGCAAAGGGTATGTTAATGAATCTGGGATGGGATCCAGTGAACTGGTGAGGACCTACAGTAAGGTATGAAAATGTCAAAAGAGAAAAGCAAAAGGAAAGAGGAACGATCGAGAAGTAGAAGAATATTTCAGAAACATAATGGATCCTGGTAAAAAGATGGCACAGCACAGACTTGAAGCCATGTGTAGTTGTTTTAGGGGAGGGAAATGAAAGCAAAACAAGATGGTAATAAGCAATTACTGAGAATTTAATTCCGTTCTGTGTTTCTTCTACACTTCAAAATGATGATAAAACACACAAGGCAAATCAGTGGAGGAGAAAGTCAATTACAGTAGCAAATCAATTAGGGTAAAGAGTCAAACCAATCAAAATTGCAAGGTAGCTAATGAAGGACAATTAACAACAATGAGCGGATCCAGTGCTGCTCAGATTCAAAAATGAAAGGAAGACACAGAAGTGACATCAAGTTTTAGAGGCGACAGAAGGTGCCCTATTCCGAGGGAAAATATGCTGTGGGGCTGAATGATTTGTATTCGGTAGGCTTTAACAGCCAATTTCAGGATGTACTAGGGTGAAGGAATAATGACTTTATAAGCTCTTATTTCTCTACTGATATTTGCTGTTAGAGTAATAGTGAGAGTCTAGCATCCCACTTCATCTGTTACCAATCTGATGGCTGGCTCAAAGCCCTCCCAGTATGCCCCACTGACATCTCTGGAGTTTACTTAGACCCCAACCTTTTTGAACCAGCTATATTTAAACTGTTTAAGCCTGCTTGCCCACAGTGGAAGTTCCTTTACTTCTGAGGATTGAGAATATCCAAGATACCATAACAAGGCAGCTGTGTGCCTAAAATTATGCATTGCAAACACTCTTCAGGAAGGGGAAAGGCTCCATGCACTACTGTCAGTCTTCAAAGTCATCTGACCACTCTAATATCTGAATGTGAGGAAAGAACAGCTTAGTTTAAATCTGCCTGTGTTGATTCTTGTATAAACATTTTTACATTACAGATCCTTCTTCACACATGTGAAGGACCAGTGACCTCCTTGGTAGAGGCCAGAAAAATGTTTGCTGTGGAGGAGCAGAGATTAGTAATCCAAACTGTGCTGCTAATGGTGTTGTCATCTTTTAAAGATTTCCATTCAATCTTAGCTAATACTTGACATTCTTTCTTATACCATAGCACACTTTATTCTAAATTGTCCCTACAGAGAACAGCGCTGCTTGATATACTCAGAATTAGATTGGCTAGATGATCTTAATTCAAGAAAGTACTGAATTTGTCTGTGGTTCATCTATAATGCACTAAAAGGAAAAATCCCCAGCTAGACAAGTAAATTATTAACTCATAAGTCTACGTGTTGTAATTTGTGTATAGTAATAACTTATCTTTAAGGAGGATTGAAAATGTGAATGGAAAATGTGAACTGAGTCAGAAATAATTGCTTATGTTGAAACCCAGGGATGAATTCTAAAGCTGAACCTAAAAGTTTTGGTCAAATTTTTGCCTACCTGAAGGGCTGTCTGCCAGTCATGGCCACACTGAAGCTGTTACTTGTGGCACAGCAGCTGCTAGGAAGCAAGTTTTTCCTATTATAATTTTTTTTTTTTTTTTAACTCTGAGTTTCCAGTCATACCATTAGCTGTATTATAGCTTCCTAAGGTTTTGCATTCTGACAGCTATTTCTTTAGTTGTTCTGTCCATATGCTTGATGTAGAAGTAGTCAGCAGCTTAAGAGTTATTTTTAATGCACTTTACTTCTCAGAAACCCTAGCCTTTTTTAACTGAAGAATACCCATTTTATACATAAGCCCCAAAACAACTCAGCTAAAGCTGTAATCAATAATTTTACTCCATCATTAGGGTTACAGATCTGTACATAACACATTGCTGGCATGTTGAACTGTAGTTATAAGCTTGATAGCTCTGGTCTTTGCAGTTCTTTTTATATTTATTATTTTGGACTCAAAAATGCTTGCTCTTGTGAAATAGATATTATTTATTTGAAGTGTGTTACCCGTCTAAAGGATCCAGCAAAACCCTTTTTTAGTAGGGACGTCATGATGTGTTGGTGTTGAGGTTCTTTTCCCTCATGGCCCTGCTGAACCGAGGCTGCTGTTGTGGATCAGGACTGTTGTTGATTTTCCTGTCTGCTCACTTAGCTAATTAAAATAACAAATCTTCACAGCTGTCTGCTTCGGATTCATCCTTATCACCATAAACTAATTAAAATAATGCAACTAGTTGCAACTCATTAAATATCAACTATAGTTTTCATATAATTATAAAACTTAAAATCTTCATTCCTCTTTGCTCTTTCTTCCTTAGCTAATTGTAACAGTTTTTTTAAGATGCCTACATGTTAACTTACGTTTTCCTTCGAGGGCTTTTTTTTTTCCTGTTATGTTCTTGTTGATTATATTTTGGTAGCCTCCCACTTGGTCTTTTCCCCTGTCACGCTTAAGTTTTCTGAAGAGTGAACATCAAAAATACTCAGGGTTCCTATTCAATGTAGATGGGCACCCTGTAGAGTGCACGCTTGCCCAAAGCTTTTAAGTCTTCTTAGAGGACTGGGGAAATCACAATAGGGACTATAATTCAAGAAAGCATATAAGTGCTGGCTTAATTTTATTTCCCACTGGTAGGTTTATTCATGTGCTTTAATGTGATACTGAATCAACATTGTGGTCTGTATGTAAAACTCTTTCTAAAATGAAAGAGATGGGGTTTTCTTACTATACATAGATGAGAGATCCCCAAAAGGGAAATAATGAACTTACTTTTATTGGATTTTTTTTTTTATCCAAGGAAATACATGTTGCCTAAAAGCTATAGGAATCCTAAAGTAATTGGTTAGGCAAGCATATCTGTACTTTGATGCTGTGTTTATAAAACAGTAGCAATCTAGTGCTACTCTCTTATAAAAATAAATAAATAAATTCTCCCACCAATTTTATCATGGATTTTTCCTGCACTTTAACTTGGTATTCTTCTCAGGGAGTAATGTTTCTACACACTTTTGAAGCAAGTTTAATCATTTATTTACTGCAAGACCTTCACTTTTAATTAGGTCTTTTCTGTCTTTCTTTTCTTACTTGTTTCCCAAGAGAAATTTTCCTTACACTGTTCTGTGCTGAACTCTACTTCTGTTTTGGCAGACCTACTTTCAGAGGGCTCCCTTTCCTCTTCAACAACTGACAGACATTTTCCCAGTACCAACAATTAATACCTTTCTGTTTTCTGTGTTCTATTTTTGCCCATTCACCGTTTCCCAGTTCTAAACCAGGGTCTGGCCAAAAACGGATAACAAAACTAGAAGAAAATCCAAGTTCCAATTTGTTCATCCCTGGTGTTTTTCTTCAGATCTGAAATTGCTTTAAAAGCCTGAGGAAGAAGACCTACCACACCTCTGCACAGGAAAAGCAGTAAGAAGGGATCATTTTGCTTACCTCTGCAACATCCCTTCCTGCGTCTTACAGCTGCAGCTGCAAGCACACAATAATCGTATGTGGTGTTACTCCATGAAACTTTAAAACATTTGCTCGAGGAAAATGCCTTGACACGTACACTGATTGTCCTTCTGAACGAAGATCGCTGTGTGAATTGAGTTCTGTGTCTTGCAGTTGCAGTTTCTTGCTCTGTAGCCAGGCTGGGCAGGTACTTCTTCAATAACGTGCAAACAGGTGGGATGGGAGCTGCACTTCCAAATGGCCTGCTACTGACAGCTACCTGCTAATTCTCTTACACAAATACTGCTTTGTGTCCTTAGCTTAGGTAATTTGACAGGTTTCCTCTTTACAAGTGTAATTGAGCATTCCTGATCGTGTAAACATCCTGCTATTTTGATAACCCATGGGCATGTACATTACTAGAATCCACCAGTTTTAGCCAAATGCACAGTGTGAAATATAAAATTCCAGAAGGAAAATAAAAAAATAAAAATAAAAAAAAAAAAGAATACCATTTAATTCACAATAAAAGAGCTGAAGTGAGTCATAAAGAATGAGGAATATATTCTAAAGGGGCAGTTCCAAACTTTCTTGCTTTATATTCTTTATTCTTAAGAACAGTCTCTCATTTTATTCTACTTCTGTCTTTAGCAGACTTGTTTCCGTACTCTCCACTAAAATAAATGCCTGAGAAAGCTTAAACTGTTCAATTTATAACGTTCTTTTTAAACACTGCAGGTACAAAGACAATATATCAGAAAAACACAATGAAGCAAGCATTATTATTAATGTTTTCCATGTTGCTTAAATTATAAGAAACAATCAAATCCTACAAACAACTTGCTCTCTTGCATTATGCTGTTGAGCTGCAGCAATGGTTTGCCTTTCAAAGTTATTTAATTTGTTTGAGCTTCCTGCCCATTTTTCAGTACGGTATTGTTGAGAGGACATCAAAGTTCACCTTGCTCACTCTTGACAAAATTCAAATGAAGAGAAAAACAATGATTTAAAGTAGCACCTGGGGAAATCAAAGCCTGATACTAGCAGGAAGCACGCACTTGCTCCACAGTTGCTTTTTGTCAGTTGAGATATCGGTAAGCTTCAGTTAAAAGTCTGATTTACTTATTTTCAGCGGTGAACAGGGCAGAGAAAGCTGGTCTTGAAGAGAAATGTGGAGCTTAAGGGCTCATCCAGACACCAGGCTACACTCATTCCTTCACCACAAAAAGTTGCTAAGCTATGCTTTGTTGAATGTGAACTTGAGTTCACCATCACATGACAGTTCGATCAAACACTTTTTTCCCTTTGTTGTGAAGCCAGGTGGCAAAATGTCTTCTGTGAAAGCAGGACCCCTGACAACTCTGATTTTTCACTGTCAGTACAGCATTCATTAAATTCTGTGCCCAAATTAAGGCAGTGCTGTTAGTTGTTGGCACATGCATGTATATATCTGATACATCAGTATAAACATTTATAAATATTTGTATACTATCAACAGTTACATTGGGATGAACTTTCAGTGCATATTGAAAGAGAACATTAGTATTTGACATTTTCCCTAATGCCTTTGTGTTTTATAAACTACGCTGTCTTTAAGTCTGCCCTTGTTTTGTCACATATTAAAAGGTGTAGCTTTTGGTTCTTTTCTTTCTGGCATACACTGACCATTGAGATGTGCAAACAAGTTAATGGGCTCATCTTCATGGCCACAAGTCATTCGCAAAGCAGTGTGTGCATTCAAAACTGAAATCACCACGGAAGCTTTACCTTGGAAAAAGATAAAGCACACCTGTCAGAGACAAGTCAACACCTTTCCACATGAGAGCTATCTAACTCAGGCTTGGAGAAGATCGTGATTGCTTCCCATTTCACTGAACAAAACTGAAAACAAAAGTGTGTGCATCACTTGTGGTTTAATTACATTTTCCACCTTTTCACCTTGATCTCAAATGACTTTCAGATTGATGGGCAATCTGGGGCAACTTGGAGTTTCTGAAGGATGGTATAGTGTAAACTTAGCACAGCTATTTGAGAGGTTTTGTTTGTTTTGGTCCTCTTTGTTGGTTTGTGTGTTTTTTTCACTCGTGCATCTTGATACACCTTCAAAATCAGCTGAAACATTACATATGCAAGAGGCAGAAAATTAGTGATATAAGTACATGTACATCGTGAGTAGCTATTTTTTTTTTTTGTATGTTCCATGCATCTTCATTTAAGAAGCTACATTTTGATATCTCCTTGATGAACAGTTTAGGGAATAACAGCTGTGCATCAAGAGCTGACAACATGGTGTCCTTTTCTGCAGCTCTTCAAATGTGTGAGATTTGGCAATTTCAGCTTTATTAAGCTTGCGTTACAGGTTGTTTCAGAAGGCTCTTTTGCAAATGCAAGCAAGAACACAAGAACTTTTTTTTTTTTCATTTCATTTTTGTTCTCTGAAAGATATTTCTCTCAATTTGCTTTTATTTTTTTAGACCTTTACTGATAAATGATGCAAGGCACTGGTTTGCTTTTGTTGCCACTGTTAATAAATCCATACGATAGACAGTTAGGAACATATTTTCTTAATATCTTCTGCTGTCTCTTACCTGTAGCAAGAAGCTACAGACAACGCCACATCTCTTCAGTTTTCTCATGAAGGCTGTTATTCATGCAATCACCTTTTTCATCAACAGTCCTTTGTGTTTTCTTTGTGTTTTCTTTGTGTTTTCTTTGTGTTTTCTTTGTGTTTTTCTATTGAAGGTGTTGCTAGAAGCTGAAAATTGCAATTATCTATTCAAACATGAAATAACTTTCATTCAGACCATATATAAACCAACACAAGTCATTTGAATACACGGCTTGAAGATTAAAAAGATATTTTAAATGCATATGAATTCCCTAGCTCGGGCTGAGGCTTCAGAATGAATCCAGGGCTGACCTCAGGGAGCTAAGTACTCTCCTCACCTTTTCTTTTAGTCTGAATGATCAACAATTCATTGAATAACTGCCCTGGAGAAGACACAGAATGCTCAAGTTAACTGGAATATTTTTGGTATTCTGTGACTTCTGAAATATGAGTTTAAAATAATAAATTGTAACTCTTATGACAATCTTATGACGAATAACTCACATGGGTTTATATTTGTGTTCTGTAGTACACAATTTTGCCACTTCAAAAGGAAGATCGTATCTAGAAATAGATATTTGTCATTAACATGCTTTATTTCAATACAGTGTAGGGAAATGAATTCTTTGGGAATCTGGGGGATAATCAGACACTGTGGCTTCGAAGGTTCTCTATCCAACTGTCCCAGAGTCCTTCCTGGAACCAACCCTTGGATGTCCCATCTGTTATGACAGCTGTGGACTGGCAGTGCTTCCGATCAACCTGTGATTTCCCAAACAAAATGTTTGCTTAAGACATGATGGTTGCAGAACTACCCACAGCACCGTCTTTTTGAATCATGCTACTGTGTGAACACATTGCTGACACCAGGGAGCAATAAGGAGTATGTTTTCACAAGTCCTTGAGTTTATCCAAAAAAGGGGCTCGGCACCTTCTTCTGTTTCTACTGAAAGCTCATTCTGGTAGATGGCAAGTCTTAAGTCTTCTGTGTCTCCCCAGAGGGTGAGTCAGTAGGCTGCTGAGACGTATTTGCTCAACTACTGTACCTAAATTGTCAACAAATCATGCAATTGCTTGTTTCCATCAGATGAACAACAACAACAAAAGAATAGAAACCTTGCTGATTGATACCAGTAACTCATATTATAATGCTCAGTTATGATTTCTGATTGCAGAAAATTTCATAGCAAAACAGTTTTTCATAGTTCCAAAGCCTTGATGCTCAGTGCTTTTTATAAAAACATTGAATACTCCTGCTTGCTAAGGTTATTTCCATTTTCCTGCTCAATGTATATAAATATTTCATATCTACTGTTGCAAATGTATTCTTGGTTTTCTTTCACAATTCCAGTGATGTATTTGACGGGTAGAAGCATTTTCGGTATGAAAAAATTATAGCTCTAATCCTGCTCTCCTAATGCACAGAATTTCACGTGAAATTCTTTTAGTGCCCACACAATTCACTAGGGTGGCTTGGGCCACTTAGGTTCTACCCCTGCAGAGTCTGCCACCGTATCCTCTTTCAATTGTGGGCTGATTGTAAAACTAATTCAGTAGCAGATCTTTGCGTAGCATGAAATCCTTATACTTGTAAACGGAGAGGGGGGACAGGGGCAAGAGAAATATTTTGTGGCTCTGTACCACAAACTGCAGCTTGCCAGAGTCCTGAGGTGGTTATCCCACCTCCCTTTTATTGAAGGGAATAAATAAAAAGAAATCTAATGCCTCCAATTAATAAAGCTAAGTTGTATTAGACTAAAAATCCAAAATTTTTAGGTTTAAAATATAAAATTGAACAAGGTAACTAAAGGAGAATTGTTAAATAGAGAAAATCCACAATCTTTGCTCTGCAGATTAAAATAAGTCTTACAAAGGAGCATGTTCTCTCCTGGTTGTCTCATACTTGCTCAGGGCCTTTCCTCTAGCCCTGTTTCCTAACCAAGCAACTTTCTATGGATTTGAATCTCTTTGGGCAACTTCTACCACGAACAAAGGGACTCTGTAAGCAATGCAGGAGTTAAAAGTACAAAGCAAGCATTTACTGGTTAATGTATGCAATGGGCTTTAGTTTGCTCACTGTCCCCATCTCAACAATGTAATCTCTCGTGGCTCTTGCCCACATGCTTCCTAGCAGCCCATTCCTCAGAAGTTTGAGCCAAAGTGATGTGAGCTGTGTGTTGTTATCACAGACAGCCCAACCCATCAGGGAAGGTTACAGCTTTATGGATACTAAGAAAACATCTTCCCATCATTTCTCAGAGATGTTTTGGCATGTTTCTGGCTTTCCTTGGAGGAATCCCATTCTGCACTGCCACTGCAGGTCCCTTGGCCCATCCCTACCTAGTTTCTCCCACATGGGCTGCTCTCGGGCAAAACAACATCTCTCCTCTCTCTGGAAGTCACTACCTGCCCTGAAGCACCCTATGTAAGCAGGTAGCCTTCCCCTCTGCTGCAAAGCTGTGCCTTTTTCTATATTAAAGCAGTACATGCGGTATTTGCAGTAAATTCTGAACAAATGAACCAAACAGTTCTGCAATCTGCCAGAGGTAATAAGATTTTTGACTGAGATGTCTGCAAATGGATCTTCAAGTTAGATATTCACTTTGGCTCTGTGGTGTTACGCTGCTGGGCATCCTGGCAGCCATCCAGTAGGAGGCTGTATTCCACTTACTTTCCAAATAACTGCATCGTCAGGGATTTTTTTCATGGCTGTTGAGATCTTTGAGCAAATCAGTAGGGAGCAGAGGCCCTGTTGGCAATTCTGATTCACCAGCTGTACGGCCGGAGGAAGAGGAATGTTGAAATCTCCACTGGCAAAGCAAGATGTAGTATGTTAAAAGAAGATATCTCAGTGGCCCTGCATAGCAAAGAACACATTTGACTTGCCAGTGTCACGAACAGGGGCACTCGAAAACAAGGTTCTCCTCCAGAGCGGAAAATCACAGGCAGGGATGTTCTGGCAAAGAAAACCTCAACCCTTTGCCGGCAGGTTTGGATGCTAAAATGTTGTCTTTTGTTAACGGTAATAAGATTCAGACAAAGATGCTGGAGCCAAGCGGTGGTTTGTTAGCAAGCAGGTTCTGTGCCACCAGGAGCATCCTGCTGGGAAGGAGCCCCAGATGGCCACGCACCGGCTGGCTCTGAAAGGCTTATTTGAGGAAAGGCACTGAGGTGCTCAGAGTTCAGCAAAGGAATTTCGGGGCTTGGACCTCCAGGTTTGGTGAAGCAGATCAGGGGACAATAGGCGGTACATTTACCTGTCCTGTAAGGCAGATTAGTTAATAACACTTTCTATTCATTTATTTGTTTTGAAGAACCCAGAGGTTCATCTTTGAGGTGAGTTTTCTACGAGATGATACCAAGGAAGAAGGTTCTCATAGCTTTCTACTTAGCATATTCAGAAAAATAAATAAATAAATAAATAAGAATCAACAAGAGTACTGCATTTAGTCAGGGAAATAGTAGTGATTTGGTTAATAACTAAGCCACTTGTGTTCGTTCTAACCTCTTTTGTTTGTCCGGAGTGGGGAAGCAACTTTGAGCTGCTTTTGCTTTCTAAGACAGTAGATCCATGATGCCCATCGTGGGCAGTAGCGCTGCCTGATGGGCATCATTCATTGCGTGTTGAAATTTCCTGGAGAGAAGTTTAAGCATTCAAAAACTGTGCTTTCTCCGCCTCCAGGTTTGTCTGGACTTTCTCTTTATTAAAGACTTTCTCTTTATTATCAAAAGCCTTTACATCTAGAGCCGGCTAAATGCTTTCAGAGAAAAAGAACAAATTTTCATATAAAAACGCCTTCTTGTTGAGCCCCAAGTGTTCCATTTGTCATGTCCCTGGTTCAAGGGCTTGCCAAGCGAGAGTGCCTGGGTGTGTGACGGGTTGTCCTGGGGGGCACGGATGCAAAGAGCTGCCAGGACTTCAGCCTCTGGTCAGTCTTCTGCTGCCGGAGCCCCAGAGCCAGCCTTTGTGTTGCTCTTCGGTGAAATTGTCATTCTTGCTCTGGTCATGAAAGCTGACAGGAACATCAATATCACTAAGTGGTTGCGGGGCCTGGGGAATTTAGCACATGCTAGTTTTTGGTCTGATTTGGACTGTGACTTAAAAAAGTGAAACAAAATCAGCCATGAAGGGAAGGCCTGCTTTCTAGGCAGCTCTTCTGTGTAGCCCTCAGCTGGTGCTAAGGAGGGAAGGAAAACTGCAGCCTCTTGTGCTGGAGGCACAAGGTGCAGGCAGGTTGTAACCAGTTCTACTTGATTTTCTGCAAGGCCAATTTAGGTTTCTTCACAGTTAATGAATTTAAGACTGAATGCAAATAGTCGTTACTCTTTGTGACTGGTACCACCAAAAAAAAAGTAACCAGAAGATTCAAAGAAATCATGTTAAAGATCAGGAATGTAGTAAAAATAATGCATTTCCTCTGTTTTAGCTAAAACCAGGCTTTCAGGCTTTTCACACTGCCTGAACTCTGCTGTCCAGCTCGGTGACCAGTGTAAAAACCAGCATGGGTATGGCAGTGTCAGTGGGCTTTGCAGCTGATACAGCAGGCATTAGAGATTCTGCCTTTTCCAAGCAGTGTAAGATGGAGTTCCCTCCCCAAATAGGAGGAAAAAAATATATATATATCTGTTTCAGTGCTGAATGGCTCGTGTTCCTCCTGTCCCAAGGAGGCGTGAGTTTTTCTCTTGCATTAATATTCTTAATTTGCCCATAATTGCTTTCAGGCATCACATCTGAGGCCAGCCTTCATTAATATGTTAATTGGGCAGGCCCTCCCAGTGGATTTTCCAAAGCTAAGAGTAGACAGAAAGGTTTATTTTACCCACCCTTCCCCCAAGCCCTCTAACAGAAAAAAAAATATATATATATATATATATATTTAGACATGACACTTGACGAAGCTTGGACCTCTGTTATGATGGAGCGCATTTAGTTCACATTTTTGGCTCTGCCCAAAACAGATGATCAGGATCCTTCTGAACAGATCAGAGTCTCATAAGGTCAGAACAAAGCTACATTTTTTAAGGTGCAATTTAGAACCACTATACACATTTCACCACTATACACATTTCACTCATCCTATTCCACACGGATATGCTAAATGGATAGGTTAAAAAAAAAAAAAAAAAAAGGAAAGAAAGAAAAAAAAAGAAAAAGCTGACATTATCAAAGTACTACAGGGAATTGCCCACACACTTGCTGTTAATTAATGTGAGATGTGCAGAGGATTTGGCCACTCTGCACTGAAAATCTCTACTAAAACATGTTAATGGTGAGTATTGTCAGGGTATGAAAAAATATAAGGTGCCCTTTAAAATAGGTTCCCTAACTGTTTACTATTGCCTCCCTCAGCCCTTAGAATCGGATTTATGGAAGGGTCACGTGCAGAAGGACCTTACAGGGTTCATTTTAGGCTTGTCCTGAAAATAGCCCTCATAGCTTTTGAGTTAGAAAGGATGGATAAATTTTTATTTATGAATAAAAATTATTGGAATTTGGATTCTTCCAGCAACCTATCTCCATTAGGACTGATGATGAACCTACTATAGTGCAAGAAAAAGCTTGCAATAACAAGGTGTAAAAATATTTCTCTGCCTGTTCCCTTATTTCTCTGTTCCATATGTCCTGCCTCAGGTGGAGGCAGCTTGGGAAATTGCTGTAGGTTGGCTGGCTGAGTAGGGGTGTTCATTGTCAGCTACAATTGATGTGCTAAACAATTCACAAAAAAAAGGTTGTCCTCCTGTATTTGTTGATACCCTTCTTGTCTTCTCTATAAAGTTTTACCATCTTCATCCACCCTCCCCTGTACTCTGTAACTGTCCTCTCCACCTAGCAGTGCTCCTGGCTTTGGCCAGGGGCTCAGTGCTTCTCTGACATACCGTGCACTATTCACTTTGTAGGAACAGAAAGCTGAAGCAGGGTAAGAGGGATGCTGGCTGTTTTAGGACCCATTCCAGCAAAGCCCAAGGTGCACATTAGAGCAGAAAAAAAAAAAAAAAAAAAAAAAAAGTGTGCAGATACTTTCAACAGATGTAGAAAACTCATACCTGGCTGCTTTTTCTTCTGTTTAAATACAACTTGAAATGTATCCGCATTCCTTAGATATTTATCTTCGTGTTGCTCATCCTTGCAGGTTACATGGATGTGGAATGGTCACAGCAGGTTTATAAGAAAACTGCTTTGGCAGCCAGAAAACAAAACATACCTCTGCTCATTCCCTAAGCTCTTGCAAATTCACTGAGTCCATCGTATTCTTTATTACAAGTCAGGATTCATTCAGTAGCTAAAATTGTGAGTCATCTTTCCTCTGAAACCTGCTGACTTGTATCCTCTGTCAATTCAACCTTTTGGATCCATTTACTTTTTACCCTCTGTGTAATGAGTATCCATTTCTTATACGTCCTGGCACCCGCATTCAGTGTGACAGCACTGCCTGCCTCTGTGTTTCAGGCACTGTCGATGAGATGTGATGCCTTTATTTTTCATCTAAATATTTCTCCTACTTCTGGTAACCTGGATCTGTCGGGTATCTGTATTATCGCCTCTCCAGTCCATGTGCCCATTTGCAGAGTATTGATAAAAATTGATTTTGTCCTGTGAGTAAATTGTACTCAGATGAAAGGAATTGCTCCCCCAGGATGAATGAAGGATTTTTGCGGAAAGCACCAGAGCACCATTGAGAGAGGTATTTTTCATAGCTCTGAAGACTTTCAGGTAGGCTTGCTAAAGATGAGCCAGATGGGAAGGCACTGTAGTGTCCATTAATGGGGTCTCAGGGACTTTACATCAGTGTGGTATTCCTTCTCTAAGCTGGAATGGCACTTACAGAGAAGGTGTGCTTAGTCTGTAGCTTAATCCTTGTTTAAAGTAGTATTAACTGTCAGGCCATTCCCCATCCCTAGCCATCCCCCATAAATTACCTACAGGGACTTTGAGTGATTCTTTCCTCAGAGCTTTATGGAACAGATGTATTTCAGTTTCAATCCACTCATTGCAGAGAGTAATAATTTTGCTTTTAGCAGCAGGACAATGGCTGTAACTCTTCATATTGTTAGGAACGCGTATGTTGCTGAATCTGGTTTTAGGGATTTTCCTAGTCAGCTGAACTTTGCTATACTTTTCCTGTTTTCATCTTCAAGCATCCTGAGACATACACTAGTAACTCTTATAGTAAATAGGGGTCACGTTGCAGGGCGAATCTCAAAGGCAGTGTCTGTGCAACCTGTCAGGTCGTTTTTTCCACCTGGATCCATTTAATTCCCTGCTTTCCCATACATAAGGATATATGCCACGCAACTGGCCCAATTTAACAGTTTGTGCTACTGCAATCAGCAAAAGTGTCTCTCTCTGTCATTTCCAGAATTGCCCATCTATGTCATATTTAGGGGGTTCATCTACAAAATAGCTACTAAAGTAGAAAAATTATGAATATTTGTTAGAGCTGAGACTGAGGAAGTTCTGTAGCTAGTGTTACTTTGTCCTACTTTGTGGCTAAATCCCGTGGTCACGGCACACAAGCCCTGTGCTTTGTAGCGCACTGGTCAGTCCCTCAAAGAAGGGGCTGTCGCACTCTGATATGGGCATGGCAATAACTGCTTCAAAGAAATCTTAATTTCTTAACTCCTATTCACTGCATTAATCTTTTTCAGTTATAATGAAAGCAATTTAAAACAATATGGAATGCATGGAAAAAAATATTTTAAATTACTGATATTTATAGCTGCTTTCTTGTGTTTTTTTTTTTTTTTTTTAAGTCCCTATTCTTAATAACCAATAACAGTAATTCAGTAGCAATACAGTTCCTGTCAGTAACCTTCTCCTAGGAAAAAGGATTTCAGAAAGCTTTATCACTCAGCGTAGCCAACAGAAATATTTGATACTAAGAGCAGTGAAACCAGAAATCCACTTCAGATGTCCTTCAAACAGCTAGATGAGGAATTCAAGGGGATATGGAATAGGAAACTCAGAAAATGGAGCTTGACTTTGATACTTACTTGGTGTGATAGAGTAATTTACTCTCCATATAGATCTTACTGTATAAGAAAAAGGAGGGAAAAGGAAGCAGTAATGTGTCACCTTATCTAAATAAGGTACCTGTCATTCCTGAAATTCTGTTTAAACTATGATGGATGTTCTTATTCAACAAGAGAGATTTTTCCCCCAGTGAAAGCAGATCCTTTCAGACAGAGAAGGACTATGATGAGACCAAATTTCCTGCCTGTGGATGAGACTGAACGGTGCAGAAATAGCTGCAGAGCAGATTCCCTGGGATTCCCATCTGACCACTTGCAATGTGTACAGCAGTAGAGAAGGACAGTGATTTGGACAGGAATATTTACGAAAAGCAGCTGTGCTAATTGTCTTGCCAGAAACATCTGTATTCTTTGACATGGTACCATATTCTCACAACACGATGTGTTTATTTCCTGAGAAAATTTTATTTTCTTTTCATTTAATTTTGATCGACTAGGCTGTCATTCCAGAACTTAATCTTTTTGCTGCTTATCCATGGCTCTGCTGTTAATGTTTTGCTAATTTAACTAAAGACATTAGCTGGAAATAGATCTGTGGTATTTACTCTTTTTTTTTTCCCCCAAAGCAAATGAATTTTTCTATAGCTTCTGTTTGAACACTGTTTTTAGACAATTAATCTGACCAGTGCATTGACCTATTCTTCAATAATCTAGAGGACAGTTCTCCAAGCTGTGTGACAAACCACTCCAGCATTAAAACAATGTGCTATGCTATACATACTAGGCAGGAAATTCACTGGTGTTTACCCTAGACTAGTATAAGTAGGTAGGGTAGCAAACAAACAAAAACAATTTATTTGCTACTGTTATCATAGCGTCAATTAAAACCTACTTCAGCAGAATAAACAATGTAAATTAGGCCACTTCATGCAAACATGGCTATCTGAGCATGATGTTCTTATTCAACAAGAGAGATTTTGTGATGCGTGTGAGTGTGTTTTGGGAAGATTGGGTGAAATAGGAATGAATGCTGACTACCTGTATCACAAACTGCTATTATTTTCTGTGTTAATTGTAACCTCAGCTGGGAAGCCAGGGACTATTCTGGCCAATGGGAAGCTGCAAGGTAATTGGAGATCCAAAACTCGTTAGACACCTTAAGTCACCAAAGCTAGCAGAGTTGCTTTCATGCATGCCACTAGTGGATCAACCTGTATTCATTCTTGAATATACTAATCTTTTTAATAGCAGTGGGGTTCCCTTATTTAATACTTCTGAGCACTTGTGCTACAGATAGCCTTTAGGGTGGTGATTTTTAGGGATGATGATTTGGAGGATGATTATATATCCATACACAAAAGAATATTTGATGATCTTTGTGTATTCTTTCGGCAGAAGTATTTTAGTCCTGTACCTACAGTTGAGACGGTGTTACTTGTAGGTCATACAAACAAGCAAGGATTTAGGCAGCTCTTTCTTACAGTCCGTCCATGGGAACCACAGACTTCATATAAAAAATGAATGTTTTGTATTTGTGAAAAACTTAATGAAAGACCTTCTTAAACTGCCTTACCATGCCCCAGATACATTGATGGTATCAGGAGACAGTTATTTTCTAGGGACGAAGTAGGGTTTTGCAGGGCTGCCTTAAAAATTCTGAACTCTGTTCTGACTGAAGATACTGCAGAAGAAAGTTCATTTACACCTCTTCAATGTGCTACTTCATTGTTTACACAGTATTTTCATCAAAGAGCACGCTGTTCATTAAGCATGGGAGAACCTGACAGACGGGACCCGGAACACTTGCCATCACATTTAGCCCAAGCCTATCTGACATCTCAGCAGGGGAAATGGAGAGCTGTGATTCTGAAATAGACACTTTGTGCTCTCTAACCTCTAGTATACAACACTGAAAAGAACTGCTCCTGCAGAATGCAATTCCTGCCATCATATATTGTACATTTTACATCACAGATCTGGACTTCCTGAACCTCGTTTTTTAAAGTCATTTTCTTAACTCGTTGACATTTTAAGTGTTTTGTGTTTGGTGCCACTAGATTATGACATTTTAATGTTCAGTTAGAAATCCAAAATAGCAATTAGGGAATTACAAATTGTAGAAATCATGCCATTTAACTATTAATTATATTCCTTATTCTCTCAGCTAGTAAATGATTATATAAAAAAGTCTCTTAAATGTAATATGCAAAGCCTTGTTGTTATTAGGATCTTCTTGAGATGTCAGTTAACACTTGATGGGACTGACCGGCCTCTAGACCTTGCTGAAGGTGTTGGTGTTTCCATGCAAAGAACAGTGCTCAAGAGAAATAGGAGTATGTACGTGTGAATATAACCTGCAGCCTCAGATATTCACTTGAGTTCTGGGAGATGTTGAAATTCCTGCTTAATCCAGAGCAGAATGTGTCATCCCAAGTTGCTAAAAGTCAAGGAACTCTTATTCATATGTCCTTTTACAAAGAGATTTATGAAAGTGAAAACATTTTGGCTTTGGGGGAATAGGATATTTCAGCAAAACCATTCCAAACCCATCATAGAGCGGTATCCTGGGAGTACTCTTTGCTTTGTAGCCACAGCACTTCAGCAGAAATAGTGCGACATGACATCCATAGGTAAATAAAATCTCTACTTTCAGTGCTGCTTTCTAGGCTGAAATTGATCTAATGCTATTCTGCACCTAACCTACCTGGATGCTTATGTTGTGTTAAGCAACACTGCAGGAGTGCAAAGATGCAAGTAAAATTCCCACATAATGTTAGATATGAAGGTCAAGTCCCTTGGGGAGCAGCTGCATGCTGACCTGCTCTCAGAAGGTTAGCTCATTTTCTGAAGGTAAAGACAGCTCAGGAAATTACTGGGAAACTCAACCTGCTTTGGATTTCCAACCAAACATGGTGCTTGTGCAGGTTCTGTGGATAACTCCTAGAGTAGATTAGGTAACCTTTTCCGGAATAAAAATCTTAGAAATGCACATTGTACGGGTCCTCAGTCTCAAAGTTTCATTCTACAGATCCTCTATTTTTCGACACTGCTTGCTGTCAGCACAAATCTAGCATGGTCTCTTGTACTGAATACCCAGCAGGGACTGAAGAACATCTTCTGGTTTGGCTTCCTCCCAGAGGAATCCCCTTCAGGTGTTCTGAGACTATCCATGGTGCGACCCAAGGCACAGAAAGTCAAATTGGCATTAAACCATGATCAAGAGGCATGGTAGGAAAACTAAGTTGAATAGGGCTCCCTCTTCAGAAAAGGTGGGAAGAAGAAAAAAAGGAAATTATTTTCCTGTGCTGACAGTTGAATAAGACAGGAAAAGTTAGGATGGGGGAAGAAGTAATATTTTGCTGCTGTTGTAAATTAACCTTTCTTCAGCACTCAAGAATACGCTGGGGAAGGACTGCAATTTACTTGTGCTTGAGTCATAATGTATGTTATTTGTGACAATACCTTTATGTTTCATTTGTCTGTATTTAGAGACAACCTCCTACTGATGGACTCTTCTGAGAGTTTAAAAAAAAAAAAAAAAAAACAGCAAAACTTGCTTTTTTAATTGCAGCTCTCTCTTAAACAGCCAGATTTCATGTTTGTAAGTGCAGCTCTCTATTTGATCAAGATCTCTGAGTGTGACATGATGGACACAGAACTACAATGAAATAGAAAAAAAAAAAAAAAAAAGTGTTTGATTTTACAATAAGATTTCCTAACCACTTTTTTTTATTTTTTTAAGCAAAACTAGCTGGGAAATAGAAAAAAGAAACAGCCTGAAAGATACATTTTCAGTCATCTTGAAATGCCCTTTTACCCTTGTAATTTACTTCCAGACAGTGCACACATTTTAGATGAATACTTTGCTAAAAACTGAAAAGATGTTAAAAAAGTGAAATGAATACATCGTGTTCTGAAGACTTGGAGATAGAGGTCATGCAGATTATTTTGAAAAGGGCTGTATCTCGCAGCAGCGATGACAATAATGGCAATCAAATAATGGAAGAGAAGCTGGGAAACAGGCGCTGGAAGGCTCTGAAATGCAGCTCTTACAGGGAATGTGTTTTTCCCAGTGCTTGGTTATCACAGATACTAGGAATATTTTCTGAATTGTCTTGTGATACAGACCAAGTAGGAATGTCGGTAAGGAACTATTGGAACTAGCATATCCTGAAGTGCTGGCTGGCTCCATATGTGACCGACTCTTTTTAGAGACCTGCACTAGAGGCTGCTAATGTTTGGCTTATTAAGTATTCTTAATGTGACATAAGTGTTTTAAAGCATAAAGAAAAGAAAAAAAAAAGAGAGAGAGAGAGAGAAAGAGAAGAAAGAGGAGAGAGAAGATTTGTATTTCAAGTTTTTTCCCTAAGGAAAAATATTGTTGATGGCTGCCTTCTCCAGAATTTACATATTGCAAAAGTAACATACAAAAACATGGCAGAAATTACTCTTAATTTACTTTAAGAAAGTGCTCCTAACTTATGTATCATTTGGGAGTCATTTCCTTGAATCAAGAAGTTCAAGTGATAAGAATTTCAGACGTATAATTAGACTAACATTCCTTGAGACATTTGAATTACTCGATTAAAGAAATTAAACTTATTATAAACATTTCAAAAGGTTACATTAGGAGCCTAATGGAAAACTAACACTGAACGAGTAGAGCTAATTACTGGAGGAAATCATTCAGAAACAATTTGGCCTTCAGACAGGTCTGGTTTTATTAGCACTGTCCTGCACAAAGGTATGTTTACTTCCCTGGCTGTGTTGTGTGCTGCTTTCTCTATTTTTCAAAATGCGCTGTAAATATATGGCTATTACTGAGAGATTAGAGTGCACAGCTCAGAGTCTTTCATATAACAGGTGGGATAAAAAGAAAAATGTGTAAGCAAAGGGACTTCTCTCTCCCTTTATGGTACCACCAATCTATAGCAACTGGTTTGAACTAGACCACGCAGTCCAGTTTAAAGAGGTCTTTAAATTTTTTTACAGGCATGTCGTTGGTAAATAATCATTTCATAGAAACTGCTTTGATAAAAAGGGGTGAAACAGCTGTGCTCTGCAGTTGCTTGTGTATGAATTGTCACGTGGCTGCAAAGTTGGTGCATCAAAATGAATATTTAAAAAAAAAATCTTGAAGCATTTGTAGAATTTGCAAGACTGCTGTGTTTGCCACGGTGGCTATGCAGTTGAGCAGGACATTCAATTCTTGTGTAGAAAATGCTAAACTTTCTATTAAACCTGGTTTTGTGTCTCATAGATCAGGTTCTGAGGGCAATGCCTTCATTTATGATAATGCCAAACAGAAATCTGCCATTGATTCTTCAAATAATTTAAAAGCATTTTTCATCAGTTTTTAGCCATTATTTTCCACAGGCCAAGCACCTTGGATACCCTGGGCTTAAGAAAACCTTTAAAATCATGCTTTCTTGCTAATCCTTTATATTCTTACCAATCAAATTATGATATGTTATCTACCTTTATCTCCGCTGGTATGTCATATCTTGCAAATAGAAATTTTATATCTGAAATTAAATGTTCAGTGATTTTATTCCCTACTAAAGTTCTAATAATAGACTTTGGAAGTGATAACTCAGAACCAAAACTAACTATTTTTCTGGTATATAAAAACAAATCTGCACCATATTGAGGGCCTTGAAACTGATGTTTCTTTAACCATATTTTAAAGCACAGTATGGGACACTGACACAGTCATAATTATCGCTTTCTGTTTGTTCTGGTTTTGTATGCATATCAGAAGTCAATAATATCATTATCTTCGCAACATACATTAACTCATTGGGAATTTTGTTCTTCTTTTACACAGTTCCACAGAGATTGCACGTCCTATTTGTTCACTATCAGCTGTGTGTTGCAGTCTGTTACAGTTCTTAAAATACGTGTCTGCACAGCAAAGCAGGAAGCCAACAGTTTGCCTGGTGCTGGCTGTTGCACTGGGTCATGCAGACCTTCTGGAGGGATGGCTTGGTTGCTTTCAGCAAAGGAAAAGCTCAGCCAGGAGAAGCTTTCAGAGTACAGGCTGGAAAAAGAGAGAAAGGCGTGCATCTGCAGCATAACCGATGGTTTGGAAACTGTGAAGAACAGGCAGCAGAAATATCACACCAGGCTTCAGAGATGATGGAGAAAAGTCCTCTTTGCTGTGCACAACAGGCATATATGTCTTTCCTTTTAAACACGTCTGGTTGTATAGTAGGCTTTTGTAAAATTAACTTGCTGCTTGCAGCTACAGAGGGTGTCCAAAGTCAGGGCGTGGTTTAGGTCTTCCTTTACGACTGTTTTTCTTGCCTCAAACTCAGTCTGGTTTGATTATGCAAATTTCTCTATAATATTTTTACTTCATTTTTTCCTCTGTAGCCCTGTGTTTCTGTTCATCGCTAACCCAGTCTAATGTTACATTCTGTTGTTCAGTTTTCAAAACTTACAATCTGGTCCTGTTTCATTCTCAGTTTTTTTTTCACATTCTAATAGCTTTCTATAAGTTTAATCTGTCTAGTGATCTTTTTCAGTTATGAGTCTTTGATCCCCATTACCATCTGGCCTTGGATGAGCAGTTCCACAAACAGTTTAAAATGACGTTTTTGGCTCAGCATAAGTGAATCTATCAAATCTCCTTGTTCTTGGTTCTTCATATGAAGAAATAATTTCCAGAGATTGTATTATTTTAAGGAGTTTAGCATTCTATAAATTTTGTAACTGATAATTCAATCTTTATCTGATAACCGGCTTGGTCCTCGCTTATCTTTTTAAGTATAGATTGCTTAAAGTAAAATCAGTGCCCCTGAACTGCAATATTTAAATAAACTGGTATCTTTTTCTTGTCTTCATTTTAGGACCTCAATTTGTCTTTACATAAAATTCTTGTTTATACCTTCAGTGTCTTGCTATATTTCTGGAGACTTCCTATTTCTTGGAGTCCTCCATTCCTTCTTTTTTCTAACTTTTTTTGTGTCTCCCCCAGTTCTCACAGCAGATGTAGTTCCTGCTCTCAGTTAATGAGAAGGATGAGTTTGAGCACTATAGTTCTGATTAGTCTTTACTATAACTGAGATTAATCAATAGGGAAAACATAGAGGTAGAAGGTTCACATCTCCTCTGTCTTGCTAAGACTGAGCTCTAATGCACAAGTGTCTTGATCCAAGACTCACATTGCCTTTCCAAAACTGTGTTTCTGTCCTGCTCCTGGTAAAGTCAGTGGCAAAGCTCCTACTGTTGTATGAGATGAGTAATCCACCTGTGCTCAGCCATTCTATTTCTTCTCTAACTATGTACCAGTAAGTACAATGCAGTTGCGCACTTCTGGTCATGTTTTCATTTAAACATCGAACCAGCTTCCCCTCCCAAAACTATTCACTGAGAAGGGATATCAGTCTTAACCATGATGTACCTCTGGACTTTAAAAAAGCACTGGATGGCGTAATCCCATCAATGTTACAGTCCTTTGTGTTGGGTTAGGTTATCTCACTCAAGCTATTCTCAAATGTTATTGTTTGGGATATCCAGCTTTTGGGATTAATTCCAAGAATATTCTGTTATAAGGAGGCTGTAAACATGTAGAACTAAAATCTTCTATAACCTGAACTAAGGTTCAATCATACAAAGAAAACCAAATAATAATAATAATTATTATTATTAATAATAATAATAATAACAATAATAATAATAGCTCCAGAAAAGCTTTCCGAGTACCTGACAACTATATTGCATAAGAGTGAGTATAATACTGGGACAGTATTTGCCTTTTACCCAGTGTTTTAAAACAAACTTTCATATGAATTTGTGGGACCAAAAGATAAATGTCATGATTTAGTTTTCTGTGAGATCACATCTGTCTGTGTAGCAAATGGCTGGCATGCAATTTAAAAAGTTCCTTACTTGCTTGCAGCCTGTAGTGGGCTTATGTGGCAAGGTTTTGGTAGCAGGAGGCCACAGGGGTGGCTTCTGTGAGAAGGATCTAGAAGCTGCCTCATGGTAAGTAAGGGCCCAGCAGCTGACCAGAGCCGAGCCAGTAAGTGATGTTGTTTGCGCCTCTGAGAGAGCATATTTAAGAAAGGGAAAAGAAAAAACAAAAATAATAATAATAATAATAATAATAATAATAATAAAAAAAAAAAAAAAAAAAAAAAAAAAACTGCTACACAGAAGCTGTGAGAGTGAGAGGAGTGAGGAACAGCTTTGCAGGTGCCAAGGTCAGTGCAGAAGGAGGGGGAGAGGTGCTCCAGGCACAGGAGCTGAAGTTTCCCTGCGGCCTGTGGTGAGGCCCATGGTGAAGCAGGATGTCCCCCTGCAGCCCATGGAGTACCACGGTGGAGCAGGGTTCCACGCTGCAGCCCGTGGAGGAGACCACGGTGGTGCAGGTGGCCCTGCACTGACGGAGGCTGCGGCCTGTGGAAGACCCCTGCCGGAGCAGATTCCGGGCCGGACCTGTAGCCCGTGGAGAGGAGACCACGCAGGAGCAGGTGACCTGGCAGGAGCTGCTGCCCGTAGGGGAGCCAGGTTGGAGCAGTTTTCTCCTGAGGGATGGACCCCGTGGTACGGACCCATATCTGGAGCAGTTCTGGAAGAGCTGCTGCCTGTGGGAAGCCCACACCGGATCAGTTCATCAAGGACTGCATCCTGTGGGAGGGACCCCACAGCACAGGGGACAAGAGTGACCGTGAAGGAGAGGCTGAGAAGAAGCGCTACAGACTGACCACAAACCCCATTCCTCCGCTCCAGAAATTGTTGCCCTGCTGGGTCCTAGGCTATGGCAAACACAGGTTAGATACAGAATGGATGCTGGAAGGAAGGAGATTTAAATTGCACTATTGTATGATAATGTGTACATATTGAAACACAGCAACAATCCCCAATTCAAGGACTATATGTACTTTAAAAGTTTATTTTCAAGTGTGTCTGCAAACTGCTAAAAGAGAAAGAGGGAAGAGAAATCAGAGAGGGTAATGGTCTGAGCAAAAAGTATCAGTTTTCACAAAGCAAACAGTACAGCTATCCTACTTCTTCCCAGCACAGTTTGTTTTCACCACCTGCCTCTCTTCTGTCATCTTCTTCTGGATGATCAGTAGAGCTCTTCATTATTTGTCTCTGCCTGCCATCCCCTATCTCATTGTCTTAGTAATGCCTTCACAATCCTTAATCCTTTGAGTATCATTTGTGCTTTCTTTTTCTTATATTTTTTCCCCCAGTTTCTTCAAACTTATGGTACCTCTTTGACACTGGTATTTCTTCACTTTCTTCACTCTCTCTTTCCACATCCCACTGAACCCTCTGAACCTCACTTTTTTACTTTATCTCTGATCTCTCAGCAGTGTGCAACAGCCCACGATTTTGTTTTTCTCTTTCATTCCCCTGCTCAGTTCCCTGTGGAGTTTAGGTTTTCCTCATTTCCGCATCTTTCTCTTCTAGTGTTTTTTTTTTTCAGCAGACTCCTCTTATGTTGCTATGTGTCCCAGAGGACTGTCCCTGTGTTGGAAGATTTCAGTAAGCTCAGTATCATTTCCTTTGACCCATGTAGACGATGGGCTCTGTGCTGCAGTATTTTATTTTTTTTTTCCTTTTTAAACAACCCCCACAATATTGTTGATAGTCTCAGATGGAGATATTTCTGCAAAGTAACCTGCCTTTCTTTTCTGCTTTCTTACAGTCCTGGTCTGCGGGAGATGGACAGAATAATGGGGTACTCTGCTCTTCTCCTGGCTCCTGCTTGGGCAGTGCACATTTGGACAGGCAATCACACCAGGTCGGTAGCCTCAACGGGTTTTGAAGTGCAAAGTAAATAAGTGATGTCTGACTGTGATGGTTCGAAATCAGCACTAAAAGTTCTCCAGACATTGGTATTCCACAGGCCATACCTATTCACAAAGAAAAGATCAAGTAGATTAACACCTTTCCTTTCCAGTTGCATATAATTACTATAACAGAAGTTGCCTTTTTGTAAAGCTGAAGATAAAACAATAAACTTTGACTGTCTTGATTTAGTGCTTGTGCCTGGCACATCTGGGAACATCAGTACTCACTGGGTAGTCATAAAAAGCATCTTGAAGTTTTGTTGATCTCAGCATCTTTCTAAACTATCGGTGGAAGTCAGTGTACCACAGATATATTTTTCAGTACAAACTCTTCCCAGATCTTCAGGAAATACACAGATTGTTTCTCTGAAAATGCCCGTTCACTGCATCAAATCGTTAAATCCATCATTTTAAAAGATACACTGTATTGAATGTTCATATTTTAATGATTAATGCACCTACATTGTTATGCCTTGATTTTCTCTGCATATCACGAAGGTTTCAGCAGCAGATTCCCAAAAGGATCAGTGTTGAAAGCAAGACTTCACATAAATTCATGTGCAATCAAGGTCAAAGCTAAAGTTTGGTGACACAAGCTTCTTTTGGTCCCTTTGTAGCCTGGCTATCGGTTACTGGAGACATTACGAGTATGCAGCTTTGCGTCTCTCTGTGAATATTGCTAATCGTTTACTAGTATCTGAGGCATGTACTGGTACAAAAGAGGTGTACCCTAGCTCCTGTGTTCTTCTCCTCAGTTAATTACCATACAAACAGGGAGCTGGCATACTTGGAAGGACTATTGACTATTCAAGTAATTAGCTGCAGTAAATATAGGAGAGGAGGCAGCTAGCGGGTTTTTAGATGTTACTTGCTGCTAAGGAAAACTGTTTTCTTTCTTATTGTCTTTTGTGTGAAGGCCAGGAGCTTACCGACTCAGGTTCAAACTCCTCAGAGGCTGCAGGGCAATGGAGTGTGCATGTAATTATTTGACAGCCTGCAAAAGGGGCAGATGTATGCAGGCAAAAGTTGAAAGCCAAAGGGTGGTTTGAAGGCTAGCTTTATGGTTTGTCTGTTTGCTTTAACTTGTATCTTTTTGCACCTGGTATTTACAGCGAAGCCCACAGATAGTTGTATTATCACAGATTATCTCAGATTTTCTATACAGCCTAAAAATACGGAGCTTGGCGTGGCAGAAGACTCTCCTTTTAATTCCATTTCTGTCAATCATATGACAAAGTGACACACTGCATCCTAACTGTACAGAGCTGAGAGCATTGGTGCCTTTTGACCTCCCAGGGCTAGGGGAGCCTAGATATGACCCTCAGCCATGTAAAGGCATTCCAGGAGCTGGCATTTTCTTAACTGTAATTTTACAAACCAGGTAGCGTGACTGAAATCCTGTGGTCTTAATCTGTGATCCTTGTCCATCCTTTTTATGTGGGAGCAACAGCTAGCGGCTGTTTGGGAGTAGTGCTGGCATGGGAGCTGCGCAGGGTTGTTCACTTCTTTCTCTGAAGCCCCCCTGGAAGCCCTTCTGCAGAAGTGGTCCTAGCCCGATCTCCTTGCAGTACATCAACATTCAGGTGTGGTCAGAGACACAAATCTTGAGTGTTAGCTGTGAGGGTCTTTTAAATGAGCGCTGATACTTGGAGTGTAGCATTTGCCCAAATTCTATATTGTAGATAATGTTAGCTGTACACCCAGACTGTATAAAACATAAATCATTTAGCTTATCTATTTTAAAGGCTTTTACACTGCAGTCAGCTACCATACTTGGTTAAATAGGTGCTTGTCGCACCTATTTAATGAATTAAATGTGAAAGCCATTTCTTCTTACTTTTGGCTGTAACAGGGCTGGCACGGGTTCTGTTCTGCTGAAGTAATGGAATGGTAGGATCCATGTAATATAATTTTATAAGTGCAATACTCATCAGTACATCAGCTAATAGGAAAAGCAGGGGAAAAAAAAAAAAAGAAAAAAGAAAAGAAAAAAAAGAAAAGAGAAATTAAGACCACAAGCCAAATATAATAATTCTAATTCCTCAGGGAAAGTTACCGTTTTAATTGAAAGATATGACAATAAAAATGAAAAATATTAAATCATTCCATCAAAAAGGTGTAATTTATGTGTTCTATATTTCATATCCTATTCTTTACTAGAACAGACTAACACAGATTGATTACTGAGCTGTCTAATTTTTTAGAATAATGTGGTATGTAACACCCATTGTAAGCTCTTAGAGATGTTGTGTCCTTGTGAAGATAAAGAAGGAAGCATTACTATTGGGAGAAAAATCTGACAATTCAGAATCATTTTTTTGTGAAAATTTTTGCCCTTGATATTCTGAATATGTGAATCCTTTTATTAGGAAAAGACTAACAAAGTATTCCCACTGCAGCAAGCTTAGATTTTAGATGCACTGTCTTCACACACTGCAAAATGTTCCCGTTCCAATGGTGGTGTCTGGCGATTGTGAATTATTAACTAGGATTGCCTTATTCTCCTTCTGATTCTGGCACTGACTTACATTATCTCTTCATGCAAATCTTTCAGTTTAGATATTATAAAGTAACTCAAAAAGCAGCTGTTAAGTAATATAGTGTATTACGGCAAGATATAATTGTTCGGTTACACTTTTTTTGAATTTCTGTGTGTAGCAGATGCATGCAGTATTTTGGAGTAAATAGTATCTTTTTCGCATACTGCGGCAAAGGAGAAGTAAAATAGAGTCAGCCAGTCCTTACCATGTCCCTTCCTATCGTCTTGGCTTTATCCTGCTGAGCCAAATCATCTGCTGATACCATCATGAAAATGCCCCATACAGGTGCACAGGCATGTAAGAGTGCAGATGATAATCAGTCAAGAAGCAGACAGATCTGACATTTCCTGAGAGCAGTTCCTATATTTTATTGAGTTGTCATGCCTTCTTGCATACTTAATGAGGATGAGCCCCTTTATATGCGGATTTCACATTACAAATGTTGTTTTGCTGCAAATAACTTGTGGCAATACATCTTCCACACCGCAAGTAAATATATACAACATTATAGCACACCCATGTTATTGTCACAACTGTAAACAACTAATAAAAGAATGTATTTACTGTGCCTTGGAGTCATTCACTTCCAGTAATATTTTCTCCATTTTCAAACCTATTGACTTTATGGAACATTTGGCATTATTTCATTGTATCATTATTGCTTATTGCATCATCATTTAAACAAAAAGCACGCTGTGTGTCTGCATATGTAGTAGATCTGCATATGTAAGAGGATATTTCTGTGACTGGCAGGTGTATTATGCATCATCCCAAAGACTAGGGAAGTATTTTGTGTACTATAGTTGTCACTGACCTCAAGACAAGTGATTGAAAAATAGAGAGTGGAGTGCCAATGTCATCAAGTTTCTTCTGGTAGCTTCTGGGTATGGAGGGAACCAATGTTTTCCTCTGCAAAGGAAAGCAACTTTTCTGGATCTGCATGGAAATATGTGTCCCTGTTGATGATGTAAGTGAGACCGAGTGCTTGAAGACACCAAAAGGTTGTCTTGGTGTTGCTTTTAGTGGTGTTTTACTAATCTGGAAGACAGAAAAGCATGCAGTTATTGAAATGTGTTATCTGGTTGATGTTACTGGACTGTTGGCAATTGAGAAAAACAAATCATGCTTTCTAGAAATTGCTCAGAAATTCAGCTTAGTTGTTTTCCCCTTCAAAGGTGATTTCTAAGAACTTAACCCAGAAAGGATCACCTGTGTCAGTGAACCCTAGCCACTGCAACTTTGCTGTGCTCTTTCAAAACTTTGCTTTACTGCTGGTCCTTTAACACTTATTTCTACCTTACGATTTTTTTTCTGGCCTGTTTTAACAATTTGTTCTCTGACTACCATTGTCTTTTTAGACTGAGTAACTTCTCCTGTACATACCCAGTATTATTCATTGAGATCAACTGTTGCCTTCACAGCTTTCTGCTTGGCTAAACTGGGTGCTCTCAGTTTAGTTGGCTAAACCAGGTGCTTTCAGTCTGCTCTCATAAAATAGACTTGTCATTCCCCCATTGTCTTGGAAGCTGTTCTGAATATTTTCCAATTTGAATTAATCCATTCTAGGTTAACAAAAACTGTACAGGGTATTCTAGAGAAAACTTGGATCTAGTATGGTAGAATGAATAACCTTTTATATCCATCACAAAAATCTTGATAACGTAATCTCAGGAGTGCATTTGCCTGTTTTGAGAGCCATCATATTTATGTATAATTTACCAAAGAGAAACACATATCTTCTAACTGATAAACCACACATTTCATAAGAGATCTCCTTTCTGAGTTTTTAAATGCTTAGCTTCATTCCCCCTTATTCCACAGTACTGCAAACCTGTGCAACACCTGGAAGATCTCTTCCTTTGCCTTGACCTTTCTTTTATCCCATACGTCTCTGGCTTACTGTCTTCATCTGGAGGTCTGCTGTGTTCTCTGTTTTGTATGCATTGGCAGTCTTGAGTCTCTTGGACAGTTTCTCAAAATAGACCTTTGAACCTCTGTCTGATTTTTGTTCTCAGGAATTTTATTTGATGTTGCATAAGTAAATAGTTTCTGTAATATATCCAGCCAACGGTAGTGAACATTCCTCAGCTTCTGAATCTTCATGTTCTTGCCTCAACCACAGTCTTAGTAGCCATCCTCATCTTCTCCTTCTTGATTACTGCCAAAGGAAAAAGGACCAATGTACCATAAATTCATCTCCTTGCTGGCTTCCACTCTGCTCCCTGGGACAACTTAAATATACTGACCAAAAGGCTTTCCTTGTTTTTTTTCAGTTTGATGGCTGGGTTGCCAGTAAACGCATTGGTCTTTCTATTGCCTTTCATGAGTGATATATTCTGCAAGCTGGATGAAACCTGATGAAGCTCGGTTTGCATCATGATTTTTCTTCATACATCACTTACATTACAACACAATTTTATAATGCAGAAGGAATACCTGCTGCTGAGGAATTTTAACTACATCTCCTAACTAAGCTAGTGGCAAATTGAAAACTAATAAGATATGTTTTGTATATCAAATACTGCTCTGGGTACAAGCTAACCTAGGCATCCTGTAGATTGCAACTTACTGCTCAGTTAGGGAAAAAAAAAAAAGCAATAAAGAAAATTGTGACAGCTTATTAGATGAAAGAAGAAAATCATCACCCAAAGCAGAAGAAATGCTATTTTATTATACAATAATTGTACAGGGTTCTTAACAGTTTTGTATGTGAAAATGTTAAATGTTTTTCAATGTTATCTGTAATAAATATTAGTCTGAAGGCAGAAAATAATTTAAGATGTTTTAGCAGTCAACAGTATCTACAAAACTGAAGCTATTAGTATAGTAAGTTGAGCCATCTACCTGTGCAGAGCAAAAGCCAGACAACACCTTTTGCTATTAAATGAAAACTAATGTTCACAGACATCTCATGGTGTCTCTTTGAAAAGATAAATCTTTACCCTCTTCATATTAAAAACATCATGGGTGTTATCATTGAGTATGGTGATGGGGAATGCCTGTCCTTCAGGACAGATATACTTCAGAGCACAGGAGGAGAACATTTTCCTATTTCCATGTTACAGACATTTTCTGATCTTCATTAATCACAAAATACTGCACTTCGATCTTATCATTGACGGAAAAAAAATATAGGCATCTTGAACTTCAACCCAGGAAAGGAGAGTAAACAGGGAGAATTATGGGGATAAAGTTCAGTATTTAAAATGATTAAGTTATATTTTACTTATAATTATCCTGAAAACTAACCAATTTCATTGTAATTTAAGTAGCATTTATATAAATTAGGCACATGTGACATTTCTAATTAGGAATAATTTAATGGTTAAATCATGAGTTTTTAAAATGATAATTGGGATAGTTGTAAAATTTCAAGGTCTGTGATTTTAGAATCGGATTGCTCTTTGACTTATGTGAAAGAATAGATTGTTAAGTGAGTGCCTCACAGGAGAGAAGCAGTCTAGGATATTATGATTTGAATTAGTTTTTCAAAGGAATTTAGAGTAGGCAATCTGTCCTCTGATCTTTCTTTGCACACTAAAAGTATGAGTCAGTTATGTTAAGATAGTTAAATCACCGTATTCTCAATTTAAGCTAACAGCTGGAATTGCTGAATTCAATGTGTGAGGAAAGTGATGCATTAAGAGCACCCCATACAGACACTCTAATGAATCTAATGTATTCTCTAGGGGAAGCTATTTTTTTAATATATAGCTGCTTGTTGCAGATGCTGTATAGCTTCTTTGAGTTCAGAACAAGAAATTAGGAACTTGGAATATTTATAATCACCTGGAATATTTATAGTCAATATATAAACTTGTTCCAAAGGCCCCATATATCGGTTCAAAAGACTGGGAGGTAGCCAAAGACAGAGCATGTGTACCTCGTAGCAGCACTTTTGAGTGAGAACCCTTGGGTCCAGTGTAATTAATTCCCCCTCCATGTCCATGATCAAATATGCTAGCCCCAACAGTGGAGCAAAGCATAGCTCCACTGCCCCAGCCTGCAATGGGCATGGGCAGAAGCAAATGTGAGGAGCACACATGGTTGGAAGAGCACGAGCCACAAAGCCGTAATGTGCTGATGGTGGCATGCCATTGACTGAAGATCTTTGTGTGGAAACATTCGGCTCCGTGGAATACAGAAATGCGCTCTGCAATGCAGTAGCAAATGTGTTTATCGCAGCTTGGTAATACAGCAAACAAGAATAGTTTGCAAATCACTTCTGCCACTACAAACTATTTATTCATGGTTTCAAGAGTTACACTCGAAGTGGCTCTCTAAGTGGTTTTTGGTAGGGTAATTTAGCCCAAGTATTAGGACCATGTGCTTTGATTCATGTAGAATTAGACAGGTGAATGCCTCACAGGAGGCAAGTAGCGTAGGGTGTGATGACTCAAAGTAGTTCTTCTGAGGAATTTAGAAGAAGCAATCCGTCCTCTGATCTTCCTTTGCACATCATAAGTATGAGTCAGGTGTGCTGGGACAGCATGTCTGCCTCCTAAAGGACCAATCGGACACTTGTTTTTTTCAGTCTGGGAAAGAAGCAACTGGAGAAATGAGAGTTTATAAAGCCATGGGCAGTCTGGTGAAGCAGGACAGCCTCTCCTGCTTCCAGTACAGAAATAGAGCCTTCCAGTGAAGCTGGGAGGAGGTAGGTCCACAGCAAATGAAAGCGATCCATGTAGAAAGTGGCTGAGTTTAGGAAGTCATTTCTAAAGGATACCTAGGAGTGCTAGAGGTTTGCATGGTTTTAAGAGAAAATTCAGGGAAGAGAAACCCCTTGAGGATTACCTAATACCTAGAAACTATACTTGGCCAAGGAAGTCCCTGAACAGATAATGTTTGGATGCTGGAGGAACATCATAGGGAAGGTGCTACTGTGCTCTTTTTATTTTTCCCTTGACGTCCACTTTTAGCTACTGTTAAAGATGGAGTTAATGGGACTATTTGTACCTTCGATCTGATCCACTTTAGGGGTTCCTGGGGTTTTCCTTATTTTAGAGCACACTTGGCTCACAGTTTCCAGTTTTTACCTCCTTCCCTGATGGTCAGTCAAATCAATGAAAAGATACCAGTGTCTTCACTGAGGAAGCAAAATGGGAAGCCCTACTGGTGATTATATGAAGCAAGTACCCATTTCTTTCTTCTTTCCCTATAGTTTCATTATCATTCAAAGTCTGAGCTCTCTTTTAATTAATTTCATTTTAATTGCCACACCAGAAAAAAATAAAAAAAAAAATCTCACAGTCTCAATTAGAAATCTGCAGGACCTTCAGCACAGGTTCAGCAAAAGATTTAACCTGGGAAATATAGCTCAGTTAAACTAACCCCAGATTCATCATCTCAAGTGATTGCATCCCATTCTCCTGGACTACCACTGTAGATGGCAGCAGTTTTAGTTTTTGTAACTGTACAAACTTGGGTACATGTGATATTCCTTTAAAAAAAATAAAATAAAAAAAAAGTGCTCAGTGCAGGTCAATTTGGCATTCCTGTTTAAATTATGCGTTGTATTTGATTATGCTGGATGGACCTCAGATTAATTTCATTTGTATTTACTGTCTTTTCTTTCAGAGTTGGCTCTGACAGAGTAAGTATGTTGATTTTTTGTATGCTGCTGATCCCTCTCAGGACTCACCAAATAATTAATACCAACATCTGTTTAGTATGCAAATACTAAGACTGTGCTGTCCTCAGATTGCCGTTTTGTTATGGGAAAAATGAGGCAGCAGTTCCCCTCCAATCAGATATTCAGTCCCAGCCTGTTTTGACATGGTTTTTCTGCTCGGTGCCTCAGAAAAGGGAGGTGGCAGCCTTCTTGGTGCAATCAAGCACTAGCTTCTAGTCTTAAAAGATGGAGCATGTCCTCTAGCTTCCCTTTTAGGGAAGGAAAAGCTATTTTAGATTATTATGAGATAGGTCATGTTGTTTTCTCCCATATAATGCACAAAGAGAATATAACAGAGTGCCTGTTCATATTGCAGCCATCAGACACTCACAGAGTTGAGTACTTTATGTACAACACCGTCACATATATAAGCATGAGAATGTGTGGTCTGCATAACAAATACCTGTTCAAAGTATTCTGCAGAAATTGTTGGAAATTCACAATTACAGTTATACAGCAGAATTGCCAGAGGTCACACTGCAGCAGTCAAACAGGGGAGAAGAGTGACACCGGCATTTTATAAATTGGAGGTAACTATTGCAGTGCTGTGGCAAACCGTGGCTCTTTAATATCTCCTGCTGTGCCGCCCCGTGTTCATGTTCTGTTGGTACCACTTTGCTCCTAAGGATGGGAAGCAGTACAGCAAAGGTAAATAAAGTAGAACAACCCTATCATGTTACACGTTGTGAAAAGCACGCTGTTATCACTTGAGGAGAATTTGTTGTGATACAAGCGCAGTATCATAACGTGCTTACATTTGCGGAATCGTTGCCAAAGGATCCAAAGTTCCCCTATACTCATGAAACCTAACTTATGCTTTCTTTATCAGTGGATGAAAAAGATACTATGAGCCTTTCCTTGTTTCCCAGCAGTGTGAAAAACACTGATGAAACTGCAACATTTGCTAAAACTGTATGCAGGATCCTGCAGTACCAAGTAGTTTCTTATGTTTTGTTTTGAGAACTTAGAATGAGGAACTGCAGCGTGTCAAAGGGACTGTCAAAATGCTGTCAGGTTTTCTTCAAAACAAATATTAACTCCAGAATCAGCGTGGCTTCTATCGCAAGAATCAGATAGCTTTGTTCAAGAACATAGTCCGCTTTTGCTTGAAAAGTTTGGGCAATATGCTTCTAGCAAGCTTATTGTGATTTAGGACTTGTAAGATGACAAAAAAGAAAGACTTGCATAGTCAGGATTTTTTTTATTAGAGCTGATTAGCAGTGCTTTAATAGGGCAGTTTCCATTTAAAAAATCAGATTCATCATAATAGTCATTGAGACAACTCAATGGTAATGAAGGTCCAGGGAAGCCCGTTAAATAACCCTATTTTTTTGCACTGTGTCTGCATGCTTCTTCTAAAACATAAAGATCTAACCCAAACTTACAATTGATTTTCTAATGCCGTCAATAAAAATAAATAAATAAGTAAATAACAGTTATAGTTAGAATTGTGGGGCTGTTAAGATATATTTAGGAGCAATTTGCATCTTTAAGCACTGGAGTATGAATTCAGAAAAAAAAAAAAAAGAAAAAAAAAAAAAAAAAGAAAAAAAAACATTCCCCCTGCAGGCCATTCTCTTAGTTCATATTAATTTTTATAAAAAATTAATAACTACCTCAAATATAGTGAAATGGGTTTGAAATTGAAAAGAATTAGAATGTTTTGAATTGGTAATAAGGCCATATCATTGATTTCTTACAGGTCAAAGTAGAATCTTGACTGCACTTGTGCAGTCTTGACTTCTATAGCTAGGCTGTTCACTTAAGGCCAGTAATAGTTAGGAGTTTGGGAGGTCTGCTCTCACTGGATAAAAAAGGTTCATTAATACTACTTGCGTCTGCAGAAAAAATACGTCTGGAAGAGTGAAGGCTCATTCTGAAATAAAGTTTGTATAAATATTTGAGAAGGATGAGATTCTGGAAACTATTCTTCTGTCTTTGTGTTTCTCTGTACCAGGAAAGAGCATCATTTTAGGTGATGCTAACTGATATATAAGGGTTAAATGTGATTTTGTATTTTGTATGTGTTAGGAAAGTAACAATACACATTAATGGAATGAAGTTAACCATGTTATCATGATATCATTAGTCCCAACACTAAAATAAGTTCAACAGCATTTATTTAATGCATTTTATTATATTTGGCCTGTCCAGTTAATGAGCTTGCTGGAAGATTATGATTATATTTTTTTGTTATGAATCCAAGGCAGTATTTATCATTATTTTTGCTAGGAATAAGAATTATTTTTATTTTTTATTTTTTCTACCGTACTAAGAACATCTTTTAAGATGATCCAGGTAAAGGTACTTTCCTATTTTATATAAGAAGTATAAGAAATAATGTACAGAGCCGTATACACTTAAAAAAAAAAATCCTGGGCAGTTTTACTAATAGTTACTGTAAACCAAGACTCTGTGGCAAATATTTCTCTAAGGCTGTCAGGTGGGAAGAGTTCAGGCAAATGATAAGACATAGTGCAGTATTTTTGCTCTAATTGGATAATCTCCGTGGAAGAAACTATCCATCAGCAATTATTAGATAAAATGTTTTTATAACAAAGCAGAAACAGATCTTTCCCCTAGCTACTGGACTGCTGCTTCAGGTTCTCATCACTTGCTTCTTTCCAGGTGTGTTTCGACATATTTGCCATTTCCTCTTTTTCTTAAAAGTATTATTGAACATCTTTTTTTTTTTTTTTCTGCTTAACTACTGAAAAGTCTCTAGTCAACGCTGTTGAAAGTGTGCTGCACTTATAATGAGAAGAAATATATATATACAGGCTTTCCTAAAATATAGGAAAGCTTCTCTGCTTCTGCAGAATCCGAGCCGCAATCAGAGTCACCTGGCACATTGCAATAGAAGAAATATTGTTCTACTATGGAATTGGCATTCAGTACAGAAAATATTGGAAGTAAGGGATATATATATATTTATATACACACACACACATATATTTACACTTTAAGTGCAGATGTTTTAACATATTGGGCTGTTTTCTCATCCCTAGTATTTGAAAGAGACGGCTGCATACCTCAGCATTTGATTAAGATATTACTCGAAGTAGATCACTCTATCACTCTGCTGATACCAAATGATCTCTACATGGAAAATAGAACTTTCCTAATAACCTTTTGGTATTTTAGCATCAGCTAATTTTCTGCTGAGGAGAGCAGAATGTGATTAAGGCAATGGAAAACATTTTATGGAGTGACAGGTGGTCATGAAATTATATTAGCATTTAAATGACTAAAATGGAACCTTTCCTTTCCTGGTCTGAGAATGTCAGAAAGCAAAGAGTCAGAATTTGTCCTCTCCTCCCATTCCCCATGGGTTGTATTTTACTTTAAAAACAGCTGCTAATTCTGTGTCACAAATTATGAAGGATTTAAAAGAGAGTGTCATGAATTGCTGTAGATACTACGAGAAAACATTTTCCATCTGTGTGACATATTTAAGAAAAGCCCTCAGTCACTCAGAGAGCCAGCTCTATGAACTTAATCAGATGTTTTTCTTCTCTTGTTAACTAAGAATCAGCTCTGGGGAGTGTTAAGATCACCGTGGCATTTATTTTAAGTGAGTGATTGAATGATTCCTGAGCTGCTCTTCTGGAAAATGAAGCAAAGCCCTGCTTTGGAGGTCACCTTTAATTAGAGATCAAAAACTAACTTCAGATAACTTCATCAAAAATATAAATAACTAATCAGTACCAGTCCGGTGGCTTTGTTTTATAATTAGTCCCACACAAAGGCTCCTTGAAGTCAGATGACGGTTGGGGGGGCTCCTGCCTCAAACTTCACAAATGAACCAATAGTTTCAAGCTGATGCTCCCTTTGAACTGCTCTCCCCGGATAAATTACTGATGGCCTAAATGTTACATTTACATTTATTATTCTCCATTACCAAGAACATGTGAAGCTGCAAAAGATTAAAGCGGCAATTACTGAAGTTAGAACATTGGAAATGAAGTTCAAACATTAGAAATGAATGTTTAGGAAAACAGAAAAGACAATCACTCGAAGCCAGTTTTAACTAAATAAAAGCAGTGGCTTCCACATCAGAGAGGACACTTACTGATGATTGTTTCTGTGTTCGTGAATCTTTGTTTGCCCCCTAAACATTTTAGAACTAAAATAGGAAAAGTATGAAGTGCTGCCTGAGAAATTCTCTGCATCGTGCGGTGAAGGGAGCTTTGTCACAGACTGAAAACATGGAAGAGCAGGAGTTACTTACCGACAGCTCGTCCAGTGGGGTGGTCCAAAAGTCGATGATGTGCTCTAAGCCTTGACAAACCCAGACTTCAAGGCAGGTGGCAGTGCAGGAGGGAATGAACTAGCTGTGCCAAGAGTGGACAACTTCACAGTTGCCCTTTCAAAAAGATGCTGTGTATTGCTGAAGTTGTTGGTTATCTTGGTTATCTTCCTGTTTTGTGTGGCTTTTGTGCATTTCATAAAGTGCTGGTTCGTTCAGTCCTTTGATTGATTGCCCTTGATAGAGGAAAAAGAGCTCACTGAGCCCCATTCAGTTTAAGTCAGTTAAACTCTCGAATTTGGTGGGAGAAGCACTTAAAGCACCACAAGGCAGCTGCTCTGGCACGGGGGGCACAGGGTGGGCTCACGGGGTGCCCGCACATCACTGCCCACCTGCGGCATCCGCACAGGGATGAGGGCTCACATGGCAAGACCTAATGAGATTGGTTTTCAAACACTTCTCCTCACCTTTAAAATGATGAAATTAAGCTCCTGTAGTTATTAAGAGCTAAAAATAATGATTTGATTGCACTCCTCATTGTAGTAGCAGACAGCAGTATATTGATCTGCACTCTGTGTCGTGTCATATTTACAATACGACCTGATCAATATGCTATTTCTGAACCCATTGGTCTTGCATGTATGAAATTGGAATATTTTATTGTAAGACTAATGCACATGACTGAAGCACAATAGTGTAGGTCTGGAGTACTGTACACAAACTAGATGAGGCAAAGAAAAGGTCAGCTCTGTCCTATTTCTATTTAACAGTCCTACTATTTTTTTTTACAGACGATAAAAGAGAGACACCGGTGTGATAGGCACTGTGTAACTGCATAGTAAGGGACATGCCCTATCACAGAGACCTTACAGTAAGTGCTGACAGACAGACAAAAAGCAGGAGGAGGAAAGAGATGACAGCAGTGAAGTGACCTTGCTCAGGTCCCTAGAAAGGCCAGCTGCAGCACTGACACCTTCATCATCCAGGCTCCACCTTAGCATTTAACCACTCATTGATATAAATGGAGGGCATTGTTTTCTGCTCGTACACGCCGGTATAAATCCAGAATATCGGTGGAGTTAGAATAACATTATGCTGAAACAGAAAAAAAATAATCATATACAGCAGGTGTGTGGTTTCTCTTAGACCTCTTAAAGGGTATTTTATCTTTAAGGGAATAAGGAGCTACCACTCCACCTCTTGTACTGACAATAACAGCTGCTGGAGATGCATGGGCTCCAAAGGACTGCCAGTGAAGGCCAAAAATAAGAATTTAACAAAGAGAGTATATTGCTCTTGAGGGTCGTGGTTGCAACCAGCATCATGTGTAGATCTGAATGCTCCCCCGAAGAGATAACAGAGTGATTGAATAGAGTATTTCATTTGGTCTTCACTCCAGTTCTAATAGGTAGAAAAGGAGATTGAGGCTAACAGTGATGCACTGAAGAAAAGGTTTTTAGGGACTCTTTTAAAAATTGATTTTGAAAGTAAATCCCCGTGAGTGTATAAATATGCCTCTTGCAGGCTTGTCTGTCTTCTATTAGTTTCATTTGTATATGAGTTTCACTCAGCCAGTTTTCTTGTTATGTTGAGCAAATAATAGTAGTATTGAGGTGTCAATTTGGATTTATTAACTTGCTCTACCTTTTGCAACAATTCTTAATTTTTGGAACAGTTGAAGGCATTTCTCTGGCTGTAAGCATATTTTCTTATTAAAAATCTCCACCTACTCCTAATGTACTCACTTAAAATTTCAATTCCAGGAGGTAATCAAGACATTAACATGATAAAATATAATGTGCTTAAAACATTTTCCATCAGCTCCAGCAGTCAATTCAGGCCCTCCCACTTTATAATAGAGTAATCATTTTCCATCGTTCGCTACATAAAGTGAGAGTTGGGCTTTGTACGTTGAAAAAATGTGGAAAACAGCATTAAGAAAATCCAGTTAAAATTGTGAAAAAAAAAAAGAAAGAAAAAAAAAACACTTTAATGAGAGTGCTTTTATGTAGCCTGGAAGTTATTGTGCACAACTTATTTTGGGGGGTTTAAGAACTGTGCTGCTTTTTAATTACCTGCAATTTTGCATGCTTTCATTGCAACAGTACATTAAAAAAAAAAAAAAAATCAAGTTCCTATGGATGTCAAAGCTTGATCTCTTCATTGCATCATGCCTTAGAGGAAAGGTGCTGGAAGTGCAGAGCCTCAGAAGCACTGCCAGGTCTTCCTGTTGAAGATAGGTGTCTGAATTTCAGAGAAGCAAATGGGTTTGTGATCTTGAGTAGCTTTCCTATGACTCTCGAAAATGGACATGACAAAACTGATCCACATTGTTTGATTTTCTGGGGTTTATTGGTTTAGAAGATAACTGCCAAATTTTTGAAGAATTCTGGATGTTTGGGTGGGAGCAGTGGGGTTGGGAAAGTGTTTATGGTCTCTTTGGTGGAGATGCATAAGCCACATCTACTTGTGTTCAGACAAGAGAGCAGACATTCTGCTCTCTATGTTGCTTAAAGCTGGTAACTAAATTCTGATTTCTTATAAAATATATCAAAAGCAAGTCTGAAGAAAAGTGAGAAGCATCCACTACATGTTCCTATTTTGTTTCCTGCACAGTTCAAGGTTAACATCCCCAAAATAAAAATTCATAACGTAATTCAAAGTTGAAAGGAGCTGAGAGACAAAAGTGGTGTGTATTTAAAAGATGATTTAAGCTATCACCCTGTAACTGTGGATGCTGCTGTGAAACAGTCTGTCTCTGAGTAGTAAGTTTTTATTTCAGTGTGGCTAATGAGCCTTTTTCTGAAATATGAATGTCAAGCTTCAGAAGCAACATAGCTGTAAAAACTCAGTGCTCCTAAAGAGATGGGTATAAGCTAAACAGATTTAGAAAAAGAAGTATAAATCGTTTTGGAAGATAACATTTAGGAATGAAGAGAAGGTGTGGATGTTTGTGTTTTTAAATAGTCTCTTTCCTAAATGACCCTAATTCCTCTCTTAGATGTTAACAGAAGTTTGTGTTAACAAAAGTGCTATCATATAAGCTACAATCTACCAGGTTTCAAAGTCAAACAAACACAAGTTTTTGCTCCTATTGATAAATGTTTATTCTATTATTTGATATATTTGCAGAGCAATATCATTGTGCGTAAGTCATACAAGAAGAAGACAGGCTGAACTCTGCTCATTTTAAAGAATTCTTTCAAGTAAAATTATCAGAACTGCTTAAGCAAGTAATGTAGACCATGTTTGCCACTCAAAGTCTTTACATAAAGCACCAAATAGTATGGGGTAGGACCACAGCTGGTATAAATTGCTCTTTCCATTAGCGCCATCTTCAATAGAGTTATGCTGATTTATGCTTAGAGAGTCCAACTCTGCGTGTACACAGTGCAGTAAAATTAATTATTTTTTTACTACTGTTTCAAAAAATAAAAAAAAAAAAGAATTTAACAAATGTATCTGAATATAGACAAATCTGTGGAACCTGTAGTATTCCAAGATCTTTTATTCCCAAGCAAATATAAGGAGATTAAGAACTACAGTACTTAGGGTATAGATATATAAATATATGCGTATATATATGTATGCATAGATACGTGTTTAAATTTACCATTTTCACAGCTGTAATGAGGTCAGAATCATGCTTCTGAGGTATAGCCAAAAATTTTAATTAAAATTCTATATTTATAACAGTCTTCTATCATTAATCAAATGTAGACTTAAATCACCCTGTAAAAATGATGTAGTGTCCTGAATTATTGAAACTGCCGAATATGTAATATTCTGAGCGCAGGGTATCTTGTAGCATCAAAATTACAACGCAGTGTGTGTTGGGAGGGGTTCTGCCTTGCCCTGCCTCAATCTCAGCAGAACTGGAGTTGTCAGTGCTTCAAAAATCTGTTAATCTGCACTGAAATCCTCAGTGCAACACAGTCCTCTTTATATCCTCAAAAAAAAAAAGGTTTGCAGGTGCGAAACCTTAATTCTGTTCTGGGTTTTCTTGCTGGTGTTGAGACCTGCATCTTGTGCCTATTCCTTTCTCTGAAGATCCAAAGAGTTGATTTTAAAGTGCTTAGAGAGTACATGTGTTAACTTTTCTGCTCATACACAGATACTGAACGGGCTTCTGAATTTGAGTGCTTTGTTGCAGGAAAGGTCAAAAGCCAAGTAAAACCAATTTAGATTTGACAGCTTTCAAGGACTGTCTTCTAAAATAGCAAGTAATTTATATTTTTTCCACATTGATTAAATCTTTCCCTGATAGACTGTATTTTGCAGCATCTTCTTTAAGTGAAAATCTTGTTCAAGGCAGGAGAGGCCCTTAAGTTTATTTAGGTTAAGCATACCCAGTTCTCCTCTGAGGTTTCTAACTCTGGGAGAGGTCAGGTACACACAGGTGGCTGGCAACAGGAACATTCCTTCCCTTCCTCACCAAAGGATGGTGGTGTAGGGAGAAATGTTTCAAGATGCTTGAGCTGGTCCAGAGAGCACAAGTGAATGTAAGGTTTCTGATGAAAATAGACAAGTTGGTGCAGTGTCCTTGCACAATCCTTCTCAGATCAAGAGCATTAATTCTCCGAGCATTTGCTATGTTCTTCTCGCACAACTAATAATGACATTCTCACATCAGATGGTGTTGTTGTAGATAGATGTTATTCCCATGTTGAGTATGAATTTGTACGATCCTTATCAAGCAAACACAATGCTGTGCTGCTGAAATATGGAAGATCAAGTGTGATGTGACTGGTTAGGGAAAGAGGGATGTGTTCCAGCTGTCCTGTGGGGAGTTTTGTCTTGGGCTTGATGTTAAAACACTGCAAAATGCTAGGTTAGGCCCAGGTGACTAACATGAGTTGAAAGATTGTAAACCACACAGAGGTTGTCCATCGATTTTCTTGGAAAAAAAACGTGGCTCTTCACATACGGTACAGATGCAGAGAATGTTCTCTCTCAGACAGAAAGGGATGGACTTGACAGTCCCTGTGGCAAAAAGAAATCAAGTGGCCTCTAATTGCTGCAATTACTTCCCTAAAATTTGCTTATTTAGTCTTTTAAAAAGAGACTGGAGGTGAGTGTCTACACCATACCCTACACGGAAAATATAACACTCGCTTTTTTAGGTTACAGCTGGAGATGTAATCAGAAGTAACAGATAATGTGTGTGCTTGACTATTTGAGCTGTAATAGGCAAAGGAAGGTGTGCAAGTAGGGGAAGACCTTTTATTAATTTACATAGTTAATTTATTAGTATGCACTGGATACTATCTGTAAGTAAAGACACGTTAGCTTTGACTTACAGTCTTATCTGTGAGTTACCTGCAATTATTTTTCATTTTTTTTAGTTCAGTCGCCATTAGTGAAACTGAAATGGAGCTGTGCAGTTAACTCGGTGGCATCCTGCCATTGCCTCAAAAAAGAAAAGGGGATGGGAAACGGTTCACCCAAACCAACCGCAGGAGAATTTTAAGAATTCAATATTCCTTTTTAGCTTGAGGTTCAAGGTAATATTCGAAAGCAGAGACAGTGTGGTGTTGCAGCTGTGGGACTTACTAGTTTAATGGAGGAGTGGGTTCAGTCTTTGGGCCACCCTGGGAAAAAGAGGAATTTAAACCTATGACTTGTCATTTGATTGACTGTTGGTGTTTTGGGGGTGTTTTTTTTACATCAGAGAAGTCCTTTTATCCATTAGTGCAGCCAAGCAGGTGAAAATTTTGCTGATTCACATTCTATTATTTGTTCTCAGTATGACATAATTTGATGTAATGACATAATTGCTGTACTACAAATACATATATCTATAGACAAAGGCATCAGAATAGTGCCAATATTGCCATTTGGGACACAAAGTCACTTGAATCTATATACATTATTAATGTTAATTTAGTGGTCTAGAAGAAAGTAGAAATTATCAGAACTTCTTCAGTACATAGTAATTCACAACCTAAATTTTGGTGCATTTCATAGTGAAGTGTTACTGCAAATCTGAAATGTACTTCTTGAGCAAAAAATCTCTCACCTTCCTGCACTCTCCCAGGGTTTGGGCAGTGATTTCTGTCCACACAGTAAATTCAGGACTTGAATGTCAGGTGGCAGTGGATCTATCTAGTCCTACTAGTCCTCCTGAAGCAGCTTGATGTCTGGGTATTTCTGGCCCATTGGTAATCCCAGGCACAGCTGATGCTGGAAGCTTCTCTTCTAATACCGCATTGAGATGTTTTCTGACTACTTATTGATTAGATCACTTTATTTCATTGGCCCATCTCCAGAGCATTGAGTGTTTCCCAGAATCTGAGGAGTATCTTTAGAATATCTAAAATTTGTCAAAACATCAATGATATGATCATGTATTTTTTAACTAATAGATTATCTGATAACGCTTTAAAACACTTTTCCTCCAGCCTGCGATCCCACCTAAAAACATAATTCAGCTTTACGTAATAAGAACCCAATAAAAATTACAATTTTTTACAGCAACAGTTTTTAACATTCACATTTTTTCAACAGCTGATGTCTGATTTTAGTAGACAAAGAAGACTCATTCCAGACTCAAGCAAATCTTTTTTCTTTTGTAGCTAGACCTCCTACTTCAGTGGGAAGTTAATTCACTGCACCTGCTGCTCCCAGATGTAGAAGGGTGCACAGGACTTCTGACGGTCTCTTACTGCACCCCAGTTAGGCTGCGTGGTATTGAGAACAAACTCGAGGAACCAAATTCAGCTGTTGAAATGCAAGTCATACATGCTTTTTCTTGAAGGCACAGTGCAACAATGTGCCTGCTGGTGTGTGGTCGTCTGAATTAAGTCAGATACTATGTCCTTCTTTCCCATACTGAACTAGATAAGGTACTCCAGCTACATAGAAGCCACCCGAAATAAAACGGCCACAGAACAAGTAAGGTAACATTGCCTCAGTTGAAAGTGATTGAGGAAGAACAATAGGAGGATTTCTTTGAGCACTAATGTTGTTTTTCATCCTGCTGTCTATGCCAGCTTCTACAGCTAATTAAGCACAGGAAAAGACAATATTCACCAGATGCCGAGAGAGCCAGTTAGCAGATGGGATATTTTCTCCCTACCCCATGTGTGTATGAGGGGAATTTTTCTTGGAAAAAATGGTCAAAAGCTGCCAATTATGCATGATTTGAACATGAACAGATATGTTCCTGCTGCAGTGGAAAATGGTTATGGCACAAATATTCTTCTAAATATGCATATTCCTTTTCTTTAAAATGTTTCAATTATGATGAAAGATTCAGTTAAGTTTCCATAATGCACTTTCTCTGTTCTTACACTTATTCTGCTGCCATCTTTTCCCTAGTCTGAACATCATCTTTGCCCCTCACTATCTGAACCATGATACCACTTGCCTTTTGCAGTCTTATTGAGGGGGAATGTCTGGCCATTAGGGCAAGGTCTGAGTAGGAAATTGAACTGCCTTCATTTTTTTCAAGGTTTGGTTTTATAAATGTTAGTCCTTCCCCTTTCCTCTTTTGTTCTCCTGTAATAAAATAAAAGTAGGTTTTGGGAGTCTCTTGCACTGCCTTACAGTTCCCAAAGTTTGAGTTTTGCTCATTCCCATTCAAACCCCATCAGGTCCCTAAGGTGTAACTCTGGTTCTAATTATTATTCGTTTTACATCAGATCCCACTGGACTTGTGGCAGGTGGAAGGTCTGATCCTGTACATATCCAGCTCAGTAAGCAGGACTAGGCTTACAGTCACGTCTTACAAAACCCAGCCACGCAGTTAGATTATAAAAGTGTTATAGTTTCTTGAGAAATAATAAATTCTGTCTACATATATTTATTGTGCAATGTTGCATACTAGAAAGCCTATTTAATGGGGTATTTATGATCTGTTTAACTCCTATATGAATTTATGACAAAGTTGTTTTGTTTAGGAAAGAATTAGAAATTTTCCAATTAGCCTTTGATAAAGAAATCTGATTACACTCTAGTTACCAGATTCAGTTAAGGCAGGCATTAGAAGTTCATTGGTATGCAATTTAAGCTGTGATTATTATGGTGTCAACGGTGATGAATCTTCCCTGATAAAATAAGTGTTGTATTATATAATAGAGAGACAGGTGTATAACAGATTAGTACACCCACTCCCTTCCCTCTGGAGCCGTGGAAGGAGACTCCAGGCTATTAATCAGAATGGCCTGTGGCAGGAAGTGTTTTTAGAAACTGAGAGCATGTATGGTAACTCGAAGCACTTGGAGTTTGAGTACAGATGTTTATTTCATACTTTATTGCTACATTTAATCCTTTTAATAAACACTTCTTCAGCATTGTCAGGTAAATTATTCAAGGTTTTTGAGATCCAAGACTTGTAGGTGCAGTTCCAGGAGCTTGCCTTTGGCTCTGTTTTTTATATAGAAAGTTGAATTCAGCAGTGGCTCAATCTGAGAGTTATGAAAGCACCGCTACATGTTCAGATAACACAAAAAAGCCATGTTATGTCTTGATGTATTGCTAGATGTAATGTGCATAGATCAGGGAGGAATGGTTTAGTGATTTACTTTAAAAAAAAAAAAAACATCAAGGCTTAAAAGAGAGTAAATCACTGCTGGAGGAGAACAGAGATACATGTGTTAGTAATTAGAGCAGAGGACTGGGATTCAGAGGACTCTGCTTGCTGTATTCTCTTCTTCTTCTGACTTGAATAAATCATGTGGGGCTGGACACGGGACTTTTCAAAAGCACCTGGGAAGGTTAAACTCTACGTTGGATTTTATCCTGTCTTCACTGATGCCACATTGTTTGGTGTTACCTTGTGTATACTGAAGCTGCTAATACATGTCTGCCTCAAAACTTAATGCAGGCCTTTCCAGTCTTGTGTTTCTGTGGTTAATGAGCACTCGGAGGTCTTTGAGAACGACAATATCAATATAAACCAGTTGACCGAGATCTTAACAAATACCTAGGGGTGCAATATTCAGTCACCTCTCTTTAATTTCATTGCCCTCCTTCAAATAAGATACTCCATTTGGTACAAATTTTTATTGGATTTCTCTTTTTCAGGGAAATTTTCATTGCCTTACAGTATTTTAAGTACCATGGATGTTTGTGACATAAAGTAAAACACTTTCTTTGGGAATTGGATATACTATTAGGTTATACACAGTGTGTCTGCAGGCTTATGGATTGGATCATCCTATTTTGATTGTCCTGGCTGTTAGGGAGACAAGAAGTGCAGGATACCATGAGCACTCAGATTGGTGTGCTGGGTACTCAAGTTTGGTAACTTCAGGCTAGCCTGCTGCTAATTAGAGAAATTAGAGAGTAGTAGAGTGTGAGTAATTCCCCTTTTTAACTTAAAAAGCAATCTGCAGTGCATGGCCGTGACTTCAAATGATTAGGATTCATCTGTGGTAGCAGACGGCTCACTTTATAACTACCTGCCTATGCCTCTTGCTTTTTAAGCAGCCCTCCCATAGATCCACTTTGTAGCAGCTCTTACCAAACATTACACCATGCTCTTTACTTATTTCGGGGCTTTGTTATTATTATCATACTCTTGTGTTTATGACAGCAATGTCATCCAAGCAGATCGTAAAATGCAAAATCTGGACACAGGGTGGAAGGCAATGTGCAGCAATTGAATACAGCTGCTCCACAAATGAAACACCTTTTTTTGTTATGGGGAGTCGGAAGAAATTGGCAACACGACTCTTAGTCATTCTTTTCTTCCATGTGGCTTTGTGAGCTTGAGGCACTCATGGAGTTTCTTTTGGCAATCAAGAGTGCTTATAAATATGCTGTTGCTTATTGGGGCTGTATGGAAACAATGCAGATGCCTTTTGTCCAAAAAAGCTGAAATAGAAGCATTAGAAAATGGTCTCTGGGAAATTCCAGAAATTTCTGTCTCCAATGAAAGCAGAAATGCAGGCAGTGTGTCCTATATCTAGTATCTGTTCTCTTTGTTTCCATTCCCCACCTGGACTGGAATACAGAAGGAAGACATAATTAAAAATTTGCAGAACAGAAGTGATTTCAGCTATTAGTCATTAAAAGAATTGTTCTGTTTACTTTGGGGAAAATGTCAGCATCAGCCTTCACTTAATTTGTCTCCTGGATCTCCTGCTTGCGACTGGGCACAGTACTGTCATCTGCAAGCTGGAGGAATAGCATGGCACTGTATCGTCTGTAACGTTGCCACAGCAGTCAGACATTATCAGACAATTATTCTGGAATATTTGCTTTGACGTAAGTTCAGTACAATAAACTATCACAAGGTTAAAGACATCAAAGGTGTAATGGACTTGTCAAACCCTATCAGGAATTTGTATAATACTGTACCTAACCTATCTCATGAAGTTGTAACAAACCTGCCAGCTCTGCAGCAGGGAGGTTAGTGGGCTGGAGTCTACCCTGTAATAAATATTAAATTCTTGCTATTTTTTTTTTATCTGTTTCTCCTATTTTGAATGGCCTTGACCAGCCAAGGCTAACGTCAAATGCTGTAGTATATATTAGCTTAGACACCAAATCCTGACTCCATTCATGTTTTGAGTTTTCAGAAACCGTGCCCGTTCTGAATTGGGATAAAAATTCAGCGCCGCCACTTTCTTTACAAAATGCAGATATTCGTAGGTAAAATGCAAGTCAAAACTGGGGCTAGTGGAGGTGGTTGAAATTGCCTCACAAAGCAAAGGGATATGCAGGTCATATGCAAGAGTGGGAGGATTTCAGTGGGTACTTTTTAATTAGGATTAAAAAGAAGTTAGATAACTAGCTACAAAGGCAGATTTCCAATGCAGATAGGTATTGCAGTGAAGCAGATACAGAGCAGCTGTAGGCATTTTCGGTGGCTAACTTTCAAAAAGCTGGAATTAAACATCAAGTGCAATAGCAGGAAACAAAGTGATGATCCACTACTGATGGGAAAATGTCACTGTGCCTTTCTGCATGACATAAAGGCTAGGGGGTGAGGGGGTTGAGGTCCCACCCCATACAGTCAGAGATTCCTCACTGTATTTACATCTGACTGCCTTCACTCTTGTAGCTTTCATTTGAGGAAGAACGGTGATTTTTCTGCTAGGTTTACTTTTTTTTTTTTTTTTTTTTTTTTTTATGAAACTATTAACATGGCCTAGATGGTAACTCACAGTTTCCGATGGCTGACATCCAGAGATGCTCAGAAGACTTGCACCGTCTCCAAAGCTGAAGGGGATCATGATGGAGACATAAAGTCTCCATTCTCTATTGTGCTGTGTAAAACAGCCCATGTAAATGAGAACAGATATTACCAAATGCAACGGTACTACAGATGCTGGCAGCTGAAATAGAGAAGCTGCCCAAGGAATAGGGTTGAGCTGTATTTTTCCTGACATTGTATGATCTCTCCAGGTGGGTGAATGCTGGAATGAGACAACTGCAGTTCTTCGGGCTGTCGGTCAAGGACCTTGGTCAGTTGTCTCCTTTGGGGGAGTAGAGAAGGACATGAAAGAGCAAATCACCTCCTACATTGCTGAGCTGTCATAACTGCAACAATTGCTGCCCAGGCAAGCTGAGAAGCAGATGTTTCCAAAATATAAGGTCGTTTTCCTAGTTTGAAAGTTTTTTGACAGTCTCTACAAACAGCAATGCTTTTTTCTACCTGAAGTTTCCTGAGTTGCGAGCTGTTTTTACAGCTGTATGTTGCAATGTTTGTTATTATATATTAAAAAAAAAAAAAATCAAGTTCAAACCCAGTGAAATTATATGTAAAAGGGAAAGACAGCAATGCCAAATGTGGAAGGCTGTAAACGCTGCGGAGGTGGTGGTGAATAGCTAGAGGTAGTCATCTGGATGTCACTCAGCTGAAATTAAGCCTTGGGACCATAGTTTGAGGCACCTTGTGTGACGTTTTCAATCTTGTCAGCCTCAGGTTTTCCCCGAATGATAGGGCTGGACCAGTTTCCCATAGAGTTAAGAGGAATTTTGACCTTTACAATAAGGATTGCCTTGGATGCTTTGCACATCAGTGAGTTGCTGTACATGCATATCAGGAAGACTGTTACAATTGCATTGTAAATACAAATGCGTCTCAGATCCTGTACATCTTCAAAGCTAGAGAAGACAAAAATATGGCCCAGAGGATTCTGTCTTCTTCCTCACTTACAGATGTTAAAGTCTTAAACCATTCCAGCTGGCTTCAGTGCCTCAGTTTTTGCTGCCTGCCCTACTGTAAGCAAGGAGGCAGCAAGCTTGTGAAGAACAGAAAGTGAAACCTGTCTGCTTTGTCCTCTGACAGAGCCTTCTCTTTGTCAAAATTGGAAGAGGTTCCATTTAATTACTAATTGTGGCTGGGCAATTGTATATATTTAAATATATATGCATGTATACATGCATGCATACTCTCATATGTGTGTATATATATTTATATGAGACAGTTCTCCCATGGACTTTGCATTGTATGTTGCTTCTTGTCCATAACCATGTAACTCCCTCATCTTCCATCACAGCACAGCAGGAGATAGCAGCTAAGAACAGCCGTGGTTAGAAGCAGCAGCATTAAAGAGGCAATACAACAGGAAGACCTGTAACACAAAGATCTTTGAGCTTCGTGTTGAAAGTTGGTTGAGAAAAGCCCTTGTTGACTTCTCGAAATTTTGATTGGACCCACTTGGGGGGTGTTGAATCTCTGCCCCCTTTCCTCCTGGCCTATGTATTCATTTCTTTTTTTTTTTTTTTCTTCTTCTGCACTTATATTTTTGAAGCAAATCTGCTTGTCAGTGCTTTTAAATCAATACCATTAAAGCTCTATTTGAAGGTAAACTCTTTCAAGAGGCTGGCCTGCTCTACCCTGCAATTATGTCATGTGCTAAGTGAGTGAAACTTTCAAAGGTATTGAAGGCTTCTGGGTTTGTTTTTTTTTTCTTTTCCATTTTGCTAGATGACATCCAATGATAATGGCCTTAACATGATGGGAAATTAATTGAGAGAGCATTTCTACACTGCCGTAATTTTATCATCCATCCTATCGCTACTATTAGCAGGAATCCATAACCCCATGGGTGTTTTGAGAGAACCTCCGTTAGCAGGACTTATGGTGGAGAGGTTACATGGTTAGCTCCTTCCATCAGCTGGGTGTCAAATCACTGTCAAGAAGAAATTACTGGTGTATTCATTTTTTTAGCTTCTAGCCTCGCGCTGCGGTGTACGAGATGATTTGTAGTGAGCCACTGGGGAGAGAAGAGTGCTCGTGGCCATCCAGGGCTCCTCTCGCAAAGGTACTTAGCAGGATCATTGCATGTTAACACAGATGCGTGCAGCAGCACTTTCCATCTAATGTCCATTATAAGGTGGTGCAAGGGAATTACGCCTTCTGACTCACCGTGTTGTAGTAGGATAGCAAAATAATCATGTTCCGCCAGATTTGTTTATTAAATTGTTGCTGAATCTCTCTGTGCTGATGACTACAAAGGAGGTTTTCTTAAATACCTAGCAACAAAGTAGCCTTTTAAAGTCCATAACACCGACAGCTTAAAATAATTTAATTTTCTTCAAAGACAATTGTTTCTTTCACACTCTTGAATGACTTTAATACATGTTAAGCTGATTTATAAAACATCCCGTAACTTAAAAGAATGGTTTTGGAAATGGTTGTTGCAGGCTGTGTAACTTCTCTACCTACGTTATGACTCTCACCCTCATTCTGCTTGTTTTCTGAATTAAGTGCCTCTTTTCCTTTTCTCCTTCTCCACAGTAGTCCAGCAAATTGGGATAAAATAGACTTTTGCTCTTTTTTTCCTGTATGCCACCTGTAGGAAAGCAATAACAGCTCTGCAACAGATCATAGCTGTGGTTGTGGAATGTGCCTCAGCACTTAAATTTACACTTGCTGAAATGTTAGAGCTAAAATAACATGTTTGGATGAAAAATGATTTTTTGTGAAAATTCTCTTTCTTTTTTTTTCACTTGAAACTTGCTGCTTTAAAGTGCATACTAAAGCATCCCAAACTTCAAATTCTCTTTCTTTTTCCATTATTTTTCTCCCCCTTCTGCATTGCCATTAATTAGGAAAAGGAAAAAAGGTGAGAAAATTGCAGAAAATCGGTAGATATTTTAACTATCTAAAATGTATTCTTTTCTTTTACTTTTTTTTTTTTGCCCCACTTAAAATCACACATAATCCTTTAATTTAGTCTCCACCCGCAATGTTGATGCATCAGATGGGCTTATTGCTGATCTCTGGCTGCACAGATCTCTTGCTAGTTAAGCAATAAGCATGCTTAATTCTTCCAGTGCAGCCAGCTGATGTGACACGGGATGCAAATTACTTGTGTGAAAGTGAGGTTTTTCAACAGTTAGCAGGATGGTTCAGACACTTTGAATGTGCCTCCCCAAACAACCCCACCGTGACGATATGCTGTGGCTTCTTGTGCCGTATTCCTGTGCCAAAGTCCTTTCCTGAGGCTGGCCAAAATTCAAAGAGTAATTGCAGGGCAAGGATGAAGGGAAGTAAAAGAGAAGAACTAGTCAAAAATCTTTGCAAAATATTTTGTGGTAATGCTCTTATCAAATGAAAAATACTCTTGCAAAATGTTGGAGTGCATCTTTTGGAGGAATAAAGCAGTAACCACAACAAAAACACAACAGGGATGAATCCTCCCTACCATGCTTTTCTCCAGAATGGTACCAGATCTTCTCAGATTTTGATAATCTTTTTAAGGGAAATTCTAGGAAACGTTTTCATTTGTCACCTCTGCTAAATGTGGTACACAAGAGGAGCAACATCTTCTTGATGAAAACACACCGAAAGCCCCCTCTCTTTTTACTTTTTCCTTAGGTGATGGAAATGAACACTTGTAGGAGCTGGGGGAGCATTTGCCTGTTGGGGTGTGCTTGCTTCCCCATGGTTTCACTTACAAGAAGGTAGTGTAACCATTATGTGGGTTTGGTTAAGAGAGCTCCTTGCCTATTGTAACTACCAAAGACATTCCAATTACTCAACATTTCATAAAATGCTGCTTTCAGAGCTGTTACTGGGCTCAGGCCCATAAACATTTCACCACCTGAGTAGGTTTAGGTGACAAATTGTTTGTGGGACTAGCAGGGGGGGACTGGCACCTTCCCAGACATGAACCTTGGCAAGGAGTCAGCATGGCAGTGCACTCTTCATTGCTTAAATAACACCTTTCCACTAAGATATCTTTGAAAGGAAAGCAAACTCGTGTTTTGTTTTAGGCATGAAAATGCCTAAATTCCCAGGTTCTTAATTTGCATCACATTTATTAGATTTTTAATTTGTTACTTCCAAAGTTGTGCGTTGCTCTGTCAACTGTTTGTTGCAAGATTTCCCTTAGGGGAAAACCGAGCTTCATATCCATGCTCGCATATCACAGTGTGAATAAGACTTGCCACACTCCAGTTGGCAGGTAGGGAATATTAGCAAATAACACTGGAATTTAATTGGCTTTAGCTTCTCACGTTGTGTCACTAGACACAGCTTCATTCTTATAGAACCTGACCTGAGAAACAAGAAAGTATTTCAAATTCCAGCAGACTTAAGTCACTGCATTTGAGGGGTTTTGATAGAGTTCAAATGTAGCTATTAAAGTAAAACTGCTTATTTTTCAAAGTAATCAGACATTTCAGTGGTGATGTTGATTTTTGTTGCTGTTTATCTGAAGACATCAAAAGGCTGACAATTTTGATAGGGACATCTGGCTTATAAGTAATATCTGTTAAGTTTTATGCCAAACTCCATATGAACTGCAAGGGATAGTTACTCTAGCTCTTGGAAAAAAAAAAAAAAAAGAAAAAAAAAAGGAAATGCCTTTTCAGTCCTTCTTTCATAGTAGGCTCTATTATTGCCTTTATTGTTGCTGCATTAAACATATGTTTGAATATGATCCTTAAACTTTTGTAGCTGCTGGCTTGAGAACACAAAGAGCATGCCCCCATCCTGATTAGTTGCTCTTGTATAGCAGTACAAAAAAAAAAGCACCAATGGTAATTTCTCAGCTCATTAGGTGCATATTCATCTTAATGGGGCATCAAAGTTAAAAACTATAATGCCTTCCTCTCATTTAATACTCCAGAGAACATTCATGGTTACCACATGAAAGCAAAACAGATTTCAACACTGGAGCTGCAAAAGTAGGTGTCTTCATTCCCTCCAGGCAGACAGAGACGAGAGAGAACTGCTTTTTTATCCTTAACCCATCTCAATTGTTTTGCTGTGCTAGTCACTGGTCACTACAGCCGTATGAACACAAATGTTGACCTCTGCTAGCTTTTCTGGTTAAATCCATAGATTATAAATGCTTGGCATCATCTGAGGAGCGCAGTGTAATAAAATAACCCAGGTTATTTTATTGTTTATGGGTATGTAGACCCATGTACCAAGACTTTTCACTGCAATGGAAAACTCAGGCTGCCTTGTGAAACATTTGGGTAAACAAACCCCGTCTTTAACAATTCTGTCTTTGTGTAAAGTAGTTGTGCCAGCTTAAGCTCCAGCATTTAAACGGCACAATTCCCCGTGTTTCAGTTAATAGGGGTGCCCAATTCGTGCAATTTACCGAAACAGCAGTATTGCCAGAAACTGCTTCTGAAAGTATTTCTGAGCCAGTGCCCAGCAAGAGTTTCTGGGGCATGTTTGCAGATGTAAAGCTAAGCTGTGTATGCAACTGAATTTACTCGTGGTTGTAAAAGTGTTCTGCAATTTACTGATTTGACATGTCGGTGTTCTAGCTGTGACAGGGCTGTCGAAGAGACTGTAATCTGTGTTAGAAGGTCAGTTCTCTAAAATGCAGCATATTGAAACATAGTACGAAGCCACTGACTCCCGAAACTTAATTTCTCAGTAGATTTTGTTAGTCTCTGATAGCCGTAAAATGATGGGATAGGTAAAAACAACCGTTGATAGCATGTGCATTTACTGGGGATTGCAAACAATTTTTTTTTTCCAAATTGGTGAAGTTTTCATTTTCTATTAGTTGTATTGCCCACATTAAGGATGGGAAAGGGGTGGTTCTTTCACTGATATATCTCCTTCACTGGGAGCCTAAAAGGAAAAATTCTGTATGGGCTTATATTCCATTACTGTGTTCTGTTTAAAAGGCAGCTTTCCTGTACATAATTCTTACAAGCCATTTAGGTAATAATATAAATTCAGTGAAATAAAACAAATAAGAGAATTTTATGACAGAATTCGGTTGGTGAGTTATTAGTGGAACGGCAGAGGATGTAACAAAATGAAAAGACTTAGTAGAGGAGATTTTGAAGTAGGTAAAAACTACCAGTGAAAATGGAAATACTAGGAAGCTCCTTCAGGAAAAAGGATGAGAGAAGAAAGGAAGAGGCAGCAATACAGAAAGCACCTGATTAAACTGATTAAGACCCTCCAATTTTGGTAAAGTTTATGGATTTACATCAGATGTGAGGATTTGTCCTTAAAACAAGGAGGGTCAGAGATGAGTGATGATCTTAAAGAGAATGGAGCAAAACATTAAGAAGGTAAAAAAGTGTGAAATGAGCATAGACATGATGGGAGGGAGGGAAAGGAGGAGTATTTCTTAGTGAGTGGCTGTAAAGCAGCCTCCTGCTCCTACACGTGGAGCTTGGACCTCAGGGAATGAGGATCCATTTTGCAGTCTTTGACGTTTTAATTTTCTCCATAGTATTTGATTATGGTAGCTTTTGAATAAAATATTTTGGGAAAGAAAGCTCTTAGCTCTAAATTACAGTGTTCAGGTAGTGGGAGTCCATTTGCTGTGAGCCACTGCAGCAAGGTACGTGCAGCCAGTTACTCAGTACGTCCTGCGTTTTCCTTTTGGCAGCTTGGTTTATTGTCTAGTTTAAAAGTTTTCTGTATTGCTTGTGAGCTAAATATTTTATTAGGAAAAGTGCAAAATAACCTATTGATGTGTTTCATCAATATGTATTAGAGAAATCCAATGATCCAGCAGCTACCTGCTGCCTTCAGTCATCGTGCATGCTTAGTTAGTGCAGCAAATGCTGCCACTTTTCAAGGTTCTGTGCTGGCCTTCAGAACCAGACTGGTCTGTGTGAAAGCACTGGGCATTGGGGCAGGGTTTGATTTGACCAGGGTTGCTCACTAGGCTCGGGATGGTTTATTTTTCATGGAGTCATTTTTCAAACAAATTTTGCTGGATTCTTTTCATTCCCAGTGAAGCGATTCTCGGGGGAAAATTCAGCCGTGTGTGTTACAGAAGAGGTAAGAGTAAACCTACATGTAAGTTCCTTCTGGCCTCAAAATGTGAAAAATTGTAACTTGTGGCAATACAGGTTGTTCTGCTCGATTCATTAGTGCTATCCTGATTTTAACGCTAATAAGGAATTAGTCTGTTTAGTTGAATTTTGAGGTCCAATTAAAAGACCTCGGTGTGGATGTGTAGACCTGCTGTTGGTAATAGCTTCTGGTAGGGGCTGTGTGACATGGGGAGGGCCAGCAGCATGGTGCGAGAACAGGCAAATCAGATCCGTACTCTGGGGAGTCACAAACCTTTACTTGTAAGACTTCTCTTGAGGAATACAGAAACTTGAAAGAATCATTTCATGTCTAGAACCCAACCGCAGGTTCTTCTGTACCACCTCCTAGAGCGAAGAAGAGATTCAAGTCCTTCTTATAGTAATAAGGGATAGTCCATAAATCGCATTTCAAACTTCTGAAAATGGGAGCCTATAAACGAGCAGCCACTCTCTCTGTGTGACCTTGTAGAGGCTCCCTTCTTCCCCAGCTCTTGCAGTAGTTGAAACCTTGCTTTTCTCCTTAGTGATTAATGGAAGGTGAGCTCTGCTGGTACCCCTGAGGGGTAACTCTGCTTCACACCAGCAAAGCCCCATGCAGGGTGTGTGAGTTTGTGCTACTGCTTCTTGCTGAACGTTTGACCAAGAAGTCAAATTGAGAGAGGCCCATTAAAAGAGATGGAAAAATAATGGAAAAATAATCTTCAGATGTCTTTTATTGAATCTAATGGTGGATATCCCATTCTTTTTGAACCCCAAGAGAGCCCAATTTGCCGAGCTGGTGGGTAGGATGGTGACTGATATTCAGCAAGCCAAAGGCTTTACATGCTCACTTGAAGAGGCATCCTAATGCTGCTGGTTATATTCACTGCATCACCACCAGCGAAAATACATTCCCTTCCTTCTGAGTCACATTTATTATTTTCACAAATTAGCACATTTGTGTGTTTCATTAATATTTGTCACGTATACTGAGAATGATGTGATGACACGCCACTGGAAAAAAATAATCATCAGGATCGTGCAAATTAAAACAGACTGACTTGGATTGGAGAGAAGGAAAAGCAGAAACCCATTTGCACATTGCAGCTTGGGAAACAATGAAATACTGAGGGCAGAAACGCCCATGCTGGTACCGCAGACAGAAGCTGCTAGCTGAGCTCCTTGCACCAGCAGCTTGGCAGGCCAGGCTGTGCAGGATGCTGTGCTAAGGATGTGTCATTCCTGCTAGAAGGTGTCATTTTTTTTCTGTGTGGCTAGCCTTCATTTTGCTGTTTTTTTCTTTTATCTTTTTCTTTTTTTTCTGGCCTGTTTTTGTGTTTGGCAGAAATCATCCATGCAAGAACGTTACAACCGACAGCAACTGCTGTTTTCAGAGCAGCCGTGCTCTTTTTATGAAGTCTTTACATTTTAGCAGAAAGACAGCTAAAGGGCAAATATAATCCTGTCAATATGGCAATAAAAAAGCAGATCATAGGTAGGACTGGACCCTCAGAAAAAAAAAAAAAATATTACTCATCAATAGGCATTCATGGTAAAATATAGAAGTCAGCAAATCCACAGGTATGGAGCCTCCATCTATGCAAACAGGACAAAAGGGACTTTTAGCTCTGGGTTTTACCCTCCTTCCCCCAAAAAAAGAAATCAAAACAAATAAGAAAATGTAACTCACAATGTATTTTTAGTTGCTGGTTATAGAGTTTAAATGTGACTTTTGCTTCCATTTGGTTTTCTGATTTAGTTTTGAAGCACCGAAGGTAAATGGTCCTTGCTCCAAGGACCCTTCTCTAAAACAATCTAAATCCATTATTTCTAAGTTAATGCATATTTCTGAACACTGTCAGGTACCCAAATGAGGAAGGGGTTTACTTCAGATTCATATATAATCCCTGTAAAACTTTACGGCTTCCATAAATGCTTACAGATTTATTTTTTTTCTACTTTGATGTTGCTGAAGTACAACTTGTGAGGGTCTTCAGTTTGCCTTTGTGGCATGAGACAAAAGATGCAAGTGCTTTTTGAGACTGTATTTAATCTGAATCAGCACTAATTATGTGTTGTCTGAATCAATAAAGTCTGGAGAGAGCGCTGTGAGAGAGGGATGGGCGTGCTGTTTAATGAAACGGGAGCCGTGCCCTGGTCCTGCAAATCTGTGTAAGATGCCATGATGGAGAGGCAAGTATTTAGGCTTAGAGCCTGGCTAATACCAGTATAACTACCTGTCTGCTGAAGATGCTGCGCTTAGCATCTCTTTGGAGAGGTGTTTATTCCTCTGATTTCCTCATCTCTCTCACAAAGCGTATGAAGTTTATCAGATGGGAGAAAAGCACAGAACTGGGAAAGGGTGAGTGAGTGGTCTGCCCCTCCGCCTGGTAGGCACAAGGAGATGGCCTGCCTGCCTTCCTTCTCTCCTTATGCCTGCCTTGTTAAAGCCTGTATGAACTAAGACATCAGAGAACCTGCTTTTGTGGCTGATGAATGAGTCTCCAAACTGAGGAAGTCTGATGGCCAGCTGGAGAATAACTGCGGTCCACAATTTTTGTGCTGGTAGGGGAAGAGATAACACTGAGGTGGAGGAAATACATCTCAGAAGACGACTTGTCCGTTTTCTAACAAGAAATCTGTTCCCTGTTCTTTTTTAACTTCCCTGTCTCTGCTGATGCTCTCTTTATCAGCCCGTGCTCCTGGTCTGGCTCTGCCACCGCATGTAATGGGTCCCATCCCTGCAGGTGTTCAGGGCCAGATTGGGCAACTTGACCTAGCGGGTGGTTTCCCTGCCCATGGCAGGGGGTTGTGACCAGATGGTCTTTAAGGTCCCTTCCAACCCGAGCCACTCTATCATTCTGTGCACGGGTAGCTTCCCAGGGGATAAATGGAAAGTGACACAACATCTCCAGCTGACTCCAAAAGCACTTCTCCAGCTGAACGTTGCTTCTGTAATTGTCACTCCTGTATAATAACTGCAGACTCCTTAATTCAATTTATCCAAAAAAAAAAAAAAAAAAAAAGGAAACTTTTTTTAAGGAACACTCTTTAGCAAGTCTTTGTTAAGGCATTGTTCCTCCTTTACCTTTAATTTTTTTCATACCTCTCTTGCCTAATTAAAATTCAGTTTATTTTCCCCCAGTTGTTAAAAACAGAAGATAACTTCTCCCGTTCTCCAGACTAAATTGGATTTTAAAAACAGAACACCCTGATTTTTTTGTCTAAAAGGATTTATTTCACTATTCTGTACAATCATGCTAATTCAGAATTATGTGCTGCTATTTTAACAGAGCTCCCCATCAGAAACACTGAAACTCTTACGATTCTTATTCATTATGAAAGGAACCGACTCTGAGCTGCAGTCTTTACTTAGACACAGCAAATTGTTCATGCTGCCTTGCTTTTTCACTTGCACTGCAAGCAGTTTATTGGGCATCCCCTCCTAAAAGTAGATCTTATCACCTTATGCTAAGATCCAAACCAACGCCAGTTTTGCCTAATGCAATAAGTAAAAGCAGGACACTGACTGCTGGTCAAGCTGCGACTGTAAACCTGTTTGCTGCTTCTGCAGAGGGCTGGGCAGCCCAAAGTGTTTGGCACGTGCAGTAAATACAGCACAAACACCCCACAGGGAAGCCAACGTGTCCCACCGTCTGCATCTCCACATCTCCCAAACCCCGGGGACAGCAGAGCATTTCTCCTTCTCCATAGAAGCTGGCCCTGGGATACAGGTTTCAATTTATTTCACTTGTGCCCCCGTGAGCCCGCAAATTTCAGAAACTCACCAAAGGCAGTTTTTAAATCATGAAAAAAGTACATTCAAACTTATGTTCAGACATACCTATATTTCTACATTCAGTTTTTCCCCTGTGCCTCACGTGGATTGCTAAGATATATGTAATCTGTGTGTGCATTTCGGCATCACTACTAATATTAAAAACATAAACACACAGTTCTTTGTGATTATTCCTATTTTTTCAGCGCATAATGACTGCACCCATAAAATTCGCATTTTAAAAACCCCCAAATTGGCTTTACTTATACATTTTTAGAATCCGTGCTGCTTTTCAGCAAGGAGTTCCTGCGATCTCCCATCTCTCTCTGTTGTCAGACCGACCTCTGTTTGTGCCAAGCAAACTTGCTGGTAGGCATGCTTTGGTTCAAAGTGGTTTGAATAATAACAAGATATCAGGGGAGAAAAAAGAAAAAAGGGAAAAAATATTTTTTTTAAAAAAAGGCCTGAATGGAAAATGCTAGTCTTGATCTAGTTCCACTCAAGGGGAGTTGCAGTAAGTTTGGCCTTTTAGTACCTGTGGTTGTGTAAAGCAGTTTCCACCCCTGGGTAGGCAGCAGAATTTGTTCTGTATTTTGCTCCTAATTGATATTTAGAAAATGAAATTTGTGATCTCAAAACAAACAAACAAACAAAAACCTTACACATTTTTCCAGTGAAAATCTATCTAGATTTTCATGAATCTCTGATTTAATTAATGAATTGATTAATTCAATGAATGAATGTAGGAAATAGAGATAAGTAGATATTTTTAGAACAAGAGACCCAGCAGTAATGAGACAGGTAACTTGCATGTTGCTTGTTAAGTACATTTATGAAAAATATGACCATCATCTTCAGATAGTTACCGTATACATGATTGAACGTGGTGAGTTCCTCCCTAAAAATACCACATATTAAGCTTTTATTGAATAGAGAATTAAATGTCTTATAGGTAGTATACCAGATAGTAAGCTGTTATATGATGACAAGCTGTCCCTAGCTAGGAAAAAAAATGTACGGCAGATATATGCTTTGGTGGTTTTTCTTTTTTTTTTTTTTTTCTAATAAAAAAAATAAAAATAATTTTAAAAAAGCTCAGTTTTCCTTTTTTTCCCCACAAAACTGATTGCAGGCTGCATGCATAAAATAGATCTATGAACTCACTGATCTCCAGAACTTCCATAAATGAAAGGAGAGTCTAAACACCCTGCTACTGTCTAGAAAGATTCATGCAGGCCAAATTGATTTGAAGTGTCCACTTCTCCTCTCAAAGGCATTGTTTCTGAAGGGATGGTAGGAGTTATTTTTGCATGCTGTGTCACATTTGACTTTGATTCACTGTTGGATAGATAGTTCGGGGTTTGTTGCTGCAAGCCTCCTGTTCAGCACTAGGAGCAGCAGTCTAGAGGTCACCACAGAATCCTCATCTCCATTATCAGCAAGGACTGAAGCTTTTGTTTAAATTCCAGCTTCCAGTAGCAGGAGCACATGCATAAGGAGAAGGTGAAACTTTTCTAAAACCTGATTCCGGAGTGATTGCAACTAGGGGGTTATCTTAAGTCTTATCTTAAGATTTTTTAACTAGTATCTTTATAGACAATCCTCGATTTCCATGTATAGTTTGTGGGAACTGTGCATTAGAGGTCAGTGAATAATCCATGCTATTGAAGATAAATGTGTACTGTAATTTCAGCATTTTAACACTGCACTCAGAAAAACAGATCAGGTAATGACATACATGGAGCTTGGTTCCAGGATGAAAATGAATGGTGCACTATTTATGTTATGCATCCTGCTTGAGACAGGTTTACAGTGAAGTCTGCTAGGGACTTCCTCCTTTTGAAGATCTAATGCTCTATCTTTGTAAGTTATATCTTGTGAATGCTGGACACTTTTGAGATTCTCTCTCCTGCCAAGGGACGGGGTCGGGAAAGAATGTCTGGATGCGGGAAGTCACAATTTCAGAGCTCTAAACTCCCATAAAAGACAAATGTAAAAGTTCTTGCTTCAGCTCTCTCTCTCTTACTCACTTTCTTGGAGAGAAGAGATTCCTGTTCATCTGATTTGTGTAGTTTTAGAGGAAGAAATATATCAATATGAGATGTTTCAAAGTCATGCTGTTTCTCATATCGGCCTGATTTTTGCCTAAAGGCAAGAAGCTTTCTAATTGGGTTTGAAGTTTCTGTCATTTCATTAAGCAATAATATAATGTTAAATCATCTCCCTTTAAAATTTTAATTTTTCAGGGGTTTGGCATTGCATATCAATGCATACAGTAACTCGAGAACTCTTAAAAAATCATAAGGCGGTGAGTCATAGGACTAAAGACCTGCTCCACCTCTCACTCATTATTTTAAGCCAACTCTTCAAGCACTGCCTGCCTTGCAAACCAAATAGTCAAATGCCATTAGAAAACAGAATTTCGGATAAGGGTTGTGATTGTCCCACACAGGTAAGAAGTTTCTCCAGCTCTTATGGGTTGTGCTTCTGACAGCCCTGTGCTCTCCTCCTTGCCATCGTGGTTTGCCTGATGGAACAGGAGGAGGAGTTGGCACGGGCTACACTGATACCAGCAGCGACTGCTGGGAGACCTGCTCCAACCGCATGCGGGAATGTTCCTGTAATGAAGCAGATAACTGTGCAAAATTAAATAGCTCCAACTTTTTTTAATAAAGTGGTTGGATATGAGAGTGATGACCACAATTCATTTGATTCTGGGAAGGCATTCACCAGAAAGCTGGTAATAAAAAAAAAAATGGAGACGTCTCAAGAGAAAAAAAAAAAAAAAAGGAAAAGTATAAGGAAAAGAAGGTACATTTTGAAATAGGCGTTTATATATCACGTAGGGAGTGACAATTTTGGTTCTGATTCAAGAAGGCACTTAAACATTTACTTAAGAGCTGCTTTGAATAAGAATTCTTCTTTCCTGAGCTGAAAAGCAGGGGAACTGGTAGCAGTCTTAAGTACCCAGCATCATGCCCCTGCTGTAGGAAAGGAATTACTTGGGAAGATATAAATATTAAAAAAGCTACATTTAATCTGTTTGGAATAGGATTTTTGCCATTTCAAGCAAAGCATTTCTTGGAACATTTTAAGGTAACAAAATGGAATCGTAGTAAACATTTTCCTGGGGGTAATTCCAGGCTGGCAGGGAAATCATTTCATTGACCCTGGAGATGTTTTTTTCCCATTGTTTGCTCCTTTGGTACCTTTAAAAATATTTTAAAATTGTGAAGACAAACTGGAAGTTACAGAAATGTGAACCCACTGCTATTTCAGTGTTAACTTTCCACAAATGATCTTTGAAGATGGCTGAGTGAAACCCTCCCTGTTCCCTTCCCCCTTCCTATTACCCTTAATATATTATTATCCTATTTAGCTCCCCTGCCAAGGGAATCTTTCCCACTCTGATCTCTGCTGTAAAATGAATGAAAAAGCACAAGTAAGCTGACAAAGTCTGAAGGAGCAAACTACACCAGATTCATGCATAATGTAGCCATCACATCTTCTGTTCTTTTAATATTACTGAATTCATGTGGTATTCAATGCTCGCACTCAGAAGAGATAGAGATGTATCTATTCTTTACTTATGGCTATTATTTCTATGTTAATGAATTATTTTTCTATCAACAGACAAAAAATCAGGAGATGAGGGATTCCTCCAAATTCTCTTGATTATAAAACATTATACATAATTACCAATAAATTATAGTAATTTTATTTTCTCAGAAAATAAATTTTAACATAGATCTCACATACTGTATTATGTCCTTCAATACTTCAGCTTACAAATGCAAATGTAAGCTATTTAGCATGCTGAATTAAAAATAAAAATTAAAAAAAAAAAAAAAGACAATGGGAAATAAATTTAATTACAAAGCCAATTCGCTTCAATGGCATAAAAAATTAATCTTATGTAACTTTAAAATGTATGTCTACTGCACTAAGTCCCAAGGCAATACTGCATTGAAAAGTATGAAGTAGGCTTATTTCAACCATGAGGGAACAGCTCATGCAAACTTCCTAGAGCACTTACTGCTCTATAAGTAATATGAAATGTTTGCTGGGATTTCATTGTGAGTGTTTCCTTCAGATAGATGCATTACAAACAATTAACAGCAGAGAGTCTGCAAGGGGATTCCTTCTGTGTCTTTAAAAGCGAACAGGCTATGCAGGAAGGGCACAGAGAAGCCTATTATACCGAGAGAAACCGAACACCTGAGGCAAAGAAATGAAGGGGAAAAACGCTTCTGTGCCTCGCTTCTGCTAAAGCCCATGTTCAGAAGGACGTAGCTGCTCTTGGTTTGCCATTGCCAAGCGGCATGGTGTCACATTCTGGTTTCTTTTTAACCAGCATAATGTGTAAAAGATGCTACCTAATGAGTAACTCTTGGCTAATAACTCTGGAAAGTACAGATTAGTGCTTTTGAAAATAATTTCTTTCTTCTAGCTTTTCCAGTTTGAGGTATTCAAATAGACACAGAGATTACGAGGAAGCTCAGAAAGGGGTGAAGTCCTGCCACAGGATGCAATGTACTCCCGGCTCAGCAGCGAGTCTCTTGTGAGCCAGAAAAAGTCTTTGGAGGACTCGTGAGTGCGGGAGGATTGGCTCTGGAGAGGGATTGTCCTCCAGTGCTGTTTTGTGAGCAGCAGCAGCCAGCCTTGCCGTGCTCTCAGCGCTGCTTCCCGGCCTGTGGGAGCACAGCAGGAGCTGCCTGCTGAAAGGAGCTGCAGGTGGCTGTTTCCACATCCTGGGGGTTGTCTCTCTTAAAAGTCCCGGAGGGATAGATCACAGGCATTTTATCTCTGAAGGCTTTCGAGAACAGGTTGGACAAATGTGCCACAGATGGCCCTTCTGAGATGGGGTATATTAGTCGGGCTCTCAAATTTCTTTTCACCCTGTTTCCTGCAGCTCTGTGATCTGTCTTTTGAGGAATAGTGGTGTCAATTTGAGATCCTCCATAGCCTACTATGAATGAATCTTCCTGATGAAATGCTATTTCTCAGCCCTGCCCCATGTCTTACAGCCTTTCCATATTACCAGTTGGCAGACAAAGCATGGGGCTGAGCACGACAAGTGGTAAAGACAACTATTTGTGGCCACAGCTTCTCCTAGGATGTGCCATGGGGCAAAAGAGCGGATTTGGCCAGAGCCATTACAGGGTGAGGGGTTGAGCTGTTCCATTCTCACCAGCTGCACTGAGCAGGCAGAAGGAGATTGGCAGCTGGACAACAAGGGGGGACAGAAATTAGGTTGCTCTTTTCTGGCATCCCCTCAACAGCGCAATATCTGTACCTATCAGGGAAAAAATATTAGTCACCTGTGGTATCAGAGTCCCATTAAAATGACAGCATACACAGCAGTTCTTACGAACTTTCTCTGCAATCTCTTGGCAGCCGCTGAGATGTTCTCCAGGGCTTGCTGGCAGGCACTTTTTAGGCCTGGGACACGCGTAAATCCGTGCGCGTTTTTGGAACATATTGCTTACAGGTTTGTCTCTCCCTAGCACAGAAGTCAGGCCAAGGTCCCAGCAGGGTCCGGGCAGAGGTACGGCAGCCAGATAAACGCGCCAGATGTGCTCGGTGGGCGTGCTGGTTCGAGGGAGGTGGAAGTGAAACGAGCCAGGGATGCGCTCTGCGGCGGCGGGGAGGTGACCCAAGCAGGGAGGCTCTGTGTCCAGCAAGGAGCACGGGCCCCAGGGGAGCAAAGAGGGGTGGGAGGGCAGCAGGAGAACCAGCAAGGAAGTCCTTATACAGACTGAGGCCTGAGAAACCATGCCTCTCGCTGTGGTGGGCGCAGAAGCTGCCCAGAGATTTGCCGGTTACATGGCAGTGACAAGCTGCTTGTGGCGAATTCATATCACTCCGTACCAGCACCTGCTTTACACTGCCCATGTATTTTTAAGCATTAAAAAGCTGTTTTCTGTTTCCTGATCTGCCAGCAGAAACAGCTTCCTGTTGTGCCAGTAATGCTGCCTGAATAGGTATTTCTGACCTGGGTAGGACAGTTCCTATCTGCTCTCCCAGCACACCGGCCAGGGCACTCTCACCGACCAGTACGTCAATGCTTGCTTCTTCTCTCGGTTCCCCAACACATCCCAAGAGATGGAACTTGCTGTTTGTATGCCCCCTCTATGTATCTGAATTTTAGGTATCAAAACTGCTTATTTCTCGCTACATTTAGTGGGAAGAGAGAGTGCCTTGCACAGCAAACCCCAGAACAGGGCCCTCGCTGCTGTAGGTGTCCCAGGGTGACCGCCCTGTCCCCTAGAGCCAGCCGTGATGGGCACTTGGGGACAGATGTGTTCCTCTGGCTGGAAAACCTGCTTTGGGTGGTGGTTGGTGCTGGGTAGCACAGAGACTTTGGCGTGCCTGGAGAGGAGCAGGACCATACAAACAGCCCAAGTAAAGCTAATGGGCATAAATAAAAGCCTGTTGTTCTATGGTGTGTGCGTCCTTGCTTGGGGTAAAGGACTCGTAGGTTAATGTAGTTTGAAGGTTGCCTTACTCCCAGAAGTGAAGTACAGAGACGCGTGTTCGTGGGGCTTTAACCGGCTTTGATAGATGCTTGTTAGGTTTACGCTCTTAGTCGGCTCTTCATAAATTTCTGATGTATTGAGTCTGTTGGGAGTTTTGTTGGCTTTATTTTAGTTCTTTGGTGTGGTTTTACCAGAAAACAACTGCTGTGATTTCCCCGTGAAAACCCAATGCTCCCCCCAACCCCTTTCAAAAAAAAAACAGCCCCAAGATTGATGTTTTTCAAAACCTCCCTACACAAAAGGAGTCAGCAGTGCTGGCAGGGACAGGTGCTCACAGAGGACCCGGTGTAACTGTCAGGAAATGCTGACAGCACCAAAAAAACGAGGTAGGGTCAGATACCAGAACGTGATTTGATGAAAATACATCATGTAGTTTAAAGGTCCGGTTTTAACAATCTTTATTATTACTTTATTGGTTTTTATATAAAATGTTGGACTTAGCCTGCATTGTGCTAGTCATATTTATGAAATGGTATTAGAAAATACGATAAAAGTTTATAGGAAAGTCATTACTGTAACTACAAAGCACATCCAAAATAGCACCAATGGAAAAGTAATCAATCGGCATCAGGCAAGTCAAGTGACTTCAGGGTACGGAGGCATGGCTGTGAAAATGGGGTTTTGTGAATCTGGGAGCAAGAAAATGATGTTTTTTTATCACAATTCCTTGCAAAGCATTATGTCCTTGCAGCGTGGCAGCCTGGTCCCGCAGCAGAGGGTGATGGCAAAGCAGCTCTCGGTGCAGTGGAGAGATGGATATGCAGAGCCCAGGCTTGGGGAGGGGGGCTCAGCCCACCCCTGGAGCGGGTGTCGGTAATTATTAACCGCTAATAGCGAGAAAAACCATTATGGTACACAATAGGCTTTCCTTTCACACCGCTAATTGTGTGATGAACTTACTTTGGCAGTAAATTGTCACATCTGCTGTGGAGAGAGATTACACTTAGGGAAATAAAATAAATACAGTTGCTGTTCCTTTATCCCTGGATGATTGAGTCGCTAAAAAAAAAAAAAAAAGGAAAAAAAACTTGGCAGATGGAACATATTATTTGTTAGACAAGGCTTCAGGGGGAGGTAATAACTTTTTTTTTGTTGTTTTTTTTTTTTTTTTAGACAACTGATATTGTAGGAAAAACAGGCAAGCTTTCACAAGCACGCCTCAATTTGTTCTTTCTGCTCTGATTGCACTTTGGAGAGCAGCAACTCCAAAGGTCCCAGACGAGGGACGATTTTTGGTGGCAGTGCTGGCTTGAGCTTCCTTCTGCCCATCTCCTTTCACAGGTTCCTGCTTCATTGGCTTGCTCTCGCTTTGTGCTGCTCCTTCAGCTGCGACCAGGCAGCTGCCTGAATTTCTTCTCCTTCCTTCAGCAGAATTTCAGCTGTTGGATATTTTGGCTGAGACGGAGACAACGCTGTTACCAGAACATTGTTCCTAACAGTCCTGAACAGTCTTCCTAAAACTACACCTGCACGGGACATATTTTCAGATGTGCCTAATGATAAGTGGATGTCTGTATTTCTGAAAGATGAGGCATTAGAGGAGTTTGTTCCTCCTGATGCTGGGTGTGTTGCTCTGCACAATACGTGCAGGGTGATTGTCAAAGCATCACAGGCACTTTGGAGTGTCTTAGCAATAATCTCAAGTTGCTTGAGAGAAGTGACAAATCTTTTATTTAAATGGCCTCTTGCAAGAATCCTACTTTCAAATGTGTCTGTGTCATATCAGTCCCTCTGCACAATACCAATTGCCTTTTTTATATGTCAGGTCTGTAATGCCGCGTTTGCGTCGCCCAAAGCCACATTTACACCATCCTTTTGTCAGTTTGATTGAGACAAATGCAGAAAGTGACAGATGGGTTAACGGCCCTACCACGGTGTCATCGCATCGCTGCAGGAAACGGCATCAACATGCAATCATGGCAAGATGTACTATTACACTTCAGTTGTCTCTAGAACAATTTTGGAGAATCAATGGGTGTCCCATGGTTCAAGATCAGCCGTAAAACTGCATGTCCCACTCCTCCGAGTTGTTCATACATTATTCCCTGCTTTAGCTCCTGCAACTGAGGCTTGAGCCTGTTTTATTTGTTTCAGTTCAGAGAAGAAAAAAATAAAAGTAGAGTCTTTTAAAAAAAAAAGTAGCAGTTCACTCTAGGTCCCAACCCACTTTTGCCTAGGAACCAGGAGCATCTTTGCAATTACCATTGCAGGTGCTTGGTAGAATTCATGTTTTTGTAAAGAAATCTTTTCTACTGGTACCGCACGCGGGGGCACATAGCCGCAGTCCTGTAAGATGCAGCCATTTATTTGCATTCTGAGTTCTTCTCAGAATAAAAACATCCTCCCAGTTTTCAAAACTGTTCCCATCCTCTGCAGAGCTCTGCTTTCTCCCTGTGCCATTCTTCACCTCCTAATTACAGCCTCCTGTTGGCCCAGTATCACCTCTTCTCCTGTACAAAATCCATCACGTGGTTCTCAGCTGCTTGTAGTGCTTCCCCTTCTCACCCCACCAGTCTCAGACCTTCCCTGCCTCACTTCACGTCACTTTAACTGCCCTTTAGGACAGTTCGTGCTGCTTGCCCTAGGCAGGTTTCTGCCTGGAGACTGGTCCCCTCAGTGCTTTCTTAGCTCATTTTTCCATCCGCCTCCTTTTACACCGCTTGCCTCTCATTAACCCCCTCCACAATAGAATGCTGTGGCATTACACATCTTCTACGAATAGCAAGGCATTTCTGTGAAAATGCATTCCAAAATAAATTGTCGTGCATTGTATAAAATAACATTCACTGGGGGAAGCAATTACTTGCTCAATAATGTCCACAACATTCAGCTCTTCAGCTTCTGGGGCTCAATAATGCCCACGACATTCAGCTCTTCACCTTGTAAGGGCAGAAGGGTATGTTTCTTAGTAAAATAATTGTATTTTAATTTGGAACATCCTCTTTCACTAAACATGAAAACTATACAAACCTGCATGAAAGCAGTCTCATCGTGCTCATGAGAAAAGTGCGGGCTTTTCTCATTTAATTTATTTAGTGGAAATGTATTTCCTGGTTCTTTTCAAAACTGTGATTTCTGGACACGGATGCTCAAATAAATTAGAGTTTTTCCCGTCTGAATCACAGACACAGGATAGGATTAGGAGAACACAAATTGCACGAGTCATTTTTTTGTGGAAGTGTGGCAGTCCTATCCCATTCTTTAAAGGTGTGGGTGTTGTTGTTTTTTTATTTTTTTATTTTTTTTCAGGCCTTGTGGATTGACTTGTAAACAAAAAAAATTGAGTCCACTTGCATTTTATGTAGACAAATTTAACCATCCTTTCCTCAATGGACAAGTGTCAGCAAAATGACAAGATTTAAATGGTTCCCAGTAAGAGTGCTGTGGCCTGACAAGTTTGGTTTGATGGCGACAGTCAAAAAAAATTCAAAATATTAGAAGGTGTTCAGTAAGAGGCTTCTTATTTCTGGCCTCTTGGTTAATAACCTGGAATTTCCCCTTGACATTAATTTGGACCACAAGCGGTGTGCAGTCCCCTCGCTATCTAGCAGGGGCACAGTAGGCTTCGACCTTTGTGTGATGCAGCCTTAGTGATGGGCCAGGCCAGCCTACAAATGAAAGCAAATTGAAATTGGATTGTGGTTTTCTATCAAGATTACCCCCTTAGCAATGTGTGAAGCATTAAATACTTTTGCAGCACAAATGATGTGCATGTTTTCTCAGTGTAAGTACTGAAAAAGCACGGACAGGAGGCAAGAAGATTTTTATGCCTCTGTTTTTTTAATAAAAAATCATTGTAAAATGTGTAAAGCACCACCAAGTTCCCAATCAAAAAAGCCCTTTGAGATTTTAGTATGGCGTGCACACATATACATAACATCTTCTGTGTAGAGCTGAGTTTTTTTTTTCCCCCTTTCTCCCTTTTTTTTAAGGCAGTTTGGTAATCCAACCCCCCTTGGTAAGGTAATGGCAATCTACCAGCATCCACGTGGAGCTTTCCTTTGGCAGGGTAAGAGTCTGTGAGATGAGCTCTGATTAACAGAGACAAAAAAAAAAGAAAAATCAATATTTATGTTAAGTAAATGATGGTTGGCAAGCAGATGGGGAAATGTCCAAAGTTAAATGTAATTGAGCCGTATAATGTGCAAATGGAAAAGCAAAACTCTGACAAGTATTTTGGGGGGGTCTTAAAGTCTGAGCAAGGAGCAGCTTGCTGTGAGCACCTCTAAAATGTCTGTCTGTCTTTGTCTCACCCTTCCCGATGAAGCATCCTACTGCTCTTTTGAATTTGTCAAATTCAAACCATGTGGGAGCCCCTCCTCGGCACGGAGCACTTTTCCCTTCCCCACTAATGCGTTGCCTGTCACATAACAATACCCCATTCAGATACTTTTTACTTGAAATCAGCTCAAGTACACTCAATGCAGAAATGCTCCTTTTCAATCCTCTCATGGAAGGAATTTTCATATAGGCTAATCTAGTCCTAAGCAGTAAATATATATGTAATCTATATGTAAATTATATAGAAATATTTGATCTAAATTTTCTTATCCACAATTGCCCTTCAGTGAAGTGACATGATTTACGAGGACGGGTTCTGTTAAAATTTTCTTTGTAGGATTTTCCAGTAAGAAAAAGGCTTATTGTTGCTTGCTAAACCTGGGAGAAGGGATAACGCCTTGGTTTAAACACGTTCGAAACAGGCACCCTCTAGCACGAGGAGCAGGAGAGCTCCAGGAAGAATGATGTAAGGTTAAAAGGAGCAAATTTTTCCTGCAGGTGTTTCAGTAGGTGTGTTTAAGAGTGACTGCTGGAGAAAGCAAACACATCCCATCGCTGGAAGACTGGCAGCAAAATATGTAAAGTCAGACTATTCAAAGCTTACGATGGAAAATGGTGTGGTACTGACACTTCACTGGCTGTGACCTTCTGCTAAGAGCACTCAAAATGCATATGCCACCAGATCTAAAAATAAAGGATAGAAAATGAACAGGGTGTTCCCTGGCCATGTAATGCCATGTCATTTGTAACCGCATGGGTATTTGTCACCACAATCCTGCATGAAGGACAGACGCTGTGCAAACCCTTATCAATTTGTTGTGGTTGTGGGGGGCGAGTTCAGCCTGATGTCCCTGTTCTTCCCTGGATCTGCTGTGGGAACCTAGCTGATACTTCAAGGGGTGCATGATAGTGTCTGCCATGAAGTATGCAAGTACTTGATTACAGCGCACGCCTGTACTTGACAGTTTCATTGACAAATTTGTTAATAAAGCTGTTTTTCTCTTTGTCCCCACCTCCAGGGTATTATAAGCTGCTCGTGCTGCAGGAGGTCAGCCAGCAAGGCCCGCACACTGAAGGGGAACACCTTGTTTGCCATCTCATTCATACCTCTCAAGTTTTTGAAGATGAATTATTTATCAAAGATGCTTCTTTGGACAGTAGATGTCATCTTTAATTATTCCTGACTTGTTTTTCCAGCGCAGCACATGGTGAGTTTCTTACAGAGAGTAGAGATGCTTTATCTTCACAATACCAAAGAACAGACTGAAGAAAAATATTTTTCTACTTAACTTGCATGCTAGCCACGATGAAAGACAATATTCTCCTCCTAGATCCATGCCACGTTCCTACTCAAATGTTTGGCTACCCACATGTGGGAGACTCCCGCTAGCACCAGTGGGAGCTGAAATCAGCCAGACTGATACTTCTGGATGCTGAAAGTCTTTTTGTAACACAATACACACTGTAACAGACTCAACAAGACGATATGCAGTATAATCACCATCTTGGCAATGAGAAGGAAGAGGTGTGAGGGGACTTGGAAGTTAAAATACTCCCTTCCTTGGGCTCAGGCATGTGTGAGAGAGGAGCAGCCTGGTGGGAAGGCTTTACCTGCATTCAAGTGCGTGCATTGAGCTCACCTGTTTGAAAACCAGCCTAAGATTGTTCTGTTAATTAAGTACTCACAATGAAACTTCACTGATGCTTCAGCTGCATGGCACCTCCCTGCAGAGCAGGGAAACAGCCTGCATTTACAAAGCAACAGCATGCAAAAATACCAAAACACAAGATTGTTTTTTTAACTCAAATTTACATCACATACAACTTTACGGGAACATTTGCATGAGAAATATATTGTTTGCAGAGACATTTCTTTTAGAACCTTAACGTGTGTAAAAACTCAAATAAATGCATATCTAAAGAAGCCCAGTCATTCACGGGCTCCCACAAGCATCCATTGTGAGGAACCACCACCACGGAACATGCTCTGTAATTACCACGGAGAGCTTATTTGGGCACCAGACAATGCAAAGCTGGACCTGCAGCCATCAGTCACTGCACAGCTATCGACCTGGAATTAGGCAGCTTCTAATGGGTAAGGATTGCAGCCTCTACGCAGGGAAAGGCAATTCCTAAGCGCTCATTCCCAGGCCTGTCCTCCAAAGCACCTAATAATGGAGTGAGGCTGATATGGGGCTGGGTCGGACTTGTGCACCAACGCAGCAAAAACTGCCGTGAGCAAATGTTTTAGTGAGCTCTTTGTGAAAGACAGCTGCAAAAGTATTCCCTGATAAAACACCAACAGTTCTTGGAGACAGGGATTCATTTATCAGGGTAAACTTCTTCTCCTAAAGCCCAAACCTACACGTGGGAGATGGGGAGCATTTTGTTTTTAGCACAGGAGAATCATTTCCCCCTTCCACCTGGAAGCAAGTGCTAAATTGCTGCCTGCAGAGTTTCACCTGGGAGCTGAATTACCCCCACTGGTTTTGTGCTGTCGCCAAGGCTACAAATGAGCCTCAGGTGGGGTGGCTGGGGTCTCGCAGCAGCTCTCAGGCAGCAGGTTCTGCCTCCCCTCCCTGCAAGAAGAGGACACCGATCAAGAGCAAGCCAGGGCTCCTTCTTCTCCCCCAGGAAGCAGGTAAGAAGCTTTGTGCTTAATGAATTGATGCAGGCAAAGCAAGTAGTGTGAATGTTTCCCATGTGTTGGGGAGTGTGTTCCCTCCTAGCGTGAGCTGAGGTGCTGCATCTCCTATTCCTTTGCAGGAATGATCCATGTTATGGTGCAAGCGGCTGTCTTTGTGCTGCTTGTATGATAACTTTTTTTGGTGAAAAAGGTGATGCTTTTGGAGTAGAGAGTGAACTTTGAAGGAAAAATGATTATTCTTAATCACGTCAGAGTGATGTGCTTGGGCCTGTTCCCAGAGGTCCTCAGAGAAGCGGGCCTCTGTGTATGTAGCCTGTGGTCTCAAGCAGCAGGCCGGTGTTTGTTGGGGTGTGCATCTCCAAACCTTCACTGCTTTGGGCACGTTAGGCAGTGGGGCTCCTCAAGCTGCTGATGAGTTCATCCTTTTCTTTGCCTGCTACAGCCAAGGGCAATGTGTTGGGTAGGCTGCAGGGCTTGGTCAGCGTTAGTTACGGTTTGGGACCGAGGCATGGGTGGAGAAGCTGTAATAAACATTGCAGCTGCCACGTTTTCCAGAATCCTGTTTCTTGTGCCCCAGGGCACCCCATGGGTGGGGGGGTTTCTTGGTCAGCTCCCAGCTCCTGTTGGCGACCAGGAACCTTGCTGTTGGGCTGTGCTCTGCTTATCCCTCTTGGTCTGGCACGAGGAAACCAAAGCTGAATGCCCACAAAGCAATTACTCGTTGTGCTCCAGCTGGCTGCTGAGGATGTGTGTGCTGCTCAGGGTGGAAGTATTGAGTTCTCCTCAAAATACCAGCCTAACATTTCTTTAGGTGTCGAGTCTGAGGAACCCTGCTAGCTTTTTTTTCTGTTTGCTTTGGCAAAACTTAGCCTTTCTTTTTTTACGATTATGAGCCACAGTAAAGGTTAGGGTTTTTTTTCATTTTTAAGGCTTATTCTGTATTTCTGCTCGCTTAATGATACAAGTAGACCTTTCTCTTTGATTTCTCCCTCCTTTTATGTTTCTCTGCTTGTGACTAACAGTCTTTTAATCTGCAGCTTTCCCTCCGTATAGGTTGTGCCTGTCACACCATACACATATGCTGTTCTCTGAACCTTCTTCAGTATTTTCCTTTGTCGCCTCTGACACCCTTATTTACTGCCTCCCGGTTTGGGACACTGGCACTAGCTTTTTCTTGGATTACTCAGAGAAAATGTGGAAGCTGTCAATACGGGAATGTTCAAAATCTCTCTCTGTGACCAAAAAGCCATCTATTCTTTACAGAGGCTTGTTTGTTTGTTTTTAATTACTGATAGATGAAACTGTGCGGCACTTAGCTTCAGCTACAATCTGCTGCAGTGTGAGATGGGAGAAAGCATGCACTTCAGTTATCGGTTTTAATAGCGTATATCTGACCCTTCTTTTTTCCTGTGGATTTTGTGCTGTTTCTGCACATCTGTGTTCTCTGCCTTTTTATGATCTTGTGGTGTTTCATGTGCTGCTGCTTTTCATATTTTATTTCCCTATATGGAGCGCCTGAATTTGTTTTCAGGTCTCCTGGAACAGAAGTCTGTTATCCATACTAATGGAGACCCGCAACAAACCTTTCCTGCCAAACCATATTTACTGTACATAATGTATTTTTCAGCAGTGGAGTAGTTCTGAGTTTTTTTTTTAACTCATTTTCTTAATTAACTTTTTTTATTGAGGGTTTAATGCATGTTCATTACAGAAATTGCAGCTCTCCTCTGAAAATTGACTGTAAAAAATTTCTTTGTGGGGTTCCGTATTTATTGTGCCTTAGTGATTTTTTTTCAGATCAAATGCACTCGGTTTGGTAGTAAAAGGCTGGTTTTGTCTTTCTACCTGGCAGCCCTGTGTGTTCATTGTGGGCTCTCAGGCTGGGTTTTCCCCTCGCCCTGCAGCAGCATCAGCAGGGCTGGCTGCACCTTCTGCTCACACCTGCCTCATCGATGGGACAAATGCAGTGTGGCGAGCAGCTCCCCAAATTTGGTTTGCCCAGCACTGCCTTGGCTCTAGAAGGACTAGTGAAGAGGGGCATGTTGCTGTTCTCTTTTTGCTGTAGTTACCAGCACACCTGTGCTTGGGGAATGGCCCTGCTTTTTTTTTCCTGCAACCTGCCTTTTTGCTTGTTTTCCATCTTAAAACGTTGTCACGCAGTTGCTCTAAATGAGCTTGCAGGTTTATGAAATGCCATTACAGTCCATCTTGTTACAATGCCAAAGTATTGCTCCTTTTGGTGTAAAGGTTAAGAATTTTATTTTAATTGCGTGTATTTGGCTCTCTGGAACTGTAAATCTGCAAGTAATTAATAACAAATGGGCTTCTCAAAACATAAGGAAATGGTGTCATTTTGATGTTGATACACTGAGGATATGAATAAAATGCACCAGGGAATAAAGGAAGGCACTTCTTATGCACTTCATTTGAGGTGCGCTGGATATGAGTAGCAGCATCACACTCATCTCTTGAAGTATGAGATTATCTGCTCATGTCCCAAAACTCTAGTTCCATCAGTTGCCAGAAATGCTTCGTGGCAGAGGGGGGAAATAGTGTGTTTTAAAAAAAATAATAATAAAAGGCAAAATAGAGGAGTGTCTTCTCACCTGGGGCTTTCCCTGTGTGCAGCAGTCTGTGAGCTTGGGAACTTCACAGGCTTTAGAAGTCATCCCATGTCTATACACTGGAGAGCTGTGAAATATTTCCTTTAACTACGTATCTAATTTGCTAATTGCTGTATGTATTTGGCCTTCTGACCGCATATACCTCTTCTGTACTCTATTTTTGTTTTCCTCCTTCCTTGTTGTGAAACTACTGGGTTTGAGGGTTAATTATCTGCATGTAGCAAGGAACAAAAATCAGGGATCTGTGCTGATATTCTGAATAAAAGTGAATTTTCCAAGTAATTACTGAGAAAAATTAGGGAAAAACTGGACTTTGAGCTTGGGCAGAGCATGATCACTCCTTTCCTGCCTTGTGATGCAGATGAAATAAGCTGGTATTAAGAAGCACAGCCTCCCTGATGGCTGGGGGGGTCTGTATAGAGCCAGCTGAGTGCCTGACTGTGGTTTAATTGAGTGCCACCTCCCAGGGGCTGCAGATATGTAGGCTGAACTTCCAAAGCACCACGTCCCTGGTGATGCATTCCCTCTCCCGTGCTGCTTCCACACTTGGCTGCCCTGATCCTGAGCACGGGCTGGAATCGAGGGGTGGTCCCCTGTGGAAGACAGCAGGATGCAGAGGACCTCATCTTTCCCTTCCTCCTGCTGGAGCTGCGGTTGTTGTGGCTGTGAGTGAGCAGATCCCTCAGAAAATAAGGGTGGGAGGACTTCATGGAAATGCGGTCCCAGAAACTGAGAACAGATTTTTTTTTTTATTTAATCTCCTCTAGTTGCTAAACAATGGCTTGTAACTTAGTGGTCACAAAGGGGTGCATTACAGCAGGGGGAGTGAGATGTCTGATGAAGGATGCAGATCTGAAGTCTCCATATTGACCATGCGGGCTCTCTTCCATGCTAGTGCCTTATTCCAGTGTATTCACTGCTAAAGGCAAGTACTCATGTTGCTTTGTTTGCCTCTTCCATTGCTGTGCACCACTCCGCATGTCAGAAAATGTGGAGCAGAGCGTTTGTAAAATTGGCTTGTGCATTAGCAGTTAAAAATAGAAATTACAGTGCTTTTGCTCTGTTTCAAGGTAGCATCGCTCTGAGGAGCAGCTTTCCAAGACTGCCTGAAACAGCTCAATCTTTTGGTGAAAGCTAAGACTGAAAGCGGTATGTTAATTAGCGGAGCAGCAAATCAATAAATGCATCTCTGTTGTCTCATCTGCTGTCCAAATAAAGGATCTCAGTACTTTACATCTACATTTCCCTTTTTTACAGTACCTCTCCCCTGCTCTAAGATGAAGAATTGAATGTCTTGGTTTCACTTTCAGTTGTATGAAGGGCAAAGCAGAAGCTGCTGCCTTCTGTGGATACAGCAGACTGATGTATTAGGGATTTCTTTGTCTCAAAATGGTTTTCATTGGTGCAGCCAGATGAAGCAATTCCTTTTAGATCTATCTTTGCAAATAGGTCCTGTTGAAAAGGCTGACTGCTAAGACTGTTTGGCTCTCAGAATGAATCTTCCTTTGAAAAGTGTTTAAAGATTTAAGTTTAGCCCTAGACATCAATTTCCAAAAGCTTTTGGACTTCAAACAATGAGCTTAACTAGCCTCTGGAATAACATGAAAGCTAGTACAATGTCCGGCACATCTATTGAAAAAGCCTCTAATATCTTTAAGTGCCCAATTTATCTTTGGATTTAACTTTAAAACTGATGGAGTTTTTAAATGAGGAAAAAGTTCTTCTAAAACATAATCATAAGCTGCTCTAAAACACCAATCTGAACCGACTGGGACAGATTTAGTTCCTTACATACCTATTTGCAGCAAGATACCCTGCTTGAGGGGATGATTTATTGTTTCTGTCAAAAGAAGCTGCAGTTCCTCTTACAAAATTGTTAGAGACTGAGTCTAAAGGGATTAGCAGACTTTAAGTTTAAGCTTTTTAGTGTGTCATTTGGTTAATTTACAGCACCTCTTTGAGCAGCTGTGGAAATGGGCTGCTTTCTAATATGGTACCACCGATAGTTTTATAGCAAATTTTAATTGCTTTACAGTTCGTGTTTTTAACTCTTCTACCCACTCTCTGCTCTTTCCTTTCCAGAAGACAGGTCTTCAGCTGTGCAGCTCTCATATCTGCTTTCTCCTCGCTTCTGTTCTTTCTTGCAACACACATACTTTTTAGATGTGGATGGGATTGAGTGGGTTTGTCAGAGTAACAGCAACCATATTCCTTCTTCAGGAGTCCCCCATGTCATCATGATAAGGAGACCACAGAAGACTCACCAAGATGTGGTAATGTCCACATATCCATGCCAGCTTGTCAGGCTTTCATGCTGGTTTAATTTGCATTAAGGGGGGAAAAAGGGAAAGAAACAAACTTTGCTCTTGTATCATGATTGTTTAACCAGCACTGGTTTGTTTTAACTGTGCCCTGTTTCAGCTTTTAAAGGAAAGGGATTGCTACATTTAGCCTTTCACTAGCTTTCATTCAGCTCTTGGCATATGTGTGCCTTGTGGGTTTCTTAACCCCGGTAGAAGTTATGAGCGTTGCATTTACATGAGATCACTGAAAGAAAAGAGAAGCTTTGAAGAATGAACAGCTCAGATAATTTTTTTCTGAAGAAGTCAGCTTAAAATAGATTTATTTTTTTTACTACTTCTAGCATTATCTACTAGAGTAGATAAAATCTGTCACTGGCCTTTCTCAAGCATCCACATACAAAAAAAAAATGTATCCATCCATGACATCTCTGAACACAATTTTTTAATAATTATTTGATGAACATCCATCATAAACTTGGTTGTCAGATGTGTATTGACCACTGAACAGAAAATTCAGTGGTAGCTTCTTATAGCCCTCATCTCTCCCAGCCCTTCAGGTTAGTGATTGTTGATGAGCAGGTTGTTTCTTGAAATGTTAGTTAATATTTTTACATGCTTAAAACATGTTTATCGGGCCCTCCCTAACTAGCACCTTTCTGGGATTAAAAAGATGTCGTTCTGAATCCCAGCTTTCTTTGGAAATGTTACAGAATTGTTTGCAAGACCATGCTGGCATTAAATACCTGCGTCTTTCCTTATCACAGAAGGCTGGTGAAATTAATTTCCTTTTCATAGACTCCAATTAAAATATAGTTTATATAGTTTGTCATGTTTATTGTGAGTCATATGAGAAGACTTAAAGGTGTTATTTTTCAGCATTGAAAATGCCACTTGTAAGGCTTTGGTGGTTGATTTTGTGTGGTGTTGCCTTTATAAAAGGGAGGTGGAAGAAAATTCTTGATTAGTTGATGGATTGTTTCTAAACTGTCTTTGTCCTTAATGTTACAGTTGCTAATAATGATTTATAATGCTTGACCATTTTCTCCTTTAGGAACAGATTTTTAAAATTGCAGTATTAGAATCTTTTTTTCCCCCTCCAAACCTGTTTTTTTAGCATGTTTATTGTTTTGTTCTATGGTAGCACAGTGTCATGATACGAGGGATAACCTTGATTGCTCCAGTGTCACTGGTGGCAGTGAATATATTTGCATAACCTGAGGAAATGTCAGTGTAATTATTAGCTATCAGGAAATATTACCCTGATACTCATAATGATTTCATAAATAATAAAGTTACAAAGAATAATAGGTGCTGTTTTCTTTTTTGTAATTTGCTAAACTAACAAACAAGTATGCCCTTCGTAAGCAGTTAAATGCATGACTGAATCCATTCTTTCAATGAAAATGGCTGAATATTTACCTGTTTTTCAGGATGCTGTGAAGTGTTGAAGTGTTGTTGTAGATATCAGATGTCTACATTTTAATACTAGTAAAAACGGTCAGGTTTTGAAGACTTTGGTGCTAGTTTGACAGATGTACCTGATAACCCCAAATCAATTTCTGTTGGGTTAGAATTATTTGACAGGTTTAGATGTTGATGAGGAGGGTGGGACCATTTTGCTTCAGTTATTCTGCCCAGCTATTCTAATTAATCTCCACTTAATTTAAAGAAATTGCTTACTGTATCTGATAATGAGTCAATTTGTAATTCAATTAGTGGCACCATTTGCAAGCATTTAATGCGAACAAAAACACCTGCTGAACTGCTCAGTCTGTGTTATACCTTGAAATGGCAAGATGAATTTTCCTCCTTGGGAATGCCAGGACGGGCAAGGCCAGGTCACACGATGGTCCACAAAGATGGACCAGTACCACCTGTCTCAAACACCAGTCTGATTTTACTCCTTATAAAGAGCTGCCAAATGACAGTTTGAACGGGCTCTTTCCTGTAATGTTTTCTGGAAGCTTGCTTTATTCAGTCACATTGTAAATACGGGGCTTTCACTTGCTGTAGGAGTGAGAGATGCATATGTTATAGGACAACCAGCTCAGCCCATTGCACTTGAGCAGTGTCCTTGTGGATGGGATGTTTTAACCTAGCTGTTACTGATGGGGTTCTCTCCCACTTCTGCAATACTAAAAAGTTATGCTGTATTTTCTCCCCTCAGGTTTTGTCAAGACTTCTGGCTGCAATTTAGCAAAGCAGCTAGGTACACATTGAACTTTCTTGCCTATAGTGCCACTGAAAATTGAAGGGTGTGCTGTAGAGCACAGGAGCTTCTAAAAGCAGGCTCCTATTCAGACAAGGCTATTTTGGAGAAAGAGAACAAAAATAAAATTGATCTATTGGTCATCTGCGAGCATGTTAGTGCTTTATAAATACATGTGATTCTGGGGCTTCTCTAGTGTTTCTGTATATGGAGCTTTGGTTCTTAGCAATGCCCTGAAAGTACTTTCAAAGAAAGACTTTTTATGAAGTCTACGAGAATATTGCCAAATAACAGTTCCATCTTAAAAAATAAAAAAAAAATCTGCATATTAGTCGCTTTCTGAAATTGATTTGCAACTAGTTAATCTAACTAATCAAACATAAGCACGTTCCTTAGTTTTGTCAAGTTATTGTGAAGTGAAGAAGGTGGATCATCTACTCAAAATGCTTGAACAAAGGACAAACCCTTCGGTCAATAGATTTTCTTTGGTAGGCATGATGGTACAATCCAGAATGAGGGTAATGACATGAGAGTAGAAAAGGCATGTCTGTATAAAAGGGGCATAACAGGAAGGGTGACATAGGGTGTCATAACACTTCGTTCACTGGGAAAAGAAAGGACGGAGGAGGGAAGAGAGATCAAGTGTCTATATTTCCTACTAGAGTGTGACTCAGGATGGGAATCAAGCCAAACAACCAGATTTAACGCTTCTAATCACTTTTTTTCTTCTAAGGTTCTTTTCTTCCCCTCATGACTAGCACCATTTAAAAAAGACCTAGCAGGCCAACGTTCATCTTAATTATTCTCTTTCAGGTTTGTGTGCGCTCACAATGCCAAGTATTCAAGGCGATCCAATTTTTTCTGCCTTTGGCAAAGGGAATTAGATGCTTGTCCTTAACACTTATAGCTGATGTGCTGTCTGTCCACAGCCCCACTGAAGTAAGGGTGGGTTACTTCGACTTAAAACGGGGGTATAGCTTCCGAATTTTTTAGGTAATTGCAATCAGAAATGGTAATAGAGGCCTAAGGGAGGAAGGCAGAGCAGAGCTTGACAGCTGGTTGAAGTCTAGTGTTATCTGTATCACTTTAAACATAAAAATTGGTGGTTCATTCAGTAGTGGATATACCACTGTGGATGTAGATGAGTCCTAAAAATGCAGACTGCTGGTGTCTGCATCCAGAATGGCACCAGTTGCCTCTTGGAACATTATTTTTCAATGAGCATCAGTGTGAAATGACAGCCAGCTGGCTGTTTTCTTTTTGTTTGGTTTTGGAGCATTCGGGGGGGGCTTGGAGGTTTTGTTGTAGGTTACTTCCCTGTTCCTAGGAATGGAAGCTACTCTAGTTGGTCACTGGCTCCTGTTATTTTATTGTCTTATCTGTGATATGTATGAGAGCTTTTTCTTTGTGGCTTTTGGGAACAATAAGCATCAAAACCCTAAAATTTCATTTCTATAATTGGTGTTGGATACATTTAAAATAGACCAGGCAATGTAAGCAAAACAGTTATTTTTTTTGGCCAATGAAGGATTTTTTTTAATTCTTTTTTGACTTGCTATTATTACTATTTCCATATTCATCCTAAAATGTAGGTTCCTGAGCTGAGATGCAATGCTTAGAGGTGTATTTTCCTCGGTATGCAACTCAGAATGGCATTAGCTCTATTAACTTAACATCAGCCAAGAATTCCTCTTGGGTGACCAAACTCCCTTCCTTGAATGCTCTCTGACCTACCAAGACTCTTGTCTCACAGTTAGAGCTGTTCTTTTTGTATGACCGTGCTGAATGTGTCTTGGCTTGTTGCTGGTTCACAAATCACTGGACTGTCAGTTTGCCTACTTTTTCATCTTTCATCATAACAAAATAATCTTTGTGCCCTCTTCAGACTTGTGCAAGCTTTTTTCTAGTTGTGCGTGCTTAGTTACTGTGTTACATCAAACCTGATGCCTTCAGGACTTGAGTAACATCTGGTTTGCTGATGTCAACCATGTCTCTTTTTAGCTGTACAACTCTAGTCTTGAAATTTAGAAACAGTCTTGAAATTTAGAAACAAACTATTTTAGGCTGCCATGTTCATTATTATGTGCATTACAGCATTTGACAAGACTTTAAATTAGGTTGTGAACAGCTAGGCCATGGTAATACCATGGTAAAATGCTAGGTTGTGTCAGCATTGTCGCCTTGATGAGTCACATCTTTGGCCTTTCATGCTTGAAAAGCAGAGGGGGAATTTTCCCAATTAAAGTGTGCTAGTTACCAAATACTCTGGTAGTCCATTGCTAACTGCAAAGTGACTGTCTTATGTTTATGTCAGCCAGTTACTTTCACAGGGTCATGGGATAATCCAGGCTCAAAGGGACCCCTCCTCCAAGCAGTGGTAGTTGGGAGATGAGGCAAGGCTGTCCGGGCTTTAACCGGACAGGCTGGGGAACATCCTAGTGTGGAGACTGCACGGCTGGCCTGGTCCCTGTTCCTCTGCGTCGTGGTGGAAAGGTTTCTCCCCTCCTGTTCTCCTTCATGTACGTTTTGTTGTGTTTCATGGTGGTTTTTTTTTTTTTTAAGAATATCTGTAGTGTTTGAATTTCAGGGTGTTTTCAGAGGAATGAAATATTACACTACAGTGCTCCGTCTCTTCAGGTCAGACGTTTGAGTGGCTGAAGGTTGTTACTGCCGAACACGAACGTTCCTGTGTGGTGGAGTGGTCCAACTCTAGTTATCACAAAAAGCACAATGGGCTAGACAACATCGGTTTGTGCTTCAGCTGGCAGAAAAGCTGTGCTCTCCCTGGGGAGCCTGATCCAAGGCAGAGAGAAAGCTTTTCCAGAGCTGAGCTCTCTCCAACAGAGGAAATGACATCCGGTTGTATTGTTTCATACCTGTTCGGAGAGTCCCCGCTGAATAGTCTACTGCGTTGGCGTCCGAGGCTGCCAGCCCGGCATACCTCGCAAGCACTGCAATTTTGCTCTAATCCCTCCCGTGTGGATTGAGGCGCACTCTCTGCGAATTACTGGGAAGAATGATGGGAATCACGTTGTCCTAACGGAAGCACTTTAGGAACAGATACGGAGTGTGGGGATGATACCTGCACTGATCGCCGCACACCGCTCTGCAGTAAAGCACCCCCACTTTGTCTCCCATGGTAGGCTTAAGGGAGTGCTTTATGTGGTTTATTAAACTTCGTCTATCCCCCAGTTGTTTCGTCCATTCTTCACAATCTCCCCATCCTTCTAGTGCTGAGGGAAGCAGAAATCCACACAGGAAAATAACCGGTGGGTCGTTCACTCAGTGAAAGTCCAACAATATCACCAACATAAGGAGAGCCACATCCAAAATGACATAAGCATTCATAATGATGAACTTCAAACTGTTTTGAGGACAAAAATTAGAGTTGCTTTTTATTGCAACTTTAAAATACTGGTGTGCACCTTTAGAATATCAGCCCCGCTCTGTGGTAGAAATCATTATTTTTTTAAACTTTGTACTTCATTATTAGCCCTTATCAGGATATATGAACTCACACAGTGTCTGAAATAGGTCTATAGATTTGCTAGCTTCAACACTTTAAAGGTTTTAGTATAATGCCTGAGGCTTATATTCCAAAATGTGTGATTAAAAGCATTATTGTGGCACCAGGTCAGGTGAAAGGTCCAGCCAGTTTGTTTTTCATTTCCAGCAGTAGCTTCTTGAGGATATTTAAGGAAAGAACATTAAAAATGGTGAGAAGCAGATGATGACCATTTTCCTGGTATTCCTCTGACTTAAGGACCTCATTGGGTAGTGTGCCTTCTCAGTGCTCTGGGAAGTGCCAACATGGAATACTGGTGGCCAACTTTGATCGCTACTTGCAGATAAGTACTGTGTTAAAATAAACTAATGTTTGTTATTTTGTCTACCCTAAAAATTTCTGTCAAGGTTTATCAGATAAACTGAATTTGATCCAGGAAATTCTGGCCAGACTATTAAACCGTAGGAAACTCAAGAATGGGGATGTTTAACCAAGGTACACACACACAACCTAAAGCAGTTTTTTGCCAACAATACATGTTATTTATATGATCTAATTATTTTAATACTGTCTCAGTTTGGAAGAGCTGTGTGGTTTTTTTGGTATGTTTTTGGAAGACTCATCCAATTGTTCTTTTTTCTATTGTTTCCATTGCTATAGGGCAGAGTTAAGGCTGTTTGGATGCCCTCAACTGTAATTATGCAATTGCAAGCAATTTATCCAGTGTTTACATGCATATAATACATTCAATATTAACTTCATTGACCCTAATGTGCTTTGGATCAGGTCCAACATAGATGTGTTGCTGAATTTGTAAAATGCTTTGGGATACTTCAGATAAAAGGCATCGTGATAAAGTGGGAGTTAGTAATTACTATAAGCACGAGGAAGTGGTTGTACTTGACTCTAGCCGTTGACCCATAACTCTTGGTAAGAAATTGAAAGCTAAATGATAGATACTGCAGCGTAGCTTCCCATCAGAAAAGCTATGCAATTTCATAGTCTCTAATCTAACCACCCTGTTCTGGAGGCAGAAGGTGAGGCATTTTTGTCTGGCTGCAGTTAAACAAAGTGCCAAGTATTTCTTCCTCCAATTTGCTCTTTGCATGCTGAGCTGTAGGCTCAGCTGAAGCGTGTCGCAGCCTCCGAAGCGTTGGTATGATCAGCCGTGTGGTTTTAAAGACAATTTCATTCTGCATTGTCCTCCTTCCTTTCAACTGTTGTGACAATCCTTTCTTTGTATTGCTTTCGCACGGTGATTCACAATGCGCATATGAAGCATAGCCTTTGTAATCCTTCTAGTGATTTGGTATTGGCATTTAACCTTGGGAAATTACTCAGCTAAGTGTAAGCAAGAGAGCATATTGACATGGTCAGATACCCAGCAGAATGGGAATTTGCAATGCTCCAAATCTCGTGAAATCTGGGCATCATCCATTTGGCTGCCAGCAATGAAACCTGATTAGCAAGAGAGGAGCAGAATGTATCCGAGAAGCTGCAGTACAACATGTCGCCCTGCGGCCAAATCAGGAGGAGAGCAAGTGGTGGCACAAAGTGTATGTAAGTGTAAGGGAAGTAAGCATATTGCTGCTGAGGCAAGGAGAGAAGAGAATTAGTCAATCTGGCTTGTATAGACAGCATCTACTCGGTATATCTCACAATTTGGGGGGAGAGATTTCTTCTTCTTCGTTTTTTTTGAAGAGAAGATTGTTCAACCATGTATCTTTGTATTGAAAAACTATTGGAGATGATTGCAGTGTTAAACACCAATCACTCACTGTCATAATAGCATAGCCAAGAGCTTTCTGCGCAGAAGAACAAATATGGAAACACTCACAGGGCTTGGCATTAAAAATTAAATAACTTTAAAGCGACTAATGATTCTTCCATCAAATATGGATAGTGTTGAACAGAACAGAGGGAGGAGGGCATTTCTTCCAAGGACCTGACTTTCAGCTACCACTGAGCAGAGGTGGTGTTCCCAAAGCGACACACATTCCCCTCTGGCACCCCTGCCCTTCAGCAGCAAGCTGGGTTGTCCAACCTCTGCCATTCCTCCTCAATTTGGCCAACAGGAGATGGGGATGGCTTCCCTCTTCATTTCTTGGTGCTTATGACTTTGGTGGTGCATGGAAAGTGTGATTATTTTTTTCCCTAGATAATATAAAAAAATATTTTTCATGGTAAATCGTACTAAACGCTTTACTAAATATAATTTAAGAAAAGAGGTATTAACCATATTTTCTGAGACTAGTTTTTGTGTGGAAAAGCTGCTTGTTACTGATGCAAAGATCCCAGTGTAAGTCTGTAAAATACAGATATCATCAGTAAGAAGGTGGCAGATGTAATCATCCCCACCATTTGCAGGGCAGCTGTGTTTCTGCACAGAAAACATCTTTACTTTTTTTTTTAAAGGAAATTAAAGAAAAGCAACCTCCCAGCAAGGAGTTCATACCCTCCTTTCCCAAAGAGAAAGAAGTCAAGTGTGTGCCGTGTGGCAGTAATTATAATCTCCTTACAAAGAGGGCATATTTTTGCCAATAAAGCAATTTATTTAGAATAACAGACATATCAATCTAAAGTAATTACAAATTGCAACAGGAAAATTAAAGTAAGTACCTCAGAGGCACTTGCTGTGGAAGGAATTTTCAAATAGAAACATACTGGGTGGAAAAATACAATACGTATTTTTTCTGTCCACCGTCTAGATTAGCTGCTGCATTAATGTGCACTAATGTACATTTATGCACTCCTGCTAATCATATCCAGAGCCCTTCTGAAGTAAATAAAGACTCTCTCTGTTCCAGCTAGTCCTGTTGTACAAAGCATCGTGCTAATCAAGCAAGTTATCAGCGTAATTAGGGAGTAGAAATCACTGGGGGCATCGTGCATTATGATTTGTCTGCTCTATTTTTAAGATCCCAAAATGCAAATAGGTAATAAATTGAGTTAGTGATAAATTGTTTGTGCTTTATGTTGATGTTGGTATGAGACAGGCACCCAAATGACACATGTCGACAGGAATGGCTGGCTTCTTTCATCTCTCCCCCCTCCCGCTCCCCATGCGTGATGTGTTACTGAAGCACCTAACCCTATTTCCTTGCCAGGAAAACAAGAATGAGGCTTCTGTTAGGTCCTGCGCTGTCCTGGAGGCAGATGCTGTCCTCTGCCTCGCAGCGTGGGGAGGGAGGGATTGGGGGGAGAAGCCGAAGGGAGTCGGGAAAGCAGGTGCCATGGTCTGTGCAAGGCACTCCAAAACACCCTGAGGATCTCCTTGGGTCTGGAGGAGGGAGGGCATCCTGAGGCTAGACACCAGGAAGCAAGAATTTGCTCCTTTTACTTGACAAATTCCCAGCAGGAAATCTCTGGCGGGAGCTCGAGCTTGAGCCGTGTCTTCCCTCCTGGAGCCTCGGCCCTTCTAAAAGTGGTGTAGAATAAAGCAGGCGGTAGCAGAGGCTGTCAGAGGCTATGAGTATTGGCCTGGGTGGACTGGGAGAGTGGCAGTGGCTAAACTAACCCATTTAATAAGGAGTTGGGTCAGTGTACACGGGGAGCAATCATCTCTTTCGTGTCTGCTTGCCTGAGCCATTCATGGTTCAGCTAGAGCACGGACCTAAATCCCTGAAACGATTTGTTCAGCTGCTTCTATGTTTCCTTTTCTAACCTCCAAAAGCACTTGTTTTGTAACAACTTCTTGGTTATGTCATTTGGGAGGATGTAGAATCGTGTCTTGGAAGCCAGTAACCAAAGGTGATGTGTGCCTGGAGGAACAAAGGAGATCTGGGCTGAAACAAGGGAAGCTCAAATAGTTAATTTTTGAAGCAACACTTACTTAACAAAGAAATGTATTCAAACATCCTTAGGCCCGTCTGTCCATCAGAAAAGTCCATGCAAAGCTGTGAGGGAAAGATGCTGATATCGATCTCGCATCCCAATGGGAAGATTAACTTGCGTCAAAGAAAGCCACCACCAGAGAGAAGTGCTGTGACAGCTGTGGCACTTCTCTTCATTATATTCCTAAAACCTGGATTTCTAGGAGGATGTACCCTTGTTTAGACACAGCGTGAGCCTGAGATCAAGGCTCTATCAGTGACTGAAGGATCCTTTTTAGCATTAGCGTGCTAAGCGACAGTCTTGCTTAGGTAGTAGTAAAGTCTTCCAGCACTGTGCAGCGGAGCCAGCGTTGTTGCCTCAAAGAAAGGGAAAATACTGCTTTCCGAGGGAATTTATTTATTTATTTGCTGTTGTATTAACTAAACCCAACACTGTGAATGGGTGGAAAAGCAATGAGGATTTTGTGGATCTAAAAGTGTACAAACTCTATTACCCAATGCTAGGGGAGAGCAAGTCCTAAGAGGTTGGTTGAAGGCAGGAGGTTATTACTGATAAACAGCTGAAGCTGAGATGGCTGTGGGTAACCTCTTCACGTGGTTCATGTGCACCCAGAAGTGGCCAAGTTTTGATTTAAACATCTGGCTTGGGAGACTGGGTACCAATAGCAGCTATGGAGAACTACGGAGGAAAGAGCTGTGGGACTACAGAAGGAAACAAAGCCGTTCAGGATGGGAAAGGAGAATAGCCGAAAGCCATGTAGTTATCAACCAAGCCACTGCACATAGCTCAGCTTGGAGCTTCTGACTCTGGTCAGCCTCTGGCAAGGTTGTTCCCGTGTAAATATAAAAGTATATACACAAAATTATGCATTTATGCAAATGCATCAGGAGTTCTTATGATAGATCACACAAATAATGGCACAAAGTGTATGTTGTAAAGTCCTTTCCGATGGACTTGCTTAGAGTTAGGGGAAAGAAACAAGGTCACCAACAACCTGTATTTATTTTCTCAGATGCAGTAGGGGTTTGGGGCAGGGGGATGTCAGAATTTGCTCTATTTGTGCTAGTTTCCTGTAAATCCTAGTTAAAACTCTTGCTCGCTTATCTCAAAGTGATACTTACCAGGCACGCGCCAGGTCTGGTTTTGGGGGTGGAGGGTTGGTGTGTGAGTGTTTTATAAATAGCTCTCTCCAAATAGCCTGGCCTCGCAGCTCTGAATAAAGAGTAGGTGCTAAAGGGTACGCTGGTGGATGCGGGCAGCAGAAATTTATTCACTGTTAGCTTGGAAAGAAAAGTGTCTGTCCGCACGTGTATTGACCTGCACATCCCAGGAGTACCCGCTGTCAGGTAGTCTATTGATCGCAACCAGATTGTTGCAGGAAATGGGAGAAGTTATTGGTCAAAATCCGGTTCTCATAAGCAGGTATCAGCCACGGGATTTGATCAGAATTATTCCCTGCTAATAAGCTAGCCAGCCTGTTTGATCACCTCCCTCCCCCCTTTCCCTAGGCAGCCCCAGATTCCTGAAAATGTGCCGTTCAGATCTATTTTTCAGAGGTTTGGGATAGGGGTTGGGTTGTTTTATTCTCTCTTTCAGCAGTAAATAAATCAATAATCTTGATCCTGAGGGTAAGGCTGCCAACCGTCCGTGGGTCTTGAGCCACAGCTTGTGGGAATCGCCTGCTGGGAAGGGGAAGGGCTGGCTGGTGAGAAAGGGGAACACAAGCAGCTGAGCTGGACCGAGGGGGGAAATCAGAGGAAACCAGAAAGGAGCAAGTGCTGCGTGTGCTGGGCAGACTGGATGGTCTGAAAAATGCTCGCTGGCTATGGTTGCTCTCCCTCTGCATCTGTTGCCTGCTGGCCTTTGAACCTGTGTATTGTAAGGGGTTGGCGCTCGTTTGCTTTTAAGGCAGCTTTCAGAAGGAAAAGTGGAGGTGAGATTTGCTAAAATAAAAAAAAAAAAATTTTGATATTGCTTTTGCTATTGGGATGCTACAGCTTACTATCATTTTTTTTCTTGCTATCTCCATTTAATAATAATAATTGAACAAAACATTCAAATAATCAACATCAACCTGAATTACAAGGTATTTGGGAAAGAAAAAAGATTCCTGCTGCCCACAGAAACCTCTTCCAAGAGGCAAATCTTGACTGGAGGAAGGAAAAACAAACCAAGACCAACTCCAAATATTTATCCTGGACTGAACTACAAGTTTTGCTGTGACACGAACACATCTGTAAAATACAAGTATGCTAAAATAATGCTACAAGTAGGTATTTCTTGCAGTGAGAGTACGTAGTTCCACATAAACGTGAAACCATCTCAGGCTTGGTGTCTGTGCGAGCGCTTATTTCTGCATCAATAACGAGGCACTTAGAGCCCTGATTAAGCAACTCACACTTCGGAGGGAAGATTAGCTCCAGTTGATCATATCTTTAGCAGCTTCTGTCTCCTTTACACTTTCCTCCGCTCTTCTGAACAATAATCAAAAAAGTGTTTTTGTGCCTCAGAGGAATGATGTTTGTTTCTCTGGAAACGTTACCCTCCCATTTAGACGGGATCTGCTGGTGGCGGGGATAATCAGTGTCTTCACGTGGGCTGCTTCTAGTCTTCAATGTCAGAAGGTCACTTTCCTGTTTGTTTATAAGAACAACAACAAAAGGAATTATTGTATGTCTTAAAAAAATAATAACTAAAAGTCTACTTTATGAAACATCTACTGCTTTGTGCTGTACTGTACAAACCAATATACCCGTATAAAACCCCAATGCCAAGTTAAATATTTCTGTCCAGGAACACAGCTGAACTGCAGCCCTCTATTGCTTTCCAGAGGACGTCAGCTCTCCGTTATGTGCTCTCCTATTGCAGTGGCAGATGCATAATCCCAGCTGCATGCTTGGACATGAGAAATGCAGGACATGCTCTAGTACCTACCCATATGGGAGAAATAAAATCCTACTCCCAAAGATTTTTATGGATAACCTCTTCTGAGCAGGATTGGGATTTCCACCTCCAAATTCCTTTGATATTGTTCCAGCTGGAGCATGCTGCAAGGTAGCCCACTGCTGTTTTTTTTTAAGCAGTGTGTAAATCAATAAGGCCATGAGTTTGAGCATTATTATGCAATGGATTTGGAGAGAGAATCTGCAATGTATTTCTTCCAGTCAAGAGCTCTTTAACCTTTCTGCACAGCTGTAGGTGATATGATAACCTCAGCTGACATGCTTTATTCTCTGCTTCACAAGAAAGAGTGTACCAAAAATGTAAGCATCCGTAATCAACTTGTTAATACTACTTATGATTATTCTGTTTACGTTAATAACCTAAACAGCCACCATCATCTATGTATTTTTTTTAAGAGTGTTTGTACCCATAGCATTGCTTCTGATGGTGTGATCAGAGGATGATTTGAGAACTCTGTCATGAAGTATGGTCTACTAAGTTGCTGTCTTGGATGGTTTCCTGAAAAAGATGGATTTGACCAGTAATGGGGCTTTATATTGCCATCCCTCTGTGTAAGGAGAGAGGCCAGGTGTGAAGGACTTAGCTGTTTGCCAGTGATCTCTAGGTACCGTGCAGATGATGCTCAGAGTTCACAGGCCCACTGTCTGCTCCAGGAGGTGTTTAGAGATGGGATGAATTTGCAGGCAGTTTAGGATTTGGGTAAACCTGGTGCTTACCGAGTCACGTCCTTGCCTGTAGCTCTCCTGCATTTTGCTATGTGTATGTGTGTTGGACTGAGTGGGGACCTCAACCTCCATCTGATGGAACAAGCCCAGTAATTTTCAGGAGAACCATGGTATCATCTGATGCTTGTTGGAATAGCATCTGCGTTGTCACAACTGTTATGTAAAATTTGGATGGGTTTTGGCGACATCGGTGTTGCAGTAATGTCATAAGAATGTTAGGTCAATACCCAGGTCCTCTGGGTCCCTTTGTAGCTAATGGAATAACTTCTCTCCACCTTTAACTTTCTCTTCCCTAAGTCGTCTTTCTCAAGTTATCAAGCGAAAAGCAAAGACCAAGCTGCAAGGCACATGTAGCCTCCCTTCTGAAACCAGAGGAACCTCTCTGGTTTCTGTAGGCTGCTGTTTAAATGGGTACAGTGATAGAGGCCAGCAGCTGGATTCAGTGCCCACGTCTGCCCTGAAATGAGCATCAGTCCATCTATGCCTCATGGTGTATTGCTAATGTGTGTTTAAAAAAAAAAAAAAGTATCTGGAGTTGTCTGCCTCGTTTCTTGGATCCTCCCAGTGGACTATTTCTACGTAGACACCATCGGATTTGCAAGGAAATGCAAAATGACATTGGAGATACCAGTCCCAAACAAAGACAGGTGAATGTATGATAGATACCAAAAGGTCAGATTCTGCACTGACATTTACAGAGACGTCTCTGTAGGTCTTGATATTTTTTTCTATTATCCCTGCGCTTACATTTTATATTCATGTTGTCTAGATCCTACAGTTCACTGTGCTCACCTCCAAGCAGACCTCTTATTTTAACCATTGCTTTGTAACTTTTCTTCTCTGTGTGCCTAAGTATTAAAACGATTACTGGCTAAAATGTACACCTGGCTATAGATTTCTACAGAGTTATTCAGGGATGGTCAAACAGAACACCACACATGTATAATACCTTTACAGAAGGTTTGCTAATAAAGCACTTGTTTTTTTCAGAAATCAGACCAGCTCAGTGAAGACTTTGTATATAATTTGGGAAACCTTGGAAGAGGGAAATGACTGGGAGAGCCTTACAGCCCAGGCACAGCAGCTTACCAAAAGCTAGCAGTCGTGGCTGTGGAGTGGTGACCAACGTGCTGTGGTGAGATCAAGCTGCAGTAGGAAGCAAGCATAAAAAGATGGAGAGCACTTAAGCCTAGGATGGATGAGAGCAATTTGTGCTAGCTTCCTCGCAGGGCTTATTTCACCTAGAGACAAGCAATAGCAACAGAAGTACGTAGTCTCAGAGCAGCAAGTAATAGTGCTTTATAGATATTATAGATACTGTGTGGTTGCATGAAGTCCTGTTTCATTTCCTCATGGTAAATAGTTAAAAACCAGATTATATTCTGAAATTGTATTATGAAATAATAAGCAGGAGAGCAAGCTTATCCTTAAGTGAAGAGTTTCGGAAAGCCAGGAAACACCATTTTGTTGTTCTTTTGCTTTGAAATTGCATTGCTTATTACTGCCTACAAGTCCAGGGATATGACCACTTGGAGTATCCCTGTGTCCAGTGTGATCTTTTACATTGAAAATGATTCAAAATGTGTTGCTGGAACAACTTAAAGATGACAAACTCAAGATCTAACTTGCATGTGAAAGAGCTTCAGCTAAAGGTATTTCTGTGCTTTTTCCTTCTGTTGTAAGCCGGGTCCCACCACAACCCCCTAACCTCAACAAGAATGCGGCAGTAAATTAAATGCATTCATAGAAGCTTATACTCAAAAAGCAGTTCTTCACTTGTAAGGGAAGCAGAATCTTCAAATATTCAGAATGTAGTAGCAGATTTCCCTTCTTGTCTGTCTGCTTGAGATGAACATGACTGGGAAAGGAATTACAGATAAATAAAGGGATATTGAAGTGTCAGCGGTGATAAAGTATGATCTGATTCTGCTGTTGGACTCTAAGTGGGGTGGTAAAACTGAATTTGTATGCAAAGTGACTTGTCTTTTTGCTTTCTCTCCCTTCTTAAAGCACAGTATAGAGAATAACGTCTTCCACTGTAGTTGCTTCCTTTTAGAGGTGAATTTTGATCAGAATTAAACTGGAGATGTTGGCTGGTACTTATTCTGCCTTATTCAAGCGCTAGAAAATAACCTCAGAGATGAGGATGGTTATGTGATCTCTGCCAAAGAGCAGGCCTTTGTCTACCTTAGATCTGACACCTGACTTGTAGAATTAACCCAGGATGCTCATGAATCGGTTTCCTGAACTGGTGCTTCCTGATGTGTTTTATTTTTTTCATCTGGGAACTGCAAGTGTGAACCTCAGTGTACATGGAGCAATTTTGTAGTTTTGTCAAAGATCACAGACCTTTTTTCCATTTTTGCCGTTCCTGTGCCCCCTACCTTTTGCCCTTATTTATGACACAGCTTGCTTCGTGGGACTTCTGATGCGCTGGAGTTTCTGTGCGTGTTTGCTGGTGGATGAGAGATTCAGTATTTCTGATTTTTAGTTTTCCATGGCTATTAATTGACTCCAGATTGTTCTTAAATAACATTTTGGCATTAAACTTACTGTAAAAGGAAGAATAGGACAGGTATCTTTATTTGAAAGGAACTATAATGGGGGGGGGGGTGTGAGCGGGGAGGGGGGGAGCAGGCTTGTATAAATATTTCAGTGCAGCCAACAGACACTTGACTATTAGCTACTTGAGTCAGATCAAACCTTTCCATTGATAATATATCAAAGATAGAAGTTGTGGACCAGAATTTTAGAGGGAAAACTTCTTCAAATTTGAAGAGATTTAAAGAATATTACTGCCGAGGATTAAATCTGCAACTGAAAGATGCTGTAGTCGTGATGGAAAACAAGACACTGACAGTTTTATAAAGCTCAAGCAGCTGTGCATAACTGCAAAACAGATGTTCCAGCGTGCATTTGCTCTAGCCACTCAGCCAATATCCACATTTGGAATGAACACCTCCTGAAAAGTGTTTTCAGGAGGGGAATGACGTTCATCCATTCTCTGTGAATAAATACAGTTGTCTTTGTCTCCCTCATCGCTCACATCCTATGAACCATATGTGTGAGGGCCAGATTTTTTTCTGTACAAAGAAGCAAGGCTTGTTGCTGGTTTCACAAGCTAAGAAGCTTCTGTCTGTAAAAATTTCACCAACACTGAGGATGTTTATTGAGTTAGATACCCACCAGAGGTTGGGCATTTCAATTACAGAGCATCGCTTCTTGCCAAAGCTTGCCATAACAGATGTCTCATTTCCTAATACAGAACTGAATTCTCCCTGACATCCAAATTTTCATCATGGAAATGCTCTTCTGCAGGCATAAAGGCAAACTAAATTAATCTGCTGTGCTCTGAGTAGAGAAGAAAGAGTCTGAGCCTTTTATTTTTTTGAGATGTGTGGAGCATGGTAAATAGCAAAGCTCCTGATGGCTTTGTTACGGCTGTTGTTTGTTTTTTAAGTAGCGGGAAAGTATTCTGAAGACATATGGAAATGCAAAGCAGGCTAAGCCATGAGAACTATCTGATGGGGTATGTGATGAAAAAGCAGGTGTACTGTGTAGGAGGACAATGGAGTAGCCTCCAGCACTTTATTTATGAGAATATCCGTTGTCTTTTTCTCTCTGCAGCAGACACGTGGCAAAACTGTCTCTTCAGAAGTGGATCAAACAATGCTACCAACAGATTCTTCTCCTCTCCCATTTCTCCTTCCATGTCCATCATGTAACTAGTAGATTTCAGGCTCAAAGGATTACTTAGAAATTAAATTTTCTGCCAACTTGATTTCAGCGGCGTGTTCTTTTGCTTCCGACTAATTGGTGTGCAAAGTGTGAAGTTTTTATATTAGCTGTTATCTAATGTGGTGAAACCAGCGGAGAGGCCAGGGATCCCCTTTAGTGAGAGTGCAGCTGCTCCCTCGTATGACTGCTGTGCATTAGCAAATGTGACTCCCGGTCGTCTCGTTCTCTTCGGTAAAGATCTATCGATGACAATCCCAAGAGCAATTCAATTTGAGAGACGTGGGCACGGAGGCGTAATGTGTCTTTGTACTAAAATACCCTGCCTAGAGTCATCAGAAAGTGCCTGACTAACTGAAGTCGACTTAAGTGCCCTGTGCATCCGTCGGGGTATTATCTCATTTAAAATGACTTTGCAGTGTCATGGGCATACTGAGATGCATCTAGGAAGTGAGTCAGGACCCAGGTTGTCCTTTCCTGAAGCCATTCAAGTATCTTCCTTTGTTGTCCCTGAACTACCCCATTTTGAACAGAAACATATCATTGAGAAGCATCAGCTTCTGTTTACTTGGTACTGAAGAGAAACAGCCATTATTAGGACATTTTCTCTCAAAAAAAAGAAACAATCTGTTGTTTAAAATCCTAATGAGAACAGCCTTGCTTTTATTAGATCCTTTTGTCAAAACCTCTGCTATCATACGTCTAGAAAGAAAGGGGGGGCGGGAAGGTGGGGGGATGGGGACAAGTAATGATGGGGGAATAGCTAGAAATTAGAGTTCACAGAAACGTGGCAGTTCAGTTTCATCCAGTTAAGCATTTGGTCCCTTCCATTCTCACTGAGCTCAGTGGCACGGTTCCCACTTCCTGCAAAGGGGACAAGAACAAATAACAAACCAACAGAGTTGTCTGTTTTCTGAGGATACATGTTTTGGAAATGGAGAGAAATGGAAAATCATCAAACGCACCACCAGTGATTGTGTAATTGGCTAATTGACCACCGCTGCATGATAGCTGCAGACGAGAGCGTTGGACCTATAGCTTGGTGTAGGTCAAACATTGCTCTTCTGCGCCCAGCTTTGTGAAGATGGGGAGCAGGCTTTCCAAGACAAATATGTAAAAAAGCAGCAGAGTAACTGGGATCAGCTGTAGCCATGAATTCTATGAATGGCTTGTTGGAAAGAGCATTAAATGGTAACATCAGTCCAAATACGAGGTCTGCATTGTCCCTGTTCCAAGCCTGCAGATGGATAATTCACTGTGTAAGAGGTTTTCATGGCTGACATTTCAAGCAGTCCTATTTGCCTTGGACGGGCTTTCTTTAAAAAGAGAAAATCTTAACCTTTTGTATCAGAAAGTTTTTATTTCTTTTCGGTAAAATGTGGAGAGAGGAACCAAGGAAAAAAGCTGCCTGAGGATTATTTTTCCCCTCCTTAAGTGAGCCAGAAATCAAAGGAATCTCAGGTTAAATGGAAAGGAGGCAACTAAAGGTTGGGAGGTTGGATGGGATTTATTTTTTCTTTTCATAAAATGTGTACTAAGATGTGGAAGTCATTGCCACAAGAACTCATCCTAGAGAGAAATTTAGTAAGAGTTATGAAAGTAGCTCAAGTATTAATTTTAAAATGTGTATTTGAAACAGCTTGGAAGAAAATTAAGGTTTTGTGATATAAGCTAGACCATAGTAAGAGTTCTCCTCACTTCTTTCCTTCCATCAGTGCCCAATGTCCAGCTCAGATGCTCAAATGGAAAGATCTACATGAAAGCAATGTATCTTTTCCATTTTGGACAAACTGAGTCTGCTCATCATGAACGAGTTTCAAGCACTGCTCCTGAGAGCATCTCCAAGTGTTAATCCACATTTGCTTTGCCATGAGTTACGGTTAATGTTGCTAGGTAGCTACCTTTCTGTTTTCCTACGGTTTCTCTTAGCTTTTTGCAGACAATGAAAGCAACAGGTTGGTGGGGAGCCTTTTGATAAAACCCTTTGCACTGACTTAGGGCAGCTGTCTGGGTAGAAAGATTCTCTTGACACTCTCGATGGTGCTTCCCTTCTGGCCTTTTTATCTTGTAATTGAGCAAATGAGGCTTCGTAAAGGAAGACTCTTCACCTGGTGCTTAAATGACTGAAGCTGATGAGTTCTCCTGTCTGTGTTCAATAAGTGTATGTGCATACTGATTTTTTTAGGTCTTAAAATGCAATTCCATCGAAGAACATCTTCCTTGCTCCCACAGGGAAGCGAAACTGCTGTTGCTTCTAAATATCATTATTTAAATGTAAAAATCTCTGGTAATTAATGCATGATAATAAATTAAAATTGTTAATTTTCTGACCCATGTCCACTTAGCATTGTGGATAACGAAGACAAGTGATGTGAGCAGCAGTAAAATTTCTATTTAACACCACGATGAACTGTGGTCTTGTAAGGGTGAGGTCACACAACAGCATAACCACGCGTGTGACGCACTGGGCATTTTCCCCCAAAACTACAAATATGTTTTCAACTAAAAGGCTAATATTTTTGCTTTCTATTTTGTCCCACAACATCACTGGTAAAGTTTAGAGGTTGCCTGCCCCTTTCAAATGTAGCCTCAAAATACGAAAATGCAACATTACCATGGTAACAAGCTGCTTCTGCCATCCATAAAAATAAAGGGCTGGCTATTTGTTTCCAATGATAACATCTTATGTTTAACTGCCTTGAGCAGTGCTGACAGGGTCAATCCTTGTTACAATATTCGGTTCTTCTTGGTCAAACAAAGAAAAACACTGCCTGCTAAAACTGACTGTGATGGACACAACCATAAATCCTCAATGTTAACCGATTCTTCTTCTTAATGCTGTAAACAATCAAATGTGCAAAGCACCCTTGTCACCGCTCCCATGTGAGATGCACAGCACTCAGGCTGGTTTCTTAGTTGGAGAAATATGATAGTGAATTTAAAACTTTATTTAAAAAAAAAAAAAGTTTCACTTCAAGGAGCTTTAAGATGGATGCGTCCCGGAGAGACGGTGGCTGGTGAGAAATACCACCCATGGTTATCTAAGGTGCTTCATAGCTGTGGAAGAAAAATACAGTCATTACAAAAACGTACCCAGCCCTCTGGCCTTAAAGATTGTTGTGTTGCGTCTGCTGCTAGGATTTCTGGCAACCTTCTTGCTGACCTTCCTTCCTGCTGCAGTCCCCCGATGGCTCTCGCGCGTGCCCTGTTGAAGGACACCACCATTCTCCTTAATGCACTGCTGAAAAACGAGCCCTGGAGTGGGGAATGGGAGTGTTTCACACAACTTACTTTCCTGTGCTTAGAGGAGACTGTATGGAAGTTGCAAATTGCCCTGCTTTCAGCTGGGATGGAGTTAATTTTCTTCCCAGTGGCTGGTGTAGTGCTGTGTTTGGGATTTAGGATGAGTATGCCCAGTGGGACTGCAAATTTGAGTCAAAGATGAGGATCCAGGTGTCTCGCTGTACCTCTGAGTGCCTAAATGTACTAAGGGGGGGGGAAGGACAAATATTTGACTCTTGGTTATTTGGAAATACTCACTAGTTATTCTCTTCATTGTTCAGATGAACTTGGTTTAAAATTTGCTCTTCCCCAGCAGAGATGCTGAAATGTAGATGCGTTGGAACTTGAATGTATGTCAATACGTATGGGAATCTGCATGGATTCCTTTTTAATAAGTCTAGTACAGACATCTAGAGCTTGGGATAGCCTCAGTAAATCAAAATAATTACACTTAATGTTAAATATTCACTACGAGGCCCGGCACTGCAGTAAAAATGTAAATAATCTATATCTTCAGAGTGTGCCAGGTGTTCCAGTAATGTTCTGAAATGCACGTGTTGTCAATAGGTACGTGCTTCACAGGGAAGGCTGAGCACTGCTTAAGCTCCGAGGGGCATGAAACCGTGCTACTCGTTGGCTAATAGCAGGCTTCATCCCCTGACAAGTCAGCCCATTGATACGTAGCGCACGGTGATAGCTGTTAGTGCAAATGGACAAAAAAAAAAAAAAAAAAATATGGGTTTAAATAGCTTCCACGGCTTTTTGTGCTCCAGGCATGTTAGCATTATCTTGCACAAAGGTTATGCAGGGCCAGTCCATCCATTTCTGTACTTTGCTTAATTGGGCTCCCGAAAGCATTCGATACATAAAAAGATGGTGATGTTTCCACAACCGCATTTTAATTGAGGTCCTGGAGTTTCCAGAGGATTTTCTCCTCCCTCCACCAATTTATAAAGGAAACCACCTAGGGAGCGCTTTTCCTTCCTCAGGCTGCCCTCTGGGTTTGGGTGGTGAGGGCAGGACAGTCAGCCGTGGATCCTGGTGTCGCTGGAAGCAGCGAGGCTGTGCCAACCCAGGGCGATGGGAGCCCTGAGAAAACAAAACCTCTCTTACTACCTTCCTAACCAACCAAAAGGTTGCTGCTCCAGGACACAGCTCGGTGTCTTGAGCAGCAGCACTGCAATATGTGATACCAGCCCACGCTTGTGCAAGCGGTCTGTGTGCCTCTTCCTCCCAGACTGAGGGATTACCAAGGGATTTATTTGGTTTACATGGTGGGTGTTCTCTAAAATGGTGGTTCAATTGCCAAAAGTCCACCAAACCTCTGTCCCTTATAGATGTGAGTCTTTTAAGTGAGGCCAGTTCCCTTCTGCCTTTTTGCTTTCTTGATCTAACAAGGAAAAATGTTTCTTTCCTCCAGCAGTCAAGGCTAAAATACCTTTCCCACAGGCAAAAATTCTGTCTAGGTATCTGGCACCTATTTAAAGACTGCCTGCTGTAATATGCTACTTCTAGGACCGTACCGTCACTGTCAGGGGGGAACGCAAACGTTTTTCTTCCTATTTCATCATCAGGGATGGAGGCATGCAAAAGTCTTCTCAGGAGCAGTGTAAGATTTGGGTGCTTTGTTCTTGGCCTCCTTAATTTCATCTCCACTCAGCCATGACTCTTTCCGATGTGACTCAGGCACTCTCCGCTGACAGCTTTCTGGTGACACCACCAGCCTGGGGGAAAGCAGCACACAGGGCGTGTGAGGCTCTGCCTCTGGTAGTCAGACTGATACGGCCCTGGTTATTTCAAAATCAATGCTTTGTGTTGTAGGATTTTAGGGTTTTTCCTTCACCACCCCCCTCCTTTTCTCTTTTTCCCCCTTTTTTTTGGTAAGTGACTGAGGAGTAAAAAACACACCGAGAAAGCTGTTCATCTTTTTAGATCAAACCTGAGAATTTGAGATAGATTTAATCACCCATTAGATGGACATGTTCTGTAATTTTGAGTGATTTTGTTAAGGTTTGGCTTGCAGCTCCCGCAGACTTCAATGGGAAGAGGTCAGGCTGGGTGCAGCAGCTAGGGTGAAGGGTGTCCTGGAACATGTCTCAGCACAGAGGAGAGACAGGAAAGGGGAGAACGACCTTTCTGAGCCTGTCTTGGACTTCTTGGAGAGAAAACAGGAGAAAATAAATATACATGTATATATACATACCTTTCCAGTTTGCCAAAGCGTGTTATTAAAACTAAAGTAGGCAAAACTCAATCGAAAAACCATCCTGCTGAAACCAGTCAGCTCCAGGTGTAAGCTTGGATCAAATCACACTTCTCTAAGGGCAACGCTGCAGTATTTTGTTATTTCCACCACTTTTTTGAGAAGGGTTGTTTTCTGAGAGTGGGGAAGGAAAGCTTCAGATCTCGGGCATCCCTGCGTGAGCCTGGGGTGCAGGGGATTTGTGCCTGGGGAGCCTGTTCCTCCGCCGGAGGACCTGAGGGCTGCTCCCCCTCCCTTCCCAGCATCACTGCATCAAAACAAAATAGAAAACCAGTAAAGAAAGAGCTTTGGGAAAAAAATAAAAAAAATAATAGTAATTATAAATAATATGCTGATAGCTAAAATCAGGTTTCCTGTTTGTATAAAACAAGTATAATTTACAGACTTCTAACTGGGCTGGGCCTCGTTACGTATCACTAAGTGTTGATGCCAGTATCTTGGAGCTGGCTCGTGCTTTAAAGCTGTGCACATTTAATCATGGGCTGCCATTTAGAAGGGAAACTCTCTTCAACGGCCACACACATTACTGGAAAGGATATTGTGGTGTGAGAGAGATCCAGTGGTAGACGTCCAATGGTTTGCTTCTACCTGAACTTAATGGATGATAATGCATCTTTTATGTCATGTGTAATGATAAATTTACTGCACTAATAGGTCCATATGCCATAACAATAGACCACTGCTCCAGTAAGTTCCTCTTTTGTATGAAAAATTGCTTGTGTATTGAGAAGAGGTTGACAGGTAAATTGCTGGATGCTACCATCTTTGATACAGTGATGAACTACGTCTTCAACAAAAACTATTAAATCAAAATCTGTTAACAAAAGCAGAAGGGGAAAACAAGAAACTAGGTAAGGAAGAGGCTCGCATCAGTTCCCTTAAAAGTAAACCTACCGAGAGTAGGGACTGCTGTAAAGAATAATCCCATAGCTTTGCTGTACTGCAGATCTGCAGTACAATTTGTAAACTCTTTTGTGAAGGATAAAAATGTATTTCAGAGCATTTAAGTGCATTAGTAGTAGTAGTAGTGGGCATTGCCTGGTAACAGGAAGATGCTAAGCCTTCAGTTTCTCTTAATGCAAGAGCACCTAAAGCATGTGTTCAACTACATATTCAAAACATATTCAACTTTAATGAAGTAAGATACACTTCTTCCAGTCAGTTCCTAATTTGGAGAGGGGAAATTCCATTAGATATCAGATGACTCAAAACACTGTTAAGAAAACCAACTTTTTAGACTTATTTCTCTTGTATCCTTGAGCACCAGGCATGCATATGCCTGCTGTCAATAGTGGCCATCTGCAAGCTTGCAAGAAATTTAAACTAAAACTTGTGTCACTACTCAGATATTCCCCATTGTCTTCTGAGTTAAATCATTTACTGGTGGCTCATCTGGCACATTTCTAATTGATATTTCTAGCCTACTTCGTTGGTTACATTGACGTTCAGTGAAAAACCTCCTGAAAATGAGTAGTTCACTGAATTTCTGTAGGAGGACACTTGAAGATCAGGTGCTGGTGTACAAGAGTCCCCAGGCAGTTTGGGGGATCCCCTTTTCATCCACCCTTTTTCACACGTGCAGTCTGAGGCAGCAGCCACCCCACACAACTCATGATCTGAATGCCTCAAACGTGTCCTGAGCAAACCAGAGGGATTCAGTGGCTTGATGGGAATTGATCAGAAATATTTGAAGTTTAAATCAATGCCTGAGCACTAGGATTATCTAACTGGTATTGACGAATTCAGATGTTGCGTTTTGTTTCATGCTTGTGAAAAATAGACAGTGGATCACCATTAGTGGCCACTTGGGCCATAATTGTTCACAAAACTAGGCATAACCCCCAGATGGTTGCTTACAGACAACAGCAGAGCTTTGCTCCTTGTGAAGGGACACCCCTGCGTGCTGCTGAACCGCAAAATGCAAACCCTGAGAAGCTGCCATTTACATAAGGAAATCTGAACGCTCAATCGTTTGAAAAATAAAGAGCTGACTTCAGGAGAAAGGATTGCATGGGTATTGCCTTACATGTGGGGCACAGGGCAGCTGGAGGGTGTTGGCAGAGATGCTTACTTGTTGAAGGTGATCCTCCACTGAGCAGGTGGAGGACCTCTATGTTGGACACATGGTGCTTGCCACGGTCCTCCGCAGCATGAATGTCTTAAATGGATCATTAGCATCTATTATTTCAGTTTATCTTTAGCTTAGTAACATAAATTAAAGGTAATGACTCTTCTAGGAGATCTATTCAGCAGTGAGAAAAGCACAGGAAAAAAAAAATATTTACCATATTTCAGCAGATTGTGGTGAATTTGGGCCAGGTGGAGCCGTGCCCGCTGATCCTCACGGATGCCGTGGCTCAGGCCCCCTGCACAATGGGAGTGGATGGAGAATGGCTGACACTTGTCCAGAAGCAAAAATAAACACAATTATTATCATCATTACAGCCTCATTGTTTGCTGCACCACAGAACAAATGTGTCACAACTGTTTTTTGTGCGGACTATTATTAGAAGTTGACCCTCGAAACATGTGTCAGAACTCGGCTAAAAAGACCGCTTTGTTTGAAAGAAAGTGGTTGTCTTTACGCAAAATAAAAGCATGAATTTAAAGCTCAGCCATCATCTTGAAACGAGGCTGGAGAATTTCTCTTTCCTGTGAATGACAAGAGAGAAAACGCACCACTGTGAGCCAACTTCTGCTCCAGGGGCTTAAATTCATCTCTGCTAGTGTCATGGAAAAAATCCGATTAACTTCAGTGGGTGCCGGGTCAGGCCCGTATTTTGTAGGGTATGTTGCTAGCAGGGCCCATCCCAGCTCTTCCAAAACACATGGGGCAAAGCAGCTACCAGCCGCAGCACTGTGTAGGTTGCACCAAGCCAAGCATCCTGTCCTTACCAGCACGCAAACCTATGGCAGCCTTCATCGTTCTTCCTTCCTTCCTTGATTAAAGAGTCCTGTAAAGCAAAGTTGTTTGGAAAAAAGTAAGCAGAGTGACCAGATTATTATTTTTTCCATTCCTGTTGATATTACAGTAGTACTGAGCTGGATCCCATGCACAGAGATGCTTGGGGGCAGCCCCAGCTTGTGCTGAGGACTAGCAGAGGCTTTTGCCCTCCAGGCAAATTTACCCATTTCACTTAGTTCTTAGCCCTATATATTATATACGGCATGGGGTAGTAGAAAGGCCAGGTGTTCATCCCTTGGTTTTCAGGCACTTTCACGTACCAGGGCCACGGTTCCCAGGCATAACTCTAATTTTATGCTTCCTGCAATGATCTACTCCTACGGAGTGCTGCAACAATAGCCAATGCGTATGTTATTAAATGCACAGCCATTTTCCAAACATTTTTTGGCAAATCCCACTAAAATACTCTTGAGGATAAAAAGCTTAATTAATTACTCTGAATGTTCAGGCACTGAATCCAAAATATCACAATAGAGAATTTAAGGGAGGAAAAATATTTAAAGGGAAGTCTTGTTGTGTTCCTGTTTATGCCAAAAGCCACTTAATTGTTCAGCTTTATTTGTGAATATAAAAATGGAAGTTTTATCCCCATGATCATTTTTTGCAAGGAAAATACAGATAATATTTGTCAACCGTAAACAACTAATTCTAATGGGAAGTAAAGACACTAAATTGATAGAGACGTGAGTGTGAGATAGGAGTTTATCAATGAGTTGCAGGGGATTCTGCCTAGGACAGCACAGAGAAACAATTAATTTCACAGTATCATTGCCTGCTAGAACAAACTGATGATTTAAAGGGGGAAAAAAAATCCTCTAATGTCAAAACAGAAATATTTCCCTGCCTGTCTTGCTTTCAAGAAAGCGCTGTCCTTCTTTGGCATTGACTTGCACTTGGTTTCAGGGCTCTTCTCCTGACAGCCTCCTTCAGTTGTTTGCCTGCAGCCTGATGCTAACAGAGCGAAAAGTCACCAATACTTGGAACACCCTGAAAAGCATTTTTGGGTTCAGACAGGCACTCCCTCTGCGATCCTTCCCTCCGAAACCTGCTTTTCCTGGAAGCAAAGGCATGGGGTTGAGGTCTGGGGATGCCATTATATGCTGCCATCTCCTTTACTCAGAAGTTTCACAAGCTGCCTGTGAAACTCGGCCACTCAGTAGTAGTTCAAACCCTATTTTAAAGATTTAAATGTTACAGCCGAATGGAAACTCATCGTATCCCCTGCTTTGACTCTGGTGTGAGGAATATCAAGTCTGTGGAGCTTTGCATTGATTTCCTTTGGAAGGAACTCCCCCGGGCTGCAGCTGGATGGGGAGATGCTGCACCTCAAGCAGGCCCGGCTGCTACACCTACCTGTGTGATCCAGGCTGCCGAATTTGGAGACGCAAAAGGAAAAATCAACAGTGAAACCTGCTATTAAAAATAGACTGATTTTTGCATTTCTGGTCCTAGCCAGGGAACGGAGATGTCATGGCACTGCATGATCACAAGACACGTTTTTTACATGAGCTCGACTTTAAACTTGCAAACAAACAGCTCATAAATTTGGAAGGCTTTATCTCATCTCTTTCCAGCTCTTTCATCACCACTTCTCACCCATTAGGCTGACATCCATCATGCCCTCAGCGCGAGGACAGGAGATATGTGATCGCTTCAGCTGGGGGTGAGGAAGGAGAGCCTGACATCACCGGCGAGTGCCCACCCAGGCGGAGCGCTCTGATCTCGCTCGGCTTTGAAATACTCAATTAAAATAGGTGTAAAGGATTGACAAGACCTACTGAAAGAGGCGGAATATTTCAAAGAGAAGAACTTGTCACGCTGGGCTGCAGGGTGTGGGAATCTACATAGGAGGGCAAAGAGAGAAAGATTTTTAGTTATAAAATATTCAGGAATCTCTTGGCTCAGCTGGGGAGGGAGGACAGGAATCTGCTCCTGCTGGAAGAGGAGGCTCACCAGAAGAATATTTCAGATTGAAACATATCTGTGTTATTCATCCTCGCTTGAAAGAGATCAGATGGAATCTGTGCTTGGATTGGAGAAGCTGATTTCTGGTTTTGAGAAGCCTGCTTTCCAGTCGTGGCCACCTGTGGTGTTGGGAGGTGGAGCAAAGCGCCTCCAGTTAAACAGGTGAATTTGCAGCCACAGATGTGGAAGCCACAGCTACCCTTTAGGCTGTTTGCTAGGGGTAGCGTCTGGCTTCTCACCTGCGTGCTTCTCCGCTGTGTAGCTGGAGATATGCCTTGATTTCAGTTTTGTTTGAGGGCTGGTCTAAGGTAAAATGAGGAACGTTGCCACGGGGGTTGCATTGGGGATGATATCCAGCCTTTGGTTACTCTTGTTGCAGAATTACAGTTCGTAATTCCCTCCGTGCTCGCTAAAAAGCCTTAGAGATTTTCAGCTTTGGAGAATGTGCTGACAATTCCCTGAAACGACAAGAATCATAAATTTACAATCAATTTGTTATTCGAGTGAACAGCCCAGGGCTGCACTTGCTCGTGTGAAACTTCAGCAGCAGAGTGGTGTGGGTTCCCTTCAAACCTCATGTCTCCTGGTGCTTCTTTAGCATCCTTAAAATAGTTATTTGTCAGCTTCTGCCAGCAGGAGCTCACCTTTTCATCTTTCCTTCTGCCTGGAAGGGATGTGTAACATCTTACTATGGGGGTGAAATCACTGGAGAACCCCACCAGCTCCACGTGGAAGGGGATCCAAGAGCTCAGCTCAGAAGCCTTTAGGAGGAGCTTGGTGATGCCACCCTGAGGCTGCTGTGGCCATGGGATGCTGCTCTGTGGTTGCAGGGCTTGTGATCAACATGGACATGGAGCTGAGGAGACATCTCAGCAGATGCTGGCAGCTCTTCCTCACTTCTTGAGTAAACACACATGCAAGTCTTCCTCTGTAATTCTCCCGTCTAGGTGTCCGTGAAGATCTCTCTTGTATTTACAAGATGCGTGAGCTCCCTTTTCTCCACCCCACTGTATTTCAGGCCCCACCACCACTGTTTATGAAATGTTGCTCCCTGATTAATTGCTTGCAGCCAGCACGTACCCATCCAGCTCTATAAATGATTTGCGGGAATTTTTTGAAAACGACGTGCCCGCATAAATCTCGAGATGATTGCTGCTCATGCTGGTTTGTGGGGGCTTGTCTTCACGAATTTATAGTTTATGGGAAACCAAATATGCACCCTACTAGAAATTCCTGGAAGAAAGCGTTAGTCTTACTGAACTGGAAGGAGGAAAACAGTTTTTCTAGCATCTTTGCAGATCTCCTATATATATGTATATATAAATATGTGTGTGCGTATACCTATATATGAAAAATTATTGATACTGCATTTCTCTTTTCCTCTCTTTGTGTGTGGAGCACACAGCCTCCAGTCTGTACGTAGCTGGGCATCTGTGATTTCTGACTTCTCTATTAAGAATGCTCCAGCCTGAGCATTTCTAGGAGCTTGCATTTTGGGGGCTCCAGTCTGTTACATTTGGGGGTTCAGGCACCCTTCTCAGTCCTGCAGTGGGAAGTGTCAGGAAATCCCATGCCTCTGGGCATTCCCATCACTTCTTGAGGTCTTTGTAATTGTCCAGGAGTTGCCCATCAGGTGCTGTACATGAGCTCGACCGCGTTGTTTGTGAGAGCTATCCCTTCCCTCCCTCCTTCTTTCTAATCCTGGCGTGAGGCTCAGAGGTAGCTGTCTTCCCTGCACTGGGAAGAACAGGCTGAGGGATCTGCTGGCAAATCCTGCAGCCCCTTCGACTTTGGGACAAAAGGGAGCAGCTCAGGGAGGTGGGAAGGTCTGACAAGTCCATGGGTATTGCCCATCCCCTCTATCAGTCTTTGATTCTGTTCATATCCAAGCCACAACCACCAAGTAACCCATCTTTCCTTTAAATAACCGTGTTTTTTCTCCAAAAACTGTACACAGTTTTTACAGTTGAAATATACCCTTTAAGAACACATTCCTGCTTGTTCTGCAGCGCTCAAGGCTGTCACCGCTGCCGTGCTGGACGTGTCCGAGAGGTGTGGAGCCCAAGCACAGGTCTCTGCTGGGCTTCCTCGCACTGATTTCTTTGCGTTCATGCAGTGGAGACGAAGCAGAACCCAGTGGAGACGAAGCAGAACCAAAGCTCTCGTTTTCCACAATATCTCGAAATAGCCTTTGACAGCTGGTCATCTTCTGAAGTTGAAGATGGAATTTATTAGAAACTGCTGTTACTAGCTCTGGTGTTTCTGTTGGCAAACAGGCACGGGAAGTCTCTCTTATCACCTCTCCCTGTCACAGGAGAGCGTTAAGCGTAATTAAGTCTTGGAGAAGATCATTATGTATAGTTCTGCTGTATCTCAGGAGTTTCTGGTCACTCATCTGCCACAGGGCTGGTCTGTGCTCTCGGCACACCACCTTGCTGTCCGAGAGGAATAAGGCTGAGCTGGTGTTACTGGCTTAGCTCTGCTAAAGGAAGCCAAATCCATACTCACCATATACCTGAGGATATACATCCTCTGACTTTTAGGCAGGTAATTACAAGTCTGTTCCCAAATCCTCCAGCTCCGGTGGATGTTGGGTTGGGTCATATGGCCACCAGAAGATGGTTTTATAACACATGGTAATTTTCTTAATGGCGGTTTCCTGGGAAATAATCCAGTTGTTCAGCTTTTATTACATGTGTTGTTGTCTTTGAGTTCTGATAGCAAACTAGAAAGGTCTCTGAAATATTCCAGTCTCTCATCTCAAAATATCTCTCCCTAAATAACCAATATTCAAGTCACAAGACAGAATGAAGCAATTGATCCGTGTCATGTTTTTGAGCCCACCCCGGATGACATTTTTTACTCTACGGATTGAATAAAGACATCCCAAATAAATTATTTCAAATTCAAGCTTAACATAGTCCTGTGTAACTTTGCCAGCAAATCAGAAAATTATGAGTAGTGGGACTTCCACATCATTGCCCATTCCCAACTTGTCTTCAAGTTCTCTCTCTCTCCTATTTATCTCTGCGAGCAGCTGTCTCAAAAATGAGTTTGGGTTCCTACTGGGGGTGCAGAGCAGGGAGGCAGCACGGAGGTTAAAGTTACTCCATAGCTGCACGATCCTCCAAAACCTGAGCTCTCGAGCAACATTGAGTGGAGCAGCTCGGTTAAATATAGCGCTCCGCTTTAGCCTTTCCTTTTGGCTGTGACTCTTCGAATTCTCATCCAGCCTCCTCCAGGCTGTCTGTCTTGGTGCTCGTCCCGCTGCCTTCCCCCGGCTCTTGGCTCTTCCAGCAGGGGTCTGGCACAGCACGGCCGCAGCAGGCGCTGGCTCTGCGGGTGGCTGGGGAGCAGCTACTTCGCAGCCCCTTTCGTGGCTTTGGGGCTGAGCTCGGGGAATTATATATTTTTTTTTGTTTTTATTCTTCATCTCCCAGTGCATCGGCCGTCTATTTCCTAAAATCTGCAGCAAGAAGATAGGCAGGAGGCTGAGAAAAGAGAGTTTTAAAACCACAACAACAACAGGTCACTGAGAAAAGGGCAAGTTTTACCTGCTTCAGCTGAGGCAGCCTGCGAATTGCATTCTGCCAGAGTCTTTGTTCGTCTCGCTTCCCAGCGATGCCCTTGTCTGCCCTGAGCGTGATCCTCAACTCCTCTTCTCTTTGACTCTCCCCACGTGCTGGAGGAATTCACATTCTCATTTAAAATGCTAGTATAACTGGCTCACACTTCTCATGCCTCTTTTTTTTTTTCTTCAGACACTTTCAGTGCTTGGATGTTTTCTTCTAGCCAGAGCTTCGAGAATCCCACAGTTATCTGGAAAGCTGTTTTTTTTACTTAGAGATGGTATTTCTCTAGACTTTTTGAATATGAAGGAAAGTTTGAAGGATAACTTAAGTGTCCTCTGCTTGCTCAGAGAGGGCAGGTGCCTGTGGCACCGTTAGCAAAGGGATGCTGCTCCCTGGGAGTATAATTGGGGGTGAGGGGCAGGAGCTCGCAGACACAGTGAGCGCGTGTCCGCTTCCCCACACCAAGGCCCAGCAGAGCCATCAGTAAAGTATTCCCTTCAGCAGTATTCCCTGTCCACAGCAGTGTGTTAACTCTAATAACAAGGGCTGAGAGAAGGTAATCACGCTAATATAATAATTTCCTTTCTCTGGTAAGAAACAGCAGCTCCGTTCGCCTGGCTCAGCAGCCTTTCTGCTACTGGAGAGAGAAGCTAGAGCACAGCGGGTCGTGACACCCGTGCTGGGAGTGTTGAAAGGACTAAAGAAGGAAGCACTCTCATTTCTCTTGCCCCAAAAGTCAGTGGCCTGTCCGGATACAAGTTCAGTAATTTATTTATCATTATCATAGCCTCCTGCAGTTTGTCTCCAAAGGGACCGATGGGGCTGCGCATGCAGCTTTGGGCCGCATTTCTTCAGAGGTCCTGTTAACATCCTCCCAAAGCCCTGCTTGTCTCTACCCTGTTGGTGGCGAGTCATTGGCTTTGAGTCCGTATTTTTGCCTGAAAACAGAAACTGCATTTTTTTTCTTAGCAGTGGATTTGTGTAGTCCCTAGAAAATGGAGCCCTGCTCCTAAGATGCACTAATTCAGAGACTGATGTGATCAGTTTCTTTTAAATTATGAGTACTCACATGGTAGTTCGAGGTAGTCAGTCAGTCTTATGTTTATTAATAGCTCTTATTTTATATTTGCTTCCTTATCTTTTTAATAAAGCGAGTATATTACTGAATAAATGTGGAACAGTTTCACTGCGATCACCAAAAAGGGATGTGATGACTGAATCACGGCCACAATTAAAACAGAATAGATACAGCCGGAGACTCAGCTGAGCACATCACGAGATTAATACCGCAGATAACTTGTCAGGGGGTTATGCAAAAGGCATTTACTTTGCCGTGCTCCAGCATGGGGGAAAGTTGAAGGAGACGATTTCATTTCAGCGTCGGACTCGCGCCTGTTGGAGGCAGCGTGGTGCCTTGACCCAGACAGCGAAGATACAACAGTCCCTTCTGGTCTTAGCCCCTTGCCAAGCGAGCCTGCCCAAAGCAGATGGTGATCCATCTTGGTTCGTTTAATTTGCCCTCAGCAACTCTATGCGAATGGTCTCTCGTTAAATCTCACTGTTGTTGCAAGTTCCTAATTTACTGTTGTGGGTTGTTGTTTTTTTTTGTTGTTGTTGCTTCCCCCTTCTGAACGGTAGCACAGGATCTGTCAACACAAGGATGCCATTTAAATCCTACACATTAGCAGTTTTTAAATAATGTCCCTTGCCTAGCTCAGACTGTACGCAGCTGGTGGTGGCAGACACCAAAAGGGGAGTGGGAGGAACGGCCGGGTGTGCTTTTGGGAAAAGAGACTAGCTGAGAAGTAACCGATATTAAAAGTTCCCTAAAATCCACGCGTGTGCCACCGAGACGTGGAGACACTTCCCCAGTTCCTGCAGAAAGGCAGGGCAGGGCTGGTGGGTCTGTGCTAATGCTGCCGCTTGCGTTAACGGGCATTAGCTGTGCTGACTGTGGGTCCCATGGCCTGATCTACGCAGTCACTGCCTCTTCCTTATCCTTGTTCCTGGAGCCAAATGGGGAAGCTAACAGTTGTAAGACCATGAGTTGCCCTAACGACTGCTAACCCAGAATCCGAAGCCGTTTTTGCCTCCAAGTGCAGTCCTCCTCACACGAAACAATTACAGTTCTCCCAGCTCAGCTGGAAGCTGAGCCCACGTCCCTCATGTGCAGGCTGAACTGTATGTAATTAGCTCTTTAATTTTTATTAGAATACGAAATGGCAACCTAAGGTTTGTCAAAGATGGGACAAATCCTGTAACTGCTAAAGCAGTTCAGTGTTCGTGTGATGTCAGGTTGCGGCCCCAATTTATTCAGGATTTTTGCTGCTCCTTGCAAGGACTCTCAGCTTCTGTTTTTCCCCTAAAATAAATCTCTCCTTAGGAGAGTAGATCCTTGGTGATGAAGCAGAGAAAAAAATGGTGTGCATCAGAGAGCAGAAGCCAGTCTGGCAGCAGGCAAAGGAAGAGGGCACAGGTCTGCAACGCACGAGTTTGTCGGGGGAAAATCTTCCCCCGATGAAGAAAATCCTTCCTTCTGCTCCTGCCGACACATCTTGTTATCAGGAACAGTCCTTTAAAGTGTGACACTGGGGGAGGACAGACAGACAGACAAGCAGATGGTCAAATGGGCTGCAGGAGCAGCGGGTCCCCAGCCCATTTCTCAGCCGTGGAGACTGAGCACAGGTACCCAAAGTGCTGAGCCTGAGAAAGACAGCAGCAAAACCATTCCAGATGCCATGGAAAGCTTCTCAGAAATACTTTCCTTTAACACTTTTTATCAGGAGTAGCTGACTGTACTTTTATTTTAATATTTGTCCTTCTCCTTAACAGGGATCAGTATATGCGTTGGCTTCTGTGTTCAGCCTCTTGCTGCAATTAAGTGTTTAAAATGTCTTCTCATCCCTTGGTAGTATAAATATTTAGATAGCTTGTTGTATGATTATACTTTTGCATGCCTCTTGTGGTACAGGCTGATGAGGATTTTGAAAAAAAATCCATAATGCCAAGAAATAGGGGAAAACTAAAGAGGTCTATGGGGTTTTGTACATTTCTGTGCATATTTGTTTCTGTGTTTCATGTAGCACGCTCTGCCACTTAGCATACAGCTAGCACATTTCACAATTGTGTTTCGGCAATAATTACCCTACTGATAGTCATTTTTTATTATTTAGGCTGCAGTAACCCAGGTGTGCCATCTGCGTCCCAAAGGGAGACAGAAGCTGAGTCTCAGTCACATAAAATCTAGGAAGGATATAGTCATACAAACACAAGCAGGGAGGAAAGCATGCTGAATTTACTGAATGGTTGCAGTAAAGGCTGGGGAAAATCTTGTCATGGAGATGCTTCCTTGGTTTTCTGTATCAAATACTTTTATTTCCCTTTTTCCCATCAGAATTCTAGTTCTGGTATATATACTGTCGATGGATATTATACCAAATCATGCAGCTCTATTAAACAGGCCTTCGGCTAATATGAGCAAAGATACTTCTCCTGTAGTAGGAAAATATCCTGGTAAAAATGCAGCTTATAAAAGATCTACTGAATTTTCTGCCATTCGCTGTTTTAGGGCCAGGACCCAAGTCACCCCATCTATTTCATGGTAGGTCACAAAAGGTAAATACCATCCTTATTTTTCTCTAAAAGTGTCCTTTATTGGTAAACACTGATACTGTATGCTTCGTGTGTATTTTCAAAGGATCCATCCCAGTAGCACGTTATGCTATTTCACAGTGGCCTTTGTTCTGTCCCCATTCTTCAGGGTAAATCCAGAGTAATTTTGCGGAGGTCAAGGGAGTTACAGTGATCCCAAGCCAGTCCGAATGAGAGATGAATGAAACCATGCAGCTAACTCTGACAAAGTTTATGCATTGCTTGAGTTGGGTATAGATTTTTTCTGATCTCTCTCTGCAGACAGATGAATTTAGTTTCCAACCCTCGTCTGCTCGGGGGGAAAAACAAGGATGCCCTATTTCGCACAGTCTAACTTGAAGTGCAGTGAAGTGTGAGGAGACATTCCTGTTGATATCAGCAAATTTTGGGTTGGACCCATACAGTTTTGAACAAAATTCACATTATATTGATTAATCAAACTCTCCAAAGCAGGAGAATTGTAACACCTTCCAAAACAGGACAGCTGCTTGCAGAAGTGGCCTTCCAACTTGAGGGAAAAGCAGTATCTGCCCGGTGATCTCCTGCAAATGAAGCCGTCTCACAAAGCCAAGAGATGCCTCTAGCGAGCACCCTCTGACCAAGGGGAAGGTATCTAGCGAACAGCTGTTTTCCAGCTGACTCAGAGCAAACAGCTGCTACCAAAACAGCCATGCAGCACTCAGCATAGCCACAGCCAGGTTTTTGTTGGTTTTGTGGTTTTTTTTTTTGAAGTGCCTTCTAGGTATAAAGCCAGAACTTAGCAACACAGCATCTGTAATTTGCAGGCTTAACTTTGCATGTGATGAAATGGAGCCAGCCAACAAAAAAAAATTTAAAAAAATAAATCTTTTTTAAAGTCACACTCTGTTTGTACAGTAGATACAAAGACGTGAGCTTATGTTCCAAGATGGGGGAGAAGCAGAATGCCACTTCTTGGTTTTGTGTGGCTGTGTATACAGCAGCTGTTGTATCCGCATAACTTTGTGAAAGATGTGGCTACCTTTCAGAAAGCAACTTGCACCAGATGTCCTCAAGGAATGAGCAATTCAGAGGTGTAATTGGAACCAAGCTTTGTGAGCAGATGAAGTGAAGACCGACTCAGTGGTCCATCTCGAGTTGGCAGATGCATCTTGTTTTGCTACCCTGAATTTTTGTGGTGGTTTGGGCATCAGTAGTTTGGCGGAGCAATAGACCGTGCCACTCAGGTGTGACACCAGGAGCGTTCTGCTCTTTTAAGATCCACTTAGCTCTCTGCAAGCTGTGTCGTCTGCTGAGCTGCTTAGATGCAAATAATCACAGGGAGCTATTACACCAAGTGTGTCTTCTAAGCAGAAGACAAGTGTTCGAGCAATATGGGAGAGCCTTTGTTACGTTCATTGTCTTCTGTGCAACAGCAAGGTGATCTACGCGTGGACATAAAGGGATCTGTGGGGAGCCAATTAGTTTCTGTCTTTGGGTTGTCTACTGTATATGAAATGGCTACTTCTTTCATTTCACCTGGATGAAATAAATAGAAGTTTCCTTCCTATAAGCATTTGACATTTCAGATCTTGTGGTTGTTTCTTTTCTTTTTTTTCTCTCCTCTAAAAAGGGAGATGGCTTGGGAATAACAAAAGGTGAAGAGAAAATGAAAGAGATTATCCTAAGTGGAGCAGAACTTCACCAATTAATAAAAGCTGAGCTTGAAAAATATTAATAAAAGGGGAGAGAAAAAAAAAAAAAAACACCCTGTACACAATACACAGTTCACATATCTTAAATGTGTGTTCCTGAGAAGCTACCCCTGTTCTGCTATTGCATCCCATCCCTGCAAACGGAGTATGTAAAAAGTGAGTATAGCTATATGGGGACAACAGGATTTAGGAAGATCTGAGCTTTTCTGTAAGTAATGACCTTTCTCCAGCTGCTGGGGGTTAGTGGATTAGATGCCATGCCCTATGTCCATGGCTCTAAGTAGAATCATAGAATATCCCGAGTTGAAAGGGACCCGTATGGATCATCAAGTCCAACTCCTGGCACCACACAGGTCTACCCAAAATTTTAGACCATGTGACTAAGTGCACAGTCCAAACGCTTCTTAAATTCAGACAGGCTCGGTGCAGTGACTACTTCCCTGGGGAGCCTGTTCCAGTGTGCAGCCACCCTCTCGGTGAAGAACCCCTTCCTGATGTCCAGCCTGAACCTCCCCTGCCTCAGCTTCACACCATTCCCTTGGGTCCTATCACTGGTCACTAAAGGGAATAGATTGGTGCCTGCCCCTCCACTCCCCCTCCCAAGGAAGCTGTAGACTGTAGTGAGGTCCCCCCTCAGCCTCCTCTTCTCCAGGCTGCACAGGCCCAGTGCCCTCAGCCGCTCCTCATACGTCTTCCCCTCTAGGCCCTTCACCAGCCCTCCTCTGGACGCTCTCCAACAGTTTCATGTCCTTTTTGTACTATGGTGCCCAGAACTGCACACAGTGCTCGAGGTGAGGCCGCACCAGCTCAGAGCAGAGCAGGACAATCACTTCCCTCAACCAAGTAGCGATGCCGTGCTTGATGCACCCCAGGGTAGGGTTGGCCCTCCTGGCTGCCAGGGCACACTGCTGGCTCATATTCAGCTTGCTACCAACCAGAGCCCCCAGATCCCTCTCTGCGGGGCTGCTCTCCAGCATCTTATCACCCAGTCTGTACAGATAGTCGGGGTTGCCCCGTCCTAGGTGCAGGACCTGGCACTTGCTGTTGTTAAACTTCATGTGGTTGGTGATCGCCCAGCTCTCCAATCTGTCCAGATCTTTCTTCAAGGCCTTTCCACCCTCAGCTGAGTCTACAGCTCCTCCAGGTTTGGTGTCATCGGCAAATTTGCTCAAAACACCTTCTTGTCCTACATCCAAATAATTTATAAAAACATTGGAGAGGACTGGCCCTAAAATGGAAGTGGAGGTATAGAGTAGGTGATGGCCACATATATGTTTTTCCTACTTGTGATGCTTTTGTCTATAGACCTGTTCACATTTTTTAAGTTTGGGCAGTTGATATTATAATGAGCAAGTCTCGAGTGAAGACTGTGCTTATCCCATGGGAATTAATAGTGGATCTGAATCAAACTGTAGGCAAAGAGTAGAGGTTCTTTGAAATACAAGCTGCCCCTGGAAATGTATCAGCTGGCCTGGGATACCACCAGCTATTTCATCTTTGTCTTTGAGGCGTTCCCTTTCTGGTCCCATGCAGTGTAAGTACGCTATAAGCCATTTCTGTATGCAGGCCAACACTGCCATCCTCATTTTACAGGTGAGGATTTGTATGATGAGTCTAAGATGACCCAGAAGGTGAGGTGGAGAACTACTCTCTCTCCAAGCCTAGACTCAGAACATGCTGAATGTGTCTTGGATTTTGAGGATCTTCTGCATGCAAGAACCTCCCAGAGCATCAGGACTAGATTTGTGTCTAATGGTCAAAGTTTCACATGGATTTTCATGTGTGGCTGAGATCATTTGAGGCCTTCCCCTTGAGGTTCTTTGCTGTCTATGAAAAATGAGCTTTTCTAGGGTCTCTGTCCTTTTCCTACTCATCTGCTTCAATTCCTCCAGTTACACATAAACCAATGGTGATTTCATTGAGAGCTTGCAGCGTGCTTGCTCTGAACTAATGGAAGTACCAGCTCGAGTGGCTTAGCTTTTCTAGCAATAGCTGGATGATCTCATTATCATTCTATGAGCCAAGCAAGTGCTGCTGGTTTGAACTGCTCAAATTGATGGGACAATGATTGTGATCGTTTTGAGTGCTCCTGTGATTACTTCCTGGGGGTATTACCTGGGAAGACTCTCTTAACATCAAACACCAGTTACTATTTTGTCCACTGTTGCATGATAAATAACAAGAAAGAAAAGTCTGTAATCTTGCTAATCTACTCTTTGCCAAGCTGCACATTTTATAAATAGGGCAAGGGGAAGACAAACCACTCCTTCCCATTTCTCAGCAAAGACCAAATGACAGCGGCTGAAGTGATTTCCTCTGTTTTCCTATGGTTTCATTACTTTTTATAAAATACAGCCTGGCCTGTTAAGAGAAATGATAAATTATTAAGCCTAAATTACAATTCTCTAAATCAATACGCAATATATATTTTGGTTGCAGTATTTTTCTCTCTTTCTTCACTTACTTAGTAATTAACAAAATTCTGTAATGTGCTATGGGTCTCCTAGGTATTAGAAGCAGAGTGTGCGTGTGGTAATTGCAATTGAAAACCCCAAGCTAGCTATTTGCTTAATGCTGATGTATCTTCATGCTTTGTCACAATCTACAGCAGTGCTGTAATTTTGCTTTCATTTTGTACGTTTTCCAGAAATCTCACTTCTTTGCTGCTTGATGGTCTTTAACAAACGTTATTGCTTCCAAGACACAAGAGCGTCTGCCTGGTGGGTGCTGTCCCTGGCGGGTAGGGGTTGCTTAGATAAGCAGTGCCTTGGGCTCTCTCACACCTCCGTGGCCACGTGCGCCCTGAAGTCCTGCTGGTTGGGCTGGGAGCCTCGTGCCACTCTTGCTGCAGAGCTACCGGGATGGATCCTCCCCGTTGTTTTTGCAAAGCAATGCACTCTTATTGCAATGCAAGCTGTTCGCACTGGTTAGCCTTGAAGAAGAAGGGAAAAAAAAAAAAAAAAGAGAGAGAGAAAGCATGGTAATCAGATAGTATTTACTTGAAAAAAAATATTATTGGTCCTCAAAAGTGCAGTTTTTTTTTTACTCCTTGCAAACGGTTTGAGCAGTTGTAAATGAAGCTTGCTGCTTGAGGAGTGGTGGATCCCTGCATGGAGCCAGTGTCCACTACTGCAAGGCCACAGGAAAACCACAGTGCTCCATGTGGACTCACGAGCTCCTGGGGGTCTGCGTTAGGGGGCCACATTTAATGAGCGGCGTAAGAACCGTACTGCTGCTCAAACTCCTGACGGCCTTGAGTCTGTGATTCTTTTGCTTCATTTGCTGAAACCATTGGTGCTAACCTCTGCTCTGAAGACGCATGACACTGAAGAATTTTGTGTGTGATGTTCACATCCAAACCAGATTGCTTTAGCTTTCTGTTTGGATAGAGCTTAGGAGGTGCTAATCACCTTTCCATCTCCCAAACACAGTTTGTGCCAGCGTGCGGCATTAACAGGCGCCTTATATTGGATTGTGCACAGTTGGGGAGCGTTATGCCTCAGCATCAAAGAACATTTCAGGCAGCAAGCTATTAAGGCAACCATCACTTAAATTAAAAAAGATGCTTTGGGGTTAAGTGTGGGTAATAGACACCGTTCTCAAAAGAAGGGCTGAAACTTTCTGGTACCACTCTGCAACTGAGCCACGGCCCGTGTGTTCGCCCAACAAGCTGCTCCTCCTACTTGCATTTCCCTTGCATGACATCGGTTTTGGCTGCTGGTGCAGAGAGGGTCAGAAAACTGAATGGGGCAGGCACTGAGCGATGCCGGGTGGTCCAAACCTCTGATCCCTCAGCATTGCTCTCACCACCTTTTACAAGTAGGCTTGTGTGCAGAATTTCTACCCTCTGGTCACTTGGAAAGTACTTTTTTTTTTCTTTTCTCCTTGTGGTCCCATATCTGTTTAGAGCTAGACTCAAGAAGTACCAAGATAAATGAAAGGGTTTTGCTTGACTGTTAAGTAGGCTTTTCTAAATCTCCTATGCTGTGCAGTTTGCATTAGTTTTAGATTAAGTTTGTTTTTTAGATTATCCACACTGGTTCAGCAATCCTTTCTAAAACCCAAGCAGCGTAATAAATAATAGTTGAGGAAATCAGGAACTAGACTCCACGTGGAAGAATCTTCTTTTCAAGACACATGAGATGTTCAGGATGGCAGTCTGAATCAGGGCACAGATCCCTAAAAGTAGAAGCATGATAAGTGCAACTCTGAGTTTTCTTTTTATCAAATTTCTGTTCAGAAGTTCTTGTTATCCCTCACCACAACCAGAACAGTTCTGTAGGGAAAGCTGTGAGCTCATTAGATAGCCCACATTTGCAGAAGAACCACCTTGTCTTCAGCACTTCAAGGTGAGCTTTTCTTTAATGATTTCTAGTGCTCTAATAAAAAGAAATGGGCGCTGGATTCTCCAAAGTTCATAAGGAGCTAATAGTACGTAATTCAAGGGATGACTATATTAGTCCTGAAAACTGATGAGAGAAATCCTGGCTAACTGAAATAACGAGTGGAATCAGAATATCATCCGACTTTCTACCAACGCTACCACCAGTCCCAGCCTCCTTGTATACAAGGAGCTTTGGAAAAAAAAATAGAAATTATGATCTTATGGAAGCTTTTTTACATGACTCCCAGAGTTTACAGTATACCCATCGATGGGCTGCAGTTCAGTTCTCTCTGCAGTGGCCACTGAAAGAAACCAGGTCACTACAGGGATTCCTGACATCGGGCAGTTTCAGGATGTGCCTTGTGTCTTCACCCTTGTTTTGTTTGTGGCTGTGAATGACAATTATTATTTTACTATGTTATTCTACTACGTTATATAATACTATAATATTATATACACTCCCACTTTTGTTATATGCACTCCCTGAGGGCAGGAGGGGAATATTTCCAGCCTGCATTTCTCCCTTTTATTTTATTCTGGTGGGAAGCTGCAGCTTTACACCTTCACTTCTGTAGCTGCCTTTATCAGGCCAGATTGAGAGGAGCAGGTATCATTAGGCTAATAATGAGCGTGTGAGCTTTTAGCAATTGCATTTTCTCCCTACTTTGCTCCCAGAAAGTGCCAGGTACCTATAGGGAAATAGATTATGAAAGTGAGTTACGTTTTCTCACTAGCCTAATGAGTACAGATACATACAGAGAAAGAGTTCCCTTGGTTAATTATTTAGTCAGCAATCACTCCAGTTGTCCCTGCCATGAAACCCAGAAACAGAAGGAGTATAATAGATATAGACTGGGGTCGCTGACCAGGAAAATACATCCCAGTGGGGTGGCGTGGGCCTCAGGACATGCTATGTGGAAGAAAAAGCATTTAAAGCATCAAAAGAAACAAATTTAATTAAAAAAAATGAATAAATTTTCAAGCAGAACTTCTAGTTCATACACTGCATGGCCAGCTGTCTGAATAAAGTTATGTTGTACAAATCCTCTCCCTTCCTTTAGACACAATTATAGAGCTGGAAGAATTTGATTGCTCTTGCTGTTGTTATCTATCTCTGCTCAATTCACAAAATTTGGGCTTGGGATATAAATCACTGCCCAGATTTAGAATGAGATCTCCTCTCCCTCTCCTCTCAAAAATGGCAATTAAATATTGTCTACTTCACTCGCCCAGCACTAAAAATTAATTTCAAACCTCCGTAGCATTGCTAACTGTGAGCTTCCCTCCCGGACCCCCTCCCGTTAGGGGTGTTAGTTCATATTCTTGAGGACAACAACTCTGCAGAGAGACAGCTCCTCCGTTTAGTTAAGAAAATGTAACTTACTGCCTTACCGTGCTGGGGCTGCCAGCACCTCTCTCACAGGGAAACAGGGGTAGGTACTGCAAAAGTATTCTCTCAGCTATAGCAAGACTGCTTGAGCAGCCCTTAAATCTCACTTTAAGGAATACAGGGAAATTTCAAGCGCTCCTTACGGAAAGGAGATTGCATTTTTTTTGCCTTGAATAATTAAAAATAACTAAGCTAAGAGCTTTGATATTTTTGAGCAGGTCTGGATAGAAGATGCCCTTTTCCATGCAGTCTCTATCCTCTCACCTCCCCAAAATACGATTTGAGTGTTTTTTTAACTCACTGTCAGGCCACAAAGGCAGCTGTTAGGCAGTAGCCAAGAAGTTGTCTCAGTCCTATAAAAGCCATAGGCCTCATATCTTGAGAGCCATCTACTGGCATCTTATCTGTTATCCACGTATTATGCATCCACAAAACCCTTCTCAGTTACAGAGCTGACACGCAGCAGATTTTACATCTTCCTGCTGCGATGTAACTAAGAATGATTGGAACCTTGTAAATCATCCCTGTGGGGTCTGGGAGCCCTTCCACCACCCGACACCTCCGCGTCCTGTCCACAGCCTCGCATCGAGAGCACGGCTTACGCAGGGTATGGGTTTGTAAAACGACTGTCTGGCATGAATAGGGCTGTGCTGTAACTGCTGTGCGTTTCTCCTGCGCAGCGATTAACAGGAATAGTAGCAACCTTGCTCCAAACCTGTAGCACGTTTTATGAGATAAAGAAAAAAGCGGGGGACCATTGGATAGCACGATGCGTGGTGTGCCTCTGAACCTCGTGGGAGAGGTGCTGGGAGTGGAGTGGGATTAGCAAAGGAACGGATCTTCAGCAGAGAGGGATGAGTAAATCCGTGGCTATCAGAAGCACAAAGATGCCAAAGGCACTTTAATTTCCATGTGCTGGGCAATCAGTACCCAGGATACTTTCTGTTTATGCACATCGCAGACCTATAAAAAATCACTCTGTGCTGGTATTTAGGGCCATACTCTGCCTTTTATCCCTCTTTCTTTAAATGGAAGCTATTAAACTTTCAATTTAAGGCAGCAAGGGTCTCTTTATTATTACAGAGCTTTACTTGATGTACTTTACAAGTCATTTTTTTAAAAAAGTTACTATTTATATGTATCATTTGGCATCAGTGTTCTAGGTAGCAAAGCATCTTCATTTGCATTTTTCACTGTTTTGAGTTGGTATGCTTTCAAATCATTTCTAAATAATAGTTACTTTTGCCTGACTGATCATAAAAAACGTTTCTATCACACACAAGCAATGACATTTTGAATAAAAAATTAATTACATGATAAGGAGAGAAATGTTTCCTGGTTTCAACAATGCTTCTCTGTGTTGCTGTTTTGTCTCAGTTTAAGGTAAAGTTAAATATAGGCATGATAGCTTCCCATATCAGGTTGGAGATTAGTGTGGCTTGATGAAATATTATACCTGGCTAAATATTGGTGCTATACATTAATGGGAAAACCATATTGGTTTTCCTTAGCACATCATCTAGCTGGTGGTGGTCTGCTGCTTACAGGGTTGGTGTTGACAAAGCATCCCTTGCAGGTCCTTGGACAGAAAATGCTAAATGGTCATTTTGTCAGAACTATAGCTCTTCCCGGCCTTTTTCTTCTTGGATATGGAATCTGGCTTTATAAAACCTAAACTATGGATTTTTAAGCACGTGTATATACACACAAAAATTTCCTAAGGATTTCTGATCCTGGTGAGAATCCTTCTTAGGCAAATCCTTCAAGAGTCTTTCCATGGCTAAGACGAGAGATTTTTCTCTTATACTTAATTCTCATAAATGCTGGATTCCCAAAACCAGTCAGGAATACATCCTCTGACCTGATGCAGGCCAGGTGAAGGCTGCCCGTCAGCTTTCCACAGCTTTTCACTGCACAGGAACGTGCTACCATGCTGGCTTGGTCACTTTGGCACGATACCATATTGTTGTAAATGAACTGAAGTCCACATTTATCCAACTCTTGCTGCTTGCCTGGGGCATACAAGTGTCCTTTTTCTCAAAAACCTCGTGTGTGACAGATAACATCCTTGGGAGCACGTCCACACCATGTGCTCACTTATCGAGGCGGGGACGCTCATGCTGGCAGTGCACACAACGGTCAGACACTGTGTGTTGGCACTTCTCCTACATAGGGACACTGATGCTAGATCTCCGTCCATATGTGAAAGGAAAGCACGGACAGGCTGTTATCTGTGAGAATGATTTAGCAATACATCGGGAGACGTGGAGCAGGGCTTACAGATACGGTCTGGCACAAGGCGCTGAATACGAAATGATTGTTTACTGCTTCATAATGCATGAAATAGGAGTATCAAATGATGCTAGCAGGTGCCTGGTTTAAGAAAGTATCTTCTCACACAGCACAAGAAGCTCATGGCCACAGGTCCGTCCTGGCTGCCATATGGTTGCGTGGTTCATGGGAAATTCATGGGAAGACAATCCATCAGGAGCTGTTAACCACACAAATACTATTTCTTGTCCTTGAGAAGTCCCAGCCTCCAGCTGCCTGTGAGATTATAGGGAAACCACCCCTGTGGCCTTGCTGTGATCTTCTACTCTTAGCAACGTGTTAGAGGACCCATATGAGGTGTTTCAGCACAGCATGTGGCATCTTCTGTGGGCCTTCAGCAATGACATCTATCTCACAGTAAACAGCACTTCTCCCTTGCTGTAGCTGATCTGCTAAACTGCTGAGTGGTCCTATCTGCCCGTCCTCTAGCATCTACTGAAAGGAAGCAGAAAGAGCTCACGCATCTTTCATGGCTGGGCTCTCTTGCCTCTACAGATAGACACAGTTCAGGTGTTTCTGCTGACAGTATTGCCAAGAGTGGATAAGACAGACTACCTGGGATTTGCTCAGTTAAACTACTAAATCCCCTTGGTGGTCTGCAGGAATTATGCCTGGGTAAGAAAAGGATACAATAGAGTTGATTGAGGTGAGCTGAACTAAACTTCTGCAAGATTCATCTTCAAAGAAGGTGAGAAATGTCATTTGAAGATGGTGTACATCTCCAGGTTGGTTTTCTTCTTCATTTAAACAGTTTGATTACCCACTAGGGGAATAGATAAATAAATAAAGTAACCTCTACACTTCCAGTGAGATAAGATAACTGGAAAGACCAATTGTCTGTCCTGACTCTCTGAAGAGCTGTCACGTCACTTAATCCATTGCTGCGCTGTCTGTCTGGGGAGAAGGAGGTGATGCCCGCTGCTGGTAACAAGATGCCTAGAGCTACGAAGGTGCTTGTAGGAACAAGCCTCTTCATAAATCAAAAAATAAGAGATTTAAGTTGGCTAACCCTGGTAGTCAACCAGAGTTATGAATTTCTTCTTCTCCCTTGAAGATGTTTTGTTGCTCTTCAGGAATAAACACTGCTGAATAACCATGACTTTATATAAATAATACACTCCCTCCTACAAGCTGCATGAAATGTTAAAACTCCAGAATGGACTATAAACGGATGCATAAATCTTTAGCATCCATGCATTTCAATCCATCTATTTAAAACTGAAGGTAAAAGGATCACAGCATTTATTCACATTTTCCATGCCCTTTGTGCAATTTTTTCTGACATCAATTTCATGTGTGGAGCAGCACGAAACAGTGTTCCAGTATATATTGCAATACTTTGTTCTGTTTCTTGGCATGTGCCAGAACATTCAGTTAAAAGCAAAGCATAACACAAGACAGCTTTTTTGGCATAACAGGTCACCAAAGCAGTGGAATGTTTCAGTCAAAAATCAAAGTGTGAGACGCATTGCTGAAAGGCAAACCATCTTTCAAGGAAAGCTGAGACCTTTCTTCATCTTTATACATGAGGATTCTTGCTCTGAAGCGGTTAATTACAATGAAAAATACAGCACACTTTTCTCAAAGCTGGCCTTGAATTGTTCTTGGATTACACACTAGTTCAAGTGAAGAGTAAGAGCCATGTTTCTCCCAACAGTAGGGAGAGAAAGAGTCTTGACAGTATGTAGATGAATGTAATCTACTTGTTGTTGATAGACCCGAAGGATCCCTCAGAGCTTTAAAAATCCATGTGATATCTAGGAATGGTACACTTTGCATTGAGATCTGTGATTTAGCTGGAAGCTGTATAAAATCTGTAAAATAACATGTCGGCAAAGACTACTGCCTGTGCGTTTGAGAGAGCCCACATGGACTTTTCCTGCACACATGAAAAATAGACGAACATAAAATCTGCTCGAGATTCACAGACTTCTGACAGAAACACATGTGTAGGCTAAGTCTGCCAACTTTTGGTCAAACCAAGTCTCAAAATACACGGGCCTTAAGAGGGTGTTGTTCTTCCATGAAGGGGAAGAGCTCCAGCTTCATACACAGCAAGTTCATCCAGGTTGTGTCTCCTTTACTGGTCTTCTGCTGGAGCAGGTGGCGTCCATCACGTACCTTTCCTTCAGGGTTGGTTGCTCTAACTGGGAACTGCACTCCCGAGCTATTTCTGGTGGGATTTTTGCGTATTAGAATCAAACCCGCTCATTTGATGAGAGGAACTGCCACTGAAAACAGGTGACCCCCTTTGCACCCTTCTTGTTGGCTAGGACCTTATTTGCTCAATTCTCTTTCTTGTAGACTTCATAGATTTTTTTCGCCATTTCTAGGAACTAACACTAGTGGTGGTATCTTGCAATACTTCCCTCACGCGATGTAGCTCTTATCCTTTCAAGAATTGTGCAAGGTCTTGTTGTTGCTGTTTCTTTTTGTTTTGCTTTGTGTTTTTTTTTCAAAATTCTGTACATATGTGTTTCATGAACATAAGGTAATATGGTATAGGTGGTGGAGAGGCTAACTCAGGTGTCCCTTAGTAGGATTTGTTCTTAGCAGCTGTGGAACTTAGGTCCCGTACTCTTGGTGCTGACCTGAGGAAAATGTTGTTGATGAACATTAGCTGTATTGTAAAAAGAAGACTTTTTTTTTTTTTTTATCAGCACTGTTGACCAAGGTCATTATCCTAGGGCCTTTAGAGACCTCAGACACAGGCCACGCAGTGTTTTAAAGACAAGGATTCATGAACTCAGCTTTATAGTCTTGGGTACACAGAGCAGAAAAAGAACAGGTCTCACGTACCCGTAGCTCGTATTGCCAAGGAGGTTTTGCTACACCCTTCTGTACCAGTTGGCTTCTCCCAAGTTCTGGGAAACTTGTGGGAGACTGCAGGCTTCCAAGAGCGGCACAGCCAAGATGTAGTGCAAGTGTGAATAACCGAGGTTGCATAATTCGTCAGCAGTACCTCGTCTGCCAGCCGAGCGCAGCAGCAGAAGGCATTACTCACAGGCGTGGCGACGTGGGACGGGCACCAGGTGCGGCCTGGTCGCAGGCCTCGGCCATTGACCGGTTGTGGTACGAGCCAGGGCAGACCCTGCCCTCGCCCACGGGTCCTGAGAGCACGTGAAACATCTCTATCTGCCTATTTTCTGGGAGCTGGTGTGCTCCAAACACGTGATATCCTTATTAGCTGCCCGTTTTATGTAGTAGAGGCAACTCAAAGCTGCACAGATAGTGGGCTTCATGCACAGGATGTAGTTTTCCCTCATTATATACTCGTTATCTTGCGCTGGAGCCAAACACATAACGAAAAGGAACTGTACCAATGGCTGTTGCTCTTTGGTGCCTGGCTGTGACACAGGGAGCTGGGGTATCGTGGACTCAGAGCATCTTTCAGAGGATGCTGGTTGCGAATTGTCCATCACGCGAGCATAAAGCTGCCTGCTTGGCAGCGAGCTCGCTGCGTGGCTTACGAGTAGTAGCTCTGTGTTTGGAAAACTGGCAGATATATTTTTTTCATAAAAATATTTTTATGGGTAAAGCTTTCGTATCAGCGGGGAAAACCTTTTTAAAGAAAATACCAGTGTTAGTCACAGCAGAACCCCTTAAACCGTGCCTTAAGCAGGCTGGTGGTTTCAGGTTCGTAGTTCAGGCGCGGTGTTGTGACAATTACAGGACCTCTGGTGGAGCTTCCCTCTTCCAAAGTCAGGAAACAAGCATAAAAATCGAGGGGCTCCTTTGTCTCAGCAGACAGTGCCTGCTGTCTGAGAGGCTGAAAATAAAACAGGGTAAATGTAAGTCAGAGCGGTGCGCAGGAGAGTCAGTCACGGCCGTGTTGTACGGCACTCTGGGGAGAGGACGGGCCGTAGCTGGGCTTCTGCTGCTGTATTTAATGACACTCTACGAATGCCAGATACTGGTGTGTTATCGTCTCGGTTGTGAGTTATAGCGACAGGAGAGACGGATCACAAAGGGCCTGGCTGCGAGGCTGGGCTGATGCTTTGCCTCCCTGCCCCGGCTGCTCAGGCGGCCTGCAAATAAGCGCCTGTAGGGTCGGGGGCTGGGGATGGACGGAGGGAGGAGGTGGAGGAAAGGGGAAAAGAACGAGAAGGGGAACCAGGGTAGCTGTGAATGGGAAGATGGGGCTGGTGGGGTGGGGGAATGGGGAGCGGGGAGAGGCGGCAGGAGCAGGCAGGGGGGTGCTGCTGGGGCTGTGGGGCTGTGGGGCTGCGGGCACCTCGGCGCCGTGCCCCGACGGACACCGAGCGGTGTCAGCGAGCAGGACAAGCAAGTTAAAAGCAGGAGGCGAGAGGGGAGGCAGGTAACGGGAACAACGGCACAGCGCACGCAGGAATAAACACCACAAACTCGGAAGGGCGCGGGGAGCCCGGGTGGGCGCGGGGAGCGGGGAGCGAGGTGCGGGGAGCTCCCCCCCCGGCCCCCTCCTCCTCCCCTCTGCCGCGGGGCTCGGGCGCCCCGCCCACCTCCCCCGGGCCGGCCAATGGGAGCGCGGCGGCGGCGGCACGTGACGCGGCGGGCCGGGCCGCGCTGCTTCCCCCGCGCAGAGGGATGCGGGCGGCAGAGCGGGGCAGGCGGCGGCGGCGGCGGCTGCGCGGCGGCGGCCCCGACGGCGGCCCCCAACGGCCCCAACGGCCGCGCCAACGGCCGCAACGGCCGCCCCGACGGCCCCTATGGCAGCCGCTGCCCGCCCCGCGCCGCCCCGCCGGGCTCCGCCGCTCGCCCCGGCGCCGGGAGCCGCTCGCTGAGCCGCTTGTCGCCGCTGTCGCCGCCGCTGTCGCCGTCGCCGAGCGGGGTGGAGGGGGCGGGATGCCCGGGGGCTCCGCGCTGCCGCCGCCGCCGCCAGAGAGTTGAGCGTGGGGGGGAGCCATGGTGCCCGGGGAGCCCCCCGCTGCTGGGCGGCAGTGCGGCGGCTGGGCGCTGTGCGACTGCTGCTGCTGGCTGCTGCTGCCCGCCCTGCTGCTGCTGCTGCTGCTCGCCCGCCCCGACAAGCTGGCGGCCTTCCCTACCTCCCTCAGCGACTGCCAGACGCCCACCGGCTGGAACTGCTCCGGTACGCGCCGGCACCCGGCCCCCGGGGAGCCCCCGGCCCTCCTCTGCCATCCCCTCCCAGCCCTTTCCCATCGCCGAGTTTGTGAGGTGGGATGCGCATCGCCCCCCTGGCTGGGAGCACGGAGCGCTGCGGCGCCAAGAAATGGGGGAGAAAGCCGAAAATTGGGGTTTAGTGGGATGGGAGAGTGAGCCGGCTGCTCTGCCCGAGCCCCTGCTGCTTCTACTGGCGTGGGAAGTCCACCAGCGAGAGCTGAAATTGATGCTCAGGGTGCGAGTCTCCGGGCAGATCTGTTGGGTTTTGCTCGGGGAAACCAAGGCAGGGAGCTGGGGTGGCTCAGCCCGCTGCTCCTCCCGTTAACTTGGGGAGAGCAGCCTGCCCGGCTCCGTTACGGGGGGCTTGGTTGCGCCACGGGCTGGAGGAATTCCAGCTCGGACCGCTGGCCAGCAGATCCCCCATTGAGTAGTGGGGTTAGGTGGATGATGTTCCTGACCCGGAGCAGTCAAATAGCATAATTACCGGGTGGCTTGCGAGGAAAAAGTGCGTGAGGCTGCGGGGAATAAGGGTTAATAGAAGGACCGAGGGAGAGATGAGAGGAAAAAGTGGCAAACTGAGGACAGGGAAGGACAAAAGAAAAGCTGGACTGTATCGTTTCATCAACAAGGTTATTGTGCTGCGTGCATTAAAACGCAATCATCCGGTATTGTTCCTCTTGCCAGACCAAAGCTGACATCTTTTTTTTTTTTCCTTTCACATTCGAGGTTACGATGACAGAGAAAACGATCTCTTTCTCTGCGACACCAATACCTGTAAATTTGATGGGGAGTGTTTAAGGATTGGAGACAGTGTGACTTGTGTCTGTCAGTTCAAGGTAAGAAGATTGATATTTCCTTCTCTAATTCATTGATGAGAATACGAAGCAAGGATCCCTCTTTATAACCCGTCACTTGGCGATTTATTTCCCTGCGTGCAGAGAAGTTAGAGGGAAAACCTGGCAGCACGTATAAAAGCTGGCAGGAGAACCAACTGGTGTCAAGAAGACATAAGTTTCTCGGGGAAAATGCAGATGCTACGGCTTTAAATGTCCCCTCGGGTCTGCAGTTTCAGGTTGTGCATTTCTGGTTTTGTTTCTCTGCCCTTTTAACAAGGATTTAGAGTCCTTTCTAAATTCATTTCTGATACAGATCGTGGCTTATTGTATTCAGAGTTCTGATCTAGTTAAAGAAATGGATCTGTAATGTGCTTATGCAATATTTTCAGGAAGGGCTGCATAGTGACAATGCTTCTGACTGTTTATCTGCCCAGCTGATCAGATTAAAGAGAAATCCCTCTGTTCCAAAATCAGGAACTTGCTTTAGGTTTTATACAGCCGTAGCGGGTTATTGCTGAGCAGTGGGGTTTTTCCCTCTCCTCCTGTGCCGTCTCTCTCCCTCTTGCAGCTACATCTAAACCTCAGGCATCCTCAAAGTCAGACGATTTCATTATGAAGGATTCCATTTAATATGTTCTAGCCAACTTGCAAAACAGCTGTGCTTTCCATAATGACCTGAATAAAAACCCAGCAAATTGAAGGAGCTGTAAGCATGTACCAGCACGTGTTGCATATACGTTTATGCCCCTGTGGTCTCTCGCATTTTAATGCAGATCTATGAAGTTGTGGAACTTGCAATGCTGACGTGAGTGTTTACAGTAGAGCAGGCCAAATAGTGCACGGTTCAAGATCGTGCACATCTGTAATGATTAATTTATTATCGAGCTTTGATCGGCTATTCGCTTTGAAGCGTGATAACTGGCGTTTTTATTTCTGGAGCCAAATTTCACTTTGGGGGAGAAATCCCAAGCGATGCATTCCTTCGTTTAAAACAAAGAAGGAACTTTTCTGCCAGCAGAACAAGACGGGCGTTTGCTGAAGTGCCTGCGTCTTCCTTGCGTGGGGGGAGAATTCGTACTGACCGGGTATTTCTGGTGTTCCATTTTTAGCTTGCGTGCCATCAAAAATCCCATGTTAGGATGCTGTTTTGAGCAGAGCAGCGAGGAGCGTTTGCCTTGGCTCAGCATGTGCCGTGATTTAAGGGTTGCTCTGCTTTCTCTTTCGAAGAAAAGGCTGTGATGCAATGCAGCGGCGGTGCCTTGCTCCGCTGCTGGGGCAGGCGTTGTGCCGGCGGCGCTGGGACCTTTGGGGGCCCCCAGAGGTGCTCGGGTCCCATCATCGGTGCCCCGTTTGGCATTAAGCAGTGGGCTCATAGCCTGCAGGGAGCGCAGCCAGGCGTTGGGGGCGGTGGGAGGTGTTTTCCCAAGGAAGGATACGACTCCCTGGTGGCTTGGGGCTGACTGCAGCCCCCCGTGGTGACACGGGGCTGGCTGCGACCTTGGAGGGCGAAGCACCCGCCCAGGGGGCTGCCTTGCCTTAACATCAGCTGACAGAGCCAGAGCCACACGCCGCCGGAGTAGAAAATGAGTTTCTAACGCGGTGTCTGAGGCTGGCTGGGTGAGGCAGAGCCAGCCAGGTAATTTATGGCACGAGAAACGGGGTCCTCCATCAGAATTCAGGTGTCCCGTTCCGGTGACAGCTCTCTGGGGTGATGGTGAGCAAATCAATAGCAGGCTCCTCATCACTATAATTACTTCTTATGTTTTCTCCTGAATTTGCCAGGGGCTTGCGCTGCAGCTTGAGAGAGTAGACAAGGACTGAAAGCTAATTTTGCCTCCGTGTCGCTTGAAGGGCCTGGGCTGGCCAGCCCCGGGGTCTTGAGGTCCTGGGGGAGGCAGAACTGGGGCTGCTGCAGCTTTGGTTTGTGTGGGGTTGTGTGTGTGTGTGTGCTTTTTTTCCCATCAACCAGGATTGTAGATGTACATCATGTATATCTGTGTGGGGGCAATAAATTAATAATTGTTGAGGGGGTGTAAACCCCATCAGGCTGCTCTGGAAGGTCTGAGCTGAGCGAGGTGCCAGCCACCACCCTTGCTCACCGCACATCAAGCTCAGCGGGGCCACCAGGAGGTGCAGAGCCCCAGCTGGGGACACCGCGCCCTCTACACTCAAGTCCTCCCAAAGCCATCGTCTGGCAGCTTGGGATCCCTTCCCTCTCAGACGTTGCAAGCGAATCCTAAAACATACCAGGGCGTTTCCATCAGTGTTGCATCTCTTGACCATGACTGCGAGCGTTCCCTGCTCTGTTCCCACGCGAGTTGAATCCCTCCCGTGCTTCTGCATTTCTGGAGTTGGAGCCTCACCTGGCTGGCTTGCAGCTTGACGTTATGTTTCTGGAATGTATCCTCGTGCTTCTTGCTTCCAAGCAAAGCTGGCGTTTTGGGAGTGGAGCTTGAGAGCAGGAGGAGGTCAAGCCCCTGGCAGTGTTACCTGGAGAAGGAGTTAACGCGAGTTCATCGTTCTCTCTAAAGAGCAAACCCTCATGGTTTCAGTGCACGGCACCGACCAAAGCTGGTTTGTCTCCGACTGGTTGTGAGTGCTCAAGGTTGCTCGTGCTGAGAAAGGCCACCTCCAGCTGCTAGTTGGCTGAGTTTGGATACATTTATGTCCAGGTGTATTTTAAAAACCCAAGCGCATGAGAGAGGACGGGACAGCGTGGCACCGTGCTGCTGGGTTTCTGGGAGTTTTGACGTGGATTTCAGTGAGCACTTGATCAGGCCTTACTTTAGGGATGGAGAATCGTACTCATGTCTGGGCCTTGGTCTGCTGAGTCCTAAACCAGTGCCAAAAATGTGTTGCTAGACTGAGGAGACCGTGACAGTCAAGGCTTAATATCCTCCAGTGCTAGGAAGAAGGCCATGAGTTACTTCGAACACCAAGACCTCCTCATCAGCAGTCTTCTTTTCTCTCCTGAGTGACTTCCACCATGGCTTCATCGTGGCTTTCTGAGCTCCCAAGCCCAAACCAAGGCAGGACCCACCTGGAGGCTCTTGCTTCTCACATTCTCACGTGGTTGTGGGCTGAACGGGCAGCAGGTGAAGAAATGCCTCTGGGACCAGCACAGCTTGAGAAAGAACAGGAGGCGTCACCAGTGCTCATCATGGAGTACCTCCACCTCTGCTGTCCAAAGCCAGGTTTGAGCGTGTCAGCGGCTGCAGGAGAGATGGGAAAACCTCTGTGAGGAGAATTAATCCTTTCGGGAGCCCTGGTGTCTCTCAAATAAGTCTTAACATCTATGAGCTTTGGAAGAAGTCCCAGCCCAGCTAACAGCAGCTCTGTCGCCAATTTGTGTGGCTCAAGATCTCGCTCTTGACGTTTTATATTGTTAACGTGGGGCTGCTTGGCCTTTCAGATTGGAAGCTGAGTCAGTGTAAAAGATCAGCTCTGGCTCTGGGCGAAACCAGCAGTTTCCACCGCGTTTCTTGGGAACGGGGTCCAGCATTGTTTCTGCACGTCAGCCTGGTGAGATGCTTTGGGCCGAGTTCTGCACAGATTGCTCTGACAAGAAGTCCCACGGGTGTCAAGCAGCGAGGATGTGTAAAACAAGCATGATTTGGATCTTCATGCTTTAAAAAATTTGCATGATTGTGTTAATTGTCCTGGTTAAGTACTCCAGATCACCCTCCAGCGTTTGTTGTAGAGCTTTTGGATGAAGGCGGCGGTTTCTGCTTTGGAGCATAGTCATGAAAATAATCTTTGCGTGGAGCAGCCCTTCGTCAGAAGGGGAAGGAGAGGATTTTCCCTGCTGTTGCTGCTGGTTTTCTGTCCGGCTCTGAAGGAAGAGGACACTGGAGGTGGGACGCAGCTCTGGAAGATTTAAGAAAATCCAGCGCGTGAGGAAAATGTCATTTGATTTGGCCCAATCAAAATGTCACTCTGACCAACGGTGAATAATTTCTTGGCAGCCGCTCCACGTGGAGGCCTGCAATTAATGCAATCTGTGCAATTGTTTGTGGGAATGGTTTCTGGAGTCGTTCACGTTGACGCCTGTTTGATGCTTACGTGCCCGGGATTTCGGTGTTGCGCGCTAGGAACGCGCCTCTGCCGCTTCGTGGCACGAGATAGCTGAAACAGGCACTGTGGTTTCTTTTTAATTTTTACTCGGATTTAAGCAGAGGTGAGCATTTGTAAATAATAATTGCGATCATTCCATTTGTTATAATTAAACAATGAGGCATACCAGGAGTACAGTAATCATGAGATAATCATATCCCCGCTATAATTACCACGTACGGGGCACATCCAAGTATTGCTAAGCCTCGGAGTGTGATTATCTTGAGATAACTGCACCCGGTAGGTTGCCCAATTTTCTGTCTAAACCGGAATTATTTTTATTAAAATGAACAGGAGAGGGCGAAGCCGTCCTTCGGCGGTGGGGAGAGGAAGGGGGTGGTTTGGGGAGCCGGGCAGGACTTCGGGCTGAGGCAGGGGCTCAGCCCCGTGCCACAGCGGGGAGCATCTCTGGTGCGGTGAGGGTGTGTGGATGGGGAGGAGGAGGGGGAAGGAGAGCCTGCTCCTTGCAATTTGTGTGTTGCCATCCAACAGAGAGGCAAGAGGAGCCGCTGCTGCGGAGAGGAGCCGCTTGCCTGATCCTCTCTGTATGGGAGTGCCCCCTCCTCCTCCCCACAGGGACACCTCGGTGGGGTTGCTGAGCATTGCCCCACACCCCCCTCCCTCTCCTCTCTGTAAATGTGAAGCAGGGAGGCCCTCCTTGTTTTCCCAAGGGGTTAATACTGGAGCGGGCTGGGGGGGGGGCATGCAAATTGGGGCTGCCCCATCCGTCCATCCCAGCTGCAATGCTAACGCTGCCGCTCCTGGCCTTTCCCCCCAGTGCAACAATGACTACGTGCCCGTCTGCGGCTCCAACGGCGACACCTACCAGAACGAGTGCTACCTGAAGCAGGCTGCCTGCAAGCAGCAGAGCGAAATCCTCCTCGTGTCCGAAGGATCATGCGCCACCGGTACGTACCGCCTGCCCCCGCATCAAACTGCCTGCGGAGGCACCTGTAATGCAGTTCCTTAGTTGTTTGGGGTTTTTTTTGTACATGTAGGGCCTGCTTCCCAGCTGGTAGTTCAGCAGACCTCCACCAACTGTAATGAGCCAAGCCAGTTTATATCAGCCCCAAAAAGCTCATAATGAACGGGTCTGCGCAATAAATTGTTTTTCTGGATTTGTTGGAAGAACTCATTGAAGAACATGTGTGAAAACTGACTGGTATTTGAGACGCCCTCACTTATCTCTGAGCATCCTGAGCCGTTCGTGTCTCTACTTTTGTGAAGCAGCTAGAAAAGCGAATGAGCCACGTCAGGCAGGAAAACCGAGTTGCTTAGGCACAGGGGTTTTTGATGCTTTTCCTTTGTGCTCAGTGTCTGTTGGAGCTGGACAGTGAACTTAACTTGAAAAGAATGGGAGGAGTAAGGCTTTGTTCTTGAGAAAGCACTTTAAGCTTAAAGCGGATTTTTTTTCTAAGGTGAGGATAGAGGAGTCAATAAAAAAGTGCGTTGGGCAGACTTTGTCTAGTGCTGTGATTTTTTTTGTGTGTGTGTGTTTCATACACATAAGAGGAAAAAAAAAATCCAGGAAAAAAAGTTTCTCTGAAGGTGATACCTGACAATTTTCAAGAAAAAGGCACCTGCAGATTTTTTTTGGTCCATAAATTGATATTAAGTAGACCTCAGGCTGACAAAGCCTGTTGTGGCATAGGATTTCTTTGACTTGGTAAATTCTCTCAGCACAGTAACTGGTCTTTTTTTGTTCAGACTTCATGACTAAGGGCTTGATTTGAGTGCATTACTTCATCTTTTCCCAACCTTGCTTGCTGCTCGCCATGGGACAGGGCAGAGTGATGCACAGGCCCCCAGCAGAGACCTGGGCTGGCAGAGGTCTGGGCATCAAAGGGTAGGGCAGGAGGAGAAACGATCCTTCTCCTCTAAAGAGCCAGTCGTTTCCTGTTCTATTTTCCACCCCTCTTTTGTCTCTTTTCCGTGGGGTCTTGCTGTGCATTCTACCTCCGTGCCTTTTTTGTGACAGGTTTATTTAAATAAAGGTTTTCAATTTTTGAACTTTGAGTAACGATGGCATGTGCGAGCCAGTTCAGATCCACCAGATCCTACTGTCAGTAAATTAGATCTAACAGTTCATAGGGTAATTGAATCCCCAAGCAGCCTTTCCAAACTCTATTACTCTTGATGCTGATAAATGGATAAACCCGCTGCTAAGGGAGGTAAGGGGTGACAGCCTCCCTCCCTTCCCTCCAGGAGAAATTCCTCTTATGGATTTTCTAGCCCTACTCATGCGTGCCTTCTGTACTTTGTCTTGCTTAGAAAGTATAATGAAGTTCAGGGCGTGGAGATTTTGCGACGTTGCACTTCCAGAATTTGTGAATCTGGTCATTCCAGCCAGCAAAACATTGAGCGGAAGACAACAAAAAGGCTTGGTTTTGAACCTCAGCCACAGCCTTAAGAAAAATGGCGTTTTGATCATTTATCTGCAGACTTTGAATAAGGATTTAAATGGTTTATTCAAACCGGCGATCTGATGAGATGTCACTGTTCTGTGCAGACAATGCTATGAATTTCCAATTGGTCTGGCCTCAAACAACCGGGTTTAAAAGCCCTGTTTGATGCTGAGGGTTTAGTAGTGGCCACGTGAAACGACTTTGCACGACTGTTGGGAACAAAGCTCCTGGAGCTGCTTTATCAGTCTCGGTACAACAGAATGAGGCAGCGGCTTCTGAGAACATCACAGCACTCCAGGGCTTACGTTATTTCAGTCTTAAATAGAGACTTTAAAGTAAGAGAGTTCAGACATGAGAAAGACGGCTTGAGTGAGCTACCTTCAGATTACATCTCTATAATTTACCCAGGGATGACATCAAACATGAGATGTGCTGTAATACATTTGACTGAACAATCTTGCCGTACATGCTTACAGGACATACTGTAGCACATGAATATCAATTTCATTCTGTTCTTTTCTCAGATGCTGGCTCAGGATCTGGGGATGGAGGTAAGAGCCATCTTTTCATAACGCTGCTTATGTGTACACGCGTTGTCTTTTGCAATTTCAGCTTCTGAGTGGATATGCTTTGCAGTTTAGTTGTTACCCTACATATTGTCTTTTGTTGGGCTTTTTTTTTTTTTTTCGGAAAAAATGACATTTTGCATTTTAGTCAAGCTGGAACCTAGTTAATGACATGCTGTTTTCTAGGGAAATTCAGAAAGCTGTGTTCCTTCTAATAGGACTTGGAATTATTCATAGGTTGTGCTAGGAGCTCTATCTCCATCTACTGTTGCTGTTGCACTCGTTTGTTTTATGCTTAGAGTAATATTTCCTTTTGTTTTTAAAACATGAGCCAAGCCCTTGGCTTCTTCTCACTGGAGGATTCAAGCCAAATATTTTGTGGTACTGGAGAGCGTTTTTTTTTAAGATATGAAAAAATGTCACTAGAGAAGAATTATGTGTTTCTTATAAGAACAGCAGCAGCAAAAACAAACACGGAAATAGTCCAGACCCTTTGCTGCATACAGGGGATGCTGTAAAGCAATAGCGAACTTGCATTTAAGTTGAGGGTTGGCTTTGTGGGTTTATTTATTTTTATTTTTTGATGGTTTTGTTTATTTGGCACCGATTCTGGGATGTGCGAACATGGCTTCTGGGAGATGCTTGCGTTGTGGGGCTGGTGGGTCAGGCTTCCAAGGAGCCTGAGAGACCAGGGCTAGTTTGGGTGGCTGTAGAGGGTTGCCCTGAAGAGTTACCCTCAGTTCTGCCCAGGCACTGTAGGAGTGGGCTCTCGTGTAGCTTTGTGGCCAGTTCGGGCTGTCAGTCCTATCTGGATTCAGGTTTTTCAAATGCATTTCTGCTCTCTGGTAAAGCATCACCCAGTCTTCGTGTAGTTTTGGTAACCAGCATGCTGCAGAGCGCAGCGTTTAGGTGGAATATTACTTTTACCTGTGAAGTAATCAACAGCCTGAGCACGGGGCATTTGCAAGGGACCTATTTGTCACAGACTGGACTTGGTTTGTTTTCTGGAAGTCAGAACATTTTAAGATGCTTCAGACTTGGCTCCCAGAAATCCCAACTGAAAATATTACACCTCGTTAAAAAATTTTGTCCAGCTACTCCTATTTTGCTCCCATGTCCTTTCAATATTTTTTCTGAACTGGACTAAATCAAAGAGATTCCTGATTCAGATCTCAGATTAACAGAAATCTACAATTTAAGATGGGGTTTTCACACACTCAGTCAGTAATCAATTTTCAAATGATGGATTTTGTGTGACTTTTTCACGCACATACTAAGGAAAATGAGTAAGATTCCCAGTCTGTTTTTATAACTGGGGGAGATGGGGAAACAAACACGCCCACTTTCTGAAAGGAATGAATCCCATACTCACAAGGCATAGGGTTTTAAAAGCATGATTTCCAAACAATTTCATTTTAAAAGCTGAGGTTGACAGAAGATGAGCAGAACAGGACCACGGGGACTGACAAGGCAGATAGCGAGGAAGCAAATTTGAGAAGTAGACGGAGTCAAGTTGGTGTGTTTAAAGGTCTACAAAGCTGCCTTGTATTATACAAGATTTAGTAGGCAGCCACTGCTGTTCTTAAAGTGCAAAAGTATATTTATGTGCCCTAAGAAGCTAAATCCAGCCAAGTAAATATTGTCACTACATCACTCTTTACTACACATGGTCTTGTTGTAAAAGCTGTAATAAAATTTGGATGTCATCACAGTAAGTCTTGTAAAATCCACTCCAACGGTCATGAGTGGGGAGGTTGTTCTAGGAGAAGTCTGAGGTCTTAGGAAAATTTTCAGAAACACAAGGGACAAACAAGATTGCCTTTCTTAAGCTTCTCCAGGCAGCCCTGGTTAACAAGTGGCCAACCAGTGCTGGGGGCCCTGGGGACCTGCTGGGGGTCTAGGCAGGCTGGGCAAAGCCTTGTGGGCCCGGTGGGTTAGGAGGCTCGTGTTGAAAAGACTTTTCAAGCAAAATCCAGCCAAATAACATCCGTGGGGCTGGGAAGTCGTAGGGATCTCTTCCATGCTCATTCTCCTTGGGCAAAGGGTGGGTGGATTTCTACTTGAGGGCACCTGTAAGGGGTGATCCTACACTGTGAGTACCTGGGGACCGTTCTCGCAGGAACATCTGCCTTCCTGCGCTCCTAGGTGGACAAGGATGTTGCTTCTTACTGGAGCCCCTCCATATTACTCCCATAGATTTCTGCAGGGTTTCTGTGCCATTCCACGAGATGAGCATAGCAGCTTTCCAGCAGATTTGTCTCTTGTGGTTGGATTTCCGTGGTCTGATAAGGTACACGCCTAATGGGGAATTAACTCAGATTGCCAACTGGCAGAGGACAGGATGTTTTCCAGTTCTTGGAACATGACGACCTTATTGCTGTGTGGTGGTTTACCTCACGACTGGTAACAGTTCAGCTCTCAGTCCTGTTTTTTCCTCGGTGGAGTTTTTGTCAGGTGAAATCATAATTGGATGACGGTTCAGGAATTCCTGGAAAGGGGTTGGTGCAATGGACGGATGTCCACAGCTACACCGTGTGGTCACACAGGCCTCATTTGCTCAGGAAGCTGGATAGAGCAGGAGCAGTACAGCCAGAGGTCGTGTTTTGCCAGCCATGTTTCCCTTCTGCTCGTCCCCATCTGGTTTTGCAGAAAGCTCTTCTAGCCTTAGCATTTAGGCCTTCCAGTTTTCTGCTTTACTTTCAGGGTTGCTGGGAGCAGGGGGTCCCAACTTCTTATCGTTTTAATGATCCTGGGGGCCTTCCAGAGGCGATGTATTGCTGCTTTAGGCAGCAATAGCATATTCAATAAAGCAATACAAAAGTCCCCTTCTCTGTAAAGTGACGGGAGAAATTTAATGCCATTGGGTTACTGAGCCATTGGCACACACTTTTGGGGATATCCAGTAAATGGGTAGGAACAGTAGGCGTTCCAGTTTCTTACCACAGAAGACATTTTTTCCCCGGTAAATGAAGACTAAAAATGCAGAATCAAGAGTTGTTTCTGTGTTTTGATTGCAGAAACTGAGTACAGTGTGGAATTATTTAAAAGCCAGTATCACAGAGAGATACTAATCAGTGGCAGAAAGAATGAACGTGAAGGAGTTTATACAGAGTAATTTAAAGAGATTCCATTCATTTTCATCTGCGCCGTTCTCTAGACTACTGGGCGGGTTTTTTTTTTTTTAGAACCCAGTGATTCATGGTTTGGTCTTGAGCGAGTTCATAATGAATTCTTGCTCGTTTCCTAGCTGCCTTCAAACAGTGGCATACTCAAGATGCAGTATTTTATTATAGTACTTAACGGCCTAAGAACATCTCTGCTTGGTTTCTTTTCTGCATTGAAGGCTTTTTTTCCCCTCCCTGTATTATCCATGTTCTTAGCTCCGTTGATTGGCTTGCATTCACAGCCTGATCGATGATTTACGGTGGGTGCCGATCGCGCCAGGTGTCTGTGATCCCCCAGCGCTGCAGTACATGAGCACCTACATCGAATTAGTTTCAGAGCCTCAGCCAATTTCCATTAAGGTCTCGCTGACTCTAATGGGAATCGTATGGGGCCCCTGGGTATGGAGATCTTATCAGAGTTTGGTTTTTATGTTAATTCTTTATGATCTAGACTAAAGCTGAATGAATAAACAAGTCGCAATTCATCAATATCATCGTCACCATTATTTTGGAGTAGCATCTAGGGGCACTAATTATAAGATTAGGGCTCCAGCATGGTACGCCCTGATACCATGAGGTACTTCTTTGTGGTGAGGGAGAGCCTTTTGGGCCATCATTTTTTTTTTTCTCTGTCTCTCTTGTTTTGTTTGTGTGTTTTAAGGATGAGAATGGCTTTTTGTTTGTTTGTTTGTTCTCTTCGGCTTATGCCTTCAATCTTACCCAGAAAATTGGAGTCCTGCAGCTCTTTGTAGGTGCCAACATGTAGATCTAATGATAGATTTGGAATTCTGGTCTGCCTTTCCTGTCGGCTTGGAGATGTGTGAGTAAACACATACATATTATGAATCTGTGCGGAACAACAGTCGTCTTGAGAGACTAATCCAGTCAAAAGAGAAGAAAGAAAACGCTGTGAGGCCTGAATTGTTTTTTGAGGCAAACTATCATACACTGCATCCATCTTTTTGTTTAATTAACAGCCAAACAGCTACTTTGACCCACTTGCCTTTGCCCTCGTGTCCATGCTGGGTTTGTGTGGCTGGCTTGGATTCAGCAGCTCCGCTGCTTTTCCCTGGATTTCTCTTTCTGCTTTATTTTGGGGTTGATTGATAGGCAGGGCTATGCAGAACACAATGAATATTGCTGTAAACACCGTCCGAGCAATAACAGTTGAGCCAAAATGCTCCATAAAACCTGGCGTGTTTATTGGTCTGAATGAAATGGTGTATAAAATGCAATGCTGACCTGCACACCTATACACATGTATTAGGGTATGTGAAAATAATGGAACTGTTCTAATTTAACTTCTAAAAGAAAGGGAATTTGTGGTGTTTTGAGCCTGCACATCCTGCCCTTTTTTTTTTTTTTTCTTGGCTGGGTATAACAGGTAATACAGGGCTCTCTCATGTGAGTTAAGAATATTTGCTGACCCCACATGCTGTTATCAACTGCAATAAGGCAGTAGGAAAACTGCTTCTAGTCTAATTTCATTTGGTTAGTATAATTTAAAGCAGTATCAGGAGGTACAGAAGCAACTATAAGCAACGTGCGTGTGACTGGGTAAATACCTCTGGAGGGAATGTTTAAATCTTAAATGATTGACCCGACTGTGGATGGTCAAATATATGTCTTCTTTGTTAAACAGGTTTTTACCTTGTTAACCTCGGCATGGCACCGAGCCCAAACCAATAAGCTCTGTGAAAGGCTGGGTTTATTAGCTCAAGCTTTTCACTGTCCTAACGTGATTACTTGACTTTTAGTTCAGGGCTGGTGCACATCTGACCTGTGTAAGAGTTTAGTTCTGGAAATGGCAGTTAACATCTCTTTGTGGCCTTTAAAAAATTGGGAGAGGATGAATCTCATGTGAGTGTGGTGACCGAATGGGAAGCACTTGGGCATTTCTAAGCAGTGAACATTTAGGTCCTTGCTGTTGGTGTTTTGCACAGGGTCAGATGCAGGAGATATTTTGGAAATCCTAAGAAGGTATGGAAATGATAAGAATATCCTGCTTTTGGATTCACGTCAAGTTGAGCTAAGCACTGAGCTAATTGACCCTGCCTGCCTGAGATGTTCCAGCAAATCCCCCAGAGCTCCTCCAGACGTGAAGCTCTCTGGGCTTATTTATCAGTACCAGCTTGGAAGACGCTGGGTTTGGATTTAGTTGCCCAAGTTCTGCCCGTGTTTTGCTTACTGCCTCTGCTGCTTCTGAAATTATAGTGCAAAATCCCATGAAATGTGCTGTGCTTCATCCCTGTGCATACTTTGTTATTAATGGACCAAAGTCCGTGCTGCGTTCTTGATTTGAATGCACAACTGCTATCAAGTAGACAGACAGCATTGAGAAATATGGGAAAGAGTTGGCCCATCGTGAATGATACCTGGCCTGTTTTTCAGTCATTCCTGGGAGAAAAGAGAAAAAAAAAAAATCAAGGATACCCTGAGGATCCAGAGCCTTTTGCTGACAAGAGGTCAGAGTGGCTTCCATTCATAGCTTTCTTAAATGATCCAATTTCTTACATTTTTTTTAGTGCTTCTTTAAAACTGTTCAGAGTTTTAACAGAAGGAGGCTGTGGATACTCACCTACACCAAAAAAAAATACTGAGGATGCTCTGGTTTCACTTAAAAATCCAAACTAGCCATCCACATCAAAACTGAGTTAAAAAAAAATCCAAAATATGCTGTCTAATCATGTGCAATCTGTAAATCCACAAATAACTAAGTCATCAAACCAGCAAACAAATCCTGTGATACTCCAGCAAACAGATTAAAAAGAGGGCATCCTATCACAAACACTCATTTATTGGGCTGTTACTGTAAACAGAGCAAAAGAGAAATGTAGTGGACTAGATTTGTCTGCTACATCTCTGTAAACCTGGATTAATTTTCCCTGCGACAAGTGTGGAGATGAGCCGTGCTGACAGCGAGAGGTGAATCTAGCTCATCGTTTTGCTTTCCTACGCAGGAAATTCTTCCACAGGGAAGAAAGATGCTTCTCAAGCTTCCCATGGGCCCTGTTACACTTGCTCAGAGCACATCGTTGCTTCATGGGCCAGAGTATGTGCTTAGGCACGTGCTTAATTTTTAGCACATCCTTAAATACCATTGACTTCAAAGCTTTCTTCTCGATGTGGATGTCTTCAAGTGGGGCCTGAGGCAGTCCTGGAGTGACCAGAAGGTCTTGAGGTCCTTGTCCATCTTTCAGTTACGTGCTCTGTGCTTTATTGCTTGAAGAAGCTGATTCACTAGGCACTAGCTTTGAACTGGTTTTGGCGTGACATAGGATTTGTTAGATGCTCTCATGAGATCTAACAAAGAACAAATAGGGTGAAAACTGCCAAGTCCTCTCGCAAGGTTTGTGTACTGGCTTTTCTTTAACTCTTACATTTCAGGCCTCCATTGCAGCTGGAAAACTTAATGTATTCTGCATCAGACGCTTAAATTCCCTTTTGTCTAAGAGGATTTCTTCCCTTTCAGAGATTAGTAAATAAAAGCAGAAATTTTGCTTGCTCTCTTTGAAGTCGATGGGAGTTTATCTTCAGGAAGGGCATGACTGCTTCCCAGACACTTGGTAAACTAGAGATTGCCGGTTACTTTACGTAAATGCACATACAGGGTAAGTTTAATGAGTGTGTCACAAGCCCAAGAATCCAGAACAACTCCTAATCAAATTCAGGCAAGTTGAAGTTTTATGGTACGGTGCTACCAGTTAAGATGATATCACCACTCTCTCAGCCCAGGCTTTTGAATAGGTGTGGAAGATGCTTGGTTCTCATTTAAAGCAAACTCATAAAATGTTTCTAGTCCTTGTTGGCCAGGAGGACACTTGAATACAAGCCCTAAATACTTCATAATAGGACGAACTCGAAATTGCATTTTGAAAATAATATGATCTGAGTAAGAAGATGTCAGAACTCTTCCATGATGTTTCATTATATTTTTTTTTAAGGCTTTGGACTTCTCGATCTCACTTGTTCTAGCTACTCGTGAGTTAGACAATGATGGCGCTTATTTTAACCCATTAAAACAAGCAGCTGCTGAAGCAAGACCCTTTTTACTTCAGCAGCTCCAAATAACTAGAGCCAGGAGTTTAAAAAGAGCTAGTTAAGGACTTTAATTTGTGGTTTTCGGTACATCTGAGAACATGGAAGAGTTCTAAGGGTCTGAGAGAATGTAGATATGTGGGTATTCAAAAGGGTAGGGAAAAAATCCAGTTATTTATAGGCTTGTCAATCTGACATTGATCGAGGTAGAGCAGGACATGCTGATCCAGACCTGATTAATAAAGAAATAAATGAGAACTAATGCCGAGCAATATGGGCTGATGTAATAGATTTTGTCAATTAATTGAAATGTTATTTATGAAGCTACAAATTTGCTTGATAAAGACAGCAATATTGATGTGGTGTACGTGGATGTCAGTGAAGTATTTGGCATGCCAGTACACGACAGTATGATTAAGGAACAAGAATCATGCAAAATTAACATGGTACATAATTAGTGGAGTAAAAACTGCCTTTCACAACATGATTGTAAGTGGATTTATCATTTTCATACGGCCAGCACAGGCATCAGCCTCATGCTGTTTATCTGTTTCTCTTTGCCAGTGGCTCGGGTGGGAACATACATTACTCATTGGTCACGCTGATGTGGCTGGGGAGGTAAGGAATGAACAGATCACAGAAACAACCCAATCTCATTTGCTAGGCACACTGGTACGAGAAGGAGCAGGCATTCTGATGTGCCACAACCATGGAACAGAGGGGGGAACCCAGAGGAGCAAGGTGGGGAAACCCCCCTGGAAGCAGCAATGCTACAAAGCAAGGTGGAGCCTTGGCAGTTGATGGGCTTTTTGTGAAATCCCTATGTAAACCCTACTGTTATCCTTGTATATTTAAGAAGAAGACTCTCGAGGATGTCGGATTGCCTCCACCTTTTGTGTTGGTGCAGGGGAGGCAGCACCTCCAGCTCTGAAGGTCCTGAGCAGCAGGAGAGACCCCTGTGCGCAGCTGGTGGGGAAGCTGCCTTGCTGGGAGAGCTTTGATGCTTTGAGTTTTGTCTGGGGGAAGGAAAGGGGTGTGTAGGACACAATCCATAAGTAGCTCTGTGGGGAACAGAAATGAGCAGGAAAAGGGTTCTCTTTTTCTGACAGACAAAGGTCTAACAAGACGTCAGGCTGGAAATGAAGGTTAGACTCTGAGAAATGGAGGCAACAGCAGATAGAAGCAAGCAATTAAAAGTTATGTTGGATTCTCTGCCAGTTGAAGTTTTGACGGTTGTGTGCCTAGATTGCTCTGCTCAAACAAGGGTGAGTTTGCAAGTCCCAGGGTCTGTGGCACGTGGCAGGTCACAGCAGGTGCTCAGCAGTCCCTTCATTCCAGCTCCTGTAGATTAGTTTGCATGCCAAATAGGTTGAGGTGATGTTCAGCAAGATTTCTATGCTACGAAACCTGGATTGCTGATGTGAAAATGTTTGTTCATCTAAAAATCCACAACACTTCCATCTCTGCCCTCTCCTATCTAATTGTGAACGTTTACATATGCAGGTGATGGAAGAAATGTGGGCTCTAGCAGCAAATACAAACCCGCACGCGTAATGCCCTGCTGATTGCTCTGTGTTTAAAAATAGGCCACATGTGGTGCGTTTCATCCCAAGACTTCTTGATGTTGCCCTGTGCTGGATAACTTCAGCAGCCAGTGACCTTCTCGAGTCACCACGGGCTCTTCTCAGGGCTGCTCTGATTCTCAGGGCAGTGACTGGTACAACCACATCCAGCGCCAGGATCCTTTTCCTGCTTATTCTGTGCCTATTTATTCTGGCATAAGGGGGCAGGAGCAGAGAGGATGGCACCTAAGGAGCTCCGAAGCTGGAATGTGTATTGATCACAATTAAATATCATTTGATTTTATCTGTTATTACAAAGAGCCTCCCTGGCTTTGATGTATTACTGTGTGAGATGGCTTTGGGAGGTGGGAGAGATTAATTGCTTCGGCTCATACGTGTCTTCCACTAGACTCAGAGGCATCTTCATCTTTGTTCTTACAGAGCCTTGATAAACAAATAACTTATTCTTTTGTACCGTGCCTGAGATTTTCATCAAAAGAGGAGGGAGCCCGTTGTGTGAATCACAAGGCCAGTGCAGGACAAGCCTATGCTGTAATTCATTCAGACAAATGTTGAAGTAAATGGATGGACTCAGGTTTGTTTAGATTAGTGGCCTTTTGAAAAATGAGTTGTCCCGTGTGTACAATTTTTCAATCTGTTTACATCTAATTAGCTGTTCAGATTGGCTAAAATTAAGCGATGTCACTTGTAATGCATTTAGGGGTGAAGATAAGATAAAATGGGCTCCTCTGGAGTCTCACTGGAGGGTGGCTCGGAGTCCCGGCACGGTGTGAACTGAGGGGGTATGGAAGATCAGTCTGTAAGGTGGATTCGGGTATCATCAAGCCACAATTACACATACATAGGGAGTAGTACATAGCATCTCTCTTGTACTGATTCAAAGGGAGCACGATTTTCCATCTCCCTCTCTCACATCTTCTCAGTAGGCTGGCCTGGCTGACTGGGGCGTTTTGTTGGGGCGGCTGCCCCCAGACATTGGCATCTTTACCAGTTCTGCTATTGATTCCTGCATGCTAGATATTCCTCCCTGGAGACCAGTCATTTGAACAGCTTGAAATCTAAAAACTGACTGCTGCAATGTCAGGTTTCTAATTCTGCAGCTCAGCTGACAGCTCTGGAAAGTCCCAATCGAAGGCAGAAATGCACCATTCTTCAGCAGACTTTGTTCACTCGCCATACGGCCCCAGTTCTATTTTATTGCTCCAGTGCCTACAGATTTTCATGTTCCTGACCAAAACTTCTGCTATTAATATGTAAGCTTCTCAGCAATTAATCTGTGTGTATTGTTGCATCAGTGCTTTTAGGCTACGACCAGAGATCAGCACCCTCTGTGCAGCAGCGTAGCTATACTGCTTAGTCATGGATACGTGTCTAAGGAGGTTTTGGCACAGGTTTTCTCAAAGATTTTGTTAGGTTTTTCCTTCCTTGGCTCTCAGAAAGCCTCTCCTTGGTATCTTCCCTCTCCCAACCTGATGTGCCAGCATTGGTGGTGGTGCCCCAGGGTATTTGTGCTGGGAGTGAAACCGTGGCTCGGTGGGACAGGACTGCGTTGGGTGGCTCAGCAATTCAGGGACCTTCCAGTCACTCCAAGGAGCAGAAGGGGACCTTTAAAAGCCAGTGGGAGAATCGCCCTGTGAAGCCTTTGCAGGCAGCACTGGAGATGCTCAGCAGGAGATGTGGTGCAGATGGCCCCACTGAGCCATCTGGGTGCAGTTGTTTCCCAAAAGGAGCCAAGGGCACTCGGCCAGTTCGGATGTCAAACCATGAGATCTCAGGTGCTGGGGCTGAGCCACACCTGGCTCCAGCCTTGCTGTCAGAGCTCTTTTTGGCTTCTTCCTGGGATTTCTCCTCTCCAGCCCCGCTGGTGGTGAGCATCTTCTTGTGGCGTTGGTGGCCCGGCAGTGGTGGTGCCAGGCAGGGCTCCCTCGTGTCAGCAGGGGGAGCTCACAACTTGCCTATGCTGTGGGTCCTGGAAAAACGCATTTGGGTCATTTTCCTTTGGTTTTCACAGCATTCACGTGCTGTGCTCTGCTAGGCTATGGCATGTGAAGTAGGTGACATTTGAGGCCCTCGATCCCTAACACTTGGCACTCTGCTAAAGGTGAGGGCACCAAATGACCAAATGTCTAAGCATCACCAATAGGCAGCAGCAAAAACGTTGCTGTTAAAAAGAGGGTGTTTTATACAGGAAAAAAAACCTTTTCCGAGCAGAAATACATCTGCAACTGAACCCGTTAGCATTAAATATGGATACAGGTTGGAAAGCTGCAGCATGTTCTAACTCCTCTGCTATGAGGTACTCTTTTTCTGGATGTCTTTATCTGGATGGCAGGTGCTTTGAGGCTAATGTTTTCCTTCTAAAAAGAAAAATCCTTAAGGAGGATTATTTGCTATTTGAAAACAATGCCATGAGCAATTTTTGAGTTCACATAAGATGTGAAAGGTTTTAATATTTAAGACAGTTGTTCTTACTACTTGTAAGCAAGACTTTTAACAAGCAAGATCCAGTCCTCATCAGGATTTTTCTGTTTCCTTTGTACCTGCCCGTCTACCCTACACTTACAGATTAACTATCTCTTTTCCATCTTGTCTGTTGCACTACAGCATGTGTTGGTAAAAGAGATGCTCTTGATTTCACTAGGCAGCCTGGCAGCCCAGTCCTAAGCTATGTCTGTTTTATAGAAGTCAACTAGATTGAGATTAACCTACATTTTGTCTCGAGCTAGTGCCGAGGCGGACAAAAAACAAATACCCTTAATGTGGAAGTAATGTTGAAAAAAACCTTTAAGTAATTGAAGCATTTGAAAGAAAATATAAAGTCATTTTCTAGAACATTATAGTTATTTAAAAGCAATTACACAAAACAACAAGGTTCAGAGTTGAGAAACAAATGGGAAGAAACCCGGACACGTAGTAGCACAGAAACTCACCATCATCCTGTTTTGCTGTCCTTATCTTTAGATATTCCTGCCTCATTCCTTTTTAACCTAACTCATAGGAAAGAGAGATTTTTCTTTATCTTAAAAAGAAATTTGATTGATCCTAGGGGCAGGAAAATCAGTGACAAAAAACCTTTTCGTCGTGTTTCATTAAACTTTTCAGAAGCCTCTTCTTTTTAGAAGAAGAGATCGCCCGTGCAACTCAAGCAATTAGGAATATGCACCCTCATTTGTCTTGGGCAGTGCATGGTGATGAGGCATATAATCCGCGTTTTCTCCCTTCCCTTCAGAGTGCTGTGACTTCAAGACAGGGCTGCAGAAAGTCATCTCTGCTGTTTCTGTGTTTAGCAGCACCGTAGGACTGACCGACCTGTTCATTTGAAGGGACGTGGAGGCAACACGAGAGCCTCGGCAGACTCTGATCTGCCAGCAGGTGCGCAGCATGGGGAGCTCTCAGATTGCACGAGTGGCTAAGGTCAGGTTAAATTAGTGCCCGCAGCTGGTACGGTGGGAGAAGCTCCATAAATCCGCACCAATTCTAGCCTGAAATTAATCATTTTATTAATCTTCCGTGAGAAAAGGAAATTGTGATTAAGGTGCTGTGGTCTCATGGAGAAGATGGTGAAGATGTCCCAGGCCACCCTGGCATGGCGAGCAGCTTTTGGGAATCCAACAGATCCAGTGAAGGGAAAAACTAAAGAAGAAAGAGCCAACAGTGAGGGAGAAAACTATTCTGTCAACTCATCCCGTTCAGTGTGGTTGCGTTGTCATTGTCTGGAAAGATTCAGTGCCAAAGGGCTTCATAAAGGACAGCAATCCTGTGACTGCTGCAGAAGGCTGTGTTACACAGCTCCTCTTCCTTTCAGGTAATCTATAGCAGCCTTGTGCAACAACACAGCTCTTAGGAGCAGTAGCCAGGTATGCCAGAAATAAAGTCGAGACAAATGTAATGTTTTACCAGAGGCAGCCAGCAGATGCTTTTTGTAAACCTTAGTCTGTAGCTGGCTGGAATAATTTTTGATATATTTTACATTGCATCATCTTTAAACATATTTGTAACAATAATCCTCTGATAACTTGAGTTTCTTCAAAGACCGTGACAAAGATTCACCTGCCTTTGCAGCAAGAGCAAAGCCTGTGCTGTATAAAAGCTCCTGGAGTAATTGCCACTTCACCATATAGTTTGCAGGCAGTGCAGCGGATTAACTACAGAGCACTCCAGAGGTGCTCTTCAGTTATCCTATAACTGACAATGTCAACTGAGGGAGAAGAGCGTAGGTAAGAAATGTAAATCAGCTGCAGAGAACGAAAATGTGGCTTTCTCTTTTGGCTTGTCTTTCATAAGCAAAATATGTAATTTCTGATCTTTGAAACCTACCCGTGAATGAAGGCGTGTCAGCAGGTGCTCCAAAATATTTTGGCTGCTGGTGTTTCCTATGCAGAGCCCGTTCTGTATCTGAAAAGCTGTGCCTCTGCTTTTACACTCAGGATAGCAATATTCTACAAAACTCAAGCTTTCAAGCCGACCACAGTATCCTTGTGATGAAAGGAAGAGAAAGGTCAGTGAGGCTTGTCCTTGCTGAGAAACAATCCCAACCGATGCTCAAAAACCTGAAATGTTAAACCAAGCTGTGCTCACGTATGGCAAACATGATCAAGCTTTTCACTCGTTTCAGCTGCTCTGGACAATTCTTTTCTCTTCAACTAGATCTAGTCTTCAACTCAGCTTAATTGAGAAGCTGGCCTTGCTAATGAATTTGTATGAGTTTTCTGGCCCTGGCAGTTTTCACTTTAATGCACTCTGTATATTATATTAAAAATGTATATCACAACTGAAGCAGTTTTGTAAAACAAGCTTTAATGCAGCATCTGCTTATTTGTGCCTTGGGGATGTGAGACAACAGCAAACTGCTTACTGCTTGAGAAATCAGCACACCACCATGTGCCTTGCTCTGGTGTTAGAAGTCAGGGCAGTGCCTTAATCTGGATGCAGATCAAATTGTTGTGTTGATAATTAGAAGACAATAAGCCTGCATGAAATTGAACCAAGATGTATTAAAATCAGGTAGTAATTCTCCTTAATGCTGACTGGAAGGAAGCCATGTCAGGAGGTAACCAGAATGCATTATTGTTTGCCATTATAAAAAGGTCCATTTAAATAGCTCTCTGTCACCTAGGGCTATTTAACCTTTTGTAGGTATGAGCATTACAAGGCAGCCTAATGCATATTTTGTGTGCATTACTGTGCATAAATGCATGCACACAGTTTTTATGTTCCTATGCGAATATTCATAATGAATCAGACTGGGGTCAATGTATTTCCAAATCATGTCACTGGTGATAGCCAGGAGCAGCTGTTCCCAAAGAAGGTGAAAGAAGCTTCATCCTTGAACTACCCTAGTGGGAAATTGCTTGCTAAAACCTACCGGTGAGTGCTTGGCTTTGTGCGTTGAGGTGGGAGCATAGATGTGAACATGGATGTCCTCATAGAAGAATGTGTGTTTGTGTGTGAGAATCAGCTGTGAATATGAATCCTGGGCTCTGGCGATATGATCATGAGCTTAATAATGGTCCCCTTACCAGAAAGAAGCGTGTTTCTTGTCGTTTCCCTGATGTTTGCTATGCATCTGCCCGCCCCTTTCAGCCTCAATTCTCCTGCAAAAGAGACGTGGCCTTTAGGGAGGCACGTCCATGCTTGAGAACGTTTTCTTTCCCAGCATTTCAGCTTGTCCATTTCCTCCCTGTGTTTTTTGTCTGCTGTTTTATATGCTGATGGGACATTATTAGTTTTATTTATAAGGAGCAGTGTTACAAATTGTTCGGCGATTGACTGCGGTGCGTTCCCATAGCCTGACATAACTGGCTGCAGTGTGCCCTCTTTTTTAATAACGCTCCCTTCAAAACAGATCAACTCATACACTCGCATAGATCAATAACTGAAAGGAGGAAACGAAGGCAGCTTTTGAAAGCTTACAGATACTGTAAGCCTATGAGCTCTCTCTTGCTCTGATCAGCGGCCTTATGGTAGGTTTAATTTGGAAATCATTATTTGGGTAAAACTGGGGCAGAGCTGAATCTCAGCTGGTCCTGGATAACTTCAGCAGCATGAGCCTCTCGGTATCTGCGCCGCTCTGACAGCAGATGTGCTGCTTATTTACAGGGAGGCGTAATTGGAAACTCAGATCTAAAGCTAATTTTGCACTGCCAGGAAGAATTAAAAAAAAATAGTTGCTTTTAAAGGTCATGGAAAAACCAAAGCAAGGGAAACCATTTGATGTTCCCCATTTAGAGGTAGTAGCATGCTGGGGTCCAAATTGTTCCTGATGTGACGTGGCACAGCCAGGCCTAGTAGAAGAAGGGGTGCATTGCTGCTGCTTGGGTGGAGATGCTCAGAGCCCAGATGCCACAGCTTTCTGAAGCACAGCTCTTTTTTTTAGGTTTAGCAAGAAGTCCCTTAAGCCCCACAGCCACATTTTGGTCATTGAACCTTCCCATTGCAAATCGTGGGCACTGCGGGCAGCTTAACATCACACAGGCAGTGGGAGGGGGGACACATCCTGCAGAGCTTGGCCTCCTGTGGCCAGTGACACCAAAGCGATGGAAAGAAAAGAAAAAGCTGCCCATTTCCTTGTCTCTTGTTCTCAGCCCCAGCTGGTGGTAGTGATATGGGAAGAGTACTTAGGGAAAGTGGCATTTCTGTTCACATTCATAGTTTTTGTTAAACTATTGAAGATCAGTAGAAACCCTTGCTAAAACTGAAGGTGTTACTGTGCTGTTCACATAAGCAGAAGAACAGGAAAGGTTTTTAACACCCTTCATCCACTCCAAGCCAGAGTGCTCTGGGTATAGGCAAGCCTGTGACATTGATCAGAGGTTTAAAACTTCCTCTGCTGCAATTCTGGGAGAGAGCCTGGTCCTGTAGCTCTGCCTGAAATCTGACATCCAGCTACCTTGTCCTCACTTAAACTAATCCATCTGCCCTGTCACAGGGGTATTCCAGCATTTATTGCTTCTCCTTGTCGTGCAATAGGGGAAAGGGGAGTACAAGCAAATCTGAAACTGGGTTCCCTAAAGTGTGATGCCTCAGGAAATGCCTTTGTTTCTAAACCCTGTGCCTTTAAGTATCTATTCAAGTGCTTACAGGCTGTGTTGCTGAGTGTTTACGCAACAGCAGAATTCCTGAAAACATGCTAAATGCTTTTCATCCATAATGATTTGGAAGAAGTTGTCAGGTAGCTGTATCAGACACAATGGCTGTTGCTTTGGCCATTACCAGAAGAAGAGAAGGGCTGTGTCAGTGTTTGTATATGTAACACATAATATATCAACATACAATATAAAAGATCAGGTTATTTACATTTAAAAAAAAATAACAACATAATGGTCCATTCATTTTTAAACCGAAAGAAAGCATGATTGTTCTTTTTTATTTTTTCAAGGGCTGCTGCAGGCACAGCCTATGAAAACCTGAATTATTAAAATTGACAATCTCAATAATGCTCTAAAATCCACAGGAAGAGGCTCTGATGATTGAAAATCCAAGGAAATCATCAGTAGTCAAGGGCAGACAGGGCTGGATCCTAAAGGGATTCCAGCTTGTAGAGAAGAAATAATACAGCAGGAAGTAACAAATAGAATTAATTGGTTCTTCAAGTAGAACAGTTACAGGAGGAAGGCGGATTATACATATGCATTATTATTCAAATAATGTGAATGAATAGAGAACTCCAGACCCATGGGTAACACACAAGCAGTACCGAGAGAGACCCTGAGCTGCTGAAATAAATCCCCATTACAGATGGGCAAGGAAGGAGGAGAATAAAGTACAACAGCTCCACTTGAACTTTATTTCATCTGCTGATGACTTTGTTAAAACGTTAGACCTTTTGGTTACAAAATCACATTTTCTGAACGCCGAAAAGTTCCATTTGTTTTTCATTTGTTTGTTTGTTCAAGGGTTACTGGTTGCTCTGAAATAAGCAAATTCAGAGGTGGGATTCTGCAAGTCTGACATTTAAATGGCAGTTTCGGCTATATGCAATTTTCTTCTTCAGTTCTTTTGGGAGTATTTTAGTGTCTTATTATGCGGCGACTGTGCTACAAACTCAAGTTGTCTGCATGGTATGGAGCGCATGTTTTCCTGCGCTTTGTCTATGACTGTGCAGGAGTTCTGCGTGGAAAGCCTGTAAGATCTGAGAGAGATTTGTCAGTAATTTGGCTGTGTGCTCTTTAAGCATGAGAGTATCATATAAGCATACTGTTCTAATTGTGAATTGGAAAACCTTCAGCAAATTTTAAGTTAGGAACTTCTCATAGCAACTATACTATTTCCATTAGAGGAAATCCCTGTAGCATCTTCCAAACAGACTGTGTGTTTCTTAAAGGCAGAAACCAACGGATGCCTTTTGATTTTCCCAGCTCTAGTAATTAGTAGGAATAAAAATGTTCAAAATTTCACCAAGCCTTTTCACTGGAGTGCAGATGTGATTCTTGGTGACTCAGACATTCCCCAGAACTTAGTTAGACTCAGAGTAATTATTCCAAAGAATTATCCTTCCAAAATTAGAAGAAAAAAACATGTAATTACAACTGCAATATTAACATACTTAATGTCTGCCTAATGTCTGAGCATCAAGTCAGAGGCTGTATTTTCACGCAGTATACACACTGTAAGCAAAATGAATTGGGGCACGCAATTTCTTGAACAAAGGTCCTAAATGTGAGCTCCATGAGCATTTGTGCCATGATTGGCAATGGAAGTTGAAGAGAAACTGAGGAAAGCAGTGCTTTATTTTTCCTAATTACTCTTTCTCTACCCTCTTTCTCTTTTACATATTGATCTGGCCATTCTGACAAGCACAGCAATCTCGGCTCATCTCGCTGCGGGCTGCCGAGGTCCTGCCCTGCATTTTGCTGGCCTTGCTGTTTTCGTGGCCTCAGTACACCACACCAGCAGAAAACTGCTGGCGTGTCCGCTGCTTCATCCTCTGCTGACTGTTGCATTGAAATGGCTCAGCATGGGGCCAAACCCCGTCCAGAAGTGCCTCGGGGAAGGGGCTGAGGAAGGGCAGCCACCACTTGCTTAGACAAGATGGTTGTAGGGTTAGCATCTCAGAGCTGACTCTCATGTCTTCTCCAGAGGGACATTTCGAGCCACCATTATGTGATGTTTCTCTAGGGATGGGTGCAGCTGGCTGTCTCACGTGAGGGCCCTGGGCCAAAGAGGGGCACAAAGCTGAGCTTCTCCCTCCAGAAACAGCCACCCTGTCCCTTGCTGGCCTCCAGGATTTCCTGGCCCGGCTTCCCCTGACGTAGAGTGAAAAAGGTGAGCAGATTAGTGAACCTGTGTTTGATGCTATAGCTGCTGTGCAGTTAAACGGTGGTCCTCAGTCCCACTTTTCTCCTGCACAGGGAAAAAAATAAAATAAAAATTGCTTTTTAAGTGGAACAAACATTGCACCCCCAGCCCTGAACCTTTTGTGGGAAATGGGGAGCAGGAGATGGATCAGATCAGAGGTGTATGCATTAGCAACTGCAAAGGAAGAAGAGATGCTGTTGAAAGCCCTAGAGAAATGTTTTGTTTTAGGGGATTAGTTAAAAAGAAACACTAGAGCTTTAGACAAAGTAAGATTACATAAAATGTGCATAATTTATGAGTATTTTTAAAAATACAGCACCTGGTTCAACTCCCTCTTTTTTCTATGGAACTTCTTGTGCTTTATACTTTCATAGTAGCTAATTTGACTTCTCTTATTCCAAAATGCATTTCCAGATTGCTCAGTCTGATTAACTCCTGCTGTACTTTTGTTCACAAGGAGCTGTGAGAACTGGGGCATGTGGAAGGGAGGGCAGTACGTTCATACAAGTGGTAGCAAATGTAACTTGCAGCATGCTGTTACATTTATGTGACATGACATGCTCGTGCGAATCAAATGTACTATTTTTACGGCATGTATTAAATGTGAAATTGTGACTGGTGTTAGAGCAGGGTCAGAGCTCCTGCCAATGTGCCATGTAATTTTGTTTTACGAATGAAGGTCTCGAATGCAAACCCTCTATTTCCAGCAAATTTATTCTGTTTGTCCAGGGTCAGCCATGTCCATAGGTCATCGCCCCATTTTGTTTGATTCCTTCCTTACACAACGCTTGATATCATATTAGAATATGAGCAGAGAAACCTGGATGGCTTCTGAGGCTATAAAATGATGTGCAGGACAAGGGATCTTGCCTCTTGTACACCTTGTGCTCCAGGCTGTGGCCGATGTTGGCCAGCGTCACTTGAGTTGTGTTAATGTGTGTCAGCAGAGGCAGAGCCAACCTGAGAGGCAAATTTGGTCCATGACACCTTTGGATACGAAATAATGTCTTCCAAAGGCAGAGGAATTATTGGCCGATTATTGACCTAGGTTGACATTCATGCCCAAAATCACAGCACTACCGGCACTTCAGGACAGGGCCTAGATATGTTCTCAAGATGGCGATTAGGCCCGGAGTACAGTAGTTTGTGGGTGCCTAACTTGTGAGGAATCGGCCCCATAAAGTCTTGTCATGTTGTGCTGAGGAAAACGTCCACTTGGGAAACGCAGGCCTGGCCTTGATGCCCTGCCATCAGGGGCTGGCCGATGCCTGAGGAGAGGAGTCACCTCCTCAGGGACCGCCACAGCGTGGGCCAGGCCGGGTGGCAGAGCAGCCATAAATCACTCTTCTGGCTAATTGGGGCCTGTCAGGGCCGAGCACACAGCAGGGCCACCAGGGCCTAAAGCAGGCAATGCACAGGCATGCTCGACGGGAATGAGAGTGAGGAGGGGTTGATAGGTACCTCTGAAGTGTTTCTTGGCTCTAATACATTCGCCTCACATTTGTATCTCTATTTAAAAAAAAAAAAAAAACAAAAAAACAACAACAACAAAAACAACACACAACTTACCGATATAACTTCTTATGATTTCAGGGAATTATTTTATTGTAATTATAGCTAATCCAATTAAAGGTGACTTGTAATGACTGCTGAATTAATTCCAGAAATACTGGATTTAATGAGTGGATTACTATTTGTTTTGATAAAGGGGAAAATGCAAGTACCAAGGTAGAGTATTTAGTTCACTTAGATCACGCTGTGCTCAATACTGCTGGATTTACAGAGCTATTTGTTTCCAAATCGTGGGAGAGCATGTCCCTGCTGAACACACTGAGACAAATAGCAAGCTCATTTCCTTTCGAAGAGAGTATCTGTGCGACAGGGTCAGGCTTTCTTGATTTTCCTATAATGGAAATCAGATGTGATGTCTGAGGTCAGAACTTGGTGCATTGCACTGGGAAGCGGAGTAGTATCTCTCTTTTTTTGAAGAGAGACACTACTTTTTTGTGTGGGCAAGTCTTCTGGTTAGCCAGCATTGTACAAATACAAATGGAGAGTCTTGTTCTCAAGGTGCATAGAGATGTTGGCCAGGTGGTTTTCTCAACAGGCATGCCATCTTCATCACTTTATGTACCTCTTCTCCTTCCTTCATCTCCTCTCATGAAACCTGTCTCTTCATTTTGACTTTCCACTAGCTTCTCATGTAAGTGCTGTCACCTCCCTGTCTCCTGTTCCCCTGCATGTTTCACAGCCTCACTTGCTTCATCCTCCAGGCCTCTACAGGTCTAAGTCGGTCTCAAAAAGCCACCCATCCGGTGCTGCTGTGAGCAGCTCACATGGATGTGGGGGTTGAACTAGATGATCTTCAGAGGTCCCTTCCAGCGTCAGCCATTCTGTGCTTCTGGATGTGCATGTAAAACCACTTGAGTATTATTGACACCCCCTTCACTAACCCATCAGCTTGTGTTTGACTGCCTCTATACTGGGCATTGCTTCCCTGTTTTCCCCTTCAAGCTGTGTGACTGGGAGTTGAATATCGCACCAAATGAATACGTGGTGGCAATTGCCATGGTGAGGCACTCCTGATGATAAAAACCAGACTGCAGTTGCATTTGTAGATTTTCTTCAGACAGCAAATGGTCCCTTTGCTTATGTTATCAAAGGTGATTGACTAAGTAAGTGGAGATGAGTCTCCTTCCCAGCAGCTCTTGCAGCAAATTAGGTATGGAAAAAAACTCTGGTTCCCAAGGAAGTCAAAACTAGTGAGCAACCTGTAATCAAGGTTCTCCTAATGTTGTGTTTTAAGTAGACCCATTATCATAGCAATGTCTTCCTGAAAGCATTTAGACTTCATTACCCCATTAGAGAAATTAACATATTTTAGCTGATAAGCTGCTGGCACATTCAAAAACTTGCAATAATGCTGGGTGTTGAAGCTACTCCAAAACGTGCTTTCATTAAAGGGGTCTTGCGCCACATAGGAAATATATAAATAGAAAAGCCATAATTAAAATGCTACATTATCTTGTTCTAAAGTTAGTGTGTCTTGAAATTTAAATATACATTGGTATCATTAGAACTTTCCAGCAGAATTTTTCCAATGTTATTATCATAGCAGAAAAGAAGCCATTAAAAAAAAAGTGCATTTCAAATGTGAATGTAATAACTATCTTTTTAATTAAAGTTGGGATAAATCTTTTAAAACCAGTTGCTGACTCTGAGAGGTAGCAGAGCATCGTTGCTGTATTCAGAGCAGAGGTTGCACGGGAGCAAGTCAGTAAAATATGACAGGGAGGATCAGAAGGATGAGCGTGTAGCCAGTGTAAGCGTTGTGTGTAATTGCAAAGTCAACAGAGGAACGGCAGCTTATGCCAGTATTTGATCTCAAAGAAAAATAACAAAGTCTATAAATAGTGATGTAAGGAGGCTTCCTTTCTGGCTTGTTAATGAAAGAGGTTGTTGTATTCCTACTTATCTGAGGTATGTGTTGTGCAGGACCTCCCTGCTCTGTTCCAAATGAAATTCAGCATCTTGCCCTAATGGAGTTGTGAAGGCTCAAGTCGCCACCCATACGGAGAGCACCGCACGCGCCCCAGGGTGAAAGGGAAAGCATCCAAGGAGAGTGATCAATACAGCGACTTGATTAGCAACAGGGTGATTCAGAACGTAAAGCTGCATCCTTGGACAACTCCTGATTGTAATTACTGTCACCTTTCCCAGCTATTTTCATGCAAAGGGAGTTTTATAAGTCTTGCCTTCTGAAATATTCTGCCAAGCGTTTTAAGATTTAAAGAAAATCATCATTTCTGTTTCGTGCACAGAAATCTTTGAGTCGTTACTCTTTGCTTGCTTCCCTAAGCTGAATATTGTTGTGCTTTATAAGAGGAACTGCATCACCCCCAGAGGCATGCGTGTGTGCTCCTGTCCACATGGAGCACTGAGAAACCTTACAGATGCGGGTGGAGGTTTGAGCAGTCATGCTACTTAATGGACCCTGGATAATTGGCTGCCTTATTAGTCAATAAATGACTTTCTATATGCTTCCAGAAAATTATACCTTGATTGATTGTAGGCACGTTATGTATTTTCTTGTGTTTGTTTCGGCTGGCAGGGAACGCCCTAGGAGCGTGGTCAGAGGCAATCTAGATGCCATTACCTGGGCATAGCAGAATGCAAAAGTAGCAAGTTCTCATTCATCAGCCTGAGCTTCAAAAGCGTGGCAGGGAGAGAGGGTTGTCTCTGTACTAATGATCTAATACACACTGTTTGTATCAAAACTGTCATACCAAGGACACTGGTGGGAGTAAGAATGCAGTCAACTCAAAGCTGCGCTTCTGGCATTATCTGGCACGTTTGCAAAATACATCCTCAAAAATGTAATTATACTGAATTCACAGAGGTCTTATGAAAAATGTATCAAGTTGGATGTTTATTCTGATGGTAGACGAACTCTGACATCCCTGTTCATGTTGAAATGTGATCATGTGGGGGTGTGTAATGATATGTATGCATACACACATAGGTATCTCCGCATACGATATGCAGACAGAATGTGTATGTCAGTGTTTGGGTGTATATTTATATGTTTGCACTCTCATTCATGCAGCCAAGTGGTGATTAGACGCCGGGGACTGTAAATTTTCACAATAGCTTTGTAAGGGCAATCTATAATTTTCTGATATTTTATCTTATAAAAATTACAGCATCGCCTATAGAGTTCAATAAAATGATTGTTATCTCAGGGGTAGAGCAAAATCCTTCAGCCAGCAGCTCGGGAGCTGTCTCACAAGTGCAGCACAGCTGGGTGGTCACCAGTGGCCAGGGAGCGGGACAACTCCGTGCCATTTGCTCTCTGGTCCAGCAGCGCTGCTCCTGCCAGCCCCATGCTGGGGACAGCTGGGCACGTGTGTCCTGGGCTGGAGGAGCGGCGCTCCTTTCCCTGGGCCCGAAGTAAAGACCCAGGGCAGAGCTAGCACAGCTGCCTGGCAGTCTGCACGGACACCAGGGAGTGCTTCCAAACACCGTCTTTGGCTTCTCGTGGTGGCCTCGCTGTGCTTGACTTTTCGCACAGCGGTTGACCTCCAGGCCTCTGCTAAATTTATAGACGTGGTTATGCCAGGAAACTGCTCAGAAAATGCTTGCAGTCTCCATAGAGAAGGCAGGCGAGTGGGCAAGCAAAAAGTAGTAGCTCTCCTCCCATTTTGCTGCAAAAGAACTGAGATGCAAGAGATTAATGGATGTGCCCAAGGTCATATTGGAAATCTGCAGCAGAGCCAGGCACTGAATCCAGATATTCTGCATCCCAGCTCAGTGCCGTAGCCATATTTTTTCTGCTAGTATTTAGAAGAAATGCTGTTCCTGGAGAGTGAAACAAATCAGAAAAATAAGCTGGTAGTGTGCGAATGAGAAAAGGTCATTTGTCCTGTTTCATCACTTTGTTGTCCAAAGATCTAATTACTTCTGGAATTACCTCAATGGCTTTCAATCAGTGCCTGTCTGTCTCAGGTCATTCCACACACCTCACCTTGTCGGTTTAAGATGCTTTCTAAAGATTTTTTTTCCTCTCTCTTAATTAAAAAATAATGCTCCTGGCCAAATCTTCTGCACGTGTTTCTCCAACCTATGCATGAGGCTGAATACCGGTAGAACCAAGCACTTGCACTTCTGACATCTGATGATTGCTGTATAAGAAGTGAGGTGCTTTTACCTGTAATATACCAGAGCTTTCCACAGATTTGAGATGACTTAGAAATTACACTGTGGAACTTCTTCACCCGCAATTGAATTGTAATCACCGTGGTGCTGCTGGAAGGTGCGGGCTATTTAAGAACACAGAATTTCTACGCCGCTCTTTCTGTCATGGCACATTTCAACATCAGGAATGACTCCCAAATCAGCTTGTTTTTAAAATAATGTGTTTCGGTTCTATTATTCCCTTTTGGTTTCAGGATCTTTAAAGGTGCAGTTATATTTTCAAGTTTTTTCTCTGCAGTCATAGCATCAGGCAGGATTCCTCCAGAGTCCTTCCAGCACCAGCTCCACCAAAGCCTTTGTGCATTTTCGTGGTTTCAGCACTGGAGGTCTGCACGAACGCAGCAATTACCGTGCGATTCACAACAGATTCGTGGCTCTAAGTGCTTCTTGGCACATGGCGGGTTGGGCAGGCAGCTGACCTGGAAGAAACAGAAAATCAAAAAGAATGTGCTCATCCTCAGTGAATAGCACTTGCAGCTTGGAGGATGGTTGGGATCGTTCCCCAAGAGGTCTTTTCCCACACGCCTTTGTAATTCCTCCGATTTTCTTACACTGACCCAGATTTGGGTTGACTGATTTTAGGTGGGACCACGTGTATACATACCCGTGAGCTCTCAGGAATATGTTTTTCCTGGCATGGCTGTTAAGTCATCTTGATTTCTGCACGGAGAGCATGGTTACATGTTCTAAAACCAGAAATGCTAGGATTTCATTATTAGGAGGAATTATTAGCAAAGATTGATAATTAAACTAACCAGTTAAATTTTTTCCACCTCCTAAATCTCAAACTACGTTCAGTCCTCCCAGCTGTTTGGGCCAAGTGCAAGCTGCAGAGGTCCTCTTGCAGTGGGCACGGGTGTGTTAATGTACCGGGGTGTAGGAGCTCTGATCAGGGACACAGACTGTGTTTTTCAAGACATACAAATACAAAGAGAACAAGTCTTTGCCCCCAGAAGTTTACGATCTAAGTAGGCCAAATCTCAGTTAATGGCTTGAAAATAATTTTTACAAAGCCATAATTAGGTTAGATTGTACCTTACCCTCCTTTCTTTCCCCCTTCTATGAATGGAGTCAGTGACCTAAAAGCTCTGCTAGACTCCATCCCTTTGTTTCTATTATTAACACTGTTTACTTAGTATTTTCCTTACTGCTGAGAGGGACAAAAGATTTTTTTGTTCCCCTTAGATGCAATTTGTATGATACTGTATTTATTTGGAATTAAAAGGACAATAGCAATGTCCATGCTAGGCCCCTTTGCAATTAATCAATCTCCCCCAGATTCTGTGCAATAATGAGCTCGCTTGGGCAGTAAATAAAACAGCAAAACTGCTTCATTTCACAGCCTCGCTAGAAACGTACCCTCATTTTCTTTTCGCCGTTTCCTCTTGCTGCCTTCTCCACTTTGCAGACCAGCTTCCCTCGGTCTTTGCCTGCACAGCCTGCTGGAGCTGATGCAGAACTGATTGTTGCTTAAGAGCATAATGACAAATTTAACCCAGAAGTTGTTTAAAGGAGCTTCTGAAAGAAAGGTAGAGAGCACGACACCTTTCAGCTACCTTGCAGCATTTGTGCAGCTGGGGACACAGAGGGGTAAACTCTTCAGAAGAAATTGTTTGGCTGTTTTCTCAGACTTTTTGCTTGGGTAGTGTTAAGGCAGTACCCATTATTGAAGAGCTCAGAGGTGATGGGCCAACCACTTCAGTGCAGGCTGAGTAGAAAGGAGCAGGAGGTAAAGTCCAGCCAGAAATTAGGAATTACAGAAGTGATCTGCTGACGTGCTCGTACTTCTGAGCAGATCTGTATCAGATTTGCATCAACTCCTGAACTAGCAAGTCCCAAATGGAGCAAAGCTGTGTTCTCTGCGTTTCTTTTTTCACACCAGCAGCTAATTCGAGTTACTGTTGACCAAAGGTCCTTTCACAGTCACCTGGCAACTTCTGCTGTATCACATTAATAATCCTCCTAAAGATGTGCAGAGGTGGAAGAGCTTTTATTGGTTTCAGACTGAAAGCGTATTTTGAAAGAATAAAAGGAACGATTTTGTGGCATTTAAAATACCACAGGGCTGTGCTTCAGCCTTCACATCCTTGGGTAAGCTTAGAGTTGGCCTTGCATTAAGCACAGTTAATGGGTCTCTTTAGTGTGTCTGTAATATTCTGTTGCAATAGATACAAAGGATCACTTCTTTCTTTTTTTTTTTTCCCTGATGGGACAAGAGGAGCAATATCAGTTTTGAAACTCTTGGACTGGTCCATTGGCTTAGCTCTTTACTCAGCATGACCTTTATCGTCTCATATCTCATTAGAGGCAGAAATTTGTGATTTGTCTTTTGAAAGATCAAAATCGCCGTTTTTAGATGCTGTTTCGTTTTTATATATTTATACTATTCTCTTTGCCCTGACATTTCAGTACATGATATGAAGCGTTGTTTTTTAGCTCTAACAATACTGAGGGGAAAAGCTAAAGCACTGGTAAAATGTCAGCATTGGTATGGCTTAAAGAAGAATACTGCAGCATTAGCAGTCAGAGTGTACGTCGTCTCGTGATGAAGTTCCTTTATGAGAAGTGCCATTGCTTTCATTTTACAAATAAGCAATTGAGATAAGTTAGATAAGTGTAATAGTTTTCTGGAGATCGGAGAAGGAGCTTTGAGAGTGCAGATTCACCCTTCATAAATCTGACCCTGACTAAATGAGCCTGTGGAGGAAACCGATTTCTGAAGGAACAGAGGAAATGAAAACTACCAAATATGTTTAAGAAGACATCCTTAACTCTGCCCCCAGATAGGTGCCTTCAGAAACATCATTCTTTGGACATGGAATTTGGTTTCTAAGCACTTTCTACAGTTAAACAGAAAGTGTTTGTATGTATTCTTGATAAAAATTACAGGGTAAGAAGCGTTACTGGTTTGTGATCACAACAGGCGCTGGTACGTATGTACAACTTCACGTAGTCACAGGAGGTTCACGTGGAAACGATTAGCATCTTTCTGCTCAAGGACTTTGTGATGCGTCTGGGGTTACCCGTGGGATATAATGGGCAGGGAAACATGCTCAATATTTAGGCAAAGAGATAAGCCTAAAGACTGACAGGAAAGACCTTTTTCCTTTTAGAAATTACGTAGTGTCTGTTGTTCGTTTTTTTTTTTTTAACAAGAACCAAACTTCATATTATTTGTTGAACAAAATGCATGAAAATTTATTAAGCAAAATAAATAAAGGAAAATCAAAGGAATTAATCACAGAACTACAAAAGAAGAAATAAAACAGCTTGGCAAATTGCATTTGTGGTACAGTAAAATGCATACTGCGTCTGAATAAGTAGTAAATCAGCATTTTTATAGCAATACCATGTGAAGCCACAAACTAGATATCTGTAAATATCGCAAAACATGGAGATACTTGAATATAAGAAAGTAAATACAGCAAACCGAAGTCCAAAATTAGGCAGTCACCTCCTAATAATTATTTGTAAACATCCTGTTAATCTTAAAGCTCTTTATTTGGTGTTTTAATACTCTGTTCAGTGATGATACATGACTTGTAAGGCTGCATTCAAATAATCATTAGTCTGGAAGTTTCCGTTGTTAGCAGGATACCAAGAAGATAAATGATTAATTGTGGTTTCCTGATTCCATCTTTCCTTTGCTCCCCTTAGGCCTCGTTCTGTCTCCTCTTGATTTATGCCCGGATCAGGTCTTGCTTTTTGTATTTCGGTGCGACTACAGGCTCACTTCTTGGTCTGGGTCAGGAAAACCAAGCCTTTGGGGAGCTGCCACTCGTCCTGTGGTGTGCTGAGAAAACGCCTATCTCAGTACCCCTGGCTTTCTCTTCTCTGCCTCAGACAGAGATCAGCTGTCTCTAGAGGCCTTGTCCGGAGATCATTAAAAGCACTAGGAATGCTAATATTGGCTTAATGAGTTCAGCTCCAGGTATATGTTGTCAAGAGAACCGTAAATGCTTTACGAGCCTTGGGAAGGTTGCCTCTGTCCCAGCCGTGCGTAGCAGGGGGTGTCACCTCTTGGTGAGTTGTGTGCTTTTATCATGAGCTCTGTGGTATTTTGAATTCATACACAAGCTCACAGTCAACTATGTGTGGTTTAGTGAAGATCCCAAGCTTGCTTTCTTTTTTTTTTTTTCTTTTTTTTTTTTTATGGATGTTCTCTTCCTTCTCTTCCCCCTCAGTGGTATAAAGAGAGCTGGAAATGCAGTCTCAAAACCCATGTGGAAAAAAAAACAAACTATTTTTAAGGTGGTCTCAGGGCTTCTTGTACTTCCTCATCAGTCTTCAATTCTTGTCCTTGCTTGCTGAACTTTTGCTCTGCAGCCGCTCTTCCTGAGCTTTGCTTGCTCACTCCTGGTAACAGTGCTGCATTATAACTTGATTTATCCTGCATGTCCCTGCTTTATGGTCATCCAGGGTAACTGCAAAGAACAGAAACGCATAAAGGTCCCTGAATGAAGCCTATATTTAAAGTGGAGAAAAGTAAGCTGTGGAAATGCAGATTCATGGGCCCAGTCTGAGCATCCAACTGAACAGAAATCTGTTGATTGTAGATTGGGCCCTGCATGCAAATGTCCCGTTCTCTTTCTTTAAGTCTGAACCCCGGTGAAGTGCTTGGACATGAATATGTGTTGAGAAATAAACAGCAGCTTCCCAGGACAAGGCAGATTTTCCAGTACTGCACAAGTAGTGGAGAAGCTGCTTCCCATTACTTCGGGCAGGGCTTTGAGAGTGCACAAAGAAGATGAAGAGCCAAAGGAGAGTGAAGCTGAACGGAAGCTTGCTCCAATTAGCAGAAGGCATCTCATCAGGCCAGGCTGGGCGTGTGAGGGGTTAGCTCCAGTCTCGCCTTTCCTGTCTCACAGTTACATAAGAAGTATTTGGAAAAATAACTTCGCTTGGCAGAACACGGTGTATGGAAAATTAACTCATTTCTCACGATGATGTAGATGCCACAAATATTATGATGTTAAGACTCTTGTTTTAGAGGGTTGCAGACTTTTAACAGAGATCACAAGGAACATGTTGCTTCAGGATTTAACGTTTATTCATTCAGTTCATCAAGTACTGATATGCGCATAGTACTTTGTTGCAGGCATCACACTGCTGATAGTAGCCCGAGGTTATGAACAACGGGTCTCTAGACAGCATAGAAAAGGTTGGCCTTGCGTAGTTCCCACCAAGTCATCAAGTGCTATTTCCTTAGATCTGACTTGCACGTTTTGTACTTTGAACAAATACACGTAGTGCTTCTCCTCACCTCCCCTGTTTTCCGTTTATAAAGGGTTTTACCAATTGATTCTGGAAGCAGTTGTGAAATGGGTGATTTTTTTCCAGTGAGTTTCAGCCGCACCAGGCCTGTGATAAAATCACCGGAGCCCATCTGTTCTGAACGCTGAAGGCATCAAAATGAACCTATTACTACCTTTAGCAGCGGTCTTTGAGTTAAAATTATTAAACATCTTCCATTCCTTAGGAAACATTAACCCAGCCTGGATCTCATTATTGCAGAGATCATGCAGTAACCAGAGCAGACTTAGCCGAGCTCATAATGTCAGGATTTTACTGGCCTCTTTCAGAGGGGGAGGGAAGGGGGCATGACAAATGCTGTGTAATGTTATCAAAGCCAGTATTGATTGATCACATCAAGGAATAATATTTCCATGTGCATTTCCTCCTCCTCCTCTCTCCTCCTCCTTTTTTCTACTTTGAAAGACGTCGTAAAGGGTTTTAAATGCTGTCATTTTCTTCCAGAGCAATGAAAAGCTTAATGTAGAAGTTCAAACAGAAAAGCTGAATTTTATTGGAATTCCTGAGTGTGGATCAGGAAATTAGGAAAAGGAATTATCAGGAAAGAAGTTGGCCGTGGTGACCCTCTAAAAGTCCTCTGACAGGAGCCTGCTGACAAGCTACATATAGCCCTGGCAGAGACCCAGTTCCTCCCACTTTCCAACATCTCTCTTCTCTCTCCATTCCCACAATGTCCTGTAACAGCCATCACACCTCTTCTCAACCTCTGTCTTAGGTCAAACAGGCCATGATCTCATCTAGTAGTTCCTTCGTTTCCTTAACCATTCTTTTCAACCTGCTGGTTTCAACCTTGTGGATCCTGCTGGATCCAGAAGTTACGATTACCTGAGCATGAGCTGAGCACAGCATTCAGATACTGGCACTAGTACGTATCTAGTTCTCTTGTTAGAGAAATCTGTTATCAGAAAAATCCCAAGGTTTTGTTGCCTTGCTCACAATCACACCTCAGCCAGGTTGGCTATGGTCTTCCCATCACTGCCTCAGTACCCAGTGGTGTTGCTGTTCCTGTTGTATTTCTTATGATTTGAACATTGCCGCCACCAACCTAAATTTGACTCTAAAGTCTAGTCTAGAAACTGATGATAGTTGATGAGCTGGATGGCATCAGGCTTGCTCTCCATTAATGCTCTTTGTGACTATATTACACGCAGCCGGGATCTGCTGTGCACAATGTGTTTTCATTTGTGCTAAGTGTTTTCTGTTTTTTTTTCTCCTCAGAACTCAGCTCTCCATATTCACAGTAACTATTATCCTAAAAATCTCCATGAGAGGTTATTGCAGTTGTAAGTTAATTTGATGAAGCGACACTCTTAATGCAATTATTCATGACAACAATGATCACAGAAATGAAGAAAATACGTGTCGAAAAATTTATTATGAAACTGGTAAAAGCAATATTGCTTGCATTGTTGCTTAACAGCGCTCAATTGCTTTGCATTGCTTGTTACATTGAAATCAATGGCCTCGTTCACTATTGTCTCTTTTCTATTTGTGTAAATATAATCTATGTTAATGAATATGATATTTGAGCACATCCAAACTGGTTTGTCTTGGAGACCACGAGGAACAGTTTATTTATAACCTCATTGGAAGCAGATCAACATCCAGGCCAAGTGTTTTTTCCTCTCCCTTTATTAAGGGAGCAGAATATCTTTCATACAGTAATATTTATGTTGATGGAATAGAAATCGTGTAGTGCTGGGAAGCTCATAGCACTGGATTATTCACTGTGTCACTAATGTTTTCAGCAGTGCTGCAAGCTAACCCCTTAGAAGTCAGTCAATGCTTTTTACTAAATGGTAACATTTAATTTTTGAGTGCTTTTACTAAATCCACACAGTTGATGAAAGCAGATTAAAGGAGCATGAAATTAGTGGGGCTTACATCTCTTTATGGTTTGCGAGCTGAACTATTATTGGTCTCCAGACCTGATTCTGAATCCCAATAAATGAAGGCCAAAGTTTCTTATATTTAGATTTTCTAAATAAAAGAGCTTTTAAATTACCTTCTTCACACCAGATGAACACCAAATCTCTAGCACATTTGTGTATGAAATTACCCTCTGTCCTTTTCTTTAAGCTGTAACAAAAAAGAGCAAAATGTTGAATGAACTAACGCTTTGGCGTGAAATTTAAGGGCCAACGGTGATGATTAGGGCCTAGGGGGAAGCGTTCCCTGGGGCCACCTTATTGCCTTGATGTCTAATGATGGGCTGGCGCTAACTACATTTAGAAATCAAATAACGCATCAGACTGTTAAACTCCCATTAAAATCGTGGTGTCTAATACATCTGTGGATCAGAGCTCGCGTTTCTGTATAAATCCCAGTTCAGAGGTAAAGAAGAAACACTCTGTAGGAGCACCTATAAAGATCCGTGCTTGTCTACTGACGCAGGTGGATAGAAGACTGTTTTATTATTTATTGCGATAATATCCATACTGTGTTAAGCTCCTTCTGGCTGCAAAAGAAGACCTAGAGAGTTCAAATCCTAAAAGTAGAAGGGTGAGTGAGCGGAGCCTCTAATTACAGAAAGGCTGCAGGATACAGCCGAAGCTGTGAAAATGGACTGTGGTCACACCACCTAACTTCCCTCTGACGGTGCTGCTGAATTTGTTCTCTTTTGGAATATGATTCATGCCACAAGACGATGTCCAGGAGAAGGGTGACGAAGGATTACGGACTTCGCAGGTCTTGTAGCAAAGGCACAAAACTGTGGGTGTGGGGGTTAATAACATTTCTAAGAGCTAGAGGGATGAGAAGGGAGTGGGACTGACACCTGAGGAGCAGAGGTCCCAGGGGGTTCAAGCATGTGGGGGAGCAGGGAAAAAGCATCGTGATGCTGCAGGAGGGGAGGGCTGGTCAGGACAGAGGCTTGAGAATGTTTCTGCTGGCAAAGAGCCTTGTTCGTGTTGGCAGCGTTGGAGATCGGGGCTGTAAGACTGTCTGGAAAATGATGAAATCCCAGTTGAAGTGGATTTCTTCTAGAACGAAGAAATGAAAGGCGGTGAAAAACCCCATTACTTGATGCAGGACAGCAGGAGCTCCAAAAAAATCGGATCAGTGGTGGATTTGGACGGGTCGTTTCTTTCCTCCTGAGGAAGTGAGAGTTTTCTGGGGTTTGTTCTATTTTCTGAAATATGCTTTTCCTAAAGTTGATGTCCTAAGGACCATTTAACAGGCAGCTTTTTTCTCCATGGTCTTCATGTATGTGAAAGCTATGTTGACATTTTGGCAAGTTATTCTCACTTTCTACCCAAGAATACGTGGCACCCAGAACATACTCAGCCTCTTCAAATGACTGGTCAGGGATGTGAGGGGAAGGGCTGCGTGAGAGGTCCAGCAATGAGTCTGAAAGGAGTTGAAGTAAAAAAATAAATAATTAGTTTCCTGGGAGTTTAAAAGCTGTGCTGCCAAAACCACTGTAGTGTTTAGATCATCTAATCTCATGTCAAAATTAAAAAAAAAAATAAAATTAGATACAATCAGAACCAGAACGGTCTGTGATTCCTAGAAAGCTCAGCTAGGCAAGATTTCCAGAGGCTATTTCTTAGGAAAAAAGGAGGGGAAAGGAATGTTTTCTAAATATGGTTGCACATACACTGTGATTTCTGTTTCTGTGATTTCATTTTTAAAAGCTTCTTCCAGTGGCTCGATCACACAAAATCTGGTTTTAAGTGTGAGACACTTAAAACAGATGAACACAGATGAATTCTCAGCCACCCCCAGATAGTTTTAGTTTGTGAATATAGAGGCCTTTATTCTTCTGCCTGTCTCTAGTTAGAGTTGTGTAGTTATTACCTTGTAAGAAAATAAACACTTCTTCATCTTCATTGCCTGGAGAGGTGTGCGAGTCCTACTGGCATCACCACGTTGGGACCACAACCACACTAGGAAAATACGTTGCACAGAATTAGATCCCAGATATTTCTCCTGCAAGAAAAATGCCATCTGAATTGCTGCTTATGCCTGAAAAATGATGAATTTTCAGTCCAGTTTAGTTTCCTAATGATTGCATTTTCCATCCCTCCATCCAACACATCAGCTGTCTGTGTTGCTTCTGCTTGGTGCATTCAGGTTTGGGCTTGAGTGTGAAGAGCCAAATGTCTGAAGGCAGCTGCCTGGGCTGCTGTTAGTGGGCAAAGCCTGAGCATCATCCATTCCCTCTACCAGGCCTAAAACTGCCGTTGTGGGGAGCTGGAAGGTGAACCAGCAACACAAACAAGCAATCTGCACAGCACAGAGTTTCACCCGAAGGCTTTTGTGTGTTCCTTTTTTTATGTGCTGGGTTATTGCTGAGTTATTGCACTCATACCAAGGTACATAAATGTTGTTGTTTTTTTTTTCCTTCTCCGAACACACAGCTGTAAAACCCTCCTTGCTGGGAGAAAACACAGTCCTAACAACTACATTTCCTTCAATCTCTTTTCGTTTCTGTTTGGTCGCATCTAGCTGGAAGATATTGCAGCCATCACGAGCTTCATCCAAACGAAGAGTGTGCGCACATCCCTCTTGTTTTCAGCAGGAACTTCCACTCCCAAATCATTTTTGTTAATATTAACATCAGGTTTTAGATTCTGAGTTCGGATGACAGAGGAGACCTTTGAATATAGCTTGGCTTCATCTCCTGCATACTTAAGCATCCTGAGGTATTTCGAGGCAGCGAGTGAAATCCAGCCGTGTGGCCACAGTGGTACTTTTGGGGTGGGGGACGTGGAGCAAGGCCAAGAAATGTCCTCCAAGGAGATCTCGCAAAGCAGGCAGGGCACCGTGATATTATGCAGTATCACAAGGAAATGAATCTGAATGAATCCTTTTAATCAAATAAAGATCAGAGTATTAAGACCAGAAGATAGGTTTTTCATCTGCAGGAAATGAATTCGCAGATGAGAAATTCTTGACAGATATTCACAAACATACGCTCACTTCCAGCTGATGTAAGAGCAAAGATCAGGTTTACCGTTTCACCTGCAAACAATTAAACAAGTGAGAACTCAAAGAACCATTTATTAATAACGTTACAAAGTGTGAAAATGTGAAATTCCAGCAAACTCAATGTGAATCTCAGTTCCATTAAGTTCTCATTAGCACTGCAAGTTTGATGATGGCACCCAGAAAAAGTAACTGTTGGCAAAAGACAATATAATGTGCTAAGTGTTACAAGTGGCGAAGCTATCGTATGCTCTGCGTAGTATTTAATGAATTACCAAAAGATGGATCCTATGAGCAAGGTGCGAGGTGCATTGATAACAGCTGAGGTCTTCCTGGCTGGCAGAGGAGCGTGGATTCATTCCACCTGAGAAATGGAAAATCATGGCAGTGATTCCCAAGGCTTGGTGACCCGTATAATCGTTGTATCAGGTAGCAGTGATGCTACGTACGTTCACCACCTAGGAGTACCTGATGAGTTAGTCCACATGGGCAATATTCACGATCTCAGTGGAAGATTATGCATGCCTTTGGGATTTCTGGTTTTCTGTGCTTCTTGTTGCAAGTACCATTTGTTACCAAGATTAAATTCTGCGTTTCGTTTGTAATGAGTTGTCTAACAAACAAATGAAAGCACAGGTCATCGCTTGTCTGAGTGAGCAGCCCGAAAGCGTTGGTTTAAAAGAAATGGATAGGCTGAGATAAACTCAAGCGAAGGCAGGCGTGGCAAATAAAATGAGAATTGCATGGGACTTACTTGTCATTTTTTCAGCTGAAGATTTGTACCCCAGTGTTCGTAGCTGAGGACAGGCAAAGTGGTACAAAGAACACCGAGTTCATGTTGTACTCATTGTATTAAACTCTGCAAGTTTAATGCAATCTCATGAATTTTTTAAAAGTCGCGTTTGACTCACAAGTGATTTTTCGTTGTGTTGCAAAGGGACATGTTCCCACTGTGTAATTAATTGTATCTCTGATTTGATGGATTAATGGAGCAGCGTCCCTTTATTACTTAAGTAATCCATGTATCAATTGCTATTAGAGTCCATAGCAATCTGATGCGACGGTTGTGTATTTAATCTTAGATCCTTGTTTCACAGTCCAAGAGTGTACATATTGCAAGTTAGCACAAAGTTCACAACCCGTATTATATCTTGAAGTATTGAAGGATGCTACCAAGCTGAATTTATCACATATCTGTGCAGGTCCTTTTGTGAAAGGTATGACGTTTATGGTGTTCCTGGTTTTGAAGTCAGTCTGGAAGAAGGTGTATTGAACTTCGTAGGCTCCAGATGAGTGCAGTCACTAGAGGTGTGATCTTCCTTGTGATTCTGGAGAGTGGGACCAGTGCATCTGTTGGCTCACTTGATGTCTTCCAATCCTATTTTTCTAAGAGAAAATTTTTGATTTCTCAAACAGCGGGAGTAGCAATTTGGGATTTTCTCTTTGGGTCCAACACCAGGCTGTTGCTATTAAATGATTGTAAAGGCCACTGTAAGGGGAGAGGTGCTGACTTTCAGACACAACATCATTAACTTGTGGTCATTAGAAAATCCCATGATACTTTTTGAAAAAGTGGAGTAGTTAACCTTGGTGGCTTGGCCAGGCTCCAACTTCTGTAATTGCATCCTGCCTAACTAAAATTGCATCACACACACTCAATTGGATGGGGTATTCTTCACCTTTTACCCTGAGCTGCTGAGTAGTTCTGCTCAATATTTGCTATATTTCAACCCAGAAATGTCTTTATTCAGCGTTATTTGTTTCGAATGATGGTTCATAAAGTGCTTTGAAATCCTCCTGGCTGAAAGTTGCTGTCTCCTGTAAATGTAAATCTTCTTTGTTGCCAGCTGTAAAATCATACAGGGTTTGACATCAAAAGATCTATGTCTTGCACCATTATGATTTGGCTCAAAGAGCTCCCGAAAACTTAGGCAAAGCATTCATTTAGTATAGTCATTTTCTGCAAGGATGCTGCGAGCGGGCGCGTATCTCCCAAAGCCAGGCAACTAACATAATCTCCCCGTGGATCAATAGTACGCCCTTCAGGGACACTGATACTCGCAGGCAGTCGGGGAATTAGCTGCCCGGTGTGCAAATATTGTGCTGATAATGGTGCTGTGAGCTTTCAGAGGCGGTGGCCATCCTCGAAATAGCATAAGAGGTTAAAATCCATGGCCCCGGTGGATTGATGGTTTGTCTGCAATGTAACTTCTGAAGGCAACCAAGGGGAGCCTTTGCTTGTTTGCACTGAAATCTGTCGGGCGTTTGGAGTGGACTGCGGTCTAAATACAGCCGTGATTTATTTTCTAAGCAAATCTTACATTTTTTGACAGCAGTCCTCCATCCGTGCATCAAAGGAGGCGCGCTTCAAGGGACTCTATCTGTGTAGATAAGGCGATGTGATACAGGAATTAGGAAAGGAATAAAGCTGGAATTAGTGCTAAACCCACAGTAATATTCTGCTGTGAGATACCTCGACCTGTAGCTCTTTCAAGTTGTACTGTGTGCACCGCAAGCTGGCTGGATGTGCTTGTAATGAAACATTAAGAAAGTTGCAGGCCCCTGAGGAGAAGATCACCTATTTATTGTCTGCTGAGTAAAAGCTGCTGTGGCAGCCGAAGCCTGCCCGCATCCCCAGAAGTAAACGAAGAATTCAAGGGTGAATTTTAAAGATGTTAAAGACACGCAGGCAAACTCCCTTCTGTAACGCAATGACTTTCCTTCCCTTCTCAAGGTATCATCATTTGTACAAATGGTCAAATTGAGCCCACGAGGCTCAAACAGCGATGCGCCCAGCCTCGTGAAATGCTGAGGTCTCTAAAATGAGCGACAGACAGAGGTGGGGTTTGCTATTTATTTTTTAAAGGCTGGCGTTAACCCTCGTTCTTGCGCCCTTAGCAGCCACTTGGAGTCAGAACCGCTACCCAGACAGCGCTGTACTGGCCGTGCGTCTGATAAATTGCTGCAGTACCCTGAATTGCCTTCAAAATATGACATTTGTGAACTTTAGAGTTGAACTGAGTAAGTTTGTGTTTCTAAAAGATGCAGACGTGGTCTTGTTTGGGTGGGCAAGGCAGAAACGTTGGTGTCGCCAGCGTGGTTCTTCCAAAACTCAACGGTGGAGGCCTGGTGTTGTGAGACTGCTTCCTGCGTGTTGTAGCAGGAGAGGCAAAGTGTCTGTGTTGCTTCTTCATCTGCCCTACCTGCCAGAAAGCCTTCTGCTCCGGGCTGAGATGCTGAACTTGGGGTCAAACCTTCAAAGCTGGCACGGCGCCAGAAGGAGCACAAGCAATTTGGGACGGCTTTTACACGTGTACCTAGGTTTGTCACTGTTTTGGAAGGATGAGAAAGAATGGGATTCAAAGCAAGAGTTAAAGCTGTAGTACTACTGGGTAAATAGTCACAGATTTCAGCCTCAGATCCTGTATTTGAATAGGGATGAGTTCAGACCAAGGATAAACTATTCTGGACCTGTCAGGAGAGGCAGTGACTGTCAGTAGGTGTAGATGGTGCTGGCCGAAAGGGGGAACAGCTATGTACCCGACCCAATGGTGAGATGAAGCTTTCTGATAAGCAGCAACTGCTGTTAATCTATCTGTGTTGTCAGTTGAAGGTACACATTGTAAAAAAAAATTACACTTCTTGAGGGGAAATGGATGCTCTGTAAAGGTTAAAATCCAGAATCAAATCTACACATGGAGTTGAGTTTGTAAATACATTTTATAAAGGCTGGTAAATCGACTGAATAAGAAAAAAAAAAGTGGAAGCCAGTAGAAAACAATGCTGTTCTATTTATTTTTGGTGTGGTAGAATAGCTTTATAGAAGTTTTCCTTTGATCAGATGCAAATCCAAGAACAAAACCAAATGCACTCAAGTAGGATATGCATATACGCCTTGCAGCTCACCTGCTGCAGGCGGTGTTTTAGGAAGCCTGACCGCCCGACCCTGGGCACTGCTTCTGATAGCAGGGAGTGTCTAATGCACGCTGTTCTTCAGGGTAATTACCAGGAAATGCAGAGGGATCAATCATGCTCGATGCGCTCAGCAATTATATTTTATCCCCTGAAAAGTCCTTTACAGCGCAGGGGATGCGAAGTGTGTGAATTTTGTTTTCGTGCAGAAGTAACGCTCAGGGTGTTCAAGGCATTTCTTTCTGCCTTTTTTTTTTTTTTTTTTTTTTCCCCTCCTATTTTTGATCTTTGAAGTTTGTCTTGATGAGGTTCGTGATGGGGCATCTTAAAGGCTCCTCCTCGTGCCTCCGGCAGGCGGGACTGGGGGGGCTTCGTGTAGCCCTGCCTGATGCCGGCCGATAACAGAGGATGCAAAATTCCCATTAAAAGAATTCATTACAAACATATCTGCAAAGCATGCAGGTGCTAAGAAATCGGGCAGGCACGGAGCCCCGGTGAGCGCTATTAGCAAACAGCCGTGCCTGCGGGGCTTTCTGTAAACCAGCTCGTGGATGTTGCACAAAATCAGAGCCTGTGTTTATTCTTCACCCCATCAGCCCATTACCGCGAATCTGCTCGCACCCAAAATGGAAAAGCAGCGCTAAAAGACGCTGGGAAAATAAAGCAGGCAAGTAATCATGCTACGGAGAAGATGTGTCTATTTTTGAAGCGCATCCACCAGTTAATTCAGGTAGGAAATTATTCTGACAGGTAGAGAGTAAAGTTTATTCCCATGGGATATTTGTGCTTTATTTAGGGCTTAAATGAAGCGCAAAAGCTCATGAAAGACAGAAAATCCTTCAACGTGAGAGGCAACCCTCTGGACCTGAGACACGGATAATCCCGCGCCACCTTCCCCCAGAACATCTGTAATTGTCACCTCTCCTTTTCTCCTTACCCATAAACGGACTTCTTTAACCTTGCCTTTGCACGCCCAGGGAGGATGAGCGCCCTTCAGAGGCACCAGGGGTTGTTCATAAACCCTTGCCCTGCTGGCAGCAGGGCTCTAAGCAAAGGCAGGCGCCCAGCCTAAATTATGACAGCCCCGGACCTGGCAGAGAGCTTAATACATGTTTTTTGTTTTTTTTTTTTTCTCTCAGATGAGTAGTCTTCTGTTCTTCTTACAGTTAAAACACAGAGACGAGCTGTGCACCTTGTACTTACGTTTTAATGTGGAAATATTATTGCGGAGCCCGAGGTAATTACCCGGTTGTTCCTTTTACTGCATGTAATTACAACAAAACACTGTGGGGATAGTTTATGGCAACTCCGTGTAAAATCAGGTACATGAAAGCAGTGGTTAAATTAGGGGATGTTTACATTTCTTCCACTCCAAAAAGGCTTTTGCAAAGAGACATACCCACATCTACCATTCACTTAAAGGACATGGCTGCCTTCTGTGTGTTTTGCTTTTTTTTTTTTTTGGCCAGATGCCTTCTTCCCTCGTTTAGGAGATAAAAATCAGGGCTTGGCCCTCTGCTGAAATAACATCCATACCATCTCCATGCGTCTCTATCTGTTCTCTCTGCGTTCATACGTACACACTTAGAGCATCACAGTGCATTCGGGTGACCCGCCGTACGCTCAGCTGCCATTTGAGTTCCTGAGCTTCCTTGCCTCTTATCTATCTGCTGCCTCTACTCACCCAAACACAAAGGGTTTAATGTGATTGTTAGCAGAGGTAATGGAGGGAGGCCCGTTGATTAGAACAGGACCTGAATCAGACCCTTCATTTTTCCCAGCAGTCGCACAGGACACATTTATTATTCTGGTCCATCTTTTTTATATCATTTTTTTTTTTCATCAGAATTCACTGCAGACTATTTTTCCATCATTATCTAAGAGTTTTTTTGGAAGGAAAAGTTGCATTTTAAAAAGAGACTGCCTGGTTGAGATTTATTCGGCTCACCCTTGCCTGGCTCCTGCTGTGCCCCTTTGCACTAACAAGGTTAAAGAGGGCGAGTTCCTCCTGAGCTAAGTGGAGAGACAACGTGAAGGTATCTGGAAGTTTGCATGTCACATTCCTAATTGTTCTGTGCATCAAAATACATTTCATGCATTTCTGGCTGAAAATTGCCCATTCAGCTTTTGCGGCTAATTACTGGAGTGACCAGGCATTCACATGGCACATGCATGCTTATTGGATGTGACAGATGGCTGTGTCTGGACCTCTGATTCATCATTTTACAGCTCCTTTCTGAAAGGCACGGTGCAAATCAACCATATCACTGTGCAAATAAACCATAATTCTGCTCTGGGCCTGACAAAGGAAAACGGAGGGGAGAAACTCATGCCCGTGTGGGCACTCGCTGCGAGCACCAGCACCTGAGGAAGCTTTGAAGACAGGATTTGCTACAAAAAACTGGATTTGCTATGGGGACAGATGATGCAGCACAGCTCCGAGATGCTCAGCTCTGCATCCCTCAGGTTCAGATCCACCAGATCCCTCCACCACCTTCAGATGGGGACACAGCCGCCACCTGGTCCTTGATGGGTGGCATCACACAGGTGTTGGGGTGACCCCCACCCCAAGTAGGAGCAGCTCCTGGGTTTTATATCCCCAGAGATAAACCAAGAGATAGCACTGGAAATGCATCACTGACTGCCCGGGGAAGTGCAGTGCATTACCTGGACTGCTATATTAACATAGATTTTGCAATCCATTTAACAAAATTTTTAAAAATGTTTTCCATTAAGAGAGCTCTATGCCTTTTCTCTAAAAGGTAGCTGATTGTAATGGAACTAAAAAGTTGGTCAGCTGGAAACGGGCGCTTTCAAATTACGTCTAAAAAAATCATTTCAGGGGGAGGAAGGCAGCTCCCCTGCTTTTTCAGGATCAGAAGAGGGGGAGGCTTGTTCATGAGGTCCTAGGCATTACCTGGTCCTCTGAATTTGCAGGAGTCAGGAACTTGTGGAGATGATGCAAAGATATATACTGGCCCCATGCCTGGGCGGACATCACAGAGCCAGCCAACGTGAAGACGTTTTAATGAAGTTACCAAAAAATGCCCCTTGACTTCAAAGAGAATTTGTACGAGACTCAATCATGTGGAGGACACAGTTAGCCCTTGCCTAACCTGCAGAAAATGGATCATAAAGTAGTAGATATATCGTTCTGGAAGCAGCTTCACCTGATCATCTAATCCAGCGCTCTCAAGTCTGCTGTTTCTCCAGGCTGTTCCTCGCGGAGCTCTGCAGTCTCAGAAGAGCAGCGCACACGGGCTTCCTTCCTCTGCATCCTCGTCCAGTACCTGGTAGTTCTTAGAAGCTGAAAAGACTTTTTTTTCCTAATATCTCTCTTAAATCTCCTTTGCCATAAATTAAATCAATTACCTCTTGTCTCAGAAATGCTGGATGTGGAGAACAATTGATTATCCTTCTTTTTATAGCAGCCTTTTTAACGTTCCTTTTTAGATCAGATGACTAGTCGCTTCTCAGTCTTCTCTTTCCCAAAGCGAAAAATTTCCATTCCCCTGAGCTCACCGTGGAAGTCCTTTTCTGAGTCACCTCGCCCTCGTGGCTCTCCCTTGGACTCTGCTAAAGTGGCTGCCCCTTCTTAAATGCTTGGCTGGAGCATTTCTCTACGTGAAACCAGCCCGGTGTCAAGCAGGGCAGGGTGACCATGCCCTATAAACAAGTCAGAATGGGAGGGAATCAACAGACAGTGGACTGGCCAAAATGTTGGTTTATTTTTGAAAGTGCAAAATGAAATAGAGAATGGAGTTTCTTCTGCATTACACTCTTTTTTTTTTTTTTAATTATTATTCCTTCCAGTTGTCCTCTTTTGACCCAACTTGTCCCCAGGAGCAGACTGACAGCTTCTGTCATATTAAAACAAGGCCCTAGATTATCAGTGAGCAGGGCTCCCAGCCTCTGCCTGGCTACACGTCTGCATTTCCTCCTCTAAATGGTTTGTGCATTTTCTGTATTGCTGTTCAGCCCCTCCGTTAATAAAACTTGGGAGAAAACTGCTTACCCTCTCCGTCAAAGGCTAGTGTCTTGCAAGTCCCACTATCTTGTAGGTCTGAGCCTTCCCCTAACTGATTGTTCTTACTCTGCCTCGGATTTCAATTGAAGAAAAGCAAAGCGTTAACCCGATATTCTCAGCACTGACGGCAAGAGACCATTCATAGGCGTTGAAGTCCTCGGGGTAAATAGCTTGTTCCCTTCACTGTTCATTAAAAACAAATACAGCTTGCACCCTTTGTCTGTTCGCTCAGGGAAAAAAAAAGCTCTACTACACTGCCTGCCAGCGAACATTTCATTATTTATTGTTTAATTGCTGTCTCGTACGTGGCATAAAAGATGTAAAATAGGACGTGAATACTGGAGGGCTAATTATTAGCTGCAAACTAGAGAAAGAGACCCAGAGCATCAGTGCTGGTGGCGGTGCCATTCCTCATCCCGCGGCGTGGCAGCAAACCCTCGCAGCCGGCGTGGTGACCCCTCGCGCCGTGAAGCTCTCGTAATCGCTCCTCTGTGGCCCGGCACTAGGGCGAGATCCCATTTTCTACCTCGCTTCTGTTGTTTGGGAATGAGATCTACGGTTTGTGGACGCGACCTCTCGAAAGGAGCTCCGTGCTCCATCGCCCTCATCGTATTTAAGCGGGGTTTATAGCGTCCGCTCGCGCTTACTGACACAGCGGGGGAGAAGATGGAGAATTAATCTTCTATCACATTCCCTTCTGTAGAGAAATTTCCCAATTAAACATAGCAGAAAATTACTTGAAAAGTAGCGGGAGGAGGAAAAAAAAAAATAAATCTTTCCTCTGTTGTGGGCCTGGGCAGTGTTAATTGAAAAGGAGTAATTTCTGCGTGGCGAGCTTCTAGCCGCCCCTCGTGCCCACTGATTTTTCCAGCGTGGAGCTAGTCCTGCCCCCAGTGAGGGCATGTGCTAGGAAAATAGCAGAACATGCTATAATTACTGCTTTGCTTCTGGTTGGTTTGCTCCAGCTTCTCTGTTCGTGTTTATCTGCGGTTGCAAAGTTGAGCAAAATCCCTCGATAATTGCCTCTTCGCTGAGATCTCCTCGCTGTAGTAGTTGCCACACACCCCGAGAATTTCCCGGTTTAATATTCTGGTCTATTAGCTGCGAAGAGCACAGATAAGATAGCGAGAAATGAAAAGTCCCCCTTTCGAGCGTTTTTGTTTTCAAATGACAACTTGAAATGCATTGCTCTATTTAGAAAGAAAAATGGGAGGGGGAGGCGTTGCGGGTAATGAGATGTAAATGACCATTCAGGCATGGAAATCAGGGCCACAGTTGAATGTATTAAGCAGTGACTGATATAATCATTATTTTGGGTTTTGCATCTGAAGAGGGGGATTGCAGATATCAAGTCAATTGCGTATTTAAAGAAAACATCCGTGCGCGTGCGGAAGAGCGGTTTCAACATTTTTGTGTTAAATATCCCAGTGTTTGGGCTTAAATAAGGTCAATATGTTGGTTTTATGCTTTTCACATTATCTCTGGCTTTCACTTTGGCAGATCCTCCCTCTCGCTGTTTGTGCAGCGTGACATCGGAGTGCCAAGTTTGTAATGTCAACTCTTTTCAGCTCCCTTTAATGCTTTTATCTCCAGAAAGCTGCTTACTGCTTACATGGGGAGAGAGCTGAGGGAAAGCCAGCTGCTAGAACGTTAAAAAAAAAGACGTAAAAATTCATCAGCGCTGCATTTCCTTTGTCGATCTCGTGCTTACATGAGCTCCCCGTGCTAGCAGGGCGGTGTGGTGGCTCGCACAAGTTCGTGCAGCAGTTTTCGCGGGATCACAGAACCTCAGGAAGGTTTGGGCTGGAAGGGACCCTAAAGCCCACCCCGTGCCAAGCCCTTCCATGGGCAGGGACACCTCCCACTGGGTCGGGCTGCCCCAAGCCCCATCCAGCCTGGCCTGGGACCACCTGAATGTCCTGTAGGCACTTGGTTGGGGTGCCCAGGGTTGGCAGGTGGGATGTGGGCTGTCCGCAGCCCACCCAGAGGCATGAGGAAGGGGGCCCTGGAGGCTGCTGGTGGCAGCCTGCCTTTTGACAGCCAGGGCTGGATGAAGAAAAGGGTGTAGTATCGGTGGGTCTTCGACACAAGGATGCTTTCTTCTCCCCTTTCATTTCGTGCCGTGAACTATTTAAAAAAAAAAATAAAAAAAGAAAAAACACTCAATTTTGGAACAGGAGCAAAATAAGCCTTTGTTCTACAATACCTACCTTAATGGATTCCTTCTATCAAAGGTGGAAAATAGCAGTGTTACTAAATATAATTAATGCATCTGGAGTTTGGAGAACATTATGCTAAATGTGCATGATACATTCTCTGTCCCCTTCGGCAGTAGCATGTGATCAATTTTGCTACTCTGGCCTTACCTAATTATTGCTGTCGCTAATGAAGGGAAGTAGAAAAAACATGTCTTAGTAGGTTAATAAGCCATCCAGAAAATTATATTAGCATGATCAATCCTTAATGATTATGGTTTCTCATAATATTAGATCACCTGAAAGGTGGTTTTTGTAGGAGATGGGAGGGGAGGGAGGCATCATTTCCTAGCCATTCTTCCAGGTGAGCTCAGCTGGTTTGGGGAGAGAAGAGCAGTGCAGCTGCTCCTCGGGACTTCTGACTGCTCCTGCAAACGTCCCAAGACTTAGCAGAGCTGATTTATTTTCTCACGTAAGCCTCTAGAATGGCAGCAAGTGCCAGAGGTTTTCTCCCTTCCCTCCTCCCACAGATACCTGTGGCATTTTGTCTTGGTGCTTCTTTATATTCCTGCCTATGTCAGTACTGCAGCGCACTCTGGATGCGTTTCGTCTTACAGAAGCACCTCTCCTCAAGCATGTCCAAGGCACTGAAATGAATACCGAAGGGGAATGATCCTCAAACACTAGCCTCGTTTTTTAAATAAAGATTTTCCCCGAATTAAACCGGATCACAGTCCTCCCTTTTAATTTGTTAATTACACTTCTGCAATGGTAATGCAATCAGCGAATATAGCTAAAGTGTTTGTGTGCGTGAATCAATATTAATGAGAAGGAGCATATTTGCAGAGCCTGATACCTACCAGCCACTTGCTCGGTGAGCTTCTGCCACTGCCAGGCTGCTCTAGACCCAACCCGTGTGGTGCCAAGAAGTTGCTGGAGGAGATGTGCAAGGAAAGTCTCCCCAGACCATGATCTCCCCACAGCCCCTTCTGGGGCACTGGTTGTGCCTGGGGGCAGCTGCTGTGCTCTAGGCAGAGCAGAAATTTCGGGGCGTTCGCATCCTCCACGGCCTGAATGACTTTGCAGATGACAGAACTCTGGGCGAGCTCATAGAGGTTAATCACGACTAAGTGCGAATGAAATCTGGCATTTTCCTGCTGGGCTTCCAAATTTCTGTATACGCAGCGCATTAAAACAAAGTGAAATTAAATGTTTAAACCTTTTGTGCCATATGGCTCCCCCCTATCATAACCACATCTGTAAAATTACACTCGGGGGCAATGCCGTTCTGGTGTGAATGGATTTGCAGCCCCTGCTCCCTGCTTCTCATATCGGGGCTGAGATTGATGTGTCGCACTCGTCCTGTTTGCCCTGATTGTAGGGGACTGTTTTTTTTTTCCTGTATGCAGTTCTATAAATTCTAGTTGCCGGCACAAAAATGGCATCCCCCAATTCATCCACACAGCTGGCTTGGGGAGGCTGCTTCTCCTAAACCTTTGCCACCCTTCCAGCAGAAACTGTGCCACGCAGGAGATCCCTTGCCTTTCTGCTCAGGCTGCCAGCACGTGGTTCTGCTGATTTTTCCCATTTATCCCGAAAGGCTATCTTAGTGCTGGATGTTTTCACACCATTAACTGCTGTAACACGTGTTTGTATTTGTTGAAGGCCAAGGTTACCTAAAAGATGGGATCTGTGTTGCATAAATACTGTATCTTCTGCAGCACTCGGAAACTCTGCAGTCCCCCTCATGCTACCTTCACTTACAGAAAACGAGCAAACACAGGGATGAGCCCTGGTTGTGAAAGCTTAGATAGTTTAGAAAGTTTAGCTCAGAGGTGAAAAGGAAGGAGCAGGGAGTGTGCCTGCAGAAATCTGGAGTTATTCTGGGCCAGGAACTGGACTGGGGGGGATTGGGGCCTGCTGTTTGCATACAGGCTGGTGATATGGAGCTGGTGGGGGGAAGATGGAGCTGAAAACCCATCTCTGGTGGCTCCCATCCAAGAGGGTACAGCCTTGCTGAGCACAGTTTTTGGCTGCTGGTTTCCTTCTGAGGCCCCATTGTGGAGTGTGAGCTTCTCACGTGCCTCCTCCGCTGCTCAGCCCCCGGGTTGCGCGTGCCCAACCTGCACGAGCACCACAGAAACGTACAGAAATTAATATAAATTAGAAGAAAAGTGAAGCGGATGAAGAAAGCCACTCTCTTCTCGAGCTCGGTGAAAGGTAGGCCCAGCTCATTTTTACCTTAGAGCCACTTTACACCACCCTGGTTATGTAAATGGGCCTAAAATAAATTGGACTTTCGCTCGCTGTGACACCACCTTCCATTGCCAGTGATTTACAGAAGCCTTTGTGTCGGTTAGAGCCAGGCCCAGCTTCTCTGGGCCACGTTTTGGGATTTAAAACCCAAGATAATTGTGGTGCAGTCAAGACTGGAAGCAGCTTTGTAAAATTGGTTAATACCCAGATTTGGGTTTCTTCAATGGCTTAAATGGAGTGGCATATTATCTCCTCTATAGTCTGCCTAAAAGATAGATTTGATGTCTGCGAGCAAAGACATGAAATTGCTATAGGCTTCCGCTCTTATAGCCTGCCACCTATTTGATTTATGTGATAAGTGATCTCAGATGACCCTCCAAGGCACTGAACCATTAGAGAGTTATGTTGCAGAGTGATAAGAAATCTTCAGAGATGCCTAAATCTTCTTTTACCACTGGGAGTTTCATCTGTTCTGGAATAAAGAACATTTTTATGTATGATGTTGCTATCTTGCTAGCCACACTAATATTCAAAAGGATACACAGACTTAAATCAATAGCAAAGCAACGAAGACCTTAAAACTGAAGTAGTCACCAAGTGAATGCTAGACAGCTCTTTTAGGCTTTATCTTTGTTCCTTTCATTGGGATTCTTGAAAGCTGAGTAGCTGTACAGCTTCAAATTCAAGTCTTGTGTTAATCTTTCCACCAGGCAGGAAGCTGGCAGAAGCACTTCTCAGTGCAAGAAGGCCTGGAAAGTCACATCACCCATTTGGGGCTTCCTCATTATAGGCTTTGTGAAACCATGGGTTGGATTCTTCCTTTTTTTTCCTTCCCCACCGAGTTTCTTTCAATTCAGAGATCCAGGTTCCCCCCTGCCTAGAATGAGGCAGTGTTTAGGATCTCAGGGGGGACTTGCATTCTTGACTGGGGTCGGGGAAAGCACGGGCAGGTAATTTCTGTGGTTTACGTCCGATATCTTCCCACGCAGAAGGCACTGCTGATTCGTGCTCCTCCAGCCCAACCGGTGTCTGCTGCTCACCAGGGCTTGCTGTAAGGGCAGTAGCAGAAAGGATGTTTGGGGCCACCTTGGCAATCTGCAGAAGGGGTGAAGGGGGCTGTGAGCCTGGCCAGCTCCCCTCCCTTCTGGCACATGGGACCGGTCGGCCTCAAAAAGCTCAGGCTTGATCCTCCTTCTGCGTAGCCTCTGAGGGATATTTTCCTGACAATAAGAGAGGTGTTATGATATTGGCTGTGTTCCTGAACTGCAGCTTCCCATCTCCCTCGACACAGCGCTGGGGTTTAATGAGCTGTGCAGCCAGGCTAGTCTACCTGAGGGAGGAATCAGACATCTTTTTCTGTTTCTCCTCCGTTCTGATGGATCATCTGGTCCTTGCAATTAGGACTGTAGTAATCTCCTCCCGGGCCCTTTAATAACAGCCTTGATTGGTGACCCGCCGTATTGCATCCATCCAGCTGTGGGCATGTCCACTCGCTTGCTTTGTTCGTGCTGTTGGGCATGTTGCAATACACGAGAGCAGGGACTGGTGCCACAAAAGCTTTGGCAGCATCGCAGGCGTGTTTACAACAAGCCGCCTCTATTCCTTAAATTCTCCTGCAAGGAAGTGATTTCTCTTTAAAATTAAATTAATGCAAGGCAAAGATGAATAGTCCCCGCGTGCTATTTGGCTTTTTGCTCAGTGCTGCTTATGAGAGGAAGCTCTTGGCAAAATTAAATGAACCTCCTCTTCCTCGAGCTGGCAAATACTGTCAGTGCTGGTCATCGCACACCTTCATAAATCTGAGATGCTGGCATCCCACATGCACCAGGCAAACATCACATTTTGTAGAGGGACCGCACAAGGGTGCAATAATCACAGCTGTTTCATGTCAGCATTCAGAAAGCTTACAATAGGATTTTATTCAATGAGCCATTCCTTTTGAAACACCATTAGAGATATTTGCTAGGAGAAACTGGCCTCAACTAATCGTATTTAATTTTTTATCAAACGCACCGTGGGAGCAGCAGGGATCTGCATGAGACAGAAGCAAGCAAATACTGTTTATTTAGAATAAATAAACTTTGAGTAAGAATTGAACATATTCCCTCCTGGCTACGGTTGTGCAAATACAGGCAAATCCCTACAGAGGTCTGCTGGGGATCGTGTCCTGACCCAGGTGCTCTTGGAGGCCTCCAGTTGCGCCCACTGGTTTTCTCTGAATGCTTTTTGTGTCATTTAGCAAAAAGCTTAGAGATTACGGCTTAGTTTCTGTGTCGAAAGGAAACTGAAAAGTTGGGGAAAGGAAAGAAGCCGAAAGATCATGGGAAGAAAGGCAGGACAGAAAGCAAGATAGGAGGTAAAAAATAAAGATGGAAGCAGAGAGAGCAGCAGTGCTCAGAGATAATGCAAAGCAATTTTTACACTAGTTATTGACTGAACCCGAGGCACATCTCAGGCTCTGTTTTCTTGTACAAATTATACTGTATCCATGGTAGGCTCGGAGCTGGTAGCACAAAGTGCAGGGGAACTCAGCACAGCGCGAGTTCTGGTTCAGAAGTGTTTTTTTCCTGTTCAGCAGAAACGCAGCATTGCACATGACTGCAGAAACGTGAATCAGCCCCATAAAAATAACGAGTTTCAGAAATGATAAACTTGATCGTTTCTGGTATTTATTATGCTCACAAGCTTTTTCTCCACAGCCCGAAAGCTTAGTCATACCTTTCAAAACAAATACACGTAGAAACGGAGATCTTTCTACATGGAGATAATCCACCAGCTGTGAGTTTAAGAAAATATATAACCTGCGAGTCACAGCAGATGTATGAGAGCTGGAAAACACTGCAAATTGAATCTGATTGGCATCAAAGCAGTGCCTGGCTGTATCTGCATGGTCTTTAGCAAGAAGATAAGAACAGACTTTATCAGCAGTCCAGGCTGGCTGGATACATCCAGTTCCACCCTGAAAACCTTGCTAGGTATGTGCATTGTGCTGAACTCAGCCCTCCACCATTCCCTGCTGGGAATGGCAACGTGAAGGCACCCAAAGCAGGACCTGAAGCCCTATCAGCCCTGCAAAACGCCATCGGGTTTTCTGGGCAGCCAGCTGAGCTACGGCACAAGCTTGGCACTGCTTAAATAACCTGCCTATCGATGGCAGAGAGGTTTTCAAGGAGTGACCCTTGGTGGCATGGAGAAACCGATGCAGTCAGCTTCTGTGGACGTGGGGGAGAAGATCTCGGGTCTCCGTGAGAAGTTCTGAGTCGGGTCCCAAGCCGGGCAGAGACGCGGCTCCCTCACGCGATAAGTAATTTCCCCAGCGTGTTTGTGTGTGTGAACGAGAGATAGTAAATTTGTATTTATTGAGATGGAGCCAGGCAGCAGGAGTAAAGCAGAAGAAGACGTGTCAGAGCTGGGATTTATTACTGACACAGTAGACCATTTTCCTTTCATTTTGCCCATAATGGCGTTCTGAGCCTCTGCCAGGCTTCGAGAGCAGAGCCGTTCGTGAGTCCACCCCCTGCTTCACACCCTTCATTTTTCTCACTTTGCAGGTTTTGACTGAGCTAATGCTTTCAGGAAAAAAGACTTATTGATTAGAAAGAAGTCGCTCGCAGCATCTGGGCTTTTATTGGCCTCATCCAGGAGGTGTTTTTAGCTGTTTGGTGGAGGTGCAGGTAGTGTTTGTTCTAACACATTTAGTAAATTCTCCTGGTTGCCTGCCCTTGTTTCTCAGAGCTTTCTCACGTTGTCTGCTCTTCCTTGTCACCTGTCCAGAGCAATCCCGTTCAGACTGCAGCATGTGACAGGATCACCTCAGCTGCTCTGGAGATGATCCTCCTCCTCCTCCTCCACATTTTAATTTGCACCTTGTTTTTCGCTCCCAAACACACAAACAGCCATTGCCCCTCATCTTCATGTGATTCTTGTTATTGCCTAGATTTTATAGCTCAAAACGAGTGGATATCCTGTCAGAGTGATCTAGAGCACTTTCATTTGAAGTTCTTCTTTCAGCGAGAGCAAAGACGTCCCGCTGTGATGAGTCTAGTAGTCAAGTATTAATTCTGGCATAATTTCTGCACGTGCCCAGAATGCTGACAGTCATTACTTATAATTGCTAGAGTGCGAAGTTAATCTGTAAAAACCCACCCTGACAGGAGACTTTTTTGCAGTCAGGGAAAGAGAGGTTGTGAAGGACTGGGCTGTCCTTACAGCTGCTTGCCAGTCGGGTCGCGTACGGAGATGTGCAGCACGTGGAATGCAGTGGCCATAAAAACCCGACTTAGGGTGTCTTTACGTCGTGAATTCCTACAGATGCTGGGTCTTGCAAACACATTGGCTAAGAAGCCCAAGGTGTGTTAGTTGGGCTCAGCACTCAGAAGACCCTACAGAGTCTACAGAAGACTCTAGACTCAAAGAGATGGAAGTATGAAGAAAAAGAGGTGCCTACAGGGGTGGCCAGGCTGAGGCTTCTGGATTTCTCCCGATACTACAGGAGATAATCAGTCAGACCGATGTATCGATGATACTTTCAATCTAGCTTTTCACCTACAGAAACAAAGCAACATCTCTCAAGGGCGGTTTCTTTCTTGTATGGCTTGCAAACAATACAGATATTTGGAAATCCCAACTATCTGATCCGAGTGCAGTGAGAATGCCAGAAAAGGACCAAATGATTTAAACAGGAGCTGTTGTGGTTACCACAGCCCATTGACTCTGTAAATTGTGTCCCAGCTAAAGAATTTGTATTGCTTAGCAGAGTGAGATCGTCTCTGAAGTGACTTTCAGATAATGTTAGTGACCTGCTAACCTATGTTAGCGCGTTCCCTTGAACTCTGCAAGTTGCTAATCTTGCTAAGACAAATAGGAACTCGCAGCTTAACGTGGCTCAGCTGCGTGAGCAAGAAGCAGCGGGCTTCAGCAATTAGCTCCCCGGGAGCCTGCCACGTTCAGGCAGGGTCCTGGTGTTAAACCCCAGCAGTTGCTAATATGAGAACTTTTTAACTTGGGTGAGAACAAAGAATCGTACTGGTTTTATTTTTAGCAAGAGGAATCCAGAATTTGTATTATTCCCACTAACGTTTTTTTTCAGTTGAGATATGAAAGCCAGTGCAAATCAGCAAGCGCAGCCAGGAATAAAAAAAAGGAAAAAGAGTCACCTTAGAAAATAAGCATCCACTAGTCCTCAAGCTAAGAAGCAGCAGGGAATATTGGGAAAATAACTCTAAGATGCCCAGATTTATCAAGGCACTTACCTGCACAGCATGCAGAAAACAAACCTCTGCATCTGTCGGTCTGTGGGTGGGGGCTCTCATGCGGGTGTGTATGTTTGTGGAGGAAGAGAAAACACACCTGAAGGAAATGTAAATAATAATATTATCTGTAGATACTGAGGACAGAGGTGAGAGAGAGAAACAGCTGTGGTTTTTAATGAAGGCTGCTGCATGCTTGGACATGGAATGACAGCGTGTACATTGGCATGCTGGGTGCAGAGCTTCTTTGTAAAACATTGGGGGGGGCTACCTGTTATTTTCTCTTGGAAATTCAGAACTGCATTGTGCCTTACTGTGGATGTTCCCTTCGAAATCAGTTCCTGCTATTCAGACCGCTGAATCTTTCAAATTATATATTTTAATGACTCAAGTAGCTATTTTGCTCAGTTAGCAATGCGGACCCATGTGAAGTCCCTGGTCAAACCAACCCTACTAGGTTATTATAAGTAGAAACATTACAGGGAGGGAAAAAATAGGACGTCTGCTTTTAATTAAAAGGAAGTAGTTTTAATTATATGTTTTTAATTATGAGGGAAGTGATTTGCAGAATAACAAAATAAAGAAGTGATTGCTCCTTTCCTTAAGAAACATGTTCTCAGGCTCGTGGATTGGAGCAGTTGTCATATTCCTGGTAGGTAAGGAGTGCCTGGCTGTCACAAGAAGTCTTCTGCCTGTGGGTCCCTTTGTACAGTTATTCATTACAGCTCCCAGAGTGTCTGCCAAATTCTCTTCCCCTTTTACAGACAGAGAAACTGTGGCACAGAGAAGCAACGTGACTTGATAAATCCAGATCGTGTTTCCTGCCTAATATCTTACCCACTGGAAATCCTCTGCCAAGAATGGCTGTCGAAGTTGTGTCTCCAGAAAAAGATTTCTATATATTTAAAAAAAAAAAAAAAAAGAAGGGAGGGAGGAATCAATGAAAAACCCGGGCATGGATGCAGCTGCAGAGAAGTGGGGAGGAGCTGTATGGCAGCAGCAGCGTCAGCTCCTCAGTGCAGTAGGTTTAGGATCACACACGTGGCCATGGAGATGCTAATGGTGTGCATTGCCTCGTGGAGAGGCAATGGCACTCGGACACCCTGTCCACTCTTGTACATCAGCTTGTACAAGATGTGAGCCTAGCAAGTTCCTCAGTCACTGGAGGACAGAGAAAACACACATCTCAGACCCTCCCTATAGAGCCTGCAGTTGAACAAAAATCCAAAGTGTGTTTTCTGAGTTTCCCCTTTTCTTGCTGCAGATGAACATTATGGATGTAAAGATGAGCAGACTTCTACAAATAGGGCAAGACCTCTTCTTTTTTCCTTTTATGATCATCAGGAAATGTCGTTTTTCCCCATTTTACAAAGCAGGGAACAGGGCAGAGGCTAAGTAACTTGTCCAGGGTATGAAAGCAGGTGCGTTGGAAAATGGGGGTTGGGGTCACAGTTTCTCTTTTAGAGGCAAAAACCCTTTCTCCTCCAAATGCTCTGTGAAAGCTTGTGCCTCTGGTTCTTCCCTGAGTGCCTAACAAAAGCGGCCTACTCAGTGCAGAGCACTCCAACCCTACAGCCTCCTGCAGTAACCGCACGTCAGGCAGGCGGGTTGTCCCCTCGGTGTCACTGGTGACCAACACGCTTCAGTGCACCCACAGCTTCAGCAGGCTGGGCCAAAAAACGTGCAGTAACCCCACACGGCAGTGCTGACTCCAAGTGGAAGAGAGGAATGAAAGGGTGACGCTGCAGGGAGCGTATCTGCAGATAACAGCAGCCGTCAAAGCTGATGGATACCTGAAGGCTGGGCTGGCTTAATTATTCTGCAAGGATATCGCTAGGTAAAGTCCTGACAGAAAGCAGCCCCTTTTGAAAGATAGCAAAAGGGGCTTTTATACTTGTGTACAAACGTAGATAACGCCTCTTGAGGCTCTTTGAACAAACCTCTTCTTGGTGCCCTCAGATGAAGCAGTCAGGTGGGCTGTTCCTGCTTCTCAAAGGTTAGGCCGCAGCAGCACCGGGTTTTGGGGACTCTTTGCAAGTAGGCTGGGAGCACCAGAAGCAAAGCACAGCAGCAAAATGGATGGCAAAAGCCAGTTAGGGACTTGCGGAGTTCAATCGGTTTGCTTTTATTTTATTTTTTTTTGCTAAAAGTCACCACATCTCACCTGCCTCGTGCCATGCTCAGCATGCAGGGCTCTCCATGTGGTGCGCAGAGCAAGGATGCTGCTCCGTGGAGCTTTGTCTCTGCCCTGATTGGGACTTTTCGGAGAGCATTGTGCTGCAGGGGCCTTTGGAAAAATAATGATGCTTCGGAAATGAAAGGAGGTTTGGATAGATTTCCTTGCCCGTGCTGGAGATTGTCCCCTCCTCTGGACAGCACTAAATCTTTCCTGCCAGGGATAACTGGTCCTCGGGGCTCGTAGCAATACTTCTGGAGAGAAAAACGTTTTGTCTTTCGTGTGGATAAAATTGTACCAGGCGGCAGGTGCTTTCAAAACATTGTTGAGGAAAGCATCCCCATGGGTGCCTCTCCAGGCCCTCACCTGTGAAGGACACAGGGCAGCGGGTGATGCTGTCAGTGCGCCTCAATTATTTTCCTGGGAACGAGGTGGCAAGGCTCGGTGGCGGTGCCGACCTCCAAAGCTGCAGCTGGAAGGAGGCAGTGCTTGAAGGGAGAAGGAAGAGGAAGGGCTTTTCTCCGCTTTTCCCTTTCACTCCATAAGCCAGGGAGTTTCTCACAGGCCAACAAGGAAATCTCTGTGTCGGCCCCATTCAGAAACGCTGCCTGTTGGCCAGGCATCAGCTCTGCAGCGCGTTAAGCTAACCCGGTGAATAGATGTTTCTAGAGAGAGAGAAGCGCTTTGCTACGGTGCTGTCTTTACTAATGTGTGTTCTTCTGCTTTCCACCAAACAGTCAATGAAGGCTCAGGTGAAACCAATCAAAAAGAGACATCGACCTGTGACATTTGCCAGTTTGGGGCAGAGTGTGACGAAGATGCAGAGGATGTTTGGTACAGTAACTTGGTCTACTCTTCTATTTTACTGAATGTTGTATTATTGAAACACACTGTGAGTTAGAAAGCATTTAAAACGTTGGATATTCAATTTTCTGCACCCAGAGATTCATCTGACAGTGACTGAGGTGGTTATTACTCTAAAAAAAATGTATGAAACAGATTGGTTTATAATTCTGGAACATGCACAATTTAGAAAAAGTCCAGAAACACTGTTATCCATTTTGTTGCTGTTACGACTTATGTTACTCCATCTGGGCTTTTACAGCTTTATTCTTTGATAAAAATAGAATTGGGAAAACTAATTGACCTACAGCTTTTCTGGTTAAAAAGTATCATTAATATTATCATCATGTGAAGTCATGTGTGACATTAGAAATGTTGGGAAATCTGTCTCGCTTTTTCCTAGTTGCTGGAGTCAAAGACCTAACCCTCAAATGCTTGAACTAAATAGAGTGTACATTCAGACATTTTCTCAATGGAGATTTATTTTTTATTTTTAAAAAGAGGTTTTTAAATCTCCTTGTTTGTTCATTTGTTTTAAACCATAATCACATAAGCTGAAGGGAAATAATTCTATCTACCCAGAATATTTTTCTGAATTTTTCAATTTGCCTAGATACTATGCAAATACTTCATTGTAAGTCAACTTTAAACTAATCATTTCATCGTGATTTTGGAACAGCCAATGTAGATCAAAAAGCAGCTATTCACAGAGCTGTACTTCTAACGCTGCCTTTATAGCAAGCCTCATATTTCTAAGTAATTAATATAAACTTAGAGACAACAAAATAAGCATGCAAATGTTAGAGCTTTTGATCTGAGTGATGCTTCTGAAGCTGAGGGCTGACAGTGGTTGAGGGATGGATAGAGAAACTGGGCAGTGAGATATCAGTAAGGCACTATGGCCCAAACTTCAACTTGGACAGTTGGAATGGGGCAGAGGGGAATGAATTAATGAATGAGTGAATGATGGACGTCGTAATTGGGACCAGTGTTGGGCAGCTGACCTCATCCAGATAGGGCATCTATGTGATATTGGTCAGGCGTGGCATTATAAACATTTCTGCTACTCAGTGAGGCAGTTTAGGAATATGGTGAGCCAGTTGTGCTCATTTTGGTTTGGTCTTGCTAAGCTTCTAATAACCTCTTGTTCCAGTTTTTAACAAATACCAAGCGAACAAGCCACAGAAGCCTTGCTGTGCTCCCAGTTACCAAAAGAAAATTGCTGTGTTAAAAAACAGGAACAGGATGCATCTTGGTTATAGGTTTGCAATAACGCAAAGAGATTTGCATGGATAAAAGCGCTTAACTTTGACTTTGTTTAAGGAAATTACTTCTGGTGTCAGGGTTTTTGCTGTCTCCTTGACCAGTTATCCTTGAGAGTTTGGTGGTGCGGTGTTGAAACAAAATGATGGTTAAATTAATATATCAACATCCACAGTCTGATGCTCGTGTTTTCATAATTAAGTGCACTTTCAAGCTGGAAGGCAGCAGAAGAGAGGGGCGAGGGATAAAATTAGCTACCAGATAACATTATTAATCACAAGTACCGTGTAGCAGTGTTTATTTTTTTCCAGAAATAGCTCGATAAAAAAGCCGGATCCAACTTACCCCAGTAACGTTCCCACTACAGCTTCTGCAACTAATTCCTCCCCCTTGAAACAGCTTGGCTTATACAGAGCAGCAGAATAACTGCAGGAGCTGAAGTTCTCAATCTTTATTGACAGGCGGTCCTTCTGCAGGGGAAGATGCTTCTCGGGGCGGGAAGCAGGGAAGGGCATTTGCTGGGAAGATGTTAAAAGGCAGTAAAGCAGATTTCCAACCAGAAGTAAAAAGACCGTGCAAAGCCTGTTAAAGGTCCGCTTTGAAGTAAACAACTTCATACGGCACGACAGAGCTCTGCTTTCCTGTCCCTGCCCCCTGATTAGTCGTGGATAAGCGTCTTTCTAAAAAATGAGCCTTCCGGGTGTTGGTTCTTTGTTATTCATATTTTTGGAATAAAAGCAGGCCATGTATGGGGAGCCTAGATCCCTCTTTCACATGTACATTAATTGAATTTCCGTGTTTGGCACCAGACAGTTACATCCTGGTGCACTTCCCCCCCCCCTCTCCCTGCAAAGATTCGGTGTGCAGAAAACGCCCTTAAATTAAATGGGAAGCGAAATTCCAGAGTATTATTCAATCGATGCTTTTCCACCTGTCTAATTTCAGATGTAAGCAGGGCTCCTCTGGTTATCTCGGCCGACTGAAGAGGTTTCTAAAAGTCCAAATGAGGTCAGGGTTCCCGGCAGCCCCAGAGCTGCTGTTACGGGGTGAGAAGCCCAGCGCTAGCGGTGTTCCCTATCCTTGGGGGGGTGCGGGATCCGTGCCCAGTCCTCTCCAGGTAATGGGGATGCACGCTGGCAGCAGAGCCAGACCTTCGAGAGCTGGAGACACAAGGCTGGCTGTTTGCCTAATATTTCTAGGGTGTCACAGTAGATCAGAGGAGAGAGCACAGGTGTGATAGCAGATGTGGTTGGGCTGCTGATGATTTAAAGCGACAATTAACATTATTCTGCATTGCCACAGCCTGTTATTTTGCAGTCCCCTGTCTCTGGTTTAACTCTTTTTTTGTTGTTATTCATTGCCAATTGTCACTCAGCTGAATTGTGCTATTGTAGTGTGTCACCATTATTTTAAAATCGTTTTATTTGCTTAAAACCGATCTGTTAATGGCTAGGCTCCTGGGATTTCGGTAGGGTTTTGCCACATAAAAGACATCTCGAAGGGCTAAGATACGTGCGTGAACATTTTCTGGAAAGTACGAAGAAAAGGCAGAAAAGAACCGCCTGTAATAACAGGTTTTCTGAGGCATGGTAAAACACACATATATTATTATCCTATTCTGCAGTCTAATATCACGAGAGTGAATGCAATTTGGCATTCCATTAGTGAATCTCTTTCTCTGGGTTAAAAACAAAGACTGTTCAGTTGAAAGTCTTTAACATCTTGCTACTTTAATATGTGAAAGCTTCTTGTCACTAAGAAGATCGTGTATTACTGGCATTATTCCCACCTTTAATGCATTTTGCACCAGTGAGCTTCATGAATATTTAAAGCAGGGCAGTGGCTGTGCTCTTTAGCACTGGATTGCAATCTATTGGTAAATCAGACATTTGGTGTTGCTTACTTTGGGTTTTATTTCTGAGCTGCCTGAGGAATAATTGATTTTGTAAGACAGGGCTACTCAACATAACACCCCGAGAGATATACTTAAAAGGAAATGAAGAATGAAGCGTAACGCTCTGAACAGTGGTGTGTTTCTAAGATCTTCCAAAAAGCATCCATGAAATACTCACTCACTGTATATAAATAGTACTCACCAAATGGAGTGCCTGCTCATCTGCTAAAGTGGCTTAGTGTCAGTACATAACCACGTCAAAAACCTAGATTCCAGTATCAATCTCCTCCTTATGAGCCACCGAGGAAATAAGAGCACTCCACGCTGGGCAAGCCGTGGTTTGGATGGATACTGGGCAGCTGTTCCAGAGGTCCATGGCATGTCCAAGTGGAGGGAGATAAATAAGAGCAAAAACCCCTCTGCAGAATTTCCTTTTGGAAGACGCAGAGAAGAGAGGACAGGAGTGTTTTCTTAAAGCAAGATTAAAGCCTACAAACCTCTGACTTGTAGAGTTAATCAAAATCAGAATGATGAATTGGGGTGAGATCGGCGTGCTTTTCCTTTGAATTTCAAAATCAGAAGGTCAGCCAGCAGCAGAGACTCAAAGTGCAGGATTGCCCAGGATGAGATGCAGTAAGGAGACGCAGAGATGTCCAGCATGCTCGGTAGAGAGTGCCCTGTAGCCTGGCAGTGTCCAAGGAGGCCAGCCCTACAGATTTCTCCTCCGCCTTCCCCGCAGGAGGAGGAGGAGAGGCAGCAGCATGCCTGGCCACAGGTGCCTGACCTCCACCCTCGGATCCAGGGAGGGCAGCAGCTTTCCTGAAGTGTTTGATGCCTGGCCCAGAAGGGCAGAAAGGATGGCAGCCTTCCTGAGATGCTGAGCATGGTGAAGGAAGGGACGAGGCTCTCCTGTGTGACGTGCAGCCAGGTGGTATTCCCAAGGGAGGCGGTGGAGTTGCAGCACATCCCTTGTGTCCTGTGCTTCTTTCTGCATGGCTGAGACAATAAACTCCACTTACCACAGCAAACACACGCTCAAGATGTATTAAGAAGATGAACTGTTTCGGTCTTTTGTTTCATATCTTGCTGCTAATCACTGATAAATATATATATACAGTGGGTGCACGCTCCTGTACAACAGGCAGGCAATCCACAACACGTGAGGATGGCGAAACTGCTTTCTCATGCAAGTAAACTGCACTGTACATGAAAGATATCTGTGCAAATCATGCAGCTGCCATCAAGCACTACCCCTGTAATCAATACTGCTCCAACAATCAATATTTATCTTTATTATAGTATAGAAAGAAAACGCATAAAAGAAACGAATGATTTTGCCAGCTTCTCAATCCACCCAGCAATTAGGTCAGTCAGCTTTGGGTCCCTTCCCCCTTCCATCAGTCGCTCTCATCGAAAGCATCTGCAAACAAGATGCTGTACTACTATAAAGTACTAAAAGGTAGTTTGAAAGCTCACATACATTACACGGGTATTGGCTGCTTCATGTTCAGCAGTGTGTATAATAACTGTGCGTGACCTACTTGTTCCAGATGCAGAAACAACGAGCTCCTTGAACATCTGCAATGTCCCATGCATTATACAGTAGCTATATGGCAGTTTCCTGCTGCTTGCCTTTCTCTTCTAGAGCAAGTAGTAGGTCTTAAAACATAGTGGTTGGATTGATGGTTCAAATAAACACAGAAATGGAATTAAATAATTAAAATCCGCAATCCTGCAAAGGCTAACGTTTCTGCTTAACTTGAGATCATACCTAAGGCATAAAACACGGCTGCTGCTGCACAGATCTTCGTGGCAAGCACGGTAGTCACGTCTAATCACAGGAAAGCAAAGGGACTGCGGCATGCACAACAGGAGACAACCAAGCAGCTTACACCCTCTGAGGATCTTAGCCCTGGCCTGGCAGAAGAGCTGCCTCCACTGTCTGCCATGATTCCTCTCAGGTTCCTCGCTGGCAAGCTACAGAGGTATTGTAGGTATCTTTCAGCAGACCGTTTGAACTTAAAACCAGCCCAGGTTAGTGCCCAACTACGTCCAGAGAAAAATTCCCACTGGCTTTAAAAAGGACTTAGATCAGGATGTGATTTTCTCCTTTGTCAGTGATGAATCCGTAGAAAGAGCAAGGGAAGATATGGGGAACAGGGAGTTATATTTATCTTCAGAGAGCATTTCTGTAAAAGCAGCTTATGGTCCAGTCTTTTTTGAGGGGTAGGAGGCAGGAATGAGCACATCGTATTTCTAGTTGAATGTACTAGTGGCTTGGCCAGAAAGAAGTCAGGCTTGGAAAAACGATGCCTTGTTTGGACATCTGCTGAAATTGTTTTACTCTGCATACATTTTGTTTGGTTTTAGTCTAAAACAGCCATTTTCTCCTAGTCAGGTAAGTTTCCAAAAATCAGCTTACCATCTTTACATCCTATATCTTATTTAATTTGGAAGTGAGACTTTGCTCCCTAACTCCCATAGGTTGGTACTTTGGGGACCTTGACCTTTCCATCCACTGAGTGACCACAGTCCTTCAGAGCCTTATGCTCACTTGACAAGCTCCTGCCTTTCCAGATTCTCAAGATTTATTTTCTTAATAACATCCTTTAAAAAAAAAAATGGTTTTAACATAAACCAAGATTGTCTAGAGTTACTTATACTTCATAGTGTTTTATTACCAATACACTTTGGAGCGGTCTGGTAAATAATTCAGCCAACCCAAAGAAATTGACTGTATTTTCTCTATGCATCAAGGAAGTCTGTCATATAGACTATATATCATGGCTCTAAATGTTCTCAGATAAATGCAAAACTGCATTGTGTTCCATCTGTACCATTCATCCAAGCAGGTCTTTTAGGGACCCTATATGATACATACGTTTTTTTATATTTTGCAATTATAGCAAAACTCACCACGTGTCCAGGGGATAACATTCTACAAAGCCATAAAGCTTATAGATTTTTATCCTTTCAGATGCTTGGTCCAGGCTTGATTTTCAGTTTCAGAGGGTGAACTTCCAGCTTATGGAAGTCAATGAAAGTTATTCCACCGACTTCAGTGAGGCAAATATTCTCTCCCAGTATCGTAAACAGGGAATAATTTCTTGGTAGCCAGTGGAGCCTTTCACTGGCAGAAGGGAGAATAGACTCCATGCACAGTTGTTCACAGAGTGCAAACTTGGAAATTGTGATGATAAAAGCAGAATTTGGCTTACTGACTGCTTCAATTGCTTCAGAGGAAATATTGATTTGTGAAAAGCCAAAAATAGCTTCGGAGATCTTTTTGTTTTGTTTCCTTGTCTTATCATCTTTCAATGCTCCTGTACTAGCAAGACACAAATTCTTCTGAAATTTAAGGGGGGAATAGCTTATAAGGCATGTAGAGCTGTCACCTGTCTTCACAATGATTAGTCTTTTCAACTTCAAGTCAAAAACTGCAATTTTAGAGCATGGCTCAAAATAGCCAAGTTTTCGTGTCAGGTTTACATGGCCAAGGAGCCCGCCCCTGCCTTCCTGTGGGCAGGAGACATGGAGGCAGCAGAGGGGTGGGCGGTCACGGCAGGGAGTGCTGGGGACGGACTGGGAAAGGACAGAGGGCTGCGGAAGGAGGGAGATGACCTAAAGCTGGCTTCCAGCCGCTCTGCTTTGCTGTTTGCTGGGCAGCACGGAGGAGCCACCATGGATTTTGGAGGCCCTGCCTGGAGGCAGCACAGAGGGCCTCCTCACCCGTGCTTGCTCTGCCTGGTGTGGGGGTGGCAGCTCTGCTGGCCTCGAGGTGTTGGCTGTGGGCTGCGTGAGGGCTGATCCATGTGTGTTATAAGGGTGCGTGAGAAAGCAGCAGCATCCCTCTGCATTTTCACTTTGTGCAGATCACCGGGGGGCCTACACGACAACATGGCGGAGCAACCATTTTATGTGCCCCGTTGAACGGGAGAGCTAATGAACCTGGGGGATTTTTCGTCACTTTTCTCCCACAAGCTGTGACTGCGTCTTTCAGTCCTTGGTAGGAAAGCGTGGCAGCTTTCTGAGTGCACACCTTTATTTGCATTTGAAGGAAAGGTTTTGGCAGTCTGTTTTGTGCTCTGGCTGTAATGCAGGGCGTGGTGCAGACCATGGCCAGCCCTGCTGCTTTGTGTGAGGCACACAAAGGGCCCCCTTTGACTTTGCAGAGCTGTGCCCCTGGCCAAAGCCACCACCCGGTTGTGCAACCCCATGTCTGGGAGACCCTGGGCTCACCAGATTGCGAGAGTGCACGTAAGGGATAATATGATAATGCACATCAAATATTAATGTGCATCGACACATAATCGCCTGTGTACATCAGGGCATTACTGCATGAAAGAACAAGTGCACGGACCTGGAAGAGCAATGCATTTTTGCACCTTTTTCATATTTCCCGTTTGCTGCTACCTTTTTTGTTACTTAAAAATAAGCTTTCTTTGCTCCCCAGCCCCACATTTAGCCAAAGCCGTGCCCTGGTAGTAAACTGCAAGGTGCCTTCATGACAGCCTATTTAGTCTCAATAAAAAGCCGATTGGCCTAATGCGCAATCAAGAAAGGAGTGACATTTATTGCTTCAGTTTTATGATGCTGTGAACTGAGCAAGATTTGGAGTCTTACAGTGCCTTCAGGGGGCAGGAGATCACCAGCAATGAATTGTATTTATACCTTTTCCAATTTCCTACTAGCATTTTAGCAATAAATAGGCTGTGTTGTTATTGGGTTTTATGTAAGTATGTTTACGAAAGCAGGGATACAACTTTGTAGTTCAGAATTACAAGTGTCGGCTAAATAGATCAGCAGAGAGAATAACTACGTGAAGCACTGGGAAAGCACTTTCCAATTTATTATCAAATGTCTTAATAGAACACTTCATCTCTTCCGTCCCACTTTATGTTAACTATTAAATTAAAACTACATCCGTCGCAGAAGGTCGGCGGCTCCTTCACACGCCCATGTTGGAACATCAAGGCCACGATGTGTTCACGCATCCGAGCCATTAAAAATACATCCCATGCATTAAATATCAGCCTGGCGAAAGCTCAATACCAGCCGAAGCGCAGGGCAGACCTCAGGCTGGCAGGTGTCCCTTCCCCACAGCTGCCATCTCCTGCCCCGCTCCTCGGGGAGCCCACCGCGACGCCGGTCCTTCCCCACGTGTGCTTGCAGGATGCAGGCGGTTCTCTAGAAAGCAAATCGCAGCTAAAAGCCTGCGTGGGATGTGCCCAGACACAAAGGCTTAATTGCTGTCTCTCGGTCTGCCGGTTTTGTAAGGAAGGCCTCCCACGCTGAGGCGCTCCTGGGACGCGTGTCCCTCTGGGAGGTGCAGGTGGGTGGCACTGATCTGTGTCCCACACCTGAAGAGGGTTACGAATTCAGCAGCTTTCAGCTACAGAAAAAGAGGGTTTCTTGGAAAAATAGAGGGTTAGCAGTGCTCTCTCCTTGTACGTGTGAAGCGATTTGCTCCAAGTTGCTCAGGTCCCGGTCTCATACCTGTGGGCTGCACCAAGATCTCATTTCACCACTGAACGGGATGACACGAGGTTATCTTGTGTTATTTCCATCAGCACAGGAGGTGCAAAGCCCAGAGGAGAGCCTGCAGTACCTTCCTAAAATGTCATTAAATAGCTAGACTAGATTTTATTTTGTAATTGAAGTCAGCCTACTTGCCGAGCAGCCAGTTCAGATGGTCCTGCCTCGGGCAGGTCTCCTCAGAAGTGGGCGGCACGGGTCTTTGAGGACACAGAGCAGTCTGTAGTGAGGGCTACTCTGATTCTGCACGTGCAAAGGAAGCCTTTACAAGGAGGAATTAGTTTACCGTGGTTTTCGTCTCACTGGTGACACAAAGGTCACTCATAGTCTTGCCTTCCCCACTGGCAGTGAATGTCTGTATGGCTTGGGGCCTGTGACACACAGGCTCATTGGGACAACTCCTGTTTAATGTTTTAATGTTGCAAAACTGGAGCCAACGGTATCAGCAGTTGGAGCACACAGCGATAAAACGTTGGTGAAGGACAGCCTCAGATATTTACAGAGGGAGAGAAAGAGTCAGCAAAGCTTTGTTTTAACACGGGCTGGAGAGACGTGAAGGACACCAAGTGAAGGCAAGCCATAAGAATGCGTTTGTTTTATTCTTCGTGCTTTAAATAAACTTCACATATTAGATATCTGCAGACACTTGAATTGGCAATGAACAGAATTAGCAATTTCTTCTCTAGTCACATAGTTGGGGTGAGGATTTTTCCATTGCACTTCAAACCCAGTGATCAACCTTATAATTCTGTGTTTAAAGCGTCCAGTCTGGCAAAGACTATCGTGCTCAACTTAGTTCCTTGTAAAGGGAAACGATATTAAAAAAAAAAATAAGTGAAACATTTATTTTGCCCTAAAGGTGTTAGTATACAATTCAACGTGCTGTTGAGGGCACCAGAGACATCAGGAAGCCAGATGAAGGTCGTATTATAATTGGTGCTTTGAATTGTAAGAGGGAAGCAAAGGTGAAGTTTGTGATGTTTCCTACAGAAAACTTAGTAAAGAAAGTTATGGAAAAAAAAAAAAAAGAAAGGAGGATTAGGAATCTGCTTGCAGCATCTCACACACCAGGCTGAAGCCTTGGAAAACGGTGGAGTGTGGGACCAGCTCCTCACCGGGGCCGGCTGGTCCAGCACGGTGGAGGAGCTGGCACCCAGACGGCACTCACGAAACCTTTTGAAACAACCTCCGTGAGCTGTCATTGTGGCAATTTCAGAGCAAACGTGCTCTGAAAAATGCCTCCCTTTTTTAAGCATTGCCAGTCACTCCCTGCTCTCCAGCAGCTGTACAGCGATTACCCCGGCTCCTGGCTCCGTGCTCCAGCTAGGCTCACAAAATATGTTGCATTTGGTATGCAGGGAAGGACAGCAATAAATATATCCTCCACTTTAGTGCATTTTAGCTTGACATATGTCCAGTAAACAATATTTTGGGCTCTTGCAGTCCAAAAAAAACCCAAAAAAACAAAAAACAACACCTTATTATTCAGCGCTTCCTTCTGTTATGATGCTTTGGGGTCCTTCAAATCATTTTCATTATGCACTACATAATAATAAAACTCTCTATGCAGGATGCTGATAATTCCTTGCATGGTCTCTGTGATTTCTAATTGTTTGAATAACAGCGTGCTGTTGAAATGCCATGCAGAAACAGTGCATCACCCTGAGGGAATCAAGCTTTTCTCCTTTTACTCGGGGTGAAGATAAACATTTGAACAGTCGAAATAGGTAAAATATCCTAGGGAAGCCACTGCGAGAAGTAGACGTGCTCAGAGCAGAAGCCAGGCTGCAAAGGACAAAAAGAAAAAAATAAATAAATAACTAGATAACATTGAATGGAAGGCACTCAAAGGAAGCCACGCTTTTTCTTCTCTTGTGATCTTAAAGCAGAAGAGAAGTACCAGCAGACCCAGGAAAGTAATATCGCATGCTATTTTTGTGCTGCCATTATAAAATATGTATTGTTTATTGTTCTGCACTGCAGCTAAAGTTTTGCGTCTGCCTCAAAAATAAAGTTTGTTTTGAAGTAGACTTGCAGCATCCCTACACTCTAAGCCTTTCAATGATGTTTTTAAGAGTGCGGTAATAGGATTTCAGTCTTCCAGCACGCACAGGCAGGTGTTGAGGTATAATTCATAGAACGAGGTAAAAATCGTGTCTGTGCATTCTGAATACATGCTTTATATACTGTTTTATACGGATGTATGTGTGTGTACATGATATTCAGCCTGCCTCAGTTTTGCCTTCTTCCTGGAGCACAGCTTCGGTGCCATCTTCTTGTGCAGAGACCACTCACTGTAGTTCACTGGAGCTTGACCAGGCTACCAGAAGTCCATATGGACTCAACATCGAGGTTTTCAGGGCACGGGAGTATGATTTACAGGGATGTATTCAACGTGCCCAAAGCTGCCCGGATAAATGAGCGCTCCTGCCTGCCTCCTGACACCCAGCTGAACCACGCTGCGGTGCCTGTTGGAGGATGGAGGCATAATGTTCAGCCTGGCTTCCTTTCAACTAGCCTGCTGGTAATGTCAACAAAGGTGCCCTGTCTACCAAAAAGAAAAACCTTGCAGGAATCCAAATGATGGAGAAAGCATTTGGGAGTGATTGCGGGGCTCTCAGTGCAGGCGTACACTGCCAGGTTAGCTTTAAATGGCCATTTAATGTCCGATTTGGAGGGGCAGGGGCTTGGAGAGGAAACCACCGGTATCCAACCAGAAATTTGAGTTTCTGATCACTGCTTTCTAGTCAGAACAGAGGAGGGGAAGAAATCTCACTGGTGGAAATATCGTAAATGTACAACAAGCGTGTTTTTATTTATACACTGTTTTATGGCAAAGGGAAGGCTTTGGGCTTTTTTATGCTGCAAAATGTTGTTGTTTTTTTTTTTTTTCCTTGCTTTTTTATTTTTGCCTGGAGAAAATATACGACATGTTTAAAATGACTGCAGAATGGAACATCGCTTTCCCTGTAAAATAGTGTGCACTGAGACATGGCTGGATCTCACACTTGACCAAATTAGCATATGCACTCAAATATCAGAGCTCTGACTAGTAAAAATAACACTGGATTTGCATTTTCACATTTTTAGCTCCCGCTTCCCTGTCTGTTTGGTTTTATGCCTTTTTTCTTGACTGACAATTCTCTTTGTGGCAGATTTATTGCTGTTCTGCTGTTTGGACCCTGTAATCAACTAGACACTTGGCTGAAGACGTTAGTCATTTCATTAAGTACTTTCTGCAGATATCTCCGACACAATTTTCTGTTGCTCTGGTTCCAAAAAGCAAATGACCCATGGCCAGCAAAGTCTGCATATGAATCTTTAATAAACAGAGGTAGTACCAACAATGCTCTCAGGTTTCCAAACTACGGCGGGCTAATTAAAATATGTTGAATAGGGAAGAGCTGCCATTGCCATCTCGCTCTGACAAAAACATTCCTGCATCTGTTCCCAGTAAAACCGCTCTTTTAGAAGCACGGTCACATTTATCCTTCTTGAGTCCTATCAAGCTACGTATGAAACCTCCCTCATGCTACGTACAGATAGAGCATAGTATTTTTTTTTAATTATTTTTCAGCAGTACATTGCTGAAAACAAAGACTGAATAGTTGTCTTAGGAGCAGAGATAAAGTGTGGAGTGGGCTTCTTTTTATCATGGCTGTGTCACTAATGATTATACTATATTCATGAACTAAGGAAGTGTAATTATAGCATTCTCCTGCACTTTATGGGCGAGGAACTATTCTCTCTTTCTATCGAGACACCTCCTTCAAATGCTGTTCCTCACTCCAGGGACAGCCCTTCATAGCTGTGAATCCTCTCTTCAGCAGCGTTCTCTCTGCAGGCGAAGCCTCTCTTTGTGCTCAGAGAACAATACCATACGCTATTTACAGGAGAGTGGGGAGGTGGGAGACCAGGCGCTCACTGGTGTACTCACCCAGGGCCAGTTCCCTGACCCCATTAATTTTTACAGAGACCAGTTCAGTAGAAAGCCAAGTTGGCTGTTCCAGCTGGCCAGGCAGCGTTGCCATCACTTCTGGGATGCAGACCTCACTGAGGCCTGGCTAGGCTCTTTTTCATGGTCCAGCTCTGGATAGGAATAGGCAGCCTCATGGGTTTCTCCATCAGGTCACCAATCCCAGCCCCTACAGAGACCTTCCAGTTGTGCCTTGACGCGATGTCCTCATTGCAGGGTAAGCAGTGCCACAAAGCTGTGCCACAAGAGGTACAAAGGCAATCAGCTCCAAATCCCCAAGGAGGAGCCCAGGTTTGCCAGTTTTCTTAGTTTTCTTTGTTTCATTTTTATGCTTTTGTGATCAGCAAAATAATTGAGTGGGTCGTGAGATGTTGAGCTCCTCCAAGATTTTAATCGCATGAAATGGCATACGTAGAATAGAGCGTATAAAAGAAACGGAATTCATCAGGGACTATCATAATGACCCGGAAGAATAAATGGAAGAAATTGAGCCTTGTTTAATGATTGTTTACAGCGGCAGCCCAAATTTTAATCAGTGAACGTGTGGGCCCCATTACTTGCAGGATGCACTGGGCCTGTGGGACAGCATTCAGGATTTTTTCCTTTCTCGAGGGAGCTGCAGGGTATCGGCTGGCATCTTAGAAGCACTCCTTCTACACAGATGCTTTTAAAGCTGCTTTTTTTCCCCTGCAGAAAGCATGGGTAAACCTTACACATGTATTTTGTGTATGCTCTTGGGTACATTTCATCCTGTGACCCTTAGGAGACCTCATTAACCTTCTCACAGCTTCTTGAGCCCGAGGGAAAAACAGCCAGCCTTTGTGCTGCCGAGCTTTCTGCAGTGCTGCCCTTAGGAACAGGGAAACCAAATGGATTTATTGATGTAACTATAATCGGAAGTCAAAGCCAGGATGATAAAATGGTGAGGTGGCCAAATTGCTTAAAATCAGAGACGTAGTGCAGGATCTGAAGGACTGAAGGTGGTCTTGCCTGGCCTGGCGCCTCACGCTGGGACCCAAGCAGGGACATCCCAGCTTGGTTCTCCTCGTCCAGCAGGAGATGGCCGTCATGCTTCAAGACGTGAAGGCAGCTTTGTCTCCAGCGATAGGATTTCGTTAAATGGAGTACTCGGAGTGCCACTCACCTCGTATTTATTCTGTAAGCAATGGATCCTGCTCCAGGACGATGCGTGCTCTGTGGCGGCGCGTGCCTGGGCGTGCACGTTTGCAGTAAACGCTTCACCTTCTTCCCTGTAATGTGCTCTTCTTGACTTTGTGGGCATGGCTGAAATGGCAGCCTGCTTGTTCCTCTAGTCTGAAAAAAATGCGCTTTAATATACTGTCATTTTCCCTGATAAGATGAACACTATGAATTAAACAGAGTCAGCAACCCAGTGCATTAATCTTACTGATGAAATCCTACCTTTAGCTTTTCCTGACATATATTTAATGTTGTCTTAATTGTGCAGACTTTAAAGAGGATTTGTGTGTGCAAGTGCAGAAGCCGTAAGAAGCCACGGCTGCAAGGCAGAAGCTCTCCTCGCAGAGCTGTGTGAGAGGTGGATGACACCCAGACCTCGCAGTCAGGAGATCCTGGTGACAAGGATTGCAGCACTTTTTCATCGCCTATTTAGTCAACCCCAAAGCGCAGGCTTCATGCAGGGGTTGCCATAAAACTTGAGCACGTAGTGTCCTGCAGCAGTTGTCCCTCCCTGGTGTCCCTCAAACACAAGGAGCACGTGCTCCATCCTGCTCATACCGTGCAGCTGCAGGCTTGCTGCCGGGGAGGAAAGGTTGCTCTCGCAATTAAGGTTTCAGGTTTAGAAAATCTTTGTTTGCTTCTCACTTTTACTGAGAGAGGTCAGAAAAGTCGTCGGGGAACTTTTTTTTTGTTTTTTTTTTATTTGGAAGGTATCAAAAGATGCAAACAAATGCCTAATGAGCTCTAAAATGGTCTTTGAAGTCAGTGAGAGAGAGGTCTCTGAGATTTCAGAAATCCCACACAAAATGTTTGCATGCATCTTTAGGCATCTAAACACCTTTAAAAATACGTCTCTTAAGTGCCTTACTCCAAGATTAGCTTCGTACATCCCCTGGGTGTTTTTTAAATTGCATCCCAGGTTGCTTAGATTTCCCCTAAAGAGTATCCTTTTGTTTTAATTTTCTCATTGACTTAATTTTCTCTTGACTTGAGACATAATATATATTAACCCACGCTCGTTTCTTGTAGCTAGGTGTTGAGTATGGAAGCTGCTGCTTAGCTGGTTTATTACCAAAAAAAAAGAGCATATGGCTGATTGTGTCCCATCTGAAATGCAAATGGTAGAGCAACGTGGAAGAACTTCTGATTACTCGAGCAGCAAATGGTTCCTAATGAAGTGAGTTTGACTAAGGTGGGAAGCTGGAAATGACTGCGGGAAGAAATGACGGCCGTAATGCTGTGGGGGAGCAGAACATCCATATGCCGCTGATAAGGAGGTTCTTAGGAAAGGGACTGGATGCTTTCTTACATCCTGTGTAGTCATCAGCATGGTGAAATTGCTACACAGGGAGCCACGCTCCCACCTTCTACTGGTTATGAAATCGTTTAATTTAATTTATAGCCGTGGCTTTTCACCTTTGGCCTGTCTTTGAGCTGAAGTTTTCTGTATTTAATGAGCTGCCTAATGTAAAGTAAGCCTAAACGTATACGAGCCGTGGTTCCCCAGATTTTCATTTCACTGGGCACGTTTGCAGAAGCCAGAGACCAATGGGGGTGATGGCAGAAATCTGACCCACGCCGTCTGATTCCCTGGGATTCCTCTTTCCGAGCCCTTGCCCCCAGCATTTTTCTGTTGCTGCACTTCCCATTGCCGAAGGTGTCCGAACGCGTGATGTGAACGGAAGGGGAACTGACTTTTAAATGCTTTCTGAAGTCAAGCAGTGAGGCTGGCAGGCTGGCATTTCCATTACTTAACTTTGAAAAGGCAGAGCCGCCGAGCAGGCACTGGGAGGCTGAGTGCGACCAGCGGGCTGGAGATGGAGCGGCGCTGGCTTTGCTCTGCCTTAAATGTCAGAAGGAGCCAGCAAGAGTTTAGATAGCAGCGTGTGCACAATTACATGCTCGGAGGAGCCGAAGCAGCTGCCAGGTTAGACCTCTGGCTTTGTCCCCAAGCAGGATTGCCTCGGTGTTAACGTAAGCCTCGTAAGCCGCGCCGAGGCTGAGCTGCCTGGTGCAGGGGGCAGAGGATGGAAGATCAGCGTGGCTTTCCTCCGCCGATGCCCGAGGGTGTCTGACATGGCTAACAATAATGGAACGGGAGAAACCTAAAGAAAAAAGGCTGTGGTGGAAGTAATTGGGCTTCTCCAACTTCTTGAGCAATGGGCAAGGCTCGCTAGGGTGAGGATGTGTCCACGTTAGCGTGTTACTTGAGATTCAGACCATGCTTTTGAAGCAAGACCCCCAGCTGTCCTCACCGTGCTTTTGGTTCACGTCCTCTAGCAGCCCAGGAGCTCACGAGCTGGGTCATGGCCCTGGAGATGCACCTGATGCCTCGCTGGTGCCACCCTCCGTTTTGGCAGGGGGGGGCATCCCTGTAGGATGAGGTGTGCTTTCAACATCTCTTCTTGTACTGTGATCAGAATGCCTTTAGCTGCCATATTACCCGATCCTAAATTGATATAATTAATGGATAACACTGATTCTGTGATATTTACCCACGCTGTGTGGGCAGCACCTCAACAGAGGTAAATTTTGTGGTTTCTTTAATCTAAGAGGTTACAGCAACGTAAATTACTCAGATATCTGCTTGGATGTTCTTTGGTTTACAAGAAATTGCAGTTGGTGATGCTGTCATTTAGTTTTCCATCTATAACTCCCTTTTTAACGTGTCCTTTTTCTCGCTTTTGTTTTCTGTGCCTCTCCTCTTCCCCTGCATTCATTTCCATCCAGAAATACAAATGACCTTTTAAAAGAATTTTCCGCTTTCATTCTGTTGATTTGCATTGTTCAGTCAGGAAAATACAAACACTTTTCTTTCTGAGATGCATTTATGATGTCACGAAAGAACTTTCTCACATTAGCCTCTTCTTTTTTCTCTCTTCTGTCTCTTCAGGTGTGTGTGCAACATTGACTGTTCTCAAACCAACTTCAATCCTCTTTGTGCTTCCGATGGGAAATCTTATGATAATGCATGTCAAATCAAAGAGGCATCATGCCAGAAACAGGAGAAAATTGAAGTCATGTCTTTGGGTCGATGTCAAGGTAACGCTCATAACAAAACTCATTTCAAAGAATGTTTTCAATTTTCGTTCAGGGAGGAAAAAAAAAAAAAAAGAGAGAGAGAAAAAACTGGGGCTGGCTTCTTATTTGGCACTTCTCGCATTTCCATTAGACTCCTGTAATGTGTATGGTGCGCAGTGCTGGTGCTTGTTTCTCATCTGCTGGGCTCATGGGATGCCAGCAGTGCCTGGAAGGAAATTTTGTTAATACCACATGGAGACTAGCTGTGTTTGCCGCGAATACCATGCTTCTCCGTGCCCAGCTCCCAGGGTGCTCTATCACCTGTGTGACCCTTGAATTGACTTTAAAAACTCTAGTCTGTTCGGAAATAAAAATGAAGAAAATTTGCCTTTAAATAGCTCCTGTAAATAAAGTGTCTACTGGGGCTCGGACAGTTAATAGCTTTTTTCCCCCTTAGCTTCTGACCTATAAATCCTCAGTACATCTACTCACAAGGCCATACTATACCTGTCTATTAAACACGTTCTCATTTATTCCCATTTCTTTAAAGTTAACTGCCCTACGTGACAGTTCATTTCAGGGTACATATTAAAACTCCCCAATTACTTCAAGTAGAACAGAAATGACAAGTCCTGCTTTACCCTGATAGATCTATCCCAGCTGCAATCTGTTGTCACGTATCGTTAGGAAAAAATGTGCTTTCTTAATGGAAGATATTTTGTGTTTCATTCCAAAAAGCCCGCTCCTGCTGTTTTCACCTGGCAAGCCCAGGGGAGCCCTGCAGCCAGCAGCGGTGCTGTGCATGGAAGGGATGCTGTGTTTGCATGGGCACTGGGGCGTATTCAGTGGAAAGCAGAGGCTCCCCAAGCAACTCAACATATTTCTTTTAACACAGATAATACCACAGCAACTACAAAATCTGAAGATGGGCATTACGCACGGACAGATTATGCAGGTATGGTTCCTATTCCGTGAGAATCACAGTTGGCAAGACATGTAAGTCGCTTTTCTCCTCTGTTTACAGAGGCGATGTGTCCTCATCTTCTGCTATGGTGTTGTTTGTTTGCATTAAAAACCACTGTGTTCTTATTACTTGGTTTTGCTGGGAGCTATCTCCTTAACAAATGGGCTTCTTCCATTATTATCAATGTACAGATACTCTGATCATAAAGCACCTGCTCCAGCAGTGGAAATAATAAATGTGGTAAAACTGTTCGCCAGAATTAACAGACATTGATGAAAATTATTGAATTACTATGCATAGAGTATGCATATTCTTTTCATAATATATACAGGCTTAAGGAGGTGAAAATCCAGAGCCTAGCACAGCTGTGACATGATGAAACATTTCCATAATAGATAAGATTATCTGTCTGTGTTTTACTGTTAAGTTAACAAGGTTCTTGAAATGTTTTTTTACAGTGATAAACGGTTTTAATATATTTAGAAGCTACAGTAAAACATAATGGCCAAATAGCCTTATATGGTTTTTGAAATTAAAAGCGTGTAAATCCTAGTGGGGCTTGGGAGGTATTTGCTTTACACCCTTTGCCTCGGAGGATTGATTTAGAAATTGGGTGTGTGCGGGGGTGTGGGTGCACGTGCACTCACGCAAATGTTCACAGCTCGTGCGGAGAATTGGAGCATTTAGGAAGGTATGGTGAAAATGTGTCAGGTGTTGTATTCACAGCTTAGGTTTGTGAGATTTTTGTATTTCAAAAGGAGATCTTTCGAGAGAATAGATGCCAATTGCTGGGTTTACCTGAGCTGCATGGCTTAGGTGAAATCCAGCTGATGTTTCACAGGTCTAAATATCTCTTACCGTGAGATTACTTCAGCCTTACTGAATTTGTCTGCTCACCCCTTGTGAGGGCTCTGTGTGCACGATGGCCCTGTGTTGCTATAACACCCAACCGTTAGAAACTGATTGTTCTGATCCTACTTTAAAAATGGTGCGTGATGATTAAAACATGGAGCTATGAATAAATGAAGGCTCGATGAGCCAGAGGAGCTCGAGGTGTCAGGGTGGCTGCAGGACAAAGCAGCAAAGGAAGAAATTTCTACAGAGAGTGAACGCTGGGATTACTTTCCAAAAGATCAAAGACGTACCATGGTCCAGATAATTCCTGCTGCCAAGGAGCCCTTCCACAGGTGAAGAGAGTCATGCACAGAAAGAAAAGTCTGCAGTCAGTTTTCTTAAAAGGCTGGAAGGGCTGAGGTTGTGTCCTGGGGTGGGCAGAAGTTATGGCAAACTAGGCCAAAATGATTTCTTTTGAGTCAGAAATAAGGACAAGAAATAGAGCTGTGTTAGATCCTTTCTCTTCCTTGCTGGAGAGCTGGGGAGATTACTGGAGTCCCCGAATGAGACTGAAAGTCTGCAGCCCCTCACTGAATCTTGTGCAACCTGCCCGCCTCTGCTCCTGCCCCGTAACTGAGCTCCTGGCTGGCAGTGACCCACATCACCCAGAGAGAGGAGACAGCATGTTTAAGCACGAAGCAAGCGAGCTGTAAGAAAATGGGAGGAGAGGCGGCTTGAAGACGAGGGAGGAGGAGGAAATAATAGCAATGAGATGAGAAAGCAAAGTCATGGGTCATGGAGGAAGAGGAGCACAGAAGGCACCTTCAGCTCAGAAGTGGGCAGGAGGAGAACAGCTCCGGTTTAGCAGACAGATGATATTTCAGCCCACACTCGAAAGGAGAGATGGTGGGTAGCAGTCCTGAGGAGAAATTTGGTTGCAGCAAAGCTTCATGGAAGTTGGAAGTCAAGCAGGGAACACAAGAAGGAAATTGGGTTATTGGGCAGGGAAGGCAGAGCTATGGCTACTGGCATTCCTGAAGTGCAGAAAAGTTTGATTATGGGTAGTATAAGAATAATAAGTGGGAATAATTGTTGCAGAAGTGGCTTAGAAAGTCAAGTTGACAGTTGGACCTGATGATCTTGAAGGTCTTTTCCGAGCTAAATGTGTCTATGAGTCCATGTTGTCTGTTACACTAATGCAGTGGTACCAAATGCTCGTCGTAAAAATCACAGTAACCAAACAGGACAGGTGGTAACCAAACAGCACATCAAAACCCACGCACCCTTATCTCGGGGTCCCAGGGAGGCAGCTCCTTTGCAGACAACCCAACAGCCAGTGGACTTTTTTCATCATAAACCATTCACACTGTTGAATCAATGTCTTTGCTCCCTCCTGTTCTTCTTTGAAGCCCATTGATCCCAGTTAATGAACGAGTAAATCTTTCAGTCTGCAAAGCTGAGAGCACTCATTCCTTTGGAACATAAATCTTTACATTAAGTTGGCATAGCCTTGTGTTTTTTAAGTGCTCTTTCTTCATGCAGGCAAGATTTGCTTTTGAGTTGGAAATGCCTGAGACACACAGAAGGCAGGGAGCCCCGTGCCTGGGTGTGCAACACGTGTCAACACAGTGTCTGTACATCTGTCTGTCCGTGCCTCGACTTGGGCAATTCTGGCCCCTCTCATTTTTCTGACACCCCAAAGAATTTATCAGACTTCGGGGGATTTTCACTCTTTTCAGCAAATACCAGCTCGTTGATGTTGATCAAGTGTGTGAGATGGCAGTCAGTTTTAGCCAATATATGAATGGGCAGGGGTTTTCTTCAAATCCAGTAGAAAAGTACTTGATCTCACAACTTCTATGGAAAAATATTTGTAATGTATGTTTTAGAAAGTAGTGTCTGAAAGTGCTGTGAAGGATGTTTTCTTGGATAAGTTTGTTTTTCTTTTTCTGCATAAAGAAGTTGGCTGTTTCAGTGGCGTTTTTGCATTAAATAGTCTGAGCAGTTGAGGAGTTTTCATCCTGTTTATTCATTTGTCTTTTTATTATTATTATTATTTAATGCTTATATTTCCTTCTTAAGATCTGGATATTAGCTATTATACCCCTTACTGATTTTATCCTTTTTCATTATCAAATTAAAGAGATTTTTTTCCAAGCCATTTTAAGGACTAAAAAGAACAAGTGGGCTTGGTTGAGCCATATTTCAATGTTATATATTCATGAAAATTGTCAGTGAAGACACTGACAAATTTGATAGACCTACTCAATAATACGATCTTGCAGGCCAGACAAAACTCTCTCTACGAGCATTGATTAGATCAAGTCTCAGCAGCCAAACTCCAACCACGCAGCAAAGACGATGAACACAGGGAAAAAAAGGGCATTTTTAGCCACAAGAGTCTCTTTTGGTGGAAAATTCACATCCACAAATGGTTGTTCTGAGTTGTATTTTTGGGTTGCTCACTAGCAGATGGCTGTGTTGTCGAAGCAAACTGAATGCTCCACCAAAAAGGGCAAAACCCATCTGTGTCAACACACCGTCTGCCCATGGCTGGGCCAAGGCTGTGGCACAGAGGCCACAGGAACTTCCGCGGATTATGCAGGGATAAAGAAGAGCCTTGGACCGTGCCTTTTCCAAAATAAATACAGCATAACATTTATGTTTGAAAAAAAGAAAACAATCCTGAAACTTGGTGAAACGTCATCGTTCTGCATCATTAACTTCTAATCTCCTTGACTGGGGGAAGAAGCCATGCTTCTCAAAGAAACTTGAGAGAGATCCGCTGATCCAGACCGTGTAGGAAGCACCAGTGGGTGATTCATGCTTTTCTTCACAGCCTTGATGCCGACCCCCCTGACTTCAGCTGTTCACCACAGTTGTCTTCATCATCCGTACTAGTCCCTGGGTGGGGCCCAGGAATCAGAGCAGCAGCACCGAATTTCTCTACAAAGCCTGAGGTGTTTTCTTCCAATTCCAGGAATAAAATAAGAAATTCAGGGTGGATTCCTTCTCCAGATTCTAAAACCTTCCAAGTAGGTTGTTTTGAGCGTAAACTACAAGACATTGCCCCTTCAAATTAATTTTTGTCAGACATACATTAAACTGGTGAAGGATAATGGAGCCCCGGAGCTTAGCTATGGCAAATAAACTATTGTGCAGTTCTGCTCTGCCTTTGTGAACCAGACTTTCCTTTCTTCTTAATGGAATTAGCAAGTGAGACATAGAGCTGAGCACCGTGCATCCATCACAGAGAGAGAGAAACCATTTCTCATCTTCAGCTTTGTAAAAGCGCTAGGAAAATTGCATCCTTGCGTATGCAGATTTGCTTGGCTTTCAATTTAGTCAGGCTCTAAGTCAGAGGTTGTCACACTAAACAAATAGATTAGTTCGGAAATGTTGCTGCTTTTCCATCGAATTGCTTGAAAATTGAAAAAAAATATTTTACTATTTTGACAGCTGCGTGGCAGCAGGAATGCTTCCTCGGTGTGGCTGCCACCCGCATTCACACACATGCCTGGCATTTGTGAATACAAGAATAATACAATTTATACATTTCTTAAAAACATAAAGCTGGGATTGTTAGCTGCATTTACAAGTGCAAGATTTCATTAAAACACACATGAGGTTTATTCCCAGTGAAAATCCACAAAAGGCAACAGATGAGCTCTTCAAAACAGTGAAAGAGCTCCATATAGACTGGATTTCAGGCCATACATTACAGATATTTTTGGTCTGCGACCTGGGGAAAGCAATGAGGGCATTTCCCTCCAGGAGATACAACTGTATCTTGCCCCATGTGCATGGACAGCCTTCAAGATGTCCAATTGTTCAGAAATGTAAACGTCTACAAACATCTGAAGCCTGGGGCTTATAAATTCAGTATGATGTAAGAACAGAGCTGGTCTTGACTTAAAAAAATACTTTCTTAGTAGAGTCAGCTAGAGAAGGCATTTTTGTCTACTCAACCCAGGATCTACTCAATCCTGAGAGAGAAGTTTTCCAAGAAGTAAAGCAGAGGAAACATCTCAGTTCTCTGGCTGGGATCTGGAGGCTTCCAAAATCAAGCTCACAGAAAGCAGTATGGCATTGACTCAGAAATAATGACCGTATGTAGCTTAGTTTAATTTATGTAGCACTATAAAACACATAAGAAAACTATGCCTATTCAGGAGCTCTTTGAATGGTTTTCAAAGGCAAAAGAGAGATTATCATGTTCCGATAGCGCCGTGGTCTCTAGCCCCTCTGCTGCCTTTCAGCTCCTCCACTGTTGGTGATATCCAGAAGAAAATAAAAAATGTAAAGATAGAGTCTGCCGGGTAGGTTAATAAATCTCACTGTCAGCTACTTCTGAACTAAAGTCTGAGTAGCCAGCAATGTCAGCTTGGTCCCCGAACCTTCACTTGTCCTGTAAGCTTTTTTTAAATGAAAAATTGCAGCTGCTTCTTTCTGTCATTTAACTCCTTGTTTTCAAAAGGTGCAGTGCAGAAAGTCCTACTCCGGCATTTTTCTGTGTCATTGGGTAGACCAGATGTTTTCCTTCTGAAACAGGAAAAACTGGGGCATTAATGTGATTGTGCAGGTGTGGGAATTGCCACCTAGGCTATCCCAAGACTAGCAGTAGTTCAATGGAGTGCTTTTCTTACACAGAACAGCCTTAAATTTATCTTCAGATCCTTTAACTTTGAATTGCGTACGGTAAGCTTGGTAAAATGTGCCTCATTATTTTGGATTTTTGTTTTTCTGTGTGCGTGTGGTTTTATAATGAGAGAAATTGTGCCTTTTCATTCCTTACGATTTCCCGGTGTCATGCTCATGGAACCTGTAATTGTTAGCATTAAAACTTACATTGGGTCTCAGGTGAACTGTTAGACATCTCTTTATGGAGACTTATGTAGCTCGGGAAAAAAAGAGCATTTCCATTTGTGCCTTTAAAGCTTAGCCCTTAATTTAGTCACTAATGAATGTGAATCAGAAGTTGCGAATCAGTTTATGCTTTTACCCCTAATAAACAAATTCAGTAATGTTGTGAATGAACTTTATAATAAAAGCTATTTCATTTGGGCACAAGCACGGTAACCTGAAAATACATTATGTCCAGGCTAAGAATTTGGTCTGCAGGGAGTGAACAGGAAAAGCAAACACCGCCTTGCAGCATCAAGACGGGCATGGGCAGCCTGAAACCGTAAAGTTGGACTAGGCTATTCTGCTGTTACCAGCTTCCCTGAAACATTTAAGTCCTGAAAATGAATTCAGTTGTCAAGCTTCATCAAGGTTTGGGGGCAGGGGTGGAGCTGGTAATACTGTATATTCTTCTATCAGTTTACTTCCAAACTGTTCAAGATTCGTGAATTTCGCTCCACGCACTGTCTCCCACTTCTTGCTTCCCCAGGACTGAGTACCTTATGTGTTGTTATTTTCTTACACCATTGTGTAACCAGTCCTCTGTAACATTTTGCTTTGTTAAAGGTTATGGATAAAAACAGAACGGTGTGTGCTATAGGGATGAGCAGACCAGGGCTCACGTAGGCATTCCTACAGGTTCTTCCATTTGTGTCGCAGTCCATAAACAGGTATCATTTCTCAGTGTTTTATTGTATTTGGAATATAGAAATTTACCTTCCTGGGCAAATACAAACCTGCTTATCTTTCATCCTCTGCTCCATATTTTGGTCAGAGGCGTGAATAAACTCCCAGGGAGGCAGAGCCTGCAGGAGAAAGAAGAGGCCTTGCTGCTTCCACGTGAAATTGTGATCCCTAAAACTCAACACCACTTGAAGCAGGCCTGGTTCCTTGAGCTGTCCTTAACCAGACACCTTCCTTCTAAATAGGATCACCTCAGGCAAGGGATATACAGAAAAAACAAATACAGGAGGGGACCCTCAGAAAAACAGCAACATGGTTGTCACTCACGCAGTTATGCTCTACTTAAAACCAGTCATGGGATCTGTTTCTTCCCAGCCTTTGTTTTCAGAGGGTTTTGGAAATGAAGAACCAGCAGCGTGGTCTATAACCCCCCTAGAAAGCTTCCTTGAACACCTGGAATACCTGCCATAATGCATGGCCCCTCAGAGCACATGGGCGCTGTCATTGCAGCAGGACTGCAAGGCCTAGCCACAAAATAGCTTCCACAGACCCATGGTTAAATTTACTGCAAGTGGGCCCAGACCCAGTCGATGTCAGCTTTGTCGGCATTTGGGGAGGAATTTCTCTCACCCTCGGTTTCAGCCTTCCTCTGGGCTCCATGTGCTCTGATTAGCTCAAGAGCTGTCCTTGAAGGCTGCTGCTCAAGATGGTGCCCAGCAGCTGTTTGCCATCCACAACACTAATTTGAATTAGTTAATGGGAACCGAGGAGTACCGTGGTATATTTTTATGCTTGGCAGCTCTATTTCAGGCCTCGTCTCTGAAAATCTGCTGTTAGGAATTCTTCCCAAGGATTTGAGAGTTAAAGTTGTAATGAGCTGCTGAAATATCCATTTTCAGGAAACATCAACGTTTAAATATTCGTGTTTGATCTAGTCTGAAATGTAAAAAAAATATTTTGAAATATTCATGGAACTGAATTTCTTCAGAATTTTGTTTCATGGGTATTTTGGCATTCTTTATGAAATGTTAGATGTCAAAATATCATGAGATGAAAGTATATGACAGTTGTAATAAATAAGTTGTATATTAAGGAAAGTTGCTACTCGGAACTGCCAAAAACATCTTTCTTAGAAGGAGTATCATCATGTCAAGTTACAATACAAACATGAGATAATTTGCTCATTTCGACACCTGAAATGGTAACCTAAACCTAAAGATAAGTAAGGGTTTAGCCTAGACACGGGAATTACAAATGCATCTGGCAAAATGAAAAGAAATTTGGTTGGGGAAGAGAAGAAGGAACTGGGAGACCTTCAGAAATAGGCTATATGGAGAAAAGTAGCAGTTTTTGCCTAGCTTAGTATATTTTTGCGAAGAAATTAAAGACGGAAATATTATTTTCCCTTTACTTCTTTCACTTTTGAACGGTCCCACTTTTTTCATCGAACATATCTGCTAAAACGCGCATGGTGCGCTGATGGGCCAGGCAATGCAATGTATCTGTTCTTTTCCTGTTTCCTAATATTTTGTGTATTAGACACTGAAACCGCTAGCGACAAAAAGTTGTGTCATAAGAAAAAAGGATTGTGCTTATAGGAAGTAGGCAAGGCTGTGGGAGATGCAGCATTTGAATGCCAGCTCCCCTTTCTCCACTCCTTCTTGCCAAAGGAGCATTCCTCTGGACTCGGGAGAAGCCCAGCTGTGGAGTTGCCAGGCACACACCCGTACCGCCGAGCAGGAGGAAGCACTGTGATAAACCAAGGTTCAAAAGCAGCATCTACCTGCTTAGCAAGGTGACTTCTCCCCGCCTCGGGCTGTCATTTTAGCGTGTACCCATCAGTGTTCGGGTGGCGTGAAACTCCCCTCCTGCAAATGCAGCAGCTGCACCCGAAATGTGCTGTTATGTAACCGGTGGCGGCGCGTTTCATAATTTTATCAGCGCTGAATTGAAATGCATTTCTTTGCCCGCTGCTGCTCTGACCAGCCTTATCCATTTTAGACAGCGTTACATAACGGCAAAATATTTTTTTAGATGGGAAAAAAAAAAAAATTAAAACCCTCCCTATGGTTTTAATCTCCCTCTTTCATCTGTGGTTTAAAGCTGTGTCAGGTGTACAACAAAAACACCCCCTCCCCGGGGTATTTCATTTACGATTTCATTTAATAATGGAAGCATGCTTCCATCAAGCTGGGATGGGAAAGGATTAGGTAAAAAATATCCTTCTGAAATCAAGTAGCATAAGTCTAGCCTGCCTGTGTGCTCTGCAAATGAAGGAGCCATGGAAGGGGCTTGCTGTTGGTCGATAATACCAAACTGATAAACTATCAGTGTTTTGTCAGGCATAATGTATGCTAAACATCTTCCTCTGCAGCTTGCCTCGACGAGAACTCTGACTGTTTTTAGACACATCTGGCACTGCAGATTTTTTTTTTTTTCCTACCCTGTATTTCAGTGATTTACAGGGCCTTGGCTGGGCAGAAGGATGGCAGCTGTGTGGTTTAAAATACGGTTGGAAGAGGGGATAAGATTTAAAGAGGCAGGAGGTAAAATCCGGGCCTCGTTGAGACTACTGGGAGAATGACCACTGAATTTAAGTGGCTTCCTGATTTCTCTGGACCTTTTTTCATCCATCTTCATTCTTATTAAATTTTCCATTTCCAGAAATTGCCCTTTTTTTTTTCCCCATTCGGCTTCTTTCCAGCTTGAGGCATGGGAAAGGAAATAAATATATTGAACTCCTCACTGCTGAGTGGGAATTTCTAACACACGGTCTGCTAAAAAACAATCCTCTCAGGTGTTGCAAAAGATTTTAACTGGGCAGATACAGAAAGCAAAGTTGTAGGCCACTGCCATCAGTTTTATGATTCATTCCTCAGGGGAGACAGGTGAATAAAACCGAGGCCAGCAAACTGAGCAGGATTCATCCTTCCAAAAGTGCAGTGCTTTGCTCAGTGCAGAGGAATGATCACAGCTGAGCAACACGCCAATAAAATGTATTTACTTTTCTGTATAATCTGAACAAAAGCAGTGACAAGCTAGGTTGAAACCATGCTTGTTAGTCAACATCAGTCAACATCATCTCTCTTGAATAGTCCTGGGCCATTCAGGGTCACGTTCTGGTAACTAAAATAACCAAGGGTTGCACAAGGGATTTGCAAGGCACGTGGTTCAAGACGCCTTCAAAAGACCATGAGCAGGAGCTGGGCATTTTTACTTCAGTCTCCTGTTTTCTTACAAATGTACAGCTCTTTCTTCCGTTTCCTGGGTTAATTCTCTCGGGAACCGTGTTCTTACAAGCACAGATGCTACCTTGGAAAAGAACAAAAAGGAGGGAAGGGAGCTTTTGGTTATCTCTCTGAGGCTTGGAAGCACCTTACAGACATAAGACCCCCCTGAAAAAAATAAAATGGAAAAAAAAAAAGAAGAAGAAAAAATTGCCTTTAAGAGTCAAAATGGAATATAAAGTTAGTGCAAAAATAGGGCTGTGAATAGGGCTTCAGGTTGTCAAAAGGGTTGAAGGAGACGCCCTGCAGCTAAAACAACGTTGCTTGTCCAGTCTGTCACGTACCTGGGCTAACCTTTCCGTCTCCGTGCCTGCCATCAGACCTCTCTGGCAGGTTTGCCATTCATGTTCGCTCTCAGCTGTAATTTTTTGAGCTTGCTTGAAGCGTGCAACCAAACACTAACCTCTTATAACATCATGCTGGCAGGCCTAAAAATAAGTCGGAGACCTTTTCAAATACTGCCTCATGCCATCCATTGATCTCAGCAGAAAACAATCCATTCAGACCTGGAGTTCCTATTGGAAATTAGGGGACAGCCTGGTAATTGGATTAGGGTGTGCTTTTATTTGCAGCAGTGTCTCAAAATGAAGCTCCTGCTTTGTTTCATTGATTGTCTGCCCGATCTTTCTGCCAGTAAAAGCCACTCACATCGCTGAAGAGACGGGGTGAGGATTGATGGAAATGCAGAATCTTGTTACATAATGTGTGTGTGTTCCTATGAATATAATCAGGTAAATACAGATGATAAGTACATCTCCGTGCAAACATGAAAATGTGCTTTGTTAATCCACGGTTAAATTGCTTAAAAGCAATTCTCATCAACATGGTACTTAAATATTGGAAGAGTCACCAGTTGCAGCAATGTGAAAATTCCTGCCAGCCACCTTCACGGGTGCCAAAGAGGGAATAGCTTGAGGCCATTGGGATGGTGTGTGTGAATCTGTGGCCCTTGGAGTAAACATTATTGAAAGGCCTGGAAAGGAGAGAAAAAAGCAAGCTTGACTTACATATTTCTAGAGGTGGGTCAGAAATCCTAAAGTGAATTTGCCCTCGGTGGGCAAAGCTGCCATTGCAACCAGGATCCTTTATTTCTGCATGGGCACAAGCGGCACAGCCCCCTGGCCCCCTCTCCACACACATTCCCGGGTGAGGGAAGCACCATCCGTCACGCAGCTGTCCCCCGTGGCGGAGCCGGCCGAACGATCCAGCTCCCTCCACACATCAATATCTTTGACACCCGTCTTAAAACTCAGCTCGTGCATATCCATCTACTGCTGGCGAAGTGTCAGGAGGGTACAAATATCCCGTCACTATTTTTAGGGTTGTATCAAAAGTATTTATCAGCTTTCTGGCCCTTCGTCCCATTTGTCACATCGATGCTATCCGCCAGTCAGGGAGGTGAAGTCCTTTAGCAGCAGTGGCAGATGGGTGAAACTCTAAAAGCCACGATGAACAGGGCTGCAGCCGTGGTTAGAGGTGACTTCTGGGGGCTGCTGTGCCTGTTGTTACAATCAGAAAGCTGCTGTTGTCGGCACCCGGCAGCAGGCTGAGTTCAGGAGGTGGTTCCTCCTCCCCTCGGCAGGGTGGGAGGACTTGGGGGCTGTCTTCTTGCCACCGTGGAGCTGAGCTGAGACAGCAGTGAGAGCCCCAGCTGATTCCTGGTTACTCCAAGATCTGCTGCAAGTGCCACCAGCGCTCCCACACTTTCTGGTGACCCCCAGGTGCCACAATCTTGCAACAATCTCCTGCTCTTGTTCAGAAGTGGAAGATCAGCAACAAAAATCAATGCTGTCTTCGTAGCTGTAATGAGCATGTCCCACCGCCTTTTTTAGGACAGCCACAAGTTCTATCAGATGTCTGAGGCCTATTTGCAAATCCTGATTTATATTGCAGATCTTCAGCCGTTTCATAGGAAATCTTGAGGTCTTGCAGTTCTGCTCTCCATGCTCCCTGTTCGCTATCAAAGGTAGAGCTGTAAGGCAGAAGACCTGCCCATAGGCTGTATTGATAGCTAAGGCTGCCAAGTTTTGAAAATGAGTTGTTTCAGGGCTTTTTGGCCTCTTCAGGAGGACGGTTCTGAGAAAGCTCGGCTTTACTGAAGGCATTGCTTTGGAGTCGCAGCAGGCTCTGTTTACTCAAAGGGGAAAAAAATGTGGAACCTTCATATGCAAATGTCTGGCATTTGGAAATGTCATATAGCTGCATCTACATATAAATAAGCTGCTCTCCAGTGCTGCACTAGCAAGGCGGCTTTGATATAGAAATTGCATGGTAGCACACAAAGCAGAAGCAGCGGGACACCACTCGGTCAGCTTCGAGGAGTTTTGTTCCTTAATCACCACTTAACTAAGTTAACTAATGTTGCTCTGCCGCTTGGTGTTGGAATTGCTGCTGTCTGAGTTTGCTCTGGAGGAGACCTGGGTGTTGGTAAGTGCTGCACGACAGGGACAGAGGGCTGGGTGCTGAGCCCGGGTACTGCCCCTGTTGCATGCACAGTGCAGAGAATCCCTTTTCTGGAGGTGCACTGAAATGTGCACAAAAAGTGCTGCTTTAGTCCTTTACGAGACCTGGCTGCTCGGCTGCTTCCCGAACGGGGAGGAAGCGGCTCCTGTGGGGGGACCTGAGTGACGGGGACATCATGCCGAAACCAAAGATTAGCTGAGTTAGCACAAAGGAGGATTTAATCTATTCTAGGAACGGTGTTAACGCAGATTTATTCAATCCTGGAACAAAAGAAGAAAGCGCAGACTGTCAGGTCCCCTCTGCCCGGGGCTTTGATACATCCCCAATAAGGCCTCGCGTCATTAAATTACATCCACGGAAATGATGGCAGGCCCTGAGATGTGCCCTTACAGTGGTGATCTTAAAAAGTCCGGTTTGTCCCCAAAAGCATGGGGAGTGAGCGGTGGAGGTTGGCATGGGCTTGTGCGGCCGTGCTGCTGTGGGGTCGCGCTGCACCTCGTGGCACAGCAGCTGCTCGTGTGGGTAGAGCCTCAAGCGCTGGGGGTCTGTGCAGCCTCTAGGATGAGGCATCTGTGCCTAGCCAGTGAATATGGATGGGCTGTGGCCAGAGAAAAACACAAAAGAAGGTTAAAAAAAAAAAAAAAAAAGGAAGGAAACATTCACAGGCGTCAGTGAAAGTACTCTTGAATTTCTAAAGTCCCGAGATAGCTTTAACATATATGCCATAGCCCGTAGATATCTGCCCACAGGCTTCAAGTATTTTGTTGTCCATTTGAACATCTGTGATTATGTGTCTTAATTCATTAGTTTCTATTACTAATTGGCAGCAGGTCGAATAATTGTGATACACTGCTGCAAAAGACGGAGCACAGTATTTTTTTTCCAAGTGTATCAGGACATCTCAAATGTAAAAAGCACTAGATTATTTTTAAAAAGGAAAGTGGATGCTAGCTTATTCCAGGAAACTCATTTGCATGGGGACATTTAAAATTAATAAATTACTGTGTTGAGCAAGCCTATTTTCTGCCTGAGAAAAGGAGTGAATGTAATTTAATTCATAAGGTTCCATTCCTTTTTTTTCCTCTTGGTGAAGTAGCTAATACGGGGACGGTATTTTTTTGTGTGCTTTATGCGGAAAGATTAGCTTGAAATGTGTACTTGGGTGGCTGCAGGATGCATTTAGCCCAGGGCTACAGCATACTGGTGCCAGACATTTTCCGCTGCCATTTGGTGTCTCACCTCCACCAGCTCACAGGGAGAGTGGGCTGGTGAATCCCCTCTCAAGTGGCAGCAAGCACTTCCTCCGAAATTTCCAGTCCAACGCCTACCCAAGCATCTTGCCTTCCGTGTAAGGAGACGCTCTGTTCGCACGATGGTGAGCAACAAGGTGCTCACAAGGTTTTTGACGAAAGGAACAGACTGCATCAGGATAACTAATAGGTCAGGTCGGAGCAGCTGCGACTGCAAGGCAGGGCCGTGCTGGTGAACAGCAGAGCCAGGATTTCTCAGTACACGTCTTCATTGCAGGTACGGAGGAAGCCTGTTGAAGGGCTCCTTCCTTACTGCTTGAAGTTGCTGTGGGGCCTCAGTTCCTGGTGGCTGATAGCAGAGGGGAAGGTAGCAGCAAGCCTGCTAAAGCAGCTCTGCGCTTTCCGACCTGACACCGTTCTCACCTCATTCCTCCTGATCTCACAGCGGCACCTTGGAATTGCAGCAGATACTGCAAATGTTGCCGAGTCCCTTTTCCCCAAAAAGAGCAGCAGATGCTTACTCTGCGAGGCCTGCAGATGAGCAGCGTGACCTGTCCCTCGGCTCAGCCGCGGGATACGGGCTGCCACCCGCAGCCAGTCACTCCAACAAACCTCAGGGCATCCTCTGCTGATGTGCCACAGGGCAGCGCTCTCTGGACCTTTATTTTGATTTCAGATAAGAATTGTCTCTCACACAGATCAGAAGAGCTTTGTTAAATAAGTTTCCAGTGCTATGCTCTAGGCAGCGTCCTTTTGGGAGAGCTGCCAAGGATGTAGAAGGGGGGAGCAGACTTCCAAAAGGGGTTGAGAAGGTTAAGGATGTATATTTAACCCAAGAATCCCTTCCCCCTTTATAAATCCTCTGAAAATGTGATGTGTAAGGAGTCAGCGCCTCAGTATCAGTGAGAGCTTTTGGCTGCCGACGTGCCTGACCTCAGCAGTATTAAAAGATTTAAATTATTAAGTCAATTCTCCTTAACCACTGTCTCCAATGAGATAGGCCTCAAAATACTTCTCACTGCACATCAGTTACCATCTCCTCCTTTATTTGGTAAAATATATGTGTATATTTGCATTTGCAGGACCTCTCTCGGTCGCGTGATGACTGTACACAAAGTATTAGCACTGTACTTGAGCCGATATTTTATCATAGTTATCGGTTATTATTTCCATAAGCTCCACAGCCTTGTAAATGCTAACGTGAGAGTTTACAGGCTGTGGCCCTCCTGAAGCCATATGGAAAGTCTCCCTGACTCAAACCTGAAGAACAACAGAATTAATAGCCCTGCACAATTGATTGTTAAGTGCCTGGCAGTCAATTGTTGGACATAAGAATCCTATTTTTGCCTAGATTTTTATCTACTTTCTCCAAAGTGGATTGCAGGGACTTACGCCTGGGAGGAATTTGCTGTGCACTTCAGGCAGTACTTCATGTAATCCTCATCAAGGGCACTAATGGATTTATTCCTTTGTCAGTGGAGCTGCTCCAAACATTCAGTTGTGTAACAGAAGCTCCACACGTCTGCCTTCTTGAGTAGTTTGGCTGCCTTGTTTTCATCACTTGCAAAGTCAGCTCCCACAGCTGGACAGCCTGCTTCATGGTTTGGTTTTCAGCCTTCACTGAGAAACTTGCTTGAGAATCCTCACGGTGCACATTCAGTTTCCAAAAACCTTGAAAGGAAGGCATATAGTTAAACCAGAAATTAAAATAATACAAAGCATATTTGAAACAATTCTTCCTTTATTTTTTCTTTTTATTTTTTAACAGCCCCATATGTTAAGGAATTTAGACAAGATAGCTTTAAATAATTTGTATAACTTCTCAGAAGATAATCCAGCAGGAGAACGAAGATCAGTCACACCGGATAATTTCCAGGACCCAATTTCCTACCCCAGCAAAACAGCTCATCGTCTCAGCATGTCCCTGCCATCCACAAAAAAAGGTTGGAGAGCAATGTTCAACTAGGAGACTCTTCTAGTACTCGAGATGATAAGCTGCTTCAGTCTACACAAAGTAGCATCTGGCCTCAATGCATTTAAAAATAATCTGTTTTGACTAGTATATCTCATATGATAGGCTATCATGTCATGTTCTGACAGCAACAAAAGATGTGCACAATATGAAATGTCATGTTAGGCTAAAGACGCAAAAAAATGTTGCAGAAATGCAAAGATGTTGGTTTCATCACACTGGCATTTTCTGTCAGGAAAATGCTCCAAGAAAAAAGTTCGTGAATACTGTTATCTGGGGGGTGAGGGTGTTCTTCTTTCTAAAATCAAGAGGAGAAGCATTTTGAGGATTGTGGCGGGAATTACATTTGTCCGGAGACAAGAAAGATGGGCCGAGTCAGTCCAATTTTATCTTTAGGCTTTGCACCTTTCTGTCTCAAATTCTGGCCATCAGAAAAACACACGAATTCGTCCTTCTGGTGCACGTAGTTGCCAATTACAGTGCCACAAGCCTGATGCTTGAGGAGTTGCTGCTGAATTTAGCATTCCTGCAGCCTGGGTAGCTGTGCCTTTGGTCCGTAGCATTGCTCGGTGAGTGCGTGGCAGAAAGTGGGCAGCGTCGTAGTTAGGCTCTGCTCTTCGTAGGCATGAGGCTGGTGTGGTGGAGGGGCTCCTTAGTTCGGTGGTGCTGTGAGGATTAACGAGGATTGCCTCCAGCACTGAATGTATAAGTAATCCAAAATTATAATAAGGGGGGGGCGAATTGTAATTTATTGGACTTAATGCCTAGTTTTCATTTCGTGAACTTTGTCGAGTTCTTCCATCGTTCATATTTGAAGCATGTTTTCCTTCATAGCCTCCCTTTTTAGAAATGATTTACAGTTCTTGTCCCGCAGTTGGTACCACCCATGTAGGCCCTGGGATGTGTTGATGACAGCTGCTGCCTCCTCGATGGCTGTGTCACTGAACAGGGCCCGGTGCCCTCAGAAACGAAGAGCCGGCAGCTCAGTGTGAGGGAACTGCTAAAGCCCGTCTCGGGGTCTGGATCTCAGTTTTGAGTCTGAGAAGATGTTTTGTGTAACGAGAAAAAGAACCTGTTTTGAGGCTGGGGAAAGATTTGGGGGGAATTCAAAATGTGCCTGAAGAAAAGGGGCACTTCTTAGTCTGAACTAAACGGTGCCTTTATAGTGGTCTCCTTCTGAATGACTGAGTGGCAGATTGAACTAAAATAAAACTTTTCCACCCTCTCTGCCTTTATGTTCAGTTTCTAACTGCTCTAGAAGAGTCAGCAGTCAAAGCAAGAGTCTACAGACAGCCCATGTCTGAATTTTGTGGTTTGTTCCTAGCCAGGTGATATGTTGTGAAATGTTTCTCTTGTTCAAGCGCTAGGAAGGCCTAAGGCCATTGCATTTTAATTCAGCAAAGCATTTTTTTCCAGCCTAACATTACACTGTAGGTGTAATTACAAGTTCTGTGGGATCCTAGATTTGCTTAAAAGTGTGCTAGAGACCCTTTTAAGGAAGACACGGTTTCTACCCACACGACTGTGGGAAGAGGGAAAATCGCTCCTCTCTTTCCCGGCCTACACACGGTGGAAAGCATCTGCACCCCCCTCTCAGGTCCTGGCGGATCGGGCTGGCCCGAAAATAACAATTTCCCTCACCATCTTGGAGCATGCCTTTATAAAACCGAAACCAAATGGTATCTGACTGTTTTAGTAACACTGCTGGCTAATCTGAGGGTGGGATCCTGACGCTGGCTGGTGCCGATGCGCAGGCATCACGCAGATGTCGCGGTCCCTAGGAGGGAAGGACTGGAGCCCAACACACAGGCACGCAGAGCACGCTCCTGTTCTGCAGAAAGGAAGCAAACTTCCACCAGAGGAAGACTTGAAGGAAACAAGTAGAAGCAATAGAAAAAAAATGCAGGTTAGTAAGGATCCCTTACTTCTTTCTGCACTTTCCAGGACAGAATCCTAGAGTCATTAAGGTTGGAGAAGACCTCCAAGATATCCGGTCCAACCATCACCCTACCGCTGATCCCACCCACTAAGCCATGTACCTAAGCACCGTGTCCAACCTTTCCTTAGACATACTTGAATGTGGACCATAGCAGAGGTCCAGCACGGGGCACTGCACGTGGATGGAGCCCAACAAGTCCTGGGACATCAGCATTTTTGGGGGTTCTCCTGGAGACCAGTGCTACTAGCTCGGTGTCTGCTTGTGCCTCCCTGGGGACCCGCAGGCTGGAGTGCCTCATGGAAGCATAGGAACCGAGTCCCTTCTGTTAAATAAAAAAGGTGGAAATGCAGCACTCTTGGTTCGGTTTCTGACTTCGTGGGCTGTGCTTTTGTGTTTGCTGCAGATTTCTTCTGGAGGTTGAGAGAAAACAGCTAGGGCTGTGAAATAAAGTCTGGCATTGCTTCCTCCTGTCCCTTCAACCCTGTTCTTTCATCTCTCCCAAAGAGGAGAATGTCGTGCTTGATCCTGAAATGTCCTGAAAGTCTTGGAGATGAAAGAGCAGTTCGTGCTCTCTAAAGGGATGTAGAGGGTGCCCTGTCATTCCTGTTTTCTGGGAGCTTGTCCTTGTCTGTCTTAACGTAAGGACAACATCACCTACTTTATTAGCGCAAGTTGTCAGGGACTCTTAAAACTCTCCGTGGACAGCAGCAACAGGAAAGGAATTCTTTCTGAAAATCTGAGTCTTGGAGCTGCCGCACGCGCTTCCCACAGGTGGGAGGATGCCTTGGCATGCCTGCGGCCGGCCAAGTGGCTGAGGGGCACGGCACGGACTGCAGCTGGGCCTTAGCACCCAGGGACTTCGTTGGGAGGGTGCAAGTGTCTCAGCTCACTAGTGTGCAAGTGGCATTTCCTTAGACATCACAAAGTTTTTCTCCTTTTTTTTTTTTAAACAATCATATCTAGATGACGCTATCACAGGAAAAGGATTGTTATTGTTTGAGATACGATAAGCACTGGTTACGTGGAAAAAATTGTTTCTGGTAACTGTGAAATATTGTGATTATGTCTTCTCCCAAATAGAAGAGGAGTGCATCCTAGATTATATTTCAAGCCAAAACAAGCCTTGCCTGGGGGTGAGGGGGCAATCTGTAGAGGGTAATAGAAATGATTGAGCATCTTTCATGTGCAGCTCTGTAATCAGTTTGGGAATAGTCAAATTTTGTTTTTCTGGCGTCTCATTTGCTGTAACTCAACAGGAATTAGCTATGCAGAAGAATGACAGAAAGCCCTGCAAAGCTCTGCGTCTGCATCAGTTTATTTTTCTCCTGCCTGAGCACCTGTTTCAAGATGCCAAACCTTGTCTTGCTTCACATAAACAACATCTTCCGCATCTCCTCCTTTTGATTTTCCTCTCTTTCATACGTTGTGTTCTTCACCTTGCCCTGTGCTGTCAGGTTAACGTTGCCTTCACCTCTCTTCACAGAGAATGCAAATAAACTGGAAGAAAGTGCACGAGGGATCTACATCCCCTGTCCAGAGCATTACAACGGCTTCTGCATGCACGGCAAGTGTGAGCACTCCACTAACATGCTGGAGCCGTCCTGCAGGTAACCCTTGTCCTGCTGAGGAGGGAAAGCCACACACACAGAAATACCAACTTACAAAAACACTTACTGTAGATAATCTATGGAAAATGATGGTAACCTCGGCCCTTTGTGCTGCAAAATGGATTGGGATTTAATTACTCAACAAAGTCCCTGCTCTATGTGGCAAAGCGGTATTGAGTTATGTAAAAACACTCGGTAACCTCCAGGGGTCTTTAAATATTTCTGAAAAAGCACAAAGTGCACAGGCAGCCGCCCTCGGTCTGAAGGAGAGGGGTGCCCCCAGTGTGGTGGGGCAGCAAGATGGGGTTAAGGAGGTCCCCCAGGCTGGGAGGTGGCTTTGGAGGACGTCAGGGCAGGAGGAGGAGGAGTGGTGAAAGCACTGTGGCTGCTGCTGCTGTTGACCAACTTTTGCTTCTTCCTGCATGGGCTTTTTAGTGGAAACAGAGCTGAAGGGGAAAGCCGCTGCCCGTTCCCCAGAATCACAGAGGCGGGGTGCGGGGCCGCGGGACGGGAACCGGTGAGCAGCGCAGCGGGCGGCGCTGGGGTGGATGGTTGCAGCATCACCACGGGGTTTTTTATAGCAGCCAGACAAAATGTAAATGATGTATCCACTTGCAGGAACATCTAATCACATTTCATATGGAGCTTGGATGATTGCTTATCACCTCCTTAGGGGTAATCTGCATAAGGAGCCACAACTAGATGGCTTTCAGCCCTCCCCCACCTCCCCAAAGAAAGGGAGAAATCTAAAATATGTTGTGCGAGGTACTAAATGGATTCTTTTTCTGATGTGCGAGTGCTTCCACGCGGTGCTAGATGAGTCCTGGTCCTTTGGGCACCTCCCAGCACAGCCTCTGTGGTTCACACTCACAGACCTCAGTGGCACAGGACTTGGAGCCTTCCCTATGAGACATCCAAGGCGGCACCAGTGCTCTTGCTGAGGACCCACCCTGCAAAAAGAAAATGCATAAGCTTGTGCTTAAGCCACTGGTTATTTATTTCTGTTTTAGATAGACTTTGTTTCAGAGTTGTTCAAAATCAGCAGGTGTAACTGGAAGAAGTATTTTTCGTTTCAGGTGCGATGCCGGCTACACTGGACAACACTGTGAAAAAAAGGACTACAGCGTTTTATATGTGGTTCCAGGTCCAGTACGATTTCAGTATGTCTTAATAGCAGCTGTGATTGGAACTATCCAGATTGCTATCATCTGTGTTGTAGTCCTCTGTATTACAAGGTCAGTATCTCTGATACTTTGCAATAGAAAAAAAAAGGACATTTTTTTCCTGCTTTATGCGCTGATTATACAGATTTCTGCAGTGACACTTGTGATAACAAATACCGTTCAGTTCACCAGCAACAGGTGATATCGCCTGGTCCCACCAGCCAGAGCTCCTTTATTGTTCAGACTGCATTTTTACTTCCTTTTTAATCAAACTTAGGTGGCGATGGTGCCTACAGCAAATGAAGGTTCCTTTTTTGTATTCAGATGCTTGGACAAATATTGTTCATAGAAATAAGGGGGATATAAACACGGCAGCTGGATCAACACTTAATAAAACTAATCATATCTCCATCTGGTTTCCTCAAGGGCCCATTCCCTTAGTCCTAATCAGGCAAAGCATACAAACTTTAAAGCCTGTTTGCAATCCCATTGATTAAATGATTTCATTAGGCTTGTATACATGTTCAAAGGTACTGCACATGTTTAAGGTCTAAACTAGAGGGTGGCACACCAAGCCACGTGTTAAATTATTTTTTAATGAGGAGGAAGGGTTTATTTGAATGGAAACAACGGCCCCAAGGTGGCTCAGAAGGGAGGGATAAACACGGTCCCTCCACGTGTGCTTTCCCTGTGAACTTTGATTGCCTCTGGGAGGGTCGGGGGTGAGTTCTGAACTTCAGGCATTTTCAGGCTTCCCTCAGAAATCACAAGGTTAAATTCACTCAGCTGGCAGCACCGATACAGCACTCTTTGAGAAATACATTTCTATAAAAAAAGACAAGAAAGTAAAAGCCAGGTATCACAACTCTGTAGAAAATAGAATTTCTAATATATTTCACTCCCTCTGTTGCACTGCCTGGCTGGAAGACAAGTGTAGCGTTTCCTCCTGGAAAAGACAAAAAAAATAAATAAATAAATTCATAAATCCTTCTCTGGCCTAAAGGCATAAAACAAAACCATCTGATGAAACCGAGGTGTTTTTTCGGCTAAGCTGAGGCCATCAACCCAATGCTAGATGCTGGAAGAGGCAATGGATAATATTGCGAGGGTATTTGCAGAAGGAATTCAAACAACCAAACGGGTTGTGTGGGAAGAAGAAGGTGGTGTAGTAACTGATAATGGAAAAAATGCTCGGTGACGTTTTTTTTGAGGGACTGTGGTTGTGGCACCTTCATGCAGTAAATCAAAGTGCCTCAGAGTGAAGAGTGAAGACAGGCTGTGCCGTGTGATCTGGCAGTGCAATGCAAATTACCTCTCACCCTGTTTTCGTACAGAGACGTTACCTTTTCCCATAGACTGTGTAACCAAGTTAATTTGTGATCTTTTGACTTTTCTCTGTAATGCGTGTAATTACTGCAGAGCATTCTCCAGCCCGGCATAATGATTTGAGATACATTTGCAAAAGTGTACTCTTAAGTGGCTTAAGAGAAATCCATGTGACAGGAGAGCGTTGTGGCAGCATATGCATAAGTAATTGAGTTTTTGAAGTCATCTGCTTCAGAGAACCTGCCTGCACTGGTTTGAACTCCCTGCCCTGAACTCTTGAAAATGCTAAAACCACCCTCACAGCTTCCTGGGAGAAGGCAGCGAAACTGCACGCAGACAGAGGCCAGTACAGCCACATCCTTCGCTGCTCTTTTCAGTGCAGCTTCACCTAATTAATTTATCAAAAGAGCTCGGTGCACTGTGTCCAAGCCCTGCACTCGAGCTGCATGAGAATACCACGGCAAATTTCCTAGCTGTTGGTAAAATCTTACCAACTAAAATCTTACCTGTACGATGGTGCACATACAGGTGGCGGCCACCAGTGCTGGAAGGCCCTAATTTGGGCTTCAGGGGCTCTGCTCCTTGAGGAGCTTGGCCCCCTGGCTGCTCATCACTAGTGCCAGCAGAAGGAAGGCTCTGGGGTGCAGGAATAGGGGACCAGAGAGCAAGAGGCGCAGGGGGAAGGTGATGGAGCAGTGCGGCACGGGCCCTGCGCCAGAGGACTTTGAGCGTAGAGACAAGGCAAAGGGCAGGCAGCGACAGGAACGGAGGAGGATGGTGAACAGCGTAGGTACGGCCTGGTGGCATAACGGTTCTCAGCAGTTTTCTTTACGGCTTTGCATTTTTTAGTGCTTCCCTAATGTTTAGTCACAGCAGCTTATTTATGGGAAGGAATAACTTGATTAAAAATGAATGGGCGACGCGTTTCACCCGCGGTGAGTCGCACGGCGAGGAGCTCGCGCTTGGGAGCAAGCCTGGGCGGAGGGCGGGTGGGCAGCCCCAGCTCTGGTGCCTCGTTCACACCGCTGTGACTGCCGGGGTCGGAAGGGAGCCCACAGAGCTCTTCTGGTAAAAGTTATGGCTGAGGAGAAGCTGTCACTCTGTTTTTAGTAAGTGGTTATTACCTCTGGTTGAATGCCAGCACCCTTCTTAAGAAACCCAGACACAGCATCCTTATAAGTCCAGCAGCATTGCATTTGAGCAGGGTGGTGTCAGAACCTGGCCCTGGTGCCTTTCCAGAGCACATCTTTGCTTCCATCGATCGGTGCCATCGCGTATTACGCAAGGAAAACACGGGTATTTGGGGTAAGAGATGCTTTCTCATGGCCTTAATTGGAGTAATCTCTATGTTTGCATCGATCTCTCTCAACCTCGGACTGAGTGACCATGTAGGTACCGTCAGATTTTGGGGAAGCACTTTTTGGCGGCTGAAACTGCCACCAAAGGCTTTTCCCCCAGCCCCGCTTTGCTTGGCTGGGGCAGACCTGGCTCAGATCCTCATCGTGGGGCCATGAGAGGGAGCCCCGGTCACCCGGAGAGGCCGCCTGGGGACATGGGGGCCGGGAGGCTGTCAGCACACACGGGGTGTGGGGCTGAAGGAATCAGCCAAGCGCCTGCTACCGACGGCTCCTCGGCTCGCTCAGGGAGGGTTTGCAGCCTTTTGGGGAGCAGGCAGCGAACAACGAGCTCGTGGTGAAATCACAAACCAGCCCAAGTCTGCGTTGCTTGCATAATGAAGGCTCTGCCATAACCTCTGCGAGCGGTGGGAATGCCGGCTGATTTTCCCCGTAGTCATGCTAGCAGCCTGCTTGCCTGCTTCCAGGCAAGGAGAGAGGCAAAATCTAGCACACAGCGATACGGCTTCTCATGAGGGGGTGGTCCCGTTGGCTTAGAAGTGCGACAAGTCAGGACAATCTGACCCATATTTCGTTAGACACTTCTATAATTGCGTTTCGGCAATGTGAAATGCTTCACAAGCCCTCATGCTCTTGCTCTTAGCCTTTCAGCTGGAGTCAGGAAGCTATAGCATCATTTCCATTCAACAGGGGGGAAAAAAAAGCCCAAGCCTTTTTGATTGGAAAGGGTCACTGAAACTTTCACTGCGGTTTGCTGCTAGAGGGTGACTCAACACGGAGCTGCAGGCAAGTGCCGTGAGCTCGCATGGCACTGAGAAGGGCTGGGCACCCCCGGCATGACCTGCAGGGCTTCACAAGGTGCTGCTGAAGGCGGCTTCGTGGCACAGAAAAGCAAGTGAGCTCAGTGCAGAGGGATTCTCCTCCACGTCAGCGTGCTCTGGGGTGCTGCAGGGCTTCCCAGTTTTTCCAGGAGGGCGTAACTCCTGCTGAGCATCAGCTGGAGACAGGAGGAGCTTGTTCCTCACCCTGTGCAAAATCCCAGCTAGGTCACCCCTGTGAGGGGCTGATCCCATTGCTGGCTGGGTTTCTGTAGCTCACCATTTTCCTGCTGATCCCACAAACACAAGGAGTGCGAACATCTTAGAGGGTGTTGGTGTCGCCCTGCTGCGGTTCTGCTCGCCCGGCAGTTTCGGCTGTAACCCTTTGGCTTTCCGTCACTTGTCACCTCCTGCGGCTGTCACCAGGGGCTGGACATCCCCACGCTCTCTGTCTAAGGGAGCCTCTCCGTGGAGGGAGCCATTCCTTGGAGCCAGCGCTGCTTTGGGTGCAAGCACCATGAGGTTTGGTCCCAATGCAAAAGAGTTTTGCTTTTACAGCCATCCAGAGGAAAATAAGGCGGTGTCTGTGCAGTGCAGCTGCTGGGTGAGGAGTGTAGCATCCGCAGGGAAAGGTGCTGCTCACTCATGTCCCGAGCATGGAGCTTTTCCCTGGAAGCTGACAATGACTGTAGATGCTCAGCTCTTCAGAAGGGCATTCAGCAGGAGCATCCCCTGCTACATCCGCTTTGTAAATACTTTCTGGGCCTGTGGTGCCGGGCAGGTGAGCGTGAGACCCTCCTACATTGTCCAACAGCACCTTGCTGAAAATAATCTCATTGTTTTAAATAATTGCCCAACTACAGCTGAGCACCACAGCACAGGAGGGGCTGTAGCGAGGAGCAGGAATCTTAAAAAGTTTCCCCTACCAGGCTTTTGTCTGTGGCTTGGTGGTTTTGTCCCCCGGCGACACGGGGTGAGGCACAGTCCCCTCGACATCCCGTCGCCTCGAGGAGGACACCCGAGGCGTGCCAGCAGGTCCCTCTTTTAGCACCCATGTCCACTGTGCAGAGATGCCTTGTTGCGAACGGCGTGCTCTTATGGCTCTCTTTTCCAGGAAATGTCCCAGGAGCAACAGAATCCACAGACAGAAGCAAAACACAGGGCACTACAGTTCAGACAACACGACGAGAGCATCGACAAGGTTAATTTAAAGAGCGCATGTTTCCACAATGGCAAAACTAACTGCAGAGAGCTTGGACTACAAAATACAGTATTATAGACAAAAGATTAAGACAAGATCTACACATGTTGCCTTGCATTTGTGGTAATCTACACCAATGAGAACATGTACTACAGCTATATTTGATTATGTATGGATATATTTGAAATAGTATACATTGTCTTGATGTTTTTCTGTAATGTAAATAAACTATTTATATCACACAATATAGTTTTTTCTTTTTCATGTATTTGTTATATATAATAAATACTCAGTGATGAGAAAAAAAATTGGCTTTCTTAAATTTGCTGTATCTCATAGCTGTGTATAGTCTTGGGATATTGTACGTGGACACTAACAAATCTTCTTTTCTTTCTTTTTCCAGTTCTAGTGGCAATTTTGAGTCTACTGAACTCAGTAGTAGGGTTTTGAGTTGGTCCAAGATCAGCGACAATTATGGATGTGGGAAAGGTGAAGAATAATTTAACCTACATTGAGGAGGGATAAAATATTTCAGATCCGGACTCAACTACATTTCATCAGCTGCCTTCTCCCATACCATCCATCTTTACTCTCCCATAGCTTAGAGAAATCCTTGCCTTCTAAATTAAGTCCTAACTGAAGGGGAAATGGAAATTCTTGGTAACTGCTTATGGGAGTGCCGGGGGTAATGTCTCAGTTTGGGAGGGAATTAGGTGTCCGCCAAGGTGTACCCTGCGAGAATGCATTGCAGCATCTCCAACTCTGGTCACTGGAGTGAGTGAAAATTGCTTCCTACTGTTGATTGAAAATTATTAGGTTAAAAAAGTTAATAACATAATAACAGCTGAAATGCCAGCACCATTTGTACCTCATGAACATGCTGATATAATTTATTTTTTTCAAAGAGAAGGTGAAAACCACTCAGAAAATACCTTCTGAATAACTTTATGGGTGACCCTACTCCATTAAATGTAATGAACTCAAATGTTGGCTATACCTCGGGAAAATAAGGGCATGCGTTTTGTCACATCCACATGATGGACAAGATGCAAAGTTATTTCCATGGTAGCTGAAACTCTCCAAACCACTTTCTTTTGGGAAGCTGATATTACTCGAGTTTGCGCTATGAATCCTGAAGATGACAGAGTGACACTGAAGGGCAGAGAGCGGGCTCTTCACTCGTGCTGGATCACATCCACGCCACTGATTGCCTGCTGGAGCACTGGTCACACTGAGCAACGTAATTGAACTAAAAAAACAAAACAACTCATAGCCTTACTCGCTGTGCTTCTCCTTCTCAAAGAGCACTTGCCTGGGCACAAACTGCTCATGACAAACCTGAGGAGTATTTTTCACCATCACCTCCATGTACGAAATTGCATCTGGGGCTCAGCCAGATGTGGGGTTACCCGGGGTGATGGATCATGAGTGTGTTTCCATCTCCTGCCTTCAGCATTAGCCTGGTCACTCACAACAGTCGCCACCAGCCCTGCCGGTGACAGCCCACCCGCTGTCTGGCCTTCAGACGTGGGTGAAGCAGCATTTCTACCCCACCATGGCTTTTGGTTCCCCACCATCCCACCCCAGCCTGCTTCCAAGTGACTCCATTGCATGATGTTCACACGGGCTCAGTTTTTGTCTTGTTGCGGGTTTCTTGACTTTTGGAAGGTAATAAAAGGCGATTGGCAAGAGATGCTTCCCGGCACCTGGTCTGTGCTGATTGATGGGCGGGGGAGCGCGGTGCCCGGGCAGGCAGTGGGCAGGAGGCATCTCGGCCGCAGCGATGGGCTGAAGATTGGGCCGGCGGGAGTGCTGCGCTGCAGCCTCCCCCCCTGCCTTGTGCTTCTCTGAGCGAGGTGTTGGAGGCCAGCCCTTGTCACAAACTCACATTTTTGAGCGGCATCCAAATGTCAGCCCCCCCACTGGGACTCTCGGCTCTGGATTGTTTGTTTCGGTCGCTTACATGAAATGCAAAATCAAATGTTAACACGCACACACGGCCATGTAGCTATGGCAATAAAATTATTTCTTTTAAAACAAGCAATTCTTAGCCCATCCGAAAATAGCATAGCGTGGCTAGAAACAGAAATAGGAGTCCCACACCGTCTCTAGCCTTGCTGAAGTTACTGGCCCTGCCTTCACCGCGTAGTGCCACATCTAATCCCCGAACAGCCCGCGTTGTAGAGGTGTTATTGGCTGCCTCCCCAGCTGCAGAGCCTGCCACAAATCCTTCACACCTCCGAAAACCAGACTGGTTTTAAGTACCTGCTGCAGACTTCAGGGCAGAAAGAGGAAAGTGATGTTGTTTGTAACGCCCAGGGGACGGCTCCCACCGAGCATCAGAGACCTCCTCGTGCCTTTCCTGAAGGGATGGCAGCATCGTAAGGACACGCACACCTCCCCGAGCCGCTGTACTGGGGAGCACGGGTGCATCCCTGTGGGCAAGGCAGCTGAGGTCAGGGGTATCGGGCCTGGGGTAGGACTGAGTGCATCACCCCCACCACCAAAAAAATAAAAAAGGACAAAAAGGACACCGTGCACTGTGTGGAAGACGAATTATTCAGTGTGTACCTGGAGGTGCGTGGGTCAGCCGCTTCAGGGGTGCGCCTTAAGCTGCAAGCAAGAGGAAAAATAACGTCACAGGCACGGTGGTTAAGAATTAAACAAGAGGCAAAGCTCCAGCATCCACCCCTCGGGCTGCAGGTGCACGAATCTGCTACTGGGAGCGCGGCACCAGGGCCCGTAAATGCCACAGCAGCGTGTGGAGGTGCCACACACACTGTGCAGCCCGACTGTGGCGTGGGGCATGCAAGCCGTGCCTCCTCCTGCCCCAAACACCCCACAGTCACAGCACTCTCCCTTCCAGATGCTCACTATCCCTCCTTTCCATCCAGCACTAGCCATGCGGCCTGTACAGGCACATCGAAGGGCGAGTGGCTACAACAGGCCACTGGGCCCTTCTGCACCAGGAGAACCGGTGATTACCTCAAATAATAATCGTTAAAAATATAATAATTGGATCATAAGGACTAGATAATGATCAGTTGGGCTGTGTTCTCTTGCTGCAGCAGGCGTGAGGCAGCGCGAGCTCGGCCCCACGTGGAAAGCCCCCTTCCCTCACAGCTGGGGGATGGGGGGGGGGCTCTCGCAAAAGCTTCCTCTTCAAAGCGCTCGCTCAAGCCTCTTTGAAAACAAAATGATTAAAGGCTCGCTCCCCTCTCATCCGACATCAGACACAGCTCGCTCCGCAGCCTTGCTCTCACCCCTTGCTACGCGTGCCGGGAAGGAGCCGCCTGGCGTGGAAGCAGGGCCCGATCCCGCACAGCACGGCCTGGCCACCTTCCTGTGGGTCATGGGCTGCACCCCTAGGGCTGGAGGGAAAGTGGGGCTGGGAAGGCCCATGGTTTGTCATAGTGTTGTGTTTTTTTCTTCCAGTGACTTTAGCTGGACATAGAGGTGGATGGAAGTACTCTGGGCCACCACAACGAGGTCCCTGGATCCAATTTGTTATTGATAATATTTTGTCCAGTATTTATCCATATTTTATTACGGGCTGGATGAGCCACAGCCTGGCCAACGGAGCCCATTGAATTCAGGTCTCTCTGGCCCGGAGACCCAAAATGCTCGTTTTTCGCCCTGACAGCCGCCACACGGAGGCTGGGGCTCTGCTAAGATGTGTCAGAGGCAGCCACGAATCCCGGCAGCACCTCCTCGGCCTGCCACAATGCCTTTCGATCAGGTGGGTTTAACTTAGTTCAGTCCAGTGTAATTAACAGCTTTGTCCCAGCAGGAGGGCTGCTGAAAACAAAGATGCGTTTAAAAAAAAAAAATAAAGCAGGTTTTTGTGTTTTGGTTTGGTTTGCTTGTTTTTTTTACCGTATTGAATGAGAGCCACAAAGCAGTAAAATATTCCGCAGTCTCACACAGAAGCAGCCAAGGCTGCATAATAATAATAAAAAAAAAAGAAAGAGAGAAAAGCAGGCGAGGACTCTGCTCTGTGATGCTTACTGATGGCTTTGTCAGGGAGCAGTGAGCAGTTTTGATGGGCATCGGAGCCCGGCCCTGGCTCCATCACGAGGTGTTAAGGCGAGGAGCTTTCGGCAGCGTAGGTGAGGCAGAGCCGGTTAATGTGACCTGGATTAGAGGCTACAGATAGCGCTTCCTGCATGTTTTACATTTTCAAATAAAAAGAAGCTTCTTGTTTAATGGTTAATAAAAATGATTAGCGCTCCCAGGGCACTGATTCTGACAGATGCAGAATGGCTGGAGGGACCAGCTACAAGGCACGTGGGAAGATGAAACCCATTTTCTTTTTTATTTTTTTTTTAATACTGTTGAGTTCATCTCCACCAGCATTTGCAAGTTAATTTGTAATGTAATTATATGTTGCTCCTGTCACAGAAGCAAAGCGAGCGTGATGGGCCGGGGCCCGCCAGCAATGGCACAGCAAACACTTCTGCAGCAAAGGAGAGCTGCCAGCTGTGTGCACACACGCACGTATATACACGTCTAAAACACTACCTATGTGGTGGGTGTTGTACAGGAAGAAAAGCCCATTCCCACTCTGAAAGCTGCCTCAGTTTTTACCTTTTTTTTCCCACACCGTGGAAAAATGATCTGCCACTGGCGCATCCCCAGGATGAGGATGGGGGTGACACGGGAAGGCGATGGTGCCCTCACCTCCACTGCTGTCCCCATCCCACCAGCCCAGTTTCCCCGGGGGTGAGCCCACGCCAGGGCTTGGCTCCTTTTTGGTTGTGTTGCTCGCACTGCAAGGTGAGGCTCCCTTACCTCTTGGGCTTCTCCACGGGAGGGGAGTTTGGAGAGTCCCTGTCTGTAAAACCAGTCGTTTTCCCAGTGATGTGTCTCCCGTCCAGATGTCCTGCCATCCGGCTCTTAAATTTTGTGATGTCAACGCAAAACCATCAGGAAGACAGGCTGGTCCAAGACCTGCTCCACACAGCACAGGAGAGAAGCATTCATGAAAAAAAATACTTTTTTTTTTTAAATGAAAAGACAAATGCAAGGAATGGTCATAGTTGGGTAAAAATGAATTGAGCAGTGCGTAAGAGAGACACGAGATTAGGGAGGCTAACGTTTTAGTTTAAGTGTTCCATCATTATTAATTCATTTGGTGCTCTTTATGATAATACCAATCATTTGGAATTCATTTGGTGTTTATGTGGATGTCAGCTCGACTTCTGCAGAAATTCTGAAGCAATTCAGCATTAATGTGCTATTAAACATTGTTACCAGCCAGTACCTTCATTACTTCACCAGCACAGAACAATCTTTCTTTCCCCATTCTCTAAATCCAAACTCCGGTGTTTATTTTGCTTTTATCTTTATTAGGGTTTTAAAATGTAACGCTGCTGTTTAAAAATCCTCCTTATGCTACATTACTCTGGTCGGGTTTTTTGATGGCACCAGAACGATGCAAATCAAGGAGGGGGTTAACAGTGATCCCTCATTTCATCTCTAAGTCATAGTATTTTAAAAAAATACTAACAAATAATAGAAAAGAAAAGAAAACTTGCACTAAAAGAGCATTATTTAGGTTTTACAGTCTCTACAAAGTCCTGACCCCGGCCAGGGCTCGGCCTCCTCCTCCTCCGCCCCGCGCGGCTTTGCGCAGAGCGCCCAGCCCGCTGCTGAGGGATTTTGGCACTTAATGAAAAACCCCGGGAAGAATATGAATGTGTGGAGGTTAAAGGAACCTGGCAGCGCTTCCTTGTCTGTCATGTCTTTAAGGATTGCCATTAAGTCATAAACGTGACAAAGATTAAAGAGTTTATTAATGTTATTAGAGACTTGAGATAAAATGCTCTGCCTTGCAGGGTCTCTCTCCCTCTCTCACTATTTAATGAAAACATTTTCATCACTTTCTGAATCTATTATACCCAATATTCATTTCAGGAGCCCTAAGATGATTTTATTTTAATTAGAGAAGATGTAGCAACCACCTGAAAGCAATACAGCTGAGCACCTCGCCACGACTCCCCTCTCCCTGCTCCCTGCAGATGAGCCTCCCCCCAGCACCAGAGCTGCCCCGAGCCCTGGGGGACCCCAAAAGCCTGCCCCATCCCACACCCGAGCCCAGATATCTTTGTGCCAGAGCCTTCCCGGCCGGCTCAGTGCTTCCCATTTGCAACACAGGCAGCTCGCAGATGCTCTGTCTTTTAAACTTTCCAACCAGCCCGGCTTAATTTGTTAATTTATTCTGCAACCTGATTTACTCTTAATTTATTTTGGTGAGGAAGGTAGCCCAGCTTTCAATCCCAATTAATTAAAGGGGAGGGCTTGATGCTTCCTGCTGCGCGGGAGCTTCACGCCGCACCGTAACCTGTTTTAGCGCCGCACCGAAGCACTTCAGAACTTGATCACCGGTACCTAATAGAAACCCATACACCTGCAAATTAATTTCACGCACACAAAAGATTGCTCTTCGCAAATGTGCCTTTAAGAGCCGAATTTCGGCGATAGCCTTCATCACCTGCTGCTTAGCAACAGCCATGGCATCGCTGGCGGTGGGCTTGTCCTACACAAAAATGTCAAATCCAGGCTGTGCTCCTCCACCCCGCCTCGGCCAGCCCTGCAGGTGCTGCCCAGCCCCTGGTTAACAGCATCAGATTTTGGTAATTTTGTCTTTTTTTTTTTTGAGGGGCCGCTCTTTGAAGCAATTATCCTCCGGAGCGACGAGGAACGTGATGGAAAGGTTTCCGGAGCCGTGGTGTGGCTGCAGGGCGAAGGCTGCTCTGAAGTCTTCCTCACAAGCCTTGGTGTGTGCAACCAAACTCAAAAGCACCAGGAGAATTTGGTGGCCTGACGGGCCGAATAACCATGGATGACAGCTGCCTGCTCAGCTGGCAAAGTCACGCTCAACTCAATTCATACTTCTGATGAGAAAACCAAACCTAAAGCCCAAAATAAAGCAGTTCAGCTCTGAAAAGCCTGTGTAGATGCCCACCGCTGTCCACTAACCAGGACGCATGCCAGGGGCCACCAGCCAGCCCTTCTTGCTGTTTGTCCCTGCCCTCTCCTCCCGCCAAGTTTCACAATCCCCACATCTCTCAAGACAACGCAGAATAAGGCAGAGACGTGCCATTTTCCCTTTAAAAGCAAAATCCTTTCAAAAATCAAAAAAAAAACAGTAATAGTAATTACATGGCTTTCACACAACGTGACGCAAGTAACATGCTTTTAGATAGAGACATACAAGGCAACAGGCAAAAATACAGAAATCCGAACCCGACTTATCTTTAAAAGCTATTTTTACATAGGAGGGTGACAGGGAACGGGAACCAGAGCCCGAATAATATTTGAGAGCGAGCCGCGGTGAGGAATTAACCTTTTCCTAATTAGAAGCTGTGCGGCAAAGGAAACCACGCAGTCGAGAGCGATTTCCGCGAGACAGGGCTTGGGATGCGGGAGGCAACCCGTCAGGAGGGGCAGCAGCAGACGGGGCCAGGCTCAGGAGGAGGGATGGAGACGGGTCCTCCTCTGTGTGACTCTGATTGTCCAAATATTGCCGCATTTAGGAACCAGAGATGGGGAAGGATTTGCTCCACATTTGATTCTCCTCTTTTTAGCCTGGATCTGAGCTCCTCAACCCACCCGGCGACTCGCTGCAAGCCTCCCGCATCATCCCTGTGGCAAATATCTTGCGAGCAGCTTGGCCAAGGGCTTTATTTTGAACCGCTTCGTTTTTATTAACACCCACGCTCTTACCTCTCCGGCTGGAGAGCTCTCAGATGCAGATATGGCAAATGACACAGGGACGATGCTGGTGCTGCCGGCCCGGTCCTCTTGAACCTCATTAAAGCTCCAGAAGGCAGCCAGCTCCCTGCTGCCTGACCCAATAACGCTGGATCCGTGGGGAATAAATAAATAAATAAGCACCTTTAAAGCACGCTGCCCCTTTAGGCTACGCTACCTTGAATTACGTGCCACGGCCCTACACAAAATAGCGGACTGATGGGATGATAAGCTTGGGGAGAGAAAGGTTGGTAAGAGAACGAGAGTGAGAGAGAGAGGATGGAAAAGGAAGATGTTTTAATGCAAAACGCAGCTTGCCTTTTTCCCTTTAAGCTTCTCAGTCGGCTGGGCGTTGTCCAAGAGCAGAAGGTATTTTTCTGAGGCTCTTAAATGATATTTTTCACCACCAGCCAGCTAAAGAAGCGAGTATTTCCATTCATCCTATTTCTGGGAGTTACATTTAGGAAATCTGCGCCAGCCAGCCCTTTGTTGCTGTCTGTGCATGGAGTTAAAAGCTCAGCAGCATCTCGCACACCGCTGCAGCATCTCGCTTGCCTGACCCCAGCCGAGAGGCAATGGCACAGCAGCTGCTGGGTTTTTGGGGGCCCGGCAAGGGGATGCCTTCCACATCTGGGGCATCGCTTCACATCTGTCCCCCCGCACAGCAGCAACAAGGTTGTCACCCTCGGAGAGGCCCCTCTGTGCCAGACACGGGAGGGTTTGCAGGGTGCTGCTGTTTGCCAGGTGCTGACCGCGGGCAGCACGGGCAGGGAGGCAGCACCAGGGCACCAGCACGGGGAAACCTGAAACACAGAGCAAAGGCTTGTGAATAACTCCTAGTGATCTGTGCCCAGGCTAAAAGATCAGTTCCCCCCGCTCCGGGCTTTGCTTTCGATCCAAGTTTGCTGCCCGCAGCCCAGGGGATGACAGCACATAACAGAGCGCTTCGGAAAGCCTCGGTGCTCGCCGAGTAAACAAACTAATTTGCAGCTTGACATTTTAGCCGTGTCCTATGTAGAGGACTTTCTGCTTATTCAATCTTTCTGCATAAAAACACTTAATAGCTGTGTGATAATAAATAGGATATTAATACCATGCGTCACGGATGCTCGGTACCTGATTTAACCTTTTTTTTTTTTTTTTCTTCTAACCTCAACAGGGGCTCTGAAAAATACGCAGCTTTTTATATAACTAAATTAATAAGTGTTTTCAGCCGCTGAAAATAATTACCGCCGAGAACTGAGGCCAGCCGGTCCGTGCTGGATGCTGTTTGCCTCTCTCTCACATCGCGGTTGTGATCCTTGCCTTGACCAGGGCCGTGAGATGGAGCCAAGGGCTGTGCACCCAGGTCACTGGAGGAACGTGAAGCAGCAGGACACGGCACGACAGGAGCCTCGGCACCGCGGGAAGGATGCTCGCTGGGCTCCTGCTCCGCCAGGGCTCACCCCAAATAAAAGAGCCGAGGGATGCGCACGGCGGTGCGGCTGCGGGAAGGTGCTCGAGTCACCCAATTATCTGCAGAAAACAGATCGCCCAAATTCACCTGCTTCGCGCATAATTAATGCTCTCTTTGCTTCCATTAAATGTGATTTCATTATCTCCGTCTCCCAAACAACCAGATTACAAGGGAGGAAGAGCTCTTGCGCCAGGTTTTTACCCATAATGGCAGTCCTGAGGAATGTGCCCGAGAAAGGCAGCTTCCTTCTTGGCATGACACTGATCATAACCTCAACTTACCCCGACAAAGCTCCCCTCCTTGGGAAGAGGCAAAGTCCCCCGTAACAGCACGGGAACACGCTGCAGGGGTGCAGGCTGTCCTCATCCTCACCGGGAAGGTTGTTCTGCCCTGAGCTCCTGGGAAGCTCCACGAGATGATAAATCACCGAAAACGCATTGTAATAAAAAGCGGCCCGTAAAAAGCGTCCATGTGCATTCAAACTCTAAAAGCTTTCTAATTTTTACCGTCTTCTAGTGGAGGAGGGAAGAGGAAGCAGAAGGGCTGCCTGCACACCTCCTCCACCAGGATGCTTACAGGATCCCGCTGGGTCCTTGCCCCAAAAGCAAAGCTCGTTCCCAGCAGGCACCCACGGGCCGTGCTGCCGATCCTGCCATTTTCCACACCCTTTCAACATCCCCTCCATTTATCTATTTAGTTATTTTTAATCATCCTTCTGATGCTAATGGACTTGCCTATCCCGCACGGTGCCCCACATATTCTCTAGATGACCCCAACAAATTGCCAAGCCCGGCCTGGCCGCCCATATGCTGCTCCATTTGTGTCCGCTGCTGTCCTGACCTCGCTTTTGTTCAAGCTGCTCAAAAGCCCGAGCGAGTGCCTCAAATATTCTCCCATATCTTAAGCTAAGGAAGCCATTCTTTTCCCCCGTCACATAAACTTAATTTGCTTTTCAAAGAAAAATTGGAGTTTGTTATTGAGCTCCTCAAACGTCTGAGGAAATACACGGAAAATGCCTGGCACATATGGTATTTTTATGTGGCTTATTTTTTTTCCTTGTCTACGAGTCTGCACAAAATTATTGCTGGTTGGCACACGGCAAAAGGAAGTCTCCTGTGCATAACATGATTTAGTCTGGCCGATAAAGTGGAAGTGGGTTTCTTCGTTGCATATTAAGTTCCGCTGGATGCCATTTGCACAAGGGAGCAAAATTGCAGTTTCATGGTCTTTTATGATGATACATTTCCTGCCAGCCATCCTCATCTTCTTGCTCTCCCCCAAAACACTAAAATCTCTCCCGGCAGTGACTCTCCAAATTTCCCACTCCCGTATATTTCTTCTCCTAAGACTCCAGCCTGCCACAGCCCCCGGTTTGGACAGCAGAGTCCTCTTCCAAGACAGCCCGAAACGAAGCAGGAGGGAGCGTGACCCCCAAGTGAGGAGGGGCACATCCCTCCCGCTGGGTCGCAGAGGGGACCCTCGAGCCCTTCCTCTGGCCACTGGGGCAGCAGCCTGAGTGTAGCACCAGGCGAGGGGCCAGGCCAGAAGCGATTTACCCAGCTCTTTGCCTCCCAGGTCTCCAGGGGTAGATGGCCTCACGCAATCCCTTTAAAGCCGGTGGGAGCTTTGACGTGAAATTCGATAAGCTGAGGATGATGGCTACAGTCCCTGCCGTTCTTCTTCCCCGATTAGCTCCCCTCTCCTTCCACTCCTGTCATATTGTTTTACCTATTATTCCAAGCCTAATAAATTATCGGTAATGCTCCGGCATCAAACATTTATTATCCCCAGCATCATGTGACTGATGAGTGAGTTAACCTCAAATTTCTGCCCGTATAATTCACGCACATTGATTTTACATGAAAAGAACTCTTGACTTGCAGGAGATGACCCTGATAAATTTAATCTCTTTAATGCTTCTTCTTTCTAAATAAATGCAAAGTGTTTTCCGCTACAAAGTTTCTCACCAGCAAAACCTGCAGTGCATCTTGGCAAAAAAAACCCTCCTCCGCTACCCTTCTGGACTGATCGATAAATCTTAAAAATAAAAAAATAAATAAAAAATAATAAAAACTGGATCAAAACGCTCCGATTCCTCAAAGCCCAGCCAAGCTGACAGCTTTGTTATAAATGCGCCTCCTGATCAGAGCTGACAGCTGGTGTCAGACCCACAGCTGGAATTCGGGGCTGGCTGGAAGCGGCACCATCCCGGGGCTGGCCTCGTGCCACCGCTCCCCCGCAGCGTGTCCCCGGGGTTGGGGACCCCAGGGAGACCCTCCCAGGTCACGGGGACCCCAAGGAGTGGCCCACGGTGGGTGCTGAGGGGCTGCTAGCGCCGTGATGTTGTCTCTGGATTTGCTTTACCAGGATAAATGGGGGAAATAGTTGTGCTTCGTGCTGCCCACCGTGCCGTAGGTTTTCCCTCGGATGCACAGCGAGCCAGGAGCTGGAAGAACCTCAGAAACCTTCAGGACCTCCAGAGAAGGCTCAGAACATCCCAGCCAACACGAGAAAAAGGCAGCAACGTGGTGGGAGCCTGGGAAAACGCCAGCGGGTCGGGAACAGGTAGTGCTCCTCGGGAGGGCAGGCAGCAACACACGGGTTTTGTTGGGGCTGTTCCCTTGAAAATACGTCCACTCCCCTCCCAGCCCGCATATTTTACAGTCTCAGCATACTTTCCTTGTTGACAGCTCTGGCAAACTCAGTGGGTTTTTTCCTAAGTGAATTTACTCCCCAAATACATTAAAAAAAAAAAAAAAAAGTGACAAAAGCAACAAAACGAGGTAACCCCAGCAGTGCCGCAGGACCTTTGGGGGGGTGACCATTTGGTGATTGAACCAGGCAACTCATCTGCATCAAGTCTTTGATTCACGTTCGTTTTTAAGGCAGTGTTACTAAAATATTTTGTTTCCTACACAGAGAAAAGGGCTCTTCAGACTCAAATGCTCCCAAGTGTTAGAAATGATGACCAAAACTCTCCGTGCTGCAACAGGCAGTCCTGCTGCCAAGCAAAGCCAGGCAGGGCAGATAAAAAGAAACATCCTGAGCTTGGGAACATCAGCACAGGGCTGAGCAACCAAAGCCTACTCAGGTTCAGAGCCTTTTGCCTACGAGGCCAGCTTTGGACCAGCCCTGGGAGCTGCTGTGCGTTATTCCCGATAACGGGGTCGGTGCTTGTGCTCCTTCCACCGAGCGAGCTGGCCAGCACCAGAGTGCTGTGACTGCTGTTGCTGTTATTATTCTTGCTGTTTTTGATGCTGATGGTATTACTGATGGTGCTGATATCGGTGTTGATGGTGACAGAGCTGTTGATGTCGATCCCATTGATGTTGATCCTGTTGATGCCGATGCTGTTGATGACGATACGATCGCTGATGACGATATGACCACTTACGATGATGCCCTTATCGCTATTCCTGCGCTGATTTCCACTATTACCGCTATGCCTATCATTATTTCCAGCCCCCAGGCCTCGCCCCTTCCCCACATCCCCTCTCGCAGCCTCTCCCCGAAGCCAGCGGGGCGCCACCCGGCCTCATCCAGCGGTGTCTCCTGCCACCTACCGATGCTCCCAAGGAGGCAGCCCCACGCTGCTTCCCCCCGGGGGGGCCAAAGGGGCCCGGCCACGGTGCCGGGCGGCCCGGGGCGGGCCAGCCCCGGGGCCGGGCTCGTCCCAAAATCCTCCCCCGGGGTGGGGATGCGCGGCGCTTAAGAGCGGCGGCGGCGGGCGGCGGCGCGTCCCGGGCCGGCCATGGGGGAGGCGGCGGGGGGCAGCTCGGTGCCGCCGCCCCCGGCGGAGGCCGGCGGGGGGCAAGTGAACGCCCTGACCGTGCTGGCCCTCCTGGAGAAGCTGGTGTCCATGCTGGAGGCGGTGGAGGGCCAGCAGCGGCAGATGGAGCAGAGGCAGCGGGGGCTGGAGGGAGCGGTGCGGGGCATCCAGGGCGACCTGGGCAAGCTGTGCCGGAGCCACGGGGCCACGGGGGAGGCGGTGGAGAAGCTGCTGGAGAAGTCGCGGAAGGTGTGCGCCCACACCCGAGCCGTGCGGGAGCGCCTGGAGAGGCAGTGCGCCCAGGTGCGGCGCCTGGAGCAGCATCACGCCCAGCTGCTGCGCCGCGACCGCTTCAAGGTGCTCATCTTCCAGGTGAGGGGGCCTGGGGGGGGCTGGGGGGCACGGGGGGCACAGCCCGGCACTGGGGGGCACGGGGGACAAGGGCACGTCCCGCTGGCCCCAAGCAGCGGGGGGAAAGTGCCCGTCCCGCTGGCCCTACCCAGCTTGGGGACAAGGTCCCGTCCTGCGGACCCTACCCAGCCAGAGGTGAGGTCCCCATCTCCATCACCTCCTACCAAAAGCAGGGGAAGAGCCCTTCTCCGCCAACTTCCCAACAAGGAAAACAAGGGTTGCTCATTTGTTACCCGTGAGCAAACTCGAGGACAAGCGCCCCGTTTTGCCACCGCTTCGCCAACTTGGAGAAAGTGCCCGATGGCTACGCCCCAGCCTCTTGTGCTAATTTGGGGAACGAGCCCCCGTGCACGAACTGCTGACAAACTTGCAGAAAATGCCCTCATTTTTTTTTCTCCAAACTTTTTTTTCCTCCATCTCTTTTTTCCACTCGCCCTGAGCCAGCTTGGGGAAAGAGCCCGTTTTGCAAACTCTTCGCAAACCCAGGGGAAAGGGCCCGTTTCCCTAACTCTCATTAAGTGTTGAGAAAGATCCCGTTTTGCTCTCAGCAACCCTTGGGAAGAGCCTTTTGCTGCTGTTAGCAATCGCAGAGAAAGAGCCCATTTTGCTAGCACGTAGCAGGCTCCGAGAAGGATTCCATTTCGCTGACTCCTCGCTAACTTGGCACGAAGATCCCTGTTTTCCTAACTTTTAGCAAACTTGGGCAAAGAGCCCCTTTTGTTAACTCATAGGAAACTTTCTGAAAGTTCCCAATTTGCTAACACTCGGCAAGCCCAGGGAAGGAAGGGGCTCCTTTTCCTCTGCCCCCAGGAGCGGGGCAGCACTGCAGCCCTCAGCCCTGCTCCCACCCCATTCAGAGAGGAGCTAAAAACTCCGCTAAAACTCCTGGGAGCCCATCCAGTGATAGCAGCAGTTTGCATATTTTCCCCTTTTTAAGCAATGGGCTGGACGGGGCGCGGCGTGAGCTTTAACTAAACACAGGACGTGACTTTTACATCTGGGCAAAAAAAAAAAAAAATAGAAGGGGAAAAAAAGCCCTACACAACGTGCTGGGGGAAGGAGAGCAAATGCGTTACAGCTGGCGGCTGCTCACTCTCTCTGCTCCTTAGGCTGATTTTTTTTCTGTTGTGGGGAGAGGAATAAAAAAATGAAAATTTTAAAAGCTTGGCAGCCTGGCCAGTGCCCAAGGCACGTCCTCCCGGGGAGGAAGCCCCCACCGCCCTGCTTATTGTTCTCCCAGAATGACAGCTTGCGGTGGCACGGCCAGAAGAGGAGGAGCCGTGGCGTGGCCAGAGCAGGGCAGTTTCCACCCCAGAAGGAATGTGGAAATTAGTCCATGAAGGAGCTAAATCGAAAGGCGTGTGCCCCTGGGCTTCTCTGAGTACTTAGCATGTTAGTGCTTTAGGAAGGAGTGGCAAATCTCACCAGGAAGGGGCCAGAGGACGAGGAGCATCCCCACAGCTTGTTTCCTGCTGCAAAGTCAAAGCCTTGGTGACTTGAATCAGAGCCCTCAATACCAGCTCCTACAACACGAGGATGGTGCCGAGTGTGTTCCCAGGGGGTGGCCACCACCGAAAGGAGGATGGTGGCTCCGTGAGGGCACTGGCTGGGGTGCTGCAGGGCTTTCTCCTGGGAGGAGCTGGGATTTTCCACTGGGAAGTGGCCGCACCCAGGGGGGGCCTTGCCAGAAGCCCGAGCGATGCGCCCACCGCCCACGGGGCCTGCCGAAGCTGGAGGTGGGACGAGCTGCTGGCCAGCACTGGAGGACTGCGGGGTGGAAAACAGAGCAAAAGGCCGGCTGGGGGACCATAATTTTCCAAAGAAAAACAATAGCAGGAAGGAGAAGTCAATGAAGCCGTATTGACGCCAGGTTTCTTTCAAAACAAAGGGAAGTCTGGATGCGTGCGTCCTCTCTTCAGTTTGGGGAGGCTTCTTTTTGACTAAAGCTAACAACAAAGCTCATCCAGGCCTCGTTAGGCCCAGCTTTCCCAGCCTAGGAAGGCAGCTCAGGATGAGCACGCGGCTGTGCTTGGCTCCCCGCACACCTCCAGCTCCCCGCCACCTCGCAGAGCACCGAGCACACAACACAGCGAAACCTCTCTGCTGAAACCTCTTTTCTAAAACCATGCCCCAAGCCACCAGCAGCAGCTTTCCCCCAGCCCACATGCTGGGAGTGAACTGCGTTGAGGAAAGTTCAGCTATTTACCTATTTGCCATTAAAATGCTCTTCCTTTTCTCTCCCTAGACTGTCCGTGCTGTTCCTAGCTTGCATTTTTTTTAATCGGTGACATATTCCAACGGCGCTGCATCCGAGCATTTGAGGAGGCAAAAGTTATTACAAATGACACAGCAATTTAGCAAAACACTGAAGTGACTGTTTCAAAAATCCTCGTTAAGCTTTGGCATTGTTCCCTTCTGTTTTGTGCTTGCCACATGACCAGGTTTTTGGTGGCGGTTTGGTAGGTGGTTTTATTTTTAGCTGCAGAAGCAAAATACGAGATAAAAAAGGCTGGTGTTTAATTTTTCAGTAAGATGTCATGTTTACTAGGGAATAGGCCAGATAAAATATGACAAAATTACAGCCTAGGGGTCAGGCACCCTAATATTCAAGCCCCTTTCAGATGCTGCTCTTGGTAAATGCTTCATCCCCAAATGAATCCTCTTACATTGATAACTCTTACACTGATTAACAACAAAAAATATCTCACGTGGCTCTTGGGACTCTGTCCAGCTGTGCTGTGGGGGCAGAGGGATGCTGTGGCCAAGCCCAAACCACCCCAGTCTGCACAGGAGGTGCAAGTGGTGGCCAGCAACATCCTCCTCCTCCTCCTCCTCGCCCGCAGTCCCAGCAGCTTTGGGACACCCTGGTCTGAGGAGCTTGTACGTGCCTGAGGGAAAGAAGGTGGAGCCACCACTGGTTTTGGAAGCATTAGTCATTTTCTGACAAATACCTATTTTGTGTAGCAAAACAAGCGTGAGGCTCGTAATCGTCCAGGCATTATAACACCATCTACAAGCAGAGCAGCGTGGGCTGCCCGAGGCGCAGAAAAGCCTCCCCTTCTGGAGGCCTCGTACTCCTTGCAGTGTGGCAAATTAACAAAAATCCATTTTGTTTTGTTTTTTCCTGGAAAATAGGCTGCTGTTCTCCAAGGCCATGCAGGAAGCTTAGACCAGGATGGGATTTCTCGGGTGTCAGCACTATCTGATAGCCAAAGACCACCCAGTGCCTGCTTTTAATTGAGTCACCAGCTCATTAATGTACGGAGAGAGAAGTTTGCTTGATTTATTTTTCTTTTAGTAAATACGGAGTCTGAGAGTCTCCCTTCTACTCGCTCACAAATGTGATGGAAGTTGAAATAAAACCTAAGCCAGCGTTTTCCAGGGACATCATGCAGTAGTTTAAGGTAAAATTTAAGATGACCACGTGAGGCACAGCACCAGCCTGTCCTTGAAAAGAGCCGTGCCGACCCCCCTGTGGATAGGACCACAGTGTTCAGCTTCGTACGATGCCACTTTCCTAGATTTGATACTTCAAAAGCTACAGCCCCCCTTTACTCATTAAAATCAGAGTTTTCTATTCCGTTCAGGTGCTCACACCTGAACACTGAGGTGTTTAAAACCCTTGGCAATTACCTAGGTTTGCAAAGGATGCACGAGATGAGTCAATTACCTTTTATACCGAGTTCTCGTGCCCTAGGGAGTAATTTAGCACTGCACCCACTCACACAATCCACGTTTCATTATCTACAGCGGAGAGAAGCACAAATATTTGTACCAGGGCTGCGTTTCGCTCACAGCTAGCGCAGGTTTGTTTTGCTTTTGATATCGTGGTCACTGCAACAACGGGATGGGTGCCTGGAGAAGGGCACTGGCTCTGTCGGGCGTCCTGCTGCAAATAAAGCATCGTCTGTGCAAGGGCACCCGACAGAGGCTTCTCATCCAGGAAAGCACATGGAAGCCTTGAGAGCACCCAAACTGCACCCAGCCATCAATGTTGTGATAATTTTCACTTTTATAGCCTCAAGGGATGCTCACCGACACACTCCGGTCCCACTGGTGTAAAATTACTCACCGGTGTATTGCTGAGTTCCTGGAGCGCCGTAAGGTAGATTTTGCCATTTTGTTTTTAAATCAGAAGCGGTGGCAGCTTCTGCTTGCTCATCAGGACGTCCTTACGCAGCCTTGCCAGCAAATGTAACTCGAGGAACTCTTCTCAGCACTCACAGCTGTATGCTCAGCCCTGAAACAACAAGCATGAACTTGGAAATGTGTGGGTTTTTTTACCCCTTTTTTTTTTACCCCTTTAACTGTAATCCCAGGCCCACATCCTTGGGGACAAAGATGGGACTGTTGCAGCCAATTCTCTCAGCACTTACTGCTTCCTTATGCAAGGGATAAAGCAAGCCCAGAGGATGCAGGTGTGAGGAGTGGGGAGGACAGGTGTGTGTGCTGGGGGCCTGGCTCTCCTGGCATTGGCACTCTGCGCCTGAGCTCCATACAAGCTGCACCTTTTGCACTTCTTCAGTCTTCTTGGTTTTTAGATACCTTCCTTCCTTCCAGGCCCTCTTTTGGCTTTGTTTCTAAAAATCAATCATTTTCTTTTTAACTACCCATGTTTTCTATGTAATAGATCTTTTAAAATAGATCATACAAAAATAGATTTTTGTATGCCGTGTGCTTTTTTTTCTCCACAGACTTGCCCTGTCCACATTTTTTATATTTCCCAATGCACCAACCAAATTTACCGTTTTTTTTTCTGTGCTGTAAATAGCTGTAAAACAACACACGCTCTAAACACGGCCACGTGGCTTAAACTACAGCAAAACCCATGGGAGAAGAAATGGACAGCTTTTCCCCAGCCTCCCCGTCCTCTCCCCAGGAGGACAAGAGGCATTCCCAGTGCCTGAGTGGAGTCATCTCTGCAGCACGGAGGATTTCCAAGCACCTTTACAGCACGCTGACACTAGCTGTGGTCCTTTTGGCCAGCCCCACTCCCGACAGCTCTTCCCCAAAGCCCTCAGGCTGTGGCAGCAATGGTACCTGCCACCCAAAGCAAGTGGGCTTAGGCAGGGAGTGGGGAGCATCTCCCAGAACCTTATCCTCGTGCATCCAGCGGGCAAAAGTTGACTGCCTCGACGCTTGAATTTAACATTCAGACCATTACAATGATATCAAGGAGAAGAGGGAATAGCAGCTCATGCCCTACGTCCTGCTAAGCCCGGTGCCAGCCAGAACCTTCACTGTGTTTTTGACTTCTTTAGGTCAATGCAAGGTCTGTAACAAGACGTCCTGAGCCACAATACCATCCCTTCTCCCCAGGGGTAGGCGTACAACGTCATGGCAAACTGTTTAATAACAGTACCTAATTTAAATGACAAGAGCAGGATTGCCATTCTGTGTACATCCCGAGTCACTCCGAAAGAGAAATCGTACATTGACAGCTCATTAGTCTTAAACTGTATCAGATAATGGTTCGGTGGGCTTGGAGTGGCTTGTTACTGGTTAAATATACTGAAACAACGAGAAATGTTCAGCAGCCTTCATCTCATGAAAAAAAAAAATAAAGTAATTGTTCAGGGTTGTGCTTTGTTTATTAAATTTGTGTCCTGTGAACTATGAAACTCAAATATCGTCAATTCTTTCAGGAGGAAAATGAGATCCCTGCCAGCGTTTTTGCAAAAGAGCCTGTTCCCAGCATCACAGAAGGAAAAGAAGAGCCCGTGGATGAGAACAAGACACTGGAAGAAACCTTGCATACGGTGGAGTTGTCTTCAGATGACGACATGCCTCACGAAGACGATGTGGGTGACAGTGCAGAGGAGAAAACAGAAGAATCGAGAGCTGAGAAACTTAAGAGATCCAGCCTGAAGAAGGTTGACAGCCTCAAGAAAGCGTTTTCCCGACAGAACATCGAGAAGAAGATGAACAAGATCGGCACAAAGATCGTCTCGCCTGAACGGAGAGAGAAGATCAAGAAATCGCTTACAGTACATCACCAGAAATCCTCCTCTTCCAAGAGCTCGGCTTTCAAAGTGTCGCCCCTCGCCTTCAACGTGAAGAAAGGCCGAGAAGGAGAAAGCCCTGCCGAAGCCGAGGACAGACCCGCGGAAACTGCGAGCAACGAGCAAGCCGAGAACGAGGAGGAGATGTCGTTTGCCGACATGCACTCGGATATGACGCCCACCACGTCTCTGACCGAGGAGAGCAAAGCAGTCGTCGATTCTCTAGAGAAGGAAGCCAGGGTGGAAGGGAGCGCCGTGATGAACAACAACATCGAGCTGTCCATCGTTGAAGACGATGAAGAGTACGGGGTGCCTCTGGAAGTTCCCAGCCAGAAACTGTATGAGGAAAGGAACAAACCGGTCAGCGGGGAAATGGAAGAGTCCGACGAAGAGACGACCCAAGCAGCGGTTCTGCAGATCAACCAGACGGCGTAAAACGTCCGAGCCTTCCTCCGCCTTCCCGATACGCGTGGTTTTGCCTAGGCGAGTGACTGGTTTCTGCTACACAGGTGGTAGCAGCCGCCCAGTTTCCTCCAGCCTGCTCTCTGCAATGATAATTTATGGCATCGTATTGGATCGCAGAGTGAGTGAGGTCAACGACAGGCTGCGATGTGCTCTGATTTTTAGGCCATCTCACTGGTGTTTATTAACGTAGAGATGCTGTCAGCTGGCGTAAGAGACTAGCAGGGAAAGAGTATGTCTAGCAGAAGCAAGCCGCTTAGCTGGCTTTGTTAGAGCTGGCTCAGAGAGACGCAGGGAGAGTAGTCAAAACCCAACCATTTCTGATTTCTTCCCTCACAGATTTTCCTAGCACTGTGAGTAGTTTTGTATGTAAATGTAGAAATACCGACGAGAACACTTGATTTCGGGCTCCTTGCTATGCTCTGTGAATACTAACAGCCTCGGTAGCTGCGTGCCCCTGTCGCCGTAAGGCCAGAAGAGCAGAGGGCATAGCAAAACTGAGAAGTTGGATCCATCAATTTCAATGGGCACAAGGTTTTTTTTTTTTTTGCCAGTAGTCTCTCGCTTAGAAGAAATGACTGCGTTTGTATGGAAATGAAAAGATGTTTTTCAATCTTACCGGAGTTATGGAAATACATTAGTGACAAGCATGAATGTGTAATCAGCTACTGTACCTGTAATGGATCGTAAACCTAAAAAAAAAAAAAAAGGAAAGGAGTTTGATAGAAACAGTAAGTCTGAAGTATGAAATGTTAAAAAAAAGGGGGCAAAATCTAAACCTGCCAATATTAAATCTATACTCCCAGCTTTAAGAATATGTACTCAGATAACACTAATTAATTGATTCTTAATCCTTATAGCAATATACTATAGAACTTTGCACCTGCACAACTTTGTATCTCAGAGTATTTTGGAAATAGCATAATTTATCTTTTTACAAATTATTTCATATATAGAGCTATATCTACACAGAAGAGTTAGATAGTTACAGGGATGTAAGGACAATCACTTCAAAAAGGAGAAAATGCTCTTGTAGGCATGTGTAAAGGGAAAATGCATCAGGGACTGAATGCGATGGCAGGGATGAGTTCTTGCAAGGAAGAGTCTGCAAAGCAGGTTTGATTCTCTGCTAATAGCTTTTCTCAAAATTGCCTCCACGCTCTCCAAATTGCACGTTTAATTTTTCAAAATTGGGGGAAAACGAGAGGTTACAGAGGAGGTCGTTCCGTATGAATGCCCATTCTTGTCACTACACCAAGGTGAGGGTGCGGGGAGGAAAGGGAAGCTCAACACCCACAGCTGCCACCTTACATCCTTGTTTGTTTATGCAGTGGGTCTTTTTTTTGTGTTTTTTGTTTGTTTTTAACATATACGTATAACTCTACTGACGCTTAACGTTGCACTAAAAGTTTGCTTCCTTCAACTTGTATCTAAAAGTCACAAATTATAGCGGAATTAAAAGCTACAACAGAGATACCATTGTGAAATGATTAAGGGATACTGCTCTGCAGGGGTGGTATCTGTGACCAGTAAGGCACACTGGAAATTAGTTGATAAGAGCTTCTTGTAGGCGAGTACTGTTCAGAGTTAAGCTCTCACGTATACGGCATCATATAGGAGATCCCGTTCGCGAGGAGAATCATGGCGTAACCCGTGCAGCTATATTTTTATTTTGTATTAACTCCAGTGGATTTCCAGCGTTTTTACGTGTAACTAATGACAAATATGACAAATAAACGCATAACATGAAACGTGGCCGTGTCAGTCTTTGGGAGAAGCAGTGCAAGGAGCCAGCAGAGATTTCTCCATCACACCTTTACAAGTACAAGCAGGTCTTCAGCCCTAACAAGAGGGAAAGACAATGACTCAGTTCACAAATGTCTGCTTTTGTGCTCTCACACACACCAGAGCACGCAGCTCAGGCTCCTCAGATGTCCTCTGGTCTGTTCCTTCCCTTCTCGAGTCCTAACCAAAAACGTTAGTCCACAAAACTTGCTGTTTCAGGGTGAAAAATGACTGTGGCGGCGGTCGTCGCCTCTCAGAGCACCTCAAATACGTGCCTGGACCTTGTCATGCTGGCAGGTGTCAAGTACACGCAGGGGTACGCCACGTTGGTGGTGACAGGGCTCGTTCCCATAATTGCTTCTTAAAAAACTGCTGCTTCGCCCTCCTTGCCACGGGAACTGCGGATGCTCGTGATGCCAGCCGTGCAGCTGACATTTCTGTCCGCTTCGGGAGGAACGCAGAGCATCCTGCTGCCCCCCAAACTGCTTCCCCACGGGCAGGCTGCTCACCAGCAGCAGAGCCAAGGCAAGGTTTGGCCCCGCTGAGGGCTTTGCCTAGGCAACAAAACACGAGGCAGGGTGCGGGTGCAGCTGCCAGCGCAGCCGGGAGGTGCTGACTCAGCACGCAGGCATCCTCCACCGCCTGCTTCGCCGCCCTCGCTTTCCCAAATAAATGGAAAAAAAAAATAGGCCAACAGCCACTTGCCACCGCTTGAAACTGCCTGTTGCAAGGCTTTGCTTTCACAAACCGTCTCACAGCCGGCACCAAGGCCAAGCTGGGTGCACGGCGACGTTTTAATCAGTACCTTTGCAGCTTTCGGTGGTGGCTGATCCCTCCTGCCCTCCTTCTGATCAATACGCCTGCCTTCCCTTCCGCTTTTCCTTCCGAGCCGCATGCCTGAGCCTGAAGCGTGCACTAATTGAAGCGAGGGGCTCTCCCTCACCTGGTGCTGATAACCGGTGTCATCTCCAGCTTCCCTGACGCGGTTATCCCCTTCCTCGCTGCGGGAACAGAATAAACCTGCTTTGGGTTAAGCTAGAGATGGTTATTTATTTTTCTCTCAGATCACAGATGAATATCGTTGCGTGACCACTGGCACTAACCTCTTTTTCCATAGCAACACTAAAGAGAACATAAACTATGAGTCATAATTCCTCTCCGGAGGACTTTTTGGTAATTATGATCATTCCACAGTTCCTAAAATACATTGGCTGATATATAGCTCTAGTGGAACAGCTTTGATTTGCCTCCGTTTGAACACACAGGCAGCGAGGGGAGACTCCCATTATTTTCCCTTTCCCAGGCAGGTCTAAATACTACACAAAGCCCAGTACATTCGTTGCTCATTCCAGCCGGGTGGCTCCCAAAGCCTCCACGGCAGCGTTTCCCCTGTAAGAGGGGGAAGAAGCTTCCTTGCTTTCACTAAGCATAAACCATACTGACCTCCTGAAAGGGAGTTCGTGTCCTCCCCACCACAGCTCTCCTGTGCTTCTCCTCTCACCGAGCACTGCTGCAATACCCAAAAGGGGGTGGCGATGGCGCCTGGCTGGCAGTAAACACGTCACAAAAGCGCACAAGTTGTCTCTATTTGCAGAGTCAATTGCTGTTTCCACACCATCACGGGAAAGCCGCGTGCCATTTGTTACCTCGTACAAATAACTCTCATTTTCCCACCGCGTTTGCCATTTTTCTGCCACTGACTGGAGCAGAAGGAAAGTCATCGAGCAGGCTATGGCTGTGAACGCCAAGAGGCGGCAGGCCGTGTAAGACCTGCATAAAAAAAAAAAAGGATTTTCTGCTTGCATGGCCAGGTGTGAGCTTTTTGGGAGAACGACGATGTCCTCTGCAACATCCAGGCCCACCATGCATGCCCCTGCTTCAGGTTTGGCAGCACGAAGGGCTCAACTCCAAATAACGTGAGAACCTGGAAAACATTTTATGGATTTTTGGAATCCTTGCAAGTTCTTTCACTAAAAAAGATCAACAGAATGCTATGCATCCATCATTTTTTAAAGCAGTTCCTATTACTTCTTAATTATACGATACCTGACGCTTGGCTGGGAGCAGAGGGAGGGAAGGAAAATGAGAGTTAGCAAGGCCTAGGGTTCAAAAGGATGGAAAAGGGAGTAAGAAATGTAAAAGACTGGGGGAGAGCTGGGAAAGCACGCCCGGCTCTGCTCCCTCCCCAGGCCTCACCCCCTGGCTTTGCCAAGACGCCTGCTATATTAAGAGACGAGCAACCATGCCGGGCCACTTCTCCCTCGCACTGCAAAAAAAAAAAAAGCATTAGCTGAAAAAATTATTTGATGGGAAACAGAGTTTCCTCTCCTCCACCTAACGCAGCCCAGCAAGCTGCAGCCGCCGTGCTTCCTTCCAGCACTTCACTCCACGAGCCTGGGGACGTCAAACCTTCACCAGCAGCAGCACCGCGAGCTGGTGTTCTTCCTACACCAATCCTTAGGTCTTTCCTTGGCTTCCAGGTGAAGCAGCCAGCTCCCGTTTGCAGGAGCAGGCCAGACAAGATCTTAATTCTCGCTCAAACACTTCCCGTTTGCCTTGGTGGAGGGCTACCTCAAACATTAGCTCTGGGATTTGATAAGGGCCACGTTAAACAAACACCGCTGCCTGTCTCACGCAGGCTGGCAGCCAGCCAGGAGAGCAGAGCGCTGCCTACAAGTTGAGCATTACTATTCAGGCTTTGCTTGCCGTGGTGTTTTCTCCTACAGCCTGCTTTTTTATTATTTTTTTTTCCAGCAATGCATAAACACATCTAATGGAGTAGCTTACAGGGAGATTTCCAGCACCCCCCGGCTCATGGCAAATGAGACATCTCTTATGCCAGCTCAGCAGCACGCTGCACTCCTTCCTCCCCCCCCAAAAAATCTGCAGGACTTCAGGTCTGAGACACCATTTCGTTGCTCCATCACCACGCAGCGATGAAAGAAACAACGTTTTAATTGTTTTCCATCCGCGGGATAATGAATTCTTCCTCGCCCTAAAACAAGGAGGCAGCAAAAGGAGGAACGACACGAATGCTCATTTTCTCCTTCAGTCACCAATTAAAATGCTCGTCAGAAATGTGACAATTGGTAAAATTGATGTAAAATTTGGTAATAGCTTGACACCTTCAATTCTGCAGAAGCTCTTACCTAGTACTCTCCACTAATCAGCTTTACCAAAGCTGAATTGTTCCTTGAAATTAATGGTGCTTCCTGTGGATTACGCTGCCTCTCAGCATGAACTAGCCTAGTAAAACATCTCGGCGATTTAGGACGAGATTTTGAAGCAGATCTGCAGTGACTCGTAGGGAGCTTCTTCTCATTAATAATAAAAATGACAACCCGCTGGTGATAGGCATCACAGCCCCAGCAGAGCTCCCCCCCAGAGCCTCATGCCACCGAAGCAACAGGTTTTTTGGGGGAAGTCACCAGCTGCGCTCGGGGATCTGGATCCCATGTGGCCCAACACAGCTTCTGGCTCCAGGGTTTGGTCTCCAGCCCCCAGGGAACGCGGGCTCAGCCCTCGAGACACAGACATAAAGGTGAAAACGTCAATTACCTGGAACAAGTCCAGTAAAACCAGATCATTGCAAAGCTCCAGGTTACCACAGAGTATCAAGTCCCTTATACCAGAGGTATTATCCTACCAGGCAGTGTTATTCTGTTATGTAGCATTACTTTCCTAGCTGGATGTGTCCAGCAGAGCCCAAGCAGCAGATAAGAAATGCCAGCAACATCACAGCACAGATAAGCAAGGCAGCAGCTGAGGAGACGGAGCAAGGGGGCCAGGCCGAGCGCAGTTCCAAGCTTTAAATGTCCTTAAACCCGTTTTAGTAACAGGGACATCACAAGGTGCGAGCTGGGAGGGAGGGCGAGCCTTCCTCCCCCAGCTCAGAGGGGAATTTTCGGGTCTCAGTGCTCACATCTCAGCCAGCACCAGGGGCTGCCCAGGCAGCGGGATCTCCCACCAGATGGAGGTAAAATCGACATTTATGGGTGCTCACCGTTTTTCTGGCTCTGCCAACATGCTGGTGCCCACAGCAGCACCTCCTACAGTGAGACCATCAGCCCTCGTTTCCAGCAGGACCAGGGACAAACACCCCAAAAGTGATGCCCCCCACCCGTGAGGTGGTGGTGCAGGGAGGGGGAGCAGCCAGCTGCCTCCAGCAGGACCGCGGAGCAATTAGAGCACTTTCAAATTAAGTATGTTTTATGTTACTTAGCTTCTCTTCCCTCAAGACCTTCTTTCCATTTAATAAAGGATTGCTTGTTAAACCAATTGATTCATGCTGGCAAGTGAGGAAAATTAGCTTCTCAGGCCCCAGGTAGCGTGGTGTAATTGTCTCCAACTTCCAGGTGGGAGCTCCAAGCAGCACCTGCCCAGCAATCCCTCCCAGCCGGGGCTGGGTCCGTGTGGCTGCCAGCCAAATTTTGGCAGGGCTTCTCCCATCAGCATCAGGAGAGCATCCCCAGGCAGATGGGGAAGGAAGGAAAGCAGGCAGGAAGGGACTCTGGAGACGGGAATTTGTGGCGGAGCTGTGAGTCACCGCTCGTCTATGCGGGACGCGAGGTAGCAGAGCCCAAGGACACGCTGAAACCCCCCCTCGGCGTTTTCCTCCCTAGGTGGGGCTGGCTCCACAGGATTTCCCCTTCCTCGCGTGGATACACAAGGTTGTTTGTAAACCGAAGCGACAGCCTGGCCACAGCACCTCAGGGCGGTGGGTTTGGGACAAGCAGCACCCAGCTCTTTTCTGAGAGAGCAATTTTCTGTGCCATTTTTCACAGTCCTAATCCCGGTGTTTTCCCCTTTCTAGGCCGTTATTTTCTTTGTAATGTAAAAATAAATATTTCACATTAAAGCGATGCTAAAGCTCCAACTTTGGAAATCTTCAATGGGTGCAGAACTTCAGGCTGAGAGCTACAGAACGGCGAAGATTTTACCATATCAAACAGGGTTTGCACTCCCACATCCCCTTCTGCATTAAGAATTATGCCCTGACTTGCATTATAACCACATTAGGGCCCCAGTCCTGCTTTGGAAATTTCACGGCTGCGGGCAGGGACGTATCTTCCCCAGCACAGCACCCATCCCCAGCTAAGCCACGTGTGGCAGCCAAGAAGCTGATTCCTCACCTTGTGAGCGTCCCAGTTACTGCACCCAGAGTTTTGGCTGCAAAAGCCATATGGTGCACAACGCTCAGCACCCCCCCACTAAAAAAAAAAAATGCGAAGAAGGATTATGGCTCCAGCGTGACACGGAGAGATCTCGTTACCACCACTCTCAGAGAATTATAACGATGAATTTCTTTTTGTAGCTTCCCCAGACAAGTACGTTGTACCTGTAGGAGGGACGAGGAGTTGAAGAAAAATAATCTCACACCCCAAAATCCTATTTAAACAAAAATAATGTGTTTCAAACATGATTTTGGGTAAGTTTTGAACTGGCACCACAGCCAAAACCAACTCAAACGGGGTGCCAGCATTGGCACAGCGCTGCAAGGAAGAGCTCCCACCTGCTTTCGGAGCTGCTGCGTTATCTGTTGGCTTCCTTTTGTTTGTTGCGTGCATCTGAAGTGGTGGCTTTTGTTTATTTTCAAGGGTTCCAATTCAAGCGTCTCAAAATTTCCTTCCCTTGACCCTGCCCTTCTTCGTCTTCGCAAGCACTGCAGACAGTTAAATGAGATTTATGGGGAACACCAAAAGTCTGCGGAGAGTGAGAGCCCTTACCCGACCCAAACTGCTTACAGCTCGGCTATCTTAAATGAGGCACCAGAGAACCGCCGATCCAGTTACAGTATTTTAAAGACTTATTTCTTCACAAAGTGTTATTTTGCATCTGTTCACGCTGCCTTCTACTTTCGCCACCTAAAACTTCAAAATATCCCAATGATATCCTTGAGCCAAGCCTGAAAGGGGAAGCGCTGCCAACAAGTACCTGCTGAGTCCACTTAGTTAAACACAAAGATCAGCAGCAGCCGTTCCCTCAGTAATTTTCTCTTCATCATTATTAAAATGTGCGATTTTCTTACGTTCGCATGCAAAACTTGACAATGAGGGAAAAAGCCTCTTCCCCCTTCCCACAAATGAGTCACGCTGTCACGCAGCAGCTACAAATTTGGAAGCCATTTCGCACTCGTGTGTTCAACACCCCCGGTTTCTCAACCAAAAACCAATTTCTCAGCAGAAAACCATCACCTGGCAGTCCCGGCTGCTCGATTGGAGTGACCAGTCCCATCCCTCTCGATGCATTTTATCTGATTCTGAAAACAAACCAGCAGCTGCAAACAAAGCAAGAGCTTTGTTTTCAACCAAAGCGACCAGGGGAGACCCTCGGAAGCAAGCCCCAAATGCAGGTCACAGCCACGAAGGGTGAGGTGGCTGGGTGCACCCACAGGGTGCATCCTCCTGAACATCCTCTGTCAGCCACAGGAGGGCAAAGCGAGCCTGGCCGAGCTGCACAAGCCCAGTGAAAGCAGACAAACCCAGGCAGGATGACAAATGGCGAAGGACAGAAGGGTTTTCCATCAAGCAGCATCTCCCCAGCCACCAGCGAGCACCCTGGCAGCCTCCCAGGCGTGTCCACCGATAGCGTTACCATGTGTGGACACCTGAGCTGGCTAAACAGGTTGAGAAGACACACACACACAAAAAAAATTATATCTTTTTTTTTTTTCTTAGAAAGATAAGGCAGATCTTTGCTGCAGGACCTGTGGGAAATAAAGGGGGCTCATTTTATTCATTTTTCATCCTAGCTTGGAGCTGTTATAGACGGGGTTTGCTTTCTTCTCCTCTTAGACACATTCTCTTTTCTCACTATGATAAAGTCAAAAAAATACATTTTTTTTTTTTTTTTGCTCTTTGCATGTTCCGATCATCCGAAGGGGAAATGACCTTAACACACAGGTGCTGAAGATGTGACCAGAAGAAGACAACTTGGAACAGGCTGCCTCCACCCCCGTGCTCAAAGCAGTTTGGCTAAAAATCCTAATCTCCCAGTCTTAGAAAAAGCACATCTCAAATGTAAAGTCATACAAGACAAAAAACCTTCTCAAAATCAAATACGCAAGGCTTTTCGCAGGGACGTATATCCTAAAGAAACAAAACCAGAGGAAAAACATCTTCACCATAAATCCAACTGTGAATAGTTGTGAGTAGCACACCAAAATCATCACCCTGGTTTCCTCAGAAAGAAACCATGACCTCTAAAGCCAAAAAGCCTGACAACAGCGGGTTATATATCTTTGCCTCAGAGTTTTCCAGCCGGTAGCATCTCTTCGTTGATCGCCCTCACGCTTTCAGGCCGATTTTAGTTAATGAAAGCAGTCTCTCATGATCAGAAGACTGGAAGCTTGAGCCTTCAGGAAAATACTGTCCCGAGGCACCCAGCAAAGAGCAAGGCTGGCCTGTGGGGCGCAGAGACCCTTGAGGACAGAGGCCGCGTGTTGTATGTGTGCCACTCGCCTGCTTCGTGCCTGGTTGCCTCCCTCGGGTGGCAGGCAGCCGAGCTTTCCATCTGAGAACTGAGCTTCCAATTTCCAGGTGTATTTCAAAAGGAATTTGAAAGATCCCTGCTCATCATCAGGTATTTCGGTCCCATCACTCACCTCGGAGCTGAGCAACCGAGACATTAAAGGGAAAGCCCACGCGTCAACAGCAGAAAAGAGGAAAGATGTTACGAGCAGACCCGAGGAAAAGGCAGCTCGTGATTAAGTCATGAAATTGTAATTAGGGGCGCAGGAGAGCTGGAATACCCGAGCAGATAGATACTTTCTTTGAGGCTTCCTTCTTGGGAAGAGGCTCTGCTGTAAATGCTCACAGAACCTGTGTCAGATCCTTGTCAACTTCCAGTGCTGCGAGAGGAGGAAAAAGCATGGGTCGGAAAGAAATTTGTGCCACCGATTTCTGGGGAATTGGGAAATTCCTTCCATTGGGAAATGGCAGAGGTAGAGACAAGAGGAGCTGGCAGCGGGGCGAGCTCAGGGGGACGCTGCAAGGGAGACTCTGGGGATGCCTGCAAAGACAGCGAGAGATGCTGGGGTCAGCAAATACTGGGACAAGGGGAAAATCCAAGAGCCTCTCTACGCCAGGCTGACTGGAGGAACATCAGGATCTGTTCCTTGAATGTACATGAGGAACAGATGAGAGAAATATCTGAAAAAAAAAAACATTTTTGCTGTTTTGAGGCCTTGCAGGTTTTTAGGGGGAGGGAGGTGCTGCTTGTGAGGGCTGCCTGAGCAAACGCACTGCTTGCATGTGTGATTCGGTTTTGCTGCCGGGTGGTCATATTTGCCATTTTGAGCTTAATTAATCGCCACGGCACCTGGAGACTTGCTAAGGTTTGAGAAATTTGGTACATAAAAGCTGGAGGAGAGACCTCGCTGCGACCTCCCTGAACTTTGGGCAAGTAATGAAGTATTCTGAGTAAACTTGCATCGATCGTCTGGGCAGCCAGCGGTAATTAAAACAGTAAAAATTAATAACAGAAAGGTCTGTGAATATCAAGACTCACAATAAAAGCTTAAATTTTTCCTGACTAAATTAGACGGAGGAAATGAGGCGCGTTTCTCTCTAGCACTGATTTACTAGAGCTGCTCTTTGCGTTTTTGCCACTGCCATTAAAGTAATGGCTTTGATTGACAGGGTCTCGTTTTTAATTAGCCAGATCAACCACGGCACAACATCAGCGTTTCTGAAAGCATCTGGAAAAGCAGCCTACTTCTGCAAGAAAAGCTTATTTCCATGCGAAGATTAAAGCTCCCCGACAGCAGCAAGATGTTTCTCTCTGCCGTTTCACAAGGCAGACCCGAAAACCTCGGGCTGTCCCACACCACAGATTAAAAGATCCAGGGAGATAACGCGCAACAAGTCCTGCTTCTCACGGGTCTTGCTTCCTTAATCCCGTCCGGCAACAGCCTTTAACAGCAGTACGACTGCGTTTATCAAGGGTGATAAACGATCAGGAGAGCAGGCAGCAGAGAGCACGGGCAGACACACACCCCTGGGTTTGGGGTTTTGCAGGTCAGTGCTGTATGTGCAGGGAAGCAAACCCTTGCAGAAACTGTTCCTGCACAACACAGGCCGTGCTTCTGCTTCCCTCCTGGGCTCCAACCACTGCAGGGCCCTTGGGTGGCATTCATGGGTCAGCTTTTCCCTAGGGAAAAGCTGCACCGAGCTCACATCGCCCTGCTCCCGCTATCAGCTCCACTGCAGCCCCGGAGCAAGCAGCTCCAGCGCCTCACCAACTGCAGCAAGCTTGCACCACCTATCGACGTGCCCAAGCTGTGTGTGAGGGCGAGGAACTGAGCACAGCATCCCTTTAATAACAAAACCCATCACGTTTCAGAGAGCCCCAAGTTTTTTTCCTGCAGCAAGAGATCCCACTGATCCCACTGTGCTGCTCCGTGCATTGCCCACCTGCTCTGTGCTGTAAAAATTGTAACGTGCAGGCTTCAGCATGCAGTGCACATCGGGTTCCTGCTCCTTCAAAGCTACAAACACGCTTGGCAAAGCTGGTCTGAAATCTTCCATCCAGCCCCGGGTCATCCCTATCCTCACCGCCAATATCCTGCAGGACTTGTCCCCTAAAAGCCCTGGGGACAAGCAGAGGTGGGGCTGGGCTGGAATGGGGCTGTTTCAGCAGGGTCCCCCCGCACTGCAAACTCCCAGAAAAATCAGACCAACCTCACCCATCCCTGCTGCTTCGATTCTCTCACAGCCTTCCAGAGGTCTCCGTGCCAGCTCAAGGTCCTCAACAAGCTCAAAAACCACCTGAAGTGGGAGCGCGGGCTGGGCACCCCCCTCAGACAGCACTGAAAGAAGGGATTAAATGAAGGGGGTGCTGGCGTTCAGAAATGCTTCAGCAGCTTCAGGTGAGTTGCCTCAAGCACAGAAACTCCACTTCTGAGGGCATTTTGACACTTAGCAATTAGGCCGAGCGTTCTTCCCTAATTGAAGTAACAAAAAAAGAAAAAAAAAAATCCTTCCAGGGCAATCATCTGCTGGAAAAACATATTGGTTTGGGAAAATTGAGGGGCTTGATATTTTTTTTTTCTCTGGCAGTTTTCAAAGACAGAGGGTGACATCCGCTTTTACAACGGAGCTGGTTCAAGTAAGCATATAAATAAATAAAAAGCCATTTCAACCTCCCTGGCCTGATCTGCCGCGCTAGGAATCCATCAGATCTCCGCAAGAGCCCAAGCCGCTCACCTGCATGTTATGTGCTTACACCCAGGGCACGTTACTCAGCACTTGGAAGAGAGATTAGTGGCATCCAGAGACCAATTTATTTCTTTTTGCAAAGGATTCTGCTCTGTAGCAGCTTTGATGCTGTTTCACATAGCGCAGCACCTTCCGGGTGCCAGCCATCTCCAAGCACAGGTAAGAAACCCATGCCAAGAAAATACAGCAGTTATTTCTTCCACACTTCCCAACAAACATCCCTGACTTTTTCAACATATCCACTCGTATTACCTGGTTCTTTAAATGCTGCTTCAGCTGTACAGCTCGAGAGGTCTGTCCCATATGAGGTATTGCAATCCATTTCCATCCAGTTCTTTGATATCTGGAAATATGTGTTTATATATATTATTATAATATATAAATATATATATACAACACTAATTATTTAAAGAACACACTAGAAAACACTATTATGAATGCCTCTTTCATGTTACTTGCCCAGGCCATTCCTTGGCTGCGATAAGGGAAGCACCAAAGAGCACCAGCAACCCCCAACGCGCTCCCTGACTCATGAGAACCAGATTCTCATCTTTATTATAATATTATTTCTTTCCAGAAATTACGGAGGAGACAAGCCGTTTGATATTCAGTAACCTGTTTATGGGAAATGACTTTACACAAAACATCAAATGAGTTGACAGCAAATTGAATTTAAAATATGATTTTTTTAAATGCTCATGAAATTCATATTGCTTTAAATATGAATTAGCAGCAGTGCCAGAAGGGATGAATGCATTTCACTAGCCGGCTGCAGAGAATTTAACTCTACAGTTTTACCTCCATCCCCTCTATTCACTCTACTCTCCTGTTAAGTGGGGAAGGAGGCTTTTGGGGTGCTCTTGCTTGGTTCACACACACCTCGCGGCAGTATTGTGCATCCTGGTCAGACTTCAGATCTAATAATTACATTCCTCCTACGTAAATTCTTCCCACAGCTTCAACAGAGTCAATATTCTTTATTTTCTGCCCACAAGTAAGCTGGGCTTTTAAAGATTTGCTGCCTGCCACCCTGAAGTGAAGCTGAAGCAACGCATGCAAATTATTTTGAAAGGTCTCTGGGCCCCGATGAGGAAAGAGGCTCAGCTGCAGGATCTCAGCAGCAGCACTATTGAATTCACACAGGAAACAGTACTGCACGTGTGATGGTTCCTACTAATCCCATAGGCACCTTAATCATACTCCTGCAGGTTAATGGGCTCAGATAAGATTATCTCCAAAACTTCACTTAATACTTGAATTGGACCTTTTCCCTTTGCTCCACGGGCACGCAGCCGGACATCCCAGGACTTCCCACATTTGCTGCAGGAGCAGGTCACGAGCAACCAGCAGGAGCAGCCAAGAAGCAACCTTGGTGATCCCCATAAACAGCCAGAAACCACATATTTGAGACGGTGTCCTCAAAATCCAAATACCTGCATAGCCCTGTGTGCTGGAGGCACCAGCTCGTGTTTCAGCCCCCCGGCAGAACATTTAAAGACACGGCAAAGTGCCACAGATGTACAAAATCTAAGAGCGCTCCAGCAGAGAGTGACAACTAAAACACAGCTCTCTGCATAAAATCAGCTTTGTGTATTTTTCCACCCTGTATCAACTTACGGCATCCCAAAATTATGTTAAGAGAAGCCCTGCCGAAAACGCGAGTTTCTGTATTTCATCAGCTATCAGGGCTGACTCAGGATTACAAGTACTGAAATAAAATGAACATCCTGTTCCAGTTTCTTAACTGCATTCTCTCCCTCAAATAGCATCAACAAGTGACTCAGTACAATGTCATAACAAACAGTACTTTTGTTACAGCAGCGTACTTGGCAAAAAGCAGCGCTCTCCAATAAATCAGCCGCATTTTACTGGAGCTGCTAATCAGAAGATCTTCACTTTGTCTTGGAAGGAAGAGGTATATATAGTGTAGAATAAACAGATGGCGAGTAAACGATGTTATTTCCATAAGCAAGTGGGAAAACTATTTGTCTGCATTCAGATGAACCAGTAAATGATGTTTACGACTACACTCGGCTTCCAACTGTAACACCACGCTCTTTGATCTCACTGAGACCAGCCAAAGGCACATCCTTTTCTCGTTCAGATTTCAGCTGAAGGGCCCCAAGTGCTAATGCCACCCAGGCGAGGGAGGAAAGAGCTTATGGCACAGCAGCAGCCTGCATCACCACAACATCCAACCCCTGGTGAGTAACTCTGGATGAAAGGAGGGAGCACCCTGAGAACCCGTTCATTCCAGCAGACACACAAAAAAATATTTCAGGAAAAATAAATTCCTTCTCAGCTGTAGCTAACTCAGTATTTAGGTGTAGCTGTATTAATTACTTATTAATCTAAACTTACTAATCTAATAAGGCAAAACGATGTTCTGCTTTTCAACACGCACATTTGTTGCAATTTCCTCCACGTGGAGCGTGCTCTGTGAGAGCTACAGCTTCAAACAAAACAGCAATTGCAGTTTTTTCCTGAATTTGAATATGGTTCTTGAAATCCACCTGGCTTCTGCTATGGACATCCTCCTCCCAAGCCCAGGCCACTGCTTTGAAGCTCGGGTTTTAACACAGCAGAAGCAGCCCAGCAAGGAGGGCAGCTGTCGTAGCATCACGCATGAGACCTGGGCAACCAGCAACCACAGGGTTTGGGATTTCATCTCAATACAACCCTAAAAGTACTAGCAGTGCAGAAACACGGAGCTGAGGTTTGAAGGGTTGGGGGAATGGAGTTGCTTTTATTATTTTAAGCAGGGACCTCTCCTGCGTGCCAGCAGAAGGCAGCTTCCTCCCCTAGCCCCTTAGATTGGCACCAGATGTTGTATCTATCGTCATCTCATGGCAGTTCAGGCATTCACACGGATAAGCATTTTGCTTTCAGCCCCCTTTTTCCAACTTCGGAAAGTTGTGCTCTTCTAAACAATGACCTCTATTGCTATAGAAACCATATAACTATTTAGCTTGCAATCCAGCAGGTCAGAATACTTCTGGTCATCTAAAATACACTCAGTCCTGCTGTGCAGATGTGACCATGCCAAAGCAAAGGCAGCGCTTGTAGGATACCTCCTGTAAATCACACAGAAGTTGGATGCTTTGTCTCCACAAAATTATTTGCCTGTTACAACGTGTAACAGGCTTCTTGCTGCAGAAACATAATGAACGTACCCCAAATGGTTTTAAAACACTTATTCTCTGATGATGCTACCAAAGTTAGGTATTTTCTTAAGACACTGAGGAAAGGCAGATGCATGGAAACAAACATGTTGTTCTTTTGTAAAACTAAACATTTCTCTGCTGAAGAGAAAGAAACATTGTTTTTAATGCAGATGTATCTTGAAAAGGGCAGGTTTTGTTCACTCTCTTACTCCACCAATGTTGTAGTCTCCCACCAGCCCCTTACTTCAGATTCAGGCTCTGTCCTGGTTTCACATTTTGTTTGGAACCCAAAATAATAACCCCAAAATGCCCCAGCCCTGCTAATCCAGCAAGGAAGGGCAGTGTGAGCAGGAACATGAGGCTGCAACGTGTCCGGACACCACAAACTAAAGGCAGTATGGCAGCAATCTCTGTCATTAGCTAAAGCTGCTGCTCAAACTCCAGACATTTACCTAGGTTGGTGAAGGACAGACATCCAACTTCTTGACAAAGGCCAGTGTTTGAAGCTATCCCAGGTAGAGGCTGGATTTGAGGTCCACCAGCCCAATGCTGTGTTTGTTAGCCCCTGCCTGACTGCTCAGCTCTGCCTCAGAGCAGGAGGGAGGCCCAGTGAGCCTCTTTTAACAGCTGTTTCTGCCACTGCTGACAGGATTAAAAGGGGAAAAAAAAAAAATCAAACTGAGATTAGCTGCAATAATAATTAAATCTGACCTTCCAGCAGTTAAGCAAGACATCCTGCCTTTTGAAAGGGCCAACCCCAAAGGTGCAAGGGAGAGTTTTGACACTCTCCTGCTGAGTTATTCTTCACCCATTTACAGGCCTGCAATTCGACATGTTTTATAAATCACCACCTCAAAGCAAGGCCGAAATGACTAAACCCACTCACATTTCCCATTTGCAAGACTTCTCAGTTCTTCAAAGAGCAGGAAGGTATCTGTTTCGGTGGTAGGGGGAGAGCATCGTTAGCTTTTCTCAAACACCAACCTCTCCTATCCTTGCAAAGAGCCAGAAATCTAGATGCTAGAGATTACCACAAGAGACAAAATTTAGCTGCTCTGCATTTCATTACTTTATAGCCCAGCACTTCCCTCAAAACTTGCTGTCGCAATGGGTGTTGCCCAACAGAGCCAGGCTGGTGACCAAAGCACCAGCCACCGCCTTGCCAGTGTGTCTCCCCAACAAGTTTTGGCATTCAGAAACACCACAGTCTTGATACTTAGATATTTGTTTACCCATTTTCCCCGAAATCTCAGTATCACGATGAAATGGGCTTTACTAGGCACTCCTGCAGCAGAGCTATAGGGAAACCAGCTGGTAGATTCGGAAGAGCATTGTTCTCGTAGCATTCCCCTCTGGGATTTTCTTGAAGCATAAAACAATACTAATAATAATTTCTATCACTTTTTCTACCACACCATTAGTTTTATTTCCAAATCCATTTCTAGGGGAAAAAAACAACTCAGTATCCTGTCCAGGTTATGACTATAGATGTTGTAGCACAGAAGGGGTGAGAGGATCTCCTACATTAGGAGAAGAAACATGAGGGCGGGATTACAATGCTGCGCACAACCCAAAACCACAAAGACATTACCGCCCCTGCCAAGCACACATTTTGTCACTGAAATAATTGCTGCTGCGGGCCAGCCCTAATCCAAATCAACCACCTATCAATAGAGACAGCATCCACCTAGAGTTGTGTTACGGCTTTTATGTTTTATCTTATGGAGAAGGAAAGCAGGAAGGAACTAGTAAGGAGGTAGACAACTTGGTATTTTTCCTCTCCCCACAGTTGAAGGCAGGGTTAGGTTGGGGTTCAGGAGCCCCATTTTGGCAATCTGCATCAATAACACTAGGGAGCTTGTCAGACAAGCCACAGAGCAAGGCGGGAGGCAAAGAAGCCAGAATTCATCTGTAAGCCTATTCCAGCTGAAGATGTGAGAGCAAAAGGATCTGAAGGAAGAAAGGGAGGTGGCTGGCAATATTGCCCTGCAGAAATGATGTGTGCCAGACACAGCTGCTTCAGTGACCTCCCTCTGCTAGAATCAAGTACTGCTGTGCAGACAGCCTGAACAGCAAGCCCTGCCAGGGCCACAAAGCCAACCAACAAGCCCTTATCCTATCCTCACCCCTAAAGACACCTAAAGAAAGATGGATAAAGACATTTACACACCGTTGCCACCACCAGTTGTCATCTGGCATCCTGCAGCCCAGCTCCCAGCACCAGGCATGGCGGTGGCACTCAGAGAAACCCACTTCCACCAGGGGCTGACCTGCCACATGTCAGGCAGCTCTACCCGCAACTCTGCAGAATTATTTACCAAGCAGTTTGCTAAATTATACAAAGGGAACAATTTGCAATGTAATGGTGTGTTTGCATGCTGAATATCTGATTTCCTGTTCAACAAATAACCTAAACACTCCCAACCAAATGAAATGTAGACGAGACTTAAAACATTTGAGGAAAAGCACTCATCCAGAAAATTAAGGTCAACATGGAACAGATGGTGCCTCTGAAAAATGTGTCTTCAACATTTATCTTTATGTAAAATAAAAATCTTTTAAAAACCTCTGGCTGTTTGGTGACAGTTGGACTTGAAATATTGAATCTTGCACTCCGCGGATAATAAAGAAGCACTAAAATATTACTTCAAAATACTAAATCTAAATAAAATTCTCTCAAATACTACGCAATAGGATTTTTGTGGGCATGTAAATACGTATCAATAAAAGATAGATTCAATCGCTTCTGTAACCACTATAAATATTGCAAGTGCTCTCCACATTTCCATAAATATGACCCGCAACTCCCAAGTGAAAAGATTTTTCATTTTCAGCTGTCAGGAAAAAAACAACCCTTTCTTCTTTACCAAAGTCTTCTCAAAGACTGAGCTTGAAGCCCGGTGCCCAGGGAGTCGTGAATGACTTGTTACGAGGATGCACAAGATGCATCCCCGAGCCCCAGAGGGCTTGGCGGCTGGGCAGCGCTGCTGGACAGCACACAATGTCACACGTACCTCAGGAAAAAAATGGGGAGCTCCACTTGCCAAGGAGATCGGCCCCAGGGCAGACACGACCCACAGCAGAGCAGGGGATGGAGGCGGGCAGGGCTTTTTGGCCGGCATCGAGGCCGCTGAGGGAGCCGCCATGCCCGGGCAGCCCTCATGATGGCGGCTGAAGAGGCGGAGCCAGCATTGCCGCCATTTTGTTTTGTAAGAGAGAAGGGAGCCAGAACCAGCAGGAATAATGAGACAGACCTGTCAAACACCAAATAACTAAATGCGTACAAGACAGATGTGAATTATATGAAAGAAATTGGGTGTTGGTGGCAGGGCAAGGCCACGAGGCAGAAGATCAGCAAGAGACAGAGGAAGCTCCTGCAGGACCGCAGGTGAGCACCCGCCACTGCTGCTAGCACAGACCTCAGGACAGATAAAAGATGGGGCAGGCAGAGAAGAAACAGCTGCACAGTGGGGTTCTTGCAAGTTCCCTTGAAACACCAACAGAAGCACAAGAAGAAAACAAAATCACAATGTCCTCACACCCCGGGATGGGGTGAACCAAGCGTCTTTGGAGGAACAGGAAACACCTGCAGTCTCTAAAAATACAGTCGCAGGGACACCTCCTCCCATGCACCACTTACAGAACACCCTAACAACAGGCAGCATCTTCTGGGAGGCTGGTACTTCTGATCCCAGGCTAAACACATCATCCCAATCCCTGTACACATCGTCCTGATCCCTTAAATCAGTTCCTTGGGGGGCACAGCAACACCTGGGCCGAAGCTGCAGCCTGCGGTAACAACTGCAATTTGTCAGCTTCGGTCATCAAACTTCCAAAGCCACAGAAAAATGTCTTCCCTGTCATACACACACACAAAATGAAAACTCTGCCCAGTGAAAATGGACTGCTGAAGCACATCCACAACAACCCACAGTCATTACAGATACTACCGGTCATTAAATTGTCACCAGACATGCGACAGAATAGCTTAACAACGCGCCTCTTTTTCCCAACACCCCTTCCAGCCATACGCATCCACTAGAAAGACACAGTTTTTTGTAACTCGTGTCTTCAGCTGAAACACTGATGAAGTGCCCCAGAAGGCTTCTGCAAATCCACTTTGCTAAAAAAAGCTATGGGAAGCTAATTGCAGCAATTTGCCAAAGTTGACACAGCCTTCTTAGCAGCTTCGTGATACTTACATACATTTTGGGTCCTGCTTCCTCTAGAAATTACCTCCGATACCCTGCGCTACTGCAGGAAATAAGCTCAGCAAGAACATTTAGGCTCACTGTCCCTAGCAATGGGCCCTGCCAGCAGTAAAGCACAGCCAAAGTGAAACTCGATTGCAAGTGCTGAGGCAAAGATTTCAAAAATGGCTTTTGCACAGGGCTTCCTTACTTCAAGGTCATCCTAAGCCACATCACAGGCAATTCCAATAAGCAACAGCACAGGAGCAGCTCAGTGGAGTCTTGCAAATAACAGAGAGGGGATCAGCTTCTCTTTCCCTCCCTAATTAAAGCTTTTAATTAAATTGCATCTATTTCTTTTTTTTAATTTTTAAGAGAAGGTTGTGTTGATTTTGCTAGTCCTACTGCATGGCTAAGTGCTGCTGCTGTACATGGAAATGCCTGCATCAGGCCTCGACCTGCTATTTCTAAAAATAAGTCATATTAATTTGTTCCTCCAGCACCTGGTGTTTAAAGTTATTTCTTGGCAACCACTGTTCTTGGCATTTAAATGTTTTTCACATTCAGCTGAAGTCTGACAGCAGTCTTGGTTATCCTTCTCTGCCTTGCTAATAATTTGGTGGATGGCATGCAGGTGGCTCTCTCATAATTAAAAAAAAACTATTTACAAAGTTTGCAGTAGTTGATCTGAAATAATAGAGTACTCCATTCAAAGGTTAAATATAAGTAGGCTGCAGAGCTCCCTGAAAACATTGCATAATTTAGAGATAAAAATAGTTTTGCTTTATTTGAGCTAGGTAGATTTTTACTGCAATCAGCCTAAACCTCATCTCTCCAAGTTACATGCTCAAGTTGATTACAGAAAATTAAATTTAGTATTAATCAACCTGTGAAGGAGGAAATTACAAAAATGAAACTAATGCATAAATAGTAGAACATAACGGTGGAGAGGGCTACAGTAGACCATTTAATATATCCTCCCGCTTGCCCTGTGCCAAAATCAACTCCCCCACCCCCAAGCCACCCCTGGCAGCATTTGCTCGATGTTTTAAACATTTACCTGCGGTACAGACTGAAGAAGCCACCAGCCCTCCTGCCACAGAGCTTCTCCCAGCATCTCCAGGCTATCCTGGTTTTCCAAGCAGGCATGAATGTGCCTGAGAGCATCAGCCCACGCCTGCCCTGGCACAGAGGAGCCAAGTGGAGCAGAAGCACCAGGTGCAGCAGATCAGATGCTAATAGCTGCACTTCCCACCTGGCAGGGCTGGGGGGGAGGGGGGTATGGAAAATGCAAGCTTCACCTGTGTTTCTAAACTTCTCTTGATTTAGAAATAAAACCCTACACGCTGGTTGTGGCTTTTAGCTTTTCTACTCTGTTCAGCCTCTGCACCAGTGAGTTCAGCTTCCAACAGGCCAGCCTGACCACCCCTGGTTTCACAGATGGGAACCCGCTGCCTGCACAGGACCTACTGCAAACCATGCTTAAGTTCAGAGGGAACTCCCAGCCACCCCCATGGGGTCACACAACATGCAGCTGCGCTCCTAGAGGGTCCTGGTTAATGATTTACTAAACTGATTTTGTCTTTTATGTGCTAGTTACCTAATATGTGGTAGCTGGTCAGCAGTGGAGGGACTGCACTGCTTTGGGTTCTCCCTCTGCAGAGCAGATCTCGTCCCATTTCAGCTCTCACAGGAAGCAGCTAGCTCTGAACGTGCTTTTACAGCACACAAGAATTTTCTTTCTCTGATAAATCCTGATGTTTTATTCCGTCCCTAATCTTGCTCCCTAGGAAACGTACAACCCGGTGCCTGTTTATCAGCTGGGAGGTGACTGTAGATGAAGCTCCTATATCTACATTACTTTCTTCCTGAGGGAAAAAAAAAAAAAAAGTTATTTAGAGAAATGAAAAAGCTAAATGAAGTCCTTAACGCTTCCCCTTAGCAACTTCCACATTTAGTTTCGAATCCCTCTGTAGTTTAGTAAACAGGGTTTTTTAGGATTATTTTCTCCATCCCAATTGCAAGATGCTGTGTATATACATATAAAAATATTCATACACAAACGCCCATCTCAGATCAAAAAGCATAATCCCTACAAAGGGCCACAACAACTTCAGATTCCCTGGATGAGAGCAAGGGAGTCAGTAAGGTGATTAAGGCTCAAGCCAGAAAGTGCATCTCTGGTTGAATTCTTGAAGAAATTGCCAGGCAGTCGCCCCTTACTAGGTTTATCACATCTTCCACTGCAAAAGTAACCAGAAAAAAAGAAACGGGGGTGGTACCAGCACCGTGAGGGCTCCCATGCTTCTTTCTGAGCACAGCCACCAAGGTGGGCACGCAGGGTGCTGGCTGGGGTCTGCTGGCACCCTATGCCCCTGGTAGCAAGGGCAGGGCTCACCCAGCAGAAGAGCACAGCAGGGGGAGCATCTGGGTTAAACTGAAACCATTGCTGCTCCTGTGCTCATTAACAGAGCCTCACCACGAGGAGTCACAGCCCCGCAGTCTCCTCGGTAGCACGCTGGTGCTGGGCTAAGGGCAGAAACTCCCAAAACCAGCCAAGAGCAAGCCACCGGCCAGACCTGCATGGGCAGAGCCACACACCTCCACGGATCCCCCTGGAAAACACTGCCAGGCTGCACCAAGACTTGCTTGGTTCAAAGTTTAGGGAAAAAGAAGAAGGGCAAAGCTACCTGTGTGAAAGAGGAGCAAGGAAATCCCCAGGCCGCTGAGAATACACAGGCCACGCAGCAGCCCAGCAAAGCTGTCCCAAAAACGCCTGGAAACCCCTTGCTTTGACCAGTTCCCAGTTCTAGCAAGCACTTTGGGAGCTGCCGATACAAAGTGCCTTTACGAAACAGATAATAACCCCTTGTCTGGGGGGTAGGGACATTAAAGATCCCTACAGGAAGGGTACAGCCAGGCCATTAGCAAAACAGGCCTACACACTGAGGCCTATAAGGCCAAAGCTATTCAGGTGTCTCATGAGAGCTGTGATTATGCCACCATGTGCCCTGCTCCAGCACCCCCGTGTTCCTCACAGCACCTTCCCCTCCTCACTGGGGCTGTAGGTCGCACATGCAGGGTCAGGCACTGCTGGGCAATAGGACTGCTTTTCCACTTTGAGCATGAAGGGGATTCGGGCCGAGGAAGGACTAAAGCAGCACACGGGGGACTTCAGCAGATAAGCAACAGAACTCCTCAGTGCTACACTGCTGAAGTCCCTTATGGGGACTTAAGAGGAGAATGGCACCACAATGGGACACAGGCTGGGTGTGTGGTGGCCCCAAGTGCATCAGGACTGCTTGGCCACACAGCAGAAGGCTGTCTGGGGAAGTTGGCAGCTTCCAGCTTCCTCCTTCAGTGGTCTGTGTTACCAGGGCTGATACCCTCACAAAAATCCCACCTCTGGTGTCCTCCACAGATAGATGTAAAAAGACTGCGTGATGACCTAGCCCCTGGGCCCTGTGAAGCCGTTTGTAGTGTGAGGAACTCATGACCACTGCTTGTTTACACGGGGAAACGGTCCTGTGCAAAGCCTCCATACACTGAGGTGATAGGATCCAGATGGAAGGCAGGCTCCCAGGCTCCTCTGCAAGTTGAGAGCTCACTATCTTGACACTGACACCTCTGAGGGAAATAACTTCCTTGTCTTAGGTTCATGGGAAGCTCAGAGGAACCTCGGAAAGTTGCTATTACATTGACTTTAAGTCCATGTGACTTTTCAGGGCACAGATTTCCCCTGCAAAGAAGTAAAAATTCATTAATAAACTGGAATAGTTTCACATCAGAAAGATGAAGGCAGGAATGCTACTAACCTTGAGAACACGGAGACCAGCCTCTTGTGCTTTTTTTCCTCCCAACTGAAAGTCAGTCATCCACTTGACAGCAAACAGTTCAATTTTGACATTTATCAGCAGCAATCCTCGATTTTGAACGTGAACAACTTAATTTATTAGCTTAATAAAAGCCCAGATGCATAGAGCTGCAAACACCAGGTACCTCTGCATACACTGAAACCAGGTTCCCCATTATTTCAACCTTCTTTATTATGGTAGAAACCTAGACCACGAGGACTTCTGAGAAACCCCAACGAGCATGAAGTCACCACCATGCCACCACTTCACCTCTTCACTCGCTACCTTTACAGCTGCCACACCATACTTACAGCTCAGTTACCTCCAGATCATGTCACCTGTACGTCACAGGGTTGGAAGTCCTCTTGGATCCCTTCTCACAAGCACGTCAAACATCGCAATGCAACACCACATGAAAGGTCTATACATCTGGACTCTATGGATGACTTCTGAATACGTGAGCAATTTAAAGTCCCTGAGTTGCACATCACCTTACAGCACTTCCCCAGATCTCACGGCGTGCTTTGCAAGTTCGCACTGTTCTCCCTAGCAGCACCAGCGAGTGACCTCAGGAGGCATGCCACTCTTTTGTGTGCAGGACAGATTTTGGCAACAGGCATCAGGGTAGCACCTCACCAAATCGGAGGCAAACAGCATACAGGTCTCCCTAAAGCTTCCTTCAGGTATTTGTCACTGCTGCTGCCCACTTTTAAAGACATTCTGGTATTTCAGATTAAGCAAGGAACTTGCCCCTTACAGGCAGCTGTCAGCAAATGGTGATAGAGCACCAAACAAATATCAAATGTAACTTGTAAACATCAGTAACTTGGGGGTAGCTTCAAACAACATGAATAACAGAGACAACTTGCAATTCAGAAATAGCCTTTTGTCATGAAGTCTTTATGGCTTGACAGAAAGAAAGTTAGATTTGTTTTTGAAATAGTTAGTGCAATTTTTATTTGAGAGGTCAGCTATAAAGAAGAGTTAAACAGATGAATCCAGTATGACACCTCAGCTTCAAAATTGTTTCTTAAACCTGATCTGAAATATGGCACTGGGCAGCTTCCTAAGGTCAAGGCATTTGTAATCTCAGGAAAAAAGAAAAAAAAAAAAAATCTCAGCTTCCCCCAAGGGAGAGTGGGGTGAGGGTTAAGTTCTGTAAGGGATAATTTGTATTCCATATAAAACAGAGGAAGGAAAGCTTAGCAGCACCAAAACTGCAGCTGTGTTCTTGGCCAGTACCTCTGCAATCCCAACATACAACTTGATCTAATACAAAATTTGTTTGGAAAAGTGAATGAAGGAAGGAAGAGTACTCAGCCTCATTAAAGAGATGTAATGCAGCATTTGAGAACAGTTTGTGAAACTCATCCTTTCCTGGAGATTCAGAGTCCTGTAAAGTAACTGTGAGCTTTTACTGCTACTAACAGTGTTCTCCAATGCTCTCTGAATTTACATCTTCCTTTCACATTCCATACAAAGCAAGAATGGCCATCCAGGCTTTTACCCAAGGCAAAAAAAAATGTTGCTTTCCTTGACACTGATAATGGTGGATTATGGAGAATTTTTCTTTAAATAGCATATGCCTTCTCTGGAAGTGGCACGATGAAGAATTAGTCTTTAAAATAGCATACAGATTTGTGGAATCAGAAGTCAAGCTTCAACGTGCTCTCCAGGTCTTTGACTTTTCTCTGGGTTATTCATTCTCTGATTTAGGAGACACCACAAAGTGCTGGCACCACCGTTTCCTTGCACTTATTGCTTTCACAAGCTCTATTCATTCCAAGTACACCTAGCTCGCTAAGGCTGCTTTGCCCTTCTCCCTCATTTCTCTTCCAGTACGAAGAGCTCCCATTAACACTAATGGGGAGTCACCGTTATGTGCACACAGGACATCACAGACCTTTTAAGGCTATACGGCTGACCAACAGAAACAGAAAAATACACACACATGTAACTGAAATTCTCTTCCATTTAGCAAATAGCACTGAGTTTTAACTGAGGCTCTTCAAACCATTACCCTTATGTCCTTATATCCGCCTTCTCCCTCTACCCCTTTAATTTACGGGGAAGACTCACTGTGCTTCCCTAAGCAAAACAAAAGATCACATCGTTTGCTCCATAGACCAAAAGGTAAAAAAAAAAAAAAGGACAAACTGGTTCACAGTTAACCATAAATAAAAGTGCAATAAGTGTTCAAGTAGAGTGTAGAGTTTAAGCAAGCTGTACAACCACATTTGGCATAGTCATCTTTTATAGGCTCTGCGTGGGTCCCTCCCGTTACTGACAGCAGGGGGAAGAGGCTGAACACTGTTAGCTGCTGCTGGATTTACAGGTCCTCGTCCATTGCCTCTCCCACTACCTGCATAAGAGTGGCCATGATTATACGTAAATGGGAATCCACTTGATTCAGGTCCAGTTTGTAAACCATTTCCTAAAAAGACAGAAAAGAGGTCATCACAAGCTCCATTGAATGAAATCACCGCTTCCCTACCCAAGTTTAACAACAGGGAGCCATCAGCAAACCCTGAGCACTAGAAAAAGTCCCTCTGGCATTCCCAAGACCCCAGCTGCAGCCTACCTGTTCCCCTAATCCCTTCCCCCCACCTCCAACAAAAACAAGAAGGGCCACAGGGAGTTGTGTGCTAATTCCCTGCACAGGAGAGACAGGAGTCTAATAAAAACAGACTGATGCTTTCAGGAACATGCTCTAGCTCGTAGGTCACACCACCAGGATGTTCCAGAAATATGCAGGGCAGAAGTCAAGTAGAAAAGAGCAAAAGACAATCAAGCTGCACGTAGCTTATTGCATCTTTCCCTGCGAGCAGGCAGAAATAGAAAGCTGTCTTGTGAGGCCCAGTCACAGGAGCAAGTCAGCTAGTGCTAAGCCCTCATGAACGTGAGGTCAGCAGAAACAAAGCTGCCCAAAACCCACCACCAGGACACTGAGGAGGTGCCTGCACACCAGCTGGGCTAAAAGCCCACTCGCCTCACCCTGGAAAAGGAAAGGCAAAACTCTTTGAGCAAGTTTTTGCTCAAAATTCCTTTGCTCTATTCTCAAAGGAACACAGAGGGCTCCTTATTAAAATAAGAAGCGATCATCGTGTTGCTGAAGAGGAACCAGTCACTGAACTGAAGTGACATGGAGCTTTCCAGCAGCACGTCACGTATCAGTTTATCAGTTCGCTGCCATCCACCAGCAAAACTCAGCTGCAAAACACCAGGCACTGAGGCTGGGCATTGTGTAGGCAGGCCACAAGTAAAGCTCCCTCTGAGCTTACACCCACTCAGTTGCTTTGAAGCAACTTCTTATTAAACATTAAAGCTTAAATAGGATATCACAGAGCCATGCAGTCAGGTCAGATATTAGAATTCAGATTACCTCCACTTCTATCTATTTTGAGGAGCTAACCTGGCAGAAAAGCCATGGTAACAGGCGAGATTAAAGAAGGCATTTTTAAGACCAAGGTCTCAGGTGGTTTAAAAAATAAATGGCTCCTGCAACACCACTTTATAAACAGAATTTCAAGTGTTGCAAGAACTCTTTGAAAGCATCAGAGCAACCCAGGATTACTCAAGTCTTTTTACATGACACAGACACTATGAATATTTTTCTTCCTCTTCTTGAGGACAAAACCTGAAACCATTATCCAGGAAGTGTTCGTGTTTCTGCTTGCAGATTCATGTCCCCAAGTGAAAACCCTTTTTAGAATAGGCTCGTACCCCACAGTGTCAAAATTCATCTTATTTAAGACAAATTTATTTTCATTCCCATTAACTGTTTCTTACACTTTCACCTCCACAAAATGAAAGAGACTTACCCAGTGGCCCGAATGTACAAGAACCCATATTACTTGATGCAGAACTATTATTCTGTTCACCTTGTGCCTTCAGAGAAATGTGAAAAAGAGACATGGGTCAGAAAGAAGTTGCAAATACCCACAGAAAGGGATTTTTCTCCTGTGTTCTTATTGCGGCTCTACATAGAATTTATTTGCTACGCTAATTATTTGCTTTTATTTCTGTATCATTTCAAATCCCTTTTTCCAGACGGGACTTATCTTATCATGGCCTAGTGTGAAGTATTCAGAACAAAGAGCACTTTATAGCTGAAGTCTCAGACAAGTTTAACATACCAGTTTGTTCTGTCCAATGTGTTCTGAGTTGGGCTCACTGAAGTTTGGCACTTCTGAGTACACCATGCAGAACCTGAGAAGAAATCAGTATGGTGATGAAGTTCTAGAGCCGTGCGCAAAGTTCTCAGCTCTGCAACTCCAGGAATGTACATTCTGCACGTATCCCACCACCAAGGAGTCACTAACCCAGAGCTCACACCTCGGCCTCTCCCATCTACACAATCTCATCCAGCACCCACTCACAAGGTCGGGTGAGGCACAGAGTCACCCAGCCTGCTCCCAGTTACAGCTGCGTTAGATCTCGAGGGAAAACAAATACTCCCACACGCTCCTGTGTTAACAGCCAGCTCCATTACCATAGCACAGAGGAGCATGAAACGAGGGATGAAATTCAAAGCATCCTGTTGTGCTTCCAGGGAGTCCTAAGGAACAGGCCCACCGACTAACCACATGGAAGTAGCAACGACTTAGCACCAAAGAAAACGTGGTCATCCCTTAAAATCCAGCTGAGCACAGGGCATCTTTGAAACATGTTAAGGGGCCACCCCACAGCACTGCTTCCCTCGTGACTACGAGGCCTCTTACAGCACTGTGGGAAGTGGAAATTCTCTTCTGGTTAGAAAAAGGTTGCTGCTTCCCCTGTTGCCTGTCAAGTATGTTACTCATGCTTGTTCTTAGTCAAGAAAAGTCACCGCCTCGCTCTGTGGGCATTTTAAAGGAGGTTTAATGAGGCTTGCTTCTGTTTAGATATGATTCACTGAAGCTGCCTTTGTCTTCTTTACACTGGTTGTCTCTCAAGCATGAGACAGACACAGGGTTTCCACCGAAGTGGTTATTCAACCTGAGGTCTAAGCAAGCAGCGCAGACTAAGTCCCTCGTCATTCACCCGCTTCCCCACCAGCACCTCCAGCTAATCCAGGCCTGTGCCGTGACAGAGGCTGATTTACCTCGATATGACTAAAATCCTTGGGGGACTGGAGCTCATTGCCACACCGTGTGGGAACTCACATCACAGGTGCCTGCACGGTGCCTATCCACAGCCGATCAGCACCTTTTTGCTGACCCAGCTTCTGTTTAATGGGAGCCACCCTGGCCTGTACTTACCGCAATGCTCTGCTGAGAGCAGGACAGAACACCACAAGTAGCAGCAGGCGATACTTACTCCCCAATTTTATGCAGCTCGCCTCCTCGCCCTGTGTAAAGCGTCAGGCATCCTTTCCACAGAGATGCATACCTGGCCAAAGCAAGGAAAAGAAAAATCAGTCTTGGAGAATAAAAAGCAAGCAGAAACATGCCATCTTCAAAGGTTAAGGAATACTCCCTATCAGAATTAATGGGCTAAAAACAACTCCCAAGGATCTCAAGTGCAGCTTTAGTGCATTAGATTACAGATTCCCATGTTTTTACTTCCAGCAAAAGGTATTGGAAGCTTGGCTGAACCCTTTGGGAATTCCAGGAAACCAGCCAGGTATTCTGAGATCCGATGCTCCTTCCCTGGCTGGAGCAAACTTTGCGACTCCTCCTGCGGAAGAAAGGCACTTTGCCAACAGCAGTACCCACGTTACCACCGACTACACCTCTCAGGTCTGGGGCTCACCACGCTTCCAGCAGCAGCCAGGAGGAATTCTCTTTGTTCACTGGAGGATACTGCTACTGAGTGTGTGCAATAGGAAGCGTTGGCTTTTTTAGAACAGGTCCTTACCACGTTTGCTTTTTGGTTTTGTTTTTTTCCAGGTACAAGTTTGATCACTGCGTCCCAAGTGACATCAGAAATATCATTTCTGGATTGCAGAAACACTCACAAGGCAGAGCACGAGGGCACTCTTACTCTTTATGGTGGTTCTTTTTCTCCAGGCACTGGAATTTGAGTTATACGAAGCCTTCCATGGAGTTTTCCCTCCATGGAAGAGCATCACGTAAGAGAAGTGTCGCAAAATGCACACTGGGAGCACAGATGCAGTGCGAGGGAGCTAACAGGAACATGGGCGTGTTGATCCTGCAAAGGAAGCTCCAGACATTCCACTGTCAGGAGTCACCGATAACCTCGACGAGTCACCACTTCCTCGTGCTCCAGGTCTCTATGAAATGCAGATAACAAGCCCTTCTCTTGCCCTTTGCCTTATCACCGAGCACATCTCAGTTTTCCATCCCAAAGCAAGGTTAATGCTCTTCACCTCATAATGCCACCTTCCACTCTAAAGATGATCCCCTCTATGCTTAGCCCTTGGTAACGAGCTAGCTGGACAGTCTGGTGGCAGAGCACCGAGGAAAGCAGGAACGAGCGAGAGATGCAGAGCATTTGTTTACTGGGACGAGACCCAGCAAATCATGATAGTCTCCAGCACAAAGTTATTCCAGGTATGTAGGCATTTGTTTTTGCTTCAGAAGGAGCTGGTTGTAACACACTGAACTCAGTATTTCTAAATTCCAAGTTCGTAACTGCAGCAGCTTCCTGTAAATGAGTTAGTCAGCCCATGACAAAAGTCAGCAAGCGTCTGCTTTTGAGGAGGAATGCATCTAATGGCTTGAAATTTAGCAGAAGAACGGGGTAATTACACACAGGACCTAACTACGCTTTACTACTTGCAGGAGTAGGCACTGGAAAGTCAGATTAACCTACCAGAAAACATCAAAATCTACCTGCCTTTCAAAGGCAACATCCCACCTTGAATCCTGAGTTAAATTTAGATTTGTGCTCAGAGAACCCTGCGTGAGGGCATTTTCTTAATAGAAGAGCCAAAGCAGAACAGACTTAGCTTTTGCCATTACACAGTCCTAAGCAAGTCTGTAATTCACAGAAACGAAGGCATGACTTGGCCACCCTCAAATCCTGGTGTCAGCTCCTCGATTTAATTCATGAGAGCCAAGCTCTGCTTCTGACACGGAGATGGCACAACCCTCCCTTTGGTAGCACCAAACTAACAAAGCAGCCACAGTCAGGCAGCCGCAAAGCGGAGCGCAGCACGGCTGCTGAGGAGTAGCACAGTTTGTTTCAACGCCAGCTCCACACAAGGCCTTGTGCTGGCCCAGAGCCCTGCTTTCGTTCTGCATGTTTCAGCGCTCCACGTGTTCTCCACGCAAGCAGGCTTCCCCAAAACCTCCTCCCTCGGAGGAGTCAGCCTGCTTCATAAAGATATTTGCATAGGAGGAAGCAGCTGTAGTCTTGGTAGCAAGGGTCATCCAGTTTCACTCTAAAAGCAGGAATTACACTCGAATGAACCACTACAAGAGCTCAGTTAGCAGCTCCACTGAGTCACCTTTTACCTAGTTCTTCACAGAAACAAATTAAAAGGACCTGTGCTTGTTGTAGCACCATCTCCTGCAGGGCTGTAGGCCAGAGCAATACACCTTTAAGTGTAAACTGACATGAACTCACATGAAATCAACTATCACTTTGCTACTGACAAAGTACCATGGAAAAGTATTTTTAAACTCTGTTTTAAGCTGGTGTACGTTCTCTCAGCTAAGAAACGTAATGTGGTTGTTTTTTTAAGTTAAACTGGCTCTCTGTGATAAGCCCAATTGCGCTTAATGAAGCTCTACAGCCTAGCCCTAGTATGAATTTTTACAGTGAATTTGAGAGGGTTCCCCTCTGCCTGTCATTTCAGCTAAATCCACTGCAATCAAAAGCAACTTTCCTGTGTTGCAGGGACATTAATTATTCCCTCCTTTCATTAAGGAGCTGACTGCTAGAGTAAAGGACTAGCTATTAAAAAAATACATGCTTTTCACTGCCCTGCTTGATTTACAGATGAGGAGTGACTGTTGCACATTCCCCCCTCCTACAGAGGAGCCGTCTCCTAAGGAGCTTTTTTAAAGCCAAACTAAGCCTGTGAAACACCAGCTCCCCATTACAAGCACAAGCCCTTCCTACACACCCACCAGAGCACACGTTTGCACGAGGCACGTTCTGGGGCGGAGGAGCCTGCTTGAATTTGCCAAGTGACCTCAGGGAGCTGCCTCCGGAGCAAGGAGCCGGTCCAAGCAGGGCAAGCTGTGTCATCTCTGTCTTTCCACCCCAAAACCTCGGCTTGCGTGCCACAGAGCTCCCCAGGACTGGGGGTGACTGCCCGGGGGGGGGTCCGTGCTGCCAGGCAGCGGCCCCCCAGGCCCCTACGCACCCTTTGGTCAGGCGGATGATGTCCCCGGGCTGGATGAGGCCGCCGATCTCGTCCCAGACGGAGATGGTGATGCTGCCCGTCTTGTCGGCCACCTTGCACGACCTCACCTCGTGCCCGTCCTTCGTCTTGGTGACTCGCCCTGCGGGGGGGAAGCACAGCGGGGCTGGGAGCAGGGCTGGGGGGCTCCACAGCCCCCCCGGCACCACGGCTGGGCCTCGGGCACGGCCCTGGGGGGTGTGGGGAGGGGGGGGCCCGGCTCCCACACACGGCCCCGGGCCCCCCCCAGCCACGCGTGGGCAGCCCGGGGCGTGTGGGGGGCGGCGTGCCGGGCGCCACTTACCGATCTCCAGCACAATAAAGACGACATTTAGGTTTTTCAGTCCGGGTTTTATGTCTTTTATGAAGAGGTACGCGTCGCTCGCCGCGCTCATGCTGCGGCCGGCGGGGGGGACGGGGCCGGCGGGGCGGGCCGAGCCCGCATCCCGCGGGGCAGCGGCAGCGCAGGGCCGGGCGGGGGTCGGGGCGCCGGCAGCCCTCACACGGGGACGGGGACACGGGCACCGAGGGCCTCTCGCTGACCGGGGGCCGCTCCCCCGCCGCCCACCGCCCCCTCTGCTCCCCAGACGTGGCAGCGCCACCCGCCCGCCGCCCGCTGCCGCCGGCACTGAGGCGAGCATGTGCTCCGCGCCCGCTTTTATAGCGCCCGGCCGCTACCACGCCGGGCGCCGGGGGGGGGAGGCAGGAGAAGGGGGGGGGAGCGCAATGGAACCGTCCGCGGCACGCGGAGCAGCGCCATTGGGCCGCGCCGCCGCCATTTGCTGCTGAGGGAGGGGGGGAGGAGAAGGGGGGGGAGCCATGATGGCGGCGGGGGGCGTGAGGAGAATTGTCCTGGGCGCGGTGCTTAAAAATAAAACGCTTTGGGCTCTTTGGAGGTCTGGTTGTAACACAGTAACGCTAATCACGTCATGACATCGAAATACAAGTCATATCATTACCTCAAAATACAAAATCAAAACACAAAACACATCATGACATCAAAATCCATCGTTTTGGTATTCGTTTTTACGCTGAGGGTTGCCCAAAACTGTGCGGGGTTGCCCAGAGGGGTTGCTGAGTGCCCATCCGCAGAGACACACAAAGCTCAGCTGGAGATGCTCCTTGGCAACCCGCTCCAGCTCACCCTGCCTGAGGAGGGCTGGCCGGGGCGATGCGAGGGGTCCCTGCCAACTCCAACAACTCTGTGATTCGACCGAAAATTTCCTATCTGGCTTCTCCAGTGCCAAAAGAGACCCAGAGCTCTGCTAAGCTTGGTGCATGAAGTAGGAAAACAAGGGCACAAACTCGCTCTGTATCCATAAGGGGCTGCGGCTAAGCTGGGAAGACAGAACTGGCCACCTCTTATCTGCCAAGGAGACACACGTTCCTTTCAGATCCACTTTAAGACAGTATTTACAGTGTCTGTTCTTGCACTGATGAACAATTTTGCTGTTTGTCTCACAAAGAGACATTTAAAATCTTAACTCATATTTTTTCAATTGTCATTCCAATTGCCAGCCCCTGAGAATGACTTTGATATTATCTTGCGGTGATTGAATAATTCCCATTTGCTGTGAAGGTGACCGGCAAAGCAAACCACTGCTTCTTTATGATGTTTAAAGAAACCAGAATTATATTTATTTATTTATTTATTTATATATTTTTTTCCTAGCATTATTTTTCCTGCTTCTTTTTTAACCTTAGGACGATAAGGCTACCTAGTTGCATCTGCCGGCAGTGGAAGCACCAGCTTTCTGACCTCCTCAATGGAGATGTCATCAGCCTTCCGCAAACAGCATGAGCACAGAAGGTGCTGATGAGGTGTATCTTCAGGCACAAGACCCTCCAGAAGACTCCCAAATACTCAGGAACAACAAGTTGGCCGAAAAAGAAGCCCAGAAGCCATGACACCACTATGCAATGGGGTGGGAGAATAGAGAAATGTATTGTCAGTATCTAGGACTCCTGCAATAAGCTGGTCTTAAAAATGTTGATGAGCCCTGACTGCACGAGTGGGTCATGCCAAAGAGGCAGCACCAAAACTGTGCTTGTGCCCTTCACGAGGTATCTGGCAAAGCATGTGACTGCAGCCAAAGCAGGAGCCTTTCCATCACGGAGGGTCTTGAATGTATGTGCCACCCAGCCAGTGCCATCCCCACACAAGTCAAATTTTGCCTGCAATGAATTCTACAGCAGGGCTCCAGTGATGAAGCTGAATCCTCTTCCAAGCTCATTTGCTTGCTGCAGAACATTCTTCTGCGTGCAAGATAGGAGTGTTTGTAGGCTAAGATTCACGGGGAGGTTTCAGTCCAAAGCAAAATCAGGGTTGAGTTATTAAAAGAGTTCTCAGCAGTCGTGTATCTGGCAAAAATCCCATGCATCTCAACAGGACTGTGATTCCACCCTCTGGCTTTAATGGAGTTATGCCAGCAGAGAAATTGGTCCAAACCCCCCGCTTCCTTTCAGTTGATTGGTATTCAGAGCTACTGGAGTCCCCAAGTAGGTCTTCCTGCAAGAAATCTGCCAGCAAAAGCAAGAGGTGATGCTTAGTGCTTTATTGCACGTAGAGATTAAAAATATACAGAGGCCCCAAAACGCCACCTTTCACCACGTTTTACTAGGCCATTACCTTACCTTTGACAAGCTCCTAAGTAAAGCTACAGATTCAGTCAGCTGTTTTTTTTTTTTTAACATTGATTACACTTCAGCTCCCTGAAGCATGCCCATTTAACAAGCTGGCAGCAGACTCCGGTGTCTTGGTGACTCCGGGAAACAGCAGCTGGGTGCCTTCAGTATCGCCTGAGCGCACGGTATTTGGCCTTCAGGGTCATGATTTCCCTGAGGACATCCCAGAGGAATATGGGTTTAAATTTCCCCCATAGCGACGGGGAGCGTAGGAGCTAGTCCTGTCTTTTCAGCTGGAGATCTGAAAGACCCGTAAGCAACAAGTCCCAAAGATTTATGGGCTTAAAGCCCCCTAACATTCACAATTGCTGTTTCTTGGATCTCCAGTGAGTCTTATAGCAAAAAACAGACCTCACAGCCTTGCTCCTTCCATCTGAGGGGTCTTTACTTGAGTGGTTTAAAAAGTGCAGCTGGGGGAGATTAACACTGCAGCCGTGCCAGAATAACCCCACTGTGTCCACAAGGACACCGGTCACAGCCACCCACCCAAGCACGTGGGTCATCTAATGATGACCTTCAAAAGAAAAAAACAAAAAAACAAACAAAAAAAAAAAGCAAGGGATTTATGTCCAGGAAGGAGGCTTTGAAGATTTAATTTGGTTTGGATATTTTTTAATGGGGATTTCCCCCCCCCCCTCCCCATTTGCTCGCCTCGGGCATCAGGCCTGCCAATGCAGCACATTTCGAGCATCACTGGCAGCTCAAAGGGGTTTTGTACTGCAGCTTTTACGTTACCCCCTCCGTTTTATGAGCACGTGTAGCACCAACAATCCTGCCCAGTGGGGGTAAGGAAGGAAACAGCTCCTCCTGAAAGCCACCCATCTGCGTGAAGTGCACGGGTACCGTGAGCAGTCAGCTCTGCTCAGCACCTCTGGGAAGGTCCCGTTTGAAACAAGCCAAGCCAGTCCGGGATATCTTCACACAGGGTATTAAAATAAATAAATAAAGCTTCACTCACAGCGATAACAGGTTTTGGGGAACCATTTCACTGCAGCTTGGGCGGGTAACGCAGCCGAGCTGCTGGCCCTGGCTCCACGCGATGCCACAGAAACCCAGCAGGACACCAGGTTGCAGCCTCATGTCATCAGCCACAAAGCAGCCAGTTCCTTTCCCCCTGGCACCGCACGCCTACCAGCAGGTTAGCATTCAGAGGCCCGATTTAGGTCTTGTTGCAGTCCCTGGGAGCTCCTCCAGGCACAGCAACGCGGCTGAAGGTGGCATCACCTCATCGGCAACGTGGCTTTTGCCCAGGCTTGGTTGAAAAGCCACATCAGACGTCTCGGTGACTGCAGCTTCACTTTAGGAAAGAGGGGCTCGATTCCTTGCTGGTGGGCAAATCCCAAGGCATCCAACATCGTCATGGCTTGTGTGGCAGTGGATTTACCAATTTGGAGCATTTCTGCTTTTGTAAAACCTCTTGCCATGAAACAGCGATCGCTTCTCTTCTGCTGCGTCTCCTCAACCAGTAACAGAAGTGAGTGACATTAAAATAGCAGCTACTGTCTCTGTGCGTTGTGCAGCAAGTCACACCGCTCCCTTCCTGGTGCTTTTGATTATATAAAGGAGAACTAAAAATTTGATTAATCTGTGGACTGATTTTTTCTCTTTGTAACCACAAAGACACTGGTGCCAAGGACACTTCTTCCTGCTGAGGTTGTAGTTAAACATTTCTGAAAGTTTCACGTTTACTGCATGGTGGTATTGCAGAAGTCAATAAAATACTATAAAATACTTTTTTTTTTTTTCTGAAAAAAAAAAGAGGTAATTAATTATTGGAATTAAGCTTAAAATTCAAATGTAGCTGGGGGACTAAAAATTTCTCAAGGTTGATCAGTTTTCAGTTACATTATCTAGCGGTGCCATAGCTTCATTAAGTTCTCCACTCAAGCTAGATTTTTCATACATAATACTGAAATCTTAATGTACAGGACACATATTTTGTATTAAGATGTTTCAAGCTTTTTTTTTTTTTTTTTTGTAAGTATAAAGGAAGACCTTGAGTCCAACTGTTTTAAGTCACCTCTAATGTATGCAGATATTGGCCTCCACCTGTGTCTGGCACCTTGAATCCCAGGCTGAAGTAATGGCAATGCCCACAGCGAAAGAAGGGGATGCTCCTAAAGCAGCAACACATGAAGGCAACTTGTAGAAGGCTCCAGGAGATGGTTAACTGGCCGAGCTTTTGCTGGGCAGGTGACCGTGAACACAGGGCAGGGTTCTTGCCGTGCTGGTTTGTTTCAGACAAAGAAGGCTTGAGGGTAATCAGAATCTTTCATCTCTTTGTCTTGCTTCTATACCCTGGCTTCAGCGTGAAAGATTAAAGCCAATACACGTTTATTGCCAACATTTTCTCTTACTCCTACAGCAGTGGCTTTCCTCCTGCTGGGTTCTCTGATTTGTCCTGCACCAAGCGTTGTTGCAGTAAGTTACAGGACAGGTTTGCTCCACGCATTATTTTTCTTTTGAGTGTCATCTTCATTCCTGCGTGCTAAGACTACTGTCTCATGTATTGTTAACGTATTGGGTAAACTAAAATGAAATCCTAGAAGAACAGTTTACTCATCTCACAATACTGACGAAATTAATCATATTTTATAGCTACGTAGCATCTCCCACTGGGCACAATCCAGGCATGGTATCAATAAAATATCAATTTAACCTCTTGAAATGGTTGCAGGTTGCTGAATATTATTCTTGGTTAACAGGTGGGGAGATATTAAGGCAGTAAGAAAAACGAGTGCCTTCTCAGCGTGGGACACGTTAGGCTGGGGAGTGAAACCTGCAGTTCCCCCATTGTGTGGGAATATGCTTCACTCCCTGATGCAAAGTATTCTCCTGTGGTATCTTCAAAGCATTGTACAGCTCTGGGTAAAGTCAGGCCACCTCTCCCGTGTGCTCTCACCCATGGAGACCGACTGGGAAGGTCCTCACAGGCCCCTGCACGTGTCCGTGGAAAGTCTCCCATTCTGTAGAGTCATCAGGAGGCACGCCACCCTCTTCATTATCCACACGGTTATTTAGTCATCAGTCTCATCTGACTGAGCTTCAGTTGCCGTGATACAGCATGAAGAGATGGGAAAGCCACAATCGCACACTCCAATAATCCCCTGAATGAGTCTGAGCCCAGGCATCACCAGATGCCACGTGAAAGGCACACGTTGCGACCACCCCTGCCTTCGCTGGGCTTTCTGACATTAATTTGTGCAGCCTGAAATTCACTACCTGTCATTCTCACAGCTACTTTGTGAGAAAAGCAGCTGTTGGCAAAGGCTGAGGTGTGCCCTGCTGCCTCCTGAAGCCTCCTCGCTGCACCCAGGCCTGGCAGATCCTGGCTGAGCCGCCGAGCTCCCGGCTGGAGGAGGCACCTGCCCTGAGCTTCCCTGGCAGAAGGAAAACCTTCCCTCCTGGTACAGCAATTCCTTTCGTAGCTGCCCCACAGCGTGTTTATCCCGCAGTCAGAAGGGAAACCCACGTGCCGTGCCTGTGCTGGCGACCCCCCGGCACCGCCAGCAGTGAATGTAAACTGCAGCCTGACCTCCCGGGCCCATAAATCCCCTCACCCCGCATCGCGCTCGGCTGTTTTAGTTTTCCTAGGATTCCACAGATGCCGAAAGCAATCTGGGTTTACATTAAATACAGGCAGGTCAAAAACACTCCGCCCAAGCCAAGCGCGCTGCTGGGAGCAGCAGGGAGGGCAGCAGCAGGGACGGAGCAGAGAGCCGTCTCCCCGCAGCCTCCAGCAGCAGCATTTTTAGACCCAGCCGTGCCTGCCAGCGGAGATTTCCATGCCTGCGGGTTGCCACGGACAACCAGGGGCTGCTGAAGTGTCTCACCGAGCAGAGCCCTACCCCGGTGTGCACAGGGAGAGCACCCAGCGTGTTTCCCACCGAGACACCCATCGGGAGGTGGCAACGCCAGCACCGCAGCCGGAGGGGTCGCCTTGCTGTAAAAGCAATCCCTTAGGTGACCATCCAAAACCTGGGTGCTCTGGAAAACCATGTCCCCAGCGTGGCACTCCTCGTGCTGTGCTCCCTCCGGGATGCCAGTACTGCTGCCTGAATTTCGGGTGAGGGATACGAGGCGGAGGAACTTGGAGCCCCTCCCGGTAGATGTTGCTTATCCTTTCTCCATCTAAACCCAGTGCATGTCCACCTCTCCCTCAGCAGATCTGCAGAGAGCCAGGTGATTTATCTTCCCAGCGACACAGCCGCGGAGAGCACACCTCCCTGATTAATGAAGTTTTCTACCCGAGGACTTGGTTACGTTGCAGCAGACAATGAGAAATGCGATCACTGCTAATACGGCATTGACACAAACGCCGGTGATGTAAGGCAAGCAATATCCTCCTGAATCAAGAGTCCCTTCCATCATTACTATTTCTGTTTGCTTCTACCATTTTAATAAGCTGGTGCTCTGTGCATTACCAAAACACCCCCAGCTAAAGCCACCTAGGGACAAAATCGTTTTTTGTGTAACTCTTGATGAAACAGGAGGCACCTTTACCAAAACAGCTGTCGTGTGTTGACGTAGCCCTGTTATCAGTTAAGCACACAATGCTCGAGCCCCAGCCTCCAGTCAGCTGATGCCTTTACCTCAGCGATGACAAATCAGTTTATTTTATCCACATCGAATACAGTGGGAAGAGGAACGATGGCTTTTTGTCTCCCTGGGTTCTTCCAAGCCCCAGATCTCAGAGGGCTTCCAGCCTGGGAGGTGGAAGTGGGCTGATGGAGAACCCACTGCTGAGCACCTGATTACACTCACTGAGGTATCATTAGGTTTCTCTATCTTCAGGGAGGAATTAGCTCAGTTTTGGACACAAAACTGTGCCTCTTACTTCAGTAAGGATTGGAGGAATGGGCAAGACCTGAGGAGCTGAGTTTCTAGGGGTTTGGAGGAGAGTTCTTAGTGGTGTCCATGAAACAACTACAGTCCTTATGCTCAGTACAGGGGTCACATAAGAAATTATAACAAGCCTTAAAGCTGATCACATTTCTGTACCAAAAAAAAAAGAAAAAAAGAGAGAAGCAAGTGTCTGGACAGAAGCAGGAGGCAACAGAGAGAGGAGCGTTGTGGTCAGATGGCAAAGTTCACACGTGGGACTGAACTTTATACCAATGATTCAGGAAGAGAGAGCACAGCCCAGGCAAAACAAACAGAGAAAACATGCCTGGGTAAGAGCTGGAGTGGATGAAAATGAACTTTAAGGGCTAACGGTTAATGAAACAGCAACAAATCAATTTGTCTTAAAACATTAAAAGCAGGAAGTCCACAAAGGCATTTGCAGGGAACCTAATCACAGAAGGGCAGACAACAGAGCAAGTAGGAGGCGTAAAAGAACCGAGAGGCAGCCAAGGCGTATCACCACGGCTGTCCTGCTGCAGGAGAAGCAGAATGAAGTAGTGATGGAGCTGGGGTGTGAAATGAGCACCCAGAACAAGCTGATAAAATCACAGGACTGGATGGCTTTCGTTGAAATGTCATTTCTTACGCTGCTGCAAGTTTGCTTACTGCTACATCTGCAGATTGGGAATGCCTTAGCTGAAAATAGAGCAGGTCAGTGGTAGGAAGCTGAAGTGTTTGAACAAATGAGTGAACCACTTGTGTTCAGGGCATCAGCTCAGCTAAAACTGTCCTCTTCTTCAGACGTTATGGCCTCTGGCTTCTTTCAGCTCATAAACACGTTGTATCTTCTGCTCTGCAGTTACTTAGGTGGTCATTTCTTTCTTCTGTAACACCTAGGCATTCTCACAACCCAGCATTACCACAGATTTATTATTTAGGGATGATGGCAACTTTAAAAGTAGGATTTAAATGAAGAAACTGTCTCACTAACAAGAACGATTTGATATGTGCTAGCAGGATCAACGAGTAAAAAGGATGCATCTGTCTCAGAAAACGCACGTGGCCAGATTTTGGAGATCTGGACCCAAGAGTTCAACACCTGAAGCAAGACATTTGACAGCAGGATCGATGAAATTGTTTAGTTGTATCCAAGCCTCAAGAAGAGAGAGGAACACCAAAGTCATGTAACAGCACTGGGGGAAAGAGCATGGCTAACAGGGCATCTGTAACAGCAGCTGGGATTCGCGTTTACACTTGTATTGATGGACTCAGACATATTACAAGGAGCATTTTTAATGTACACATATTGCTGTGCCTTCAAAGTATAGGCATGCAAAATACAAAAAAAACAAAACAAAACAAAAAACAGACATGCAATAGAAAACTGGTTGTATTCTCTTTGTGGGCTGGAAATAAAATAAAGCCAGAAAGAAATAAAGCCAGAGAAATTCACTACCACATACAGGGTGAAAAAATAACAAAACACAAACAACTTAAAAATATTTACGCCTCCAATAAATCTAAAATTATAATAATAAAGCAAGAAAGATCTGTCCTCATCTGAGAGGATCCCTCTAGCATCAAGCACGCACACAGTCTCCGGTGCAGGAAGCCTGCAGAGCGCTGGAGTGCGGTTTGTTGGCAGACCGTGTATTGATCGCATCTCGCAAACAGCACAGACAAGCAGTGGGATAACAGAAATGTGTTTCTAGGTCAGTGCTGCTTGTCAGAACATCTTGAGCCCTGCAGTCACCTGGATGACTCTGACCCCGTGCCGTGGTGCTCCCTGCTTCATCAGGAAACACCATGGCCCCCATCACAAAGCCTCTTTCTTCCAGACAAGAGCTCACAGAGGTTAGCTGAAATCAGCTCGCAAGCACAAGTTTGCAGTGTCTCATCACCACTGAACGTTTCCCAGGCGACACCAGTGACACACAGCACCCAGAGTTTCTCCTGAGCTTCCTATCCCTGTTGTAACACAAACACAAAGCTGCTGAGCAGGTGATGTGTTCAAAACGAGTGCTGGAGGACACGGCTTCTGATCAGAAAAGGACTGGTTTTCCCCAAAGTGAGTGGTCTTGCTGACCTATTACATTATATTTCAGTGTTATATTTCAATGTCTATTATATTTCAGCGTTACTGTGGAGTTGACATTTCATAGATGTCAACAATATCTTCACTATGTCCCCTCTAAGACCATCGGTGGCTGCATGCAGCTACGGTGGCAGCACCAACAGGACGGTGTCAGTGTAAGCACAGGTTTCTTTTCCAAAAAAACAGCAAAACAAGAGCTGAAAAGGGTGTTTTTATTTGTGATATCCACAATAGCTCACTCTAGTTACTCGTGTTACTCGGTACTCGTTAGTTACTCGTGTGTGCCCTGTGAAGAAGGTACATGGAGTGCCCTCTGCAGCACAGAACTAGACTGCGCTCACTTGGCGTGCTCCTCCATCCCCCGCATTATTTTAAGCTGTACATTTAATTTACTCTTCACTTACCCGTTCCTTTCAAATCTAAGAGTGACGGCTTGGCCTTCCAGACATTTATATATCTTTACTTTGGACACTGCTTTGTATTTACTTTCCCTAGAAGAAATAAATGCTCTTTTTCCTTCACCAAACTCCTTTAAAACCCCTTCCTTGGTACTCACATTTCTGGTAGGGATGCTCTCGATGCTTCCAATCCTCCAGTCCTTATTCAGTGAGTTAGCATTTGAGAAAACCTCTTCTGAATCACCAGAATTGGCCTGAAAATGAAGTGACAGAGCCTTTATTCACCCCAGACGCAGCAGCAGGTTGCAGTGGCACGATGAGCATTAAATGCTCACCCATGAAAGCTTTCTCAGCTTACTCTCAGGTATGGAAGTGGGACTTAGCACCTCGCATCCCAGCCCTGATCACCCACAGAGACTGCCCTCAGCCTGTTTCTAACGCTGTGAAACTCAGGTGTTTGGCAGCAATTTCCCGAGGCACGGCTTCGTGCCATGCACCCCACTGTCACTGCCACGCGTCGCCCTGGGATTTCTCCCTCCGTGAAAGTCTTCCCCTGGGACCTGCTTCTCTGCACAGGGCCCTTCAAACAGCATCCCAAACTCCTTTTCCTCAGCACATAGTTTCCCATCCTATTATATTTATGGCTCTATTCGACTTTTGCCGCCAATACGTTTTTTGAGAAAAGAACAGCCCTTGGGGGCAGCTATTTCTTAGAGTTTGCTCACGCCTTAAAATAATTGTGCCAACTTATTAAAAACCCCGCTGACAGAATGATACAATAACCTCTGTGATTTATTTATCTTTCGGTGAGCTTTAAAGAAAGCTACTGCCTCTTTCCAGCTTCGCACTGCATTGTCCATCATCAAATGCAGCCCTGCACTCTGATGTTTGCAACACACTACAACAAGACACCGGGCTTTGAATTACATTTATTCTGCCCTTATCTCATTGATTTACTGGTTCCTCAAATATTTGCTTCCTTACGCTATCTTAATTGCAGATTCCTCCTGCTTCTATTTTCTTTCACTGCTGTTCTACAGAGAACAACTCTCTTCAAGCAGCACTCTTACGCTCTCTTCCCCATTTTCTGTGTATAGCACCATATCTATTTTTTTCCATTGCTTTAGCCTTTAAAACTTCCAAATAGAAGATTTCAAGGACATCAAAAACAACTGGATTCCACAGTACTTTTTTTCTTTTTTCCCCTCCCAAGGCAGCATTGCCATCTGAAGGTACAAGCAAAACACTCACCGGAGGTACCAGCATTCCTAAGTATAGCTCCTGTGTTGCTCAGGATTTTTTGGATAACCTTGCATGCAAGGCAAAGGGCCTATTAGTTGTGTGTTTTTTTGTTTTTTGTTTTTTTTTTTTTTTTTTAACATTTTCTGATCAACGTGCCTGGAAACATGGCCAAGATGTCACCAGCTCCTGGGCTGTTCCTGCTGCCGTAGCTTGGGCCACCATCTCAACGTGCCACTGGGTGTAACGAAAATCAGAGCCTGGCCCAAAGCAGTGCTTCATACGCCCCAAATTCAGCAGCTCAGGTTTCCAAGGGCATGGAAGTACCTGCGGTTCCCTCTGTCCAAATCAGCCTCAGAGGGCACTGGTACTTATTTTAGAAGCTGCTGCTCAGAGGAGGCTCTCAGAGGAGAGCAAAGCACAACCAACGTGCCAAAATTGTAAGGAAACGGCACCAAGTGCTTGGAACAAAACAAGCAACCCAAAGCAATGTGCTATTCCAGAGAAACACCAAACTGAAAATGCAATTCCTAAACCTACTGGAGAGGAGGCAGTCGTGCCACGGGGTTGATACAACTCAATCACATGGGCTAAGAGCTTCCCTTGTAAATCTCTCCTGCACGGTATGGATCTCTTTTATACAGTGGCATTTTGCAGCAAGGCTTTACACAAATTCCAAACATTGCTTTGATCAGTTTATCTCCTCTCAGTTTTCCTATCTTTAAGCATCCCCTGTTTATCCTTAAAAGAGAAAATGGAAATAAAGCACCTGGTTATCACCACACCACCTCACAGAGCGTGGCAGGGCACTCATTGTTCTTTCCAAGTATCTTTTAAAGTTCCCTGGGACTACCAGCACGTCTGTAACCCTATTGCAAAGCCTCTTATTTCTCAAAAAAATAGTCATCCCATCAGAAAGGAGTTTAGCCCTTGAGAGCAAGGGAAATTCTCAGGTTTTTCCTCTCCTGCTGTGCACTGGAACAGCTATATCTTGTCATATATTTTTGCTTCAATTAGATCCAAAGAATGCAACTCATAATGACCACAAATAGGAAAACTTTGCCTGAATTTACAATTAATATTCCAATACCTTATCTTTAATTTTTATTTTTTTTTGGTGGATTATAGAAGTTTATTATCACCGTTCCCCCTGGCTTCATTTTATCTGGTACAGTAACATAATCAAAATCCTCCTGCCTCAAACTCTCTATAGCAAATCCTCTCTTTAAACAATTGTTCAATGACTTCCCTCATTTTCGGTTTCTTTGCTGCTGCTTATTATACTAAAAGCCTGGAATCTGAAAAATTGAACTGTAGCAATGGCCATTTTTTCAGCACAGACCAGATCTTTACTTTCTGGGTGTTAATGCTGAAAATATACTTTAAGAGACAAGCCTGTCTGCATGGAAGTGCCTTGCATTCCCATTGTGTTACTGTAAATGCCATTATTATGAAGGAATGATTGACTTTGTTTAATGTACTGTTCAAATAGTCTGCAGAGATGTCTGTGATGCTCGTGTCAGTCTCATGCTTTAATTATAATTTTAATCATCCATGATCTTCCATTTGTTTGCTATAAGCTAATTATTTTTTTCTATCACAAGGCACTAGAATGATGTCTTAGTATTAATCATTTTTATTATTAAGCAGATTTGAATTTTAACTCCTGTTCTGCTCGGTGAGAGCAGAGAACTTTCTATTTCTGCTCCTAAAGACACCCAAAACATTTATTCTCTGCCTCCCTCCCCCTGCACCTAACCAGGACATTGGATCATTTACGTAGATTTGGGCTCACATTAGTGGTGTCACATCACAGAGCTGATGCAGATCCATAATTACAGGGCAGCGGGGAAATTCAATGCAGCCTACACCAGGTCCCATGGCTCTGGGGACCTCTCAATGCCTTTTCCATGCACTGTGGCCAATAATCTACATCAGATGCCCACCCTTCACGGCTTGCTGTAGATGATATCCTTTCCTCTTAGGCCTTCCCATTCCCATAGGAGGGGAGATGGAAGGTATCCAGGTTGAATAATCTCCTTAAACCACAGTTGGCCTCTTAATTCGATGATTGCCTGCTACGCATACACGGACACTACAAAAAGAGTATGTATGGCACTGGAGCAATGCGTTGCTCAGCTCTGGAGTCCCTTCAGCCCCCTGGAAGCTCTGCGAGGAGCTGGAGACAGCAGCACTTGTGCAAAGAGGCCCAGAGGCTCCTCGGGGCTGCCGCTGCATCGCAGCAGGCAGAGGGGGCTGTCTCACCACTGCAGCCTACCCTGCACCTCAGCTTCGCTCCTAACTCCATGCCCAGGAACACACGGGGAAACACCAGCCCTGGTAGGAGCCGCCCTGTGCTTGTGAAGGCCTTGCAGAAATGCATTGCTTCTACCTTAAAAACACTGAAACGTGGAATGTCAAAAATAACAGGAAACACTGTTTGCGTAGGATTTGCTTCACTGGCTTCTCGGAAGGAGATTCACGGTTATGTTGTGACAGAAAACGTCTTTCCCCGTGCATAAATAGCAGAACACAGCCACCGACTGCTGCGCTAGTGCTGCCTTACAGGAGAACCCCAGCAGCAGAGGCGGCTTCACCTCAAAGGCATGCGAGGAACCTGCAGCAGATCTTGTCTGATGCCTTTGGACATACATCTCCGAAGTGCCAGCAGAGAGATGTGTGTGTTTGCCTGCATTTCTGAGAACACATTCAAGTCTGAGTATGGAAAAATCTGGAAAACCGTGCTCAGGGCCTGCTGCTCCACACGAACCCTAGCAGGCACACCGGAGCCTCGCCAGCCCTGTGCCAGATGCCCGTTTTGCTGCAGCAGATGTAAGCGGCTGCAACAGAGAGAGAGAAAACAAAGGAAGCCGCTGCTGATTTCAGGAAGCGATACCTGAGGCACAGAGCTTGGCTGCCCGGGCGCCCAGCCACCTGCAGCGAAGTGCCAGGTCACCTTGCCGTGCTGCTCAAAAAACAAGACAAAGGAAGGGGAAATAATAATAATAATAATAAAAAATCTCCACCTGGTTTTCTTTATCGGTTGTCTTTGGACAGCTGTGCGTGCTGGAGAGCCAGTGGCTGAGCTCCAGGAACAAGCAGGGAAATACCACGTAGAAACAATTAAATATTATTAAAGATCAATCATTTCTCTCCCCATCAAGTTCTTTCTTGGTCGGTAGCTTTTTTATTTCACCTCTAAGAGAAAGCCCAGCAGCCGTTTACGCACAGCCTCATCACTGCTGTAAATACACCTCAGGAAATAAGCTCGCCAGGCCAAGCAGCGACGGCACAAGGAAAGCATTAGGCTTTCACATGGTGGCATTAAGCAGCCTTCATCCATCCAACACCCAGACGCAGAGAGCAGACATTGGGGTGGCTCGGGAAAACCTTGGTGCCACCCCCACAAGGTGTGGTAGGACTCCAGAGGCCTCAGAGAGACCAGGCGGTGGGCCAGCAACCCCAGCCTCTGGCCTGCTCCTCAGATCAGCCAGCCATGGAGACCCAGCCATGAAGCCAGGCTGGCTGTTTCCCCCTGGATGCTGGATGTCCGTCCTGCCCCTCAGAGGATCCAGCCGGAGCTGGGTGTCCACCAGGCAGCAGGACCAGGCCCTGAGGCACGGGCCTGTTTCCACGGGCCCACCAGCGGTGTCAGCCTCATGCAGTTAGGAGGACGAGCACTCGTACACGCTGCTCCTGAAGAGATGCTGCTGAGCATGAGCCACCTCTTGACCTTCTGGGTGGATGATTTTCACCCCATTCACCACCAGCTCACCCTCAGAAAATGCTTCTGAACTGTTTTGTTGACCCAAGGGTGACGACAGCCCTCAAGTGACCAAATCAGTCATACCCTCCACATCATACCCTCAGCACCCACAGCGAAGCTTCTGGATCATGGAAACAACCAAACCAAATGGCTAAGCTGTAAGGAAAATATTTAAGTTGGAAAAAAAAAGCTCCTTTAGGTTGCCTCTAACACCTGCATAATTTTCTCTTGTTGCCTAATTAACAGCACTACAGCATTTCCTAAATTCAGGAGAGGAAATACCGTAGATATCAGTGCAATGTTAATTACTCACAGACAAAGCCTGTCAGGATTTCAATGGCAATGAAAGTAACACAAGTCCATTCACAGGTGCTGGGAAGAAGCTTCCATCACAGTTCAAAAGAAGTGAAATAAACTTTTATTCCATCATCAAAAGTGTGGGGCCCTTCAAGCCAGACTTGTCAGCACCCTCAGGGTCATTTACTGTTAAGCAGTGACTGGAAATACTTAAATACACTTGCCTGAGCTCACTTCCAGGACAGTTTTCCCAACAGCTAGCCTACCTCCATGCCTTCCTGACCTTCTTCAAGAGATTAATTCCAGCTCTTTCTAAGCTGTCCTTAGAGAGGATGTTCTCCAGCATTCCTTCCAAGTGACACTAACGCTGAATCAGATGTGACTTACAGCCATCACTTCCTAGCAGCTCCTCAATTCCTTTTAAAGGCCACCCAGAACAACCACCTTTTTTTTTTTCTTTTCCCTCAGTGGAAGAGTAATTAGCACTTAAACCTTCAACACGTGTGTGCTGAATGCTGTGGTTGTGCGAGCTGCGTGCTCATCAGCTGCCATTTTACACTGCTAATCCAAAAAGATGCAGTCATTTTTCCTCCATGGTCACCTCTACGTAACCTTCTTGGCGAGCTTCAGTTTACCTGGTTATTCGCAGCGAAGGGCTTCTGCATCTCAGCTGGCACGGGGGTCACACAGGAAAGATGCTGATCTAGAGCCACCATCATTTCCTTCTGTAGTATCGTAATATCTTTGTTTTCTGCAGAGGTTGTGCTTTCACATTAAATATTGCCTTCCTTTTAATGTTGCTTAGCACGATTTATCTCTATATAAAATGATTACTGCCTTGAAAATACTTTTTTTTTTTTCTAAAAAACAGCAGCCAATTCTTAAAAATGATACCTCAACTTCCTCTTCTCCCTTCGGTGAGCAATGAATTAAAAGCCAGCTCAGGCACAACGTAACGAGCTAACAGCATTTACTCAGCAAGGAGAGGAGAGAAACCTGGAACCACAGCAGCACAAACGTTTCTGGGAGGGTGCAGCAGAGGGTGGGAGCCCCCGTCTGCCTTTCCCCAGACTACCCCAAGCGTTTGTGGTTGCACAAAACCTTAGCATTTCAGAGCATCCCCTTGCACACCTCCTTGCTAATATTTGCCCATTCCCTTCCCTCTGTCCCCAGCCACTCCACTGGTATCAAAGCTTTGTTGTCAGACTCTTCCTTCATGCCCTAGGCTCACAAAACAAACAGCATCTTTTGTTCTTCCCCCCCTCCCCAGAAGACCAGGACACACAGTACGAACGAAAGCACTCACACAAATATCAAGCTAGCAGCAACTCGGTCTCATTTCATGGCTCCGCTGAAGTGGTGCAACCTATCAAATCATGGCAATCCAGCACCTTAAATCATTCCTTTGGGGTCAAACACATTGCTCTGCACAAATGCTGGACTGCACCTCCAAAATAAACATTAAGTAGGTAGGAAATGTGGTACAAACTTTTTTTTTTGTTTTGTTTAAATCTCTCATTTCAGGGGAAAAAGAAAAATCAAAACTGTTCAGACAATTATTTATGATAGCCTAACATCTTTAAGTAGGAGTGTGAAGGAGGTTGCCAGTCCACAGCTACCTTTCATTAAAATCCTGGAGGTCAGCATGGGAAAAACTATCCTTTAATGACCAGATAAATTATACATACCAATGAAACTTCGTCATAAATGAGAATTCTGGGTTGTTGTGTTTTTTTCCTCAGTTCACACAGCATCTTTTTCGCCTGTGTAACACACAGTATGTGTGGTTCCTATTTCTTAGGGGAAAAATGGTTTGTTGACTATGACAGGCTGTAATTAGACTGTAATATAAAGCAAGGACGGTGTAACGCTTTGTGTTCACGCACTGTGCATCACAATGGGATGTCATTCCAGGTTGCCTGTTCCTTGTGCCTGCCATAATAACCATCATTAGCAATACAAGTGGGTAAAAGCTCTTTTCTTTGCATATTTTCCTTGCAAAGTCAGCCTACAGGTTCCATAAAAAGACAGTGATATTAGACTGACCCCGCCAAGTGTTTGGGATCCACAATGAGCACACTTGTTTTCTTCCTGAGCTAAAGCTAACCCACCACAATGGGTTCTGTGCAAGGACAGCTCCGGGTCAATCAGGTGTAACTGCTGGGCTCTGCAGAGCAGGAGGTGTTTCTCAGCACCCTCACCACTGACAGAAAGCCCCAAGACAGAGGTGCAGGTAAGACGTCACAGGATCTGGGGTCCAGACAGCACACAGGGAAGAAAGAAAACAGAAGGGGGTTCCAAAAAGGGAGTTCCAAAAGCATTACATCTGGGTGAAGCAGTTCAGTCCGGATAAATGTCAGACCTGCTCACAAATCAAACCAGTTTTGAAGACACTCCACCACGAGGCATCCTGTATTTCCAGCTCCCAGGCAGAACAAGGATTTTCCAAGCTTCCAGATTTGAATGCAGCTGCACAAGTCCATAAGTCAGTTCAGCTTGCAAAAATACAAGTTGTTGTTTGTTTTTCTTTTTATTCTTTTTATTGTTATTATTATTTTTAATTTTACGCAGGCTGGCTTCTACTTCAATGCTGGTTCCAAATCCCTGAAAGCGTTGAAGATACAAACAACTGCCCTGTCTGAGAAAGGCCACAGACATTTCCGGGTGGTTGAAGCTGTTAAGAGACTGCTACAGAAGTATGCAAAGGACAGAGTAGTACAGCAGGTACCACAAGTAGAAAATATATATATATATATATATAAAAACCAACAGAGATACTGTGGAGGAATAGGAGAGGACAATGCCAAATCACAGGAGAACACATAGGAGCAAGACTCCTATGAATTGAACCATGAAAGACCCTGAAAGTAAAGAGAAGGGTGACCTCGGTCATGCAGGAATTCAGAAAGAGGACAAGTGACAAGGTCACACAGCAGGAAGCTCAGCCTAGCTGAGCATTGTCTGAATTGGAGGGAGGTTTTGTGTATATTAGGATGCAAGAGGGAAAGAGGATGCAGCAATCAACAAGGAGATGTTAAAGGACACCTTAAGGTGGAAAGAGAGAAAAACGTGAGCACAATAGGTGGCATCTGAGCAGGGTCTTCTGAGCTCTTCCCAGGACCTAGTGAGGAGGCTGATGAGGAAATGACTCTGCCAGGCTTGCTTCAGCAGTTATGCTGCTGAGAGACCCCGGAGATACAGAGCCATGCCCGAGCTGTGAAAGCTCTGCAATGCCATTTCCCACCTCTGCCTTTCTTTGCTTTCCTCTGTGAGTGGCTCCCATTTAGATGCTGCGATAGAGCAGGTTTCCCATTTGCATTTTCCAAAACAAGCTGATGGAGTTATTTTAAAAATAAATAAATAAAAGCTTTCCTATGACCTTGGCCGGAGAAAGCCCACAAGTTACTTCTGATATTTGACTTGACCACTCGTAGGAAACAAAGAGAAGAACATTTCAGCATTCCTGAGCCCACGCACATCAGTGGCAGCAGCCTGGTTTCTCCCAGGTTTCAGCTCCAAGAGCTAAGCCTTCCAGAGAAGCCAGTTCAATACGAAAAGTTGCAATATAAATGGGAAATAGAATACCACACGTGTCTAATTACTCTTCCTCTGCTGCCCTAGCAATTAAGAGCAATAGCGAGTGATGTGTGGACCGTCACCTTTGTGCTCTGTGCACTTTCTCAAAGGTTGATTTCACACTCAGCACGGCACATGGTGCACATGAAAACAAAGACCTCTATTTTTCCATGGCAGTGACGGCTTGTGAAAGCCTTGCAGCACTTTATTATAGCCTCTGTCAGGGAAAATGCTGCTGAAACATCCCCAACATATCAAGTCCAGCACAGCCTCTCTTAGTGAAGATCTCAGGAGAACAGTGTGCATTTGGTGGTATACTGACGACCCCCCTTTTGCTTCTGAAAGGCAGATATGGGGATCTGCAAAAATTTAAAAGAAAAACAAAAAAAAAGAAAAAGAAAAACCACAATCAAGCAAAGATCTGAAAGATCTGCAGAAAATAAAACCAGCCACTGAGGCAGGGATTTTTCCAAGGGAAATTAAGTGGGACAAACTTACTGAACAGGAAAATTGGGACCTGGAGTACTGTGAATATTGCTGTCTCGCTGTGACCAAATTAACTTTCCTGTGACTTAAAAGAGAGCTGACAACCCCATGTGTGATCCAAAGTAACTTCATATAATGCAGGCTCCTTAATTTACTTCCACTAAGGTGGTCACCTGCTGTAGCTTGCAGGAAAGGTGGTGGTCTTTGTGGAGGGGTAGGGCTCCAAGCACGAGCCAGACAGACGAAGAAGCAAAGCTTTGTTTAATGAGTTTAGTGCATCAAAGGAGGGTGTACTAAGTATATTTTCTATTGAAAAACCTACTGCCTTTGTTCAAGGAAACATAAATGGTTTCATTTCTCTGTGAGAAACAATTCACTTCCTCCTTCTTCTATCAAAAGGAAGTTGTGGGGATTTAGGCAGGAGGACAACATTAACCTCAGTGAGAGGCCACCTCTGAAATCCACCTACACCTACGAGTCACTCACGGGTGCCTCAGAAATGCTGGTTTGCTGCTTGACCTATTTCTAGCTTAAGTAAGGAAAAGAAAAAAAAAAGAAAAGAAAAAAAAAACACATTGATTTTGCAAGTAGTTGTTCTGCAGAATAAACTAAACCCAACCCAGTGTTTATTTGGTATCCCGGGGATCTGTTAGAGAGGTCAGTGGTGAAGGTGCAGAGATTCAGAACAAGAGATAAGGAAAGATGAACTTGTTCTCAGTTCAAGAGGTTGATGCTTGCTAAAGCTACCTACCTGTCCTAGATTTCCCTCCTCCTCTCCCTTCCTGCAAGGACTTGGTAGATAAACACATCTTATAAACACCGAGAATGCCCTCAGCAAGGAATCTGCTTGCTGCTAAGTCTTCAGAGAAGAGCTGAGCTCTCACCAGCCCCTCAACAGGCAGCTTGCAGTGGCTTTGTGTGTGTGCCAGGCTGCGTGGAGGTGGAAGCCCACAGGACACTGCCCCCCAGCCTCCATGCAGACATCAGTTCCTGCAGCCAAAGCTGGGAGAGAGGAGAGGTCTTTTCAGTCCAGCTCCCTCTCTCTGGCCATAGCCACCTCATAGACTGGGAGCGCACACCATGAAGCTCCCCCAAAAGATTTCACCCAAGCGTTGGAGGAACTGAAGCCTCCCTCCAAGACACGTGGAGGACTGGAAATGCCAACATGGCTGCTACACACCCTGCGTGAGGAAGCACAGGGGGCAAAATGGCCTTTGAGGCCTATCTGAGGCAGCAGGGCCTCGAGGAGCAGCCTGAGGGCACTGGCCCAACATGGGGCACACGTAGGAAACAAGAACCTGAAGGACACGGTCCTCGTATTTCCTTATTTACCTCAGGAAGCCCAGCGCGTTGGGATCCGTCCCTATTTAACACAGGGAAGCACTAATGGGGCAGGAAAAGATCCTCAATTCTCCACAGAAAAGACTGCAAATTGTACATGTGGATAGAATTGGGCCAGGAAATTCAGCTGCCCTGAATGTGGTCCTGAATGAAAGAGAGGAGGGAGCACAGCAGCGCACTTTCACCTGGCTCCTGCTAGGACACCAGCAATTATGCACACAGCAGCATTAAGTGTAATTAGGCAGAGTGGCCCATTTAGTGAGCTACAGAAATGAAGTGAGAGTGCCTAAAAGCAGCTTCTTCTGGAACAGAGCGGGGAGAGGGGTTACAAGGAGCAAACACCACCTAAAAGCGTTGGTGTCAGCTCGCCATGCTCTCCTGACAGGGCAGCCACAGGAACATGGGAACCCACAAACTTTGGCAGCAGAAGGATTGAAGATTTTGTAATCTGAGGCCTTTACCCATGCCTGAGGCCAAAATACCTGATCAGCACATTACAATCAAGCCAGCAGGACTAATGTATCAGATACGGCTGCTATTGAGAGCTAAAGAGGAATTTCAGAGGGGAGAAACAGCAGCTTCTCCTTAGCCAGAGGCTGTCTGCCAGTAAGGAGACAACAAAAGAATATCCAAGGTGAAAACACAGGGAGCTAGCTGGAAAATCCCCCTTCACTATATGAGCGAAGAGTGTTGTCCTAGTAGGAAAAGACGGGGAAAAAAAACACAAGCAATCACTATCTCCTGAACAGATTTTTTTTTTTCCTGAGCACTTCTGACCCAGCAGCTCTCCCTGCAATACTCCATCTCAGAAAACAGAGCTCTAAGGTTTGCAAGGGAATTATGCACCTCACCTAGGAATGCGAGGAACGTGAGGGGAGTGATGCTAGGAAGAAACAGAGACCGTGTAGGCCATGTTATGCAGCTAACTCTGTGGTTACTTTCGAATTAGATCGAATTAGAAGTGAAGAGAGTTTTTCAGCTGTCCCCGTGACTGCAGGTACCATGTGCCTACCACTTTGGTTGTTTTTCCTGTGGAAGTCACAAAGGCTTGAAGGCATTTTTTTACCCCCTAAGAATGAAAATAAATCACTCCAATCAGCTGCCTTTCGTGAGGTGCTACAAAACAAACTGCAGTGGCAACGTTATCATTTGTAACAGATTTAGCCTGCAGGACCCAGTGTTAATTTAAATTTTAAGGTTTAAAAATAGTTTCCTGTGACACCATGTAAATGCAAGGTATGACCAGCACAAGCAGACCCAGACTGAACACAGTTGTATTGCTTGGAGTTATTTATTTCTGCATGTGACGGCGACTGACAAACCTTGCTTCATTACTCTCCCCCTATGCCCCTGCATGAATTCAGGATGGTGGAACGGCTCTGAGGAAGACACAGAGGATACAAGAGATGTTACCTAGTGTCATTGCTACACAAGGAGGTTCTGCTGCCCAGGCTGCCACCTGAGATGCTTCTTCCAGGGCAGCAGCTGGGCCAAATTTGGCCAAAACTGAGCAGGTTTTCAGCAAGCCATACCCCTACCAGAAGCTCTAATTTCTCCAGAGGCCGAGGCTTTGCCCTGTAGAGATACTGCAGCTTCCCAAATAATAGGCTTTGCTCCTCTTCCCTCACCCACAGAAATAATACTTTCCTAAAATACTGATCCTTTCCTAAAAATATTCAGCTGTAGTCCCGCTTGGCACAGAACAGCTCGAGCCACGCAGTTAAATCTTGCCAAACTTACAACAAACCGAGAGCAATGTCCAATTAGCAGCAAGCAGACAAGCTGCCCTTTGAAACAGAGCCACCAAACACCAAAACAGAAACAGCCAATTCCTTTATACATGTACAGGCTGAATGCAAGGGAGAACAGAAGAACTGAGCGCAGCACTAAGATGCTGCCTATCTTGTGTTTGCTTGGAAAGCAGAACAGGAATAGGAGAGGCCAGGAGTTGACCACTGAAAGGAAGAAGTCTTCAGATGCCGAGAGGCAACAAGGCAAGGTATGCTCAGAAAAACAGCAATTTCTCTCCCCCTCCCAGCTTAATGAAAGGGTACGCAGTGAAGGGAACCAGAAGGACATCTATCCTAGCATTTCGAGATTACACGTAGCTGGGTGCTCCTCACACCATGATTTATTTGCCTGTGCTCTGTCTTCCAAAACGATCACCCTGACCACACGCTGCCTGCCGTAGCCGGCTGACGTCCGAAGGCCACTGCCCTGTAACTGGGTTGGATTTGGGGCAGCATAATCCTCAGGGAGGGAAGGACACGGGAAGAGGGAAGTAGGGCACAAGAAACATGAATGAGCAGCAGAGCCCAGGACAAGTTTTCAGGCCTGGCATTTAAGGAAATTATTTCTAATGTGAAGTAAACCATATCTAGGGGAGGGAAAAAAAAAGGACAGAAAAGACACCACAAGCCACACTGCTCAGGATCCTCCCCAGTATTTGCTGGAAGTTGCATTTTAGTCCTGTTTAATTCCTTTTTACCATTTCACAAAGGATGGCACTGCCTTCCTCCCCCAGCTGCTCCCAGCAGCCCGCGGGGAGCCGCCACACTTCCTGATGTCCTTATTTAACGCTTCAGTCATTCCTCACGCTCCTTCACAGAGCACGTCAGGGCTTGGAGACAGGTCCGCCAGCAGGTGCGCTGGGACTCCGGCGTGCTGTGCAGGAATACAAACACCAGCTAATTAAATCTATTGTTAAAACAATTTGTTTCTTGCTGGGGCCGAGTCATCTGAAAGCATTTGAAGAAGGCGGGTTTCATTTCTGAGGGCAGACTGCCATCTTCACTCGGGAGCTCCTCACCCTCCTCGAATTATTTCAGATTTCGAGTTCAGATCGGGAGCAGAGTGAGAAGATATACCAAAATAATAATTAAGTTAAAAATCCAAGGGCAAAACTCTAACCTGTCTCTCAGCAAGGGCAGCGTTCAGCAGGAAGATCCACGATTTAGCCTGCCTGTGTTAGCTCCTGGAAAAAATGAGAGCAGCAGAGGATGAGACCAGCAGCACAGCAATCCATAAAGGTCTATTTCTGATGAACACCTGCCCCCAAGAGGGCATTGTGCATATGTACTTCACGGCTCCCAGGCACCCACCACCCGTCTGGTCAGCAGGGCACGGGGACAGCATTGCCATCGTCCCTCTGCCCCAGCTCTAGCCTGGGAAGCGAGGAGAATGCCTCGTTCCTGCTTTCCATCGATTTCTTTCAGGAATCTTTTTCGGGAAAGTCACAAGCAAGCCAGCAGCTCAGTCAACGCAAGGTCTCCTGCACAAGGACACACTCTGCTGTTCCTGAGACCAGCCCCATCTCCCCGGGCTGACTCTGCAGACACCTTCAGGGAGCGTTTGAGGACATGAGTCCAGAGCAGCTCCTGAGAGCAGCCTCCGACAGCTCCCACACCACTGCAACACAGCCTCATAGCCACGGCCCTTCACCAGCCACTTTCCAAGTGTGTGTACCACAGACTGGCACGGCCTAATTACAGGCCAGGTTCTGCAGTCCTTAATTGGACGAAAATTAATTACAGCGTGCCAGACAACTCATCCTCTTCCTGAATACATAATGCTCTCTGATGAGGCTCTACACAGACAGGTAAGTAAATCAGCGTGAGGAAGAAATTTAAGTGGCATTCATTTGGGACAGTCAAACCACAACACACTTACCTGCTTTTCTAACTTAATTGTACGTGGCTTTAACTCCATGCAGGGAGAAAAGCTGCTCGTTTCCAAACTTCCCTCCTGACCCCATCGCCACACAGCTCCCATGTCATTCCCAACCCCTGCCCAAGGGGGACTTGCTGTGTTCAGCTGTGTCCAGCAGTTCTGGGGCTCGTCACTTCCAGCCTCCCATCCCACATGTCTCTGATTACATCCAGACTTATTAATGCTCTTTATTAGCTTACTTAGCAGGCATGATTTTGCTCAGCTACTCTCCCCACCGTAACGCATTATTTTGCTGCGAAATGCATTCTGAGATGCACATTTGAAGCAGCACACAAAATAATTATAGCGGTGCTTTAATCCTATCGGGGGACAAAATAATCACACTAGGAGACAACGATGGTGGCAAAGGTAGGCCCTGACAGTGCAGCTTCACGTCAGATACCCACGCGGTGCTGCGTAAGTGGCACCACCACCCTGACTTCCCTTTGGTGTCTGAACAACCTTGGTTAACCAAATGAATGCCCGTAGGGTTTTCTGTTCAGCATTTATCTCGTTCTGCTGAATTTTTAGGGAACCCCTTATCAGTCCTTGCAACCAGCCTCACAGACTTCCTGCGTTTGAGCACAATATGGGCAAGATCTGATGGCAAACCACTGTGGGGAATCATAGCCAGAGTATTTTAAGCAAACACCAAATCCCAAAATGAGAGGAAAGAAAGAATGAGGAGCATGTTACCATGCACAGCACTCTACCTGCAGCATTGCTTTCTCCCTCGCTAAGGTGCTGGTGAGGAGCTGTGAGACCATGGCAAATCCAGGCTGCAGCTGTACACGCACGGCTTTCACAAAGCACTCGGAGGTGAGGCTTTGCACTTTGCTGCTTTTTGCTTCTGTGCCTTCGATTTTCCAGGTCGGCTTAATAGCAGCGCCTAAAATAACCCCACAGGCAGTTGGATTTTGCAGGGAAGGATTGAGGGCAGCAACAGCACTCCAGCTCCCAAGGCAGCTTGTGTCCAGCACGCTTTTCACGGGATCTGCCCCATTTTTCCTACTGCCCAGACACCAAGCAGGCCAGAGCTTGATTACCTTTAAATAGGTCACTAAACAGAGCTTGGCAAGCGAGGGGCAAATAACATCAGTAGCGAAGTGGAAGCACCTGCCAACAGAATAATGTTCTTTACTGCTTACGTCCCAGCTGGGACGAGACAGCCTCACCTTTGTTTGCTCCCTCTGGTGCTAAGACACAGGTTGTAAGGCAGCTCCAAGGTACCTGCAAAAAAAATAACAACCTGCCAGCAGGATGCCCTGCAGCCCGTACCCAGCCGGGTCAGGTCACAGGCCTGCACCTGCGAGGAGTGGGAACATTTTGGGGGCAGAATTTGGAGCCCTCCGAGGCGAGGTGCTCCACGCTGCATACCTGCAGAGCGCTCGGGCCCCATGCGTGGTTAATTCAGAAATCTTCCTGAAAATAAGCATCTGAAAGCCCAGGGGCTCAGCTTCCTTCTCAGGCACCCGTCTGAAACACACCCGTGTGACCCGGGTACCACGGGCAGCAGGACCTGCTGTGGAGGGATTGGAAAGAAAAGAGATTTTTATATTTTTCTACCAATAAACGTTGAGCCAGCAGCTAACAAGGCAAAAATCCACTTCCCAGTAACCTACGCACAGCACAGCACGAGGAGCCCAGGTGTCTTTCCTCCTCCTCTGCCCGTCAGTATCCTGCAGACACGAAATCCCTCCTGTGGCTGCCTTTCCCTGGAGCTCCTTCCCAAAAGTCCCCTGCCGTGCTGCAGAGCCGGCTGAGAAGAGGGCCGGGCAGCAACGCCTGCATGGCTGCAAACCAGCCCAGCTCCTCTCGGCTTAGCCCGCAGCGTACAGGAGGGGGAGCATTTGCTGCAGTATTTGCTGCAGGACTTGCTGCTTCCCCGTGCCCACCTGGGCTCGCTCTCCCATCCCCCTGTTAGGGGAGGACTCCTTGAATCATTTCTCAGCCTGTATGTGTCTCCCTCAGCCGAGCTTGGCCACAAAATTACCCCTTCCCCTTTCAGCATCACTCGTTGCTTCTTCAGTTTTCCCACCCCGCTTTAGACAGCGTCTCCTGTTATTACAGGGGGCTTCAAAGAGGTTTCCCGTAAACAAGGATTTGATCTACAAGCTTTGGGGCACGCACATGGCTTGAACTCCATCTCCTGTTTCGGGAGCCACACCAAGCATCAGCCAAACCCCTGTAGCTACACGCGCGTCCTCCTGGCCAGCAGATCGCGGGCAGCTGAATTTTCCTGAGATGTTCTGGTAGTAAGAAGGGAAGGAAGGCCCGGTGTAAGCATTTTCCCTTATAAAAATATCCAATTTCATTCATTCGGTTCTATATTCAGCAGATAACACTCAGCATCGTGATCGCTGCCCGTGGGAGCCAGGGCAAAGCAGCCCCACAGCACGTCTGGAGCTGTGTGTGCGCAGCTCCACCGCTTTCATCTCAAGTGACCTCGCAAGGCTGACAAGCTGGGCTCACGAGAGGCCTTTTCTCAGCCTTTGGTTGAGTCTCACCCCTCGTTAGCACCCATTTAAGCAAAATATATATTCAAAACTTAAAAACAGCATCCGGGACCGTGGATGTTTTGTGGTCCTGGGCTCCTTTTTCTAGCCAGAAAGGCAACGTTTCAGCTCATCGTCGGATAATTCTCTTGAAAATGCAAATGAAGAGGAGAAAAATGGTTTTAAAAACACCTATGTAAATAAATATATAAAATAATACGTATTTGGCAGTGAGAGCTCTCCCCGTGTGTGCACGGACGTGCTCTGGACAGCTGTGGTGGGCAGCAGCGGACACCCCCCGTCTCACAAAGGCTCTGCCCCACAGTTCTCCGCCCCATCACAATGCCCGGGTGAGCCCCGAGGCCCGCAGTGGCAGCTGTGGGGCCATGGGGGGAAAGTGAAGGCCACCGAGTGCCACGCGCCATGCGTTGAAGTCCTCGAGCCCTGAAGCAGAAGGCCCGCTGTGGTGAGGCCCGCTGGGATCGCTCGACATGCCGAAAACCGACGCGGGCGAGAGGCTGCTCTGCGAGCTGGGCTACAAGCTGGGCCAGACCCTGGGCGAGGGCAGCTTCTCCAAGGTGAAAGAGGTCACCTCCAGCAAGTACAAGGTCCCCTTGGCCGTCAAGGTGGTGGACCGGCGCCGAGCCCCCCCGGCCTTCGTCTACAAGTTTCTGCCGCGGGAGCTCTCCATCCTGCGCAGGATCCGGCACCCCAACATCGTGCGCATCTTCGAGCTGATCGAGGTGTGCAACGGCAAGCTCTACATCGTGATGGAGGCGGCGGCCACCGACCTGCTGGAGCTGGTGCAGCGGCGGGGGAAGCTGCCCTGCGTCCCCGAGGCCCGCGACATCTTCGCCCAGGTGGTGGGGGCCGTGCGCTACCTGCACGACCGCAACCTGGTGCACCGGGACCTCAAGTGCGAGAACGTGCTGCTGGCCGCCGACGGCCGCCGGGCCAAGCTGACCGATTTCGGGTTCAGCAAGGAGGCCGGCACCTTCCCGGAGCTCAGCACCACCTTCTGCGGCTCGGCAGCCTACGCGTCCCCCGAGGTGCTGCTGGGCATCCCCTACGACCCCAAGAAGTACGACGTGTGGAGCCTGGGGGTGATGCTCTTCGCGATGGTGACCGGCTACATGCCCTTCAACGACGCACGCATCCGCAGCATGCCCCAGCAGCAGAAGCAGGGGGTGCTGTACCCGGAGGGGCAGCCCCCGCTGCCGGAGCCCTGCCGAGCCCTCATCGCCCAGCTGCTGCGCTTCAGCCCGGATGCGCGGCCCAGCGTGGGGCAGGTGGCCAAGAACAGCTGGCTGAAGGGGGACATCTGAGGGAGGAGACCCTCAGGGCGCTCACACCTTGGCACAATCAATGCTGTAGAGGAAAAAATAGGTGTTAATTGATTGTTTCCAGCTGCGGGCTGTGGGCGGGATTGAGCTCGACGCGTTGGCGAGGCCGCCTGGTGGTTCAGGTGGTGGTGGTGGTGTCAAGAAGGCGGCCGTGCCCCTTCACAAAGGGGACAAATGAGCCCACTGCATGTCAGGCTTCAAGCCACACTGACCGTGGTGAGCAAGGGCTAAGAGCAAACCCTCGAGCTGCTCACCCCAGAGCACCTCCGGGGGCCAGGTCTGAGCTCTCCCACCGAGCCAGCCTTGTTTGCCACCTAAATGGGTTGAGATGAGGTGGGGGAGAAGCGGTGGTCCCGTAAATCACTACTGCAGAGACAACGTCCTTTATATTCTTTATATACCACCCTTTAGATCTCACGGGGGTATTACAAAACACAGATCCACAGCAGAACCTCTGCAGGCAACCCAACAGCATCACAGAGCCACAACTTTTACTGCGGATTCGAGATCCGTGCCTTAACTTCAGCCAGATCTCGCAGATACTGGATCTTGCCAGCATCTGACATCTCTGCCAAGAGATACCTGGTGAGAAAGAAATGCCACTGGCTGTGGATAACACTGAAATGGGACAGAAGGAAAGATGCAAGGTAAAGGAGCACTGCTCTGCTCACACCAGCTTCCCCGCTCCCACACAAAGGTACCGGTTACTCTGCAACCCCCCAAATCCGCGACGTACGCCAGCTGCCAAGCCCCACGTTCAGCCAGGTATTTAAAGGCAGGAGCTGGCATCTGAGATGCCAGATGAGGAGTTTCAAATCCCCTTTAAATGAGTTCCAGCCGAGCTTCCACAGAAATGAAAGTCCAAGAGAAAATGTCCAGCTGGGTGGTCTGCTCGTCCCGGTGTCGCTGGTGCCCCGTGAGCTCACACAATGCAGCCTTGGCAGCGGCTCCCCCAGCGAGGGCACGTCTGAAACGAGCAGACGAGCCCACGCGGTCCTGCTGGAGGAGAAGGAAACGTCTTTCGTAACACAAACATTTTGGGTCTATTAAAAGCAGCGGCTTAAGTAGAACAAGATGTGGCAGCAGAGCCAGCCCAAGGCTTTTCAGCACATGGGCTACGGCAAATTTTTGCCACCCCCGGAATGAAGATTTACTTTGCTCTCAAGGCTTGCAGCTGCAAAATAAATCTTCACAGCAGCAGAGTCCAAAGCGGACAGAGAAAGGGATGGGAAGGGTGTCCTGGGGCCATCCGTGGCTGGGGAAACAGGCTTAGGAAGGATCAGGGGGCCGCTAGGGATGGAAAAGAACAGAGAAGCTGAAAGGGTGTGGGAAGAAAATTCAGGGTGGCCAGAGTTGCAGCAAGGCTCTTCTACGGACTGCAGTGTCTGGGGGAAGGTGGCTGCTGGGCTGGGGGCAGGCGTTAGATAGGGCTGTGGATGTATTTCCAAGGGAAGGGCTGCCACAGGTGAAGCCTGAGAAATCGGTGATCCTTTAAAAGGGAAAACGCTCCCATGTGAAAAAACCCCGCGTGGCGGTAGAGGACATGGATCAGTTCAACGGGCTCCTGTTTGTGGTGTTTGAGCTTGGAATCCACAGTTGTCATTAAAAAAACAAAATAATCGCTTGCTCTCTAGACCGAGCAGTAATTTCCATCCTGTCAGGCTACTGCCAAATGGTTAAGAGTTAGCCTGACATTGCTTCGAGACTGTGAGCCTTTTATTAGGGGAAGTCACAGGACTTGGGAAAACGTGGCCGTGCAGCACATACCCACATTGGGTTTAGACCCAATAGATGCCCTGTGTTTGTCCTTCCAGCTGGTCAGGAACAAATATTTTCTGTCCGTGTGAGAGCACTGCCAAGAATCAGTTTTGTGTGTAGTGCTGGTGAATCCCGGGCGCGAGTACGGTGGATACAGGTAGGTAACCCGTGAGCATAAAGCCTGTACAGCAACACAGGATCATAAATAGGAGCTTTTGCTGATTCGCTTTAGGCTGTAAAACTTGCATTTATAAACAACAAATAACGTCTCTAGGCATGAGACATCCTCAAGGGCTTTCACGTGTTTCCACAAGGTGGGCTCAGAGCTCTTCGGCCACACACCTCGAAACGTTCGAGATCCAGACTTCACCGAGGAGCCTTCCTTGCTCCAAAGTGCCCTCAGGTTGTGCTCCGGGGCTCTCCTCTGAGCTCTGCCAGCCCTGCTGGGATTGTGCGGCCTCTCCTTTTGCTTTCTGCTAATTCTCCTTCGCCAAAGACAAAGCGAAGACAAAATGAGTTGTTCTAAACCCCAGGACCTGATCCCCCCCCACACACCACACTCTCCCACACGACTGCATCTGCTGAGACGGGACGGTCCCATGCCATCGCCCCATCGCTGCTGTCACCTCTCTGTCCTTCAGGCTGTTATATCCATGTCGTGGAATCACTTGGAGTGCCTCTCACGCATCCTGAAGCAATCTTAGCCCCTGGGGCCGTGCTGCCCGGCCTGCAGCCCGTGACCCGCTTCAGCCGTCCTCGGCCCGGCCAGCGCGGGCAGGCGCGGTGCGAGGCGTGCCGGGGTGACCCTGCCGTGTTCAACAGGCAATTTAGCAAATAAACGTACCTCGCTCTGCTCACATGCATTCACCTTCCCATAATTGCAGCCTTCCCATAATTGCAGCCTTTTATCCAGCTCCCCTGTGCCCTCGCCTTCCTCTCCAAGCCCCACGCTGCCCGAAGCGATGGGTCCCCGTGCATCGTCAGCCGTCTTCACTTTACAGACTCATTTCTTTGCTTTTCCTACCCCGTGTGGGTCTCCACGCTTGCTTGCCTGTTGGAAGAGCGGAAAGGAGGCCACCGCTTTCATATCTTGATCCACTCAGTTATATTAAGCATAACAATGAAAAACAACGAGGCTCGCACCAAAGGACAGGAGCCAGAGGCTCCCCAAGCGCACAGCTTTCCTTGCAGACGGGAGGTTTTCCATGAATCATATTTTCATTTTCACAGCACCTACCAAATATTAATCCCCGCGCTAGCACCAGGTGGCAAATATTATTCTCCCTGTGTTACGGCGAGCAGGCTAAGTGGCTTACCTCAAGCCAAGGGGATTGCATTTTACATTACGGTGTAAAACCTCCCCGGCCTCCAGACTTCAGAGCCATGAGCTGAGCAGTCTTGAAACACTAACAAATTCAGCGCTATCTGATGGCCTGGAAAGACATCTGAATTCCCTCTGCAACTGCTCCCAAATCAATCTCATTTTATCTCATGAGTGAGATGCTGCTGAGCATCCCTGCCCCAGAAGGTGGCCCGTGTTCAGTGAGCGAGGCCTGGGGCACAGCAGAGGACCTTCAGCTCAGGGTGCTGGCCCTGCTGAGCTGTTGCTGTCCTCGCAGACAACCTTGCTGGGGGGCCGCCAGACAGCGCTCTCATTAGCTACAAGCAGAAAACAAAGCGTGCGTTGCTGCCTCGGATATAATGATAACCCTTGGCTCCGCGTTGGCACGTTCAGCAGCTTGTTAATGGGCTACCTTGGAACACGTACAACACCCCGCCACGCACACACGCGCCTGGTCATTTATTGTGTCAGGAGCTGCCCCTCTTTCTGTCTGACGTACGTCTCCCGCGTCCAGAAAATGGTGCAAACTGCCCCACGCAGAGCAAACCATGATTGATGAATGAATCCTGGGGAAAGCAGTTTTGCTCTCTGTGCACCCTACAGCCAATTAACTTTTCGGACACGGAGAGCCACGTTCAGGTACTACAAACAGGTCCAGAGAAGTGCTGGAGGAAGGACCTATGGAGGGTTGGACCTACCAGAAGCCCACAAACAAACACATTTATTTACATCATTCCTACTGCGAGTGAGGGACAGTACTTTGCCTTCCTCCTGGTCCAGAACCTGGAAGGAAGCTGAAGCCATGAACACAAGAAGTGTTCATGTTCACACAAAAAGTAGGGTTTTCTGCTGCTCTGCTTCTTGTCCTTTCCCTTGAGAAAATCCAGCAGAGGCAACCATAGCCATTCCCACCACCACCATGTACTTCATTTCATCTTCACAGAAGAAAAAGAAACTTCTGTTCGCTATCGTTTATTAGATGCTATTTCAGGCAGTGCTTGGCAGGAGCCTGGAGACAACTGTGCTGGTGGTTTTGGGATGGAGAGTCCGCCTGTCAGCAGATTGAATCTATTACAAATGCTATTCTCAAGACGTCATGCGGGATCTAAACTTCAAACCTGCAACTCAGCACAAACTCCATTTCATTGTGAAACCAGAGACTTTTCAATTGCATCTGCAACGCTTACAGAATATCCACGTTCTCCATTGTACTCTGCTCCATCTCTCTGGTTTTACTCTACCCCTAAATTTGCTGTGTGCCTCAGCTTTTTACAGGGGCAAGCAACAGCTGCACGTCAGATGCTTAGCAAGCAAAGCTCCAGCAGTGGGTGAAAACACAGAAATGCACATCAGCTGATGACCCGCCTGGCCGCAGAGGAGCAACAGTGGTTTTGGTGCGTGCTTCCGTGTGTATGTGGGGTTTTGCATCCAGCAGAAAGAATCGGGTAGAATGAGACTTTGGTGTGCAGGACCAGGACCAGCGTGCAACCGAAGGCATGCGTTAAAATGCTGGCTGCTTCAATCATCAACTCTGCTGAAGGTTTCAGTATCCCCAGTCTCCAAAAGGAATGGTCAGATAAGACAATTCACTAGATTGAGTTGGGGCTGAAATCATCACCCGCAAGAAGATTATCCCAACGCACAACTTCAGGTGAGCTCCTGTCTCCAGGGTTTTCTCCTAAATTTACCAGCAAGAACATTTTAAATCAGTATACGGAGCTGCGAAGCTGCAATTTCATGCCAGAATAAGACAGGACCTGTAGCTAACTCCAACACGAGAGACATACAAAATAAAAGCACACAGGAGGGCAGTTTTTGTAAAGGGGACATTTTCTCCAGTAGTAGACAGACTGAATCTGTCTTGATTTTATCACTATGTATCTTGAGAGCTTGCTTTCTTCACAGTTAGAAGAAAAACTCTTCTACCAAAACAAACTCATAAGTCAGCAGCACCAGGGAACAAACTGTTGGGCCCAAGAAGTGGGGGAGAGTGTTTTTCACACTGATGACTAGGGTGCTCATCTACAGTTTGAGGCCGGAAATGTGGTTCTTGGAGCTGGTATAAGAAGTATAGACCATCAGAAAAGAAAAAAAAAAAAGAGAGAGCGAGCCATGGAAGGTTGAAGAACAAAAAAATGAGCACATTGTGTCCAAAGAAAGTTCAACAATTTTCCCAGCTCATTGAATTGTGGGAACTTTGCTTTTCCAGGGAATAACTATGCTATTTTTAGCGTTTTTATTATACAATTTGTCACAAGCTGTCTCAGGAGACTATCAACAATCAGTTTCAAACAGCATTTGACCACAAACACTTCTCCACATGTGATTTAGAACATCTGGACCCAAGGAGTCAGCTTTCAAAGCATGCCAGCACCGTGCTGGCTCCCCGCATTTCTTCTTGCTTCCATCTTCACGTCCATTGTCAGAACACGTGTAGAAACCAGGCTCCAAAACCCCAAAGCTCCAACAATGCACCCACGCTCCGTCCTTACACCGAAGTGCTGGGAGAGGAGGCACCGTGCTCTCGGGAGAGGAGGGCAGCCGGGGATTGCTGGTAGCGCATTCCAGGCATTGCCGAGCTGCCGTGATTTATACGTCACGCTCCCTAAAGATAGGGGATGAGATGCTTGGCCTGGAGCCGCGCCAGCCTGTTTGCACTGTCACATCTGCAGATCTGGAAAGGAGGTGCCCGCTCCTCTGCTGCGTTCCAGCTGCAGGCACTGCCTCTGTATGTGGCCCGCGGAAGGCTCCGGCCACCAAGGGAAACCTCACCAGAAAGTTTGGGTAGGTAGAGTGCAAATCCACAAAGCAGTTCTTCAGTGAATCTGAGAAGGGGATGGGAAGATATGAAAAAGGAATGCAAGCAAATAGCAGAGGAAATGACATTATGATCCCAGCTGGAAACGCTGTAATGATCTGCTTGGTGTCTGTGTAGAAACCTGCATGAGAATGGAGAGATTCAGGCCCCTGCAGAGCCAACGAGTATTTTATCATCAGCTGGAGGGGGATGAAGGTTTCACGCAGCCATTAATGTTGTGTTCGCCTTTATTTTCTCTCATAATCCACACATATGTGGTGCGATCGTACAGCAATCTACATTTCCACTACCTTCTGTCTTGCAAGCCTGGCCTCCCCACAGTATACTGAAGCCGTATTCATTAGGACATATGCTGTGGTGCTAACAAAGCTCCCAGACCAAACCCCACACAAATACTGCTTCGTAACAGTTCAGTCAGCACAGGGGAGAGGGAAATACTGAGCCGCGCTTTGGGAAGACTTGGGAGCGACATTATGGGGGTTTCTACTTCTTGTTCTGCACTGTGTGCTCTCAAAGAACAGCCGGTTAAATTCCAGCACGTTTCTCTTTCTGAACTTAAAACAACTGGGATTTTGGTACAGTGTCTTTTGGGAGAGCTCACCAAGCCCTGGAGGCCTGTCAGGCGCAGAGCACGCAGGCCCAGCGCGCGGTTCGAGCAGGCCCGGCAGAGTAGCACAGCCGCCATTTTGACCAAAGCTCGGGGCTTGGAGCTCGGGTTTTCAAGAGCAGAGTTAAGGGACTTTGGTTCAGCAGTTGCTGACAAATCCCTCATCCCCTGCAAATCACACACACAAGCCGCTGTCCAGTATCACCCGCTCGTGGGGCGCACGCCTGCCACCACTCGAGGACAGCATTCAGAGGTCACACACGGGGGACACCACCCTGGCTCTCTGGTTTACAGCCAGGCATCTGAGTGCCAGTAAAACAGAAGAAAGAAAACTGTGGTTTCTATAAAACCTGAGTTTCTGCTAGATTCTTTTCTGCTCCTGCAGCAGACGGCAAGCACAGAGCACTGGGTACAAGATGCCTGTATTTCCTCCTGTACCTCACGCCTCCTTTCTAGTCTCACCTGCGTCCCCCCTTTCGTCCATCCCTCTTCAGCAGGAGGTGGTGCTCAGCACCTGGTGGCTCTTTTGCTGCCACTGCTCCTCGTTTCTCACCTGACTGCTCCAGCGTGGGCTCCTCCACAGGCTGCAGTCCTGTCAGGGTTGTACCCGCTCCTCTGGCCACTCCTGGTCCCTGCCCAAGTGGCTCCTGGCCTCCAGCCCTCCTCAGGCTGTGCTTTTGCTTTGGCATTTCTCCTCTCCTGTTTTGCTCAGGGTGTCTCATTTTTCTCAGCGTTTGCTACCATTTCTTAAGCATGCCTTTGCAGAGACACCACACGGCTCTGCTCCGACTAGCAGGGGGCAGCTTCTGGCCACCTCACACCGCTGCCCCCCACGACAAGCCCTGCAGCTGGGACACGGGGAGAGCAGCTCACGGCCCTCGTTTTTGTTCCTGGTTAGCTCCATTCCCTTTTCAAACCCATATTTTGGTTATTGATACCCTACTTCAAAACAAATTCACTGAGCCTTAGCAGAGAGATCTCACACACTGGGGTGACATGGGAGGAGGGAACATCTGGCAGTGCAAAACCAAGCGACGGGAGAAAGCCACACCAAGGGAAGCCTCCAACTAATGCTACAGGCCAGGATTAGCACAGTGCAAGTCATCTAGAGCACAGAAACAAAAATAGAGCAAATCTACAAAGGCTTTGCTCTTCCACCCTGACTGAAGAAAGCCATAGGTCCCCACCCATGGCAGCTGGGGGTCTGGCAGCTGAATAAGACACGCTGCTGTCTTTGGAAAGGGTTTCCTTGCCCTGATTCTACAGAAAAGCCTGGAGATGTGGCTGAAGCTGAACCCTGCAAAGCAATTTTAGCTCTCCTCTTGAATTGAGGTTTCCTTTGGTGCTTTGGGCAGGGGATTGGACCCCCCAGCTACGTGCCCTGTAGCCTGTCAGCTGGTCCCGCACAGCATCCCTTGGGCAGGTGCTGGCAGTGAGAGGAGGCATCACTCCTGCCCCATCCCACCCAGATGGATGGACGTGGTCCTCTTCATTCACAGACTGACATTTAACAGCTCACAGTCCTCCTTTCCTTTCTATTTTTAGTCTACCCTGAGAAATCCTACCTCTGCCTCAAGAGAAGGGAGAAAACCACCCAGGTAGGATCCAGAATCACATCCCAGAACCACACACACAGTGCTTGGGAGCCCAGCATGTGATGGACACCACACGATGCCAACACAGCACCGCTTCCTAAATGCAAAAGCTTTCAAACAGGGGAAATGGGAAAACGTGTTCGTGCCAGTAATGGCCTGACTGTGAGCTTGGAAGTTATATATTTATGTCACAGTGAGTTTCTGGTGTTGGTTTAAAGCCAATTTTTCCTATACCAGAAATAGCTGATTTTTTATTTTTATTTTTTGCATTATTCCCATAACTGTTAATGAAAACTCAGGGAACTGCCATCAATAGCTCACAATCTTTGTATAATATTAAGTTTGGGATGCAATCAACAATTAGGATCTTCCATTGCACTTAAAAGCTCATCCACAGCTTTTGGACTTCATGAATAAAAATGAAATTTTAATTAATAGGTTATGGTGATTTTGGATCAGACAGCATTGCTTCGAACGCCTGCAGTTGGATCCTTCATGGTTAAACCTATGCCAAGGTCTCTTTCCATAGCTATGGCAGCAGGAAGGCAAGCAAAAGCCAAGGTATTTGCAGCTATTTAATGCTCCTCTGCGTCTGAATATAAATGAGTTCCCTCCTTTTGGCACCTGGGCTTGAAATTACCATTTTGTATTCTGACGGATTCCTTTTTTAAGGCTACAAGAAGCAACCTTGAAAACTGCGTGCAGTGAATCAAGGCAGCAGGGACTTCATCACAGCATAGCTTCAAGTGGATTTCTCTTCTAACAGGAGGAGACAGAGCAATGAGAGTGAGCACACAGCAACAGAAGCTTTTCATGTTTCAGGCTTCACTTTTGCTTTTTGTCAGAGTTTTGGGAAGCACTGGTGATACTGATACAGCTAGCAAATGAGCTTGAAAGGGAACAAAGCATCTCTTAATAAAAACAGCTCTTAGTTAGAAGGGGAATAAAATATTTCCTATATACTCAGCTGAAACCAAGGTGCCAGGATGCAGAGGTAGATAATGGAAGAAAATAATCTGAAAGAAAAAAAAATGGTGTTTTACTCTTGAGACATTCCTTCCTCCCTTTGTCACTGTAGAGTCCATCAAAGCAGGAGGGAGTGAGGACTGGAGGAAACCAGAATTTGATGAGAGACAGAGTGGGAAACAGCACCTGATACCTCTGAGACCATCCAGCATCAAGATACTGGTAGGCCTGTAAAAATCACTATTTATCGTGGCAAAAAGCATAATCTCCCACTTTCCCTCGGGGGCCAGGGATGAACAGCCTAAAAGGCACAAGCTCCCGGCCACACTTACACTCCACCGCTCAGTCGCAAAGCCCAGAGACTCGGATGCCAGGCATGTGGGAGGAAGCCAAAAACACCCTTAATGCTAAAAAGCTAAAAATGCTAAAAAGGTGATGGGCGAGGATGCTGGGGGCACAGGCAGCGTGCTCATTGGCACACCACCCATGGGCAAGGGCTCTGGCAGAAGCAGGAATGAAGTTTAACCCATAGTTTGGCCACTCATCCTGACAGGCAGACCTTTCCTTTCCCATAGCGGAACGCTATACAGCAGAGCCTTACCTTAGAGTAAGTGCAGTTAAGTAAGAAATGAGTTGAATTAAGAAGAGAGATTCAGATTCTTCAGATTTTCTTTACTCTAAGAGGCTTTTGTGTTTCATACTTGAAAATTTTGCTTAGTCAGTGGAAGTCAGATGCCAATGTCTTAAAAGCTTAGGCTAAAAGAGAATCTGTTTCTAAAAATCTTTAAAAAATCTAATTAATTTTAAGTTAAAGCTTGAATACTCAACTCTTCCCTGCATGCAAGGGAACAGGAGTAGAATCGGTGCTAGCTGATAGCAAGTTGGGACTAAGGTTGATATTCTTCTCCCAACCCCAAGTCTTCAATAGCCCTAGCTTACCTTAGACAGGTGCAGCATGAAAGAGTGATCTGTTTCCTAAAAAAATAAATAAAAATAAATTTTAAGAAATCGTAGTAGCGCACTTATTTCTCTTTGCCTTCTAGCTAACATTTTGAGATTGGCCAATTAAAATCTGCCCCAATCTACATAAATACATTTTTACAAGAATTATTAATGGCAACTGTAAATTCACCATAACTCTTTATACTCTGTATGCTCCACTCAAAAAGTACAGAACTGATGGAATCAGTGCTGCTGAATGAGCAAGTACTTCAGTCAATGCTATCCTGCTAGGAAAAACAGGACCTTTCCATACAGTGAAGGCATTAGCAAGGAATCACACACATTTCTTGTCTCTCCAAGCCACACTGTTGTGCGTATGTAACCTAAAATCCCACCTGCCTGTGCTTTTTAGATTTGAAAGCAGTAAGGAAGGTACAGATAGAGAGAAAGCATAGGTCTAGGAACAGAATTTTTATTTGATTCTGGAAAATTGCAAGAAACATTTTTTTTTTAAATGATCCTTGCCCCGCTTTCAGACGACAAATGAAAATTTACAAGTAAAAGGATGCATAAGGTTAGCACCATAGGAGTAGTTGTTTTCTCTTTACAATTTCGTTTGATAGAAGGTTATAAAAGAATACAGAGGAAAAGAAGAAACTAGCTGACCACGCATTTTTATTTTCATCATCCTAGATACTTAGATCTAAACATCAAAACACCATGACTCAACTAGCATATCTAAATAATTCATGTTCAGCAAAACTCACTCTGTACATTACGAACTGCGTAGGTGTCAACCGGTAGCTATCACAACATATGAACTAATATGCAAGGCAAAAATGGTAATGTTCCAGAAAAAGAAGTGAATCAACAGACATCAAAGTGAGGAATTTGCCATTCTTCCAGTGTTATGCTAGTATGGCTATCGCCTCTTGCTGTAAAGACCAACAAAATAAAAGGGATGTGTACTGAGTCTGGCTGTGATGGGGTTAATTTCATGGGTCAAATATCCTAATATTACCCTGAAATATCCTAAAGTTCATTGGACAAACATTCAAATGTACTTAATCTCTCATTTCCTACCTGCAAACAACTACAGGATTACATCAGCCATCATTCAAATGTTTGCTTTCCTCTACTTGCATTCATTTTTAAAACGTGTTCCACGTGGTTCTTATTGTAAGGTTTTCAAGGTACCAAACAAACCCTCCAGTCCTTACCAGGAAGGAATGCTAACACACAGGTTTTAGGGAGTTTTAAATTTAGGAGTTATGTGTTGTCTTCTTAAGGCAATGGAATAATTACTTTGAGGTATCCTAATTTTGCATTATACATTGATACTAAGATTTCCTTTGTAAGCATCTCTAATTACAAAACATCTAAAATGCTTTATATTTTACTAAACTATTAATCTGACTTAGTTATTAATAAAAAAGGGGGAGGGGTTAAACTTGGATCATAATGAAGTAACTTATTGTCATAGTTTGGTTACTCCCACCTTTCAAGGTCATGTGCGTGGACTTCTAACAGCAGCATTAAGCAACCAGTTAAAGCAATTGTTTTGTATCCAAATCATAGCAAAACCATCTACTTTAATCCCAAAGTAAGACCCAATATTACCCAAAACAGCTCCTTTTTCTTTTTCCAGATTGATAAGGAGGCTACCACTAGCATTAGAACATCAGCTTCTGTACACACAGTTTTAACCTGGAGAGCCAACATTAACGGTGAACTACCCAGAGGAGCCTTCACAGGCATCAGTACTACATAACTTCACCACCGGAAGAGTAACGAGACTCTGAACTTTTCTTTATCTTTTCTTTATTTATGCTTGGACTTCCAGCACTGCACATCAAGTACCCAGGGTCTTCATCTGTCCTATATCAGACTGCAAAAACACAATGGTTTCTCAGCTGTCCTTGCATCAACAAAGCAAACACATTCAGCAACCCCTTCACATGAGTAGTTACTTCTATCTTAAAAATGCAGCTCCTCTTAAGGATTTCAACTAATGCTTCTGGTTTATAAAAGATTAAGTGCAATCAGTTACGCTGAAAGTTTATAATGCAGCTCTTGGATTGTATTTTCTGTGCACACATTTACATCAGGCACACGAGTTATATAAAATAGTTTGGAGTACAAAAATATGGTTATAACATAGGAGTACCAAACAGCACAGAATTAAAACAGTTTTATTACCATAATACCAATTTATATACAGACCCTCAAATTCAGGAATTTTTAATTTGAAGTATTCTTCCCAAATTGACAACTGTAGTGTACACTCTAAAAAACTGCAAATTAACAACACAAATCTATTTCAACCCCTACGCTGTCTATGCAGGCTGCACCAATCCTCTCTCTTGCACACAAAAATGTATTATAAATAATTTTTCACAAAATGTCATGTATGTCTTATTGCACATTGTACATGCCAATATCTAAAAGAAAGGCTCAAACCCTTCGCTTGATAACTAATGGTTTAAATAACTAGCAGTTACTTGTGCTATGAATACTACTGCGTTTTTCAGGCTCTAATCATAACTGATAATTTAAAGAAAAAAGCAGAACAGAAAATATGCTTTAAACTGTATATCTTTTGTGAATGAAATAAGCTTCTTTAAATTTATTCTTATTTCTACTTTATAAAGTCATTAAAAATATCTGACCCAATTAAAAATCATGTTTCAAAATTTCTACTTTTTTTTTTTCATTAAAAATTTATCCATACAACTGCTTGTATAATCATATGTTCCTTCTGTTTTGCAGAATTCGGTGTTCCCCTGCTGTATTTACTAAAGGATCAAGTTATGTATGTCCTAGAGTTAACTACAATGATTAGTGTCTCAGTCTCAGCTCTGCCAGGCTCTCCAGAAAGGGAGGAGCGCGTCAGAGCACCAGAGCAGGTAGGCTGGCATAAAAAGCCACAGGGCACAAGTTGCCCCTAAGCATCAAGGTCACGTATAGTTTCTGTTAAGTGGATCTCTAGACTAAGGAATATGAGTAATTTACCGTTAATATGTGGGTTTATGGTATGCTGCAGTAAAATATGGCCACTAAACAAAGAGAATGATTCATGTATGACAGAAAACTTGCCAACTGGTAAAAATGCCCCACTGGGTAAAAATCTGCATGTTGAAGGTTAAAACTATGGCACAAAGGAAAAGGTTAAAAAGTCAACTGATCAAATGTTTTGCCATGGGTTTCCAAAGCTATTAGCCATCAACAGCTCTAGAAAGGGGTAAAACCAGCAAAACCAAACTAAAATTGCACTATTACAAAGAAACAAGTCCATGAAAGGGAGAGGCACCAGCTGCAGTTATGGGACAGCCACTTCAAGAAGCCGATTGTTTTTTCGTTTGCAAGTTGGGATGTTGCCATTTTTCTGGCTGCCTTGTATGAACTTCACACACACTTTGTCTTGTCTGAACTGGACCAGAAACCTAGGGGAGGGAATAAGAGCGGTGTTAGTTAAAGGTGAAAAATGCATGATCAGATTTTTTTGAAGTCTTCTTGAAGTCTTTCTGAAGGCCTTTCTTCCATTCACGGCTATAGCTACAAAAAGACACCTGATCCTGCTTCTCCAGGAATAGCTTATAAACAGTGTAATAAAATTAGAGAGAAAGCTGAAAGCATCATTAACAGTATTTTTGGTCATTTGTTTGTACTCTATTTTCAACCATCTACAATGCATCAGTGAGCTAAGTACCTTTTAAAACCAGATTCTGCAGACTAGTCGTCAAAGAAAAACATTTAACATGGTTGTTGGGTTTTCTTTTCATAAAATAATATATATAAAGCCAGCAAAGCAACAATACTGATACTACTTTTTGTCCATAGAGAATTTTACTTTCTTACCATACCATACAGAAATTAGTCATACCAACAGATTCTTTGTCAGGGAAATAAGCTTTTCTCCCACTTAAAAGTAGATAAACGAATATATATACATATTAGTACTCCAGCTACCTTGAGTAAATGCCAGACATCTATCAATTCCCTCCAACACCATTACCCCTGTGACTTAGAAAAAGTTCAGTAGAGGGCAGCTGAAGCCACAACTCATAAGGAGAGGGCTTAGGTTGGCACAAAACCCACGAACGCTCAGTTGAGGAGGACGACTGCTCTGTCTGAGCAGCATTTCAAAAGCTCAGCAGAAATCGGGGTGAATGTTGAATCCTCAGGCCAGGAGTGAACTTGTAGTATGTAAGTGTTTCTGAATATCTCAGTAGACAGGGAAAATACTGTTAAATCTATTTTATAGCTGAGACTTCCAGGTCCACAGAGTGCCTTCCTGCTGGCACATCAGAAATGTGCTGCAAAATAAACTCCAAGCCATTGTCTTCTGGATTACACTTACTTAGCATATCTAGCATTTTAACAACTCTCTTATTTCTAATACTTAGTTAGCCTTTACAGCTCCCTGCTCAGCAATTAGGAAACTTCATTTCCTCCTCAGCAATCTCCAGATTTAGATACTTCCTACAGTTCAAGGTAAATTAATCTGGATTTGATCCTTCATTTTATACTGGGTGAGAAATTTCAATGAATTTGAAGAGTTGCTTTTTAAAAAAAAGAAGAAAAAAAAACATGCTCATACAGAGCATCAAACTTCTCACCGATCTGGACAGCAAGATTAAAAGCAATAAGCAGGGCAGTGCTGCTTTTTGGCTCACATGCAGCAGTTGCTGACCTAAAAAGTCCTTTGTAACCCAGCAGATTTTCCCTTTTAGCATCCTTAAAAAGTCTTCCAGCAGAGGCCAAAAACTTCAAAGAATTCATCCTCCAGCCGGAAACCACAAATCAAGCTGACGGCATTGCTCAGGGGAGGAAGTGGCTGTGCCGTGCCGCGCCGCCCCGCAGCCCCGCTTTCCTGCTGAACAGCACAGGCGCTCCCAGATTAACTTGTTCAGCGCTCCCCGCCAGGCGGGCATCTGGAAAGCGTGAGTTAGTCACAGAGCCAGCATCTCCTGTCACCAACACAGCATTTTCCTAGACCTTTCCTAAGTCTTCATGCCTTGCCTACAAGCATGCTGGCAACCTAGGCAGGCAACATGCATCTTTGGAGTAGAGCTGGCCCTGCTCCTGGGCCATTGCTCCAACATAACGTATATCCTACAGTATTTCTCTGACTAGACATAGTCCTGGACCAAAAGCATTTTTACTTTTAGAACTTCTCTTCCCAAAAAGTAGTGTACAGTAGTCAAAACGAGGTCAAATTTTCTCCTCAATTCCTGGTCATGCCTGTACCTAAACTCTGGCATGGAGACGAGAGTAAAGCTTCACCGTGAACAGAGATGGGGCTGCTCAAAAAGAAGCGAACAGAACTTAAAATTATTTAGTCTGGATAAACTCAAGAGCAATACACGCTTGAATGGTTTTAGTCTCCAAAGCAAGAAACAAAAACACATCCCAAAATGCAAGGCTCCCAGAAAGCAGGCTGTTGGCCAGACATAAGGCAGGCTGGCAGGCCAGACAAGTGCAACGTATGCTTAAATTTCGTTTCAGTGCTTTATTCCTCTGTAGCAATCACTAAACAAGAAACTTACTGGGTACAGCCACAACTCTCCTAGAGGCTAAAAAACACACGCTTCAGCAAAAGCGAACTAAATCACATCTGGCAATGGATGGAACAAAGGAAAATGGCAGATGTAATTTTCAAGGAAATAGCAAAATCAGCCTTTATATAAACCCTCAAATCTGAACAGATACAAACTGTAATCACCATCAGGACTCTAGAATACAATCAGTGCCGTGCAGCCAGATAAAAGGTTCAATTTTTGCCTGCAAAAACTTTGCTTCACTAACATTAAAGGCTTCCAAATGTTGTTCTTTATTCAAAGTGAATAAATCCACCAAATCAACACTACTGAAATCAGGGGGTACTTTGCACAACAAACTGAACGCATAAAAACAGTGGACTAAGTGATGGAGCCCTATTCAACAGACTTCATGAATTCACACAAAAATATTTTTATTCCATGACTGCAAACACTGCAAATTCAGTCCTCACGTAAGGAAATATGAAACTGAACCAAACTATGAGGCAAACAAACAAAAACCACAGTAACAAAACACCAACAACTGGTGGCTGAAGCACCATAAGCAGGAACTTTAAGAATATATTTTTCATCATCAAAAAAAAAAAAAAAAAAAAAAAAGGTAGAGCTTTATAGACATGCATTTAGTGAGGTGCTTTTCACTCTGCTTTTGTTGTTTTCACTGGAACTTGACACCCGGTGTCCACTCTGCCTAACTGATACACATCTCAGAGGAACAGGTGAAGTTTTCAGTTCACATATGAAAGGATTTCTTCATATGTATTGTCTCTTAACTGTATCTCATGAAGTATTTCTGCTTCACAGCTCTATTTGGAACTACGTTAAGAAAAGGACATTTTCTCTTACGATTTTTGAGGGAATAAAAGCCAAAAGGAATACTAGAAATGAGTTCTCACTGAATATTGGAAGCTTATATACAAGTACTCTGTCAAGAGAAAAGAAGCATTAGTTACACAGTAATGTTTTGTTTCTCTAACATACTCGACTTTTTAGCACGTTGCATTGAAGGAAATGCACTTTTAAGCAAACAAAAGACATACTCATCAGAAATCTCAATGTTGAGCTTCTGCTTGGTTTGGCTGAGAGTAGTGCGGTAAAGTTTAGTGGCCATTTCGATAAGGTGATCGCTGCTCAACAGAAAATCCCCTTTAACAGCTGCTCCTGAACCCTGCAACAGGAAGGAAAGTAGTTAAGCTATTAGTCCTCTGCCTTGTAAATTAAACAGGGATGCAGTGCCGTGATCAGGCTCAAAATACAGTGGACTCTTAAATAAACTACAAAGCTGTTGAGAATTAATAACCCCCCCTTTCTGAGCCGAAAGGAAGGTCACCACCTGTCCCACATTGTGGTGTTTCTGTCTCCCTCTCTTGGCCATGCCACAAGGAACTTTTATTTCTTTTTCAGAAGGGAAGAGAAACCAATTAACACCACAACATTTGGACGAAGGGGGTCGGCGTGAAAAGCCACTAAATATAGCATTCTTCAAATCCAGTTAAGCCAGAACACAAATGCCAGCATAATGATTTTAACAGAGCAATGCTGACAGTGCAGCACAGTAAATATAGCACCAAACCAAGTTCTTTGGAACTGAGTAACCAAATGAGCTGTGCCATAACGTGGATTTATTGGAATCACAAAAAGGGGAGAGAAATATTCTACCGGAGTGGCAGAAAGAATTCTACAGGGAGCTAGAAAGGAAAACACAGTCACAAGGTATACGAAGCAGATTAAAGGCTCATTTTACTAATGGAAAATGCTAATCCTGAAGAGGCTACAGTGAAAAATGAACTCTGATGTTCACAAGTAAATTATCATTCAGGATGTTATAACTGTTTATCATTCCGAATGCAGCAACTGTTCTCATTTGGCTCCAACACTTTTAAATCAAAGTTTTTTGCAGATGTGGTAAATTTAAAACCAATGCTCTAAACCTACAAGTTTAGCACTTTGAATGCTACAAGACAATAAACCATTTGGATATTGTGGCATGCCAAACAGTCACATTACTGGAATATAAAGTTGTAACCAACCTCCTTGAGGTGCACTGCAAAGAAGCCATCGTTTTGGGAGCTCATGGACACTTTGGTAACATCTCCCAGTGGAACCTCTGACTTGATATTCCCAGACTTCTGATCCGCAAGGAGAACGTTATTTTTGGTTAATAAGAAAATCCTGGATGTAGCCTGTGAAAATACAAAATTGCAAACTATTATCTACACAAAGAGAGAATTGGGCTTTACTGAGCACCTTCTAGGAGTACAAATAGTTCACAGCGTTAATAAGCTTGGCCCACATAAGTAAATACAAACATTTGATGTTCAGTAAAAGCTTCAGATCAGTTAAAATTAGGTCGAATTTATTTGTGTCTAATTATAGATTGAGCTCTATATGAGCTTAGCTCATTTTGGCACATACGCTTAGATATAAACAGTTTCTTTAATTACTAGCTTACAGTTATAAAATCCAGAAACTGAAAGTCAGAACTATGCAAATCAGGCTAACCTCATTTCTCATGCTCTACCAATCCCCAGGAAAACCAGCATTCCTTTTCAGTGACAGCCATTTCAGGACTAAGCCTCGCATATTTACCATTATTGACCTAAACTGTGTCACAACAAATTACATAGGTACTTTTTCCATGTTATGTTATCCTCCCTATATCTATCAGAATTTTTCTTTAGGAGGATGTACATTCACGCTTTCAAGCTACAAATATTTCTAAAGCATGAACATATGTTCTTAAGTTAATATTGGAAAATAGTAAGAAACCTATATTTGAAATGAGAGCTTTATCTACATAAACAACCTTCTGAACATGTAAGAAATGAACCCTTATTAAATGATCATTAAGGTCCCTTTCAACCCAAAACATTCTAGGATTCTATGAAAAGTGTATTTAAAATTGAAATTCCAAATAGCACAACTTGTGTTTGGTGTAAATCTATTCTGAAATATAATGATAATGAATTATATAGCTTCTTCTCCCATCAAATTTTAAAGAAAAAAATCCTAGCCGTTATAGTTAAGATGTGGCTGTCTAAAGCACATAGAACCATAGCTCATTATTATTATTATTATTGCATTTTTTCTTTTGTTTTGTTTTTAAACTTTGAGACTCCTATCCCGTGCGAGTATAAGAAAGATATTGTCTTCATTTAATTAGTTCCTTCCAAAATGAAAAATTCATTTGGCATCAACAGCAGACCACCTGATTTCACTCCTACAAATGCATAAATGACATATACATCTAAGGAGTTGTGATCTACCAGTAGCAATATTTAGACAGATACGGTGACAACAATTACATTTAGTAAGGGAGGATAATGCTTTCTGTTTTAATAAGTATAATTTAAATGCAAACTAAGTTCTGTGTTGGCAGGAAAAATAAAGTACCCCGCATATTTAACTGCTTTAGTTAAATGATACAAGAAACTTGCCTCTTAATTCCAAAAAGCTTTTAATATCAATCAGAAGGCAGGCACAGCTAGCAAAGTATGCCACTCACAATTTAAAAATGTAATTACATGTGATAATCAGGAAGTTGAATGACATAAGTTAAGGTTTCCAAATATTTGAACAAGAACAATATTTTCTAAGTATTTATTTTCTTCAATTGGCAAACAAATGATCTACGTTTAGTACAAAGACTGCATTTAGTTGTGAATCAATACAGCCTGTTACCAGTTGATGAGATGCCACTTTTACTTGGAAAAGTCACTGAAAAATACAAACCCAAACAAGATTTTAGAAATCTTTATGTAAATTTACAATGGGTGTTTAGAACCACAGATTTACATAAATCCAACATTTCCAGTCTTGCTGTTAAGAAATCTACCCTTCTGGATAAAGCAATGCCATTTTGTTACCTTCCCGTTAGCTCTGTTGATCTTGTTCACAACTTCAGCAATAATGATCTTCTCATCCACAGCATCCTTAAGTTTTTTGTACTTGGGGTTCTTGCTGATCTCCAGGTAAGCCCCTTGAAACGGCTGCCCAACACTACCGAGCAAAAAACACAGGAGAAACAGAGTTAAACAATGAACCTCACAGAAAAAAACGGGCACTGCTCCAGGCTTTGTGGAGTCAGGAGGTGCACCAAATTTCACCACTTTCAACAGCTCTACGCTGACGGAAGCTTTCTTAATCTTGGATACACCTCCTGCCAAGGAAAGTCATTTGCTGCTTCATTTTTAGCAAAAGACCCAGACCCAAACAACCCAGAAACCTCTGCTCACAATTTGTGTCTATTTTAAACAGCAGCAAGGCGAAATGATATCCTCTTGTGTAACAGAATAATTAGAGCCACTGAACGCAAACAAGACTCGTATCGTGGTGTTTGCTTATGCAATGTAATTTGTCCTCGCTCCTGCTGTAGAGCTGGAAACTGCAGCTCTGCCCAAGACACCTGGGGTTGGTACCAGGCTGGTACACTTGGGGCATTCAGTGCAGCGCCGATAGCGTTAAATCTGTGCCATGCGGGCATGACACATCTGTTGGGATCCACTTGGGGAGTCGTGCAGAGTAGCGTGGATGTATCTATCCCCCAGCACGTTATCCCCATGAAAGGAGAGAAGGGTACAAAACGGAACGCATTTTAGACACGGTCTCCTTTACATATTAGCAGCACAGTACTGCTGAAGGAGGAGGAACTCAGCACTGAAGGCAGTAATAGGATATTTCTTTTCCTGCTCTGGAAACATTTTCCAATTAAATGGCTCAAATTGTTATGTATATCAGGCACACGTACATCCCTGTACAAACAATCAATTTTGATGCAAAATCACCCGGTTTGTGAAAACGGAGGAAATCCACCTTCAGAAAGAAAAGCGTCTCTGTTTCTGTGCAGTATTTCAGAGAGACAAGAACTTGCCTTGAAGATTTGCTGCTGCTTGTTGTTAAATGTGCAGCAGGTCTTCGCCCAGACTCCCTGTACTTGCAACCCACCCCATCCTTACCTCAGGGCTGTGTAACAACAACTCCCCTATCAGTCACTGCTTGTTTTGTTTAGAAGTCACTTTAACTAATTACTTTGATTAAGTTACACTCCAATTACAAAGTGCTTTGCCAAGACAAGAGCCCAAAAGGAACCACTATGTTATGTGCAAGACCACTACCTTTCTAATTGTGTCTCCAGCACACAGGAAGAGAAAAGGAAGGGCACTGGTATTTTAGTAATCACCAGAAGTCCCTCTCTGCTCTTAAATAAGGATATTACATGCAGAAAATTAGCCACATCCTTCAAATCATTATCAAACTAACTAATCAGAAACTTTATACAATAATTTCCTCCACCCATTACAAGAAGAAGAAAAAAACAACAGGAGCTAATCAGCTCTGAATACATTTTACAAGGGAAAAAGAGATGAAAATGTTTCTAAATTAGCGAGGGGTGGGGAGTGCATTCTAACTTTCCACTAAGTTGCAGCTCTTTTGCTTTTGTTTTTATTAATTAGCATTATGAAACCATAGTCACCAAAACCATAGGTTCCCTCTGGATTTTGTCCCTGATCAAATGACAGGGATTTATGAACTAAAAGTGGGACAAATTAACAGTTGCTTTCTACCACATTTACCACTTAAGAATGTTTTGGATAACAATCGCTCAGCTCTACGCTGCATGATATTGCATCGTTCAGCCTTGGTCTTTTCCTTGTGTCCAAATTACCTAACCAGGGAGACAAAATTCCTTCCTGCCCTCAGAGCTCTGCACTGATCAGATGTATACCAACTCAAATAAAACTGCTTGCTCCTGGAGAAATTCAGGGGCGGCATCTTTCTCTTTTCCCAACAGCAAAAAAAGAGACCACAAAGCAAGTAAGGAGCAAATCACAAGCTGACATACATAGCCATTCAGTTAGTGATCTGCTGAAGGGAAGAAACAGAAACAGGAAAAAAGGAAATGTCTCAGTATAAAATGAAACAAAACCAAACCAATAAAATGCACAAACACCCAAGCAGTGCTTTTCCATGCATGGAAATGGCCCCATCAACTGTTGCCAGATCCTGGTCCTGTCTTGTTTAACAACGCCTTGTTCCAGCTCAGTGTTCAAACTCTGGTGTATAAAATAAATCTCTCCTGAGATGGACAAAGCCTTTGTTTCCAAGAAAAATACAATTTCTCAGTTCATATTCACTTAGAAAGCACAATTTAACTTCTTTCAAAGACACCAGATCTCTATTCTGCCAGTTTTATTGAATACAAAAAATGCATGCATTGCTTAAATAAAATCAGCTACTACTGCACTTCTGTAAGCAATATTAGCTCCACAGATAGCAATGACCAGAATTTGTCAGGTTTTAGTAACTCATAATCTGAGAACTCATGTAGAGATGTGTTGCACGTTTTTGAAAGTCTCTAATTAAAAAAAAAGAATTTTTGAAATGGAAATAAATTAGCACTTTTTTTTGTTTTTTAAATCTTCCTTTCAAAAAAGTATTAAATTTGCCAATGCATGTAACTTAAAATTACCCAGACTTCACCTCAGAGCATTACACTGAATGTACTAATTTTGAAGATAAGAGCAATCCCTGGCATGCCTGATCTGGGAGTGTCATTGTCACTTACAGCCGTTCAGAGCAAACTCTGAGTTTGGGGTTGCAGGAACCAGCATGATGGAAACTAGGGAAAAGGACAAGAGTTATTCCCTTCTACAAGTTCTCCACATTTTCACTACGCAAACAGGTCACAAGAGGTTAGAACAACAAAACGTCATGGTTTGGGGACAGAAGTGCTCAGTAACACAGGATAAGAAGCCTACAACAACATCTCATTTAGAGGCAAACTGAGGTCAGGAAAGCAAATGATGGACCCACAAGTGCTCAGCAATGCCTATAGTGAAATATTCCCAGGTGTTACGAATTGTTAAACTAGGAAATGCACTTTCCTGCCTAAGATAAAAAGCAAAATCTTGCATAGTTTCCTAATCGATGTAAGGATATTGAATTTATCTTACACTAAAAGCAGCAGAGTAGGCAATTACCTGGCTGGATATAAAGCCTTCTTGTCCTTGAAAAGTTCACTGGCTTCCAGTTTTTCTTCATATATCAGCTTCTGTTGATCGGTGAACTGGTCTCTGTACTTCTTACACTACAAAATATGGTATGTTAACACAAACGAAAAATTATCCTCCCAGTCCTGATCTGAAGCAGCAGCACCACAGCCTGATGTTTGTTTATTGCTCAAGATACACATTCTTTGTATGCTTCTGAGATGACTCAGCTCGACCCTACGTGCCACTCTAGGGAGTAACAAGCCATGGAGGTGTTTTCCTCCTCATCCATTCTATGTACTTCTGAATTACACCAAAAACAATGTCTAAAAGATCTCATTTAAGCAAAACTGGTCTGAATACAGTGCTAAAAAGGTTCAGCGAAACATACAAGTTCCACGATTGGGCAAGTTTACATAAGCAGCCATAAAGAACAAAACATAGCTGAGAGGACAAATTTGCAGCTCAGAAATGAAAACAGTTCTTGACAATTCACAGAAAACATTGCCCACAAGCTCAGTAAAATGTCTCATCAGCACTTAAACTGATTCTCACCATTCCCTCCATACGAAGCTCCAAAACAAATCACAGCTGACCACAGCTCCTAAGCAAAAAATTCCACCGCGTACTTCCAATGTTGGGCCGAGAGCTGCTCCCAGCCCTGGCTGTGGACACAAGTACTATAAGCTACCAATTAACACACAGCAGGCATGTGGCTTTAATATCAAGTTAAAAGCTGATGGCAGGAAGCAATCCTGTCTCTAGCCCCAAAAAGAAACAGACAGGATAGTTATACCCCTTGCAGGCCAAAGGCAATGATCTTCCAAAGAAATACAGTCATCCTGTCTGGAATGGGAAGAAATGCTTCCTAAAAATAGGCTCTTCAGGAAGGAAACAATCTACTGAAAATCATGTGATAACTTTCTGTATAGGACCAGAACGTGCCCTACCCTCCACAAATGGAAAATCCTCTTTAGTTCCTTGTGAGTTGAATCCAAGAAAAGGTAAGGTCTCGCTGGCCAGTTTTTATCTATTGGCGATAAAGAAGGCATCTTATTCTTCATTTCCAAGAAGTATTTCTGCATCTGTGATAAAATTGAAGCAAGATGTTTTATTCGTGTTCAAATACCAGAGGTACTGAAATAAGCACAGCAAAGCAGATGCCGTGTGATTAAAAGCACAGTTACCAAACTGCTGCTCTCAGCTTTATTAAACCTGACCGTAGATTTAAAAGAGCTGGGCACACTGAAAAATGCACATTTAGATATCCTCAGTGTGTGAGCTTAGTTAGTGCTACTCCCACACCTTCAAAACACTATTATCTTTTCTTTACCACATCAGAACACCGTTATCAATTTTCCATTTGGAAAATGGACGTTTCCTTACAAAGACTATCAAGGCCACAAAAGAGCTGTTATCTTTACAAGAAAACAAAACAAAACAACAAAGCCAACAAATTAAGCACAGATAATGTAAATACATTTTGTACGGATATATACGTACAAGTCTCTGAAGGGTGAATTCATAAATTTTTCTTCCAGCATTGGCTCTGAAGAATTTCCTGTACTCTCTACGGACCTGAAAAGTTAAACAAACCCCTCAAAGTGAATACGAAGAATGAATGTGTTTTCTCTGGTACTCTTATAAAATCTTTAGGGCAGAAAATACTAAGAAAGCGTAAGAACATGCAAAGTGTCCCCATAAATATGAGCAGTAACTGGGTACACTTCAAATACATGAACCAGACGTGGACCAAGAGATCAGAAAATTACCTCAGATGACCTCAGTACAGTCAACTGCACACTGACAGAGAACTTTATACATTTTCCTTTGAAAAGGCAAGATATTCCAATACTGTTGAATTCGTAGAATCCTGAATCTGTTTTCATGGGCTTTTGCTAAAAAGTAAGGTACCACTGGTGGTACATATCGCATCGTGCCTGAAGTGATACTGAACTCACATTAATTACGTAGTTAACTGATGAACTGTTTCTTTATGATTTCTCTCCTTCAAAATTCTTAAAACATAAAGTTTACTATAATAAAAGCAAGACTTTTTTTTTCAGAGGAGACATATATGACGAAGTCTTCTCACACAAATAGTCTTCATTCCAAAAATAAAATATGATTTTGGAATCATATATCAAATAAAATATGATTTTGGTGTTAAGAGCTTAATGAACAGGTTGCTTAATGAAAGCAAGCTTGATATTTGCTACTAAAATGTATTCAAAAATCAAAAAAGTAATCATTGAGGAGCTCTTTTACAGGTGATACTACGGTTTTATATATCCTTCTGAATGTAATCTTTCAGAGTATTGCTTTTGCCCTTTGTATTTCTCTTAGCATTAATTAGCACAGCATCTAAATTCCTCTCTTAAGAAAACCCCAAACCCCATCTGAAAGAGAGCACAACTGCTCTGGAAGTCTGTGGGAAGCCCAGGCTCATGTCAAGTTAGCTGAAGCATCCACCAACTTCCCCAAACTTTGGCACAGCCTGGAACACACCTGCTACAAATTTTGAGCAAAAACCAGGGAAAACATCGTGGCTTCGCATAATTCACCCCAGAGCAAATTTAGTGGTTTTTAGCTAACTTGCTACGTGCTGCTGAATTCACTGTAACCAAAAAACAAAGCAAAATCCATATAGGAAAAAACGTATCAGCTTGTAAGAAAAGGAAAAGCTCATTTGGCTTATTCTAGCATATCTTCTACTGCATACTTTGTGTGATGCATTTTAAGATAAGCCAGCATTCTGAAAGCAAGAATCTGTCACCAGTCTGGTGTTAAAAACAAAATAAAAAAGCACAGATAAATGGGCTTTTGCTTAATTGCACAATAAGATTCATCAACAAAACTGTGTGTTCAGCTGTCTTCACTCTGTGCAAATAATGCACATAATTTTGCCCTTCTTGTTTCGTAAGAAAAAAATATTAGAGTTCTTATTCAATGATTTTCTGATTTTCTGTAAGGTTTAATGATCTATAATTGTTATATAGCCCATATTTATTATCCAGTGCCAGAAATTAGCACACCCAAAGCTACTCGAGCTGCAGCAATCCCAAATCTCAACATGTTCTCACAGACTTTCCTTAATGACAGCTCTTTATGTTCTCCTTCCTGAGCCTCACGGTGTGCAAATTAATTTGGAGCAAGGGGGTTAAAGCACACCCACAGAGTTCATTTGTGCCGCAGGGAGGCTGTGGAGAAAGCACTGAGAAATGCAAGCACTTCCAGCAAAGCCCACCTCTGGACAGCAGCATGAATGCTATTAAAATCTACTTATCGTATAACCCAAAAAAGGGACAAGAATTACTGGCTTAATCTCAACCACTTGCATTGACTTTAAATCTTCACCTCCGTATGTTTTGGGTGAAAATTCGTCGCCGTCAGACAGATGAGAACTGCCTGTGGTAACAGTGGTGGACTGGAACTGCAGACTGGGGCCCTGATCAGAGAAATCTGCATGTTTCAGGTGAGGCAGAAGTGCCACTTACACTCCTTTAAAAATACTTTGGAAAACCACAGCACAGACGGGCAGAAACATGTTCCAGCTGTAATGTGCCTTAAAGGTTTTGGATTCACCAGTTTTCATTTAAATGCTGCTGTTTGATATACAACAGCCTCTGAGTTCTCAGGAGGGACATATTCTTGTTTTAAAATCATAAAAACAGACCCACTTTGGCAGTAGTACCTAAAGCATGATTCTGATCTGCAGAATGACTTCTTAAAATGGCTCCTTTGTATTTCCAGCTCTGCTTTCCATGTATATATTGTAATGTAATTTTTATATGCATAGCATGCCTATATTGTATATGATTATATACATTTCATATGTATTTACCCCCTTTCATCCTTGCGAGAATAAGTATCAGAATATGGGAGCTGGACTTTTCATTATCAAGTTGTTCCCCTTCATCCTTTTGTAGTGTCCAGCATCCCCGTTAGCCAAAGTGGCACCCAAGCCAGACAAAACTGATTTGGATTTCTGCAGTTCTTCTGGACCATAAGCATACAACCACATTTGAAGAACTATGAGCACAACTCTATCACTTAAATCACATGGGTACAGACCTAAAAACACCCCAAGTTGCCATTTTCATAGTCTATTCACAGAGCAGAACTACGCTTTTTCCAGATTACAAATGCGTTTTCTTTTGCCAACCAATCCCTGAAAGCAATGGCCAGAAAACCAGAGCCCATCGAGCATCGTAGCTCTTCTGGGCACTGGCCATCAGCTGGGCACCGTGCCCTGATGCTGGGCACGGGGCTCTAACATGAGTCAGGGGCTCTGCTCTGCCTCCCATTCAAACAAGCAGAGGTCACAGTAAGAAAATACATACTTGTAATCTTTCCAGATAGGACCTTTGCCAACGTAGGTCAGGTTTTTAAGTCAGCAGCCAGAATAGAGTCCCTTTAATCTATCATTTGTCTTGCACATGAAAACTGAAATTCCTGATATGACAAAAAAAAAAACACCCTAGCACCTAAATATTGCATTAAACGAGGCACATTCAGCTTTCAGATTCTGCTGGAAAGTCCGTGACAAAAGCAAGCAACAGAATTTTGTGTAAAATCATCCTTACTAGCGATTCCCCACACCTGCTCATTTATGAAGTGTTAGTAAGGTGCCACGCTGTATTGAGTTCACGAAGACAGAAGGGAGTGTTTAAGAAAGTACCTTCAGTCCAAGCCAGTAAGCCCAAATGACTGCAACAGCATGCTTACGCCTAGCCTCTTCCTTCAAGCGTTTCAATTCCCTTCGAGCCTAAAAGGTTTAGATAGTGAACAAAAGAGACAGCCCGATGCAGACAGCACAATGACCAGGAAAAGGCTTCTCCCAAACAGAACAGCCAATTTAAAATCAAGGTACAGAGAGACAGAAGAACGGTGTTTAACCTTCAAAACCCCACGTGTCAGTGTGAATTGGTGTTAAGCCACATATGAGGTCAAACAAGCCTCAATTTGCAATTTGTATTTATTTATTTAACGTAAGAGAATTTTGTCTACCTTCTTTATTTGCTGCTAGTGTTTCCGTCTCATCAGGCGTGCACACCTTGCCATCAGCAGTAAGTACCACATGATCCAAATGATGTGCATGAATCAAGACTCACTAAAATCTCACTGTCTTGTCAATCCTTCCACTGGCAAGCGCTGGTGCATAACAGAATCAACTCTAAAACTGTGTGTGCAAGGATAATTACTGGCCCTGCACCGAGGGCTTTTATGTTCGAGGTGTTTTTGATTTTTAAGTTTTTTGTTTGTTTGTTTGGTTTGTTTTTTGTTTTTTTTTTTGTGTTTTTTTTTTTTAAGTACAATCTCTGGCCTGGTAAATGATCCCTTTCTCTATGGAATGAAGAGGCAAGGCCCCCAGACACAGTGCCTTCCATGGCTGCACCAACTTCCATGTCATCAATAATTCCCACTCTAGGAAAGCAATTTGCAAAGCAAAATCTAAATATAAAGGCACTATATGGGCATCTGAACCGAATCTCACAACTTAGAAGATACCTGGACAGTTGTTACTCTGTTAATTGATTATAAAAGTTAAGTGGAATTAAAAGCATGTTTTTCGCTCATTTAAATGGAACTAAAGCTCCTCCATACTGCACTGGAAAGACAAGCATTCTGCAAAGTTAAGTATTTGTCTGCCTTGTGAAAAGGAAGGAAAACGAATACTTGAGGTCTCTGGCTTTTCTTTAAAAGCAAGCGATCTCTAGGGTAACTTAGAGAAACTTTTGTTTTAAATGTTCCCTTGGGAAAATATAAAATATCAACCCGATAGCAGGGTTATCTTTTATTAGATACTGTATGTCTTGTAATCTTAATTCAATTTAGATTATTACAATTACATGTATGTTTACATTTAAGGAGTAAGGAGTCCATTTTTCATGAAATTCCAGTGAGCCAGCAGATAAAGCTAACAACTAAAACATGTTAAAAATTATCCAAATCTTCTAAATATTGAACTCATGAACTCTAACACAATTAATACTATTGCATTAATTTCTGGTCTTGACCTTTTTAATTCTAAAGAACATCTTAAACTCAGGAAAGTACATATCTATTCTGCAGCACTGGCCAATTTTATTGGTGAAAGGTGTCAAATTAATGCATTGCATTTAAACAAATGTAGAGGAAACAGTGTCTCTGTCAACTTTCACAGCTACCTAAATAACCAAGCTAAATGAACAGGTTCTCTAGGGTGAGGGAAATTCTGTACATGTTTGTTTGATTCCCAGGGCTGCCATTTCATTCCGTATCTAATAGCCTTATATAAAAATAGCAAAGTTCAAACTCAGCATTATACTTCAGATGTTATCTGAGCACATTTCTTCATCTTGTTTGCAAGGTGTTCGGACAAGACTCCCCGACCTAAATAATAACTGGAAGATGGTTTAAACTTAATGAACTTACAGAATGATATTTTCAACTGAGGTAAGAATTTATTAATTGAAACCAAAACATGTTGACCTCCAGTGAACAGCATTTCAAATGTTCACAAAACCCACAAATGCAGGCCGGGGATTAGCAAGAATCTTTCAGTGGGACTTTGCTTCTGAAAACAAACAGCTGATGCTGAAATTCCTGGGATTTTTCTAGGGCTGTAAGTTTAGAATTGCAAACTAACATCATTTTCTCCTCAGGTCATAAAGCCACGCTTTCATTGTAGTTACTCAAATTTTCTTACTGGTTTAAATCGCAACCAGAGAATCAATTAAACCAATTAAAACTACAATGTAGTAAAATGAATAGCATTGGTTTGGACTTGTAAATGAAGACTGCTCAGGGTACAGAATATACAGCCTGATGAAAATCTCAATTAGATCTCTAGGACAGTGTCACTGAAAGCACTTGGGGGAGGGGGAGGGAAGCACCAACAAACCACAACCTTCTCTCCCCACCACAAACCATGCTTTGCATATTTACATGTAGTTAAATGCATTTCCTCATTTGAGAACAATGGAGTCTAGTCATTTTTAATCTAGTCTAATGGCTTGTTAGTGCAAACCACTACTTGGCTGCCATGCAAGGGATTTCCTACTCTACAAAAAACTGACATACAGAATGCTGGCAGATTTATTAAATGTGGCATGAATGGAGATGGAGGCAATCAATGATCATGCTCTATTATTTTTAAGTCAATCGTATTAGTCATTAATTCTCGCTATTTACTACTGATTAATTGTTGATATTGTTGGGTAATGAAGGGAGGCATGTGACATGTGCATGAAGTACCTTATATCCAAGCCAGTAAGCCCAAATAACAGCAATAGAATGTTTATTTCTAGCCTCCTCCTTCAGTCGTCTCAGTTCCCTTCGTGCCTGCGATGTGTTTGAAAATGGGATATAGAAAAGCTTAGGGAAGAAAAGGTTACTGCAAGTTCCCAACGGTGGAAGAAAGAAAAAGAAACCAGTCACTACAAACAGCAAATACTAAAGCGTGTCCCAGCTTCCCAGATTGCACCAGCTAAAACATGTTAGCAGCAAAGAGAAACAAAAAATCAGCAGTTTAAGCCATTGAAGATATTCCCAGCTAGCTTTACGCGCAAGGGCCTTCTTCATTCTATGCAGAGACAAACAAGTGCAGGATTTGTTGCCACTTTCTTACCTGGGTCCCATGCCAGTAAGCGGCAATTATTGTGGCAGCCTCATTACAACGCTTCTGATGCTTAAGCTCCCGAAGAAGTTTCCGAGCCTGTAAACAATTAAAAATAACATATTCGACATAATCCAAGATCTCTAACTATCTGTATAATGGCAATGAGACTTTTCTTCTACACAGTGTATGCCTTATCCCTTTAGTCTGCAATAAGCAATAAAACACAAGAAAATTGCAAGGTTGTAGGTCACGCTTAACACTGCTGTCAGACCAGGCTTTTATCCACAGCACCGGTACCATATAAAATATGTTCTCCCTTGAGAGAACATAAAAAAAAGTAATAGCTTGAGATGATGCTTTTACCCAGTTTTCTTTGAATAACACCCACGGGAAAGGACAGAACATCAACAGTTAGACTGCCAGAATATTTTTAAGTCATTAAAAAAAAAAAGACAACAAAGTTAAAACTCAAGACAAATAATAAAACCAAATTATGCTAGTTTATTGCTGACAGAGCTTAAAGGCTGCTGGGCAGAAGAGGGCTGTTGACACCCAGGTAGTAACTGCAGTCCTTTCCCTGACCGATAGGAAGGGAACTGACTCCAGAGTTAAACACAGTTTTCTCTTCCCTAAACAGAGGAGAAAGTCACAGCTAGTGGGGTGGAGAAAGGTTAACAAGAAAACAGAGGAGCCCAGGGGCATTTTTTTTTACTGAGGCTGCACAACAGTTCTTGCTTTAAGCATTGTGGCTGTTTCATGTGGCTGTTACCCTCGCTTTTACTTCTTATTACAACATCACTCAAGTCTCTCCTATGGCCACAGGATTCTCCGTTCATGAAGAACAAACCTCTCGGAGAAGAAGCAAATTTGTTGCAAATTGAGCCAGAGGACAAGCAAGCAATGTCAAGGCACTTGCTCACAGTGAGTATAGCACACTTCTGCCCCTCTACTTAGCACACAGAAGAGAACTAAAGACTTACCCCAAGTAACATACTGCCTGGGTGATCTAAACTGTTTATTTTAGGCCTGCTTTCACTGACCCAAACTCATGCCAGGAAGGCATGAAAGGTAGGAGGCTTGGTGCACTTAGAATGTGTTTCCTTACCTACTCCTTAACTCACCGTGCAGGCAGAGCTGTAGCAAGAGGGAACTCACCTTCCACCCCCGGATGTAAGATTGTACTATAATAGCTGAACTCTTTATCTTCTGATACTTCTTTTGTTGCTGCATTGGAAATAAATATATGATGCTTACAATATTGCGACTGTGGAATATTGTATAACAAAACATTCTTTCCTAACACCTGAAAATATAATTACGGGTAGAAGCCATAAATGTAAAACACAAACAGTTTTTAACAAGCAGATCAGAGCACAGACTGCGTGTTCAACTCAAGAGGAAACAAAGCCCCTCCAACAATGCTACGGGGACAATGCTGCTCGCTGTTTACAGAAACAGTTCATGGTCAGCAGCACAAGCGTTACACGGATTAAATGCTAACAGTAACAGCTTTATCTGTCTTTCCCAACAGGGTAGCATGCAAACTGTCACAAATGCTCAAGTTTGTTGGCTATGCTTTTCATCGCCTTTTCACGAGATTTGTGCTGGTCCTATTTCCTGCAGCCACTTTATAACACCAAATACTGATGATAACATAGGAATAGAAAAAAAAAATACACCATGAATTTCTGAATAACATGTTGGAGTATTATCCCAGTACGCTGGTTTGAACAATAAATTTTCAGCACAGGCAAGCATTTTCTATCTAAAAAGCGCAGTTCTCCAGTAGGCTAGTGGTTAGTATCATACTAAAAATATGGCAAACTAAAAAGCATAGTAAAAAGTTGGCAAACTTTGCAATAATGCTTCTGGGCTTCACACTCAGCCTGCTCAATTACAGTGAACATCTCTGTGAGTGAGCCAGAAGGACTCAAGACTCACTAAGGGTCTACAGCTAAGAAATCAACAGTGATGTGAACTCGGTCATGTATTTGTTTTCATTTCGTTATATTAAAAGATGTGTCAACAGAGTTGTGGCAACCCCGTTTTCAATTCATTAAAATCATGAGATCATAAAGTAGATGTAGAGGCACTATGCAATCCAGCTCTGATACTGCTGAGCATTCAATCACAGCAGTTCAGAGCGAGGAGTTCTACAGTGTAAAAGCATTTCTTCTCAGATATAAATAACCACACTTTATCCTAATCAGCCATACTTTGCTCTCATTATCCAAGATAACTGAACCAAATGCTAAAGGCCTTCAAGATGATAAATGGAAGTGCTCATCAACTGAAAATGAGTGATTGTGCGCTCTGCAACTTCCAATTTAAGAAGATGCTTTCTCTCCATTTCACACGCTATTTTATCAGGCTTTCTGATATGTATACAAGGTTGTCTCAGGAAATGCACCTGAGACACTTGAGAATTTAAAACCTGAAAACAGTAAATCTTGTGTGTCATGTAAGCCCACATTATTCAGTAACTGAAGAAAAAAGAGTCATCTAACAGTACTGCTCAGCTCATAATGGAACAGAAGATCCAACCTACAAAGAGGTCTGAAACTTTGAGAACTGGATCAGTAAAAACTACTGAACTATGATTCTTAAGAGCTATAATTAAAATGAATCCTTGGGATCCTCCCAGGCAGCATTCTTGAGCCTCAAATGCAAAGGTTCCAAATAAGGCAAAAATACAAAAAGCTTTAGGAATGACTGAATTCCACAGAACTGCACACGTAATATTACCAAACATTTTTACGCATTAACCATATGTTTTGAGAGCACTGTAAGTACACAGCATTTGGTTCAGCTTAATGGAAAAGGCTCTCCCCAGCTGGGCCACAAAATCCTGCTCTCCCAGAGCTAAAGGACTCGAGGGAGCTTTTTAATTATTTAAGCAAAGGCACAAAGTAAACACTTAGCAATTTTCTTCTATGGACATTTTTTAGTGTTTAAATACTAATATAAAATTGAATTCTTTCAACCCTTCTCCATATAAATTGAGGAGGAATGTGAAAACCCATATTAAATAATAAAATTCTTCTCCCCACCACTGAGCTAGAAAGGACAATATCTTACTGCGTATCGCCTGTACCAGGCAGCAATCACAATCTGGCTTTTTTTCATTAACAAGAAGCGTGTGCGACACTTCCAACCTCTGTAAATCTTCTCGATGAGAGTAGCCAGGTCCTCCAGTCGCTGCTTTCTCAAATCTTCTAGTTTGAAGAGCTGTGTGTATTTTTTTTTTTAGGTTTTTGTTTGATGTTGGAAGAAAAACAGCAGGGAAGAAAAGAAAAAAAAAAAAACCTAAGTACAGTTATAAGAGAAATCTCTCCTTCATTCACGTCCCCATCTCCTCAGACACCTTTAGGTTTATTTACCTCAAGAGCAATGGACAGATACATCACCAAGGTTTATGGAAGATATACTGCCACAAGTCAGTGCATGAAAGTTACATTAAACTCAGGCTCACAGCTATTGTAGCATTGTATTGATTTTTCCTCAGTCTTCATCAATGTTCAATGTTCATTCATACCAATTTTAATGGGTCTAACATTAAACAGCATTTTTTAATGCTATATTCCCTACCACTATCTCAAAGCCTGGTATCTAGAAAAAGCTGTAATAACAAGCTAGCAAATTATGCCATTCATAGCAAGCTATCCTCATGAAAGATGGCTCGATTTTGCAGGGAAAGACATTTTTCACTTACCGTTCTGGGGTTGCGGATGAATATCTTTGATCTACCAAATGAAAATTCTTCTTCAGGGATTTCCAATTCGTTAAACAATACCTCTACACCAGCCCTAGTAACAAGTAAATGAGCTTAGCAAACATGACCTCCAGCTCTCAAACGTCTCGGTTTACATATTCATAGATTAATTTATGGAAAGTATACGAAAGCGCATTTTCAATTCTTAAATAGTGCTTGACATAAGCAGATTGAAAACCTAACTCATTTACTCACTGTTTGTTTAGCTGAAGGCAAGAATAATCACTGTAAAGATTCAGAATAATTTGATGAAAAAGGAGCAATTTTCATTTAACAGCATCAGCACTGGCCTATTTTTTCCTCTTCTATGATTTTATTTGGGAAAAAAAAAAGAAAAAAGAAAGGGCTCTCATACTATCATAAAAATGTAAAACAAACACTGACAAGCTAATGTTCCACACTACCAACAGCTCTTTATAAATGCCAACAAAAAGAAGGGACAAATCTTTGTAAGAACTTTAACACAGTATAATACTGTAATTAAAACTGTATTATTATCAATACAGTGCTCCTGGCACTATCCTGATAACTTAAAAATTTGAATTGTAGCTAAAGATAGTCATCTGCTATGAAAGAAATCATAAATCTGATTTAAATCATGTTATTGATGGCCACATGCAAAAAGAATTAAAAGAAGTACATTTGCCTACCCAGGAAGTTACTTGTCAAGGCATATGTGAATATTATGCAATTTAAAATTATATAGTCCATCCAATTGATTTGCAAGAGGTATTATCTCATTGTTTAGCAATCATTATGTAAAATTATTCTTGAAAGGACGGGAAAATTGCATGACTGCCTTCATAGAAATGGATGTTCCAATACTTTGAAAGTTGGTTATTAAAGATAAGTGTCCTTCTGATCATTCCAGTCATTTTCATTCCACTCCCATCTCTCTCTGAGACCCAACTCAGTAAAAGCTGTCATACACTTGAAAAAACGAGGTGACGTCCTTGCTCACATGCAAAAATCTTTTCCATCAGTAGATTAGTTCATCACTAAAACCAACTCCTTTGCCACAGAACTGTATTTTTTAGACAATTGAAAGGAGTAGGTTTTGTAGAACCAACCCTTTTCACAATGAAAAAACTCATCCAAAGTCCAGAACAATGGTAAGAGAATGAAACGCAAGTAAAACACTTGGGCTACATTGGCCTACTTGTCAAATTATCTTTAAATTACCTTATTTAAATTTTCATTAAATAAGAAAAAAAAAGGAAAAAAAAATCAGAATGTATGGAAGATAATCATGTTACTCATTGAAACGGGAGAGGTGAGAATAAGAGGGTTTCCTACCTGGCTGGCCCTCTCCAGTGGGGCCAAGTCTGCTTACAGAGCATTTTGTACCTTTCCAGGCACGGCTCGTATGCCTGCCTGAATGCATAACCTGCCCTCCTGACCCGGACGTTCTCCAGAAGACCGAGGTAGCGGATCTGGTGGCACACCAGGGCATCATTGAAAATGTGGGCAGCCTTCTTGTCATTGGGTTTGATGCACCTGCAAAGGGAAACGAACAAGGACGCTTGGTTGCAGCACTGCAAGTCAACAGCTATTATTGTAAATTTAAACCTTAGATTTCTCTTGACCTGTCCTCGGATATCAAGATATTATTTAACTTAGCCTAATATAAATTTACCATGGAGTAATTTACCTAATGTAGTTTGGATTTTTTGTCTGAAGATTCTTCATCAAGGTAGCTACCGACGCCTTGAACTGTGACCCTGCCGTCGGTGGTCTCTTTAGATTGATCTTGGCGGGGTTACCTTCGGGGAACAACGCTTTGATAAGAGAGTGACTGGCCTTCCACATGGCCTGGGAGAGGTCACGGTACAGAAGATCATTATTTTTGTCAACAAATCCTTCCACCTGGTACATAACCTGAACAATATGGAAAAGTCTCATCAGAGCATGTTTTGGACATAACACAGGTTAGTTCTAGGTTGTGCCAAGACATTGATTTCCTCTTCTTTCTCAGCATTCAGAACAAATGAATGATGGTTTTCCATAATAACTGATACACCACTGCTTGCAAATACCCCCCAAAGATCTTTTTTTTTTTTTGTTGATAAAACATTTTCTCCCTCTGTTTTAAATCACAAGAGTAAAAATGTCCTTCTTCAAAGTGCTAAGGTTTACTTTATTTGCCTAACTAAACAAGATACGAAACATTACCTGTGACACTGTTGAGAGCTCAGTAGCAAGTTGTTATCCATGCAGTCCTTAGGGGACTGTCACTTACAAGGACTCGTACCAGGAAAACAGTCCAATGACAACAACCATAATCGCAGCTGGAGACCCAGGAGGCATCCAGAGGTACGTCATGTAGATCTCAGAGCACTACTGGCTTTTTTAATTCAGTTTGATTAATTATGACAAGTTACCTGGCTGATAATACAGACTCTTTCACAGATAGTTCTCTGTAGATGTGTACTGTGTATGCAGAATATCAAACTAATACTGATGTGGCCATATTTCACACACCAGTAAGTGACTATGAACTTCAGTGATGTTTTTCTTCAGTGTACACCTTTCTAGTTTCTGATAGGTGTGACAAATGCCACTAGTGACAATACTGTCGATACGTGCTTGCTTAGATTTCACAACAGAAGAGTCAAACCTTTGTTGTCCAGTGACCAGATCAAAATGTTCTCAGCTGAGGATGGAAAAACAATCCCAAAATAGTTGGAATTTACTGACTGCTCTGTTGTGCAAGTGAATGTCAGTAACAACTGAAGACCCTCACTGGCTGCAAAGCCACAGTCTGCTTGTTTTTTTTGCAAAGCATCAGGGTACTTACATTTTACCTTGAATTATGACAACAAAAAAATATCTAAGCATTAATCCTTGACAGGCAATTACAAAATCTCCTTAGCAAATACGTAATGTGTAACAGCTGCCTCAGAGGCTGGAGGTATTGTGTTTCCAGCGCTACTTTGAAAGGACAGGTTATCAAGCTACACAAAAATTTAAGATTGAGAAAACATTAAAATCTAGTAAAGAATTAAACACAACTAGGCAAATTAAATGCTTTCCAAATACTCTTTACTCTGTGAAAATAATAGTTCCGCAGACTGAAACATATGGTGTAGTTTCAACCCCAACTTTGCTTCAAAAAACATAAGTAATCTGTCTCCATTTTTACAATGGTTTTCCTTTTCATTAAGTTATGCTGAACTATACATCAAAACCTATCAGTCTTGTATTTATTCATAGTGCTCATGTTGTAAAAAGCAAAATCCATTTGCAAGCCCTCTGTGTAATTTTCTCTTCCATGTTTCAACACACAGACTTTCAAAACAAGCTCAGTTCCTTCAAACATACAAAAATTCCACTTTCTTATCACCCTAACTATTTCTCATCACCATAACCAGGACTTCACCTAGTTCAATGACAAAGAACGTGCTTCCCAAAATATCTTGCCTTCAGATGCGTGTGAGTTTTTGTCTTTCTAAGCAGTATTTTTGTTTTCAGAGACCTAGCAGCACAAACATTCTACCACTGAAGCACCTGGGACACCAAGCCCCTGTGCTGCAGGGAGCCCTACCTTTGGTTTTGGCTACAGCAGCACGATCTCTGAAAATCTTCCAGCCAAAAATCAGTATCTTCGGTTTAAGTGTGAAAAGACTAAGGCAGGTTTGGATTTTCACATCAACTACTTACTCAGGCAGTCCTCCACCATTACTGTAACATCATTTGATGGATGAGGAGCCTCCCCGTTGTCCCAAACCCACACTCCACACAGAAGCACCACTCTCCAAACACCGCATGCTCCCAGCATCAGTAGGTACCTTGCCAGCATAATGCTGAATCCTGAAGCAGCTGTGAGGCAAGGAGGTGTCATTGAGGAACCGGGAGCACTTGCTCATCCTGCTCTCAAAATGCTGGTGAGTGGCACAGACTTGGTTCAGCTTTTCTAAGAAGGTGTCATCGGTAACAGTCCCCGGTCTCAGGCACTCCTCGTCTAGCATGGCCAGGATTCCAGTTTGGTTCTGCAGTTTCAAGACAGGAGTTTTAGTGTCTGCTTTCATCATGTGTACATAAGCATAAAAGGGAGACTGCTCTTTTCTGTGGGACTTCCACAACCCAAAAAAATGTCCCCCAAACCATCTCAAGGTATGGCCAGTTCTCCTTTACTCATCCCCAATCCCAACAGATTTTTGTATCTCCATTTTTAAAAGGCTTTTCAGAGACTGGAATCTCCAAACTTCCTTTTACTTGGGAATTTCACGTCATTTACTCAGGCCATAGCAACGCCAACTTAAATGAAAGTAGCCAGTTTATGAGTAAAACCAGCAGACATTTTAATATTAATTGTTAAAAACTTTTATTTTCTGATTGTTAAGGAGTTTGCCTTGCTAAGTCCATAGGAACTGCTCTTATTAGATACAAGTATTTGTTGTAGTTAAAGCACTCAGTAACGAATCACTGAATTTTCTGGTTTCCATAGAGAAAAAAACACACATTATTTATAATATCACGTGATGTCTTTTAATGAAAACACCACTAAATGTAAATATTTCAGTTTCCTTTTTTCTTGCGTAGGCGCTGCTGACCATTTCTAATGCAGAAAAACATAATATTATGAAAAAACTGTTAATAAAACAAATGCTTGCCATTCAAAAATAGATGATTAATACGAACAGGGGGTTGCTTCTATAAAAGTGAAGTATACTGAGGGTGTGTAGAGATTGTATAGTTAAATTCAATACACGCATTATCAATTATTCATGGCGATTGTTAATATAACTTACGTTTTCTATTAGGTCACAAATTATAGCGTTGTTGAAATACTCAATATGAGTCCACTCGATTCCCTACAGGAAAAACAAAAAAAAAGTTTGAACAGGAAGTTTGAAAAAGTTTGAGAAGTTTGAACTGATGGAGCTTTTCCCCCCAGGCAATTTAAATTATATTCCGGTTAACTATTTTTGCATTTAGTTCTATATGCTTACCAACATCTCATTTATTAAAAAAAAAAAAAAAAAAAAAAACACGGAATCATCTCCTGCTAACATTATCTGCGCAAAACGACTGCCCTTGAGCAGCTGCCAAACCCACTCTCCATTCCTTTCCCCCATCAGTGTCAGCTTCCCATGCACTCCTCTGGAGCTGGGCCAGCTGCCTCCTGCCCAGCCCGGGTCAGCACAGCTCTCTGCACGCTCACACTGATTAGAAGGGAAAAAGCCCATTTCAGTGCAAGCATCTGAGATCAAAATTTCTAAGCTCTAAGGGTCCTTTTTTTTTTTTTTTTTTGGTTTTGTTTTGTTTCCTTTTTTTTTTAATGGGTGGAAGAAAAAAGGCTAAATTTAGATGACATCTGAAAAATCCAGTCTGTCATTCAGATATCCTGATTTTTTTCAACTATCAGCAATAACGTTTCCAGGATGAGATGCTAATGCATATGGAGGTACAAGCAGGGTAAAGGATTGGAAAAAAAATCATTCAGTATTTGCATTCTGCAGTGACATCGTACAGTTTATGTTTTCCAGAGTGTTCAAAATACCACTCGAGAAGCAAATTGCAGTAATTACGTTTCATGAGTTTCCCCATTATACACAAAAAAAAGAAAAAAAATGGCATGTCAAAGCTTCATATTATATCCTCGGGATTATACAGCGGGAACTTGACTCAATTTTCAAAAATGTTTGCAGAGCAGAATGGTTTCACCCAATGTGAGCACGGACAGTGCATGCCAGTACCTACATACCTCTCGGATGTACTCCTCCTGCTCTTCTTTGAGGGTAAGTTCAATGAAGATCTGCTGCAGCTTCTCATTACAGTAGTTGATAATGAATTGCTCAAAGCTGTTGTCCTGTCAGATAAAACATTTGCATTTGGCTGTTGTGGAAACACACTGGAGTCGAGCTGGAGTAGGTTACTGCAGCAGTTGCAAGCCCGTGAGCTGCTTTATTAACTACTCCTCCTAGTTTTGTGATGTGATGGTTTGAGCGATATTTTATGGAGAGTGAGATTAGTTTGGAAAATTTAGCCCTAACCCTTCCCTGAGGCTTCCTCCACTGCAGAGAGCAGAAACTCTTGGTTTATATTCGTGATGCCTCTGTACCGACAACTTGGGACAAGTCATACGGACACCTGTGGTGTCAGGGAATGCACAGCTCAGAGAATTAGGAGAGGAGCCCCCAGGTAAGAAAAAGGGAACATCAGCAGCTTCCTTTTTTTTTTTTCCTAACCAGTGCTTTTAAGAGCCATTAATACTGTAAGAATTGTATACGTATGTCCGCAGCAATAACTGCAATCAGGAGTAATTTGGGATATCTACCGCTGGTCTTCTCTTCTGGGCCTTGTGGTTCCTCCACCTACCCCAACTTCTTTTTTTTTTATTATTTTTTTTCTATTCTATTCCTCAAGAGCACATTGCTTAATAGGGAAGGCTGAATATTTGCATAATAAACCACTTTACCTTCTTCCACTAAGAAATAAGTGTGCTCTACAATACCTGTGAATCTCAAGTTATGATAACAGATTTTTTATTTATTTATTTTTTATTAGGCAACTGCAATCATTTAAGTGCTTAAATTAAGGATCTGGTCACTATGATTAAGAACACACAAGCAGATTAGAAAATATTGAGGCAGCACAGATTACTTCGATCAATTTAGTTTTAGGGAGAGCAAAATCACAGCTGATCAGCAAACTTTCTCAGCCGCATCAGATTCTGCCCCTCACACCAATTGCAATTACCAATCAGAGACTGCAAAACTCGCACAGCTCTAGATGAGAACGTTAAAATTTGGCATGCATCAAAACCGGCACTGCAAACAAGTCATACTTACTGCATTCTGTTGCAAAAAGAAATTACATAAAGTGCAGTCAGTACTTATACCACTTCCATAGAAACACAGAACAAAAACATCGATTAGCATTTATTTGGTGTACCAAGAAGAACAGCCTTCTTTATCACGTTTATATTCCACTGAAAATGTCAACTAGTGCACAGATGATGTATATTGCACATGTGTAGATGTGTGTGTGTTTAGGTACGGCCCGAAGATGACTGAAGAAGCTGAGGGATTGAATCACATCGCTGTGTAGCACAGAACAGCACTCCTGCACAGTCGCACCTCTAAATCAGCACATATCTTTCGTCTCTAAAAGCCACATGTATAACCTTTGGGAGATAAATCTCAGTAAAGTGAAGGAGGGGGAGGTAGGAGAGAGCACGTGAGGAATGAGTAAAAGCTGATTTGACACATGCAGATAAAGCCTTCACTTCAGATATATTTAGTGGGAAGTGAAAGGATCCCAACTGACATCACCTTGGCAAGAGGAAGGGTCAAACACGCTTCCCATCCTCCTGCCAGGTACACGCCACCAACGCAGCAAGGCTGTTCCTCCAAAAGCCCAGGTTATTCAGGCTGCAAGGACAGCAGGACTCATATCTTACACATTACACACAGCCCTCAAAAGGGGTTAGAAAACCAACTGCAAACCCAGATCTAAAGGGTCATTAACAGTACATTAAAGTAACTGCTAGATGCTTTCCTGATTTGCTACGTACCTGTGATATTTACGTTTTGACAAAGAAAATAAAACCAAAATCCACAGCGCTCTTTGGAAATCACTTATTTTAACCGAGAAAATTGTACTTGACATTGCCAAGCCATTGAAAATTGCCATTCCGGGAAAGAGGCATTGAAGTTCAGCAGTGATTTTGGCATTTATGTGCAATACAGAGCAAAAAGCTAGCAGCTGATTACAGCACAAAGTGAGGGAATATGTTTGGGATTAATGAAATTCTCAAAACACTTAACTCTGAACAAATCAGTAGGCATTCAGTACGTCAAATGCTCTTCGGAAAGAGGCATTTCCTTTCACAGGTTGTAAGAAACACTATGTGAAAAACTGATTGCAGTGCTTGTTTCTGGGTAAAACTGAATAAAGTAACAAAGATCCTGTGAATTTATTCACTCTAACTTTTAATTATGCCAGGGCTTCACAAACCAGAGACCCATGCACACGGTATTTTAATGATGTCTCCTTGAAATTAATGTGACAGAGCTAGGATGGGATCTAAAGGATGTCTGGCATTAGTTTTTTAGAAGACAATGGGGAGTGATTAATGCCACTGACAGCACCCCACAAACCCATGCAGGAGAAATGGGCTGGGAGGACCCAGCAGCCGGAGACCGCGTGTGCTCCCTGTGCTGAGCGTCCTCACTAAGTGACAGAAGGGGCTTTGCTAAGCACAGAAGCAGCACAGACACCAAATTTGGAAGTGTTAGTAAATTTAAATATTCTTAGAAAAATTTAGGAAAGAAAAAAAAATTAGGCTAGCACTTCTCAAACACCAAAGAGTGCCCGTTTCTCTTCCAGGCCATAAATCTGCTACTTGAATGTTGTAAGCATCACTTCAATCAGTGCATTTTTATAGCAGCGTTTCAACTAGCCCTTTGAAGCCACTACGGAGTACAAAATATAACCTTTGGGGAAGAAAAAAAAAAAAAGCTCAGTCTCTCAAATTAAATTAAAGGTGCTGGGAAACAGAATGTCACCTGAAGTAGGCTTGAAGTCACATTAAATTTATAGGTCCAGATCAAGCAACCACCCTTGGCTTATCCTATCCATCTTTTATTGGGTGCAACAATAAATTTAGACAACTAGAAAAATGCACTGACAAAAATCAAAGCCTGCTTCACCATGCTTTTCACTTCACAAATAATGGTGTCTTGGACATACAGTTTTATTCTTTATCAGCCTTCAGACTACTAGGCATCAGGTTGACTGCTTGGCAAGTAGCAAGTTTTTGATCTCCAAAAAAAAAGATTCTGCTCCATGCAGAAATATAATGCTTATATAAGCAAGCAGATCATAATGTTGTACTCACTGAGGTGTACGAGTCACCCGTGGAAAGACAGAAGTTGAAGTTTGGAACCACTGATATTACATGAATTACAGACAGGTGGCTTTAAAGCCTACAGAAAATATTTTTTGTTCCTTAATATTTTACCTAATTTCTTCTTTGGAAGATTCCAGTCATGCAAATCATGGAAGTATATGAAAAAACACGTATGGATGTTCCTGACCTTATGCATTGTTGTACCAGCAAAACATCAATAACAAATTAAAAATATAAAATTAATTTTTATCAATAATAATAGGGCTAAATGTCTCTTACTAGCCTCAGGCATAAATGTCTCAATATGCTGATGCTAAGAGTCACCTCTTGCATTAGATTTAAGTGTTGCATTTTCTTGTGTCCTTTCCACTTCAGTGTCTTCCACAAATGAAGCGTATTCAGTTCACCCAAAACCTATAGCCTCAGCTACGTCATCAGTATCACACATATTCATGATGTTTCTCAGGATTTCCTCTTCCTTCTTAATCTTTCACCCTACCAGTTCTTGCTGAGAGCCAATTCAAAAATCTGTGCACTGCTGAGTCTATGCCCACACTGACAAAGAGGTGTCCAGCACTCACCTCTTCGAATGTCTTATCTGAACACATGCAACAGAAAAATACACGAGAAGCATTTAAGTGAAAAGCACCATTTAAAACAAAACTCAGATATCTCAAGTTACGAGATGTAATCAACAGACCTAATGCCATTACAAGGAACTTTTTGATCAATACTGGGGAGAAAAACACATACAGAGACTGACATTTTTGGTCTAACACATGAAGCCACAGAAAGTAACTTTCAGCCAACGTAGCCACTGGCATTAAAGTCCCTGACCTCCTTCTACCCTGGGCAGGTGAGCCCAAGTGGTTCTGTCAGGCCTCTACACAACTACTGAGGCCCCCTATAAAAAAGCCAGATGGCAAAGGTAATGATGAAAATAGACCAACAAGCTTGCTTTGCTGAGTGGTGGAATGAATGGTGAACTGAGCCAGCAAATCATTTACACCCTCCTGTGATGTCTGGGGATAGCGATCTTTATGTACATGTATGACCACAGAAAGATGTACAACAGTACATATAAAGAAAATGAAAAAAGAAAAAAAAACACCATGCTTTTTTTATCTTAGAAAGAAACAGGATACATGGGACCCACTGGACTTTTTTTTTTTTTTCCCCCGTAAACTTTCACAAAGTTAATGAAGATCTGTTACGAATATTTATCCCTTACTGAGGAGTTACTGTGACTGTCTGGATAGCTCTGAAAAAACAGGACTCACAAAGCAGTGAGAACCTGCTACATCACCTTACCCATTCCTCTGCTAAGACATGACAGCCGCTGTATGACCAAGTGTTATTTCCACAGCCTCAAGGAGAGCATTTGTGTGCATTTGCTCCAGCATTTCTACCATTTCCTCTGCTGAAAGCAGACAGCCGATGGGATTTACTTCATAAATACTTAAATTATAATGTGATTAATCAAATGGTGATTAACTTCCTGAGATGAACCTCTGCTGCTGAATGCTAGCACATAAGGGGAAATGATTGCTGCAGATCCATTCGGAAGTCTCCCTAACACCTAGGGATCCAACCAAGGGTCACTCCGCAGAGCTGCCTGCTCTCACAACACTTGCCAGCAGACGTGGTTGATCAATTCCAGATTAAAAACTCAGTTCTCCTCTTGCACACTAGCCGGGGCTTTGTCCAGTGCGATCAGATTGAGCAGAGGGCTGGGTACGTGCATCTCGGCACCACTGCTTGCCAGCATACGATGAGCTGCTTGGCATCAGAAGAGGGTCAAACAATTTCTAAAAGGAAATCTGCTGCAAGGTATAGTGACTAGAACAAATTACATTTTGGAGATTAAGGACAACAGATAACCACAGCTGAGTTAGAGCTGAAGTCAAGACATGGAGAAAGGGGCCCCAGAGCCTAAAAAGATGAAGATAACAGAAGAACCTGATAAGCCCATTTGCTCCATATGCTTTTTTCTCTATTAAGTCTTCTTTCTAGGTATTTGACGTTTCTCCAGCAAAATCATCCTTAGGGAAAAGAAGTCTTGGGGCCAGCAGCAATCTCTCAGCATGGTCTGTGACTGCCATTTCCTTCATTTAATGAACAGGCGAGAAGCAGGCAAAGCGACTGGGCCAAGCCTTTACACAGGTTTATGGTAAAAGGGGAAACACCTCCTCAGTTTCCTCATACCTCAGACATCTCAGAAATGTCTTTTCAGTGTTTACGCTCTCTTTACTCGGTTGCCTTTCTCTAAACAAGAGATAATTATCAGAACTGTGAATATGTTAACATAATGACATGGCATTCTTCATATTTCCAATGGCATTTCCTCAATGAAGACACTGCACTTTATCAATGTCCAGCCGACAGCTCAGACACAGCTGTACATGCAACATGACCAAGCTTCTTTCAAGGGGCTTCTGTACAAAAGCAAGAAGCTAACTGTGCCTGCAATAAGCCAAAGTGCTAGCACAGAGCATCACCGACTGAGAAAAGGACCTGGTTTTACCGCTGGGCAGCTCGTTTGGTTCTTTTTTCTTGGAGGCGTTTTTATTTACTGCTGATTTTTACGCAGAACACAGCGGATGTTCTTGTGAGCTTGGATCAAAACGAGCTGAACAGATGCTGTCCCAGGAACTTCTCCTGAAACTATCAATTCAGCCAGGGAATTTGGGGAGATGTTTAAAGCCCTTCCACACAGCGGATGGCACTTCACCCAGCCAGAGGCAGGGCTGCCCACGCCAGCCCTGACGCTGCACAGGGGAGGCAGAGCCTGAATATCTGACAGCCTGGAACACACCACATGGGGATCCATCAGTACCCCTCAACCACGTTATCCAAGATGTTCACCACCCAAGAAGCGAGATGAGGCGCGCCTAACACCTCGGAGCAACCCTCAGCACATCTCCGAGGGCTGGCAGAAGGCCTCGGGCCTTCTTTGGCCTCTGCTTTGGCAGCTCCATCCCTGGCATGGCCCCACTTCTCGCCCAGCTAAAAGCCAGGCACAAGGTGCTGTGCCAGGGGACCCAGCAGAGTTTTTGTGCTCTCAAGCTGTCTCCTCTGGCAAGAATAAACCTTGTTTGGCAGCCCCAGCTTTCCACTGTGGGCTGCCAGGCCCCAGCCACCTGCAGCCCTCGCCCTGCTCTTCCTCCTCACAACCCCACCATTTTGCAGGGATGTGGAAACCACGTCAGCCCCAAAACACCACACGGAGCACGACGGCCAGCAGCCCAGCCGCCTCTGGATTTCCACTAACCGTAATCCCTGCCCCAGCCCAAATCGCAGCCCAGACTGCAGCCCAGCAGCACGTTTGGCTGCTCCAACATTCAGATAAATTTGGGTAGGGTCAGGCTTCACAACCCACTGCCCGAGCTCCGGCAGCGTTACACGACCGGCCTCGTTCTGCAGCCTGCCTTTTTGCATTTAATCCTAGTCCCTAATCCTTGCCCACAGACAATTTGCACAGAGATGCCCAAAATTTCAGCATTCAGCTCGCAAAACTCTCGGTCCCAAAATACATCTTACCACAAAGGGCATGGCAGAAATCAAAACCAAACACAGCTTTACAGCACCTATTTTGGGGCTGGTTAGCTCAGCTTTCTGTCGAGATCTGCCAAACCCACAGAGGCTGAGGATTATCAATAGATTTAAATTGCCTAATCTGAGTTTTTGGACAGCCCAGTCCTTAAATCTGTGTTCTTGGATAGCTTTGGGGTTTGTCAGAAAAACGCCTTTTTGTGCTTGATAAAAACACCAATAGAAACCGAATACAAAGCATATAAGGCAGCATTGCCATCACACCATTCATTATCTTCCCTTTGCTAAGCTTCAAGAACTTTCCAGTTATTTTGTAAGCAAACTTCACCTTAAATTGCAGAAAATCTCAGAAAAAAAAACCAAACACAACAGCAGCCAGTAAGCAGTCATCTTTCAAAACCAGCTGAAAGAAATCTCATTTACATAAACTTTAATTTGTTTATAATAAATCATCATCAAAAGGTCAAATGTAGGATTTTTCAGAATGGTAGATCCTGTGGTGTTTTTTTTTTTATATATTGTTATTTATTTGTTTTTATTCTTCTTATAGGAGGAATTGTAAGATGATTTAAGGAATCATCCTCGACAGGAATAAGGCCTGGCTGGGACTTATTAAAAAAAAAATCCAGTTTTTGCAGTGGAAGCAGACTACTCTTTAATGTATTCCAATAACTTTTAAGTGAGAACCTCAGAGCAAAACAGCTAACTAGAATATCATTAGTTTACTCTTATAGTGAACCTGATGGGCAAGTGTAACATTAAAGGCAAAAAAATAAACGTTAAAAAAATCAGTAAGCAGCTAACCTGCCACTTATTGCAATGGTGTTAATCTTCCCATGTAAATATTTAGCATATATATGAAAAACTCCTGCTACCCCTACTATGATTTTTTTTTGCGTGTTCTGTCTCCATTCATGATCATAACTAGACAGAAACAGATGGGGAATTAGATGATCTTTAAGGTCATTTAATGATAGATCTAGCTGCTTCCCGGGTAGAAACATGTTTAAAGCAGGTCTTTTTATCTTCAGCATATCAAACACTTTACAAACTTAAAACTCAGACCTTTTTTTTATTTTTTTTTAACAAGTGATTAAGTCTTTCAAATTTATTTTAGCAAAAAAAATTCTTTGTGATCATGTTAATTCTAACCTTTAAGAACAAACATAATGAAAATATGACTTAAGAATTAGATTCAAAAGGGAACTGCACATTTTTAGTTAGTGGTTGTAAGTGATTTTTCATTAGATGGAAAATAGTCACTGCCATCAGCTACACTTCAGCTAATATTTGAATGTTTAGTAATCATATTTCCAAAGGCACTACACAGCAAAACACTTCAAATTTTACTACATTTTTAATGCTAAAAATCTTAAGACATTATTGACTTTTCATCAAGTTTCCTTTATTGACCATCATTGAAATTTCATTCATTTATTGTTTGGTTTAATATAATTAATATTAACACTGCATATTTTCTGTGAAGCAGTTACTTGAGTTCTCAACAATAACTGTTGAGACACTGTGTTTTCTCAAAATCTTTAATAATTTTTGTGAGGCTTGATCATTTGTTTTAAGACTCAACATAAAAGTATTTGTCTGGCATCCTCTCAGTTGATGTTACTATATATACATTCATTCAACTGACCACAAGAACAACCACGCTTTGTCTCTGCAGACTTATTTTACTCCATTTAAGGATTATGACATTACATCATCTTTTATTCCAACAAGAGCTGCATAGAAAATGAATTTTCTTTTGCTTTGAAAAGAGTGTCTTTGATTCATCAAGAGATTCTTTGCCTTTGAGAATAAATCAGCAGTTTCTGATGATAAAATTAACCTGTCTGGAAACACAGGGATGGCTAAATGGGAAATACACCTGATGCAGGATTTTCTGAGGGATTCTTTTGCTATCAACACCCTTTAAATTACAGTACTGCCATGCAGTCCCAATACTGACAGCTGTACTCTGTAGCAAATCCAGAAAGCTAATTTAATCGAGTTGCTTATTCAAACATCTTCAAATAAAAATTTGGAATAATACCAGCCACATGTGTTTCTCGCATGCTGTCTGAATCCCATTTTGGATGTTCAGAAAAAATTCCACTTATTTCAATGATGCTGAACCAAGATGCTTAGGTGGAGCCCTCACCAGACCTTAGTGCGCGAGAGAAACGATCCCATCTTGCATGAATGTATTTATGAATTGCCTTTCCCACCTCTTCCAGTAGAAGCAGTGCTCATCATTTAAAGAACTGAAAAACAACTGCCCATATTATTCTAAAGTTTTTTGTCTGAATTAGAAAGTTGCCTTGTAATTCAGTTTGCAAGGTAAGGGAGAAAAGCCTTGTTTTTCTCTTTTCCTTTTGCAAAACTGCATCACCTGTACTCAGCTACTTACTTATAACCTTCTCAAATGTTGAACTCCTACAAAAAACAAAATGACATGGGAGAAACAAGCTTTATTTAGCCTGTTTCTGCAACACCATCCTGCAAACACCATTACACAGTTGGCTTACGCGCTTTTGCAAGCTTCCAGTTTCCACCTCCCCCTACAGTCTTACCCTTAAATCAAACAGAACAGAAAGGTAATGAAAACAAGGGTCCTGCCCCGAGATATCAGTGCTACCTTTGCACTGCACAGCTTGCTAAGGGTACACACCAAGGACCAGCACCAGAGATCTTGTGCTGAAACCTGAATTCAGCCACATGACTGCTTGCAATGTATTTTCATAAATACTCTCTTATGTTTAATACAAACAATATAAACCTAGCTGAGTAAACCCTTGAAGCAAGTATCAGCTTTGTTTTTCCTCTTCGCAGAGGTATTTTGATTTGCACATACTTTGATGTTATGCTTCTGAAATAAAGCTTACACCACCCTCCCACATGTAATTACTCTTCTCTAGATTGTTCCCATCTTCTACAGTCTAAACATCCCTGGATTTTCAAGAATGATGTAGGGAAGTGGGTAAGGTTTGAATGTTTTCTACTCATGTTTCTCCCCAGTTGAGTTTCTAGTTCAAATAGTATTCTAATATTTCCAACCAAGACCTATAAATCTCTTAAAATAAACTGTCAGAGTAAGATTTATGAAGACCCCCTCCCCCCGATGTTCTTTAACCCAATTAAAAATTCCTCATTTATTGTTTTTGTTTTAGAATATCTCCAGTCTAAAAATACTATCGTAAACAAACAGCAGTGAGCCACAGATCATCAGCTAGGAATCAGTACAGAGTATTTATCTAAGTGAACCAAAATTAAACGGAATATAATTCCTTGTCTGATTTTGACAGGAAAAAATGTATAGTTTCTGGTTTGATTTTTAAAGGAAGCAAACCTTGTTCAAAGACACCCACAAAACGCTTGGGTTTCTCTTATGTTCAGAATGTATGTCACAACAAAAAGCATTGAAGTTTATTGTCATAAATATTTATTTACCTATGGTGTAAAAACACAAGTTTGTCTTCCAAGAATTTTTGTTTCAGTTGCCATACACACCAAGCCAATCTTTCTCTAGCTTACTTTTCTACATTTTTTTTTGTCAGTATGACACACTTAATCAAATTACATGTATTGTGCTTACATATTCATAAACTACCCTATTAGGTTTAATAACATCTCTCACATTAAATGTTTACTATTATAAAGGTCTTACCTCAAAAATTTCAAAGCCATAGATGTCCAGCACGCCCATCACCTTCTTTCTCACTTTAGTTTGTGCCTTTAAAAAATATTAATAATAATAATGGGTTATTCAACTTTTCAGACTGGAAAGTCAAGAAAACTAATGTATTTCTTAAGTAGGCTGTCAGGTCATGTAAACTAAGAGGTTAAGTGTGGCTTCTCAAAGTAACTTAATGTGAACGTTTTCATGAGCTTACAACAGAGCAGACAGCAATTTTTTGAGCTGTGATACAGTTATTCACCTGTACCTTAACAGCATACAACCAGGAAAAATGAAATTGGCAAACGCAGTTTTACCATCCAGTTTAATTTAATTCACTTCTATCGATTTTCTTACAGGCACAAAACAGCAATACCTTAATGCTCTCATTGATTCTGGTAACAAGCCAAGAAAAGAGCCGACTGTATAAATTCTTAGCCAGAGCATCACGGGCGTAATAAGCCTAAACAGAAGAAAGAAGAAAAACATTATAAATGCTGGTCTAAACCCAAGTTTTTTTTTTTTTTATGTTACCACAATATCTTAAAGGTTCTGTAAACTGAGTGTGCATGCCTCAGGTGGAAGTGCCTCTGCCTAAGCAGACTCCTGAGGCAGAGCAGAGTGCCAGTGCGGGCAGCTTGCTGGTGCATCCCTCCATCCAGCAGCTGCAGCCAGGGCACTTGTTCTGCCTTCCTGCTTGTCTGGAAATCCTCTCAAGACTCACATCCCCCATCCTGATCCTAAGCAAAGGATATGGTCAACTGCAGTTAGAGAAACTGCCTTCCTGCTAGCCTGAGCTGATGAGACATGGGTGGCAATCAACTTTACAGCATGGCAGGAAGATAAGTTCACTCTGGCAGCAGTTTTTCAGCTGCTTGGGGCATACAACTCACATGAAATTACTCCAGTTGCTCTAAATAAAACCAGGCTGCTACATCACAATACTTTCAACATGCGTTCTGTGCAGAACTGCCTTAGCTTTTCATCCGCTGCAACATTTTCCTATCCCTTGTCTGCTTGACATAATTAACGCATGAAAACAAAACACACAGCATATTTGAACATTTAGAAACTGTTTAATAAAAACACACATGATAGTGATATGTTTTACTCAGTTCAGCCTCTTAGTTGTGGTCTTATTGTGGGAGTTGTGGATTAGTTATGTAGAATAAGATGTCATTTAAAACAATTCTTTCTGTTACAATCAGGACGTCTTTTTACCTGAGCCACATTCAGTGTTGTTGAAACTTTTTCTTGCTTGGCCTCAACTGTCCGGAAGCTGAAAGCTCTCTCCAGTACCGACTGGTCTATACCTGTCAACTCGCAGATTTCCTTGAGCTCTAACATGAAAAAGGAGGGTGGAAATATAATGAGCCCTTTCATCCCACTGTTCTTATTCCCCAAAACTATTAGCTTTAAAATAGGTCAGTGTTTTCCCAAAACAGGTTTTCTTCAACAGAAATGTCTCTCATCCATGCTCCCTCCCCCTCCACTGCCAAGCAAAGCTTTATTTTTTTTTAAAGGCACAGCATGAGGAAGCAGGATCCAGTGAGTTATTAGCCTGAAAGCACTTTCTATTTGGATATTTCTGCAAAGAAATTTTTCTTCCATTTGTCACAGACTACTTTTCTTGATGAAAGGCTTTCAAATGAAAATAATTCAACTTTCAAAATGTATCAACTGCAAAAACATGCCATCAAATCGCCAAATAAATCTGAAACTACAGACAAAAATAGGCTACTACTACAAAAAAAAAAAAAAAGTCAAAACGCCTTCACTGCAGAATAATCAAGCAGTTACAGAAATGCAAAGTACCAATCAACATTTCAGAAGAAAGTGTTAATGAAGTGAAAAAAAAAAATCAGTTTTAGAATTTCAAACACAGAGCGATTGAAATTGCACAAAATTCAACCCCTATTTGCCTGTGGGTGAGTTTTGGAAACCATCTAATTTAATTAATCTAGGTATGTGTACAGAAATGACAAAATCCATAGTGACTTCAGACAAATTAATGCTTTCCCTCCCATCACTGATCTCATCTTACCGTTTTTATCTTTGATTTTACTTTCATCTAAGCCATTGACGCGAGATTCAGGCTTAAATTCAATATTTCCCAATTTTAAAACTGCTGCCACCACTTCAAAAACAGACTGAGTTTCATGATCCATAAAACCAACAATCTGCATGGCATTCTGGAAAGGAGACAGACAAAATCATAAGATAAAAGAATCTAAATTCAAACAACCTACCTGCAAAAGTCACCATTTATACATATTAGCATGCATTAGAAATGTTTCATAAACACTTGTGTTACAAAAACAAAACCAAACCAATATAATTGCTAGGCTTAGATAACAGATAAGTACATTTTTGAACGTAAAAGGTGACGGAGGATCTGTTAATCGAGCTAGCATATCAGTCCAATCTACTTCCAGGATTCACATCAGACTTCTGACAAGAGCTGAAGGGTTTTTTAAAAAGCATATTTTTTTAGCCACTTAAGTTTATAACCCAGCCACATTAACCATAGTCAAATGAAGGTCTGCTGTCTTCTCAGTCCACTCTGTTGCTCTAAAAGCAGTAACTTTTAGAATCTAGATTTGTACACACGGGATAACAGGGTCCCATTCTTCTTGACCCTGAGTACAGTTTAAGCAAAAGCATCATGGTAAATCAGCTTGAGAGCCATCTCCCAGCCTTGCTTTTCTTTCACCTCCATCAGCAAAGCCCAGCCACTGCCACCACCTACCCAGTCCCTGGTATTTCTTACCCTCACTGTTCTGAAGTTCGCAGCATCGTCCACCCCATTTACTCTGGCAGAGTCAAGGCCCAGGTAGTTGTATCTGCTGAAGTCCCGCTCCAGCTTGAGTTTGCCTAATAAATCAAATAAAAATACCATTGTAACAGCATGCTTATGAGCAGCTCTTTTACCCCCAGAACCAGTATTGTCAAGAACTATTTTTATTAATAGGATTAAATTGTCTTTAAGGACCTTTCAAATTCAAGCATTTTGGATAAGAACAGGCTTTCTTCTTTGTCTGTAACACTTTGCAAAGCCATTTCTGACCCAGGTATCTGGTAATATCAAGCCATACATTTACTCCAGGTACCACCACCACCACCAATTTGAAAAATGAAACAGCATTGCATTTCCCACAAAAGAAGGTGGTCCACAGGTGGAAGAGTCCATAAAAGAAGGTCTGTTTCCAAAAACAGCGCATCTCATACTTACAGAGGAAGTCTTCTGATGCACCAGACAGGATCTGATAGAAAATATGAAAGTTTCTTTCACCTCTTGGCTGCTTAACAACCCGGGACTTCTCTAGCAGATCTAAACAAACAAAAGAAACCCCACAGGTCAGGGGAAGACTTAGCAAAGCACTTTAATGTGAATGTACTGCCCCATCTTTCCACACTTTATTGCTTTATCACCAGCAAGCCAGAAGACAATAAATGATGGCATGAACAGTATCACAAATTAATCACGTTAGGACATATTTCTCAGCTAAGTTCTCTGAGCAAGGCCCAATGCACCTCTAAATGCTGCAGCCTACGAGCAAAACTCAGGTCACAGGAGATGTGCTCAAAAGACATCAACCCATGTCAGTAAAGCCACAAAACAGAGAGTCGGTAAGAATTCTTATATTAAAATAAATAAAATATTATAAAATAAATAAGATAAATATTATAAAATAAATAAATGAATGAATGAATGAATACCAAAAGGCTATGCACGTGACAGGAAGACTTGTGGGCTTGCGGGCTTGCTCAGTACTTCCCCTGCATGGCTTCCACAATATCCCACGTGTATTATACCATCCCTTTCCTCACATTCCCATTTGTGCTGCAACTGCTCCTGTTCAGTGCTCCTGCTCCCTGCTCCAGCCCCCAGGGAAGAGCAGCTGGGGAGCTGCTGCATGTGGGAGCCCAGCTCTGGGAGGGGACACCTGCCCCGAGGAGCAGCAAGGAGAGCAAAGCAGCATCTGTTTGTCCCCGCTGCAAGCACCTTCTGATGGAACAGGCACCAATGTCAAGGCTTCACCCCATAAAACTCACAAAACTACACGAGCCTTAGGAGGCTTTGCAAATAAACAACAGCAAGACAGGTTCAAAAATTAATTCCTGCTCTAATAATTAACCAGTGACAGCAGGAACAAAAGTAGGGCAGTATTATTAAACTTCTAGTTGGCTCATATTAAGGCAGCCCCCAATATCGGCTCGGCTACTTCATCCCATAAAGCCACAATTGCCTGAGAGAAGCGTTTCAGGTGCCACGGCAGGTGGCGGTGAAGGCAGCTCCCACCCCACAGCACATCTGCCAGGGTGAAGGCTGTACAAAGATGAATCTCCCGGCACCACCAACTGTGACCAAGAACTTTAGACTTTTTTGAATAAACATTTGTGGTTTTGTAACTCAGTAATCCTACAGTTACTTTCCATGGCCAATGATAAAGGTACACCCGAGCAAGTGGCTGCCCCATACTGCCAGCAGGTCATCTTTACAGCAGGATGGGGCAGGCTACAGGTTTGTGCTTTTGCTTTTCCATTTGATTTTTCTCTTTATTTAGCAGATAACCAACACTGCAGCCTGGAGTACCCGTCCACCTCCAACTTCTCCCGAGGCTGGAGCTCTCCTCTGTTTGATCTGTGGCTGAAACTCAGAGCCGTCCACGAATAACCCGACCCTCTCTCATTTTTCAGCCCTGTCTCATGAATTAAAAACCTCTCAAAGGGAGAAGCTAGCTCACCACCCAAGTGTTAGCACGGGGCCGAGAGAGGAAAGGCGAAGGTGAGGCAGCTCGGAGTCATGCTGGCTCTACAAGATCTTGAGCTAAGTGTCGGAGCGGATGGCTGCCAACTTTCATCTCAGAGAAATAAACAACTTCAGCTCCCGCGGTGGCTACACACACTTCAGGAAACGGCTGTATTTTCAGAGGATATTGAAGAAATGCAGTTTGCAAAGTGGTTTGGCTTAGCTGGCTTGAAAAACATTCTATATATAAATTGACTCAAACGCTGTCATAAAAGCCTAGCTACACATCCTGGCAAAATATTATATGTAAGTCTTCTAATTACATGCATGCCTTCAGCAGATTTAACAAACAGTTTTCTTGAGCGTATGCCTAATTTAACATCTTATGTTATAGGAATAGCTGTCTTGGATTTTTCGCCACAGTTTATTTTATTTCTACGATATATTTTTAGAAGGTTAGGTAATTAACAGCCAGCCTTACAAAGTCCCGATATGTCACATTCTGTCTGCCTTCGTAATTGAGGTTAAAAGCTCCAGAAAGCAGAAAGTTGGGTATTTTACCTTACCAGAGCAACTGCTAGCCAGTTCTTTTTAAGGCTGTATTCTTTCTCTCCTTTTTTTTCTCTTCTCTTCACACGAAGACTGAAATCAGACTGGAAGCAAGGATGCAAACCATCTGAACTACTCTTAGGAAACTTTTTCCCTTTGTTTGCTCTATTAGCATTTTAATAAATCAAACGCATTTTCTTTAAAGCTAGGATTGCACAACCCGTGAGTTTGGTATTAACTCTCGTGTGACTACAAATCGTGTGCATTAAACAACCAAAAGAGAAGGGGCAGAGGCACGTCAGATTTCTGCACGCTGACACTTGGTGATTCCAGCAGTTCGCAGGGGCACGTGTAGACAGATGGTGCTTGTCTATACGAAAACACACACTAACAAAACAAAACCTCTATACATATTGCATTTGTATATGAATTATGAAAAGGGACGTGGTATAAATACGATATATTTATGGGTTATGTATTCCCTCTGCATTATACAGCAATGCTTCTGCTTGAACAGAAACATCTAGCCTGTTTTGTGTATCAAAGCTACGGTGAAAATTAAATTGTCTGGGAAAGGTCCACCTTGGAAACACAATTGTTCAAATTGCTGATACTCCTCAAATAATACTGTTTGGATAGCCATTTACTTGGATACCTCAAAATCCAGCTACAGCCCTCCAGTCATGAAGATCATTTGTTACTCCTAGATAACACCGGTGTAAAAGCAAGGTATCTGTGTGAGCATCCTGCCGAACTGAACTCAACATAAAAAGAACAGGGACTGATGCCAAATACTTCTGCAAACTATAACGTACAAATTTATGTTATTTCTTTTTGGTCACTTGCCCAATGCAGAAATATTTAGGATATGTAATATTTCCTCTAAATATACCAGAAATCAAACCAACATTCACGAAAGGAAGTAGTAAACACCACAAGCAAAATAAATAAATAAATAAAATACACTACCTTGACACATTCTGAATAATCTAGAAAAAGTTTATTTTGGTCATCTCCTCTTCAGCTGGCCATTACCAAGACCCCTGCTAGCTACGGAACCAAAATTACAGAACATTTTCTAGGCGTGGAAGCTCATCTCTACAACCACATTACGTTAAATCATGTTCTGTTCTCCCACCTAGATTCTTCAGCTGTTGACAAAAAAAAGTTACTGATGAAAAATAAAATACAGCAGTGGCTTCTCGGGAACTTTTTTATATTATTCCTACAAAGTTTATAATAAGTTGGAAGAATATTTGAGGTCACTTGGAAGAAGTGACCAATATTGGATCAGACAAAAACTACTGCACAGATAGTATATGCAGTGAAAGAAATTAAAATAATAATAATTAACTAATCAAAACATTTAGGGTTTTCTTCCAAGAGCTTCTTAATTTAAGCAAGACAGTTACCTAAAAGGTGAAAACTGTGCTCACTGAAATGCCAAGGGAGACACTGGGACAAGCTAAGATTATTTAAAATGCAAAAATAATAGTAATAATTGAAAAACAGCAACAACAAACACCAGAATAAATTTCTCTCTCCAAAACGTCTACTTGTAAAATGCCTGTGTAATATTTCCCTGAGCAAAGGAACTAAGAGCAATCACATAACAAAAATCAGCAGCCCAAGCTGTTGATTTCTCAGCAAAAGGGTAATTACTTTCATCTTTTATACTGAACAAACAAGTTGGAAAGAAGAACAAGTTGTAACATTATCACTCTCACTTGGCTAATTTGAAAAGTTGTTCGTTTAGCAACACATCATAGGCTTCTTTCACACTGCTTTTGGAACAGATGGGAAAACAGGGTCCTTTTTTCATCCCCTATTGTTTGGGCTTTAAGTACACTGTGCTGGTTAAAAATGGCTTTTCAAAAGCAGGCATTACATATACTGTACTTCATATGCACCACTGTTATCTGCTGGTTAATCATTAAATCACAGAAGGGCTTAGGTGGATTAGGAAAGATGACCTCATGCTAAAAAGCTAGGTATCTTTCAGCAGGAAATCCCAGGTGAAACGAGAAAACCTAAGGCTTGCTTAATTATTCTGGGCAAGATATTGGAAGATCCCTGCCTTTGAAAAGGTCTGAGCAACTGCCAGAGTGAAACAGTTTGGACTGCACCGTGAAAAATTATTTCAACCGTGAAATTTGATGTACCCAAAAATGCACAAAACAAACCAAGCGCACCCTGTGCTATGCACTGTGCAAATGTGGCACTGAGGTGAAGCCATGGGACGCGGTAAGGCTGGGTGATGGTTGGACTTGTTGACCTTCAAGGGTTTTTCCAACCTTGATTATCCTATGAGCGTACACACACCAACATCATCTTGAGTACAAGACAGACAGCATTTCTGGAGAAAGTCGTGTTTCACAGCTAGATAAACTGTTGCAATTAACACCTCGTATTTTGCAAACACACCCATCTTCAGTTGCGAGAGGAGTTATTCTGTTATTACACCAGAAAAAAAGCTATTGTTCTCCTGCTCCAACCCCCACTAACACAGCAGATTTAATAAAAGGAAAACCAGGAGGAGTACTGAGGGTTTCTGTAATTTATTTCCACAATATCATACCCAGGTGAAAGCAAGTTAATTACGAAACCCTCCAACTGCCTTTCCCTACAAGAGCTTTGGAAAAAGGCTTTGAGCACAGGAGTGAGCTCATGTGCTCAGAGCAGGACGGGAAGTCCTGTTTGCTTTATGGAGACCAAATGTAAATGCCGTGTGCCTTGTTGCAAATGCTGGGGCCTTCACAGAAAACTAACAAAAAGGGAAGACTCGGGCTTAAATACTACAGCTTACTTCACCCTCATGCTTCAATTATGGCATTTGTAGGGTCAAACAAGTGCAACATGCTACCTGAACTTGTTTTTCCTTTGTAGTCTAAGGGGAAAAAAGTCTTGGCTGAAGTAATAAAAGATTGCATAAATCACATTCATCTCAGATTTTCCACTGTTGGCTTCTTTTTTTTCGGGTTGTACAGCATTCAAATGCCTTACAAATCAGAGCACTCAGAAGCTGCGAGCGGCTGTGTAATGCTCATGTAGTGAGTCCGTGTGGATTTTATGCTGTTCAAACACAAAATTATTGTCAGTTTGGGAACATACCGGTCCTAACTTCATAGGCATTACAAAACTCGCCCATTACAGTCCCCTGCATTTTATTATTTGCATTCTCACTTTACCAAAAAGGTTCACCCCTCCATTTAGGGCACATCAATGTTTCAGGCCTACCAGCTCCCATTAAAGCTGGTGGACATTTCCATTCACATCTCCAGACGGGAGCCACATGCAGAGAGCATTGTCGTGGTAATTTTGCCCTCTAGCTCCTTCCCCTGAGAGGTTCACTTGTAGGTGAACCCTTGTCATTAAGGAGCAAGAGCTCATTGAGGGACACCACAAGAATCGCTCACGGGAAGGTCACGATAGCATCAGTTATGGTGTGAAGAGCAAATTGCCTGGTCTCTCACAGAGGCTCAGAGCATTTCAGGCTAGGACAGACCTTTCAAGCAAGCCCTAATGGGTCTCTGTTGATCTCTAACAGCCTGATAAGATTTGTGGCGTGTTTTCATTAGCCTTCTTGCCACCGAAACACACCAGCTGTTCGACACGTCTGCTTCCAGTCCCTCACCACATGAAACGCGGCTCAGTGACAAACGCCGTGACCCAGAAAGCCCACTGACTTTGCTGGTGTTTGGAAACCACGTTCATCAGATTCAACTAATAAAGTTTAATCAAAATATTATGGTATCATCTTCCCATGATGTTAACACCGAACCAACAGATGGTCCGAAAGCGAAGAATATTTATTAACAAACTAATCACGCTTTCCCTTTTAAGGGTAGGAAACTTCAGCACTGCTGAACTCCCTACTTTATGAATTAAGATGGCAAATCCTAAATTTGAGCACAGCCAGAGTAAATTCTAAATGTTGTAGAAGATTTTAAGCTCCCGCTAAGCCCAGAATGGTGATTCACCAGAAACATTTCTCATCCACATCAACGCAACGCTGCAGGCTCTACAAGCACGGAAAAAGCTAAGGTGAGACAAGACACTTGCTTTAAATTGTACAGAATCCAAACCAAGTCTTAAGAGATGGATGGACTATAAGTTCTGTGAACATTAAATCAAAGATTGTATATATTAACACCCAGCTACAGGAGCTCAGCATTTACCTGAGACTTGCCCTATGAGTATAGAGTTTTTCATGGTTCAGTTAGTATCGTTTTTCCACAACAGGGTTTACACATAAGGTCTCTTTAAATTTAATATTCATCTTCTTGCTCTCAGATGCTTATTAAACATGAGAAGACAGGGGGAATGCTTAAAATAAACATCTTTTAGGAAGATTGAAAAATATGCCTGCCTTTGATTATCATCACGTCATTATAATTACATGCGATGTTATAATTACAATATGCTAGGATTTATAAGGCAGATAAACTACAGAGTAACGCTTTGGATTGCCTTTTGATATGACAGTATGTTAATTACATGACTCAGCACATTATATTCAAAGACAAACTGCTGAATGTCCATTCTGCAAAGCAGAGTTCACTTTTATGTCTCTATTCTGAATGAGTACAAAAAAAACCAACAACCAAACAAAAACAAAACGGCCTGCTGAAACCTTTCTGTCCAAAATTAATTATTGATGAATACACTTTGTCCCAATTTAATTATTGATGAATACACTGAGTGTATTTAGCTTCTAATTTTATTGACTGCTGAGTGTCAAAGTTAATGGATAGCCATAAACACTTAAAGAATGACTGCTCTGAGTATCAAGATCTACTCCATCGCAAAAACAATGCTCTTTCAGGCCCGTCGGCAAAAGGCGATCTGGGGAAAAAAAGTTAAAAAAAAAAAAAAAAAAAAAAAAAAAGAAAGAAAACCTTCACCTGGAAAGATGAATTATTTCACAACCAGTAAAATGGCAATGGAATCAGAAGCCAACCTTTACGAGCAGTGCTGAATTTGGCTGAGTAGGAAGAGAGGTCGAAGGCAGGTCACTGACACCTAGTATAGTCACTCACTGCCCTCCTCCACCCCTCCCCTTTTTAAAAATAAAGAAAAACAAACAAGCATGGCTTTATATAGCACAAAAGAACAATTTCTTTAAAAAGCTGCACTTAAGCTGTAGAAAGAAAAGCAAATCAAGGCATCCTGAACTGGCACTGGCTCCTTAGTCTCGTTCTTTCCAACTGGTTAGAGAACTGGCTGAAGTGTCTGCATTGTATGGACTTCCCAGCAGCAGCCTTACACTTCCAGCAAGATATTCTGAGGCCACCTTCCCCACCCTAAACTCAGCAGTTTTTTATGCTCTCATGCTGAGCCTTTTCCTGTACTGCGAGGTGCACTAAAATGAGCACAGAAGGCTTTGATTCCCAGTAAGCACAGCTACTCCGTGCTGATCTCCGGCATGCTCGGTGTGACTTCCTAATTATAAAGCAGCACATCTCCAGCATCATCCACCATCCCTACACAGCCCATCAAATCAAGTAACATGCCTGAGCCCGGGGATTCAAGTATAAAAAAGCCTCATATACCCTTAATCCTTCTGCTACCAGCTTTAGAGGCAACATACAGACCCGTGCATCTTACTCATTCCCCTTTAAAACCATACATCGATCGTTCATGCTTCAAGGTGCTTCTCACTTACTCTCCTATACTCTCCTCAGAACCAAAACAAAATTAAAAAGCAGAATTTATCACGTAATGGGGACTGATTCAATTAGACAAATGCAGCTGTTTTCTTCAATAGTTGAAGCAACTTCCTTTTAGGACAAAACGTGAAGCTGTGAATATGCTGACAGCAGGAACAATACTCACAGTTACTTATAACTCCTCCGAGGGGATCACCCTTGAAATCAAACTCAATATCCATGTATTTGCCCTGTGAAAGCAGCACAGTTTAACACTGTAAGTTCTGTTTAAGAAAAGCTCTCTGAGACATTTTTAACAGTTATTTGATAATTTTTCCCGGCTAAAAGAGCAATGTGGCAACCTCTTGTGCACGCTATCAGATTTTGAAAAAGAGAAAATGATTCGAGGCTTCTAATTTCACAATCACAGATGGAGATTTTCATGACAACTGCTTTGTTCAGGTCTACAACGCAACCCAGTAATTTGCTCACTTGCTAAGCAAGGCACTTTTGTTGGTTGTATCAAGAAAACATAAATTACGCAGACTTTCACCCGAACACTAACACCACCAAACAGTGTTTGTGGCCGCGTAGGCATTGCCACGCTTATTAACGGAGGAATGCAGGAAGAAATTATGTCCTAGCAGACTTATTTTCTCAATGCAAAATCTTCCTGGAGCGTGAATCAGAGCACTTAGAGGCTCGCCACTCGGTCTGCCTCGCAGGCCCGGCTGGCAGCGATTACAGCTGGTAATTGCGGGGTGTCTGTCCATCGGTGCGTGCCTGCCCTCTGAAAGAGATAGATTTTTCCCACTGAACTCTCCGCCTCGTAACTCAGGAGACCGGAGGCAACAATTAGCAGGCTGTCACCACAAGAGCCACCCTGCTGTAGGGCCGCCGTGCATTTCCTTGTGCGACTTTTTCCGCATCACGCTGCTCTTCGCATCGTTTTAATCGACGGAGCGGACAGATCCACGCTGGGAGCGCAGCTCACACTGGCAAGGAAGTTTAGAAAGATAAAAAGTGCTGGTAGGAATTCAAACCAATTCCCGAAGCCATGCACAGAAATGATCTCACCATCCTCTGGTGCTTACTTAACAGAGAACAAAAACAAGCTATTGAAAGAATCGTTGTGTTTATCCTTCCTTAGTGTATTTAGGAAGAGATTTCTTCCTTCTTTCTTTCTTTTTTGATTTTAATTGCAGAACATGAAAATCAAGCACTTTACACTGACTGCCTCAAAGGTATTTTTTTAATTTACTGTGTATTTTGTCAAGATTGGCACATTGAGCTCCAAGTTAAACTCCAGTCTTCTCCTGCTGGCAGCTGCAGCAGACGAGACAGGACAATACTTGTGCTTTCATGTTTGAAGTTCATTCTGAGCTGATTCAAATTTGCGAGATAAAGAATTAAATCAGATAATTAAATCTTAATTTCCCAAGGACTGGGCCAGCTGGCTGTTTCCAGAAGTATTTTTAGCTTTGCGTTTATAAGCAAGGACTTGAAACGCGAAATACGAGTTGGTTGCACTTTGTCCTGGAAAGACTCCTGCTTGCACATGCCACCTCTCCTCCTCTTTGCTGTCTCCTCCTCCTTTCCACAGGACGTCATCTCTGACAGCTGAGCGTTTTCTGTCTCTTTCTGTCCAGCATTGCAGGGGAAGGGACAGGGAAGTCTCCCTTTTTGAAAAAAATAAGCCATTCTTCGGTGTAGTCATGTCCCAGGCTCTCATCCATGTGCTTTTTCTTCCAACGCTCTTTTTTGTCCGTGTATCTCACTCCCTCTGACTTCACTCAAGTGAGCAAATTACAAAGGTGCATTGAGTCATCTGATTTTAGCAGCAGAAATAAATTGTGAATACACACTTATGAGTCTCCCAACTCTAGCTTCTCCCCCCCTCCAATTGTCAGTTCCTGTAATTTCACATTCAGTTTCATGCTAAAACACCCTCAATTCAACCAGTTGATTATAAAGAGTGTAAGCAAAAGGGCAACATTACAAATACTTATTTACCAAGAAAAGGTGCAAACACAGCTTGAAACACCAGAGAGGTAAAATTAGAACCCCAATTAGGAATTTTAATGAAAAAATGTACGCGTTTAGTTGGAAAATGAGATCACACAAAGATCAAACTTCTAAACAGGCCACTTGTGAGGCACACGGTCACTGACACGAAGGCCACCAGTACCAGAAAATTAAAGAACCCAGCTGTGCTGTATTTATGTTTTCATCTGGTCACAGATTTTTTCATTTTATTTTTTCTTCTTGGGCAACTACAAGAATGTTCTCTTGCCAAATTATTCCTTCACTCTGTGATGGCTGATACAAGTTAAAACAGAAACAGTGAACAACTTAACGTGTTCTCCTCTATTCCTCTATAAGGAGTTGAGATTCAGCCTTGGAGAAAATACTTACAAATCTAGAGGAGTTGTCATTCCTCACTGTTTTGGCATTTCCAAAAGCTGGCAAAAGAGAAGAACAATTAAGACCAAATCTACCAGTAAAAAAAAAATAAAATTAAAATTAATGCAATAACATTTATGACTTTTTATACATTTTAAAAAAATCATAAACTTCTGAGATACAATACCCCATTCATTGCAGAGATATATGAGTCACTGCAGATAGACTAAGCGTGACATTATCTCCATCAGGAAAACACCTATGGAAGTCCAAAGCAGCTTTGTGCTGACACTTCATTAACAAAAGCGAAAGAAAAACATAAAAAGTGAAATTGTTCCAAGACAAAACTGCACCTGCATTTACCGCATATCCTCAAGCCTGAATCATCACATTTATAATTAATGATTCAAAACGCTTGGATGGGCGGCCACCAGCTCAACATACACAGGACAGGAGGACAACTCAAGGTCTTAAGATCACGTATTGTCAAAGCTCAGTAAGTTGAGACAGGAGCGCGTCCCCTGCATTAATAATTAGAGTGCTCCTACTGCAACAGGAGAGTTGATTTATGGCCAGTATTTATTTATATAGCATATATATTTTCAAAGATCAAGTCAATGTTTTTTGGATAGAAATAAATACACGCTTTTAGGCTTCAACAAACTTGCATGAGTAGACTTATTCTTGATCAAAGAACTGGAGCCAAAAGGAAAAGTTTCTTGCTCCTGAAGGCCAAGGATAAGTGAAAGAATTGTTTTTAAAATCTTTATGCCCTGCAATAAATCATCTTTTCAACAACCAAATCTCAGGGCTGCATTTTCTTAAATGCAGTGCTGAACAGTGGAGTCATTTATAACCGCACCGAACCAGACACAAACGTTCCATTATAGAGCGTGAGACACGTTCCTCGGTTTTCCCTGAAGTTCATTGTTTCTGAAAGTTAATTTACAGTAGCCACCGTAGTTAAAAAAGAAATAAAGAATTCCCATAAGATAAATGCTGCATATGTAACATTTATGCCATTTCCTTGCACTGCAGCTTGACTGAAGCAGAACTACGTAACCAAAGGAAAACAAATCTAACCACAAATGCTTAATTCCTGTCTAAAATATATATAAGCGGCCAGGCTTGCTCAGCAGCCTCCTGGAATAATCCAGGGTCCAATAAGCTGTCATAAGCACCAAGTAGAACAAATAATACCTTAAAATCACAAGGTACCTTTCTGGGAGCTTTCAGTATTCCTCTTGCATTGAAACAAAGATTCATAAACTAACAAGAAATCCAATGAATTTGGCATTTGAGGAGAGCAACCTCACTTTAGCAAACAAAGCTTCCATAGTCCCCCTACTATTTCTGTCTCTATCTGAAGCCTGCCTTCCAGAAACGGGATTAGAGCAGCACAGCACTTCTCTGGGAACCCAAAACCACAGAGGGCTGCAGCCCCCCATTCAGTCTTTGGCTTTTACCCTTCCCTCTTTTTTTTCTCTTGCTCCCACTCATTTAATGAGTGCTTGGTATGTGTAGACTCCAAATCCTTACACATATATACAGATAGTTAAACAATAAATAAAATGTTGACCGTCAATAGTCTGACAAGCACCGTGTACCTTCTGACCCTAGTGACATATCTTTGTACAGAAGTTATGAGAAGATGTCTGGGTAGCTCAAAAAACTGTGGAAAAAAACACGCCAAGGATCAACACAACAGACCTAGATGAGTCAGCACTAACCAAGGCTCTTCTGAAGGCAATTATTAGACAATGGGAGAAAACTGCAAGCTCTGAGGACCTTACAGCCTATCTCCAGGAAAAATGAAGATCCTGTTTCTGGCAGCCAACCACTTCAAACTGACTAATTAAAAAGCAAAAATCCGGACAATCATGAAGTCCTTGATGGGAAAGCAGGAAAGGCAGTTGTCAGGAAGACAGGCTGACAGAGACACCAGACACAGGGAACAATAAGTACTAGGGAATAGCAGGCATCCATATGGATCGGGTTAGTTTTTACTAAGATCCATTTCTTCACTTTTTTTTTTTTTCTAAAAGAAAAATAATGTTTTACAGAGATTGTTTGTTTACTAGGGACTATAATAATATAATTTGGAAGGAAATGAATCAGAGGGATCGAACTGAAGTTAAATCTCTTGACAACAGCAGGCATCTTCAAGCCAGGCTTAAGGAAGGGTACACCCTAAGAGAGAAGCAGGAGGAGGCTGGGAGATATGACCTAACTTCCTAAGCTCTCATTTAGGAAGTGAGGAAAACGATTTTGTTTTTAAGCTGACCTCTCCGTAACTGAATAACTTGTGTCTGTCTTCACAGACAGCATTTTCCATGGTTGCAGACACCAAGTACGTACAAAACAACAGCAGATCTGGTTTTCAAAGCCAGCTCATGGGAGAAGCTGATACATGCAGAGGTAACACAGTCAGTCGCACACGCTCCAAGAGAAGCTTACCTTCAAGAACTGGATTTGACTGCAGAAGTTGTTCTTTTACCTGGTTAACCTCTGCCCCCTTGCCACACACTGCAGCTACATATGACATGACAAGTTTGCTTGCCTCTGTAGGGGGAGAGCAAAACAAAACAGCAGTAAGTATTGACAACTGGTCATAAGGGGAATTGGAGACTTGATCTCCATCATGTTTTCATCATGCCAGACAGGAATCATCAGCACATTTCAAGTCAGATTTCTTCTCTGTTGCTGGACCACCTGCCTTTACACCAGTTGACTTAGATACCTGAAGTCCACCCAAGCTAAAGAGGCCACCAGGATATGGCACACTCCAGCTACCTCTTCATTTAGCCTCCCTAGTTAGGAAGGAAAATAATCTGTAGCTAACACACCTGAATGTTTGATCTGAAGGTTTCGGCCTGCAAAACTAAGCCTGAGCAGTTTCAAGATACAAAATTCAATCGGTTTACATCTGCAGATACACAACAGCACAAGTGTAAGCACACAGCATACAATGCTATACACGTGCCATCACAGCTCAGAGTAAATGACAAGTAAATAAATAATGGCAATTCAACACTGCATAACGTTACGCAGCCTGTTTCAAAGTATAAACTTTAGAGTCAGTAGAGACTTCATTTAAACAACAAAACTGTGTTCAAAGTTTATACCTTCAAATAGATCTGGAACAATTTTTGGACTCCAGGCTGTGTTCACATGGGTGTCGATCACCCAAACAGGAATGAAAATTTCTGATGGAAAAATCCATCCAACCCTTATGTTTTTGCTGGTTAGGACAAAGAGCAGCTGAGAAAGGATTCTGTTTATAAACGGAGTCTGTGAGGTTCATGTGACACAAGACAGTGAGATTTGAGGCATTATCAGCTGATGTACAGTGTAATGACTAGCAGCTGGAATCCCTAGCAGCTCAACACAATGGTCATAAAAAAAACATTACTCGCTAGTCAGAGATCTGTTACAAATTTGAGGGTTTCATTTTAGGAAAGAACTGATAAACGAGTTATCCCTTGGATTTTGATTCTTTCCTATTTAATCAAATTCGTTTGCCAGTATTAAATTACTATCCTATATTGCAAGGAATACAGAGCAAACCTGCAACACAGCAAGCAAGCAAGCACAACTCCAGGGGTGTTCATGTGCCTTCCCATCTCCCTTAACCAAGTAATTCCTCGAGCCCAGCTCTCATTTCTAAAAAACCCTTCCCTTCAGAGCTTGGAATTACCAAACTACTTGATTTGAAACATTTGCTAAAATCTCTAAGGAGAGCTACTCAATCAAAGAGACGAGAAAGCACTGAAGCAGCAAATAAGCCATTATAAAATAATATGCAATAGGAATATATACAATGGCCTCAAGATAGGCTTTGAACATCACTGAGAGAGAGAATAAAGGCCCTTTCTTTTATTAGGAACTCTGCTTCATTGACCAAAGACACCAGGAAGTGAATCACTGCCTTAACATCTAACAACATCTAAACACAATGCTCATTCTGTTAACGTACCGTGTTTTCTTGCACAATGTTCCTGTTACTATCAATTATCAATATAAACAAGCTGCGAAACAAGTTAAAAAGAAATAAAAAATAAAGGAAGTGAAATAAAGAAAACAATTGGAGAGGGTTCAGATTTGATTCTCCCAGCCCAAGCATATCAAATGTTCTGGCTGCCAGAAAACATATTCTGAAACAGAGTTTTATTGGACCTGTACCACCAAGTTTCTTCAGCTCCAGGAATTTCCTTTACTGTCGTCCTTTCTCTTTACAATGGAAACCTATTCTCAGCTAATAGCCCCACTTCAGCAACTATAGTTACGCCAAATATTAAGGAGAGAGTATTACAATTTCTGAGTCCATTACTGTCTTGAATTTCAAACCATGCTCTTATGTTACTCTGTACTTACCTTTACGAAGAAGGAATAATTCAAATCATGGCCCACAGAGCTACGAGGTTCAGTAATTTTATATACAAACCTGAACCTACCAGAATCCTTTTTACAGAGAGCTTCAGAAACTCAACCACTCCTAAACCTTTCAGCTGAATAAATACATTAATAAAGTTGCACTTCAGCTGCATGATAACTCACTGTTCCTGAGGAAATCAAAACTAAAAGAGTTTTGGTACTGAACTCCTTTCTAATGTCTGAACTCCTAGACAGAGTCCATAATAATCATATTAATAAGAACTCAATTATTTAATATATACTTTTACTGAACACACATTTATTTGCATGTTATTGAACTGGAAAAAATGATAAAATTACAAGAATTTGAGACCTCTCAACTGGATGCCGCTAATCAAAAAAGGAAAACATGGAAAAAGGAAGCCAAAAGCATTTATCTCAGCACTCTAAAGATGAAGTTCATGCTCCAGATTTCCACTAAAAGCTTGTAAAGCAACTTTCTGTAACACATCTCAGTCTTGTTGAGCATAAACAAAGCTTCACATTTTCTCAAAGAAATCTCTTAAATGACGTGAAAACAAATACATGCATTCCTACCCACCTTTTGCAAGTCAACTCAGTTTTAAGCTGTTGTTCAGAAATAACTGTTTACTTTTTATTTTTTTTTTTGTTTCTTTTTTAAGGTAATTCTAAAGTATTCTGCAATTATGCAATCCTCACCTGATTTCCACCACTCCAGTTTTAAAATTAGCAGTAATTTTCAAGGTAATTTCAGTTTTGCCTTAGAAACACAGTGTTCTGGTACACCAGCCAACCTTAGAGTTGTAGCTCAGCACAGCACGCAAAAGACTGATGAAATTTCCAAAGTAATCAGCTACTGCTATTTATTTTCCTTGGGTAAATGGTATAATCCAGCTTAAAGGCATACATTTATTAAAAGACATGCAAAAGCTTCATAGAACTGCCTTACAGTCTAGGAGAGCAAGAGCGTTCAGTTCGCACTGTCTTCAGTGTTTTTCATGGGGAGAACCTAAAAGTTTTCAGGCCCTTGCAATAGTCTTTCACAAACCTGTAGCATGTCTTTGCATAATTATAGCAATACCGTATCAAAACGTGACAGGACTACATCATGGCAACAATGTGAAAAAACTTGAGTTTATGGAAGATCACCCAGACTGCAACACACATGATGGCCTTCGTTTTCTGCAATGGCCAGACACAAAAACATAGCAGTATCTCTCAACTCTTACAGCCCCTAGTATCACTTTGCAAAAGAGTCTGAATAACTCTGAATGCTTTTGAATGAGATCAAAGGTGTTTATTACCTGTTTTACCAGCTCCGCTCTCTCCTGTAATAAGAATACACTGGTCTTTGTCCTGGTCCCTTAAAGATCTGTATGCTTCATCTGACAGAGCAAAGCTGCAAATTAAGAAAGAGACAATTAAGAATTAGATAGCACGAGTAGCAGCAATAACACAAAATAGCAAAAAAAAAAAATAAAAAACAATCCAAGCATGTAGTGTTCTCTAAGTGCTGAAGCTTTCAGTTTTCAGAATACGAAGACCCATGGAAGCAAATTATATACTTTGGCTCAGTGATTTATTCAGACTTTTCTCCAGGAACAAACAAGCAAAATCTATCTTGGAAGTTTTCATACAGATATCAAACTCAAATTCAAAATTGGGAGGAGGTGGTGAGGGGGGTGTATTTAGGTAGCATTCTTCAATGGACAAACTCTCTTTTTTTCTTCAGTTGTCATTTTGAGGCAGAGACTGAGTACTATTGATTTTGATTCACCAGCATTTTTTCCAGTTAATGAAATAAGGCACTAGGACAGCACTAGGACCCCTTGCAAAAACTTGAGCACTACCTGAAAAAGGACTAAAAAGCATAATCCGCATAAAAGGGCACACTTGCATTAACCACCTTCAGGAGATAAATCTGCTAGTAAAACATGGCATATTTTTACATGAAATGAACGTCCATTCAGCACAGCAGGAGCTGTGTTAGATTACTGTACCTAGTAAAATACTGGGTGTTTGTGTCCATATAGAAGTGTTTATTATTTACAGTAAATAAACCATGGTTGACAAACATAAATGAACTCTCAGGTCAACACAAAACACATCATGGTTGCAGATCCGATGCATCTTTTAGAAACTGGATTATTCTGTAACAGCTCAGGAGCTTTGCCTTCACCTGACAGCTGCAAATACATCAGCGTAGCCACATGGAGTTTTCACAGGAAACCCCAGCCCCCTGATAAGAAAAAAGCCAGCTCTGTGTCGTGAAACGAGCTGGGGTTTGCATGGACAAATCAATATAAGTAGTGACCCATGCTGAGCTTCTTTCGGAGGCTCTACTGCTGGAGCTTGAAGCTCCAGACACTTGTTCTTCCTTCTGGCTTCTCTTCCCCAATAACTTCATACGAACACATCACGATGGCCCCAGTTGGTTGCCGTTCTTCTCTCCTGCACCCTGTCTGTCTGTCTGTCCGGTTGCATGAACAGCCTGGGGCTCTGGCTCCTCCAGGGCTTTCCTCCCAGCCTGCACTATCTCAGGCGCTGAGCTGTGATCCTTCTCCGCACAGCTGGGCCAAGCCATTTGACAGCCACTACCAAAGGTCACCGCTCCTTTTGGTACACTCACCGTTGAACCAGAATTAAGCCTGATCTCTCAAAGCTTATTAGTGCTATGGTGATTGAGGCATTTCATCTCAGCAGTTCAAGCAGAGGTGAGAATGTGTTTACAAGAAAGTAGCAGGCTGTAATGCTTTTCGTATTACCACAAATCCAGTTTGTGATGGGGCCAACACGCTGGAGAGCTAAAACTAGAGAAGAAAAAACACAAAAACAGAAAAACTCTTCGGCTGCTGAGAGACCATGACACAATTTCTGGCATCTACTTTACTGTCCAGCATCCAAGCTGCAGTAGCAGTAACACTTTACCAGACCCTCTTACAGGACATATTTAGGAAATGAATAATGGATGCTGAACGCTGCTGCAGATAGCCTTGTAAACTGACGAGCTCAATGCATGGCGCTCAGTAAAGCTTATCCCAGCAACGTTTAACTTCAGTCACTGTCCTTTCTGCAAGGGAAAAATTTAAAAAAAATAAAAAGCAGTAAGACACAGAGGAAAGATATAAAGCTGCATGGGGCATTCATGGGCCACGCGAGAGACCTTTCATGCCAATGCCATGGCTTCCACGTGAAAGCAGCTTCCAGCTGGGAGGCACGGCTCCAATGAAGTCAGCGCCAAGCACAGAGGAGGTATTCTCTTTCTGTTGATATACTGAGCTATGAGTTAATCAGCCCCGTAACCATTCATCTTTCCTAACATACCCAATTTCTAGTTTCCCAGCAGCCCGTCACAATATATTTTAGTGCTTGATGTATTAACTCTGCCTACACCACACAGTGAAAAAAAAACACAAATCACATTCCTTCTCCTCCCTCAACAAAGAAATTGAAGTTTAAAGCTCCAAAGAGACCCGTGAAGTTGGAGGAGAGAGTGGGATCTCAGGCAGTTCTGCTGATAATACCCAACCCCGGCAGGGATGCTGGGCATACGTCCTCTGTTCCTCCAGTCTTCTACACAACCCAGCAAAAGTTTCACAAGCATCAAGATTTAATATCAACTATTATCTGCTAGAGACACAAGAAAAGAAGCAGCAAACTCATTTTAGAAGTTTTGTATGCGTTCGTGTTAGAAGTTAGCCAGAAGCTTTCTAAAATTTACTTCTGACGTTTCAACCACTGCTCCAACAATTCAGCTGGAGGAGGCAAAGCCAAGAGCGCATTGAAATAACAGCGTTCCAGATTTGTCTCACTGGCATCGCAAACAGCGCTGGACACGTTTGCATCAGAGCCTGAACACAGATCTTTAGTTCAAAGGAAAAAGCGATCAATTCATCTGCTGTGTCAACTTTAATGCATGGCACTGCTCCACTGTCCTTCCCGTCCACCTTCTTCTGCCTTTGCCTTGAAAAGCTTCGAGTCCTTTTGTTCAAACTCTGCTTGTTCCAAAAACAAAACTTCATGCTCCCCCCTATTTGTTACAAACATATAAACTAATTCAATTTAAGACCACTTTAGCTTAACATATTTTGACGATCTGTCGACTGCAAAGAACCCTTTTATCCTTTTCCTTTCGGCAGAGCTCTGGGAAGTCAACGTTTACAGCTATGGCTTTAAACCACATGCTACTAGCTGAGCTGCCTCGCAATTACAGAGCCTAAGCACATTTTTTAAAATAGTTCATAATTTACAAGGCAGCTATACCCCATGTGTTTCAAATTAAATGGTGAGTGTGTCAGCAGTGTCATTGACCATACCTTGTAATAAACTCGCCTATGATTTTTAGGTTATCCTGGAAGACGACGACATTCTCCTACCACAACAAACAGAACTATTTGCTGGAGCTCTCTTATAGCTAAGATTTAAGTATAGGAGCAATTTGAAGTCAGAGCACCACCCACACCTAGATCACTCTGCTTTTTTAGAGCACCCACTCCGCCGGCCACGTGGATCCAGATGGCCAGACAGCTCTACAAAGAAACCCAAAGTCCGACCCTAAAAATGTTAACGCAAAGGGAAGCAGCAAACAGGCCTGCAGGGGGAGTTGCTGAAGGGCTCGGGCAGCTTCCAGCAGCACACCAGCCCCTTGAGACAAGAGCCTGGGTGCTCAGGGCTGACCCCAGAGTAACAGTGGCAAAAAGCCTTAAATAACAGAACTCGAGCCCACGAGAGCCAGCTCTTCTCTTCCACCATCTTCCTCCCTTAAGCCAAAATCACCGGGATGAGCAGTCCTCAGCTGGCAGGACTTCTTCCCACCAGCGTTTTCGTGCTTCCTCTCCCTTCCTTCGGCGTCCTCAGGCATTGTCCGTGGGTGAAACGCACGGATGGCTCTCCCCAGGCATTACTACTTTCCCTTCAGCTCATCTTTCCTGGCTGCTGCTTTCAATTCTCAGTCTCTCGGTCCCCGTATGAAAACCTTTACTGGTAAATCTTGCCCTCCATCTGCCAACTCATTCGCTACTTCCAAAGGAAATGAAGAAAACCTCTCTCCTTGACCCCTCCAATTCCTCAGGAAGCAGAGCCCCAGCACCCCTTCATCTCATCCCATAGCCACATGGGCAGGTTACATATATATTTGGCAGTGCTTTAGCATTGAAAAGTATGTGCTGCACTCAAAAGAGATACAACAAGATTTAAATTTGACGGATCACGTAATGTAAAATGCACGCAGTATTTAATGTATATCGATTCTTTCAAGTCTAATTAAAGAAGAACATCGAAGTTCCTTCCTTTTCTTTATGACTACACAGAACAGGATGACAACGAAGCTGTTTCTTCCTCTCACAGCATGCTGTGGGAGAACAGCAGAATCACGGTTTGCTCTGGTATATATATAAAAAAATGGTAATAATAATGGATGGGAAAAGTGGAAGCATATTTTATAAAGTGCTTTGGGGCTTTCTGTTGTAAATCATCCCGATTAGTTATGTATGTTTTCCCCCACTCCACTGAAGCTCGGTGGAAAAATCACCATTCAGGAAAAACCACCAGAAGAGGTTATTTATATGATTAGCTCATAGTGCAGAATCATCTCATCTAATTGCCCTACGGGCAAGAAGCGTGCTCCCATTTCCCATAATTGCAAACCGCCTGGCGTTCGGCATTTTGACACACTCGAAAAGAAAAGGCTGATTAGCTTGCCACTGGTGTGAATGAAGCAGCAGCTGATGGAGCACGGGCTAGGACAGACCTTCACAGGCGAGCAGCTGCTCTTCGAAAAATGCCAATCAGGGGAAAAATTAATGAGTTTAAACACCGGGATAAAGAGGTGCGCTACGACAGATGGAAAGGCTTTTACCCCATTCAAAATACTCGTGCGTTTTCAAACCCATTTGGTTTTCCTGGTGAGCACAGAAACCTGTTTTATCAGCAATCCTGTGTGGCTAACATGCACTGCAGCAGCACACCTCCTGCGTGCGCTGCCCCACTTTGTTATTCATGCCCACATAACTTTATTTCACCTCCAGCTCACTTTTGGAAGTAAAGCACCACTTGGGAAGCCCTGGGTACAGCAGGGACATCTCAGAGATCCTGCGCGCTCATTAGCTCAGGCACAACACCAAGCTAACGAGCCTGTCCAGCCCAAAAACAGACATCTGCTCAAACTTATGCAGGGGATTTGGGGTTATGTGTGTGCCCTTGCTGCTCTGCTACCCCTCGACACGGATGCCCACCACACACCTCTTCTGTCCCAGGCTCGCAGCCTTGCTGAGAATCATCTCGCAGCGACCGTGGTCAGCTCTAGCTTCAACTCCACAAGGCTTAGCATGTAAAAATCATTTCTGTAGTACACAGGAGGAAACTGTGTACACAAGAAAAATGCAGATTCGAACTAATTTACAGAAATGACCACAATTAAACCGTCTTTGTAGTTCCGAGCTTTATTTGTAAACCCCAGCCCCTGCTCTCTTATCTATCCAAAACATAAGGAAAAGATTATTCAGTGTGCTAGACAGTAAATATTAAGACTGCGTATTTCCTAATTCCTAACATGAAATAGTTTATCTTTAATAAACCAAACTACATTAACCACGATGTACTCGGAGTTGTAGAAATCAGAGCCTTCTGCATATAGTCACAGACAGGAGACTGAATGGAAAAAGTGCCTCTGAAGGTGGTAAGAGAGCTGGATTTTAGCTGAAGTTTCAAGGCTTTAAACATTAGCTTTGTTTATGCTGTCCCTAACATCATGACAAAGGCTCCTAGCGCAGCAGATGGGCAGTTGCTGGTGTGTTTTAAGTTGCTTAAAAAAAAAAAAAAAAAGGCACCATTAAGCACAATGAGACATTTCCCCAGAAAGAACGACAGCTGTTCTTAATTGCAATCTGAAATCCCTTCTCTTCAGAGTACCACGCTGCCACTGTAGGGACGGCACAAGGAAAATTTTGATCCATGTACACACCACGCATCAAATGGGATTTCTCTCGTTTCCAATAGGGCCTCTACCTGCTCTCACTTTTAAGTCTGGATCTCAAAACCGAAACACAGCAGTGTCTCCTTTAAGTACTTCTCATTCTTTCCAGTGTGCAAAAAGTCCCAACATTTTAATGAAAATCCTTTCTCAAATATAATCCAGATCCTTTCTTTAAATATAGTTACACTGAAAGCTGCACGAGGTGTTTAAAATTGTTTTTATTTCCAAATTTGACCATCACATCAGTCAATTTTCTAACCAGAAGAATTTCAATGCGTTCAGCAGCACCCAAAGGGCTGGTCTGATTTCTAGCCTAGATGTCCAAGTGAAAAAGCTGCAAAGGGAACGGTTTGCAAAGACACAAAAGAGCAGCCGTGTATTGACAAATTTGGAGAAGTGCATTACAGAACTGAAAAATGACTGAGTTTCTCAGTATTCCTCTTCCCTGTTTAACGCAGGGCCCGCTTCATTCACAACATTCAGCCGGTCGTGCTGAGCCGATTCCCAAGCCTTTGGTGAGCATTAGTGGGATTCGACTTTATGTGACAGTGTGAATTAATTAAAAGAAAACCTCAGCATTCTCTGTCCTAAAAATATCAACGGCATAATACGAGCTCTAGACACAAGTTTCAGTTCCAGGAAAATGAGAGAAATGGGATCTGGCAAAAAAGTTACCATGAGTTTAGGCTCCTGGAGCATTAACACACATCTCCAAATAGCCAACACATAGGACGGTTTTTCTTTTTCTTTTTTTTTTAAATAATCTTGGCTTTAACAATCTAGCCAAAACGAAACGTTTTTATGCTTACAGATAAACACAGACTATCCCAAATGCACTCACATCACACAAAAAAAAAAAAATAAAGAAAAAAAAAGAAGAAAGAAGAGAGAGAGATTGTCACAGATAACTAAAAACATTTGACTCTTAATCCCCAACACGACTGAAGTGAAATGTGAAAGTATGCTGTGTACAGAGGTATGGGTAAATATTTGAAAACTGCACTGAAAACAAAGTGATTTTGCTTCGGCTCTACGCCAGCGGTTAATTCATGAAGGATCCCCCAAGATTATTTTCCTCCATGCGCCACGATGACGATTCTGGAGTTACAGAAGCATCTGGAACTGATCTCCGGTTCAGCGTTTCCCTTACAAACCCGTTCTGCTTTCAAGGTACCAATTCTGGCTTTTTTTGGAGGCTTCTCCAGCAGCGCCCAGCTCCTTGGAGTGGGCGAGGACCACGCGTGGCAGCCGAGGGACAAGCGTGTGCCACCGGAGTGAGGTGGGCTCTGCCCAGGGCGAGGGGCCTCGTGAGATGCTCATGACAACGCTGCCAGATGGAAAGGAAACCACCCATAAAACCCACATTTGGTGCTTCTGAATGGCTTTCTTGTGCATTTTCCTGGTGAAAATCCCCCGTGCCGAGCTCCCAGGCCCTGACAGAGGAGGGACAGCACCAGTGCCACAAACAAAAATGCAAAGGGCCTCTTCATTTCCTAGGTTAGACAAAGCTCCTTAGAGGACAGACGCAAAGGCTCGTTCCAGTGAACTTTGTAATCCAGTCTAAACGTCACGCCAGTCCGTTTTAAACATTAAAATAAAGCCCAACATCCATCTGCTGCCTTCCTCAAACCTCTGCCTTCTCGGGGCTTCTGGGGGCTCCTGTCAAAAAATTCAGGACATCGTGCACCCACGGGATGTGGGCCAGCAGCCTGCAACACAACAGGCTCTGTCCTCTCTGGCATGAAGTCCTGCTGACTCTTGAAGCAAGCGTGATGCTTCACCCTCTTGTCATCTGTATGCTTGAGGGATTTATCTTCACGGATCCACCATATCCAGTGCTGCCACTCTGTAGAGGTCAAGAGCCTTAAGCCTGCCTCCTTCCAAATTATTTTGTGTTTTTTTTTTTTTTTCCTTCCGCTTTCTTCTTTCAACTCATTCCTAGCACGGGTTTAAATATTACATACAGGCAGCCTTCCTTAACTGCTATTTATGATTTCTGTCAGCTGCAGGCCCGCCCGCCCTGCCCAGCGGTTAATTTTGCCAACTAACCTTTGAAGTGATCCAAGTGATTGTCTTCCCTGACTACAAATCTCTTCAGAAATAGGCACTCTGCTGAGCCACATGAATGAGTCCAAAGGGTGAATTTCTGGAGAAGCCAGGAATTACTAGGAATAGGAACCAAAGCCTTGTGAAAAGGGGGTACTGTGAGCTGAGAAAAACCTTTGGGGTGTGAGCAGAATTCTCCAAATAAAGAAGAAAGGGAAAAAAAAGGCATGTGAAGATGAGGAAAGGATAAGATGAAAAGGAAGTGTTGGAATAAACATGCAGAGTCAATGAAGGACACTAAGCTATAGCACAGGCTCTCACCCCACCAGCCCCTTCTACAGCAAAGAAAATGTCTTACTGTGTATCTTAAAACTGATGGCTACGGGGAACGGCTTAGTTGTACATATAGGCAACCACTATCCCTCACAGCTCAGACTGCACCACCCCTTCAGACAAAAATATTTGCTTTAAATCAACGAGAGGAAAAAAAAAAAAGTTTCCATAACCTTAGTGTTTCTGAAGACATGCCATCCTGGAAAACCAACAAAAAAAGCCAGAAGCAGGACTGTAACTTCTACATTCACTGCTTACACTGACTCAAAACAGTCCTGACTTGAATAATTTACAGCCAGATTTGCCTATTGACAATGTAACTGCAGGTATCAGTACAAGAATGATTTGTCCTGTGAATTATTAATATATTGACCACTGAAACGAGGGACACGTAATTAAGTTCCTCGTTGTAAGAGGCATCAGGCTGATATCTCTGTAGTTGCATCCTATGTAAGGGCAGGCCATTTTTCAGGACTTGCCTGCAAATCTCTACATATCTGAAAGCTTTTAATGCAAAACCATTGTCTATTCAGAAAATATTTGACTCCAAGATACGAATAACAAGTAAATAAAGTGTTCGGCAAAATTTCCCAAGTGGAATTCAATAGACTGGCAGATCAGCCACATTTCTAACACGCGGCCTGATAAAAATCTCCTCCAGACATCTCACTGATGTCCCAGTTATGCGTCTGAAATATATTGGTGCATCTCTAAAAAATAAAGAAGTGTGTTGACTACAAATTCTTACCGGCTTGCAACTTGTCGCTAGCAGTACAGTGACCGCTTTCTATTTTGTTCCTCAACCTCAAATAATTTGCAGTCCTGAAGTGAGAAGTTAAGGCATTTCAGACTGGGAAGTGGAGCAGAGAGCCACACGTGTTACCTGCCAGAGGTGGGGAGCTGCTGGCAGCTGCTGTTAAGATAGGAGATGCAATAAAGCACCTGCTCTGCAATCCCACAGAGCAAACCTGTTACTGGTACAAAAGCAATACAGCACCGCAGCTACAAATAAATGGTACAATGAACTGTTTATCTCACAGTGCCTTCGCTTTGAAGATCCTTTGTCACCCATGGAAGTCGATGTAAATCAGCCAGGTAGGCAGCTTGGTTGTCTCTCACGTCTAGGCTACCCACAAGGTAAGCAGCACAGCAATTACAGCAGCTGAAAGGGGAATTGCATCAACCGAAAGAGCAGAACGCGAGCGCAAGGACTGCACAAAGCAAGCAGCAAATTGTCTGAGCACTGAAATCTCACCCTCTGCCCTACCGCGTCAGAGACAAGGCTGGTCCTGCCTCACAGATAAAGACAAAAACAGCAAGATTAACGAAACACTGGGGGAATAAATAAATAAATAAAAAGCTGAGTAAACTTCCTGCTGCAGCTATGCAAATAGCCACAGAGCAGGAAAACAAGGATTCCAGAAGTAACACTTTTTACACGGTGCCACAACAACAGTGAATTTAGAGAAGAATGGACGATATAAATAAACACTCTTTGATCCAATTTTAATCAATATAACGTTATCCAAAATCATCTGACCAGGAACTCCTTCTGCCAGGGATCCTGGCGTTTAAAAAAAAAATTATAAAAAAAAGCTTGAAACATGCAATTAAGTATTAATTAGTGTCACCAAAGCACTGGGCACTCTTGTAGATGCTGCTGAGGAAACACAGAGTAGACGAGAAGGTGATGACTCCCCCTCGTCTTTTGGATTTGGGTTAAGAAAACACAAGAACAGATTTCCACTCACATGGTTTTGTGTTTCCTTCAGCGACCATGTATGGAAAAAACGTCTCGAGGTATGGATTTCCTTCATGTCATTGTGCACTCCTCTCCTTCCCCTTCCCTTTTCATGTTCTCGCCCAGCCGATTTCCCCGGGACAGCTGGACTTCCCCCGCACAGCCTCCCTGTCACACTCCCTCACACCCAGACGCTTGATGTACCCCAAGCCCAGACGCGAGGCCATACGAAACTACTGGAAAACAACCAAAATGTGCTTTAAGATCCTCATTTCCCAGAAACTCCCCCGCAGAGCCCTAGCTCCGGAAATGTCCCTCAGCAGTCTGCTCCAGAGACGCCGATGTGTGAAGCCTGGCCACCCAGCCCAGGGGGATCTCTCTGAAGTGACCGACCTTGGAGAACGTGAGCCACGAGGTGACAACACCTTTACTTCAGGCAGAAGCACCTGGTGCCACATAGGTTGGTTTCTAGAGGAATTTCCCCAAATCCAAACCACTTTTTTTTTTGCAATAAATGGTGTGCACTTTTCAATCAGACCCATTATTTGTCAACCCCACAGTTAGGTGCCGGCTCCGAGGCTGGAGCAATGCCAGGCTGGGCTGGCCACAGCAGGCTCTTTAGGGTGGTGTGACATGGGGTAAAGCAGCACACCTAACACTTACTTTATGCCCCGACAGTATTTTAGAAGCATCCTTTAAAGACAGTCAGAAGTTTACCAGTTGTGGAGGAGACGAGTGGTGCTCGCATCCCCGGTTCTCACCAGCACCTTCCCGCAGGTGAGAAGGAAAGCAAGGTCACCACAGGGTAACAGCTTTCAAATGACAGAAATACGAAATGGAAACCGCTTCTGCAGAATAAACTGAAAGGAACTATCCCATAATCCTGTATTTTTAAGTATATTTTGTCTAATGGGTGTTAGAGGACAAAATCCTCGTACAGAAGCAATACCAAATAAAGAAAACCTGTGGAGAGATCACATCTGCCCCAGACAAATCAGGCTTATAACTTTCCACGACTTGGCACTGTAACTGAACTTGCGAGGGAAATTGCCTTACTAATACACAATCAAGATTTCCTGACACAAGTTAACATTCAATATTTTCTCTCCCCAGCCTACTGAGTGGATTCCCAGTGCTGGGATTCCAGCAGGTCTCGTTCTGAGATGGCAGCCTGACCACACAATTCCTGTCGTTAGCAATGAATGACACCAACAAAACAATTTCCTACTCGTTCAGGTTCTCCTTTCTTTTCCCTGAGCCTGTCACTGTAAGCTTCTGACACCTGCCCTTACCACCTTGAAACTAATTTGCATTTTAATATTGAAAGGCAAACGTTTCTCTAGTCAAAGTAGGATGCATATTTGATTGGATTAAGCAACAAAAAAAATATGTACCGGAATCATTATTGACCATTTTTCGTCTGGAAAACTCTCTCGCAGGAGAGATGGAGAAGCAGAGATCAATATATTACTTTGCCCAACATGTAACCAAGTACTTCGTGCTGACTTTCGGAATGGCAGACAAACTGTTACTCCCAGGTCTTATTTTTAAAATCCTCCATCATACGCCAGCAAATTTTATGCAACTGAGCAAAGTTAGTCAAGCAGAAAGTTCTTTTAGCAAGCAACTGCGTTAATTCAGCAAGCAATTGTGCTCGCTAAACAAAGCTGTGAAGAAAATCTGAACATCGTAAAAGTTTGGATCCAAAAGGGCCGAGGAAAGGACCAGAAGCTCATTTGATCTGCTTAATTGGCTGCCTGCATTTCAGCCAATGTACTTGGAAGAGTTACAGGTGAAGTCTGAAGGCAAAGAATTAATCAGAATAAAATAACTTCCAGATGTCCTTCCACACACAATTTCCTTCTAATCTAAAAGCTAACACCAGAGGAAGATGCCGAAGCTTACGGCCACGTGTGGTCATTTATGGGACCTCTGACCACTGAACGTGTAACTGCTGAGCGTGCTGACAGCCTCACAGGCCTTGAAGACAAGATGCCTCACGTCCAGCCACACCACCACACCTCCATCCACATCTCGTCCTGTTACGGACAGGGTTTCACCAGGGCTTCTCCAGGCCCTCTGGCTGTGCCCGAACAATTCGGGTCATGGCTGGGCCCGACCGCCACCCCAGAAGGGCTGTGAGGCCGGCCTTACGATTTATATCACATATTTATGGCACTTTGGCTGCCCTCTTGAATTGGCTCATTTCTACCCAGAACAGAGCAGCGGAGACAGTTTTTGTTCTCCCACAGACACCATTCAGGTACGACCAGCCCCTTCCACACTCACCATGAGGGGTTTTTCATTTTTTGAACTGTGCAAAGAGAAATTAACAGTTTCAAATACCCACAGGAATACTACGTTACTCAAACATATTTAACACTTGGAGGCTTTCACAAGGCAATCTGGACTTCACAAGAAGCGCATTTCCTTGAAAACACACTACTTACAATGCAGTTACAGGAAAATGTTCTGAAATGCACATACCAGCATCTAAATACATGAATCACAAAATGTAACTCATCTCAACTTCTATTTAAAATAAGGATGAACTTTTTTCTCTCTTTTTTTGGTTTGTGTATGGGGGGGTATTATGTTTGCTTTAATCAATGTAGACCTTTTGATGAGAAAGACAGCTGGCACCATCTGCTTCAGGACAGCATGAAAACTAAAGCTTCTTCGCTCTACTTACATGTGGGGGCTGAGCTCATAGAAGTTTCGGTTTCTGTATTCTTCAACTTTCTCTGGAGTATAAATGGGTAGAGGTCTGTAGGGGTTTATTGATATCACCACACTGCCGATGTACGTCTGTTGAAAGAAAAAAAAAGCACAAAAAATCATTGTGGATTTTTCTTTTATATATCATTCTCCTATTTACTACTTTGCAAAAAGAACAACAGAAAAGCCCAGCTGTAACAATGAATAAATATGTACACACATTCTGAAATGCTTTGCAGATCTCCTCACCAAACGATGTCAGATACCCAGTAGCTAATTCTACAGAATGGAATGCCTCCTAAGAATATTTTTAAAACAAACTCCAATCACACAAATACTTCTCTGACTAATTCAGCCAGGGAGAGAAAGGGAAAAGGACAGAGACGTTCACGAAGGAACATGCAAACACGGCACGAGCTTCACTGCAGCCCTCGTGCCCTCACACAGAGCCACGCGGAAGCGATGCTGGAGTTCAAGTGTGGAAAGAAAAAAGATGTTTCACGGGAGCAGATGCTACACAAACTTGCTGTTACCCATGGCAAACAGCGTGGGCAGTGCACTGGTTCTCCTCAGCACCACGCTGAATGAAGCTGAATGAACCCGCGTGGCGAGAAATGCCACAATCCCTCCACGCCCTGCCTGCAGAGACTTATCAAACACAAAGTCAACCCCGAGTACTTGGTATCTCTTTCCACAGCCAGGAAATGAATAAAAACACCTGGGAAAACATGCTTTTTCAGTAAGTGGGGGCTGCCCTGAGGTGTAAGGGCTGCACACAAAAGCCACAGCTTCCCGTTATTTGGGTTACAACTGCTAGTAAATGCTGGAGAAAACCCAGTGACACCTTAGCACCTCACAATCACTACTTGGACTTATCTCCACAGTTTTGCGCAGAGGGAAGTGCCATAATAAGCATTTTCTAACTGGGAACAGAGGTGCAAGGAGCCTGAGTTACTGCCCAGGGGTTCGGCAGAGCAGCGAGTCACAGACAATACTAATAATACAGCAAGCTGTGAACTCACCTGGCGTTTTCTGCCCAATTTCCAGCAGGGTCGAGCAAGCCAGACTGCAGCGACAAAGCAAGCAGCACGAGGCTGCCCGAGAGCCTCGCAGCTCTTTGCTAAAGAGCCCAAGAGCCCTGGAAGCAAGCTGGCTCCATCGAGAGCCCGTGGAAAATGCAGCGAGGGGGAAGGAAACCTGCCCGTGAGGGGGGCGCCCCAAGGGCTACCGAGGCAGCTGGAAAACAGATTTGTGTCTTGCACAATTTGTAGGTCTTTGCTGCTTTCAAAGACGCAGTCCTGTGTACTTTATGTACATTTTCTTCAAATGATAAATTGCTCTAGTTCGGTGGTCATCCTCCCCTCAACATGGTAAGTGTTTTCTTTTTGTGCCTCTCTCTTGCACTGAACGATAAGGAAATCCAAAAATTCACTTTCTATAGCCAGTCTTTGCAGCTCTGCCACTTTGCAGGCCTCGACTCTTGGCAAGGATAAGCAGCTTTCTGGTCTTCACAAGTGCATGGACACCCTCATTAGGGCTCCTTCCTATAAAACATTGCTATGCTAAATCATTTCCTCATGAATCTTAAGAATTTGTGAATTCAGCCCATTTTGAAATCCATGTCAGAAAGTACCAGCCAAAGACAGATACAGGCCAGATCTTGACGTCTGTATTTAGAAACAGGAATCCTCTGCGCCTCGAAGACCTGCCCTTTCCAGCTCTCCTGCTGCCGTACACACACAAAGTTTAACTGCTGAGTTCCTTGAAGCACCCAGAAATGCCAAGGCAAAGAAAGACGGGTGAGAGCAAAAAGCTTGATTTTTAATTTTGAATGCAGGCATTCAAATGAGATGTATTTAGAAACATCTCTTCGTAGCTAAGTACTGCCTAGACAACGTATTTTGGGAGTTCCACTCAGCTGCCCATTGTCAGACACGTACAAATAGGGAGAACTTCCTAAAATACCAATATTTCAAAAGGTCAAATGACTCCACAGAAACAAAGCCGTACACATGTCCATTTTAAACACCAACCCAACCCATGCCAAGAAATCACTGCTCTGGCTGCGAAGCTGCTTGGAGAGCTACCACGCTGCCTCTTCTCCAAGTGCCACTATCTCACAGCTGATACCTCACAGCTCCTTGCTCGTGGTGGTCTGTGAGATTCCACAGAGCTGGGATAAACAGATCCCGAGCAGAGCTTTCCCACGTAACATCTGCCTTCCCACCAGACCTCTATGATAAACAAACAAAATAAATGGCTCAAGCCCTTGAGCGAGCAACAAGCTCAGAAACATTCCAGCGCTGGAAGGAGAGCGCCGAGGAGTAGCAGGAGGCCGTGGAGTGGCCCCCTGGGGACTGCAGAGAGCCTTTATTTTCCCTGTTTAAGGAAAAAGCAAAACCCCAGAGGAATGGCCTCATGATGAAAGCACCGAGCGCAGGCAGGAAATCTGATTTCTCTCTCGGCTTTGCCATGGTTTTGTTCTGCGAGTTTGGACAAGATCTGCTGTCTCCTCAGGTTTTGCTAATGAGAGACTCTTGATTACGCTCCTTCCTCTAGGTAGCTCCTTTATGGCAGCAAGTCACAGAGGCAAATTCTGCCTCCTTGGCGCGTTCGCCCAGAGCCTGGAACAAAAGGACTCTGGCTTGTGCTTTATCGGTGCATCAGCCGCACAGCACGGTGACACCGCCGGGCATCAACACCAGTGAAGCCTGAAAACTTGAAATCACAATCCGATGGGAAACGGAGGCAACGTTTTTCACACTGAGCCTCCATCCTGTTGGAGATGCAATTCCCGAGACCCTTTGATGCCTAATTTTGCCCTCCAGGAGTGAAAGCAAACCTAACGTGTTGCCCGGGGCAAGGTGCTACCACTGCTTCGGGCCTGTCTGTGCCTTTCTGGCCCAGCAGCTGTAAGACTGGGCTGAGAAGAGGCTCGAGGAACCAAGCCTGAAGGAGGCTCCCACCAGCAAGGCAGCTCGAGAAGAGCAGCAAACCACTGGCACAACTCAGGGGAGAACATTTCACACCCTGGCATTCAGCACATTAATAAAGCCATTTTCCCCAACAAAGGTACCCTTGCAATAGCCCAAGGCTACAGAAGATTTTCTTCTAAATGCTGCAGCACAGAAAGAGAAAACAAACCCTAGTGAAATCAGATTGTTAGCGGGGATACGGGCAATTCAATTTCTGCAGAGCGACTTTAATAGCCCAGATACGCACATTGCCCATTCCTCTAGTACTGCTGAGGCTCAGAAGTACTAGGTGGCTCTGATTTTGAACAGTTTCAGATCACTATAAAACAATTCACTGAAATTAAAGACATTAAAGATCAAAGAGAAGTGTGACCAGATTTTTTGGAAGGAACCCAGAACTAACGCTTGGGCAGCACTGGTTTTTTATATACATGTATGTGACATCAGCAAGAATGTATTTCTAATATACTCATTTTAATTTACATTTTGCCTGAGCGGTTGTGGTTCTGGGTTTTGCCAACTCCTGAGCACATGTGCTGCTGCACGCTCAGAACAGCTGGGGCCAAGGAGCCAGCCTGTACTTACATGTTCCCAGCTTTCTGAACCGTCTCAAACGCAGACAGAACCTGTCAAATTTAGCACTGCTCCGTAATGAAGCTTCTCATTTTAATAAGCGTTAGCAGCTAGATCAGTCCCACCTCAAAATATCATCTGCTATTTGAACAATCGCGGCGTGTGCTCAAATTTGTTTTTCGTTGCGGTTGGCCACAAAAAAAGAAAAAAAGTAGATAAGTGCACTCTGCTTTTGGACCCTTGCGTTTTTCAGGTCTGGAACACCCGCTGTGTTGAGAGAAACTAAGTTTGGAAAGGAGGAAGGCTAAGAGGAAAAACACCTGAGAGGCTCGTTTCTGGGGCTTTTACTGCGCATCACAACGTAGGTGTCCAGCGTTGGTGGAGAGGGATGGGCTGGGTACCCGAACAACACACAAACAAACAAGCTCCAATTTCATCCTACAATTTCCACCCAGGGGGTTTCCGGCACTGCTTGATGAAGGCACACAGACCATTAACTCCACCTGGGACCCGAGGCACGCTGCTGCACCCTTTGTCCGTGGGAGCACGGTCACGAGAAGAGCCCGTGGGCACCCTCTGCAAGCACAGAGCAAGGATCACGTGGAAAGACCAGAGCTAATAACATTTTACCTCCTCGATCAGGAGCTTCTATGAGGTTTTCCTAGAGAAAGCAAAAGAAACTTCTGTGCTTTGCGTCCCCAAACTGGCATTTCCTGGCATGCACAGCATCTCTCCGCAGCTCCCGCTCGGCTCTGAAATGGCTGCACTGATGGGGGAGATGTCACAGGTAAGGCAGCCAGTTGCCACCCCCCTCACTGGAAGAGAAGCCAACGCTAAAAATGTACTTTTCCAAAGGCTAGCCTGTGGTAAACTGAAGCTACAAACCAGACTGTCATACTTAGTTTTACTCTCCATCAACAGGGAAACCGTACTGCTGGAGGAGAGAAACTTCACCACCAGGACATATCCCAAATATATTGGCACAAGCCAAACACGCCGGTGGCTGATTGAACGACTCAAGACCCAACGCTCAGGCAGGTACCACGAAGGCAGAATTGCCTACCTATATCCCACAGCAAACAACGCTGACACGGGCTGTCAAAAAGGACAGCAAAGTGCTGCGATGCTGCGCTCAGGGCTTGATGCTGCAAGTCCCTGTGCAGACAGCAGCCTGCACCCACCGGGATCCAGCCCTTAATTGCACTGCAATCAGACTGAGAGCCCTGAAGCAACAACGGAGCCTCCTCCAGAGGCAGGCACAGGAGCACGGACAAGCTGAAGCAAGTACCTGAAGAGGATGCGTGTGCAGAGATTATCGGGTTTCTCTCCTGAGTTTCTGGAGGGCACAGACTTTTCTCTGCTGATCGCTGACTGCTCTGCTAACCTCACCATCACCACGACAGGCTCTGATGTTGTTAATAAGGAGGCAGATTAATCACCTCAGCCACCCACCCCTCCGACTGCACTCGGATGTTTGTATGCAAATGCACAGAGCTCCTGCATGGGATGCAATTACAGGCGGCATCTGGGAAGGAGGTGATGGCGCAGTCAGCCCAAAGCAGGCTTGAGAAATTTTAAGGCAAGCGTTTAAATACCCTGGAAGGTCGATGTTCGCTAACTTTGGGATAAAGACTTGTTTTCATAAGCAAACAGCAACTGGAGATTGGATAGAGCATGTGCCAAGAAACCTCCCGTCTCAGTGTGCACCAGAAACAATAGCAGAGAACATTACAGAGAGGACCGGGTCCAAAACATCCCATTATTTCTGGATGAATAAAAGGGGGGAGGCACCATATTTTTACAGTACTTGGGCATTTTTGCTGCCATTTGCCAACCTTTCATTAATCTTCCTTTTGTGCTTCGTGTAACACGTACTGAGATCACCACCAAGTGCCCCAGAAGCCTTCCCCACCCCAGCGGAGGCACCCGCGGTGTGCTGGGGGCACAGCCAGCTCCATGGCACTTGGGGGCATTTCCCACACCACCCTCTCTCTTTTTTCAAAGCGCCTCATCAAAGAGCCAAGGAGGAGGAGTGGATAGGGAAGAAGACCTCTATGTGCAGCCCACGACGTCCACGCTATTTTCGGTGATCCTCACTGATGTGTCCTTACTTCTTTATGCAGGCAGTGCGTGCAGCCCTACAAAGGGGTGGACTGATGTGAAGGGCCAGGAGGATTTCTGACGCGATAACAAGCAAAGCAAGATGTATAGGGAGGCAGAATACTTATCAGACTGCGAGGTATCACTGTTAAAGACGTGCCTGGGGCACACAAACCCTTCTCTGCACCCCAAGCAGGCTTCAAGGCCCTCGCCGGTGGCAGCTGCAACAATATTATTGCTGCGAGCCAGCATCTTCCCTCCCGAGGGAAACTGGGGAGGCACCGCTGGGAAAATTGTTTAATCCGGCAGAGGCGTCCCCCGAGGGAGGAAGAGAAAGAGATCTGAGGAAGCTCGGGTCCCCTGGGCTACCAGCGGGGAGCAGCAAGTGCGGCAGCGAAGGCAGCTGGGCTGAAAGCTGCTGGGCTCTGGCTATCAGACGCCCTGAGAAGGTTAGAGGAGAGTCGAGGAAAGCCAAATGAGAAACAAAAAGGCTGCCCCCAAAACAGCCAAACAATAGAGGTCCCCGGGAAGCACCTCAGCTGGCAGCACAAGCACACCACAAGCCAAGCCAGCAGAAGGCAGCCACAAGGATGCTACCTCCAGCAGCTACCACCGGGTTCTTAGGCTGGAATGCCAAATATTTAATAGCTCGGTGATAAAACACCACGTGTGCAGCACCAGAAGACTGCTCTCGCCCAAAGCAGCCCACAAGCGCCGCGTGCAGAAAATACAAATTAAACGCTGACATCAGAGAAAAATTCCGCTTTGTGAAGAGAGCAAAAAGCAAACAAACATCTTGTTGTCATGAACAAAATGTTGACCTCTGCAGCTCTGGGAAGGCTTCAAGAAACAACATAACTGCAGGGAAAAATGTGCAGGGCAGCAGAACGGAGCGAGCTCTGGCCTCTGAAGGCTGCCTCCCACGTGCCCACGCAGCACTGTCCCCTCCAGACTGCTCACACCTCCCCCTGCCACCTCCCCGATCCCCCAAACCTGCAGGTAATCGACACGATGGATTTTCTGCTCGCTCACGGCACGGCCCATGGATCACGCTTCACTTTGCCTTGAGGAAATTCACGCAGGCTTTTGTTACCGATACTTGCAGAATTGAACTTTTCAAGACAGGGATTTTATCAATGAAAAGTTTAAGAGTTGCAAAAATAACATCATAAACTATTACAGCTTTTTAACGGGATTTTTCTCGGTCAGACGTACCCCAGGCATTTCCAGACGTGACTAAACTCCAAGATTCCCATTCCCAATTAACGCACGCGTTCCCCCAAAGCCACTCGGCGTGAGATTACTGCCCAACCTGATGGTCTTTAGGAGGGCGACTGGCCCTGCTCCAGCCCCGCCAGCCTTCATCCTTATTTTTACAGGCACAGCTTCCAGCTTCGCGCTCCGGTATGCAACCTAACACCCAAGTCCATTAAACTTTCTATCAAATACACATAAAAATGAACAAGAGGCAATCAAGCTGTAGTCTGTCCTCTGACTGGTAGGAATACGCTTTTTTTTTTTTTCCTTTTTTTTTTGAGGACCACCAGGGACCCAGACGAATGCTGGATGCTCGTGCAAGGGGAATTCCTGGGGAGAAGAGCTGGCATTTCACACGGATGAATGGAGATGGCACTAGGATTCCCATCGCTGAACATTCAGCATCAAACATAACTACTGTGAAAGAGACTAGAAAGGACAAAATTGATGTATTTTTTCTTTTACTGGAGTCTATTTATGTTGTCATCTTTGGCTACGAGGCAGATTTGACACCATTCACTGAAGGCTTGACCTGACACACAACAACCTGCAAAGGCTGGGGAACACGATTGTGCGATGTCTGGCCAACTTTAAAGCATTTTCCAAACCATCCACGCTACAGGTCTCATTCCTCACAACAAGCCCCTTTGAAGGTTATCACTGCAAGTCCGTTTTCAAACTAACACATGCAGCGCAGACACAGCTGTCAGCCTCCAGAAAACTGCCTAAAACCTGATGCTGAACGAGCTGTGGTCAACTGCTGTAGAAACGTTTCAGTCTGTTCATATGGCTTTAGTTTGACTTAAATTTTTAAGTGGAGACAGGATTTTTGGTAATGCCTACAACAGCGCACTGACACACAGGCTGAGCTTAAATCCCAAGCTGAACCACGGGAGGCTAAACCCTCTGAAGGGATCCTGAAGGATCAACTTTTGTAGCTTGTTAGAGCTGCAGCAATCTGCAGCCTTTGTTAAGCACCAACAGCAGCTCTTCAATGGCCCAACTCACTTTCTCCAGGACAGCATGCAAACCACGGATTTTACATGGTAAAACCAACATTACTTCCAGATGTAACAAAGGCTTCATTGTGCTCGTCCAAGTCCAAAAACAGAAATGCAAAGTGTGCTTTCCACGAGCGAGGTGTGGGGAGAAGAAAGTGGGTGGCGATAAGGGACAGGGAGAGAAGAGTTTGTGCGTGAGAATTAATGCACCCTTCCAACCACCCCATACTTCTGCAAACTTTCAGAGCAGGAATGAAGTTTGCAGGGCAGCACAATTCAACTGACATGAAAAGGAGGCATCCCCTGAGTGATCTGGTAATTAAAACCCTGCAGCATCACAAACTCGGTAACAGCAGGTGGCAGGGACTTAAACAGCGATTCTTTCCACTGCTGCTGGACAAAATGTTTTAATACTTGCAAGGATCTGCAGCACTTTGACTTTACAGCGTGGAATCACAAACAGTACTTGTAAGACCTTTAAAAAAAATCACATGGACAAACAAAACCGGAGATCAAAAGGGCAAAAGATACTGCAACAAACTACAAGGGAATGATTCAGCTACCGAAAAAAAAAAAAATCCTTTGTTTTTGGCAGCAGTTCAAGCTTCTCAGCAGAGCATGTTTAAGTATTAGTCTTTCCCACCTGCAAGGCAAAGGATCCTGTGCTGCTAGAGAAAAGTGACACCTTGTATCACCTGCCAAAGCACATAATGCAGCTAATTACCCTGCACCTCAGCCCAGGCCGGGCAGAACCAGGGACTCAAGGAAGTACAGGTTTCGGTGTCACTGCCTCAGAGAACCATGTGTTTGAACGCCGTTGTCAGCTGGTACGTAATAGGTGATAAAAATAAAACAGATTACCCGTTTGTTGTTCAGACTGATTTCTCCCAGGGAAAAGCTATCTGGGCTAAATTCCATAAAAACATGCATTAAATACCTTAAATCCGTAGTAGTTTACATAAGAAGTCTTGAGCAATCCACTTCTTTACATAAGAAGTCTATGGCAATCAAAAGCCTGCACATCTAGGGTGCCCTCACAGGACAGGTTTGTATCCTCAACACTTGGGATGAAACTTCCAGGTATGACCTACCTGCCTGTATCAGAGCCTAAGGGTTAGCAAAAGGGAACAGGCTACATCTTCAGGGGACAGGAAGAAATTTAAGACACAATTTGTTGGAAATGTAACTCTCAGAGGTATCGTGGAGATTTCTTTAACCCGTTTTGAAAGGAATCTTTCTCTCCATAAACACAGACCTTTCTGGTTTCTTCTCTAACAAGGTTTTTATGGATCCCAAGAGTCCTTGTCTTACTTCAATTTTCTAGTTAAATTAAATTTTCAGTCCAAACATGAAGAGCAAGTAAATGGAAGTGATACCCGAGCACATCCACACAACTGTGTTTCGCCAAGCTAGTATCTGTAGAAAAGGGAACAGGCATGGTTGAGGAGGAAAATTACTCGGGAAGAAAGATGCAGCAGAGAATGAATTGCAGAGGTGCAAAAGCACAGCCTACAACGAAGTAAAAACAAAAAGGGAGAGAGGAAGCAAACAAAAATAACAGATCCTCCCCTACTGGAGGCTGGAAAGGAAAAAAGCATAATGAAACCATGAAGATCTGAATGCTTAGCAAGAAGGAAAAATATAGCCAACGCTAAAAATTAAAAGGGGGAAGGGTTATAATCAAATACAGAACACGTCTATTTGATTGTAATAAACTGCAGACAATTGCTTGCAGATCGTAGCTGTGCTTTGACTTAAACATTGCAGCTTTACTCTTGAAAGACTTATCTTTCTCTAGAGGTCCTGAAAAGCCTCTACAAATCATTAAGTTCCTACACCCGCAGCAGTGTAATAGACACAACGCTACGCACATTTTAACAAAAACAGAACAAAGAGAGATGAAGCAGGAAATGAAAGGCTTAAGTGGAATCACAATTTGCCTCTTCATTCCCAGCCTGTGCTTCAGCTGCCAGTTTACAACCTCTCTCCTATTGATCATCATTCAAAGATTAATATGCCTGAAGATTTTGATTACTCCCACATATACCCAAGCTCATTGTTACTAGTTTAAAATCAAACCATTCTAATGAACATAATTATTTTTATTTTTTTTTGCATATCGAAGGCAACAGGCAACGTTTAAGGTAGCCCTAGCATATTCCAAACATACATCGTTTGTACATCAGCCTGCTCCAACATCCTGGAAATGCCTTCCCTGGAAGCTGCTTATTTGTAGCTGCTTCGCTCTCTAACAAAAGTGGTCTGAAAATCAGTGCTATCATCAGTTTGGAACAGTTTCTTATGAAAATTGGAGGCCTGCTGTGTTGTGCAATGGGGAAGACCAAAAAGGAAAAACATCCCAGATGGAAAAGATCAAATGCAAATAATGTAGTACGGGAAGGTCTGCAGCTTTTAAAAGAGATTTAAAAGGTGTTTTTTATATATATATATATATATATATATATATATATATATAAAATTTATAAAATTTTATTTTTTAAATAGAAAAGTTAAAATATCCCTAGTGCAATAGTCTGTGTTCAGGTATTCAGTCTGTGTGCATCCTTGCAGATCCACACGTATTTCAGGAATGTCAACGCAGGTCCCATAGGAAGTTTCTGTTGCTGTATACTCACATAGACTTCGCTGTGATCAAAGCGCTTCTTCAGGTTATTGATGAACGAGTCTTCATTAAGCGGCTCCAAAAGAACCATATCTCCCACCCCTATCATGTCATCTAAAAGTGACGTCTTGACCTCCATCTTGGCCATTTTCTCCTGCAAAGAGAGAAAGGAAGAAAAAAAAAAAGAGCAAAGTTAGCTCAAAATTATTCTAATTCTTCACAGGCATTAGCCACTGATACTACTTAGGATGCACAAGTAAAAACCCATCAAACGACACTTCTTTAAAACTGATTTTTCTAAAAGTCATTCTGTCTACCCAAGCGGTTTGCGCAATCCCCAAACATTTAGCTCTGACATGGAATAATGCCTTCCAGTTCGCAATACATTAAATATGAAATCTCACGAAACAGCAGCGAAGAGCAGTGGGCGCCGCATCCAGATTTTCTGAATGGCTTCAACACAACGTGCTCGCACAAGCTCGAGTTTACCAAAAGCTCCATCAGCATCTGTAGTGCCTCAAATCAGGATATTGAGCAATCTAAACCTCATCTGAATTTCTTTCTCCCCCTTTCCTGCATTTCTCTAATCCGACCAACTTTTAAATGGAAACCAACCAAGTGAACTTGCTCCGAGACAAAACCACACTATTTTATCTGAATTACATCACTACCGCACATTTTAGGTATTTTTTCAAAATGTCTTGTGATAGTTGGTACTTCATTCAATCAGCTTTAACTCGCCATTGCAGCTACCCACCCAACAGCTAATTTTAAACAAGCGGAGCCTTTTACCTCCTGCTGGTGTCCACAGCCACCGCGTGACTGTGTGCCATTCGATTTTTGAGCGGCGAGTGACATTGGAGGGACATTAGATCAAGCCTTAAGTCGTGTTTGATGTTTATCCAAACTCAACGAAGAGCAGCACAGCTCCCCAGGCAGCTAAGGGAAGCGCTACAACAGGATCCCCAACCTGAGCCAAGCCTGGGAATTACTAGAAATTCACATGGAAATGCAAAAACAGTGCTGAACTATGGTAACCAGCCCAAGCTGAGTCAACTCTGCTACACAAACAAGAGTTTGTTTTAAACACAAACATTGGACAACTCTATTTTTTAATTTGTAGAGAAAAGCTCTTTCGTTCTTCACAGTTCACCTCTACGAAGCAGCAAAAAAAATATTTCAAACATTCACAAAATCCTCCCAGAGGTATCACTTCAATTGCTGCATCCCATTAAGAGAAATTCGTTAAACTACCAGTCTTGTGTCAATGACCTAATTACTTCCCAAACAGCAATTCATGTTCACATCATTTTTGAAGGCTGGAAAAAAAAAAAAAAAAAAAAAAAAAAAGTCCTCCTCGAGTATGGAACTTATTAAATACTGGGTTTGTAGCCAAAAAGGAAAAAAAAAAACTAATATAAAAATCCTAATATGGGCAATTGCAACCTAAAATTTCGATTCTAAATAGCATACCTCATCTACCATTGTGAAATTACATACCACCTACCACGCTTCATGCATCACTGCTTGGGAATTTGAAGACCCAGAGCTGCCAGACCCATCAGGAACACTCTGGCATCCCCAACCTCGGAGGCATGTATTGCAGGAGAGGTGCACAGAGGCACCACGTCCACAACTACAAGCCGAATCAGAAAGTTGTCTGCATGTATTAACTCATCTATATATTTAAGAAGTTAAATTTTATGGCCAAATGATTATTTGCAGCTTTTTTTCACGATAATTTAGAATCATATGATGGTAAAAATTTCCATCCACTTGAGTGCTAGAAAATATTACAAGCGCAGGGGATAGAAAGTGGACAGTATGCCCAGGCATCTTGTTTAAAGCTCAATTGTCAAAATCATTTGCAAAAGCTTAGCCTTTGCAAAAGATGCATTAAATCAGCCTCACACACTGGTACGTCCCTGAGGAATATTCTGCCACCACCTTGGTGGAAACCCATCCTAAACCCTGCTCTGGTTCAGCTAACAGCACAGGAGAACCTGGCAAGCTCCCGGGATAAGCTGGTTGCCTACCTGAAGTAATAAGCAGGAAAAAAAAAAAACTGTTAAGAAAAGCCAACAATGTTTAAACACACATTAAACAATTCGATTGAATTTAATAAATAATTTAACCTCCATCCTGGTGAGCACGTTCAGCAGGGTTTGGAGAGTTGTAGATAAAAGCAACCAGCTCCTACCTCCGTCTGTATTCTGGCATCCTCTAAAGGACCAAAGTTCCTCAAGAACCATTTTCAAGAGCAAGGGCTACGAGAGGATGGGACCAAAACACACCCAGCAGCTCGGGACCGGTAATGATTAAAACCACAGCTGTGCCGGGTAGACACCAGCAGGCAGGAAATTAGGTTAGAGGAAAGAAACAAAATGGGTTACGTCCTTTAAAACAAGGGCATGGTGAATGTTTTCACACGAAGGCTGCTGAATGGGAAAAGATTTCGGGAGGCTCTGTCTGAACTGTGCTGTAATTTCTAACGGGGAATTCAGCAGAAACAAACAAAAACCTACACGGGGTTCCCTTGATTTACCTAATGCGTGGCTTTTATGACTGTAACATGCCACGTTGTTGATATTAAGCAAAACAGCAGTGTTGTATAAAGATTACAGCTGCCAATTGTCCAAAATTTTAATATAGTAACCAATTAGCTCAGAAAAAAGGCAAAATTTCTCTAACACTTAGAGCCCGCAAATCAGATTCTTCCTCAAACTTTCCCTGGGCTCTCCCACACCCACTTACCACTTGAGTTTTCTTCCAAATTTACCTTCCTTATCCCTAAAGCAAACACTGGCAGCATTTCAGAACATCTCTCTTTTCTCTAGTCCTTTGTCCAATCTCCTCCTCCCAGCACTGGGCTTACATCTAGACATTGGCTCAATGAAGTGAGAGCGCTTTCAACACGTTTCCATCCTCAGAAATTAAAAAAAAAAAGGAAAAAATAAAGGGTTATTCAGCAATCCCTCACAGTTTGACCTATTTTCTGTCGGACAGCTTTGTTAAAACACGGACGGCTCTACCTGCTGCTTGTCATGCCTGGGAGTGCCATGCTGAGCTCGTGGCCAGCTGAATCCGAAGCCTTCCTCTCCCTCTTGGCCACAAATTAAAAATTACGCTGTTCCAGAGCCGTAGCGGTCTTATCATCAGCCAACTTGAAACGAGAACTAATGACAGCTATAAATAGAGGAGGATACAGAGAACAGGCAAACCCTCCAGAAGCCTTGGACAATTCGGTGCGCGTTGTGCTGCGGGGGAAGTGAAGTCATACCACATTTCTGGCCGAGCGTTACAGATCTGCCCAGGTTTTTCCACATCAGCCTCGAACAGGAACAGCCATCACCTGCATCCTGCAGCCACGCGGTGCTCAGCGCTGGTCACGTTTGCTGGGCTGGAGCTGCAAGTAAAAGCTCTCCTAAGAAGTAAAATGCATCTGCTGGCTCTCCCTCCTTCCTTTCTTTTCCTCTGGCCGGGGTCTGAGTACGGCGTGAGCTCATTTCTGTCCGTGCCGCAGCCCCACCGAACAGATCAGCACTTGCCAGGCTGAGAAATTCGGAGTTTGGGGCTTTGAATTAGATAACGTTTGCACCAAAAGCCAGGCCTGGTATTTGAAAGCCTTGTGCAACTTGTCTTTACGTTCCCGAGGCACTGAGCGGGACGCATGCACGCCGCACCCCCCAAGCAGCTAACAGCAAACGGCTCCAGTAAATTGCACCAGGAAAACCTACGGCTGCGTAGGTTTTGTACGGAGAGGGCAGGGGTGTTTGCATTAGGCATCAGCTCCCGGGGAAAGGCTCTTTAGCAACACCAGGTCACCGCAGAGCTGTGCTCCAGTGCCTGTGATTTAGAGGACCGAAGATTTGCCCAGAAGAATCCTGTAAGAGAACCGGGTCCGGCTGCAGCCTGGGCAGTTCCCAAGGAAGAAACGGGGCGCCTGCAGTGCTGCTGGGTTTGCACTTCTTGCAGGCTGCTTCCTGCACTTCATTCTCCCAGCACTGCAGGTTTCCAAACGACTTCTAATGATCCTTCTGCAACCACACCGCAATAACCGTCACCACTAATTACACCTGGGGGCCGATCCATCCCCCAAGTCAACCTGCAGCCCCGCGGTAAGGCTGAGCTGGCTTGCTCACGGGGTCACACGAGCTTTTGGGAAAGCAGTTTTGTTCCTGCAGCGCTGCTAGGGCAGCCTGCCCCAGCACCTGCTGAAACAACAGCCTTAAAATAATCCGAAGATGCTCGGAGCTCCATTTTAGCTCTGCAGAAGGTCCTTTGCATTTAGGATTATATTGGCAGGTTACAAAGATGATAGGTGCGTAGTAGCCTTTTCTGGCTACTCTGGAGCCTGGAAACCCTTTATTTATTTATTTTTTCCTCCTTTAAGTTCCTTCTGTTTTACAGCGAGAACACCTTTAGCGTTTTCTGTGCATCTGGAAGTTAGGTCTTCACCAACAAAGCCGTTTTGCTGTCCAAACTTCTGGTCAAATTCCCACTGACTTCAGCAGAAACAGGATCCACGGTGGTTTCTTGCATTTAGGCTTCTCTTAGTCATTGCCTAACCACACAGTTTCATAATCATTCCAGGTCCACTGCCACAGAAAAGGATAAGATATTCAGGAGGAAAAGGGAGTCTCTTTTTTTTGTTTGTACCTTGCTATGATTGCCTTAAATCTTTTTCAAAACAAGGGGCAAAACGTGAACGTAAACCCAAAGGTTGTCAGGGCTCCTGCCTTCATCCCCTAAAGGCTGCATTTGGAACCGACGGTGCTCTTCGTAGAAGCACATCTTTAAGGCAGTTGCCAGCACAGGACATAAACACAAAGAAAACAGCCTCATTCTTTAAAATTAATTAATTTAAAAAGAGCTTTTAGCACTGGATGAGCAGGGGACGGCCTTTTGAACTGATTATCCTTACTTTTCAACCTACCGCTGGAAACGTTCTGCCCGTTTTTGGGATGCTGCCCAATCCAAAGGTTAGGTTTGTAGAGCTGTTGCAGAGCAGGGCCGCAAAAAGCAGGGCAGCACTTATTTATTTTGGGGGATTGTCTTTGTTTGCTGTGTGTGACACTGCAGAAGCTTGTTACCACACACACCAGAGCTTCAAATGGACGTTAGGGGTTTTCGCGAGGCAGCCCAGCACAAGAGAAGGACCTGCAGGAACACAGACTCAGCGGGTCCCATTGCTCCCAGGACAGGGCAAGTGTTCACCCTACAGCTCGCAACACCACTGCCCCTCCTGCTCATCCCTTCCCCTACAGCAAAACCCTGGGGGTTTTACGGACAAGCAGTGGGGAAGGAGATCAAGAGACCTGGATACACGCGTTGCAGGAACAGGAAGCAATACTTGCCCTACCCAATATTTGCTCGTCCCAATGCTCCTGGTGCTTTGTTTTGAAATGTAAACGTGTTTTCTCTCTCCTTAACGTTTCCTTTCCTACACCACAGGGAACTATTTAGAGAGGGCCTTCTCCCAGTCCTCACTTCGGATGAAGAACACCCGGGATTTCTGATGCTCCTCTCGGTGGCTTCTCCATGCCCCAGCCCACCACAGCTGCCCTTTTCTGCGCCCTCTCTTACCTGAGCCCATCGTGGCTGAACGGGGTTAACCAGAGAAGACTCCCGGTACATCGTGGCAGCAATATTTCCTCACCGTGACCAGGAATATTCCCTCCAAGGAACAGGGATTATTTTCCATAGGGATTGGGATTATTTTCCACTTCCTTTTCCTTCTCCAAAGCTTCGCCTTGCCCAGCACCACCCTGATTTACCCTGTATGACAAAAGCCAGCTGCTCCAAGGCACAGACCCACTGGCACACAAAAGCTGGGAGGCTTCTTCGGACTCTCAGTAACCAGAACTACTCCCAACCATAGGGCTAAGTGCAGCTTCCTTTGCCCCTTCTTTCCCCAGATACAGACCACAGCACTTTCTCATTTTCCCTGTTGTTTCCTTCCAGAGGTGCAGCTTTTCAAGGTCAGCAGACGGGATTAAAACACGGGGTCAGGACATTACATAGGATGCATTGTGCATGAGAAACAGTTACCTTCAGGCTAAGCCTTTAAACAGATACACAGACACCACAGCTCTCCTGCAGACACAGGGGAAAAACAGAGTCCACAAAGAAAATGCAAGCTTCCTATAAGAGAGCAGAAACATTTCAGGATGCAATTGCTCCGTGCCTGGTCTTCTTCCACTGGAGCACCTCCTGCAGTTTAATTTTTCCTGTTCCTAATTCTTACTACCCTCGGCAGCACTTCAGAACATACCATGAAAATCGTGGAAAACTACAGAGAAAGAAGCAGGGAAAGAAAAGCAAGAGAACTTGCATACAGAGCATACTTGTGGGCCCAGGAAACTTGTACCACTGCTGACCAGGCTGTGGTCACAAACTTTTAAAAACTGTTTTCTGCTGACAGTGGGGAAAAACAAGCCTCTCCCTCAATGCCTGTATTTGGGGAATAAAGAAGCCTACAGCAAGTAATGCCCACAGTATCCCACCAAACCTTGGGTTACTCAGCATTTATTCCTCTTAATGATCCCCTCTTCCCTTCTTCCTATACGCTTTTTCCCGCTAGGGCTTGCAGCGGAGAAGGGGACTGGGTCAGTTGTCTTCAGCTGTGAAACTCAATTTGGAAACTTCACTCTCTGCCGGCGAAACAGAACTGAAACATACCAAGGAACGGACAGGAGTGTGCTTGCCAATGCCATACGGGAAATCTCCCAGTAATGAGGAGTTGGGAGAGCAAAGTGCTACCCCTGTCTGCCTGGTTTTCTCTAAGAGCCATGCAAAAAGACAACCCGGGTCAGCCTGGCCCAGCCCTTGGATGATACATTAGTCAAAAATGCCAGGTCTGCAGACAACCCCAAAGACCCTACTGTTACTTAAAATCAAGATAAGTAAACAGCGAGATAAACAGCGTGGTTTTACAATAGGGTTCTTCAAACCCAGAGCAAAGCAGCAAGACCAGCAGGACTCCCTGAAAAGGGCCAGGCATGCCATAAAGCACATTCCAGCTCTACTCACAGAAGAGCCTGTCCCTGAGGAGCAAGCCACACGTTTCCCAGCCCACCAGAGATGGCATGGGACTGCAAACACATGAGATGCCAGTGTCCCCAGGACGTGTGCGTGTGTACATGTGCGAAAGCACGTGGAAAAGTTTTGAGAACTTCACCTTTCTCTTCTCTTCCCGCTCTCTCCCAAGATGGGGACCAAGTCCAAAAGCAAAATGGAGAGACCCTGGCCTCCGCAATTGGTTCAGACACTGAAGTCTGGAGCCATGCAAAGCGTAAGAGCAAAGCTTTTACAACCTCCAAGCAAACTGGGACACAGCTGTACTGGGTGAATGCTTTGTGACTGATGCTCAGACCCACCAGGAAAAAGACTCACAAACTTGCATGGTTCTGGTACACTCTGCAACAGATCTGGCACCGCACACAACAAAGAGCTGCAGCTCCTCCCTGTACCCCATCAACACAAAAGAAAATCCTTTTTCTTTTTTTTTTTTTTTTTTTCACCCTAGGAACTGCAAAACAAATGAAAGTTAATGTTAGTTTTTACCACTTCTTTCTGACAAAGCGCGCCTTGATGTTAGTTTATACACCAGAAATCAAGCTCTGGCTTCCCTGGTTCTGGAGGATGTGATGGGGAGGTTACATAAGGGTGTAATAGGAGCTGTTACTTCCTTTCCCAGTTGAAGAGAAAAAGCTGTGGATCAGGTTACAGACTCAAGGGCTGGTCATCACTGCTGCAGCCTTCCCAAATTTTGCTAATAATCCTCCAACAAACAAGAGAAGCTGCTTAGATACCTCTGATTTCAACATACAAAGGCTGTGAGAATTTAAAAGACTACATGTATAGCTACTAGGGAAAGAAGAAGGAAAAAAAAACACCTTTATTTTTGCATTTCATCAATCTCAGGAAACTCCCCAAGCTTGAAGCGTGCAATCACCCAAGTCGCCGCTTCACATTTCAGTTTGCTCCTCATTAGCACAACAAAAAGGATGAATGAAACAGAAGGCCAGATTTACAGGGCAGCCTGGCACCGCACTGACCACCCGGAGCACACCTCCAGAGGGTTTTTAGGCTGGTACATTCATGTTTGTCCCAGCTCTGACCACACTGAGCACGCAGAGGGTGGCCCAGGCCAGCACGAAGCTGTTCCCCAAACCGCTCCGCTCGCTCTCTCCTCACCTTCCTCCCTGGTTCCCAAGCCACTGCTATGACTGCTGCCGAAGGGAGATGGGATCAGAACCCAGCAGGAGGAATTTCTGTTCCCACAGAGCTCAGACAAACCGGATGACCTCAGAGGATCATGTGAAGAAAGTCCACGGCGCTTCCACGAGGCAGGACGTCTTCAGCGCATTGCCAGCAGTGGGAAAAATTAATGGCTTGGCTTATGTTTCCAATTTCCCTCTCCCACTTCCTCCTCTCGTTTGCCAGGCTTCATCCTCCCTTCCCCCAGAAGCGATGGCAGGCTGGCCATCCACATCTGCCCTTCTGAAGGCAGCGCAGACGAGGTTTGAAGGGGCTAACACATGGAGGTAACGCAAAATCCCATGCCCTGCTGTTGGTTTCTCGCTAATTTCCTCCCTATGGATGGGATGGGAAGAGATGGGATGGGATGGGAAGGGATGGACGACGCTTTAATGAGTTCATGGGGCACCCGATGGTCCTGCGGTGCCCACAGGGAGCCCGACCCCTTCACAGCGCCCACCCAGCACAGGAGCACCGCGGCACACGGCGTGCCACAAGCAGCGATGCCACGACCACGGCACCTCAAGGCAGCACGGCGAGGCACTGCACTGATGCCCAAAGCCAGCTCTGGAGCCGGGAGCACGCCACTGTTAACTTCACGGTGTTTGCCACCCGCCGGCTCCAGCTCCCTTTCCCCAGCCCGGCTTTGCTCCCGGGACCTGTCCCCGCCGGCAGCCATTTTACCGCCCCCCGGCCCCGCACGGAGGCTCCCGGCCGCCCCCCCACACCCCGCTCCCTGCCCGCAGCCCCGGTACCTCCACAGCCAGCGGCTCCCCGGCGCCTCCCGCCCAGCCGCCGGCGGTCGCGGCCCCGCAGCAGCCGCGGGGAGCGGCTCCGCCCCGGCCCGGCCCCAGCCCCAGCCCCAGCCCCGGCCCCGGCCCCAGCCCCGGCCCGGGAGGGGAGGAGGCGCCGCCGCCGCCCCGAGCTCGCAGCGCCGCCCGGCGGCCTCGGCACGGGCAGGGGCTGCGGGGCCGCCTCGGCCTCGCCCGCTCCTTCCACCCTTTTTTTTTAAATCCCTTTTCCTCCAAGCATCAGTGAAAGTTACCTCAGGATTCCCGTTTCTGCGAGCTGCTGCTGTACCAGCGCAGCGCCAGGCACTGCACGCGTCTCACCGAGGTGCCTCAGTCAAAACCATCACCTCACGGTTAAAATCATCACCAGTCGTTGCATTGAAAAGGAAAATTTCTGCCTCGGTTCTGAACTTTCTCCACTCCCTTCACCCAAAGGAGAGGAAAGCTCATCGCCGCTGTCCGTACAGGCTCCTGGCGCTGCGCCTCAGCAGGGTTAACACGCCACAGCGTGTGCTTCGAGCCTGTTCGACGCTGAGAGTCCTGTAAATAATTGTCCGTCCGTAACAGCTGCTGCTTGGCAGCATTTGTAATGCAGCCTGTATTAAAAAACATCCTCGGGAGGCTGCCTTGTCCTCCAGGCGATGAACCCCAAGTATCCCCCATTGCCCTCTTCCAGCACTCCATCCCCGCCTTGCTTCAGCTCTGCGTGAAAGGCATCTCGTTACCCCTGCTTACTCTGAGGTAATTTAGCATCATCACTCTTTATAAAACATGAATCAGCAGCCCACTGCTACACCTTACACTTTTTGCTTTGTCCTGGCTTAATAAGAAACATTGATCCTGAAAGCTCTTTTTCTTCTTTCCTTAAAGCAAGCTAGTGCAATAGAAAGGTTATCACTGCGCAAACTTGGGCTTTTTTTGCCCTTTTTGCTACATCTGCTGGACTACCACAATCACCACTGGCACAGCCTGCAGTAAATTAAAATGAAAAAACAAATCTGAAAGATGTGCCTGGTCACAGAGGAGGAACCTCCAGGACCAGAGATCGGGGATAATCTGCCCTGTTCAGGAGCACTGCCCTGCTGCACCCCTCAGCAAGCAGTCCCACAGCAGCCTCCTGGTGCTGCTGGCCTTTGAGGAGCATCCTGCAGCCCCCCCAGGACATGCCCTCTGCTCTCAAGTGGCTCTCAGCTGGGGTGAGAGCATGGCTCTTGGCAAAACAAAATCCCGCTGGCATTAACGCTGAGGATTTACTTCTTCCCGGTCACTCACCTGCTACTGGGTCTGCCTGGAGATGTGGAGTGCTGCCCTTCTCGCTCTCTTCTCCTCTCTGACCCAAAAACCCATCTGAAATATCTTCCCCTACAGAGACCACATTAACAACAAAGCTTTTGCTTCCCGCAGCAGATTAAACGCTCTCACAAAGCAAGGAAAATGGTACAGCTGTGGCCAAGTCCAGCTCACTCTAATTTATGGTACATTTTTGTACCTTTTAAATCTGAGCGCACTGCAGGTTACAAACCTTTTCCTGAAAAGCAACAGCAGCCTAGATCTCTTTTTTTTTTTTTTTTTTTTCCCCCATGCTTTTAAATTCTGTCCTGAAGGGGGACGGATTATAGTTTCTTGATTACAGCCTTAAGGGCTACAGTTTCAGAAGGCAAACAAGTCAGGTACAAAACCAACCAGAAAACTGTCTGTTCCTCAGATTGCAAGGGTACATCTGTGGAGATTCTGGGTCCCATTTGCACTGACAAACCACAAATCAAGCACACAGCAGTCCTCAGCTTTATCTACAGCAATATCTGGCAATAAGAGCAGTAGTTAATGCCTAGAGCTATTTCCTAGCCAACCTCACAGAGAAAAGGCACAGAAATGCTGAAGCAGAAACTTTAAAGAACAAAAATAGATCTACTGTGAAACTTAATTTCTACTGTATGTGCAACAAGGCAGCGTAGTGACCCAGTCTCAGCCACGTTCATGGCTCTCTAGTGAGTTACCCTCACTGTAAATGCAGAAATATCTGACAAGTTGCTAAGTAAAACTGGATGGGAGGTAGATGTGCTCTCAAACGCATTGAGTTGGTTTAGCCACGCATTTAAATACATTCAATAACATAATTAACAGGTCTGTACTTCAGGTAGAATTTTTTAATTTGTAACTTAAAGTTACCTTTCAAAAGAAAATAAAATGAGAAAAACACTCGTATTTTCCTTGTTCCTAGGAAAACAATCTTTGTTTTTTTTTTCTAATCTTTATTTCAGATACCAAGGATAGTTACTGATTGACATGATTTATTATTTCATACTCCTTCAGGTATACAATTCTCATATATGGAGAGAGAAACCAACTACGTAAGAACAAGTTATTCCTATTCATAAAGGAGGAAACTGAGTGAGTAAGAGTAACACTCCCTCCCTCCCTGCCCCAACACAGAAAATCCTTGACAGAGCTGACAACACAACTTAGACAAACACATTTTTCATCTCCCTCTTCACCAGAAGACCAAGCTTTGTCACTGTTCCTATGTTCAGTGAGAAAGTTCTAGGATTTTCTAGGACCTTCAGTAGGGTCCAGACCTACCTCCTGAGAGACGAGGTCACCCCAGGAGACATCTCCCCCTGTGTGTTAGCGTTAAGCACAGGGCAGCATCTGAGATGCAGCACTCACGTTTTTTTCAGGCTGCATCAGGCTTGAAATCCCTTTGGTCCTCGACACAAGCTACCAAAGTCTCCAGACTAAGCTCGTACACTTCATGCTAAAGGTCTTGTGATAGCAAAGAATCCCCCTGGTGTGGACATGGCTCAGCTCCCACCTCCTCACACCACACGCCAGGCTCTATCTAGTGGCTGAGTGCTTCCTGCACGCATTTGGGACCCTCACAAAAAGGTGTCCTTGGTCATTGCAAACACTAGGAAGATCTTTACATTAGCACTGTACAAGATCTTTACATGATCAATGTAGCACTTTACATTTCCTACTGATGGAAAACAAACAAACAAAAAAAAAACACTTTTTGGAGACATAGTTGCATGCATCCCTTCACAAAGAGCCTCTGAAGCAAATAATCAAAACCATAACTTAGGGAGGGAAAGGACCCAGTGCTGTGTGAGATTCAGAAGTCCTCAGATTAGGTGGTAGGGGAGAAATCCGCATTTTGGAACCACGTAACACTAGGGAGAGGAGTCTCTTTGTGTACTGGAAGACAAACATTACTGGTAAAACAGCTGCACTGCAATCTCCAGGCATACAGTGGAACACAGCCTGAAAATACTTGCAGCAAGATAACTGTGGATGTTCTTGTCCCACTGCACATACTTTTCACAGAACTCTTTGATTTTATAATGTATTGCTGTGGTTCCCCAAGCACAATAGGTGTTGGTTTAATGACAGAGTTGCACTGTGCTGAGATTTCCAGCCACACGTAACATTTGCCTGGGGGGATTCTCCCTCCTACATGTGTATGAACATAGCAAAAACACAGCTTTATGCTTTGTGTGGTCGTCTGTCCTTCAAGACTCTGGTTAAAAGGGAAACATTTTCTTGGATCATGGATATCGGACCAGGACTACTGTTGCAAAGAAAAAATTACCCAGCACAGGTGCTGGGAGCTAACTGTAGGTATAAGCAAACTTCTTTCCAGAATAAAACCAAACAGATTATACTAATAAATCCCGCACGTCACATACTGAGGCTTAACAAGTTGCTGCACACTAGGAGTGATCAGTCCTGTGTGGTAGTAGGAAACAATGTGGGATTTCTACGATCCATTTATCCAGATTTCTAATGAGGAGTTACGCTTTGCTATTATTTTTTTCATTATTAGAAGCAGGTTTGCTATTTCCACTCGAATTTGAAAAAGTGAAAGCTGACAAAAGCTTACCAAAAAAAAAAAAAAAAATATCGTGGTAGAAAAGGGGTTGCACAGAAGAATAAAAGCCAATGCAAGCATAAAAGAGGATGACCTGGGCCTTTAATAAAAGGCTGTGAAATCTTTGCACAGACCTTATAAATACTAATACAGGTAATTGCATATAAGGAAATTATTTGGCATGTTTCCTTTAATAATGTACAATTCTCTCACCTTACCTGATTTTCTTAAAGAAGAGGTTAAAAGGGAACTGCCCTTGCAAGTATTAAAACCTTTTTGACTCCACACAAAAGCGCAGGCTGATGAAGAATGCAGTCAAACTCCTTGCTGGCTATTCATAGCACGGTAGAAATACAAAGCAACAAAGAAAGCACGTAAGTAACGGGGAGAAGAGCAGCATGGAAAAATAAATGGCTAAAGAGCCCAGAAACAAAATGTTTCTGGAAGTTCCCTCCTAATCATTTCTGTAAGTCTGAGAGCCTTCCACTTCCCCTGCTTTCTAAAGAAAAGCGATCAGCTTACCTCGGGCACATAAGGACAGTTTTATTTCCAACTTAATTGCAAGAAAAGCCGGCGGAAGGTAACCCAGCTGTGATGGATGTGACTGCACATGCCAGACAGACATTGCCAGCATCAAAGTTCTTCCTATGTTCCCCAATTGTTAACTACTCACTGGAGATTGAGTGTGGTTTATGTGCAGAGGAATAGCAATTTCTTTGTTCTCCAACTTTATTACAACATAGCGAACTCTTTAGGAGCGCAATTTTTTGCCAACAAGAGGCAAATTAATAACACATGTACATGGCACATTTCTGCTTCCACCACAGGTGAGTGCAGTGCTTGTAAGAGGTGCGATCTGCAGCCTTCTTACACCAAGGACCTTGGATCTAGCTCTGGCTACGGCACTGTGAGCCAGCTGCAGCTCTCCTGCAAAAAGCGGGGCTACAGTGGTGTAACCTGTGCCTTGGCCAAAGCTTTAACTCTATCCAAATGGAAACGGAGCAAACATCAGTGCAACTTTCCTGTGTACTGCCCTATTATCTCATCATCAATGCACTTACTCAAGCTGTTACTCTACCTGGTTCAAGCCAAGGACTTCATTAAATGTCAGCACGAGACTCTCAAAACACAACTCACATGAATGCTGCCAGCATTCACAGTGCACAGTTTCACTATTCTCTGTGATTATTACTCTGTGTAACGTATAGATTATCATTTCTACACTGACAAAATGTACACGTTATAATCAAATGTATTTTTGAGATTCAAAGCCTGGTTCAGCCCAGTTCTGCTGCTTCAGAAAGACACTCTGTAAAATCCAGAACAGCTACCTAACAAAGCTCACTATATTCCCAGCACCTGGTAGTTCTCGTGCCCGCTTCCAACATGATGCAAAAAAAAAAAAAGGCATAAGGAGAGCAGGATGTAAACCAAAGCACCATGCCAAGCTGCAAGGAGCTGCAGAGTGCAGGAGGGGTGAGGTTTGCTGTTTCAGGGCCACACATGCACACAGCGGCTCCAAAGGTCCCGTATCACGTGCACAAACAGATGTTGCGAACAGACACTTGCTAAGCTGGCTGGCTACTTGCTTCAGGCAGTCCTGAACAAATAGAAATGGAAACAGTCCATAGGATGCGTTATCTCTGCAGTAACTAAAGATGTTCGGTTGACTTTGGACTAAATTACCCAACAGCTAACACACAGAAAAAGCAGATGTGAAATAAACTGATTTACTGCTTTAATATAAAATACAAATAGAAAGGGTCCATACACGACCCTATGGTTTCTGTAATGAGTCTCTGTAAGAAAGCGCAGCTCAGAGAGAGAAAATAGCTAGAAAGCTGCAGTTTCATCTGCATAACTCATCTGCGAGCTCTGCAGCATCCACTTAAGGGATGAATTACTGTTTCTGCCTTAAAAAAGATAAAAATAAATCAGAGAGGGGTCCTGAGAGAAACAGATCAAAAAGCAACCTTTCCTTCAGCACATCACCCATCCCAGGAGCCAGTGGAAGTCGTAACCTTTGAATTTAGTAGAGCACAAGGCCTGGTCCCCCTGTACATTCAGAAATACTGAGAAGCAGATGAGGAAAAAAGGCGTCTGCCCCTCCTTTCCACCTCATTTGCTTCCTAGGCTTCTGCAAAAAAAATAAGAGCCCAGACTAGTTGAAGCTACTTGCTGTATTGCCTCAAATCTATCAGTTGCATCAGCAAGGACAATGTCAGAAAACCTTTTCCTACAGGGTGCACAATGAGGGTTCCTGCACCGTACTGTACAGGGAAATGTTCTCTTTAATGGCCGAGCATCACGCTAAGCATGCTGTCAGAGTCAACAACATGCTGGCACGGCCGCAGAACTGTTGAAACAGGACAAGAAGCAATGTGAAACACCAACAGCGACGCAGATCCTGAGGACACACATGCTACTCAAGCTCTTGGGAAGAACACTCATGTCGAGAGAGTTCCTGTGATTTGATGCAGGGACTTCACATCTGGAAGAAAACACATTTTCCAAGGTGCCACAGTGCAAGCAGTGGGGCTGGTCACTTTATCAACAGAGCACACCAGAAGAGACAGAAAGTCTCCAGAAGGCTGAGTTCTTTTTTTTCAAACAAAGCTGGTAGACTTGAAGTAAAACTCGTAGGCTATAATGAATGCTTTTGACTGTAGGGAGAAAAATGAATGGCTTGACTCCAGAAACTGCCTCTGCCTACATATAGAACTAAGTCTGTAGGAGATCCTTATTCAGCGACTTTACTGCAAAAGACATTAATTTACATTTTCTTGTTTAAAGAACAGATAACTTTCTCCATGTGGGAAATTCCTGCAGACCCAGGCTTGGAGGAATGAATGAGCACTGCAAGGAATTTCATACATTGCATACAAACACTGGCGACTGGTGCCACGCTAAGGCCTCAGAGATTATAAGGAAAATGCAGCTTTTTCAGGGCAGAGGCTAGGATATCAATGCCTATTAGTCTGCAGCTGCTCACCTCCTGACAGCATAGCTTGAGATGTATGAGGTCTTAATCAAGCTCAGATGAAAGGAAAGGTTTCTTTTAATTGCTATCAATGTTAATGAACAACTCGGTCTTGTTTAAACATCCAGGCAGCGATATGGGTGAATATCTGAGTTTATCATGTCCTCAATCTTTTGAACAGCTAGGCTTTATTTGCTAAGCAAGGAATGAGCTTACCCTGAAAGGGATTGGCTGAACCTGAGGTCTGGACTTTAGATAACCAAATGTTTGGGATTTGATGCAATTTTGCCTCAGCCACCTTTGCTGAGTTTTGGGCTGTCTTTGCAAACTGAGCAGCTAATGAAAATTGTCGTGGCACCTTCAGGTTAAACAGAAATGCACATTCTCACTCCAAAAGGCTTTTCCTTGGTGGTTCTGTATCTAAAAGATAAAAAGAAACACTGAATCTTTGTGCCAAAACTAAAAATACGAACAGAAGTGGATGTGCTAGTATTAGCTAGGGTTTTGCTAGTTCTTGTGTTTGGAGCAAAGGATTCCAAATTAAAAGCCATAATGGGAGAAAAAAAAAAAAAGTATCACACATCAGTTTTGTTTTTAAAAACAAAAAGTCCTTCTTAAAAACATTGGAAAAATTAGACCCTTTGCCTCTTTTATGGGGTAAACTCGTATCTGCTCATTTTATTCTTTAGTTTATTTGCTTTTGATTATTCCAGCAGCCTACAGCAGCAATATTGTTCCAAAAAACAAAACAACAACAAAAAAAAAAAAAACACAAAGACATTTAATCTAAGACAAAATGGTATCTATGCATTTTTAATCAGAAGGATGTTTCTACTAACATTAGATTTTTACAAAACCTTTTGATTTTACACTTTTCATATATAGAAACTCAGATCATGCATCAAAATACCTCCTGTGGAATTAGAATAGCCCTGTGTAATTACTAACTAACTGCAACAAGGGTTTTCAAATGCTTACTCACTTGTCTGCTCCATGTACTGTTGCACAAGAGCTTCTCATGAATTTATTAATCATGGACATATCACTGATGAAATATTCAGTATGTTGCACTGGGGCTTCCTGCTCGTCCCCCCAGGGTGAACTCCTTTCCTATTGCTCTGGCTCACTCAGCTTCTGTATTATTGACTTCTTCAGTAATACTGCAGTTTTATCTTTCAGGTTTTTGAAGAAAAAAGTTGCACAGGCAAGATGAGATACCAACTAACCCATTCAGCTGCCTGCAGAAACAAAGTTCCCTCCTCTGCAAGCAATATTCAACTAACTCAGGGGTAAGTGCACTCTTACTTGCCAGTGATATTCATTCAGACCCTACATCCTTTCCAGCTAGTGTGGAAGGGTTGCAGCTGCTTCTGCAGCCTCTTAGCCTTTTCAGCTCTCACTGAAATCAAACTTTTGGGAAATTTGGTGGAATTCGTATTCAGCAAAACATCTGTTTTCTGGAAATCACCCTCTAAGACTGGAGCTTTATTGGTACCAGACAGTGGGGGACTTCACCTTTGCAGCTGAATTACTACTTCCTCAGTAGTTTCTAGAATACTTTTGTCTCGATGCTTTAGAAAAAAAAAAATCTAAGTTAAACTTCCTGATCCGCACAGTAGGATCATGTCACTGCTTCACACAGGATTATATTCACCACCGCACTGATATCCAACACAGGAACGTCACCTACCACTTAAGTAGCAAAGGTTTCCTCTAGGGGACACAGCTTGCCTGTTAGCAGGAGACCACGATACAGCAGAGGAAACTGCTCTCCTAAAAAGATATTTTCCTAAAGGACCCACAGAAACACAAGCTAAGAGAAAGAAGAAAAGGAACAGCCTGCCCCCAGCTGCCAGCTGGCCTTTTCAACTTCAGCTAGCACCTACAGCAGCTGGAGCCGTGGCTGGGAGCCTTGGGTCACAGCAGGAGGGAGCTTGGCAGTGGCTGCAGAGCCCAGGTTGTCCCCCAGCCCTGCGGTTCTGCTGTGCTTCTGGCCCACCTGAGTGTGACAAGGGCTGCTTGCTCCAGCTGAAAGCACGATCTGGTCTTCACTCACGACACGGTCCCTCCCTCAGAGCCGGTGATGTGAGGCACACGCACTCCCATTTTAATACCAAGCAGCTCGTAATTTTAACTAGGGAGACCGTGCACACATATAGCCTTGTCTTGCCAGTAAATAAAAAATTGAGTAACGCTGAACACTGATCTTAGACTTCACATTGTTTCAGTTGTCACTTACTTTAAAGAAAAACAAACTTTTTTTTATCTGAAGAGAGGAATCCTACCGATCTGCATGTGTCCCCCATTACCTGTGTTAAGACATCATGAGCAGCACCTCCACATGATTTTTTTCTTTCTTTGCCAACCAGTTAGCTATAGCTGATTTCAAACACCACAGTAATCTATGGTAACTCCGTTATTTGCACAAGGGATGTGTCAAATACTGTCTTCTTACACAGCTAGAATATGTGATATTCTCTTTTTTCAGCATACTCTTCCGAAAGAAGGAAGTATTACATATTCCAGCTCCACAGGGTGCCAAACACAGACATCTCCTGAGCAAACAAAATAAGTTACTCATTATAATGTAACTATAAAGACGAGAATATGAGATTACAAGAAAACATCCTCTACGCAGCTATAAACATTAGCTGCAAGGCTTACTATTCACCACCATAACATCTTGCTGCCAGGCTTATCCTGATCCCTTCTTTTCACATTGCTAAAGCAAGCAGATTTCTTTTTTTTCCCCCATCATTATGGAACTTCTGTGCACTGCTTTTGCAGAGAGGAAGGGACACGTAAATGAGTCAGCCACTTGGAGTCAATCAAAACGAACACTGGATCATGTGCTCCTTGTTTTAAGGCCTGACCCACCCCAAAAAACAAACAAACAAACAAAAACTCAGAAGCAAATAGCCCGAGGAATTTCTGCTTTGGCAGGTCTAGCATGAAGCACTAGCCAAACACATTGCTACTGGCATCCATTCTTGGAAATTTTAAGCCAGAAAAATCATAGCTTGCTTCAGTATAATTAAAACAGACACTCAAAGGGGGGGATTGCCAGGCTAAGTTAAGAAATTATACAAAATACATTTTAACAATCAAAACGTCTTGAGCAATCAAGAGAGGGGAAAATAGTATTTCTATGCTTTGAAACTAAATCAGGAAAATAGAAAACATTACACATAGTAGTAATTAGATGACAATTCTCCCTTAGGCCCTAAAACAGTCAAATTGAGACAGTACTGTGCATTAAATCGCATGTTCTGTAGGTCTTAATTTTTGCAAGCCCTGCACCTTTTGCAAGTTTCTTTGCAAAGAATTGTAAGCCATCACCCAAGCTCTGCATAAATGCATGCCATTCTCTCCAGAACATCGTTAGACCTTTTTGATGTCGCTGCTCAGATGGGTGAACTTCACATCTTACCAGGAACATGTTATTGGTGTCGTCCACTGTGTGTGCTTCTCTCGAGCTTTTTTATCTTGGTCGTGGAGGGGAAAAAAGCCATTAAGCAATTTAATGATGGGTTAAGGACAGCTCACGTCTAAAACCATTACGGTCATCTCAGCTATTCCTGTCAAGCTCCATATGGCCTCTATAGGAAACAATTACAACTTTACAAGAAAAAGAGTTTCTGCCCAGCTTGTTCAAATTTTAACAGAGTTTGGACGTGTCAGTTCATTCTGCTATTTTCAAGTCACTTTCCTCATTTTATAATGACTTTAAAACTCCTTCTGAACAGGGCTATTGTCTCTTGGATGGAGCACCACGTCTGATTTCCATCTGTATTAAATACTCCTTAAGACTCTCTCCAGCCATACAGACGACCTTCACCGAACAGTGTGAAACTCAGATGGATTAAGGCCCATTGCCAATGCCAGAATGAACTAAAGGGAGATCATGGAAAGGAAAGGTGAAGGAAGAGGGTGAGCTATGAGCTGTGACCACTGGTTCTATTTTCTTTGTGAATGGCAACTATCCATACAGTGACATTTCATCTATGAATTCATATTTGTTAGCAATATTGAGTAACAGCTTTCTAGTCGTATGTTCTGAATTAGCAAATAGTGCTGTCCTCAAAATGCTGTAGTGAACTTGTGGCAGGGAAGTTAGAGGAATCACAGACTTGCAAGGTTTAGGCATTGCTAACTTGGAGGCAAAGTTAGGGTAACTCAGACCACAGCAGGTTTACTATCACCCTGTGAAGGTCCAGGTGGATAAGACTGTGGGTAAAGTATATAAGATATAGGATACAAGAACTTTATCCAGCCTATCATATTGTTTCTGTACTCCTCAAGATCAATGGTAGAAGCTTCCTACATCCTTTCCTGAAAGAAATCTGGGGGGGGTGGGGTCACAAGCCAGGTCAATATGTTAAGGTTGTTAAAAGAATGAATGGAGGTATTAACTTACTTCAGATCCAGGATATTCTAAATTGCTTCACTGAATCACATCCAAGTTCTGGCTGCAGACTGAGCTCTGCTCTGCCAGCCACAAAATCCAGAGGCACCAAAAGCTGCTCACGGGCAAGGCTGTCCTCTGCTGCGTGCTTCCAGTGATTACTTTAAAACACAATTTCAATGTACTGAGCAGTCTGGTTTCTAGGAGTTACAGACTAATTGTTCCACAGGCTACAGCATTTCCTACCTGTCACAGGCAGGTTTGACTTGTCTTCTTACCTTAATTTTGAATAAACAGATAACTATCTTCCTTTTTTTGTTGGTTTTTTTTTTTTTTTTTGGTTTTGGTTTGTTTTTTTCTTTTTTTTTTCTTTTTTTTTTTTTTAAATGCATTTATAGGAAAGCACTGCTTCTTCTGTCATTAATATTAAACTGGGAACAAATGCAAATCCAGTGAGCAAGCACACTGTAAAATGACCTTCCACAGCAGATCCAGTTTTTCAGCAAAAGGATAAGAGACATTAGTTTGGGAAGCAAGGATTTGTTTTATGATTAAAATTTATTGGATTAATTCTCTATTTGTCAAAATGAATTTGAACAGCCTTATCATGTATCTTATACAAATGTAACAGGAAAATACCACCACCATTCATCTTTAATTGATTTCTTTCTTTTTCTTTCATGTTGACCAGGTAATTGTTCACATACATAGAAAAACTACACTTGATAATACAGAGTACCAGTACACAGTCTGAAAACCTGGTATCAGGCTATTTCTAGTGATCTCATGGTTCTGCTATGATTCGTGAATATAGAAATCCATTAAAATGCTTTCATTAATCCCCGATGCTTTTACTGTATGCAAAAGGCACGCCGCTTAAATACCAAATTATACAATAGGCTTTTCCCTTCTGCCATGCCTCCCTCCTGAGTCTCATTTGCTTAAGGAGGAAAATGAATGACGAATTTGAGCTACGTCAATGAAAAATTTAGAGACAAGTTAGGGCAGAATGTTTTGCAAGAAATGACTACCGTGACTATCGCATTGGAGTGAATAATCAGTATTCTGGAGGCCACAGTTCATCGCCTTTTTATAGGAATGAGAAAGCACACAGCTTGTGGAAAATAGGTTGTGCAGGTTGTGCAACACACCTACAAACTAGTGCAGACAGGAGGAATAAAAAGAAGCGTGCTGGGGGAGGCGACAGTTTCATTTACTAAAACCCGGCAATTTGTCTCTATTTCCCCCCAACACTCATTGATTCTCATTTGCATGCGATGTTGCATGATTGCCTTAGCTGTTGTTACTGTGAAGACAGTCACGGGAAAAATTCATCAAACTAGCAGGTAACAAAACCAGCAACAACAAAATGACACAAACAAATGACAAAAAAAAAAAAAAAAAAAGGAAACTTACCAAACCTACTTTCCTCTCTCCCCCAAAACAGACCAGCGGTGATGCCTGTCCTGCACAGCTGCTTCTACAGCCCCTGGGACTGGCTCTAGTCGTAAGAAACAAAAGTAGTAACAGAATCGGGCCCTTTAAAAATGAAACATTTCTATGAACGTAAGGATGTGGTTTTCCACCTCCTGAATCTTTTTAGCTACTTTCTGTCAAGTAGCAGTGACCAGATGACTGCAAATATGTGCAATTCATAGGGTCAGTCCCAACTGGTAGCCAACTGCTGCCATTTTCAGGCAGTCTGAAATCGCTTCTGGCTCTCTCCCACCTCCAAATCATTCATTCTTCCCTAACGAAGCACACTGTGGACTTACCCGAAGTTCCTGAGGACACCCGTGACCTGCTAGAGTCAGACAGCTGTTCACAAAGATGTGCAAGGGAGATGTGCTGAACCAAAAGAGACACTCCTTTGGGATCACAGGGGCCAGGCCAAGCTGTCACCTGTGAGGATTTAACCACTCTGGTTAGAAATCCTGTCCTGTTAGAAAACCAGCGTCTGCACCATGAGAGGTTTGTTTACAGGCTTTTTTCCAAACCTAAACTAGCCCCCACCATCTTTTTCTCTTCACCACCACTGAAACTTTTTCCAGACTCTACTGAGCCTTTAAGGAGCACAATCACTACAGCATGTCCTACGGCATTCACTGACAAATGTTTTCCAGAACAAAGATGAGTAGATTTATAAATTTAAAAACCGAACAAGAAAAGTAACTTTTCAGATCGTCTTTTGTGATATAAAATCAATTGTCAGGTTTTGTTTGCTTGTTTTTGTTTCTTAAGTTTTAAATTGACTGCTATGCTGGAAATCCATTTCTTCTTCTCCTTCCCATTGAAAGATTAACTCTTCAGCTATTAAATTGTACCCATAGCTGATGGCTTGCTGTGCAGCCCATTTTTAAAAGTGCATGAAAGCGTACTGTAACCAGAATACCCCAAAGCAAAGCTGCCATGCAGAAATCTGACATTGGTACTTGATACGAAAACCACGGAGATCCCTGTATCCATTTACAGTTAATCCCAAGCTTGCTCGCAGGGGCTCAGGTCACTTTTTAATGGCCTCTGACAGCTGCACACACGCACAGCGCCTTCCCCAAAGCACCACACTACCCCACGTACCACATCCTTCTACAGGGATAAACCACGCCCTTGCTTAATAAGATTTGGAGCCTTCTGCACAATTGAAATTGTGTATTAGTTAAGAAAAGGGAGGATATCACAAGTCCCTCTAGCAGAGACATCATTGCTGGGGGAAGGACAGGCAGGTTAGGAAAACAACAGCCCTGCCTGCAGGTTGCTTCCTCCTCTGAGGGTCTCCTGAACATCTCACCCTGCCTACGACATTCAGTGATTTCTTGGTGAAGGCTCAGCGTCCACCTTTAAGCACCTTTATCGCTGAGAAGTTCCACACATCTAAAACCACCAGAGTACATCTTCTCTCTGTTTAAAGGATCGACACTTAATTTTGCAAGAACTTGTATTTTTGGCATCGATGTCCACGTAGAAAATCCAGTAGAAGTCGCCCTCTGCAAATGACATCTGGTGACATTTGTCACAATCTCTTTCCAAATCTCTTTTCCCCTGCGAGGCCTTGCTGTTGTATCTAGTTGGCTCCAGGCTACAAGACCCTGCCATGATGATCTAATACCAGACATAAATTAGCTAATTTCTTAAACTCCTTTTACTTAAACTACGGCTTCCTAAGTCACTCCAGAGACCTGGCTAAGCTGAGAGTAGCTGAAGGGACATGCGATAAAAGAAGCACTAACAAAATTATTCGACACCTTAAAAAATAAGCTCTACTTCAGTGTTAATTTCTGCGTTGTGCAAACCACGCACACGACTGACCCGTTTTGAGCCAAGTATTACAAATCTAACAGGCATCAGCCAAGCACCAGCACCACAAGAGTTAAGAGCATGTGCTGTTCTTTCCTGGTGGGAATAGGTCAGGAAGAAGAAATAGTAGGAATAGGATCCTTTACAGTGATTTCAGTTTTTATTAACATATTTTTACAGGATATCCCAGTTAAGCCAGACAGCTTGTTTACAATAGGGCCCTGTCTAAGGCCAGCTTAAAAGTATTACACAGTACATACAGAAGGACAATACGGTCCCAGTACAAGCTCCCAGCAGGCAGTAAATCATTTCAAAGCTTCATGTTACACCTGATTAACTACTTGGCTCCAGTATTACAACCTATTCCAAGAATGCCTGCTTCAGTGTCGTGAAAAGTTGTCAGGGAATTTATGTCATCTGATGGCGAGTTACATAAAATAATGCCCCAGTGTACCATTGAAGAGGCATTGCTTGGCACGAGCTGAAGGAGCATGCACTTCACACCTGCAGGATCCTCCGGTGCTACCTGCTCCTTAAGAAGGGACTCCACGTCAAGCTCTCCTTTATGAGGAGAAACCACATCATTTTGGTCCCAACAGGATCACCTAAGCCTGGATGACAATATCTGAATTACGCTTCATCACACACATCCACAATTTGATCACTCGCAAGTCAGTCCATCCTCTCACGTGGTTGCTGCAATTGAATCAATTTTCCCTGCAATTTTTCTTGATTCTGAAAAATTACTTAAAAATACGTATCCTCAAAAAATCGACACACTCAACATTTTTCACTAAGCACACAAGCCTGCTAGTGGACCAAACAGTGAAATCTTTACGCTACCTGAACACAAAGGAAACGCTGTTTCTCCGAGGTTCAAAATCAGTTCAGGCACCAAAGAGGCAAATTCCTAAAACTTCCTAAGGTCCACGGCCTGCGTTGCCTGTCAAACATGCAAGGTGCTATGAAAACCAGGTAACAACCCTCACCAAGTCTTCATTTATCCGACTGTCGGGCAGAAAGACCTATAGCATTAACTGAGTGAGATGCAATGCATCTTGGCCAAGAGTTAGAGTACGGTAAGCCAGCAAAAGAGCTGCTTAATTGTAAAATCCATTAGCTCTGGCTCTACGTGTGCAGCTTCTTCTAGAGCCACGCAGGAATTTAGACAGCAGAAAGCTGGAGATCAGTTTTAGCAGAAACACCCGGTATGCACACCCATGAACAAACCAAGCTTTTCTACAGCGTCCTTCCCTCTTGGTCAGCTGGAAATGTGAAGTCTTTTTAAAGATGAACTGATCACCACCTGTTTCTTTAAACTACAATCTCATAATTAGTATCTTCTAATTATTAGAAAATGCAAGTGATACTTCAAGCTTTACCTTTGATTTCATGTACTGGTGAGTTTGTTTGCACTTAAGTCTCTGTGCAGGAAACTAAGAGCATAGCAAAGGAACCAATTTCTTGCCTTTAGCATACTGCAACCCACGGTAGGCTGAGCACCTGAATTTTCCCTCTTGCTTACTGAACGAGGCAATTTCTTATTCTAAGTTATATCACAGATCACAGTAAAACCCTGTCTTCTATAATTGAACAAGGAGCCTAATTAAAATACGAACAAGTCTTCTAAAAATAACAGCAGAACAGCCATCTCTGGGCTGCAAACCTATTTGTCTGCCTTCCTCCTATATCATAATAGCATTTCCACAGCAACAGCTATCACAAGAAGTGTTATTGATGAACGGAAAGCCTGTTATTCAATCACCTTTTCCTGGAAGAGGACAACAGAAAGTCCTTCTGGTTTTTAGTATGGAGTAAGTCCCAAACTAAATACTAAGGTGACAGCAAAAGAGGTGCGCAAAATATATTAGGAATCCTGGCACTGAAATGAAGATCTTGCTTGTGGCTAGGAGTCATGCTGACTGCTCAGCAGAGGTCACACCACAGAGGCACAGCTAGGTCTGGGAGGAGCACACCAGTTGCCACAGACATTCAGTTTCCCTTTGCAGAGCTCAGCGTCTCGAGGAGACTTGATCCTTGCAGATTGGAGCTAAACATTTTAATCAGCTCTGTTTGGGGGTATATAAAATTAGTAAACTCGTTTATACCCAACTCAATATCTTCAACTGATTGTGTGTAACGGCAAGAAAAATCAGAGGTTCAGCCTAAACTACAGTAAGTTCAGCCCTTCAGAGGTCCAGCTGCAACTAAAAAGCTGTGAGTGGATCTAGCTGTATTCATTGCCTTGCCCAACTCCCTGCGAGCACAGAAGTGGAAGCAGTGATATCTGCCTCTACAGACTTGGTGACTAAGTGCAGGTATTACTTACAGGTAATTTTCTTTTCCTGGTCTTGCAAGTCTTTGCCCAGAGCACCAAATACCAAAGCCATGATGTCTTAACACCACCTTTCCTGTCGAGCTGTACTCCACCATTTCACCACGGCCTCCCTCCAAGTACTGTGCCCGTGGTAATTCGGTCTGCGAGAGGAGTCTGTAAGACAAAATCGAATGGAAAGTGCTGCACTCCTCTTATAATCGATCCGTGCAATTTCTAAATTGACTTTGAAAAATACACCAAATATACCCAGGGGAAATAAGCTTACAATGCGGATTGCTGCCTAAATCCATTACACAGATAGCACAGCGCATTTATTGTTGCGATGATTGAAAAGAAATGAGATTAGCAGGCTTCGCATAACATATTTAGTAAATCCAGCACTTCCCCTTCCACAACAGAGAGCTTAACATCGCCTAGAATTATAAACAGAGTACCGTATATCTTGGTTTTCCTAATTTTGAATTCCCTGCTGAACACCTCTGTACACACACACGACACTTGCCTAGAGTAGATGGGTAACCACTACCCTCATTTGGACGTACCAGCAGATTCGTGACTGTTTTATTTTATTTTATTCGTTTTATTTCACTGCGCGGATTTGTAAGAAGGGATTCTACTTCCAACAGGACTGCCTCCTCAGAAAAAGGCACGGACGCTCAAGAGCAGTACAGAAAGATAAGTGACATGTTCCTGTGCCAGTACGATCAGGCTACATCAACTCTTGCTGGGGAACAACATAAAGCTGGTAAGGGAGTTCAGGGTGTCTCAAGGCCAGGGACCTAGGAGAGGAACTGTGTGAACACAAGGCAAGCTCCAAAACCCTGACAAGTTTTCTCTAACTTTGACAAAAGTCCAGAGTGTAACTATGGCACCTTTTCTAGGTGAGTGAGAAAGCACAGTCTGATGAAGCCTGAAACAATCAGCTTTTGTTTTTCCGAATATTTCCCTTACATTAAGCGTTCACATGATAGCTGCTACACCTAAGCAGCACGGTGGCGAGTTTTAGCATGTACTCTGAAAGGGTATTTTACTACCTTCAAATAAGAAGCAGGATGAAATATCAGAGATATTAGCCCCGATTGTATTATTCCTCTACTGAAACTACACCTACAGTATTTCAGCAAGACAACAGTTTGCACTTGCATCATCTTTTCCCTTATTAAAACAAAACAAAAAAAAAAACACACGTACAACTTGACCAGTGTTTTTACAAGCAACTCTTGCTCAATTAAAATGATATATCCAACAGATTTATGATACACCCTGTTTTGTCATGAAAGTATTTAATTCCATTTGATGAGTGTACGTAGGTGTCTGTTCATGAGTGAACTCCTGCTTTAAATTCGTGTTCCAGAGATATTTTATATATAGGCAAGGGCAACAAGGAGGAAGCAGGAAAAGCTGAAATGTTTTTTGTTAAAATTTCACAGAAGAGATTAAGAAGGTTAGGGACAAGAAAAGAGCTTACTTCAACACTCATCTTAGAAGGATTTTAATCCATACTTTTTGTATGTTTTAGCTTTTTAAGGCTTGAAGTCCATGTGCCACAGAAGCACAGAGTAGAAACTATGGTGTGAACACAAAAACAACATCAAGTAAAAAATCTGTAAGGTTTTCTCCTAGTTACTTATATGCCTGTAAACAACTAATGTGAACATTTCTAGTACGAAACCTCCCACATCACACCTAGCAGTAACTGGCTGGAGTGGTCTCACCAGTATTTCCTTGGTTTGCTACATATCACATCCCTACCCGTGAATGTCAGCAAAAATACTGGTTGTCACAGGACTCTCATACCTAGCTGCACAGCCCAAAAAAAAAAAAAAAAAAAGTAACAGGGAAACAGCAAAATGAAGATGGAAAGAACCAAAGATGACAGGTAAGACTGAGGTGATCTTTAAAGTGACCAGTACTGTACCTGATGCCCATAGTTACGTAAATCATGATGGTTTTAATAACACCACCTACTTGAACAAAGTTAGATACAGTAATTCTAATTAAAAATAATTCTATTTATACCATAGCCCCCCTATTAACAAAAGCAATGCCTGTGCCCTCACAATAGGATGCACATCTGAAAGCACAAGCACTTTGCAAGCAGGACAATGCGCTTGCAAGATGGACGTAACTATTTGTGTGTTACGGATGGGGAAACAGAGGCACAGAAAGCAAAACTTGTCGCTCGTCTGGGCTTTGCCACACACACACCGAGCAGGAGAAGCAGCCGAGCAACGTGACTACTGTTTCAAATGCTGGTCATTGTTCCGCTGTCATCTTCTATTCCTCCTTCTACATTTCTAGTGCTCACCAACAGCACGCCCGTTTACCTCCAAATAATCAGCGCTTTGGGTGAGAGGTGCAGGCAATGTTCAGCGAGATTAAGTCAGAGCCCCTAAGCATCACCGCTACGCACACAACCACAGCAGCACCAGCCCTAACGCTGGCTGTGGGCTGAGTGGGAATGAACGATTGCAAGGGGGGATTTTTATTGTAATAAGGCTCGTTACATATTAATGTGATACTCCTATTTTGCATAGTCTTGCACAAACTCACCCACCCTAAAGCATGTACGTGGTCATCATGTTTTTCTCCTGGTCAAGCAAGTGGAGCTATTTGAGACTAAGATAAACAAAAAACTTAAAATGGTAAAAAATGAACCATAATTAGAAAAGTCTCTTGGATGACAATATCAAAATGCTGAAGCAGACTCCAGAACAAATAAAACATGAGGAAACACTGCTGTGATCTGGCAGGTACCACACAAACCTGAACCAAGTGGGCTTCCACTGTTTGACTCTGGACTTTGCTCCTGGGCCACTAGAAGTGCCTTTTCCAGCCAGCATTCATTTCTACCTTGGTGAACTCAGGCAACAAAAGCTCCATTGCTTGAAAACAAAAGCATTCACACTATTCAGATGTGACCGCCTCCAAGTCACCACACACCTCCCGCAACAGTACATCACCTCCTGTCATCTGAGAGCCTCAGTAAACCTATCAGTGCTTGTATCTTCAGACAGATGAAACAGGAAAAAAATAAATAAATCAGAGAGTGGTATGCTTTACTGTCCCCAGTCTGCTGAATTTGGGAATTCCCTTCATAGTTTTTCCCCCTCTGAATGCTAACAGACGTGTCACAAAGACCACATGTACCCAGATTTATACAGGATCAAGAGAAACAAAAAAATGCAGTTGGCCAAGCAACGTAAGGGCGCTTGTTTTCATCAGCTCTGCAAAACATTACATGAACCGATTCTTGCCATCTTCAAATAAGCAAAGAAGTCTGAGTTCTCCAAAAACGCACGAGTTGCCCTATGGTTCTGCTCAGTTTTCTGCTGAAGATGCCTACCATACAGGAGGATTTACAGCAGAGGTGCCCCTCGGCTGTGCCACCTCTCCCAGCAAAAGGGGAGCGTGACACATGGCTTACGCCAAAACCCTCCGCTGCCTGCTTTTTTATAGGGCTTCAAGGGAAAAAGCTGCAAACCAGGTCCTGAGCTACAGCCTTCAATAGCATCCCACCTTCCAGCACGGATCTGACCGCTCTGTGTTCAAAGACAGCTTCATGTTCTTTCCTTAGCAGCAGCAGCTCTCACTATCTATACTTACATAGGTATATATAGAGAGAGAGATGGCTTGTACAACAAAGTCTGAAAAAATATACCACAAAAGATGTTAGCACGAGTTGAACTGAGAACTTCTTGCTCTGTTCTCAGAGGAATCCGTGGTTTCTTTCTGACAGGAGATAATGCTAGTGGTGCGGGTTAGCTGTGCCGCTGCAGCTACCGGAGCAGCGCTTCTCAGCCTCTGGGTCAAAGTAGGTCATAAACCCCTCGCAGCGGTTTGCAAAACAACCCGTACACCAAGTCAGATTTTCAAAAAATAAGCATACACTTGTAGGTATGGGAAGAACTAAACAGAAACCAGCACTGGAAAAATTATGGTAATTCAAAAGCTTTTCGTTTACAGCCAAAAACTGTAGGCAAAGTACTGTGGCAGCACTCCCCAATGCATCTGCGATGCTTTTTTCTTTTTTTTTTTTTTTTTCTTTTCCCCCAAAGGAGCTTCACAATGCCCAGATTTCTTCCAACATGTTTAAGACGACATTTGATTTAGCAAAAAACACGCCCGAGAAGCACTGATCTAGATGGCCTCATCTCACCCTCAGGGTGCTCTGACTGGGTGTCTGATAGTCCCAGATTCTCACCAGACAGATCGTGGGGATCATAAACCAGAGGTGAGAAGAGGAAAGTTGATATCATGGATTTCCACCCATGCTGGTTTTAGGATCAGTGACGCAATCTGTTCAAAGAGCAACTCTTTATTCCACATTCAAAACGTTGAGAGATGTGAAAAATACCCATCATTAAATAATAAAAGCGAAAAGTGAGTCAGAGAACATTAGAAAAAAAAAGTGATTTGTGGCTCGTATTTAAAGAGCACCTCATTTATGATTCAAGACAAGATCGTAAACACACTTAAGACAAAATTTGGGTGGCACTGGGGAGCCAGGCTAAGGAGCGCAGTCCTTGGAAGCGCTGAGTACTTTCTCCCACAGCTGACGCTGCGCCACCTCACCCTGAGCAGGAACGAAAGCACGAACTCGCCCAACCACAAGGGCCCCAGCTCTTGCTGGGAAGGCTGTGAGTCCTGCTCCACGTACACCAGACGTGGTGACTGCTTCGCACGCAGCACAACGCCCTTGGACTCTGTCGACGTGGGGCCTGAATAAGCAGGCCCCAGTGATTCAGCACACTTTCTCCCTGAGTCTCACATCTGTTGCTCCAGGAGAAAGAGGAGAATGCGCTCCCCACCCCACAGGAGCCTCAGCAGCAGCAAAGCACCTACGGGGAAGGCGTGAGATGCGGGTTTGAAGGACCTCAGGCTGAAGAAAGAATTGAGCTTTGGTTTGCCCTATGTCCTTCGGTGGCCACAGGCTGCTTTTGTCTTCACTAATATTTCCCCCAATGTTAGCAAGCTCCAGAAACCACCTTTCTCCCTGTGAAGACAACGAAATAAAGCACGTTTTGATCATACCAACACAACAACTTCCTGTGCTAATTTCACACAGGGTCTTCAGCTCTCATTTTTGACTCTCACACCACCAAATGCTTCCATTGCCTCCTAGTGAAAATAAGCTTGTTTTGACTTCTGGCGTGAACCAATCATACTGAAAATTGAGTCATACTGAGAATTTTGAAACAAGCTAGGAAAAAAAAAAAGTAAACTTGGAAAATTCAGAAATGATAATGATTTTCAAAATAAATCCAGAATCATTATATGCTCATCCATCTCTCTCCTCCTTCCCCACCACCATAGGAATTGCACTAAGTGAGGGACATGACAGCCTGCAATTAACCTTCCCCTACATAGCAGGGGCCCTTACAGTGTGCTAAGCAGCTGAGAAAAAAATAAATAAATAAATAAATGAAAAATTGAGCCCCAGCTATTTGTTACAGGAGGCTTAAGATGAATAAAAGGATCAAAGCAAATAACACTTCCAGACAGCCTAGAAGGAAAACAATGAGCCCATAATGGGCACATGATTGCCGTCCTCCTCGTGATATCCAACAACACAATTAAGGTCAACTGTACAACCGCTTCCAATTTGTTTTTTTCTTATTGCCTAGCCAAGGAGAAAACAGACATCAGTTCTGAAGATGTGTGCTTTCTTATATAAACAGAATAAATAGATAAGGAGGTTCAGAGAGTAGTATAAATCAAGAAGTTCTTTTGGCACCATCAGAGTTAAAAACTCCAACTTTAATATGGAATATTTCAAATATTATCAAGCAGAAATAATCAAACTTTGGTTTAATTGCTCCCTTTGTGAAAGGACTTTATTAAATTAATTAACCAAGTTATCTTCCCTGAGTATGATCCATTACTAATTCTAAAATTATTGATCTTTGTATTTGGAAGTCGCTGTTCAGCACCAAATTGCTTTCTGCAATTAGCATATACTAGCAAGCTTAATAAAACTCAAGGACTCCTCTAAGGTCCTAAGAGACTGTAAAATGAAAATATTCTTAAGTATGCTCAGAAATTACCATTATGCATAGTCATCTTGATCCTGGGTAGGGAAGGCAGTAAGAACTTAAGTAACTATTGACAGCATGAGTCCCAAGTGAGCTTACTATGAAAAATTCTCCTTTCTCTTGTCAACACTGCCTTTCATGCTAATCAAGTTGCACTACCAAGACATTCTCCTTTTTGCCCTCCAAGTTACATCTCACAGGAACATGCATACAGAAACGCAGCATTGCCCAAATCACATTAATATTGTATTCCTTTCTCACACTCTGCTTCGGAAAACAGTAATCACAAAGTCCTCAACTTCTGTGCAAACAAGAGTGATCATCACCAATTGACAAGAAAGCTGTTGTACGGAATAAGAAAAAAGCTTCCCGAGATGCCACAGACTTCACTAAATGTAAAAGTCCACTAAAATACTACTACTTGAATTCCTAAAAATCTACAGAAGTCAAAACCAAAAAAGGAAACCTGACTTTAAAGTGACTGAGGAAAAGCAAAAGTTAATCTTGCATGAAATCATTTAGGAGACGGAAGGGTTAAAGCAATCTTATACATATTAAATTAAAATTAATTATATTCCCAGCTCAGTGGAAGCCAATTTCAATTTTCTGTAGTTCCTGACTTGTCACTATTATCTACATAACCAGTTAATTTTGATTTCTTTTTTTCTAGCTGGTATGTTTTTGAATTTGGGTAAGATATACATTTTTACTTCAGACAGGTGTATACATCTGCACAGATGGCTTATTCATTACTGGAAGCTGGAAAACAAAGATTTTCAGCAATTGATAACCAACAACAAAACAACACCAACAAACTTTTTTTCTAAGCATAACAATCATTCTTTTAGCTACACACAAACAGAGCTAAGAGATCTCGTGCACAGCTTGTTAGAACATGCAACTTCAGGACAACGTTGCTGTTGCTGCCTTTTCCTCCAAACAGAGGACAGTAAGGGATGTGACCTGCACGCATGACTTCTGATTTATGCTGTGCTGACGGGGAGGAACCACACTGCCAGCAAGACAATTTCTCATGATTACAGTGTTTACTAGTCTCGCTGAGACTAGAAGTCCTTGTTCTGAATACAAGAAAAGCTGTGAAGAGTTCAGATCCAAGACATAAAGCATGTACAGCATGTTCAAGCTAAATGTCTCTTTTATGTAAAAGATAGATGACACGCTCTAATTAAAGGTTAGTCAAGGAGTGTAATGACCAGAGGCCAAACACAAGAGTTTAAAATCTTGATTACAGGTTGGGCCAACAGATCAAAGCAACAAATTGTCTCAGTATTCCTAGAAACAACTTTGTGAACTTTTGATTAGAAGATTACCATGTCCAGGATTACTTCTCCATTGCTTGAGACTTTTTCTTCCCTTTCAATAGCCCACACAATTTAGACGCTTGCTTCTTACTCGCCTACTTTTACTGGTGCTAAAACACCAACCAAGGAGAACAAAACCTTGTGCAGAAATGATTAAATTTGACCTACCACACTCAACGAGGGCTTGAACCTTTCGCTGGCCAGTTCCCACCTGTGCTCCTAGCCACCTCCAGCCGAGGGCTGCAGCCTCACCACGCTGTTGTGCCTGGATGTCCCTCAAGAAACTCCCTCTCACCCCAGGGCTGCCCCAGGCTTTTTACCTCTGCCCTCCACTCCACACCTGCCTGGCTGTCCCCACAGCTGTCCCCATTTTGGCCATAATCCTGCCTTCCCCATAGCATGTGCCACAGAGCGGGGCAGGGATGGAGGACCCCTCTTCCCAAACACCGATCTCTCCAAACCTCAGGTGAGGAGCAGCCTCTCATTACCCTAGTTTTGGGGAATGACACTTACCTGATTCTTTTTCTCACCAGCTCTTGAAGCAAACCTGAATAGATACTGGCACCAGATAGCAAGCAGCACAACATTATCTTAATAGCAACCGCTCCATCATAAAGCTGCTTTTCTAGGTTAGTGGAGAGGGCCAAGCAAAAATCAGAGGGACTGGATCCCTGTTACTCTTTTATTTACTGCGATGGCATGAGCTACCTGTCTTCTGACCATTATGGATATCGGTTCTGAAAGGATGCTTAGAAAATAAGTACTTAATCCAAAAGGAAAATAAATAGCTATCAATATTTATTTAAAGGATAAAGAAAAAGTGTGGTGCAATAGTTCCCCCTACTGACAGCCTGAAATTAAATTACTAATAAATGTTATTTCCTGGGCGGTCCTCACATTGCTGAGTGTCCCAGTGTTGCACCTACACGAGCCTACTGGTACACCATAAACCACGTAAAAATCAGCCACCTTAGAAAACTATGAAGATTTCCCCAATGGTAGAGAAACAAATCTGAGAAAACGCCAGTAGATCCCTCAGATCATTCATCACATATGCAAAAGGGCAGTATGCAGTCTCACAGAAAGAGGATTATAACACGTGCGTGAATGTGTGTACTCTGAATGAGACGCTGGGATGTCCATGAGCAAAAAAACAGGAGCACAGGTAAAGTGCTGCTGTGTCTCCTCCTCTGTGTGTGACACATTTGGGTCTGAGCAGGGACCTGTCAAACTGAAAATGCTAATGTGGTTTTGTACACTCATTATCTAATAAAATCCTAAAGAAAATGCTCCAGTACTTTATAGCTTCACCTCACTTGAAAAAGGTAATGGACAAATATGCAACAGTACAAGACGAAAGGACATTAAATACAGAGACTGCAGAAGTACGCACTGCTATAAAGCAGGATTTTGCAGAGGTCTGTTATGATCCTGGCTCTCAAAATGCAAATGCACATGAAAAAAAATTCTAAATGCTATTAAAAAAAAGCCTGATCTCATTTCAAGCGCATGTATGGTGAAGATGACGTCTACCAGCAGCTCTGGAAGTTACCTATGTATCAGAGAGTCTCACATCACTTTCAATTCTCCCTCTGCTCTGTCTGGAAAATGTAATTACACATCAGCAGTGACACGCACCTTCCTTTTAACTACATCTCCCGCACCTGGCTTTCTCATTGCACGAGGTTCCTGCAGCCCAGCGCCTAACACTGCTCCAGCAGCTCCCTGGCACTTCCCGAGAGCACGCCTTTTGTTCGCTGCTTGTACAGCCTGGCACGGAGAAGCCTTGCTCGTGACTGGGGTTTCTGGTAACACACGATGTTACAAATAAAATAATAATTGCTCAAAGGAAGCCTCTTTAGGGCAGACTGCAGCTGCTTTGTGTGACATCAAAGACCCGATCCTACCATTCAAGCTCTGTGCTGAGGTAAGACAGATTTGAAATTGTCCTAATTTAGCATTTGCCATTTGCTTTGGTTTTAGCAACGATGCACCTGACGCTACAGAGATCCGTTTTCCAATAATGTATTTAGAGAAAAAATAATACTCGGAGCATGCCTGTTGTCATAACCCTTTCCTAATAATATTTACTGATCCAGATGGTGTCAGGTTGTTAACCCTTCAGGACAGGGACCGAGCCTTTTATCTCAGGCGCTGCCTGAAACGAGCAGCACGGGCAGCCGCTGCAGGAAGTGGCAGCACGTAGCATTTCCACGCTGTTCCTCCAAACTCCTCTCAGGGCTGCCCTCAGCCTTTTAACGAGCACTAATTGCAAAAGCTGGCTAGCGAAGCTCCCGTGCCGGAAAGCTGCTGGCCCCCTGATCCCTGCGGAGAGGGAGCAGCCTGGCTCCCTGGGAGCGCGACAGGCCGCAGCCCTCTGCCTTCCACACAGGCTCAGGCGCCACAGTATAAAATGGAGATTTTTTTTAATTTTTGGCTCAATAACCTCCTTCTGGCCATTTCCAAAGTGCCGGAGCCGTGTCACGCCAGCTAACCCAGCGCGGCGCGGTGACTGCTGCGTGGCCACGCTGCTCGCCGTGTTTCGTAGCCCAGACACGACTCTCGCTCCCGTCCCGCTCCCCGGGGCGGCAAGGGCGCAGCTGACGCACAGGAAAAGCTGCCGGGACGGGGCTGGGGCGGCATAAAGCACGGGGCAGGCGGCAGACACGCCTGGGGACGCCGCCTGCAGCAGGGCTCGGCTGGGGAGCGCTCACACAGGCAAGTGGGGGCATCCTGGGGGGGGTCTCCGTCTGGTCGTCTGTCCCACTGTCCATCCACCCCAAGCGCATCTTTGAAATGCCTCGTGCCTGGGGATGCGGGGTGCTGAAGGCAGCGAATGGAGGGATGTCTTTTAGTTCACTCTGGGGGGCTCTTGCCCCCCAGCTGGGCCGGTAGCAGGCTCACGGGCCTGGGGGTCCCCACCACCAGGGGTAAGCGGGGCACCCAGCTCCTCAAGCGGCCTCCATGCCGCTCTGTCAGGGCACAAATGTGGAGTTTCTCTGCCAGAGAGACTGCGGGGAGCGCACCTTGCATCGGTACTGATCATAGATCCAGATACAGGCTGACAGATAAAAGCAGAAGTACCTGAACGAGCACCTCGCAGCACAAAAAGTGAAAGAGTTGCGCTACCAATCTTTCACGTTGTGCATTTCTGCTAGATGCCTTCAGGGAAGATCCAAAACAAACAACAGGTATAGGGAGCTTTTTAGCTTGCGGTGTGACTCCCAGGAAGAGGAGAAGATAGGACAGGGTGTGTTGTACTAAACATGTTACAAAAATCCCTTGTACGAACCAGACTCATCCTTTGCCAGCATGGATGCATGCGAGCATCCCTGCACATTACTTAGAAGGCCTCAGGAGGCTGCAGCCTGCACAAGGTCTGGCTTCTTTTCCTTTAGATAACAATACTAGGTTCTTACTAAGATCCTTAGGATATCACAGCCACCATAATTCACAATTATGGAATTGCAATAAAAACCTTCACTGAAAGTGAGCAGGCTTGCAAATCTTACTTTTTTTCCTGAATGCGTGCTATTACTACATCATGATTTTGTTTTCTGTACGTATCTCCAGAAATACAGCCTGTGATTCCTAGTAATTACCAGTGTAGCAATAAAGAGAGGAAAGCACTCCTGTATATTGTTCTTGCTCAGCAATTTAAATAAACAAAGTAAATGTTTGGGCAGTATTTTTCCTCTCGTTAATGGAAGTAATAAAGAGGAGGGAAATGGCACTGGGCACATTTCCACGGACGGTAGGCAGCGTCCTTCATAACGCACACGGAGTCATCGCTTCCAGCCTTAGTTAGCGAGAAACTAAAGCTTGTCACTTTTACTTTTCATGAGTAAGTACTCGAGGCTGTTACACCTTGAGATACTTCATCCTTCTGTTGTCCTTTTTTCCTTCTGACTTAAGCAACATAAAAAAACCCACAATATTCAAGATGTATTCTTTGAAAAGATGATGTTACGATTCATAAATGGAAATGGGAAAGCTGTTTATAAAAAGGTCAACATTTTATAAAAAATGTCAATTTTGATGAAATATCATCTTTCTTTTCGGGAAAAAAATCGATCAGAAGTGTTCAAACATAACACTGACCTACTGCAATGCAATCTTTAATCCATGGTGCTGGATTTTATGTCGTTTGTTAGCACCAACAAAGATAATAAAGGAGCAGATGATCTCTGGTACAGGATCAGGGTAGGGCGGAGTTCACATGAGGGCCAAGATACCAAGGCATGCCCTAGGGTGTCCCCCTTATCTACTTACCCATAATGGCCCATTACCAACACTGCTTCAGATTTTTCCTGCAGACACCACATCTAGAATGACAACCTGGCATAGTCTGCCCCGCGGCAATGTTTTATCTCTCTGTGCGATACAGAAGTACATCTGTTTATCTCAGTGCATCCCTCAGTACTACAGAGAAGATCTGATAGTGCTGGAAGGACCTGGAGGTATAGGCATGAGCGCTGACACAAGCACACTGCCAGTGGTGCCCTTCAGAGCAACCTTCAGGCTTCTTTAGTGCACTGTGGGCTAAAGCAGCAAACCAGTTTCTACTTTTTTTTTTCATTTGAGCTTATTCCCCTTCTGCTTTTGGCCAGGCTTTTCAGCAGAAAAATAAATAAATAATAAATCACAATGAAATTAGTGTTTTCACCAGTTGGATTAATGATGATGTGGTGCAACCCTAGAGCACAAAGAGGTCATGTTCACCCAAGCGGAGAAAGAGTCACAGAAGCTGAGATGTCTACTTTGAGAGTCTGCTCACCCCAAACAATCTCTTCAGTCCACGGAGAGGTGGATATTCAAAGACAACTCACCCCACCTAAAATCTGGAACAACCAAGCTTCTGTCTCTAATATGTCTGTAAACAGTCAAAAGCCAACTGGGATAGATATTCCAGTCAAGAATTTCAGAGCCTGTCATTGGGTGATCCTACTCTGGCTTGTCTTTTAGTTTTCATAGGGCTTTACCCTTCCCAAGCTTTTTTAATATATTTTTTTTCAACATCAAATCTCAGAATTCTATGCCAGTTAAAAAATGGAAAAGATCAATAATTTAGGTTGTGACATAAGCAATACTCTCCAAACAGAAGACATGGGGCTGTAGGAACAGCACAACATCATACAGTAGTATGAATTCACAGATAAGAGCAAATTCTATATTTTTACTAACGTTATAAAAATAGTTTTACCTGGATTTGAAGCATACAATCCTAAGCTACTTCTGTTGAAAGAGATGCTATGTAAATCTCCTTTTTTCATGAGCATCATACAGTAACCCAAAACATTTGCATTAAGGAAGAAAGTTGGTAGCGGTTCCCATTCAGGTTTAAGAGCTAAAACTTCTATTGGTCTTGCTTGCTTTTCTTCCTCTTCCCCTTAACTGACCAGCTTTAGCCAGGTAATGTCCATTTTGAAATACAGAGGATAATTAGGAATATTAAAGTATGTAATAAAAAAAGAACTGCAATGAAAATTTGGATTATTATTATAACAAATACATAACTTTCAGTATCAAACATGTTCAATTATTTCTTTTGCAGTATGTCCCAATGGAGTCAAGTTCAACAACTGGAAATAAAGTTTTTGGAGCAAGTAGACCAGTTCTATGACGATAACTTTCCCATGGAAATCCGACATCTACTGGCACAATGGATAGAAAGCCAAGATTGGTAGGAATAATTTTTTTTCACTCTTATGATTTCAGTCATAAACATTTTTTTTGCTCATCTAGTAGATTTTTGGGTGCTCATTTGTGAACTGAGCAGACATCTACACCCCAAGAACAGTATTCCACTCGTTATGGATTTAGCTTGTTGAGCTAGTGTTACACTTTACTTACTTTAGGGATTCAGCATCAGTAAACTCCTGATAAAGCTGCAAAGTTCTTCTTAATTTATTAAATAACAATTGTACGTATTTTGTATGTTATGGATGGGCTTATCTTAAACCACAGAATAAAATTATTTCCTACGCTTATTCCTAATAAATAAACTACCACATACTACATGAAAGATAAGACAGTACTTTTGAAGAGAAATTCTGAAAATAATTGGTTTTTCTGCATGTGTTGAAATAATGATTTTAATGAAAAGCACCATATTACCATATTTAAAGGTTAATGTAAGTATATACTCAATGTATAAACATTCTAGATTGGATGCACTTTCTTAGAGCACAGTTTTCTGTCCCTTACAGCTTTAAATTTAAGAAACATCTGGAAGTGAGTTTTCATTTCTACTTATTCCACTTATTCCTAAACAAAATCCCACAAAAATTGTCTAGCAAATTACCAGTATTAAAGGTTTTTCATCAAAAAAAAAAAAAAAAAGCAAGTCAGATTTGAATGGAAATGTTATTAATTTGCCTCTTACAGCACAAAATTATTCGACTTGTCCAAACCAGCTATTTGCAGGAACAGTTTTCTAGAAGGTGAATTTATGCACAAATCTGGATCAAATTCACTGCATAGTTATCTTAAGAAAATCCAGAACTAGATACTGAAAGAGTTTATATTAGTAGTACCAGTAAGACATCTCAGCTTGACAAGCTAATTGCCCAAGGCTATTGGGGGACTATTGGAAAAATCTGCTAAGGAATATAATCTTTCCTCACAGTTTATGACATACTATGCTTATGTGCCTGTGGGAACATGGGGAACATTAAAATCCCCTGTTTACCAGATTTAGCAGTCATATCTCAAACAGGCATCTGCCATTTGGGGAGCAAGGAGAGAGTGCCCTAAGGACAAGGATGCCATGCAATCCAAAGCTTATCTTCCTCTATTCTGCTCACTAATGATATTGCCCATCGTGTAGCAAGCTGTTCCATAAACAGCAGAGCTAGTAAAGCCTGTTTTCTCATGTATTTGTGCCCTTTGTCCCCTACATACCCTTCACCAGTAGCTTCAGCGTCTTCTTGGATCCCCAAATAGTTTGGCCAGGCGAAGGCTTCTCTGGTGCCTGGTGTGAAGATATATATCTGCTGACTGGCCATCTGGCTGTTGCCTCCTGGAGCAAGTTTTTACTGCCATTTTCCTCAGTGGAGGCACTAATTTGGATTCCTCTCCTCTACCAACCTGCCAGTTTTCTGGGAAATTCATGCAAACATCATCTCTTTTAGACTGCAAGCCCCCTGTCAGCGTTGGCTGAAAGTGGGCAGCAACTTCAGAAATTATATGTGTGACTGACAGACTGAGAGTGACAGCATGCATACGCCTCATTTCCTCTGGGAAGCAGGCTAAAAATGTTTAAATATTCACTGGAACCAAGACTAGAAAACCCTGGTTGTCTCCCCTCTGGCTGACTCCATAGCCTGGGCTTAGAACATCCACTGCCTTTATAGCTGCTCATCTAGGTGAATATAAATTAAAGGATCATAAAAATTAATTATTTACGTAGCCCTAGCTATATGCAAGTCACTATGTATTTAAAGTGCTTTTTTACAGCTTTAATTTCTCAATGGATTATAAATTTCTGTAAAGACAGTTTGGCACTTCTCATAGCATTTTTAAAATGCATGTTTCTCAATCGCTTTTTCTCCAGGGAGGCTGCATCCAACAACGAAGCAATGGCAATGATCCTCTTACAGAATTTGCTAATACAAGTGGACGAACAGCTAGACCGGGTTTCGCAAGAGAAGAACCTTCTTTTGATACACAACCTGAAGAGAATCAGGAAGCTGCTCCAGGTAAGTTGTTGCTTCAGATAACAAATTGCACGCTCTGACTGGCTTCTAAAGGCACTGCCCAACCTCTGCTGAGTGCAGCTTGTGCCTGTGAACAGCTCAGAGCTGTCCTGCCCCCTGTAGACTCCATGCAGCCATGGGAAGACCAAGCCTTCAACAAGGTAACTCAAATAATAGTTCCACTCTCAGTTACCTTGTGGACAAATAATTTTTAAGGCATGCTGCTGAGATGCAACAATGCTGTGACCTTGTAGCTCAATGCATAACTGTGCCTCACTCAGCTCTTCGAAATAAGATTGTATAGTGCTTATAGAAGTTAACGTTTATTGCAAATGTAATTACTGACTTTACAGACAAGTACACAGAACTATGATTAGCCGTGACTATCTCAGGAATAAAAATGTGTATTTTAGGATTAACAAAACAGCACCCTGAAAAAGGAACCACACTTGCTATTTTATGCTTAACTGGGATTATTTATTAGGAATGGCTTAAAGGGTTTTCTATTAGGCTTCTACAAAGTGATATTTATTTTGACTGCATGATTCTCTAATAATTGTTTATTTAAAGCAAGAATTCTCAGAGTTCCACCCCATTAGTCACCTACTTCCTGACATCTATGTGTCTTCTGCATAAAACAGATACACATCTGAGTTTAATGAAAGTTTGGGGGTTTTTCTCTTCTTTCATGGTGTTTTCCATAAGCACTTCAATGAAAATTGTACCACTTACAAAATATTTTCTTTATTTTATATGAATATATTGGTCTGGAAAATCTGAAGATGACTGTGTCAATTATTTTGCTCTCTTTATGGCTGCGTGCCTTTCTATTCTATATCCCTAATGGTGGCTTCTTAAAAATGTGACAATATTTCCACTGCTGCCACTTTTTGTTCCGGTGTTATGCAAGCAGTTTCATGTAACTTGAAACTAAAGTTCTTTCTTTATTTCTTCTCTGGTTTGTGTGGCAGCATTAACCCTCATTTCAGTGCTGCTCAAACAACAAATGCACTTACCTACTTTTGGAGTTGACTGCAGAGAGGTTATTGCTTTTATTTCTGTCATGGTCTTAGCAGACTTTGCCACAGCAGGGCTGAGTCAGAACTCCGTCACCTTATTAAAAATATTCTCTCACAGCAGCATGCACATAGAAAGAGCATTTCAGGACACTGAAAAAAGCAGTTGTATTCTTGCAGATTGTACATTTATGATCCTACCATCGCCACATGCATATGCATGGGGATTGGTACGTATTTACATACAGGTTCTAACAAATTCAGCTCTCACTGTTCCTTCTTCGCCTCGCACCATTTATTTTATTCTAAAATTTTACCAAGATTTGAGGTGGCAACTCTGGATCCTCCGTGAAATTCAGCATACTGAGACAAGGCATCAGGCCCCATCACACCCCTGAGTCAGTCTGTAAATGGCCAGAATGAAAATCAAGTCCTGTAAGCCCCATCTTAGCAAGCTTTCTCAGGCAGCAACATCTCTGCTCCATTGGACCACAAAGGTTTGTAGGTTAATAGCCTAAAGCAATATGAACTGCCTGAGAGGACATCAGTGATGCTGAAACTACACTACTAATTAAAAAGGACCGTGATGAGTTTGCAGTAAAATGTTTCCCATTGAGCAAAAAATACAACAGCTCTTCTCTCTGTGAAGTTGGCCCTTCACCACTATATAATTTCTCTGTTATATCAAGACAACAAGCAATGTCTGTTTAGATAAAAGCTACTCGTTCAGCTTCAAAAGGCACGTGCATCCTACCAGGACCAGAATGACATTTTCCCTATCAGAGCCTTTCCTGATTTCTTATGACCTTTATCACTCACAGTTTGTGATTAGCTTGTGATTATAAACTCGCAGTTTGAGCTAGTTTGTGACAGCTTCATGAGACAGCACCAGGAAAGGTGACTGAAGTAGACAGTAACCCCTTTCGTCCTGAAACACCACCTAGAGAGAGGGAGGCTGGAATAGCAAGCTGCAAAATTAGAGATTCTCCACCAGACTTGATGGGGGGAAGGACTGGCTTCCTGAACAGGAGAGGAAGCCACGCTTGTAAACATCTTTTCATTTCTGGTGACTCTGTGAAGAGTCTCAGCTTGATTTTCTCTGAAGGTTAGTTAACACGATCCCACCTTTATCTCTGCTCTCTAGCGCAAGCACTTCTTTGAAATTTCACAGTTCACTCCTCTTCCTTCCCTTCTACACCACACACACAGGCATACAGACACATGTACAACACACACAAAGCTGTCCAACCTCAGCACAGGATCTGAATGCAATGTTTGTTATTTTGAGCCAATTATATGTGGCTTGTCAAGGTAGATAACACTGGAAACCAGCATTTATCGCTGCATACGCAGAGTAGCAAGTTGAGCTTTGGTATAGATTCCCACACACTATGATAACAACGATAATAAAACAATTACAAATGCAGTATGCTCAAAAAGAATTCTGTAGTTTTTGGGGGGAAAAAAAAGTGTGATTAATGTTAAATTAATAATACATCTAGGTCATTAGTGAAGGGCAGCCTTAGAAGGGGAAATAACAGACCCTACAGATGGCTCGAGTGGCTGCTTTCTAGACAGCACGGGGATTGCTAGGATCAAGATTCCCAGTGCTATTACGCCTGCTAGTTGCCAATATCACAGCCAAGCACACCCAGTCTGAAGTTCTGCTGGGGTTCGCTTTTATTATCAAACAGAGAAAAAGTTCTGAGCTCCACCTGCAAACATCTTTATCCAAACATCTTGGTTATTCAACAGGATTAAGGAAAGAAGGAAGGGAAAAAGCAAGAACTTGCCTGCCTGACGCATGCAATATAAAGTTTTTTGATGAATTTCAGGAGTTGTGAAGTGCAAAGAGCCGAACTGTTAGCAGAAAGAGATGCCTGCCTAGCACCCTTGCTTTTAGGTCACAGGAGCCATCCCTATTCTTTTAGCGTTAGGGAAATAACTATGGAGCGTGACATTTCTGCCCAGACTGCTGACATTTCCAGAATTATCTTGATGCAAAAAGAAGCATTGACCAGGAAACATCCAATCTGAAAAAGTTATAAGCACTTGAAAAAGCACTGAGCATCTCAGCTAAGCGTATTGCGAGCTCTCAATAATTTGCTTCTCTATCCACTTCTTTCTTTTTTCAAATGTCGCCTCTTGACACTAATCTGGTATAAACGCACGCATTATATTAAAATCAGGATCGGTGCTTTAGGTTAAAATCCTTCATATTCGTATTATTATTTCTGCAGTCACTAGATGGGATTCATTTTTACAGCAGAGCAGCCTTTTGTTGCGGTGCTCTTCAGCGGATGACAGTACAGCACAGCTGCTCGCTGAGGTTAAATTCCCTGTCCCTCCTCCCACAGAAGTCCTGCTCCCAGGAGCAGCAGCTCTGTAAAGAGATGAGGAGAGAAAACGTTTGGAGGGGGGAAACTCTGCCTGTGATTCTTTCTCCTGCTGAAAGCCTAGATGGAGCAAAGCAAAGCAGATTAGTCACAAGGACGTGTTTTGTGCTGTTGCTATGACAGCAAAAAGTAAAGGGCAGATGTTAAGCTGAGAAGAGCTGCCTATCACTTCTAGGAACCAAATTTCAGATGCAACAGTCTGCAAGACCTTAGCCTATGAACAATTACATCTTGGCTTTATGAAGATTTTTTTTTTCTTTTTTTCTTTGAAATGACTGTTCTTGTCCCTGATGTAAACTTCTTTACAACACACAAATAGATTTAACGCACGGAAGAGACTGGCAAAATTATGGAGACTCATTTAGGGCAGAAACTGCATGCTGCTGGCTCACAGGCTCAGACCCTTGATTAGTGTCTGCAGTGTCCCTGGGGGGCACAAGGCAAAGCACTGGGAAGCTCCCAGTAGCCTGGAAATCTGCGATGGCCACCGCTTTCCCAGTGCCTCCCCAGCCCTCCTAGGAACGTGTGTAGGTCTCTGAGTTACCCAGGCATTTTGCATCTCACAACTCCTCGTGTCCTTGCGTCTTCCCCCAGTGGAGCTGGAAATTTGGCTTGGCTCCCTGAGCAACGCTTGACCTACCAGAAACTTCAGGGACACAGACGGGCCACGCATTGCAATGGGTGTGTGACAATGACAGCAGGAGGAAGCAGGAATTCCCAGAATGGGAATTCCCACTCCGTAATTGCAGCCCATCTTCATGCTCTGGTCTCCAGATAACTCCCGAAAGCAATCCCTTCTCGTTAGCAGCAACATGCATCTGTGTCTCACCGCTGCTTATAACATTCCGGGGAAAATCGGATTATATAAATCTTTTATAAAAAAGTGAAATAACTGATTTCAGGAGGAGGAAGAACGGCTACTTTGCTCATTTACCATCACACGCCAAGCTAACGAGGGTACGGCATGCTCTGGGGAACATTTTGCTGCGAACAATGTATATTCATGCTTTTCATTTAATATTCACGGCAGAGTCTTAGGTATCGGTGAACTTTACACACTCACCAGCCCTGCCAGAGCCTGAGATGAGGGGAGGGCAGGCAAGGGGGATCCTGCCTGGGTGTGCACACCATCAGCAGCCCGGGGACTGCTTGCAAAGGGAGAGCAGGCAGACTCGCCTCATTTGCTGGTTCCCACCAACCAGTTATATCAAAATGAGCTTTTGGAAGCACTGTGAGTCCGGGAAATAATCCTTCAGTTATACTTTGTCCTTCTACACAGCCCTACTTTTTACGGAATGATCTGGAATAGCATCCTAAGCTATCTTCTGTCATCTTAACCAACACAACTTAACCTTATGGCACTTCTTTCCATATAAAACTCACCCTGCTCCTAAGCAGTACAAACAGCATCTTGCTTTCCATGCTGTTACTGACATCAGTAACACCATCGTGTGCTCTTGCTCCTGCTCCATTTTCTCAGTTACAGTGCACAGCTTGTTTCCATCTGCAACGAGAACCCAGCATCCTCCTGCTTCTCCAGGCAGAACTAAAGCGAACATACAAAGGTTTTCATTTCAGTTCAGGTGACCATTTACACGAGTCACTCTGCCAGAAAGGAAAAGCATGAGGGGCCCTAACATTGCTGATATTGGTGCATCAAAGAAAATTGACCAAAAAAAAAAAAAGCATTAGATCTGAAATAGGATATTCCAGTGGATATTTAACAAATATTTCTAATAAGCACTGTGATGAGAAACAGTTGCAAGGAATGGAAACATAGCTATTGATGCTTAAGTTGCAGTTTCCTGTTAAAGCTTAGAACTGGGTGAGAATGGAACAAAATAGACAAAGTTTCTAACACACCACAGAGAAAAAAAAAAAAAAAAAAGAAGAAAGAAAGAAAAAAAATAAAATGTTATTTACATGCAATTTAGTGCTCATGTAACCTGCCAGATCAACAAATCAACAAATTATAGTAGAAAACATGCTTTGAACCAATGCATTCTGCTAATACAATTTGAAATGACTTTTCATACTAGCATCTTGCCCCCAGTGAGTTTTCAAGTTCCACCATTAAAGCTGTTTACAAAAAATTTTGGCCTGTAAATGGGAAACCCTGAACAGAAGACCATATGCTCACCAGCCACCCCTCTGCTATTAGTGATTGCAGGCTGGCTGCTGGATACCAGCTAGGAAGGATTTTCTAAAAAGGATTCTAATATGAGACAGAAAAAAGCTCTTAACTAGAAGTCAAATATTTTTAAGTTCCTTTTGTGGAACAGTTTGCTTTTGTAGAATGAATAAGAGTTAGCTTACACGCAGAGGTTACAAACAAAACAAAAACAAAACCCACAAGCACATGAACTAAACCTCTTGTGCTCTTTGCTCATTCTGGAGTATTAAGGGCCCAGCTGTAGGTAAACATCTGCCTGAGAGATTAGTTAATAGTACTCAGGTCTTCATGACCAGAAGGTGGAGGGGGGAAAAAAAAGTCAAAATAAAATCAGACCTCTCTCCCCCTCCTGTTTGCCCTCTTTTGCTGGGAACATTGCACTTTTTTTAATTTTATTTTGAAACACATTCCCTTTAAATACGTTGCATTGCTACATTATTCATCTCACGGGTTATGATGAGCTCTATAGCCACAAGTTTTCTGTAGCCACCCCCCACCTGCTTAGAAATCTGCTGCTCCCATAGACCCTTCCTTGGCTCTTCTTAGTGCTCTGTCTGTTGAGAGGAACTTAGTGGAGTTTGGGGGCAAACTAGGAGATGGAAAAAATATATATAAATAAATAAAAAGACCTCTGCTTTCACAACTTTGCCAAGTTTTGCCTTGGTTGCATACACCCCATAAATATTTACGATCTTCTGGAAGTTATGCATGACACTATACGAGAAAAGCAGAAGTACAGCATTGCAGAGTTATGTTTTCGAACTTCCCACACATCATAGGAGTTGTCTAAAAGAATGAGGCTGCCTTTAAAGTTCTCTTAGGTATTCTGAAAGGGGGAGGGGAAATCTAAAAATAAGAGTAGAACACTCTAAATAGTTGGTGTCACAAGTACTTCCTCTTAAAGACCTACATAAAACAGAGTCATCTTTTTATTAGAAAAAGATTTTTAGTAACAACAGTAACTGGTTAAATGCAGGGCTCCAAAATAAATAAGTAAAAAAGCAACCCTACAAAGAGAAGGTCAGTCCTACACTGAGATAGGTGTGCCACTACTGCCTCCGTTACGCTTTCTGCCTGGATGCATAAACAAAGGTAGAAAATAAATCAAGGCAAAATGTTGTTTGTCACATTTGAAGGTGAAAACGGGAAATAAGCATGCATGGTTATGCCTTCCCACCCACACACTTCTTTTTGCAACACATAAATATACCAAGTTTTGTTTTGTTTTGTTTCTGACAAAAATAAAATGATAGGCTAAAGGTTGTTTTTTTTTTTTTTCTTTTCCCCTCTGTTTTTTCATTACATGAAAGATGAGATATCTGCTTATCTAGAAAGATGCTGAGTGTTCAAGTTGGTAGAATAAGGGTACCACAAGTAAGCAACAAGGAAGGAAATGTATTCATTCTTGACTTTGTCATCCCGTTCCCTATCTGTGTCCCAGCTCCCTTCCATCAGCTTCTTTAAATATTCATTCAACTTCAACAAACACATCAACTGTTGCAGTAGTTAACAGTTCCAAGCCTCCAATAAAGATTTTATTGTATATGCTTAAAAGGCATGAAGTAGGGTTTTGCTAGCAGACACAAGAAAAAATAGAGCTGATGTTTTTATGAAAAAAAAAAAAAAAAAAAAAAAGATAGAGGAGAAAAGTGGAGGGAAACAACCAAATCTAAAGCACTTTTTTCAGAATTAGAAAGCAGTAAAACCTTCTCAAGACCTTTCTAAGTCATCTTGAAAACCAGAAGAGATAATCAGGTAAAACCCTGAGTGACTGTATAAAGGTTGAACACTGCATCCTTGTACGACAGAAGCAGAAAGCAACAGTACCACCTAATCCTGTACTTTTACCACTGAAAACAGAGTCAGGGTACTCAAGCAGTGAATATGTAAGTACTCATTTATATATGTGTGTGGTAGAGAGACCTTTGACGCGTGAAAAGAAAGCTGGCCAATATTACCATGGTTGGGAGTGATCCAATATGTGATGGAGACAGCCACAGGAAAATACACTATTTTTTTTTTTTTTTTTTTTTGTGGGGGAATTAAATGTGAGGGCAGGGGAGCAGGGGGAAGCAAGACATTGAATCTCTGGCCTAGATTTCTTAATTCTGCCCAGGAAAATTCTTCCCTGAACATTTCCAATACTAAAATGGACAGTTGCTTAGTGTTCTTTTTGAAACCACGTGTATTTGCAACTTTCATAATAAGCCTTTTCAAGTTTCTACATGATCTTGTGACTTAGGGAATCAGAACCATGCATTTCTCCAGCCACTGAGAAGGCTCTGAAAATATCCCAAACAGCTCAGACGGCTTTAAAACCGAGCTGAAGGATGTGAACGCTGCACACTGTAATGCACGGATTGTTTGTGCAGAAACGCTTTTTTGTTTTTCCTTGTGATCTAGTAAGATACTATCACAACACATCTCTCTGAAGCAGAGACAATGCATTCTGGGTTGTGGTAGGAGGCTTTTCTCTCTAGCAAACATCAGCAGCATTCAGATAAAATTTTCACCTGTTCAGAACGAAAGTTTTATTTCCCCCGTATAAATTTATCATCAGGCTGGTAGCTGTTGAGAAAAGAATGGTCCAAATAAGATTGTTTGTTGTAAATCATGATATGAAAGACCTCATCAAAACAGAAGAGAGGAGAAAAAAATTTCTAAGAACTGAAATACAGTAATTGAATTACAGTAATATTAGCAGATAAGAATAACATTTCCATTCGAAACTTTAGACAAAAAGTAAATCCCCAGCTTCTCTTTGTTGGTATTTATAAAAACACGACTGTAAGTTTCCCTCTGTTTAAATATTCATTTAAACCTAATAACACTATTTTGCATAGCTGCAGAATCTACACCCTTTGTCCTTTTCAGCTGCCAATGTTACACAAAGTTAGGATTCCCCTACCTCAAGCTTGCCTTTTGGGCTAAGCCTCCTTTATTTCCAAACTTACACCACTTTTGCAACGAGAGGAAATCACTTGCAGGCTGTCATTCGGAAGCCAAGTTCATCCTGAGCAAATTCCAGCCTTCAGCCAAAGACAAAATAGAAGTAGAGAAGAACAAGAGCTTACAGTAAACCGGTAACACTACCGTCTGGCATGGTCTGAAGTGCAATTTCCTTTGAGAAGTAAAGAACACGGGGAGAAAAAATTCAATGATTATTATTATTTTGACAGTCAAACACGATGGTTGTTCCTTTTGGTAATTAGTGTTATAAGTTGTAATTAAGATATTTAATGCTATAATTTGTTTTCTTACATCAATTTATAGTCTGTAAGCTACAACCCATCTGCCAGTGCAGTGCTGGTAGCACGGAGGCTGAAGAGCCATCTATCTCCCCCCTAGGAGGCTGGCTGCCCACAGTTTGCATCTGTCTTGCTCTCCTTTGGTCACAAGCACTTGTGCTGCTGCTCCACAGCAGCTGCAGGGCGTTCTTCCAGCCCTTGTTTGAGGGGGCTACAGCCCTGACAGCTCTCTGTCCACCCACTCGGCGCCTGCTGGAAGAGCAGGCTGAATCTAGTGGAATTGAAAAAGCAGCACCAGGCAGGCAGAAGCAAGGGAAGCAATAGAGACACGGCTTATTGCTAGGGCTTTACGAGTTACAGAAGGAAAAAGAAAAAAAAAGAAAATAAAAAGTTAATTTCCTCTTCATCTCTTGATTCAGATGGTTTTCCCTTAATGAAATAAAGGGAGAGAGTTCGTGAATGTTTTGCAAATGAATGGTATTTAGACATGCTAGGGAAGTCCCTGATACCTGGCATTTTTGTGGGGGATTTTAAAATGTCTCACTGTCACAAGGTTCTTTGAAAAGCCTTTTCTATGCAGATACGTTTTCCAGCTCCAAGAGAGGATTTTTATTTCTTCTTGACTTCATTAGAGACATCTTTTGTTTCAACCCTTCTTGTTACACAGCAAAGACAAAAGGCAACCATCGATCCTTGGAGGCTCCACAGGGGTTTTTTGGATGACAATTTCAGTACTGATTCCTCCAGCCTGTTTTGTTTTTTTTGTGTTTCCCTCCCTACGCTCAAAGCTTAAAATAGACTCACAGACCCAGCCCAAAGTAACGAGGACAGCAGCAGTTTTGTCTCTGCTCTTTGGAATCCTGCACTGCAATTCATGGCTCCACACTCCTGCAGCCAGAAGACCCTCAAGAGCCCAAAGACCTCTCTGTTGCCCGATTGTGTTTTAGATTAAAAGTGCTTTCTGGGTGCTACCACTGTTCTACCCTGCTCAGACTCTGTCAGGCAGAAAAAAAAAAATGGGGCGAAACATGTCCTAGTCCTCAACAACCAGCTCATCCTTTCCTGAGCTGTTTCAGCCCACTGAGGGGCAGAAAACCAGTTCAGCAATTAATTAGCTCCGGCTGCTGATGCTGGAGCCTACCTTCAGCCTAGTTCCCCACGAAGCTCCACTCCACTCTTAATCTTCGTTCCTAATGTTACAACCAGGAGCACAACTCTCTGCAACTAAAAGTACCATTTTAGTCTAACATTCCTTTACCTTGTAATGGAAGTCAAAACACGTGAACAAATACTTCAGGTTACTTGGATTTCATGCAAAAGTACCCAGGAAATTATTTGGTTTTGTCTAGTAAAAGCTGCTAGGAATACAGGCTTACTGTCATAGCAATAGTTCAATCTAAAAGGCATGTTCACATTTCTATCAGATGTGTTCGCATCCGTGGTTTCTAGTAGAGCAATTGGTATGAGATATCTAAGGAAAATACAGTATTGGTTTAACTATGCAGAAATTTAACACACCAGATTCAGAGAAAGCAAAAAGAAACAAGCTTCTGAGTGGCAGCAGAGTAAGATGAGACTAAAAGGAGTCAGAAAGAAGGGAAAAAAGAGCAAGTCTAAAAGAGGAAACTGTACAGGAAGATAAAAGAACTGGATTAGTTCTAATGAATGGCTGAAAAAAATAGCATATATGAACACTGAATAAGGGGCATCCGACTGAATAAAACATGAGTGCTGAATAAAAGGCATGAAGGATATTGAGAAACTGAACAAATGTATCACCATGAAAGATGCTGCTTGAGTTCTCAAGCTTTCCAATTTGATAAATATAGCACAAGCCAATATTTTTTTCAAATTGCACCCATTTCTCAGTCACGCATCAGCAGTTCTGCACCTTAATTACAGCAGGATAAAAAATGCGATTTTGATTCTTTGACTTGGGACAAGAACTGCTTCTTCCTTCATCTTACGCACATTGTTGAAGGAGATAAATTGTTCATAAACTCAGTTTAAGTCTTTCACTTTATGCTGAGGAAGCCTTTCTGAATGCACCACTACCATATTGATACGCTTACAGTTTTTTGTTGGCAGAAGCACTACATGCTAACATCCTACTGAAAATGGAAAACATGATAAAATCATGCACAGAATTGGGTGACAGGAAAGCCCTTTCAAAAGAGCTGTGTTAGCAGTGGAGCAATTTGATCTTCAAATGATGTAAATCTCAGAGTTATATCTTTATCATCTCTGCAGAATGCTGTTAACAATATTTTATGACAATGGCACTAAGTGATGCTGCACTGCAAAGACAACCAACACTAGCAAAGGTCAAGAACATCAGGGAAGTCTTTTTCACCCACCCGAAACTGTGCTCAGACAGAAATCACACTGGTTGAGATTTCCAGATCTAAATCCTAAATTCTTAATTTTTAAAAGTTGTATTTGCTTATGTTTGCAGGGGAAATACCATGGTAATCCCATGCACATAGCAGTGATCATCTCAAACTGTTTAAGAGAAGAAAGAAGAATATTGGCTGCAGCCAGCATGCCTGTACAGGTAATGAATTACATTTCATTAATCTGCTCCATGTTAATCTGCTCGCATGCTTTTCGGAACAAATCCTGTCCTCTTATTATGAATTCCACTAGAGTGATTTGTGTACACTGGGGGTTGCCAAATGTTGCTCTTTAAACTAATGTTTGTACTTCATTAGTGGCTCTACTGCTGCAAACGCTGCTATAAGTGACTCCTATGCCACAGCTAATCTTCAAAGACTTTAATCTGTGGGAAAGGCCTTAAAGAGATTATTCTTTGCAAAACAGATGTGTATATATTAAATTATGCATTGCACTAATTCATATTAATTACGCAGTGCAAAGACATTCCATCTTCTATGTTACAAGGCATTGATGGGTTTTACAATGTTTGAAGAAAGAAATTTTTAAATTACATATAAGGCCATTTTGTGGAAATTTAGACGGTTAAACCCATACAGAATATTTTTAAATACAAGTGTGTTATTTTGATAACCTGTGGATGTAATATGTATTCTTACATGAATAGTACAATATTGGTCTTTTTTAGAAATCTAATCATCGGTGTGTTTCAAGTTCTTAAATTTACTAGACGTTCAATGTCTGCAGTATACCTACACACCCTTTCATCTTTTTGATTACCAAGTTAAAGAATCATGCTCTTCAGATCTGTGGAACTAAACAGATTGAGCTGTTTAGACCAGTCCCCAGCCAGATGAACTCCAGGTTGCGAACGCCCTCTCTATGCTAGGACTTGCCATATAGCTACTGTCACTCGTCTTTGCTCATCCAAGTATTACCCGTTCAATGTGTTCTAGGGGCCACTGGAAAAGTCCCTGCAGAACTCTGTGGTTTCAGAACGACAAAGAAACGTAGAACACAAAGTGTCAGCCATCAAGAACAGCGCTCAGGTATTTTGTTGCCCTGTTTCCTGTCTACAAAGCCGTGATTTTCATAGACACTACCTATTTTACAGCCATCACATTCGTCCCTATGTGAGTTGCAGGGGGACTACTGAGCACAGTACAAACATACCTATGGTCTCTCCATAGATGCGAGGTTCAACCAACCTGTTTCTGTGGCTCCATCTCCTTCAGTATCAGTAGCTAGCCTTCCTGACCTCTGAGTCACATACCAGGATTTTTGTAAAGCTAAACGTTACGTGACATAATTACATGTTTTTGAGACATGAAGGGACATGAACATTGGGAACTGATGGTAACAATTCTCCAGAAGTTTGTCATATTTAAGAAGAGATTGGACTGTGCACTTAGTCACATGGTCTGAACTTTTGGGTAGACCTGTGCGGTGTCAAGAGTTGGACTTGATGATCCTTAAGGGTCCCTTCCAACTCAGGATATTCTATGATATCACTGCAGGGCAGAGCCAACCCAGTAGCTATATCCCAAAGACACTGCAAAGGCTCACAGAATAACTGCCTGTTCGTTTCAAGGCAGGATAAGGATTCCACTTACCCACAGCCTTTTTGCTGTCTCAGCCCCAGACTCAATGTAAGAATTACATTTAAAATATTTGTCCATATGCCATTCAAGAGCAACACTTCAGGTACACTGGAAAGAAGTCCTAGTAGCATTCTTTCATAATTGCCTCCCTACACGGAGAAGAAGGATAGAGAGATGCAACTCTTAAAAGGATAAAGCTAGCTTTAGAGCAATGTGGTACTAGACCTCTATCAATGTTGTAAGAATTGCAGAGCAAAAGCATCCAAAGCTGCAACCCAGCAGCCAACCACACTGTTCTTCTAGCCTGTGCCTAGCAAGCATCTATGTGGAGAAGTGCAGCCATCCCTGAAAGCCCATGAAAAAAGGAGAGTAATTTCTAGGTACAAGGGTGTTTTTTTAATAGCTAATTAAGTTGAACACAGAAATCAGCCAGCTCCTTGTGTATGTAATTTCATACCTTACGCATATAATTTAAAAGTTTAGTCTCTGAAATAAAGAAGAAAACAGAATTGCTGTGTCCTAATTTAGCAAATGAGTTTTTTCTATTTTCCCAGACACTTCACTTGCATATCTCAGGGAACTGAAAAGCATTGTTTATGAGTTGATGGAAGGATCAAGGCTTCCCATAAACAGCACATAAACAGAATTTCGAAGCAAACCAGATGATTTCCTACAGTTAAATTTTCCTTCTTTTCATCTGTCTTTTTTGAAGTATCTTTGTATGCTGAATGGTGACCACAACACACCTTCTAAGCTTTTTGTTGTAGGTATGAATACTCCCTTGCAAAAACCAAAGCAGTAAAATTCCTAAGTATTTCTGTAAAAATAGTCTCTGGACTCTGTTGCTCTCCTTAGTTCCAACTTTCTTGACTTTTCAGAATTACCAATTTGCCCTGCTCTAAAGTTCTAAGAAGAAGGTTACATTATTGGCATAACAGTTTGGATTTTCAGATGGTAGGAAAGGAAAATACTATGTTATGCATTTGTCCACGACAGAACAAATTCCTTTTTATGTCACTGTGAACACCCAAGTAATTTCTTGCTTTTCTCTCTCCTGGGAAAGATGACTGACCAAGATGTCAAATACTTGGAAGACTTGCAAGAGGAATTTGACTTCAGGTATAAAACAATACAAAGTTTAGGTAAGAGTTTTTGTAACAATTTTTAGATTCTCTAGGAAAAGGCTGATTATATGACTAGAAATCAGCCTCAGGATCTATTTCTGTGCATTACCCAGATATTATGTGTAAGCATAAGGATGGATTTTTAGTTTATATAAAATTGTAGTCTAGGACATAATGACTCTGTGGGGTTAAGAGGACAAACAGGATCTTATTGATCAAGTATAGTAATTTTCTATTGATAAGCTGCATAATGGATGAAAATAAGTAATTTTCTTAATTCAAAGAACCTAATTTTCAGTTTCTTCATGATTGACTTGGCCCTTCCTTGGCAGGATGTGGAAGAGCCTCTTATTTCCCAGAGTAGAGTTGGGCGAAAGTAATTTTTTAACCTCTAATTTCGTTTTCTGTTCTTTTTTGACCACAGTGGTGATAACCAACTGGTAAGCACTCTGAATGCATGTTTCACCCAGCCTATGGTGGCTGAGATCTGCACGCTGCAACAATAGTTGCATGATCTTTATCAGAAAAGAAACTGAGGTCCACTTGTGTCTGCTCAGATTTCTTCGTGTCACCTCCCTTTGAACATGTAGAGATATTTGAGTCTTGAAATGCCCAGGTTCTTAAACAAATTGCTCTTATCTATTTAAGGCTGGATATGGCCAAACAATTAAAAGAGATCGAGTTGCCATGTTTTAATGAGGTTTTGGTCACCAGGTCAATCACAATTATTGACCAAGCAGATGACTGACACCTGCCCCACTTGCAAAATAAAACACACTTATGTACGTGACTTTCAGGGCTTACAATTTCACTGTGTGAATGCTATACGCCACCACAGCCAGCTTGAAGTGCCTTAAAATGCGCATGGGAGCATTTGCTGTGGCTGAGCTGACAGGTACTGTTCTCTCTCTTTTGAAACACATACTCTGATGTAACGAGGAGACATCAATTTGGAGCCCAGCAGAGACACAGTTGGCACCAATTTCTTTTCTGAAGGTAGCATGAAAATGCAAGAGCAAAAGGTGGGGGAAGGCGAGGGCAGGGGGAAGAGCCATATGCAAAAGAGCATTAGGCAAACTTGGGGAAGCTTGAAACTGATGCATGATCCACAGGAGGATATGTTACAGAGAGGGGGAAGTACCTAGTGATCGGTACTCCTGGCTGCTGAAATCCCCATGGTGATGAACACTTTTATCTGTTTCAGATGCCTAACCTTCATTCTCTCAACCAGACGTAATTCACCTCAAGTTCAAAGAGCTTTAGCCTAACTGCTGACACCAATAGTGCACAAACCAATTGCTGAAACCAGATGCATAAAATAATACACATAAGAAATTTACAGATTTATATTTATGATCCATCTTTTCTACCTTCTTCCTCTTCCAAATGCACACACATACCTCAAAAAGGGAGTCATAAAACCTTACCTTCAAGTCGTATTCATTAGCCTCTTCAAATGAAATACACTATTACATAATCTATTGATGTCTGCAGTTTATTTTTCACTAGTTCATACTGCACTCAGGTCATGGTTTCCCCCCAACACCTCCTATAAACACGCGTGCACACCCCCACGCCCACACATGCACTTGTGCTGAATTTACCGGGTGATTTTTTTCATTCCCCTGCAGAGCAGAGCGACAAAAACAGTGCCCTCATTAAACAGGAAATGTTGGCGTTGCAGGCTATGCTCAACACGTTAGACTACAAGAGAAAGGTTAGTGACATCTTTTGTCATCCGTGCTGTGGTTCTTCTGCTTTCTCCCCTTATCCGCACGTTGAGTACTCAAATGCGTACGTGCGCTTTTTGGAATTCTCCTCTCAAAAGCGCAGGCAAAGAGCATATGAGCTGCAGATGCACCAAAGGCTTTCTGAGGGGGATTTTGACTAGCAGGTAAGAAATTGGCAATTAAGCAATGGCCTTATCAGGGCTGTGCTTCTGCACACCTTAGAGGAAAAGGGAAAACGTCACAGGACCTCTTACGTGCCATGTTGACTGGTTAACCTAGTTGACAGTCTACAGCTTTTAGAGTAAATAAACGTTATTTGAAGTCTAATAATCACAAAAACAAAACAAACAAATCCATAAATGGTACCTAGCTCTGTTCAGCAACAGAGACTTGTGAATAAGACTGCTTCTTGACCGCTTTGCTAGGACAGAAAACCACATGGTCAGGCAGTTGGAGCCCACCTGCTTTTTACAGTTTTTTACAAGCAAAAAGAAAGCCTGTGAATTGGGTATGATGCAAAACAGGAGAACGACTTTTTGATCTTGACAGTGCTTGTAAACGTCAACTGCTTGGAGGTGTTATGCTCACAATGAATGCAGCAACCTTCCCTCCCACCCCCAAAAGGGGAAGATTTACTGAGGAGTTCATTGATATTCAGGAGGAGTTTCAAGTGCAGTGGGTGACGAATCCAGACACCTCTGGGCCAAAGAGCCTAAGGTGGTAGGACTAAATATAGCTGATCCCAAAACAATTCCAAAAATGCAACCAGCGCTGTATGACAGCTGCTGAATTCTGTGACACCTTTCCTACGCCGCAGGAAGTACTCAGCAAAATCGGCCGCGTGATTCACGAAATCGACATGCTCATGAGCAACATGCTGACCGAGGAGCTGCTAGACTGGAAGAGACGGCAGCAGATTGCCTGCATCGGGGGTCCTCTCCACGGGGGGCTCGATCAGCTCCAGAACTGGTAAGCCCGCGCTGAGCTTGTGTTTCCACTGAAAACCACAGGAAGTCTGCTGCTCGACAGCGAGCCCCACGCGCACACACTGATCATTCCTGCAGATCGGCTGCCGCGCTACCTTGCGACATCAGCACATCCACAAGCAGCTGTGCAAGTCAGTAGCTAAAAACACAGTTTCCTTTGGCGGACAAGGTTTGCTGTTAGAATAAATGACATTAGAGCCAACTGCTGAGCCTGAGCCACTGCAGTCGGTCATTTTTTGCTTTGACGGCTGTTGCAGATACGTGATGCATATTCCCCAGGGAGTTTTGCTTGAGTAAGAACTGAGCTGAATGAGTTTGTCACTGGGGACAGTGGGAGTTTTATCTCGGCAGGAGCTGGGCAGACACACTTTATGCTTTGACTCACTGGGTGCATCACTCCTCCAAACGTAAAACTGCTCAGGAATTGAATGGCAGAAGTACGCCCCACGGTGGCGATAAACAAGGCTCTAAAGGAGGCTCCAAATAAAAACTGTGCTGGATTTAAAAGATAATGCAGCCAGGGAAATCAATGTCCTGACCGTTTCTCTCCTATTTAACTTCTCATCTGGAAACTGTGAAGTAAAGAACAAGGAAAAAAAAAGGGGGGGGGGGGGGGGCAGGGGAGAATTACCAATACTTATATATATATATATATATATATATACAAAAAAAGGAAAAAAACAAACACTTTTTTCTTCAAATATATATATATATATATATTTGAAGAAAAAAGTGTTTGTTTGTTTTTTTCCTTTTTTCCACTTTTTTTCCCCCCAATGAAGTATCATTTTTCCCCTCCAATGAGCACATTAAAAACTTCTAAAAACATGATCTTAATACATACATACCCTATTAAACTAGAAGTATGTTCGGATTTGATTTTCCTTGGCATAGTTTTTGCATTTCTGAGAAATGCACCTCTTTAGTCTTGGTAACTTGTTCACTTTATATAAATGTTACCTTTTAAAGAGTACGTTTTGAAAAGCAACTGAGCTGTAGGCAAGAATAAACCTGACAGAAGTGCCCTGCGTATAAAACATCAGGACAGTGTATATATTTCTTCTAAATTATCACAGCCAGTGTTGCGCTGTTGTTGATGAGGCCTCTTGGGAGGTATTTACCTTTGAAAGTAAAGTAGGAGATTTTGTCTGATGTATTTATACACTGCTGTAAACAAAAGATGAACAGACTTCAGTTTGTATAAGGCTAGAAAGCACTAATCTGCACCAATTCTGATTTCCCAAAGTAAGAATTATGTTCCAATAACTGGTTTATGTAGCAGACTGCAAACTGATCTGTTGCCTCGCTGTAGTTTTACACTGTTGGCAGAGAGTCTGTTTCAAGTTCGAAGGCAACTAGAGAAACTGGATGAACTATTGACCAGACTGACTTACGACGGGGATCCTATCCCAGTGCAAAGACCTCAGCTGCTGGAAAAAGTCAATTTCCTGCTCTACAACCTGTTCCGCAAGTGCGTAAGCTATTGTGAATTCCCGTTGCTTTGCTTGCACTGACACAAGGTTATGGGCAACACTGAAACCATACTGGTAAAAAGAAAAGGGACAAATGGCTGAGTCTGCAAGGATCTCAAAGACTGAGTTTCCAATGTAAAGAGTATGTACAGCTGTCATCAAAACTCGTAGGAGCTGAAGGTATCAGGCAGCTTCTTGTTTATTGCACTTAAGGTTTTGTGGTCAAATTCTGACTCTAAGAGAACACACAAAACCCACTTATTTCAGTCATGTACATACCGCTGAGAAGTTTTTGTAGTAAAGTGACAGGTACCAATTTGTGCCTCGTCTTTTTTCTTCCCCACCAAGGCATTCTATAAATCTACGATTTTTTTCCTTCCTAAATTTACCCATCCATTCATATATAAAATCATCAGATAAATTTATATTCGTATATAACATCATCATTCCTTTTTCTCTTTTGTATTGGCTACAAAAGGAGATAAACCACAAGCAGCTATTCTGTCAGCTGCCTCTGAAAGCAAAGCATGCTTAACTGTTGTAAAAAAAAAAAAAAAAAAAAAAAAAAAAAGAATGATTATTTAATTTCATTGAAGCTGGTTCAATGTACTTTTAGTTTGTTTTATGGTTCTGATAGAAGTCCACATCTTCCAACTGATACTTCAGACCTACAGAATTTGATTTTGGTTTGGTTTCTAATGTATTCCAAGTATGTGTTTCCTGTGGGAACAATTCAACTCTAAGTTACACCACTAGATCATTTGGAGAATTTAGGGTGGGAATACATGCCACCCGCTTCAGCTTCTGCAGAGAAATAAGCCTAAGAGATAACAACATTATCCCTTCCCCTTCCCCTCCCCCCCATCCCCCGTTATTACCATTTATTTATGCATATTCCCATCAATTTATTTGTTTCATTTCTTTTCACCCTAGTTCATTTGTGGTGGAAAGGCAGCCCTGCATGCCAACACACCCCCAGAGGCCAATGGTTCTTAAAACGCTAATACAGTTCACCGTTAAATTAAGGTAAGGAAAGGAAACTTGATATAAATTCCTCCCTTTGTACACTGCATTTTATCCTAGGAGTCCATTTCGGGATCTAAAAAGCAAAGCAGAACAACATCTGTGCCAGTCAGGCTGAGACTCTTTTGACTCCAAGGAGGGTTTTCCTGAGCGGGGGTCTAAAGGCCACAGAACCTGCCACTTGTAATAATGACAACGAAAAGCAAACCAGTGGAAGGAGGACAGGCAGCCTGTGGCCAAAAGCCAGCACCTTCCGGAGTCTGTATGTATTGGATTGCTGTCTTAATGACTGTGCAAACTGAGCGAGTGGTGATCCACGTCCTGTAAGCCAAGATCAGGATACTCAGAGCCAACCTAGCACATAAGAGGGGGAAACTTGTGCAGTTTGGGAGGCATGTAGTTGGTGTATCAATGACAGAGGTTATTCCTCTCCCACTCGCTCCTTGCCTGACTTTGTGAAACGAGGTAAGATCGGAGAGGATCTCACATCTCATTTCTGTCTAGCAGTAAAATAAGGCAGGGAAGGGGGCAGGGTGGGCAGGAGTGGAAGGAGTACATGGAGGAAAGTACAGGGAAGTTGCAGATTACACAAATCCATTTCTAAGCTTTGATGTCTCTCTACCCATTCCCTCAAACATGTACTTAACTTTTCCACATACTTTCAGGGAGACTAAAACATTTGCCACTGGAAAAAAACTCATCCCTTCTTTCACATATAGAAGCCTTTAAATTGTGATATAACCCTAGGTGCTTAACCTGTTTTCCGATTATAATCCTTTCAGATACGGTGGTGTGGAGCTACTGTCTAGTATTTCCTGGTGATGAATTTATTTGTTAAAGTTTTTGGTTTAGAATATTCATCTACATTTTCTGTTTTGAAGGTTGCTAATTAAATTGCCGGAGCTGAACTACCAGATCAGAGTGAAAGCAACTATCGACAAGTAAGAAACTTTAAAGTGAGGATGTTAGACAACTTGCTTTCTATAGAAGCACAGATTTTTCAGTTGCTACTCTATCTGCTTTAAAGTCCGTTTTAAAAAGAGAAAAAAGAAAAAATTAAAAAAAATTAAAAAAAACAGCTAAAACGTCAGGGTAGTGCTTTTTTATGTGGAAGATTTCTTTGTGTTTTTAAAAGAAAGCTGCTATTTTTAATTGCTATATTGAAATTGGAGACAGCAAGTTCATTTAACATCTGCTTCATGTCTTAAATAAAATTCATCAGTTATAAATAGTGGCATCACATGAAAACTTTCAATCAAACTATCTTGCATTTATAGTTTAGCATCTCTGCTTGTGCTAATATCTCCTCCATTGTCTATGCAGCTGCTCCAAGTAGTACACAAAGTTTGAGCCTGGAAAGCTGGTGCTGTAATTAGTACATATGGCAGCTTAGAGAGTTTTACCTCTGCCTGAAATTAAGGCTGTTAAGTGAACTCCTCCTTCCTAACGGGTTTGGTATGCCTCCATGCTCCCGTTATTTCTTACAGCAATCCCACATGAACAGAAACCTCTGCTCCTTCTGTTGGCCATAATTTCCTGAGCAAAAGGCATCTCCGAGCTTGTCTATGCTATCCTTGTGAAAATAGTGTTATCTCTGCCTCTAGTATTTATATTTGAGTTGATTTGTCTTCTCAGCAGGATTTATTATTTGCAGTACAATGCAATAGTCCTGACTGCAGAGCAAGCTTGGTTACAGCTAGGTCAGGGCCCTCTAGCACGATAAAACATGAGGCAGAAGAATCAGGGTACGATTTCAAAACCAGCAAAGCTGATCCAAGCCCTCACTGCTCACCATCCCCTCCCAGCCACAGGTGCTGCTTCTGGCTGTTGTGCTTCTTTTAGCCCCCTAAAAAGCCCTCTGCTCATGCTGATACATGGCATAGGCACTGGCCCAAAAGGAGGGGAAACACCCGGTGGGGAAGCAGCAGGAGAGAAGACAACTGTTTCTCTCAAAAGCCATCTGGACAGATGGAAAAGTCTAACTGGACAGAAGAAATTTCAGTTCTTGTTTTCAAAAATGTGCAGTTGTATTGGAAATATGTATTAACTATAGGAAACAAGGCAAAACCTCCTGCTTCAAGATATGTTTTCTCGGTGCAATCATGGCTTACACATTTACCGATTCACCACCTGTTTCCTCCCCACCCCTCTTCTATTTTAGGAATGTTTCAACTGTCAGGTAAGAAAATAAAATACAAGATCTCTTAAATGATCCAACGTTATAATGCTATCCGAGTACGTAAGTGTAATGTCCTCCATAGTAATCGTAGATTCGTTCTGTGTGGAACGCATGTGAAAGCTATGAACATGGATGAATCGGCAAATGGAAGTCTGTCGGTAGAATTTCGACATTTGGTAAGTTTGACTGCTCTTCTCTCATCATGCACCTCTGGTACAGAAATAAGATGTTATTTAAAAACTATGCAAGGAGAACTGTAGTATTGTCGCTCGTTTTCTTCTTCCTTATACAGAGAGTTTACTCCTAGAACCAATTTATCCCATTCCGTACTGCTCTAAAATGAAATCACACATTTTCACAGAAAATAAAAAGCAAACCCTATTTAACGCCAGAAAAGGAAAAGACTAATCTTGCTGAATTACAGAGCTCCTCAGAAATTGATTAAAAATAAAAATAAAAAATGATAGAACGGAATGCTTTAGATTTGATTGAAATTAATGCCCGAGACAACTGGCTTTTAAGAGACCATAGAACTGCTTCTGTAACTTCCCTAGTACCCCAGTGAGTCATGCTCTTAAACTAGGCTCTTTCACCTGTGGTATTTTTGTGGCTTCACCACGCGTGCAGTGCTTCATTGTAGTTTTGCAAAACGAGCTGGAGACTGATGGTCTTGACTTTTATTTTTTTTTTTTGTATTACACACTCTGCAAGCACCCTAATTAACACTTTGTTACACTTACTCTATTATCATAAAGTTAGTTGCTTCAAAATTCTTTTAAAATATCTATGAGAAGCCCATTCAGTGAAGGCATTGCGTCAGAGCCTTCATTAGAGTGTACTTGTACGGTCTAAATAAATCCTTATTAATGCTAAGAGCATCGTGGTTACAAATAGCATTCTTTATGTACTCTTCTGTAGTTTCTCTGCCCCATGAATTCTGTTTTGCTTTACACAGCAACCAAAAGAAATGAAATCAAGCGCTGGAAGCAAAGGAAATGAGGTTTGTGGATTTATTTTAGATGGTATTTTTGATTACTCTCAGAAGTATTTCAGACTGGATTTTATTTAAATCAAACAGCAACCATATGTAAGTAAATTGGATTTTGAAATATATACTCTCCTTATAAGTACAGAACCCAATAATCGTATGATTGTGTAAGCATAAGGAAAACTTTTCAGAAGTACTCAGAAATTTTAATTACATGCCTCTAATTTATGTATTAAAAAGGTACAGTGGAAGGTAGGAAGTGCAAAGCTAAACATATCTGGGGAGGCCTCGTTGCTGCCTTTCAGTGCTTGGGGGTGGGCTTACAAAAAGGATGGAGAGTGACTTCGTACGTGGGCAGAGAACAGGACTGAGCCTATGTCGTATGTCGCCATCGCGTGGCGACACACGAGGCTTCAGGAACAGCCTGACGGAGGGGCCAGGCACTGCTGGTGACTGCTTCCCACTACAGGAGCCTAAAATCCGAGTGCTGCTGCCTGCGGGAGTGCCCAGCCCTCCCCAGCTTCCAGCCCCACAGCCCACACAGATGTTTTATACAAGCACAAGCTGTCCAAGTGCAAAGTAAAGGCGTGATCAGCAATGAGAGCTAACTGAAAACCTAAGGCAGAAGATACCTGAGCGTGCTCCACACCGTTTCTGAACGGAATATCTTACAACAAGATTAGCAAGACTGAAACCCAAAGCTCGCCTCCCAGCCACTGTGCTGCTTAGAGTCATTTGCATCCAGACAAGCAAACGCAGAGATGTAGGCGTAAAAATGTTAGTGTTCGACTTCTGGTGGCATTTTACTCCCACTTTCACGTTTGGTGCCTTTATAACCATATAAAATATAGGGCTGTGGTGAATTAGGACATCTGAGCCATTGCAAAGTTCACGCTACCTGCTTTCCACAAATAGAGCTTCTCCTTGGCCAAAGCACAGCCTGAAATCGTTAACTTAAACAAGTTTTTCACTTAACAGCAGCCGTAATAATTAAGAAACTTGGTTCATTACAGAATGCTTAGTAAGCCACGAGTATAGTTGATAAGTATGACTTATACTGAGAAGGAAAAAAAAAAAAAAAAAAAAAGAAAAGTGGAAGCTCTCTATATTTAAGGTTTTTCTTTTCATCTAGGAACACCTTTTTACCTAGAGGCTGTTGTTGTTGTTTTCTCCCCAGAATTTAAGATTTTTCAAAATCATAACAGGGCAGGAAAGGAATGGGGAGTTTAACCAACCTTTTTCAACTTTTTTCAGTGGGACTGTTTCTACCTGTATTAAAATATTTGAGTTCATTTGATGGATGAGTATTTCATTTAAAAGCAGGCAGCTCTGAACTGGATTTTTCCTTCTCAAGGCAGATTTATTATCCAGGTGCCAGAGCATCTCGTGGTCTCAACCTCTCATTTATACAGAATCTTCTACTACAGCATCCTGTACATGCCCTGAAGGAGGGGATTCATGGGAAAGATAAGGCCACAAAGTCCTTTCCCAAGGAACAATTTTATTTCACGTGGGCTCAAAGTGGAGTATTGCAGTAAACGGAGTGGAAGTGTTTAGAAACACGCAGATTTTGTTTCCTTTTTTTAAGAATTCTGACAAAATCATATCTGAAGGGGTTGGGAAGGGGGAGGGGGGAGAACACCACAGGAAAAAGTGCAAAAAGATTTTTATACTTTGCCTTGTATGGATGGAAACTTATTTTGAAAGATCTGTTTCCCAGGGGGCAGAGATCTGGATGTTTACAGAGCTATCCTCATTTGTAATCAAAACAAAATGCTTGTATGACAAACTAACTGACTATGATGAACAGATTTTCTTTTTTTTTTTTTTTCTTCCCCCAAGAAATGTAGTGGGGTTTCTGTTTGTTTCTTTTTGTATACCAGATTTACTTTAGATTAATGATTTAGGCCTCCATTTGTTCAGCTAGTACCATCTGAGTGTACTTAAACAAAAAAACTGTGTTCTAGGGTGGGGGCCTACTTGCACATAAAGACATGGCTCCTATAACTGCTTTTTCTTGTGTGGCTTGTTTCTTGACATTTAACATCTGTGTTTGAACTGGATCTGTCAATCAGTATAGAGACTTCAGGAAAAGTGGGAGACGATCTCTATCAGATAAAAAAAAAACTTAGATTTGTGTGTGCAATACTGTGCTTAAAAGCAACATTTTTAAACAACTTAAAAGCAGAAGTTAAAATTTTTAAGATATTGCTTTAACAATGTCTAGGGTTGTTGGATATTTTTTTTAAGGGGGTGTTTCTTTTTGTTTTGTTTTTTTAAGATTTGTCTAAAAAAAAAAAAACCAAAAACAGTTCTGGACTAGTTTGATATCACAGTTTAACAAAGGATTTCCTTCTTTTCCCTTCTCTACTTATAAATTTGATACGTTTTCTTGCAGTGTTATGCAATCTCAGCAGTTTGCCAAGACAGTGTTAAATACCAAGCATGCATTTGCAGTTTTATAATTTACTTATTCTCTCAGGGCCCTCATATGGTGACGGAGGAGCTGCACTCCATCAGCTTTGAAACACAGGTCTGCCTGTACGGACTGACCATAAATTTGGAAGTGAGTATTCTTGACAGATTTTCTGTGGCAACAACAAAAATCACTTTCCATTTGCTACATATGAACAACTGTGTTGGGCATCCTCGGTGCTGTCTTCAGCAACAACCATAAGCAGATGCGAGATATCCAGCACTTCTGGACAGAGGCCTATACAGATCTGCAGCAACATTTTAGCCATTCTGTTCAGAAGCTGAAATACTGGCTCTCGTGGCGATTTTGATATGCTATGAAAGACAATACGTATTGCTATGCAAAAACTGTAGGATCCATTTAAGCCAGTGACAAAATCCACACCATATTCACTAGAAGGCACATCCCTCCATTAAATGTCATAAATTAACACATTAGAGAGAGTCTATGATACCAACTTCAAGTTGTAGGCTGAGGACATCCCCGTGTGCCTAAAATGGACCTACAGAACCAATTCTGGTGATAACCACTGCCAGAAATCCCTTCTCTGGCTGCACGAAGCCACGCAGTCATTCCTCTGTATAGCTGCGAGCTGAGCTTGCTGCCCAGGTCCAACTAACCTGAGTGCTGACCACCTTCTGAAAGCCTACGTCTCACCTCAAACAGGCTAGGCAGACGTTTCCAACAGCTGGTCCTGCTCCACTACGCAGGAAGAGCCAGGCTAAGGAACAGTGTTTGGGTTGGCAGGAGAATGAGAGGGGCCTGAATGAAAACAAAACCTATTATCATAGCATTATCATTCTCCTCAGCAGCATTTACCGACTGCGTTTGTTTTTCCCTCCAGACAAGCTCTTTGCCTGTGGTGATGATTTCCAACGTCAGCCAACTGCCCAATGCATGGGCTTCTATTATTTGGTACAATCTATCAACCAACGATCCTCAGGTAAGCCTTCAGTGTGCAAATACTGACTCCCTGCATTTACATGCTTCTGTTATTTGGTTGCCAAACGCTTTCATTACAAAAAAGGCTGTTTCCCCCTCTTACACGGGCCTGATTTTCTTCACATTCACTGTCGTCAACATCAAACTCCAACATTATTTGCTTTGTCTTTTGTTCCCTGCCCAGATATAAAACCACATGCCTCTTAGCCTTCATTTTCGTAGGCTAAAGTAGTAATTCATAAACTGGGGAAAGGTGCTCACCCTTCTCCACAACTTTTCCACTTGGAATTGGCCATTCTTGAATGCTGATGATTAAAACTGCACACAGCACAAAATAATTCTTCTATATAACTCAAAACCATTTAAGTAGATATATGGTTGGATCTATAATGCAATTAAATGCTGCTTTCCCTCATGCATTTTATAGGAGCCAGTGCTTTATATGGAGAAGATCCTAAGAGTCAGATAGCACCTTTCTGGTCGCCTTAATGCTGAGCAAAAGCAGAATCATTATTTCTCTGCCTCCTGCCAGCTCAGCATATATTTGAGTTTCAGTTGCTGTTACTGCATTTGCAGATTGTATAATATAATATCTGCATTTATTGGATAGGCTTTACACACATTTTCACTGCCTTGACATACATCACTATCAGAAGCAGAGCCGGGTATCTTATCATCCAAGACAGGCACACTGACAGCCACTCTCTCCGAGTCTCCCCTGACATCTCTGCCAGGAGACTGAGCAGAACTTACTGGGGGGCTGCAGGTGGGATGCCCAGGGCATATTTGTCCCAATTTATTCCGCTCCCCCTATTCTCTGGACTCAGCTTAAGTACTTGCTGCTTTTACTGCTTTCTTTTAAAGCCTGTAGTGTCTTTCATAGTTGCTAACTGTCTAACGAAGCATGAATTCTCTTACAGAATTTATCTTTCTTTAACAATCCCCCTGCTGCCACTTTAAGTCAGCTCTTAGAAGTACTGAGCTGGCAGTTTTCATCTTACGTCGGCCGTGGACTCAATTCTGAGCAGCTCAACATGCTGGCCGAGAAACTTATGGGTAAGTTTGCAGAAACATACATTTTATTTGTTTGGGGACTCTTATATTTGATAGTCAGGACTTTAGGCATGACCTCTACTTCCACTGCTGAGTTCAGAAATGCCACTGTAACACTTTTTTCTTTAAAGAAAAGCACACATCAGCATATTCTTACCACAAAGCGATTCAACTTCTGAACTTGTAGGCTGCTGAGCTGAAGAAAGAGGGCATCAGAGCCACACTCAACATTATTTTGTTTCCTTCGCAAGTAATTGTTATCTCTAGCATCAGAGATCAACAATCTTTTTGCTTGCTGATGGGATTTTGGCTTAGTTCGCCTTCTGTTGTAGTTCTCATGGTTGTTTCTAAAAGTACCTGTCCTTTGGGGCTTGTTTAGTTCTGGGATCCATGCTTCCCTGATAAAAGCACAGAAAAAAAGGCCCTGCATGACTGAAAGTTCAGCAAGATGAGCAAATGACCACTTCGATCTGACTGTCCTCCAGAAGGGAGAGGCCTTAGGGAAGGCTGGCAGAATGAAGAAAGCATCACCTGTTTCTGGAGAATAAATAATTATAATGTGTATTGTAACCTGCAAGAAACTCCAAGTGAGGGTGTAACAATACCTCTGCTGTCAGGCAAGAGCTAAAGCATCTGTGTCAAAGACTGGGGACAAACTTTACTTTTTACTGCTTTCAAAGCTGGGAAGCAACAGCTGGCTTTCTTTGGTAACATGCACTTTTTCTAATGCTTTCTTGGAGATTTCTTGGTTAGTGAAGTTGAAAGATGCCATTGTAAATCAGTAAGAATCAAAAAAAAAAAAAAATCATATTAAAACATGCAAGATCAAGATAGGGTGAAGACCAAGAGAAGTAAAACTGAAAACTGAAACTGAGTGCGCACTGCAGGAACAGAAGCCCAGATGGCTTTAGGCAAAGACTCCCCCCAGGCTACCACGAGCAGGCGCTTCAAAAGGATCCACAAAGCTGAGCTAGCAGCTGAACGCTCTCTCCATGCGCACAGTCCCTCACCAAGCCTCTCTCAATCCCTCTCTAGGGCTGGATGAGCTGTACTATTTTTCAACTATACAGATGTCAAAAAATATCTGCTTAAGAACTCCAGAAATACCAACTCAGTTTTATTTTATTTATTTTGCTTCTAGGGCAACAAGTCAGTTACAATGATTACCAGCTGTCCTGGGCGAAGTTCTGCAAGGTAGGGTTCTGAAAGTAAAGCACGGACTCTGCTTGAACACCTGCACACCTACCTGTGCCACTGATCCCAGCAATGAGGTTCCCACTTACCATTTGCAGGACTTCTAGCCCAGCACAATCCTATTAATTCTAGAAGTTTAATTAAAACAGTATTTCCTGAAATTTAAAGCTGGCACTTGATTTATCTTTGTTTAGATCTATTTAGACACATTGCTGCAAGTACCAGAAACTGTCATTATAGTCAAGAATGCCCTATATATTTCTGTAAGTGATCAATAGAGTGGGCTATTATAGTGTAAATTTTCATAAAGCATACAGTATGTTTTGTTCTATATGCTCAGTTGTGACCTAAATAATGTTAAGTCTGTATAATATATTCAAAATATTCAGTAACTTTGATCAGGAACAAAAGAATTGAAAAAGAAAGGCAAATCCATTTTGTTCATATTAGCCACATTATTTAAACACAACTAGAACTTTGCAAGTACATTCAACTTTCTCCTCATCATTTCTCTCAAAATGTAATTTCATAATGAAAAAGAAACAGAACATGCTTTTTCTTTAAAAATGAACAAAGAGGCACTTCCAATGCTTATCTTTAAAAAAATAAATAAATAAAATTGTTTTTACATTAGGTCAAAAGAGGGAGTCTCAAAGCAGCAACTCAAATTTGCCACAAAGCGAAACTAGATTATCCTTAAGAATCTGAGATATCATGTTGATGAATCTGAGATATCATGTTGATGAGCTGTAACAACACGCTCACAATGCTCTTCTTTTCACATCTGTTTTCCATTAGGAACATTTACCTGGGAAGTCTTTTACCTTTTGGGTTTGGCTTGAAGCAATACTGGACTTAATTAAAAAACACATTCTTCCTCTTTGGATCGATGGGTGAGCAACACAGAAACAGCTTGGTATACATTGATCTCTCCCTGCTTCATCTTTTTTCTTTACTAACCTCACTTCTAGCTAGAGAATTTGCATAGAGTTGAATACTGCTGTCTCCCTCTTCCCATTTATAACTTTTCAAAATTTCTGCCAAAAGGGAACACCATCGAATCTTCCAGAAATGCAGCTTTTGATCTATTTATCAGTTCTGTCAGTGTACAGTCAAGTGCTGTGATGAATTTCATCACATTTCATAGTACTGAGAGCTCAATGCCACACTCCACAAGTAATTCACGTGAAGCTTTTGTGATATTTTCAAGACCTTACAGCTTTTGTAACCAGGCTTTGAACACCTGCCTCAACTCCTGTATGAAGTTTGGCCAAATGCAGCACACAGAATTAAGTCTATCATTTTTGCAAAAGTAAAACCATGATTTCCTGTCACACTATAGGTACGTAATGGGCTTTGTAAGCAAAGAGAAGGAACGAATTTTGCTCAAAGACAAGACACCAGGAACATTTTTATTAAGGTTTAGTGAAAGCAATCTGGGCGGAATCACCTTTACTTGGGTGGATCAGTTAGAAAATGGTAAGTACAACTTAAAATAAATAAATAAATAAATAAATAAAATAAAATAATAATAATAATGTAGAGTTCAAAATCTGCAGTACACCTGTAAAACAATAGCCATGGTTTCTTTGGTTTAAAAGTAAGGTTCATGTGTATCATGTCTTTGTTCGGTTTGGGGCAAGACAGTAGTATCATATTTACTACAACACAAACTAAAACTCTGAAACTCTTCCTCTCAGTTCTTTAAATTAACACAGGTAAGCTCTTTAGGAGATGTACCTGCTTTCTGCAGGCTTTACGTTCGTTCCCACACGTGCAGAAAGTGTAACTTGAAAGACACTAACATAAAGGTAAAACCCAGGCCAGAGTAAATCGCAAAAGAAAGGCAAGAAGTGCTCCAGTAGAGATGTTGATCTAGCCACTTACCAGCTGCTACACACCTTTGTGTTTTACAGGAGAGGTAACCTTCCACTCGGTGGAGCCCTACAACAAAGGCCGCTTAGCTGCACTGCCCTTTGCCGACATACTGCGAGATTACAAAGTTATTATGGCAGACAACGTTCCCGAAAACCCTCTCAAGTATCTGTACCCAGACATTCCCAAAGATAAGGCCTTTGGCAAACACTACAGCTGTCAGCCGAATGAAGGTTGGGCTCTGTTTCTCTACTTACCCCTTCCGAAAAGCAGCTTCAGGGTCAAGAGGCAATTCAAGGAATTTGGGGAGAGGAAGAAGGGAACAGACTTCCTTCAATAAGCGTCCTCAAGAGAACCGTTTTAATCCATGTCTGTCATTTAGACAGCTTCACCTTGCAAATATAGCTGTAGTCTTAGAGGCTAAACCAGAAACATTTAAAAGAAGTGAAGAAATAGATCTTGAGTTAGGATTTTTTTTCCTGACCAACACATTGCAAAATTCAGTACGTGCATATTCAAAGGAGATGAAATTGAAAAGCTCATCAGCTTCATAATTTTGTGACACTGTAGCATGCTTTCTCCTCAATTTCAAGGCATTCTGTGTTTTCCAAACAGCTTGGGAGACCTGCTTTAATTCCACAACGAGACAGCAGTAATAACCCCTGGCAACTGCAGTAGAAAACACAAAAAAAGCTAGACAAAATTAGCTCCAAATATGTGCTTGCTCTTGTTTGGGTTATGAGTCAGGCCATTTTTAGATCAAGCTTGCTCCCTCTCAAAAAAGCCCTGTTTTTTCTAGATTATATACATTCCCCTGAACTTTCATTATAAAGCAATACAAGCCCATTTGAATTCAAATCCTTACGCTTTTCAAAAGATACTTGGAACCAGCAAATGCCTTTCCTCTTCATCTTACTGCAGTGGACTTTGCCTAATGCTCCAGTCCTCTGAAAAATTACGTATGCGTTTAATTTCAAGCCAAAGACACCTCCGAAGCTGTCTAGAGACAGGGCTCCACACAAGCATTTGCAGCACCGAGATCCCGAGGCTCGGAAGTACAAAGCTTTTGGAGTCACAGCACTGGCCCTGCAGCAGCCCTGAGCAGCTCCCATTCATCAGCTGCTGTATTACACTTGGGGAGGGTGGTGTAGATTATTTCCCATCACGGGAACACAGCCAGTTATGTGACTAAGACCTGAACCCAAACACTAATCTCAGGAATTTCCCTGATTTTATGGCTGCTTATTTAATCATAAACATGGTCATTTCTCTTTTAATATATTACGCTCTGCAACACAACCAATTTTAAAGAAATAATAGCATTAGTAGGCAACATCTAATCTCTCTAATATTGATTTTTAGTCTCAAAGCCCTCAGATGGTGGAGTGAAAGGTTACGTCCCTTCTGTATTTATCCCAGTCTCCAAAATGTGAGTAACCTTGTAAGATGTATTACTCTTTTGTGTGATTTTCACTACGCCTACATCCTGTTTCAAGCTTTTCCCTGGCTCCCTCCCGCCAGTCAAATAGTTCAGGACAGCAAGGCATTGTAAGTTTTTGTTTGGCCAAGGACTGCTAAAGACAAGGGAAGTGAAGAGCTTCACTTCCAGAGTGCTTTTCCTGTGCATGGAGCCAAACGTTTGTAAAAACTGAATGCAGACTTTATGGTATGCTGCTCTAGATCATCTTCCACTCTCCCCTTTTTCTCCCCAGCCACTGATATTACAGTCAGGATTAACCTCTCCCTTCCTTTGGTCCTATTCCCTACATTTTTAAACATACACCAGGTCCTGCGTATGCTCCCAGGGCCACCAGCAAGCCTAATAAGCACAGGCTTAACTGCCTCAATTAAGCATTCAACATCAGTGATCCACCATGCTCCACAGCAATCTTCCATCAAATTGGTGGGATTTACATTACTTTTAATATCATTTTCTTTTTTTTTTTTAAGCTTAAATGATTCTACAGATCCACATTCTCCATCAGATCTTCTTCCTATGTCTCCAAGCGTTTATGCGGTGCTGAGAGAACACCTGAGTCCCACAGTGATCGAGACTGCTGTACGTTGCAAACATTTCCACTCCTAAGTTACTGCTAAGCAAACAGGGTGTATACAACGCAGGTGGTGGTTGTAAAGTGGCTGCTGTACCATTAGGAAAACGCTCAAGCTCTTTCAGCAGTTGCTGCGTTGCGTTCTGAAACGGTGCTGCAGACATCTCCTACTCGAGCAGGGATGGGATGCTGCAGATACTTGGAAGCATTGCTTCAGATGAAATTATCAAACTCACAGGCCAGCGAACCACGAGTGCCAAAATTCAGAGGTCTCAGGGTTCTCGCACAAATGAAGCCAAATGCAGATTGATTACAGTAATTTTGTAGATAACACAAAGGACATGACTTCCTCAGGAAAGCCGCACAGGGAGCAGACACATTTCTGACCCTGCAGACTCACACAACTCCTCAGCGCTTTTGATATCTGGTACCAGGATGAGAAAATTAAAAAGTCAACTCACATTTTTAGCAGATAAAACTCATATTCATTAAGACTACAGAGGCAGATTGGTAAAATACTGGATCGATCACAGCATGGTCTGTTAAAAATATTCTACATATTTTCCTAACAAGTAGAAATGTTGTTCAGAGCTCTGCGCTTCCAAAGATCAGTTCAGCTTTCAAACTACAAAGTCAAAATCATGTGGCTTAGAGTAGTGCTGATTTTTCCCCATTGGGATTTGTCCAGCAGAATTCTACCAGGAAACGCAGCAGTGGTTTGGCTTTAACCACTTTAAAAGAAAACATCCTTTCAAAAAAAAAAAAAAAAAAAAAAAAAAGCATTTAGTTTCCTATATGTTTGATGATTTATGATCTTAAAATGATTGTGTCCTTAAAAGCCTGTCTACTCCCCTCCGAATGACTCCCTGTAAACTCTCCTCCTCATCTACGAACCGAACAAAAATAAAACAGATTCTTGGCTGTCTGGAAGCGTGGTGAAACTTCACATACCAAGAGAGGAATTCTTTAAAATAGACCAAGCCGAAAATCTGATCGAGAGCAAAATATTCTCCTTTGCTTCTTCAACATTTTTCTGGTAGTGCTCATGACAAACTGATTCTTCAGCTAAAACTGAAGTAGTAGTCTGAATGAAAATTCTGGGTTAAAAGCTCCCTTACTCACTCATCTGCCATTTATTTTCATGTATATTTAAAACAGTTTTGACCTTCCGAATTGCGTTTGTGAACTACGTGTGTATTTGCATTTCCCCGTTTCTGGGGTGAAAAGAAAAGTTGGCTTCACTTTTGTTTAACATCACGTTCAAAACATTTGTGGTTTCTTTTTAGCACGCACAACAATTCTCAAACCAGCTCTGCCCAGAGCTTCCAAACCAGTTGTGATCGTCACCATATTCTGGGGCCACAACCACACAAAAAATTACACAATGAGTCGGGAGACTCAAGTAAAATCACATTGCAGTTTTTAAGGGTACTAGAGAAGTAGTTCGGTGAACTGCTAGACAGTAGGTGGATTTCTGGAGGCTCTTGCTAGACATGTGCTCAAGTTCTACTAGAAATTAGGGCAGAAAATAGTTTTGGAAGATTTTTAACATTCCTGATTTCCCTTTTCCACTCTACCCTCCTAAATGAGAAAGGGCATGATATGGAGTTTTTTTTTCTTTAGTCCTACAAATTCACAAAACATAATCTACCCACGTGAAGAGCTGGCACTATACTGAATCCAGGAAGCAAGGTTATCAAAGGAGCCGGAGCAGGTTTGCTTTGCAGTTGTTTTTGAATGAACAGCAGTAATTGCCTTAAGACTGATCTTTTCCTTTTTTTTTTTTTTTTTTTCCTTCCAGCTGAGTTCTCCTTACTCAACTGACTGAACTCCACATACTGGAATCTTGCGGACACTGGATGGGTTAAAAGTCTGGAAAATATTTTCTTCATCATCTTTGTAAACCAGCATTTCCTGGAAACCATTATAATGCTATCCTCACTGATAAAAGGCCAAATCCTTTCTGGATTGTGGGTCCTTTGACTCCGGTTGGGTGCAGCAGGCATAAATACTTGCAGAATTACTGGCCTTAGAATTGCTGTAAATATGACAGTGTAAGAACAGAACTTTTCGCTTCTCATAACAGCATATAAGGACAAATAAAGACTTTAAGGCGTTCAGAGAAATCAGTTTTTATTACATGAAATAGTAACCATCTTTCTGTATGCCCTTGGTTTAGCTTCTATTTTTAATTTAAGATTCTCATCCCTCTGAGTTCAATTGTCCCATAGGTATCCAGGGGTTATTTTTTCCCAATGATGAACTACCTCGAGCATAGGTTTTTATCTGCCACTGCAGCAGAAGTTGTGGGAGAGAGGAAGGGAGTTCTATGAGGAGATCAGACATAAAACTTGTGGTGATAAACGGCTCCGTCTTCATTTTTGCAGCTGGAAGACAGGGTTAGTAAAATCTGTCACTGTTTTTGGGGGGAAGTAAATCTGTGTGCAGTACTTACTCTTGTACCTGGGCGCTATCAGAAAGCCTACAAACTAGAAGTGCTGATCTGACACACGGTTTGGACACTATCTGGTAAATGCAGACTGGGAGGCAGTTTTAAGAAGTAATTACTGAAGAGCTGCAATGGCTTCTGACCACTGGGCACGTTGTGACACATGACAATGTTACATGCCTGTTGGAAACTTACCTAGTAAGCAGAATAACTGGTTTTATACAGCCTTTTTATTTTATTTGCTTCAGGCATAGATTAATGCTTGCTTGTTTGAGGTTTGTTTTTTTTTTTTTTTTTTTTTTTTTTTCCCCCAATACTATCCCTAAAAACTGTTAATGGAATAATAAACTGGCAATTCCAAGGCCACCGTCTTTCATGTGTGTAGCCTCATTAAGATCTAATTCTTGTGTGCAGAGTAAATGGTTAACACAGTTCTTAAAACGCACAAACAATTATGTATTTGCACTTTATACTCTTCTTGAGTATGTACTCAAGAGTATTTATCCTCTTCTTGGCGCAAACCAGATAACCAGGGTGAAAACATGGAGTCAGTTAGACCCAGATTTCGCTTTCATTTCTCTACTTCACTCATCCCCTTCACCCCCAGTATTGATGTTAATTAGGAACATCGCTGTTAGAACAGAAACAGATTATTCCGTGCATCACCCAAATACTGCATCGGGCTGACTTTAAATGAACAAACACCTCTCTGTAGCTGACTAATCTGAGCTGATTCAAAGCTAGCTGCAGATAGGAAGTCCTATTTTCTCTCAGAAAGCATCGTGTATAAATGATTTTCCAAAACAATTGTGTATATACATTTAATGAGATCTGTAATTTATATGACCAGTATGAATAAAGAGAGATTTTGGCTTAAAGTCGGATCCCTGGAATTCTTCAAGAGGGAGTCTTTTTGTGCTAACAGACTTAAGAAACAGCAACTTGGCCTTGCATTTTCTGGCACGCCTGTTTGTTCCAACCCATTTTCACCACCATAACAGAAACAAAACGGCAAATGGCTCCCGTCCACCCCAAGCTCATGAGGAAGGTGATGAAGGAAACAAGCCCGGGAATGTTTCTCTCTCCTTTGCCCCCGCTCCCTATGAGACCCAACTTAAATAGTTGGATGTTCTTGGCGTGAACATCGAGTTTTTTGTGTTGCTGGACGGGACTGTGAAAAACAGGGCTTGGCACTAGTTTTTATTGTCCTTTTAAAAACGCGATTAGCACAGGGCGGGTTAACGGGACGGCACAGGAGCGAGTCACTTTATTATAAGCAGCAGCTGCAGGACGAGCTGCGGCAGCAGCGCCACTTTTGCCCCTCAGCCGCTGTGAGGCGAGGTAAAAAAGAGGAATGAGAGGAGGGGGCTCCCCCTGAGGCGCGGCCGTGCCCCAAGATGGCCGCCCGGGGGCGCGCGGGCGGGGGCGGGGGCGCGCGCGGCGCTTTCGGTTTCGCCTGCCGGGCTCCGGCCGCCTTTCCGCGAAGTCACGTGGGGGCGGCGCCGGGCCGCGCATGCGCGCCGCGCCCCCCCGCCTGCCCCGCTCCTTCCCATCCGCGTGGAAGGACGGGGGGGAGGGGGCGGGGCCTCAGGGCTCCGGCGCGCGCTCCCATTGGCCGGCGCGGCGGGGGCCGGGCTCCCATTGGCCCCGCCGCGAGCCCCCATGGCCGCGGCCCGGCGGCTATTTGTGGGCGCGGGCGGCGGGCGCGAGCGGAGCCGCGGGGCTGCCTCGTCCGACGGGTAAGTGCGCGCCGCCAACGGGCACTAACGGTCGCTAACGGCCCTCGCGCCTCCCTCCCCTCAGCGGCCGGCCCCAGGTGCTGCCCGCCGGGCAAAGTCCTGCCCCTCCCCTCGCTGCCCCAGGGGCGCAGGGGAACAGAGTGCCGGTTTTTTAAGGAAAGGTGGCTCCACTCGGAGCTCTTTTTCGTTAAATAGTGCACCGAGAGCCTTAATTCGCCGTTCTGTCTCGATTGTTTTAATTAAAACAAAGCCAATGTGCAATATCACCATGCAGCCACCCAACAAAACACGCTTCTCTCGGCTGGAAGCGCTCCTCCTCCCTGCACCTTCGTTTTTAACCAAAAGCTGAGGTCCCTCTCAGCTATTAATCACTCACACTGATTATTATTTTTTTTATTATTATTATTTTTTCTCCCTTCCCCAGAATGACTCAGTGGTACCAGCTCCAGCAGCTTGACTCCAAGTTCTTGGAGCAAGTCCACCAGCTGTACGATGACAGCTTCCCCATGGAGATCAGGCAGTACCTGGCACAGTGGCTGGAGAACCAGGACTGGTAAGCACCCAAAATGACCTCCGGGTTACATGACAAGAAGGGGGCTCGTATTTTGCTGCTGCCTCTAACTCTGCGTGTGCTGGGAAGCGAGCTGCCAGGGAAAGCTTTGCTGGTAGGACACTTCAGTAGCTGTGTGGCTGAGGGACACAAAGGGAGGCAGGAACCCAGCCTATTTAGGGTAACATGTACCATCTCATAATCCCCTTTAGTCCCTAACAAAAGTAGTTGTTTTAAGACAGATCAGGTTTTTTTGGCATCTCACTCTCTCACTAGTCAGTGCTTTGTACTTTTTCCAAAGCTTCTGCAGAGTGTGTTTCTAGAACTGTAGAACAATGTGCACGTGTCTCAGGGTCACCTTCAGCTTCCTGAAATGCATGGAACAGGTAAATGAAGCCGCACAGAGTGTGGCAACAGTAGCCCTGAGCAAAGGGAACGCTTCTCTGTCAAGGAAAGTGAAATAGAAGGTGAGAGAATAACAGTGGCTTATGTTTGAAGGTAATTCTTACTGCTTGCGTATATCCCAACCGGAGCTGGGGGTTAATAGTGAAGTACTCCTGCACCCGTTTCTTGAACGCCGCTTGGAAGTACTGAAGTACTTAACACAAGCATGCCTTGAATCATTCCAGGGAACATGCGGCCAACAACGTCTCTTTTGCTACGGTGCTGTTCCATGACCTGCTGTCACAGCTCGACGATCAGTTCAGTCGATTTTTGATAGAAAACAACTTTCTGCTGCAGCACAACATAAGGAAAAGCAAGCGTAACCTTCAGGTATGCCTGGGACGCGTGCCTGTGTATTTGCTTGAATGGCTTCGGTACTGCGATTGGATGTCTCTAAGCAGACTACCCTGCCAGGAGGGATTTTTCACAAAGTGTTTTGAGTTCTGAATACTTAAATTCAGGGTTCTCAAACATTCCTACTCTCGGTTTTAAATTGGCTACGGTTAGAAAGTTAGTTTCAGTAAGAGTACGGTTGCAGTTCGGGAGTTGTCGAAACAGAAAGTGGAGTCAGTAAGGTGTTGGCTACATCTGTTTGGAGCACCTACATGGATGCCATTCACTTACCCCATGCTTTCCCCAGTTAGTTTCTTTCATGTCCTAACAAGACAAAAGAAGATGCAGAAGAAACACAGTGGAAGAAATGCTTGCCATAGAGCTACAGAATCACAACAAATAGCAGGGGTCCTGCCGTTAGGCAACAATTCTGTGCATGTATTGTATTGGCAAAGAAATGGACCGAGTGATTGGAAGCGGGGGCACTGCAGAACATATTCTTTGACTTAATTAGTTTCCTTAGCCAGTCAGCCCGTCCTCCCTGCAGGGCTCTGCGCCAGAGGATCTTCCACAGTTGCCTCCTCCACATCCGATTTCCCACACACTTAGCTTATCCTCACTGCAGGTCGGTGCCCGGGGGAGTGTTTTCTGAAGACAGGACCAGCCTCTCAGCCAAGAGGGCTGGCACAACTCAGCAGCTCTTAAGGCAGTACTCAGCCTAGAGCATGTTTCAGCTTGGTACCTGCGTCAAGCAGAAAGACTGAATTTGCATCCAGCCCCGTCTCCGTTCCTGAGAGGCAGCAAACCTCTCCCCTTTACATCCTCAAGCAAGAGCTGCCCCCACCAAGCCAGAACAAGCTGCTCAAAGCCAGCAGCTCCATCTCTAAGGAATGGAAGGGTGGCTCCCAAGAGAAGAGAAGCTGTCTCTAGGACTACAGTGTATTTTCTGCCTTCTTCCAGTAATGGCACAAAACAATGGAGAAGGGCTGGAGACAAGTCCCACGGTCTCTTTGTAAGCCAACAGAGAAATAGCAGGCAGAGAAAACCCTTCTCTTAGATGGTTGCAGCAGTTGCACTCCATGTAGTCTTGGAGCAAACAATGACCAGTGCCTCAAGGCTTCAATTCACAACTTTTTTGCCAATTGGTTTAAAGAAAAGACGAGAGATTACATTTCTGAACTTTAACAATAGCCTGTCTCTGATGGCAGGATAACTTCCAAGAAGACCCAATACACATGGCAATGATCATCTACAACTGTTTGAAAGAAGAAAGGAAAATACTGAACAGTGCCCAGTTATCTAATCAGGTAAGTTAGTCTTGGGATGTCTGTCTACTGCAGTCCTATCTGCCCTTTCCTATTATTTGGGACAGAGAGAGGAAAAAGACAAAGAGCAAACAGTCTGTTTCTGCTTTGCCTCACAACATGATTTTTAAAGATGGAAGAGTAAACACTGGCACGTACTGGTTAGTTTGAGCTGTACGAAGTATTCAGAGGAGAAAGGGCGAGAAAGTAATTCTGATTCCTTTGGTAATGTAAAAGGTAAATTATTTTTAATTCCTCTGTAGTATGACCTGATGTGCTTATCTTTTTTCTTTTTTTTTTTTTTTTTTTTTTTTAAATCAAGCACTATTTCTATTTAATCAACAGTGCTTCCCTTATTTCTTCAAGATTCTAGCTTTTTTCTTCTGCATTTTACTCCCGATTTACTCTGTACTGACCAGCTGAGCTTTGGTGGTTTTCCAAGAAAGGGATGCTGCATTCTCCCTGCCCAGTTACCTTCAAGTATTGTTTAAAAAAAAAAAAAAAAAATCTCATTTCCTCCTTCTGAACCATAGGTAAATCTATACACTTCTCCCTTCCTTATCAGTTCTAACAATGCATGTCACATCTTCCTTTCCAAGAACTGTATCACAAAAAAATCCTGCAGTAGGGAAAGTTGTGCAGACTGTGTAGCTAGATGGAACCCACTTACATAGTACTGAAGTGATGACTAACCAAGCACATGTAAGTTCCAATACTGAAATACTTGCCTTTACAACAAGCTTTCGAGAAGGCTGGGACATTGGCTTTCAACAATGGGCCTAATGCAGCTGTGTCCAAAATAGCTTCTCCAAAAAGCCACTCTGGCAAAGCCACTCCCAAATACCTTGTAGCTGTAGTACAGCTGTCAGTTTCTGTTCTGGCTCATGACACAAAAGTGTGAACTGCCTTTCCAGCATGCCAGCTGGTCCAAATTAGAAAAAGAAACAAATCTTCCTGTACTTACCATTGGCACTATGTAAAACACCATGCCCTACCTCTGCTTTCCAATAAGTTTAGTAAAGGTTCTCATTTTCCAAAACAAGCATAATTGTAAGCATCATAAAAAAAAAAAAAGACATCCCCTATATTAGGGTGTGCTCAGATTGCCCTGGTGACCTGATTAAGGCTCTGATGGGGAACCTTTACCAGTTTATAGCCAAATTCTCTAGCTGACCTGCACTGGAGGAACAATACATGTCTAATACACATAGTATTAGATTGGATTTGGGGGGTTGGAGCTAGGTGATCTTCAAGGTCCCTTCCGTTACACGTGGAACAAAAATCCTGTCTTTCAAATTACTGCAACTCTTGCTGAGTGAAGTACTGCCATAAGCTTCCAGCTTTCAAAGGAGCTATACTGAGATCTAAAATGTATTTTACTGTCCTGTAGGAAAAATAAATCACATAAGAGGTTATCCCATTGGCCTGTACACCAAGCTACCTTGCTCTCCCTCTTAGCCTTTTTCTCCCCATTGCCTGAATGGATGAATCTAACATTTAAAATAGATGTGATCCAGCCTTCAGCACGGTTGTTTTCTTGGAATATATTTAGAAAAATGCATTAAAATAAGCAAAATAGGAGAATGGATTTGTGCAAAGAAAACAGTGTTTATAGCTTTTCATTGGTATAATGAAAAATGCAGCATCACCACAGAAAAAGAATTTCTTAATCCTCCCTGGTCCTTGCAAAATCACTTGAACTCTTCTATAAAACCTTGCTACGACTTATGAGAATAAGTAATGCTTTGTGAGGCTATTTGTTAACAAAAGCTGCTAACTAGCATTAACAACAACAAAAAAACCCCTCTACTCTTGGTTCACTCAGATTTGATTTCTGGTTTTGTTCTACTTGCCTCCCTCAGATGGAAGTGGGGAGCGTACAGAACACCGTGATTGGGATGCTGGACAAACAGAAGGAACTTGACACGAAAGTTAAGGCTATAAAAAACAGTGTTATAGTAAGTATAGTACGATTACAGCTGTATTTAAAGCAGTTTTTAATCGATTCACGCACATTGGAAAGCTTCCAGTGCATAAAAGATTTTTTAAAGTGACAAGTAAAAATAAGGTGATTGGCTTTAAACTCTGTCATGTGAAAATATTGAGTAATTGTGGCCACCTTCATTTACACTTCATAGGATGTGGAACAAGACATCAAGACATTAGAGGACGTGCAAGATGAATATGACTTTAAATGTAAAACCTTGCAAAACAGAGGTGAGTAATTTATCAAGAACGTGCCTTATTGCATGCAGTTCGGAAGAGTAAACCCTCCTGTCGTATGTCAGGAAGCCAAGCTACATGATATGCAGCCAAACTTACTGTTCACGTCCCTCCCTCATCAGTGCTGCCTTATGCTGAAACCTAAATTCCCCAAAATGGATTCTCGTGATGTGTTCTTAGAAGAGAGCCTTTTTGCTAATGCAGCATTCCTTTGACTTCTGTTTGCCCCTAGAAATAGCAGACACTATAGACTCTGAACACAAAGGGTTCGTTATATAGATCTTTTGGACTTAGTTTCAAAACAAACTAGCAAAAGACCCTTCGGTTTCCAACACAAATTTACAGTGGATTAGCCCCTAGAAGAGGGCTGACTACTACCTTGAGCCTTAGTCTTGGTCTTTGTAGTTGGTGCACTGCCACAAGTGGATGGGAGCCTCTAACTTAAGGTCAGTGGGGCCGCTGTATGGGAGCTATCAGCATGGGCTTCTCTCAGAAGGCTATAAATATCCTCCCTTGAAGTACGAGTTAACTTTAGTTGCCAGGTTAGGTAACATGAGTGATTCATGTCAGCATGGGAAAAAAAATCAGCATCTACAGAACGTAAAGAACTCCACTTAAAACAATGACATCAAAAACAAACTCCTATCAGGTACTTTGCCTTGTATTGATGCTTTAAGCGGAGAGTCCTTTCAAAAGAAAGAAAAGGAGAAAAAAAAATGTAGAAGGCCCAATTTTTCCTCCCTTAAACTTTACAGATATACTGCAGTTGACATTAGCCATGTGGGTCTCTTCCTCGGTGGTTTCCCTCGCCCCCTGCTTACTTCTCTGTTCTCACAAGGCCTGCTGCTGTTCTTTAGCTTCAGCTTCACAGTTTGGACTTATTTTTACAGAGCATGAGCCCAATGGTGTGTCACAGGAGGAATATAAGAAAGAACAGATGAATCTCAAGAAGATGTTCTTATTACTTGACATCAAGAGAAAGGTAGTGCATTAGGTTTCTTTTCAGAAGGCAACAGCACTTGATTTTGAATGCATGTTCGTTTTCATTAGGTTGATTTATCAAATCATAGCAATTTTTTTCTGCTCTCACTTCAAGCTGGATTTTGTTCGCTCAATCCTTCATGGAAATCTAGAACATCACTAAGCAGTTATATTTCTCTTCTAGCGACCTTTCTTTATCAAACTGTTAGGTAAAGCTACAGGAACGAGAGGAATTAACACAGTATGAATAATCACATTTTTGAGGAAAAAGCAACTAAGATATTTACAGCTATGTTTTAGTTAAGTGTGCTGCTCACTCTTATTGCAGTGCTGAAGTCTCCAGCAAGCACTGGGTCGTCCCAAATATACACTTGGGACACTGGCTCTTTGGAATACTGAATATGCATAATTTCTCCACTTAATCTAGCAAATACTACAGCTAAAAAGAAGTAGATGTTATGGGAAACATCTTCTGCTGGTAGAAAGTATTACTCTGAGGTCCTTGCAAAGTTTTACAAGACACAGCACTAGCTAAAACAGCACTTAGATTTTTTGTATTAAAGATTTTTAATAAACAGGGTAATTTAACATTCCCTATAGGAAGTGGTGAACAAGATAATACAGCTGTTGAACACCACAGAGCACACACAGAGTGCTCTCATTAATGAGGAGCTGGTGGAGTGGAAACACAGGCAACAGACCGCATGTATTGGTGGCCCACCCAATGCCTGCCTTGACCAGCTACAGAACTGGTAAGTCTCCAGACAAGGACTGTGTTGGCCAAACGCTTGAAGCGTGTTATGAAGGAGCACCAGATCTGTCAAATACGCTGATTATTTATGTTACATGCTTTCATTCTGTCACAGCGTAACTACACGCCACTGATTTATTTTTATTTTATTTTTTTTACACTTCACCACATTTCCAATGCAAAAGTGTTCTTTGTGTACTGCATGCTCCTTAGAGACAGTTACCTCGCTGGTGTCTCAGCATTATTACAACACAAAAAACATGCTAAAAGTAATGACACCCTGTACTTGTAGGTTCACCATTGTTGCTGAAAGCCTGCAGCAAGTTCGGCAGCAGCTCAAAAAGCTTGAGGAACTGGAGCAGAAGCTTACTTACGACCCTGATCCCATCACAAAAAACAAACAAGTTCTGCAGGACCGAACACACAGTCTTTTCAAACAGCTTATCCAGAGGTAACGGACAAGAAGGGTCTTTTTGCAACTGTGAATGAATGGATGGAATCTTCCCTTCTGTTTGCTCAGGATTTCAGGCGCACTAACTTTGCCTTTTCTGAGGTTTTCCTATGTTTGTTACAAACATTAAGTAACCATTTCTTTTGAGATTTATCCTGCTTCACCTTTCCACAGGTTTAGGCCTGTGGAAAGGGTTTGTGACCTGGCATCCTGTAAGTCAGCAGGAGCTTGCTACAACATGCATTAATTACATAGATCAAGCTCCTCGTCTGTCAATCCATTTCTTGATTTCAGCTGCAGCCCTACAAGCCACCTTGTGAATCCAGCCCCACCAAGCTATGCCCAAGATAAATACACACTAGATTCTCCACCCTTTTGTGTCTGGATGCATCTTGTCTGTCTCCAACACAGGGAGACCAACCCTACCCTCTAGCATCTGTGATGCAAGTTACCGTAGTTGGTAGATGCTACGTGTAAGATCCAAGTCCCATTCTGTAGCATACAGTACGTGACAACTCATGCTGCAGAAGACTTGAAACTAGCAGATAAGAGCAGGGCCTTAGATCCAGCATGTAACCCCCTGTGCAGGGGCTGAGACTTGGGTTTCCAAAGGACTTGCTAATAGAAACACTTCAGGGTTTGTGCTTACAAAAGGCACCTACAGACACAGTTTGGGGTGCATCTGTACAGGAATTTGCGTTGTGGTGTCAGGTAGCCCTCACTGAATCCCCAGATAGTTTATCTAGCTCTTGGGTGTGTGTTACAACACCAAGCACAAGAATTTAGCAAGCTGAAAATAGCAAGTGAAGCAACACTCCTCATTTGGATTATGTGAGTTGCATCAGTGTTTACACACAGTTTGATTTCAGGGAAGTCTGAGATAGCACTCCGTCCTACCTAAGGGCTGTGTTTCCTAAATGCACGAATGGCTCACAAAGTCACTTTACGCTTTAAACATTCCTAGGCCTGCTGAAACGAGCAAAAAGAAAGCCACACAGAACTCGGTATCCATTGAAACAGAATGAATTAGTGGGCAGTACTACTAGGAAATCATCATTCTTTTGAGATTTGTTTTGTGTGTAGCTTCATATACCTTAAAGAAAACACTGATAAATCAAATTGCCTTTAATCTATTCTTTCCATAGCTCCTTCGTAGTAGAGAGACAGCCTTGCATGCCAACCCACCCTCAGAGGCCGTTAGTCCTTAAGACAGGCGTACAGTTCACTGTGAAGCTCAGGTATGTTTTTCCCTTCTTTTGCAGGCAGTTTTTCGTTTTGTTGGCTTCCTACAGCTGGGGGGGTGGCACACATTACACAGTAGCCCAAGTGCTGAGGTCAAGGGGATGAGCAAAGTGCCAAGTGGCAGGGGGACGTCTTCTATCTAAGCTTAACTTGCATTCAGGTTTTACCCTTTACCAGGTGTGGTGACGATCGAGTGTCTGAGAAATACAAGCAGATAGTAGATCAGATATATGCAGGCTATTTTTTCCATGCAAAGTAACCCATTTGCCAATCTATTTTTACCTCTAAAGCAGGAACTGGGATCAGTTCTACAGACTGCTAATTTATACTGTCACTGCACATTACCTTGTACAGAGTGAGCTTGGGGCCCATACATGTTCCTGAGCTGTGCTGCTCAAATACACCTGTGATAAGCAGCACTACATCAGAGCAGCTGTCTTTTGTAGTTGCAGTCATCTTTTTTTTTTTTTTTAAATCTCTTTGCAGATTGCTGGTGAAATTGCAGGAACTGAACTACAACCTGAAAGTGAAAGTTTTGTTTGATAAGTATGTTGTATTTTTCTCGTTCTTCTCTATGAGAAAGCAAAGCAGGCCTCATGTTCAGAAATCCAGAAGGCAGCCAGATTAAGTAAGTGTTGGAGTAGGCCAGGAGTAGGCTGGTTCTCCATCACAATAGGCACATCCTTCCCCTGCGCCCTTAGTCTAAGTCTTTCTCCCCAGTTTTGGGAGATGTCACAAGGGATGGAAGGCCTCCAGTTCTTACTGCCAGCCATGTTCATGCGTGCTGAGGAAAGCTCACTACTGCTAGATCAGCCTGGGCACAGAACAGCGCTTGGTCAGCATGTGCGCTGCTGAACCGCTTTTCTCTGCTGCAGATGTTTCACTTGTGCTTGCACAGAAAGCAGAGCTGAAAGCATAGGATTGAACTCTGTCTCCAGGCACATACAGCTTCCCTGCTCTTCAGTTGTCTTTAGAATACCCTGTGTTTTGGACAGCCCGTAGTAAGGACTCTGGCAATCCTAAAGCTGTCTTGCATTAGAGGTATAAACTTTCTCCCTTTAACATGTTTTCAACTAGTGAGATCTTAGAGTAATAGATAATGGCTTCTACCTGAACTTTCACAAGCAAGCTCAGCTCTTCATAAACAACATAGTTTGGGTGAATTTAACTCTTGCTTTAAGGGCATGGAAGTGTAACAGACTCTCCTAAGTCACAACAGTGGCTATAAAGGCACAAAAGGAATTTGTCTTCCTATTTGAGTCTTCAGGGTCCTTTCTTTTCACTTGAAACAGCTCTAGGGTCCAAAAACTAGCATGGAGTGGATGAAAAGAAAAGAAATTCTTATTTGGAAGCAGAGGCTTTGAGAAGTGTACCAGATAAAGCAATTCAGTAAAATTGTGAGTGGTGGGAGAACTGATTTAATCGGTGCACTGATTTCTTCAACAAGTGATATGCTTTGAAAACAGACTTATAGGAAGTATATCGAATTTCAGAGCAAGGGTTAAAACCTAGGCACCCATGAAAAAAAAGTGAACCTCAGTAAAAAGATAGCTTGTGTAAGGCAATGTTTGTTTTGACTGCTTGAACCAATCGACTCTCTTGCACAACAGATTTCACAGAAGCATTTTAGCAGTTCTCAGTCGGCTATTAAAAAACAGATTTGCTGTGTCTGTGGCAGAATCTTTATTTTATTTTTTTTTTTTTGACAGAGATGTAAGCGAGAAGAACTCAGTCAAAGGGTATGTAGCATCGCAGTTTGATATACTAGCATTGGGTTCTTTCAATGGATTTCAGACCTCTAATTCTTTTTTCTTTGTGAAGGTTCAGGAAATTTAATATTCTGGGAACAAACACAAAAGTAATGAACATGGAAGAATCTACTAACGGAAGTCTAGCAGCAGAGTTCAGGCATTTGGTAGGGGATTTTTTCTTTCATTGACACATCCATTTAATTGTGTGGGCAGAGGGCGTGGTAGGAAGTAGGCAATTTGCTTTTATTATTGAAGTCAGCGTTTACTTTTGTAAAAAAAAAAAAAAAGAACTGTGAACAAACATCTCTTCAAAATCTTTGGCCTGGTTCAGCTGAAATGCTTCTTGCTGACTGCCTTTCTGGCCCTATTTCAACGACAAGTATTTGCTGCCATACAGCTTATCCTGTAATGAGCATGTTGGAGGAGTAAGAGAAAGAAGCCTAGAACTCTTTTGGGCTTTTCAGGGGAGGGTCCATAGACAGAGAAGCAGAGAGTAATTTAAAGGTATTTGGCATTGGAAGAGGAAAATTGTCTAAGAGGGAGCAGCTACAAGAAATTCAGTGCCTTCAAGAGACTATAAGACAGCTGATTTGCAGATTACGAAGTAAATCAGATTGGTTTCATCATTACAACAGGAAAGGAAAAAATGCAGGTCTTGAACCTGATAACATAGAAGTCTCCCTTCGCTGTCGAGAACGTACACTACTAGTGTTCAGAGTTTTGTTCAATTCAGAGGTGTACTTTTGATAAACCAGTGTTTTATCTGATCCTTGCTGATTTCATACTGCTTCTGTTGCTATAAGGCCTCTTATATAAAGACACAGTACCTGCTTTCACGGCTGAATGCTTTATAAAAGAGTAGTATACGTTATAATGCTTTCACAGCTTCGAAACAAACAGAATCAGACACTGGTGCAGCAAGTTGACATGCAGTTGAGCAGCTACAGCACACAAGCAATTTGCATCCGCTACTGCTTTCAGTTGTGAAAGAGGTAAATGAGTGACAGCTTTGTTTGTTTGTTTGCAGCAACTGAAAGAACAGAAAAACGCAGGAAACAGAACGAATGAGGTATGCAACACTAGTCTTGTTCATAAAGCTTTTGCACAACACCAAGATGACATTCAAACATTTTAAGACAATGCTCCACTCAGCCCCATGAAGAAACACACAGAGACAGACTACCAGTAGAGTTCAGCTTTTCTAAGAAGTTATCTACGTAGGAGATGTCTGCAAATGACAACTACCGCCGGAATGATTCCTCTCAACTCTTTCTCATTGGCATCTAGCTTTAACGGGCCTTTCCAGCAATTAGAAATCTTTGTGGCTTTTGGTAGCAGCCGCAAAGGAGAGATGCTTAGAAAGTACCCGTTATAATATGCAGTTTTATGAAGTTAGCGTTATCACTTAACTGTGGGCTGTAAACCATCTCCAAAGTCCAGAGCAAGGAGTGTCCCAAAACAAGCAACTTCAGAGAAAAGGGTTCTCCCATAATAAACCCATTCCCCTCCCCTCCAGCAATTTTCAGTGCCTGAAAGATTTTCTTATTTTTTCCTTCTTCAAAGGGTCCTCTCATCGTGACAGAAGAACTTCACTCCCTGAGTTTTGAGACACAGCTGTGCCAGCCTGGCTTAGTAATAGACCTTGAGGTATGTCTTAAATGAAAGAGATGGAATTAGCTTCCTCTGTCACTTATGGTGACAATTAAAAGGGTACAAGCAGGGAATTAAGATGGAAACAGGTTTGAGGGTACTATAAAGAAGGACTTCAGCAAGGATGCAGGATAGTCTTGACGTGTTTTCTCCTCTCCCCCTTTCAGACCACGTCCCTTCCCATTGTCGTGATCTCAAACGTGAGCCAGCTTCCAAGCGGATGGGCTTCTATCTTATGGTTCAACATGCTGTCTACTGACCCCAAGGTATTTGCAAAACGAAAACCCTTTCTACCTCTGTAGAAACAGTTCCTGAAATTGTATTAATGTAGATTTTAAGCATCAGTTGCATGCAAGTGGCTGCTACATTTTTGCCGTGCAGATGACTGCTAACAGCTTTTGGGCATAGAGAGGGAGGCAGAATGACTTACTGACCCTACCCCACCCAGTGTTTGGAACCCACAAAGGGAATTTATTAATTGTATTCAGTATACACAGTGAGAAGCCAAATAAACATGCAAAAATGCAAACCCTGGGATCTGGCAATCTGACCCACTGGGAGAAGGCCTACCCAAAGCAGAGTCCCAGAAACTGCTCTTCCCAGTAAAGAGTCCCCATCAGAATAGCAGTCTGGTTTTAAGGGTTGTCTCAAGCTGACATTCATTCTCACATCTGCATTTGTTTAGGCACTGCACCTTCATGAACTCAAGTGGCATTCCAAAGTTAATGTTTACTAACTGTACGTTGTATTTTTCCCTTCCATTCTAGAACTTGTCCTTCTTTCTGAATCCACCTTATGCAAAGTGGTCGAAACTTTCTGAAGTTCTGAGCTGGCAGTTTTCCTCTGTGACAAAGAGAGGCCTTAATGCAGATCAGTTGAGCATGCTGGGAGAGAAGCTACTTGGTATGGTCTGCTTCTATCACTTTAAGCCTTTTAGTTCCATTGAACAAGCAGATGGCCAGTTTGAATTGAAGCAAGTTCATGTTTTCTGCAATCTGTTTTAAGTTTTCACTTCCTCTCAAGCCTTTTCCTCTTATACAATATCACACTGTAGCAATACAATGTTTTCTAGCTTTCCACTTCATAGAGTTTGCAAAGGAAGGTCAGGTCATGAAAAAAAATCTGCAGTTCTATCCTAGGAGTTCATGCAACAGGGCATTGCTGGCTGGAGCTACATCTGCCTGTTGAAGAAGTTCTAAACATACATAGTAAACATTTATTGATACACCTGTCCCCAGCTACAGGGAACATTTATGCTGCATACACAGAGTTGCCATACCAAAGCACAGGCACTATGAAACTATTAAGAGATGCCAAATGAAACGTCTCCCAGGCCAGAATCCTTAGTATAAGCATCGTCGGCCATGGGTTTTGTTCTCCAAACTCCTGGTCCGTTTGCCTGATAGACAGGGTACCCATCACAGCTACTGACTTTGTGTAGTGGACTCAGGATAAAAATACCATTGATTCAGTATATTCCTGTATTCCTTAGGTTTCAGAAAGCATTTATATTTCAAGGGATTTGGCTTTAGGAAGTTTAGGTATCAAGTACAACATTCCAGACTCTTTAATTCCCTTTCCCTAATTTCCCAGACATAAGATCTGACAAAAAACAACCTCCTTAATTTAAATAGGTTACCTTTAAAAATGGGTGTCCTTACAGACTTTTAGCTAGGCTGATTAATCATAATGAAGACAAAGCAACCCCTGACATTCCTATGGTCAACTTGTATTTCAGAACTTTGTCACAGTAAGGATGCTATTTAAGTCTCATCTCTGCAGCTAAAACTATTTCATCACTGAAAAAAAATATCCCCGAAGTTGAACACAATGTATTCAGGATCCTTTAATGCAAGGGGATGTAGAATCTAACAGGGTGCCAGGATATGACTCACCTACTGCTTTTGTGATGTGAACATTGATTTCTTGGTCTCTAATATTTGCAGTATCAGAAACAAGCTTCCTTAGACCAATTTGTTTTTAAAGAAAAAGAGAGGGAAAAGCTGATTTCTGTCTTTATTGAAATTCATAGCTTGGCCTGTATTGGAAAGAATTGTGCCCTGAAGACTGTCAGGGTCCACAAAGCTACTGTAGTCATGGCATAGGATTTTCTTGGACGTTTTGATGCAATTATGAAACACTGACATTAAAACAAGGAGAGGGAGTAATTACAACAGGAATGAGAAGAACCCATGGTTGAGGCGGACCCAGGAGCCAGAGTTCCTAGGTTAAAAGCCGACAAGTCACCAGAGCTGAGAACAGAGAAGTTCTTAATCTCAGGGAAAAAAAAAAAAAATTGCAAGGTCTGTTCAATTTCTACATAAAGCTTACAGGTTGCTGTAGAAGAGATTTTTTTCCCAAAATGCTTCCAGGAAGAGAACTAACTGGTGCATACTAGGTGTAGTACAGTGTAGAAAACCAGAATGAGTTAGTTCCCATTAGGCAAGGTTTGCCTTGCACTCTGGGGGCCACATTTGGTCAGTCTCATGCCATGAACTTCTTCAGAGGGGGCCTCTGCAAGCTCTCTGCAGTAGCTTTCCATTTCTTTCCTTTCTTAGCTCACCACTTCAGAGCTGCAAGTTACCACTCAGAACTTGCTGCTCTAAGTCACTTCCTTTCAGCCTTTTTAAGTACCTTACGGAACATGACTGATGCCCATTTATTCTGTTCAGGGCCAACGAGTGGAGGATCTCATGATGGTCTTATTCCTTGGACAAGATTCTGCAAGGTATGAACTCAGTTTAAAAACAGAGAATTTTATTTATTTATTCCTGCCCAGGCCAGAACCAGATCCTGTCCTGTGTTCTTAAACCAGCATAGTTAGTTGCCCAAGAGTTAACTAGGTACATCTGTGGGTACTGTAGGTTTCTCTCTCACTGCCTCTTGCCTTAAGATTCAGCACATGACTCATTGCCAGTAGTTTCTGTTGTTCTTTAATAGGGGCACAGAAAGGAGGGGAAAATCATAAAGAGAAGAATATGGGGGTGATGGAGAAGAAAAGGGGAGAAACATGCAAGAGCAGGAAGATGATAGCACTGAGACTGAGAGCTTGCTTCCTCTCCATTTAACAAAACTCATGCTTCATTTTCCCCATTCTCCTCCCCCCCACCCTACCTCTGAATTTCAGGAAAATATAAATGACAAAAATTTCCCTTTTTGGCTGTGGATTGAGGGAATTCTGGAGCTTATTAAGAAACATCTCCTGTGTCTCTGGAATGATGGGTAAGACCTGAATGAAGTTAACAAAGGCGTGGTCATTGCCTCAAAGCTTTCACTCGGGTTAAAAATCGCATCATCAGGTTGTGAGATTGTTTGTACTGACACTTGGGATCAAATCGAGTGCAACTCACAAAGTCCTGAGGCAACCAATTTCTAGCAGTGAGGAAGTCACAGAAAGAGAAGGGCTCTGAATATTCAGTGTTTTTTTTTCTTTTTTTTTTTTTTGCCTCTTTAAGTAGTCTCTTCCACCATAAGCAGGTTCTTCCCACACCACAGAACAGAGCCTCTTTTGTATTTATCAGGGAAGACTAAACTACAAAGTATAACACATAAAGTGATCGTCCATCTTAAAAATAAAAAAAAGACACCCACAAACAGTACTTGTGAGTGTCCTGTAGGTGGCAGCAGCCAGACTGTCTGCAATACCAGTGCAGAAAGGAGGCTTTACCAACGGAGTAGTAAGACCATGCAAAATTGAAAATGAGTTCCATTTATCCTCTAATACTATTTTAGCAAACCTTGAGTTCTGGTATTGCTAATTTCAGAAGTAACTTCTGCCAGAAACAGGCCCGACCACAGTGACAACTGTGCACTCTAGTTGGTTATTTAAGCTAGGCTCTGACATTACGAAATGCTGTTAACAGCTCACGTGCTGCGGAGTATCCCACAAGTCTGCAGCCTTGCTCTTATTGCATTCAACAGACTTCAAATTATTATGTCCTAGTTCCAGAGGAGTTCAGTCTAAACCTTGTTGTACTGCCAAAAACAAAACGAGCGGATGACAAGACCACAACACAACTTCACAGGCTCCCCTTGCATGCACATTGCTAAGCATTAAAGCTACAAGAACAATTGCCTTTCTTCATACATGAGGGATAGGAAGGCAGAAGACTCGTTACACAGAGCACACTTCTTACCCACAGAACATATCTGTTACATGCAGCACGCTATTTAGAAGACAGAATAAGACACCTGAAGTTTCTAAACAAAATCATGCTTATTTAGTAGACTATGCAAAGAGTATTTTCCCTAGCAATACACAGAAGCACAGCTATTTCTCAAAATTTTGTTGTTATTAACAAAGTACTTTGAGGAATTAACAGTGCAAAGAAATTCTGACTTTTAAAAAAAAAAAAAAAAAAAAAAGCACACACAACAGGGTGCTTGATCAGAGTTCTGACCTATTGCTGGCTTGTACAACTCCCTCCCAGTATCTGTCCAGGCCAGCCTGTTTTGTATTTTTTCAAATTACTTCCACACAAAAAATGTGCCAAGCATAATATATTTTTGTGGTAGAAGTCTCACACAAGCTTAACAAGTGATCTAGAAGATAAGCACAAGGAATAAAATGAATCACTCAAATGTATGGATGCAATCTGGTAGCTAGCAAGCTTTGTTTCATCAGCCAAAGAGGAAAAATAACTGATCCATAATACAATTTTAAAGTTAAAATTGCTATCTAGCATTTGACCATATTGCGTACACATAACTTGACTTTATCTCCACAGCCTAGTTTTGATAGAAAATATACATATATGTATATATTGCGAGCTCAGAAAAATGGTTGGAGAAGCCACCAGGCAAAAGGACGAATGATGAGAAGAGCAGAGGTGATTCATGGCTTCCACAGGGCAGCTCCAGCCCTGCTCGCCTCCCAGCTGTTACAGGACAAAGCTTTCTATGAGGCTCTCATAAATACTTCAGTTCTTTAAAGTGACAAAAGCTTTTTAGTTTGTCTAGCTGGACCAGCACAGCCTTTTTCTTTTTGACATTACAGCTGCATCATGGGATTCATCAGTAAAGAGAAGGAGCGCGCTCTGTTGAAGGACCAGAGTCCAGGAACATTCTTACTAAGGTTCAGCGAGAGCAGCAGAGAGGGAGCAATCACATTTACTTGGGTAGAAGGATCTCAAAACGGTAAGTTGGTAACAGAGAACGCCTTGATCTTCAAAACACATGCTTACATCAGAATGCCTAGTCTTTATGCTTGTCTCTTTCACACAGAGAACCAATGCAATTCACCACCAGACAGCTGCAGGCCACAAACCACAGTAGATCCCTGCCTTACTGGGTACAGTTCATAAGCCATGCAATTGATTAAGCAGAACTATTAAAACTTCCCCAGTACTGCTTCTAACATAGAAGTTTGTTGAGGACAAACCACCTGGGCTGTGTACAGACACACACAAACCTGTGCCTCTCTCCCTCTCTCTAGCCCTGTATCACCTTCCCCACCAGCTCTTTCTCTCCTGGGAATTGTTCACCACAGCCTCATTCAGTCCCCTGGACTATTGTTCTCTGCCCTACTTCATCTTGTATGCAACTTCTTTTCTTAAACATCTTTCTTTAACTCATTGTCTGTCTGGTTTGTTCCTTCCTTCTCTTGTTCTTCCCAGAGGAGCCCTGTATTTGCTTACCTCATTTTCCTTGCAGTTCTCCTTCCTCCAGGAATGGTCAAACAGCTTGACACCACCACGAGCCAGGCCACTTCTCTCACCATCTTTCAGGGAAGCCTAAAGGCTCTAAAGCTGCAAGAAGATATAACCTCCCTTATCACACTGCTTAAACCAACCCCACCTGCCAGGATTCTGCAGCTGACATTTAACTTGGATAAGCCCAAGACCTGTAGCAGCTGGGGAAGCAAGTGCTGAGTGTACTTGCATCACCTCTTTTTTCTTTCTCCTTGTTGCCTTCATACCTGAGGCATCCAAAAACTGAATTTTTGTTTTTGAAAATATAAAACAGGGTGATAGCATTTGAGGCTTTCAGGAAGGCTTTTATGTGTCTCTATCTTTCCTAAGAGCCCCAGTGGTGTGTTAGGGTCAAAGTTTCTAATAGGCAATAGAGCTTGAATGGCATCAGCTGGCAGAAGGTGGGTAAGGCAGCACAGCTTCAACGAGCACCCCTCAGAACTGGTGTGCTCACTTCGGAAGTAAGCCTTTTGCTCACTTGACCTGCAGCTTTGGACAGTTTTAGAACAAGCTTTGAAGCCACCTTTAAGAGTCATTTCTTCTCACCTCTAGAGCCCCAGTTCCATTCAGTAGAACCGTACACCAAGAAGGAGCTCTCTGCTGTTACCTTCCCTGATATCATTCGCAACTACAAAGTGATGGCAGCTGAGAACATTCCTGAGAACCCACTGAGATTTCTGTACCCAGATATTCCCAAAGACAACGCCTTTGGCAAATACTACTCCAGGCCTAAGGAGGGTGAGTGCTATAAGCGGTTCACGTAGCATAAGCGTGTCTGTTCGTGAGGTGGGTGGGAGCTGGGTAACTCCCGTGGCATAGAAGGGAAGGGCAGCAGTTGGATTGAACATCTTGGCAGCCTAACCCGTGTTTGAGTGCTGCTCAGACGAAGAAGCACCTGAGCTTCAGTAGGTTAAGGCACCTGTTTTTAAAGAGGAACAACACAAGTTCTGATCAGCTCAAAAAGATGGCTCTGGCCCTCTAATTCAGTTTTGTTTGCCTGTGGCATATTTAGAGACGTGGGTTCCCACTAACAGCTGGAACCACGAGTCATATTTGACTCTTGCACTACACTGAGACTGGCTGTGTGGATCAGTACGTGAAGCTGTAGGGGAGGTTTCATTTCCCAGTGTCAATAGGGAAAAGCAAAATCTGACTAAAAGTGAAATGAACTAACCATAGTGCTATAAAATACACAAGACCTGTGTATTATTAGGGTCACAAGCTTTATTTGGAACAAAGATGGCAATGGGAGTTAAACCTGATAAAAAAAACAAGCTTTTTTTTTTTTTTTTCTCTCATTAAAGCCCCAGAGCCTATGGATTTGGACGGTCCCAAGGGAAACGGCTACATCAAGACCGAGTTAATCTCTGTTTCTGAAGTGTAAGTTTGGATTTCTAGGAACTGAGCATAATTTTCCAGCTGTAGTTCACCTATCTTCATATTTATAAGGTGCCCCTAACAAATCTTTCCTCTCTGAGGATGTGATCACGCCACATTCATGAACTGCTGTCATTGAAACAATTGACACTTTTACATTCAAAAAAAAGCTGTAGGCAGTCACGCTAGCTAATAATGCCATGAAAAGCAAGTTCTTAAACACTTGTTGGGCTCATTCGACTAGAATGTAGATCACCACGTATCCCTGTTGTTCACTGAAAGCCACGCTTGCTTTGCAAAGCATGGTACATTTCGGCTAGGTCTTCTCTAGAGGGCCCATGAGTGGAACTTCTGGACTCTGAGCCAGCCACGGTAGCCCAGCTGTGCCTGACTTCTTCAGTGCAGGTTGATCATTTATCCCTGTTGTTTTCTTCCTTTTAGCCACCCCTCCAGGCTCCAGTCTCCAGAAAATCTGCTGCCCATGTCTCCTGAAGAGTTCGATGAGGTGTCTCGGATGGTGGGTCCGGCGGAGATTGACACTGTGGTACACATCATAAACCAGCCTTTTGGGGGAAGATTTAGCTAAACTTGCATTCCTCCCCTCACTCCTCTCCTCCCCATTCAAAAATACATCAGCCAGCTGCCACAAGCTGCCACTTCCAAACGCTTCTCTTCAAATACGTGAAGGGAAACTGGGAACTGAGAGTTAAACTTGGTTGCTCTAAGTTGATGTTTCCACTTTTCGGTGGGGATAGGTGTGAAGGAACAGCAAAGCAAAGCTTCCAAAACATTTCCCCTTCCCCTTACAGGAGGGAGAAAGGAATAATAATGTTGTCGTCCATGTGGCGATGGGGGTAGGGAGGGAAGCTGGAGTAGGTACTGCTGTACCTGTAAGGTAGTGCCTGTTAACAGACCTGTATTAGCTTTTTGTTACGCTAAAGGGAAAAAAAATAAAGCTAAATTAAGGGATGACTTTCCCACCCAAACCCACCCCACAGCAGTTTGAGCACCAGAGTCACACCTTAGGGTATTTGGGGAAGACCTCACTGTGCTCCACAGTCAGCAAAGGCTTTAGAGCACGGGGGCTTTTCTGAGCTTGTGTAATTGACATGTCCTTTCCTTGTTGCAGATGTGTTCAGCATATTCAACTTAAAGGTTGAGCTTTTGACTGCATCATTAACCTTAACCAGCTGATTAGCTTATGCATCCTGCTCTACAGTCAATGACTTGGTGACAAGCTTCACTCCAATTCTTTGGGAAGGCCCTGGGTAATTCAAAGCATACGTTTCTCAACCTGAAGGTCCACGGTAGTAATTTTTAACTAGTGGGAATACAAACAGCAGTCTGCGTAGGCTCCGTATACGCACAATTTTGGTTTCATTAAAGTTTTAAGTTTTAATACACACAATTTTTAAGTTTCATTAAAGAACGTCCCAGTGACAGCATACTGTGCCAGGGCAAAGGAAGAGAGAAGGATAAGAATGAGGGGTCCTCACAAGAGCGAGGGGGAGAAACGTGCATTTAAGTGAATTTGGTAAATGGAACGTTTAAAGGAGTTGGCTGTACATGAAAGGATTTCGGAGGAAAGCTAGTTCTTTTGCAGAGACTCTCTGTTCAGAACGCTTGCACCTTCTGCTTCTGAAGAACTTTGACAGCTTTGAATCTTTTTCTGCATCACAGAAAGGGGAGAAATGTGCTGCAGGTATGCATGCCACACTGAATCTGTATGATACTGAAGTCTGACCTAGGTTTCTTTTATAGAAGCATGGCTTACTGCTCTGCAGGAAAATGTAAGCCAAAAAACGTTATCCACGTTTAATTTTTGCTTGTTTCTTACAGCAGAATCTTCTTGAGTAGGATGTTTTGCACAATCTTTCACATAAAGAGCACTTAGGAAAACACCTTGAAGCTCTATTGGCACATGCTGAGCTTGCAGCTCAACGTATACAATCAAGCCTAAAGCTTGCAGATTGCAGTCAGTGTCTGGCAGCACTATCAGACAAAACAAGAACCTAGAGTAAAAAAAAATTGGTTTGTTTTTACTCACTGTGCTTAATTAACCACAGTGAGGATCCGGTCACTGGTGGCTTTTACAGTAAAACATGCCAGGTGGAATGGAACTTAATTTTCTCCTGTACTATGAAACTGGGCACTTAATTGCTGAAGAGCTGGAAGACTCAACAAGCTTTGCTAAGTGAGTTTGCAATTAGGGAGAGGGCACAGGAAAGTGAAAAACTATATGAAAAACTATACCGAGTAATAGCAGCAGGGTATGCTATCTTTAGTACCTAAGGCATAAAATCGTGCTTCTGTCAGAGGAGGAACAGATTTGGTTTTCAGCATGTTTGAAGATAATTAACAACTCAATTAAGATGCAAGGTTGTCTTAAGCAGTGGACTCTTGCACTAAGGGCAGGTATTAGTCCAGACTGCTAATTAGCATGCAGCCTCACAGAAGGGCTCCAGGGCACAGGTGCTGGATCACCCATGTTCAGGTAGAGGTGCTAGTGCAGCTTCTGGCCCTCCTGCTATCCCTGCCCAGTGCCTAGGAGGGCAGCAGTGACCAACGTAGCTGCTTTGCAACCATCCAGCTATGCTGAATTGATCGGCTGCTTCTTAGGAAATAACCAACTAGTTCAGTTTAGTGTGTTCTGCCCAGGAAGACCAACCCACCCCTGCAAAAGCTCCAGGGAAAGAAAATTGGAAGGGCCTACAGCAAGCCAAGTATGTACTTAAACGGAAAGTATTGTTAAACTGTCTTACTTTTGGTACCCTAGGTTACTGAGGCTAACAGAGTATCACAACTGGTGACCTAATGCTTTAGTCTTAGCATGAATAGCTGAACGTGAGCCTTCATTGTAATATAGGATCAGGTATTTTTTTCTCCGAGCTATACCTTGTACCAATGTTCTATATGCAGCAGTCTATTTGCATTATTTTTAAACTTCAGTTTTTAGCCACCAAATTCTTGTGAGACTTAAAACAGCCTTATTCATAACTTCGTCTTTACATGGCCAGTAGTCCCAAAGCATTTTTTTTTCCAATGGAGCATTAATTTGCCATTTTAAATAAATGTAATGTCCTTCTTCATGGGTTTTGGCTATTTCTATTCTAATAATGTTGTGCCTGTCAGTACTGTATGTTTCAAAATAGTTGACCTACCGTTGAACTTTGTGATCTGTCAAGCTGGCCCACTAGTGCATCGTTTTTCTCTGTGGCTATCAGGTGACGCAATCCCTTCTCTCATGACTCAGGCTTTTACACATCACATTACACAGCCAGAAAAAAAATAAATAAAACGGTGAGGTGAAGGATTGGGGAGTAGGCAAGGGAAGGCTAGAGCTCTGAGGGCATATGGCCGATCCACTTAAGAATTTCAGCATCAACAAAAAGCAAAGGAAATGAGAGCTCTAGAAGTGTAGGTTAAAACAAACAAACAAACAAACTAGAACAGCTAATTAATTCTTATTTCTTATAAGCTTTGCATAACAGAAATGACCAGAGCAGGTTTTCTTGGACAGCCTCCCCCCTGACCAGAGGCTTGTATTTCCATGGCAGTCACACAGAAAACCAATAAAAAACAACCACCACCACCACCTTGGTATTTCCATTTATTATGCTGTAAAAAGCAACACTATCTGGATCTTATTTCTTAAAATAAATAGCTTTCATTTTCAGAACCAGTACAGCTCAAGTTTAGATTCACTCATGGGAAACTGCTAGAAGTACATTCATCACTGTCTGTTCCCCACAATACAGAATCTAGAAGTCAAGATCAGCCTAGTCAGTTACAATGACCAGAAGTACACTGCCAAGAAGTATAGTCACTGATAGTCCAGCTCTGAAGCAAAAAAATCCGGTACAATACGTTTTGTTCACAAAGATAGGCTAATTAATGCTAAGACTATCACAATATTTCTGAGTACAAAGCATTAAGTTAGCTTAACTATTTAGTTTGTGATACAGAAGAAACATATATGACGAAACCAGAAGTGTGGGGAATCTTCTTTGGAGCATAAGGAAGTCAGTAGTTGATAAGATAACCGAAAGCTACTTACGTTGAAAGCTACATGTCAGCATCATGAATGATAAACAGCCAAATCAATGTACTGCATATAGTTACCAATAACGCCATGTCTAAATAGCTGCACTGCTTAATCGGACATTACGAAATAACGCATCTTCTCACACCGAGAAAATACTAAAGCTAGCCAGCAAAAATGCACTGAAGCTAAAACTGGCTAAAAGCACTCCGTATGATTCGGGAAAGCATTAAGCTCTGGGACAGCCATGATCTTTATGTTAACTCAGTCAAAATGCTGCCTCTGAAGGTTTTGTACGTTTGTGTGTTATACAATATACCTACCTTTTAAAGACGCCTGCTTGAGCAATGCAAATTTCAGTTAAAAAACTAAATCAGGTATTTTTCTGAGAAGCTGAAGGATAGGTTTTTATAGGAAAACAGAAATAATATTAGCATTGAGATACAGAATACTGTAGTCCATCTGAAAATCTCTACTCCTCTATACTAGAGTTAATAGATCTGTTGCCAGAGAAAGCATTTGGGGATTTAGTGTGGGGTGCAGCAGAGGAGAGGCCTCGTGGTATTCAGTGACCAATGGGGCTCATTAAAGAGCCAAAGGCCATTTGATTTCATTATTGATTAAAACTAAGGTGGCTGTGACACAGGATGTGAAGAGAAGAGGTTAAGAGATGTTAAAAGCCTTCAGAAAAATAGCTGATATTCAGAGAGGAGAAAAAAAAAGACGCAGCTTAAGAGCTGTAAGATTCGTGAGAAAAAGTGTTTGATAACCACGCCAGCCAGCTTGGAAAGGTGATTTCAGGGCTTCAGACTCAGATTCAGCCAAGATTTCATCATCACGAAGACAGTCGCCGCTTGTGATGAGTATCAAGCACTTTTCCCTTTGGATTTTCCCTTCCTGTAGGAGGCAGTATGGCATAGCGAGTAGAGGACTGTGCAGGAACTCAACAGGATTTGTTCTCAGCTAGACTGACCTGCTGGGCCATTCTGAAGTTACTTCTCTCTATGCCTTAGTTTCCCCACTTGCAAAAGGAAGATGATGTGGTTCTGGTCACCTTTATAAAGTGCTTGGCCCAATCTAGAAAGAATTCAGGCATCAGTTTCAAGAGAATTTTGGTGCCTAAACACAAAGTTTGAACTTCAAGATCTACTACTGACTTGTATGTTTTGTGCTGGCATCAAATTAGCTATTTAAGCTATTCTTAAGCACAGATCTCTGTGTTAAACAATTCTGGCTTAAAATCTACAGCCAACAAAGTCAAACTCTTTACATCGCTGATCACTTGGGAGGCTTCATGCCACAGTGTTGGTAAAAACAGCTGCACGTGGGATAGGGAACGGCCCTAACACCATAGCTCTGCAAACAAAACATCCGCATCTACACTTCCCACGACAGCACCTGCCAAGCTGCCCTCAGCAGTAAGACAACAAACGCCACAGCTCACCACCAAAGGAACTGTCCAGTTGTGCTCCTGTAATCCTACTGCCTAACATCCTGCTCCTTGGCTGATGGGAGTGCGAGAACATTCCCAAAATTTGGCTTATCTCCTGCTCTGCTCACGCTTTTGATTGGCTCTCTGCTCCTTAAAGCTGTTTAACTGCATCCGTGTTCCTCATCGTAAGCTTAAATTTAGTCAGATTTCCTGTAGTATTTGGTTTAGTATTTTGCCTTTCACATGCCTACATCCCCCTCACTGGGTCCTGGTGCAACTGCCAAGAGCGAAGCGTGAGCCCAAAAGGGGGATGTGCAGCTGCTCAAGGCTCGCTGTAGTGCAAATATACCTGCAAGGAGCACGGCTGCATGGAGTGGAAGCACCCGCTTTCCCCTGCTACAGGGGAAGTACTTTAGCAGCTGAACAGGGAGAGAGGAGGGAGGCTAGAAAAAAAATGCTTTAAGGAAAAAAAAAAAAAAACACTAAAAAAAATCTAAACATTGGTAGATGTTACAGGTCACATTCTCCTACACTATTTGGTCAAACAAACCTTAAAACAAATTCCCTGACAAGACTATCTCTGAGAACAAGCCTAAGACCATAGACAACCATCACCTATATACTCTTTTGATATTTATATTATGTAAACAAGCTTGTGTGGAAATTTGTTTTCTTTTTTCTTTTTCTTTTTTTTTTTTTCTAAAGTAAGTGCAGATTTTTACTTAACACACCCAGCCTAAATCTACATCAGCATCCTCAACTTTTGCAAACCCTCACTGACGCTCATACCTGACAGTACTCTGGCTCATCTCAGCCATACTGGAAACAGAGGGCTAGAGAAACAAAAATATAGCCAAAAAAAATAAAATCCTGACCACAGACTCGAGTTCACATAGAACACAAAAATAAATTAAGTAGTGCACAGTAAAGCCACAGCTAAATATCTTTATACATCAATTATATGCAGCATGAGGTAATATTGCTCACATTATGGAGGGAGATTTAGTTGGTTTTGTTGGTTTTGAGAGATTGGATTTGTCCTGTGCGTATAGAAACTCCTGTAACATAACACTGAAGTAACAGAGACTTCTGTAAAATATATACCACTATCAGATAGAAACACACACGCTCTTCAATTACTTATGTACACCACAATTAAATAGGTAAGTGATTTGATTCTTAGGATCTAGCTGAGAATGATTATAGTAAACCATCCAGGTTTTTATGAACCGTTCGGTTCTCCTTTCCGTTGTTGGAATCCTCTGACGGCGTGTATTGGACCTGATATTCCTGAAGAATTTTAAATACATCGTGGTGTCCAAAATGTAAAGCTTCATCCATAGGAGTGTTGTTCCATCTAGGGGAGGGGACACAGATCTCAGATCAGCATGCGGTTGTGGAGCTAGAGAGCACCCAAACTCGCACGGGCTGTAAAGCCACTCACCTGTCTTTGGGGAAAGGGTTCACTTTGCATGCTTCCAGCAGGAACTTCACAACATCCACGTGCCCTGTAAGACAAGCAGGAGTTGGTGTGTGTGTATGCACGGGCTTACGTGTATTCGTGTACACACATGGTGTTAGGAAGCAGGTATATGCAAGAGGGGACCGTACCTTCTGCAGCTGCCACGTGCAACGCTGTTCGGGAGTCGTAGTCCCTCTGCTCCATATCCATCCCTGACAGAGCAAATCTAAAAAAAAGAATTATGGAAAGAAGTTGTATGTAATTAAAATGAGTTACAAAGTTCGCATTGAACAATATCAGTGCTAAAGCAGTGAAACATCTCCTGGAAGAGGATATACACGTAGATGGCAACGAAGTAAGGACAGGGGCCCTAATTGCTTTGGCTTTAAAAATAAAGTGGGGGCTTAACCTTCTTCCTACTGTCTAGCTGTCATAAACAAAAAAAAAAGTTAAAGCACCTTTACCCTCAATTTATCTGATCTAAAGCCAAACACGGGCAAGGTAAGTCGTGTAACACACAGGAAACCCCTGCCAGCTGGGGAAAGCCAGGAAGGAGCCCCAGGTTTGTAAATCCCGAGCAGCATTAAGGTATTAGGAGAGCTCTTTCATCACACCGCATCGCTCGGGGACAGAGCTAAGCTGTGCGCATCCACCCACCCACCAAGGATACTTGGATATACTCTCACTGCATTAATGTTTATTTAGTCTTACAGTTACTCCTTTAAACACTGCCAAGTTCTGTTCAAGATTTAGCCAGCAAAGCTCTCCTACCCTCTGTCAGACTATTTAAGGAAACGTATTTCAGTACAATCCCAAGAAATGGGAAACAATGGGACTGCAGTATAGCACGAGGGTACCTTTTTGATGACTGTTTGTTTATTTTCTTAAACACATCGTTAAACCTCTCTCTCTGAGCCTAGCTCCGATTTCTCAAACCTTTTCTTTCAAACACCTTCAGCCAAACAAGGAGTCAGGCGAAATGTAACCATTAAAATACCGTGGAGGCATTTTAGGAGCACAGTGTAGGCTCGTAAGCAAACAACAAGGGCAGACACCAACAAGCAGCTTTCCCTGCCCTCAACCCCCCGCTGGTTTTTACCTCCGGAGTGCAGACACATCCCCCGTGTAGGCAGCAAACAGCAGGTTTATCACAGACTTCACCTACAAAGAGAGACGATGCCCGGTTTATTCAGCTTCTTGCCTCAAAAAGAAAACTGATGGAGACCCCAAGAAAGGCCAGCGTGGTGCTTATGAACGGGTTTGTTTTGTCCTGCGAATTTTGGCCAGAGAAGCAGGCAGCGGAGAAGCACTGCGAGAATTCGTTCCCGTTGGCTTTGCCACCCGTACTCCTATGTCTCCGTCCAATGTTGAAGTCAAGAGGAAAGTAAATGAAACCCAAAGCATGCGTGCCTGTTGTGTGGCAACAAATCTGGCCCTTGTTGTAGGACAAGCAGCCTTCTTCTCTCAGCCTGCCTGATACTGACGGAGACAGCATCGCTCTGTGCGATGCACAAACCATAAACACCTCGTCACACACGCTCCTTCTGGCAGGGCAGAGTAAGTTGTTTGCTTTGTTTGTTTGTTTTACAGACGCTCAATGTTAAGAGAAGTTTGTTTTAGCAAAAGAGAAATCATGTTTTTGCTTGGTATTACAGATTTTGCTTGCATACATCTAATACAGGCGCTTTCCTCAACGAGACATTTTAAGCAATTCTGTCACATGAAATCATGACAAGACAAGCGAGGTTTGTAGGCAAAGGTGGAACAATTATAGATCAGATTACACAGGCTCCTGGTGCCTGCGCTTCGTGCCCGAGCCAGAGGCAGCTCCTGCAGGTGCTGGGAGCCCCTCGGCTTTCTGGCTTGAGCAAAAGCAAAGGGCCTTCTGTGCTGAAGGAGCTGTACTTTTGGCTGGGCTGCTTTGCGTTCCTGGAAATGCAAGTGTCCATTAAAACGTAGCATAAAACAGCACACGCTCCTCCCTAAAAAAAAGGGCAGAAAAATCTAAACTTTAGTTCAAGGAAAGGAGGTTTGAGAGGCAACGTGACCGCTCTCTGTACAACAGCGAAGGTAAGGGGATACAAAAGCAGGGGAGAAGTAAGTTTAGCAGGAGGACAGTTGTGGCAGAAAAACTACCCAAACTGGCCAGAAATGAACTCAAGCAAGAAAAAAGCGGGCACATCGTAGCCATCCTCCTTCCCTTTGGGTTACCTGCCCCCATTTCAAGGGAGACCAATGATTTTAATTGAAGAATTGGACTGGGTTTGCCAGCAGCAAAGCCAGCCCAGGCTCTGCAACCTCACCCTGCTCAGCAGCAGCACAGTCCAGGCCCAAAAGTGAACAAGTTTTGTAAGGTAGCAAATGAACCGATGTGAAGCTAAAGGAAGGAAGCGTCCAGAGAGGCAGGAAGCTACACCGCTGCTACAGGGCGTAGATAAACACGGATAAAGGGGAAGGAAAAAAAAAGAAAACACCCCCAAACCACGAGCCAAACAAGGTACAGGTGCTGCTGCCTCTTGGATGCTTCCCAGCACTGACTCTGGCAGCACAGCAGCTGTGCAAAGACAGCAAATCCTTCAGGAAAAAAATAATAATAATTTAGCTCGAAGCTGGATTAATTCCACGAGCTCTGAACTAAAGAAGGTCACTGAATCTGGGTTTTCATTTCCTATCGTGTCCTGCTTCCTGAGAGCACCCCCCGTGCCCAGTGATTTATTTGGAAACACGACGGATTTTACAGGCTGAGAAACGTTGCTGCTGGCTGCAGGGTTTTTCCAGGGGGCCGAGGAACCCTGTCAAGCCCAACACAGTCTGAAATGGTGCAGGTAAAACAGACAGGGGTAACCAAACAGCCCCCTGGCCTTCCTCCGGTTCCCTTCACGGGATTTAGGGCCACCGCCACAGCCCAGACTTCAAAAAAGACGTCCGAGATGTTGCAGGAAAAGGTTCTCTGAATGCGCAGTTTCCCAAAAACTCTGCAAAGACCAAACCTTCAAGTCTTGAAGAAGCACGCCCCCTGCGGCACGGGGCACAGCCCTCGCCAAAGGGTCCTGCACCGGGTGCCGAGTGCACGGCAGCGCTAAGCCAGCTCAGCGCCGGATTAACGCCGAAACTCAAAAAATAGATTTTAAGCTAGGGATTAGGGAAGAGACCGGCGGTGCTAGGAAGTCTCCCCATCCCCCTGACCTTCGCAAACGACCAGGTACTGAGAAGTAACGCAAAAACAGAGTTTACACGACCTGAAGTCATAAAAAAACCCAAATCAACAAGTTGGACTGGACACTAGCGGGGTTTGGCTCCTTTTCCTAAAGCTGACCCAACCCGGAGGGTTATCCGAGGAGCCAGAACAAGCAAAAAGTCCTTGCAGCTCTCCTGAGAAATGGCAGATTTCTAAATCAATCTCAATCCCAAGCCGATGCCTTGGCTACAGAGCTTCTGTGCTGCTTCCCCTGAAACAACCTAAAAGTTACTACCTAAAGGTAAGCACAAAATTCATTTCTAAAAGGAAAAATTAAGACTGAACCATAAACACGTCACCCTCCCGGTGGGTCTGTCAAAGGCACTTGTAATACAGTACTATGAAAAGTTAGGAAATTGTGATTCCTGAGGAAAATCCTTGTTCCCATTACACTGAAACTAACTGCAAGATGCGCGAGCAAAATGCAGACATTAACCACAGAGAAATATTTAGAAATATCTGAAATTACAACCAAGGTGAGCTGGTCCCTAAAGCTTATTCCTTCAGGGCTTCTGCCCGTGCCCCCCCTGCCTATTTTCTGCACTGCTGACCTTTGCTTCCTGACTTAATGTAAAAAAGTGCACAACCAGAGCTGCAAATACTTGCTCCTCTGTGCTTTGAAACTTTAACACAGAAAATGAGATGGTGGCTCCCCTCCTTATTCCTAAGGCACCGGTTTCTCTTCCTCTAGGTGGTGCACGCCGCTCTGTGCAGCCGGTGAGCAGCCGATACCCAGCCCCAGCAGCTTTTACGAGCTGCGGCGTTTATTTTTGGAGCCCAAGCAGCAACAGCAACTTTCAGCGCTGCTCCCTGGGAGATTATTTTTGGAGTCTCCCTGGTGGAACTCGCTTGAAACGCTGCTGACGTGGCCATTATTTACCCGTGCACAGCGCCGGCGGAGAGCTAACAGACTCACAGGACACCTGCTTATCCCCCAGTACCTGCCTTCCTGAGCAGCCGTGTCCAAGCACCGTGTGTATACACTGAAAATTTCCACTCCCCTGCATTAAGGCTGGGCCACAGACCCAAGCAAAACCTCTACTTACCTTCGGGAGGGGACTCCCAAAGCCCATGCCCGCTACTCGGCTCCAGAGTCGCGTACGGCCACAGGGCCAGCCCAGCCCCTCGGCTGCCACCACCACCTCCCCCAGAGGATGAGGAAGACTCAAACCCTCAGCAGGAGGCCTTTACTAGCCCCAGCTCGTGCTGAAACCTCCTCGTGGCTGAGATGATGATGCAAGGAGGAGAGCTTCCCTCCCCGTGCACACACACGGCTGGGACAATGGGTACGGCTGGTGAAAGAGGAGCTAATCCTAAGTGCTACTCACTAAGAATTATTTGTACAAGTCCTACGCTTGGCTTCAGTGCCTCTGGCCTTGGTTTTGGAGAGGACCGAGTTGACTTCAAAAGGGAACAACACTGGGGAAAGGAGAAACTTGGGTACAGAAACTGCTTTCATCACGTTATGGCAAGCACGGTCACAGTCAGTTCCACCTGCTGCTTCCGACTTCTGGTATCAATGGGTCAACACACTTACAAGTTTTGGAGACAGAGACAACAGCATGAAGCTATCACTGACTCAACTCCCAAAACCTGGAGTTAAAAATAGTCCCTCTGGACTGAAGGCCTGAAGCTGGTTGATTCCACATGCCAGCTATGAACAGCTACTCAAAGAAAACTTTTCACGAACATTCATAAAATGAAAATACTACAGCAACCAGAAATTGTGGAGACCTAATAAGCAAAAACTCATCAGAATTACTCTAAGGACCCAAGAAGTTCCAGAGCTGAGCACATTACCAAGGAGTAATAGCAGAGCCAACCTCACGCCTCTCCTCCTGAGCAAGGACGTTGCTGTGGAGGTGTCTGCCACGAGGGGTATGACAATGGATGAGTACACTGACTGTGTTTAAACAAAGCTTTTACTAAATCGAGTGAAACATTTAAGGCATAAAGACCTGCATCTTCCAAGTCAGAAAATGAAAATGAAGAAAAGTTTCTGTTTGGGGCAACGTGCATTTGCCACCAGTATTTTGGATGGCAATACCTGAATCTTGCTGCTATGGCCGAAGCTCCAAAAACCAGTGCCAGGTGATCTCATGACGTGGATTTTTGTAGTCCCTTTGCAGTCCTTTCACGGGCTAACCCCCTGCAAACACTGCTGCAGCAAAAGGCAGAGAGAACCTTAACGAGTGGGATGAGCTGACCAGTCGACTCCCTGAATGCAGGAGCACAAACAAGAGCCTTTGAAGTAGTGGACCCAGACATTACTAATGCTGCAAGCTTTGCGACCAAAGGCCTGGGATCAACAACAGGCAAATGAATAAAGCAAAACGCTGACGAGCGCTTTAGGGACACTGGCTGCGTTAAGCAGGCAGGACAAAAGCAGGTCTGCCCTGTCAAGGACCTACTGACCCCAACAGATATCTGAGCCACCGAGCAGAGCAGGGCGATGCTCCTGCTCCCCTGGCTGCAGCTGCTTCACAAGTGATGGACGGCTGCTGGCTCTCAGCTACAAGACTTCGAGCTGGAATTATTCCCAAAATAATGGAAGATGGTTTTGAAGACACTTACCCAAGCTTTACAAGCAAGAAGCTGACTACATGCAGCAGGCTGAAGTCAGAATAGGGGAGGTCTTACGAGAAATCTGCACTCTGCTCCTGCTGGAAGGATTGCTGCTGAAATACCAGCAACAAGTTCTGGCAACCTTCTAATTCCCAGCCTATTTATTTGTTACCTGATTTTCTTCCACTGGTAGCATTTAGTAGCTTGAACAGTTCTTCCACCTCCATGGTTTCACCCCAAACATATGATTGGGAACCCCGAAGATGTGATTGGTAACAATCCTATTCCCCGTTTGTCCATCAGCCAAACACTCGGCTGTTCGGTGTGTTCCCAGACAGAAGCCACATTTAGCAGCTGGCTCTGAACAATTACAGGCTGGTGAAGTTTAAAACAAGTCCTTTAGAAGAAGCGTGAAATGCAGTTATCAAACAAAGCCACAGCTACCCTTATAACCAGAGCCAGGCCTACCAGTCCAAAAAAATCCATTTTGATCCCGAACCAGTAATTCCTGAGCGAACAATGAAGCTGCCTGCCTCGAGGAAAGAGTCGGACTGGTGAATCACATCAACAGGAAGCCAGCGGCATTATCTCTGCACACAGAGCTGGGCGATAGGAACAGCTCATTGTTTGGTTAGGAATCACTGTGATCACAAGCGGGCCCACAAGTAACACGCTCAGCAAACAACATATTTCCAAGTTTGCATTAGCCTGTTATACTAGAAAAAATACAGGACTACAGCCCTTTCAAGTTCCTAAATCACTTTGAATAACTTTTTTAAAAAAAATGAGAATCCAGTAGGGAAATACAGCAGGAGGTAAAATGTTAGTTAGGGCTTGACCAAAAGCATTACCCATGCCACTTGTAGGACTCCCTGCTGGCCAACAGATTTCCACACGACGGTAAGCTTACCAAAGAGAAATGACAGGAGCCAGCCACCACAAGCTACGAGAAAGGTAAATTTTAGCAGTCGTTTTTCCCAATATATTTTTCAGGATGGAAGCGGTAAAACTCTGGGATGCAGAGTTTTACCAGTCGGGTTAGAGAGAACCCAGTCTTGGAGGTTTTCAGCATCTGGTTGGCAAAGTCCCTGATGATCCCAAGTCCCAAGATGATCTAGCTGACATTAGATCCTGCTCTGAGCTGGAGGTTGGACGGGATGTTCTCCAGGAGATCCCTTCCAAGCTCAACTTCAAGACCCTATGGCTTCACGCCTGCAGCCAGTACAATATCCTGCACTTTATACAAGTTGGTTAGGATGATGGTACCCAGCCAGGTATGATTGTCCCGTTTTAAGAAAAGATACTGATGAAGATGACCTCCCAATTTACGGTGCACATAACAGTATTTTAAAAACACCTGAACACTTTAAATTCTGCACACCAGCTGTTAGGCAACTCAAGAGAAAAGCCCACCTAACAGCGCTTACCAGTTAAAGATTCTTCCAAAGAAAAAAAGTAAACTCTGAAAATAACAGTTGCTGATTCCATTACCAAAATAATTACTGAGAATTTTCAGCATATTCAACAACGTAAGAGCAAGAACTGAAGCAATTCCACTGAAAGGAACATCATCCTGGGAGCCAAACAGATTAAGAGAAGTGCAAATAGAGGAAACAGACTTCATTGGAAGTCTGACCAAATAATCATGAGATGAGCACACACTGACCAGGAGCAGCACTGCCAGCTGCCTGTAATTCATAAGGTAGCGGTGCTACTTAGCCTGAGAAGATCTGCTCTTAGCGACCAGATACAGCACTCAGAGGGAATCTGGAAAGATATGCAGAAGACAACAACTGCCTTTTTCAAGTAAAACAGATCAGGAAAATACAGAGACAACACAACAAAAAGCTAAGTGCCAGCTAGGTAAAAAATCAGAGCAGAGCATCAGCTAAAACAGCAAGCGTTACCTTCGAACGGTTACACTCCACTACGTGTCCACTGCATAAACAAAATGTAGGGAAGTACAGCTGACTGAAACATCTCTGAGGGCAAAAATCATGCTCTAGAAGTCCTCCCTTTACCCCTTGTCCTTTGTTCAACCCCATTTCCTCATCACATCTCATGCTGAAGTGACAGCGCGTCGTTCTCCAAACACACCAACACACCTCTTCCCCTTTCTAAAACCCCGCAGTTACCTCTAACAGCCTTCCTACAGGTCATGCCTCTGCATCAGCTTCGCTGCCTGAATGATATTTTCAAGCATTTAAAGCAGTGCTGAACTTGTTGCCAGCACACTTCTGCCAGCCGAAATTTTATTTCATTGCTCGATTTAGTTACGCTGTAGCTTCGGATACAACCATTACGCAAGGCTCACTGCGCACAGAAAAAAACAACATCTGCTTATTTTGTGAGTAACTCCATTACTCTTACGGCCTGTAAAAAAAAAAATAAGTGGTAGGTATTCAGAAGTCTGCAGAAAGCATTATTAGAAGCTAATAATGAAAGATAAATTTTACCTGAAAAGCAAAGAGAAACAGGACATCTCTATTTTGTATACAATGCTCTCTCTAGAAGGGAGAAATGTTATATCAGGAACTCCTATTGGTTCTAGGCAGGTAGCTCAATAATTTAGACTGCAAACTACTCAACAGAGCAGGACTTCAGCTCCTGGAACAGAATGGGACTGAGCATTACCCATCCTTCAAAAGCATCGCATTACACACATTGAGTCATTTTCTAGAGGGGTCAAGACATATAGAACGCACAAGATATTAGCATGATTTAACAAAATAGGTAAATTAATTCAAGTTTTAGTTGACTATCTACCTGATTAAAGCTTCTTGCTATTCCTTCAACTGCAGCAGACATTTACGACATTCAAATTCCTCAGCAAAGAGGCTCCGCACCAAGATAAACCATTAGGTCTGTTAGGTCACCCTGCTGAATAAAGGCTGTTCTTTCACTGGAAAAGCTGCTTCTAAATTTCAACCTTCATTTTCCACCAGAAAACAAATATTTGAACTCAATTAAAAAAAAAAAAAAACAGTCAAATCATACAATGTTTAGGATAATATAACACTGTTGCATAAACATTATGTATGATGAAACTCAAAATTAACTACTCTGCTTGTGCATCAATGACATGTATCATGACCAAGATAAGTAATTAACAATCAAAAACTATTAAAGATCAATTAAGCAACGTATTCTTGCCCTCCCTCTGCCCTCCTCCTCCCACCCAACTCCATTCCCTTTTTATTCACCAACCCACCCACTGGTCTTCTGACAAAAAAGCACAATGAAAAACAAACTAATAGACAAAAAAACAAGTCTAGAGTAAATCATCTGTACTCCTCTCTCTATCTACTACTGCTCTGCCTTATCTTCATGACTTTTAGATAACCTCTTTTGATACACGCTGTATTATCTACAAGGAGGACACAGCTCATTTTCCAAACAAGTAACTGCAGTTTAAGAACCAAGCAACAGAAAAGCTAGATTATAACTGTGTCCCCAGCACAGGGATGTCTCTGCAGGAAGCGTCTCATCCCAGAACCATACACATTATAGACCCAACTCCTATTTAACCTCTTGAATAAATTGTCACAGGAACAAAAGCAAGCCTGAGACATGGGCTAGGTGCTTTGCCAGGAGCAGAGCTACAGCCAGCAGTTGTTCAGACCCCTCTGTCGCCACCACAAGGACATGGTTTTTGGACCAGGTTCCTCGCTTGAGTTATTACAAGCTCTATTTTTTACTTCTTAATGCTGCCTATCAACGGTTACTACTCTGGCCCCATGAACCACATTTTCCAAGCAACTCAATTCGTATCCTTAAAACCACACAAGAACACAGCATCGTGGATATCCTACTGCACCGTGACATTTTTATTAGCCAAGTCGCAGTAAGGAGGTTTTGCTACTCTGATTTTTGCTTTCAGGGTAACGGCTCAAAGAGAACAATAATTAAATCATTGTACAATATGTTTAAGAAATCTTCAGAAGGTTTTCAATGACCCATGTAACTAAATCTGCTCAGCCTATCTGGTTTTCCAGAACTTTATTGCTTTTTAGGATAGAGTGCTCCCTATTTCGCTTCAGCCTCAAAAAGGTGTTTGAGCAAATTTGTTCTCCATGGAGTGAAAAAAATACAATAAAATCAGCTTAAAATAAATTTATTAAACAATACAAAGATAAGCATGCTGGAAATCGAGATACATAAATAACATACAATGCAAATGAAAAATGGAAAACGAGACAGGTAACTTAACAACTGAGCCAAAAGGTACAACACAAATGCTAAAATAAAACTTCCAAAAGCATTTACATTTCTAATGAAATGTTAATGATGCCGACAAAGAAAAACGAACAAACAGCTAAAATGCTTGAATATCAAGAATTGCTATTACTGTAGCACAGGTGACACTAAAACCGTTGCAGACTCCCTCCTTTCATGACGAGCCCCTAGCACCACATCCTTCCAGACCCACTCACCCAACATCATCCAGGCACGGGCAAGTTGCCGTGGCAGACCAAAAGCTCTGGGCCCCGCTGCCTGCGTCGCCTGCCATCACCGAGAGCCATCTGCAGACACGTCAGGCCTGAAGGAGGCTCCCTAAATGCAGGCCAGTTGCAAAGGAATTGGTCCTAAGGAGGCGAACCCCTCCGAACCAGAGGCTGGCCGAAGTTCTGAGCCAGGCTTCAAGAGCATATATTACAGACCTGTAATAGATCATCTAAAGTGAAGACTGTGTAAGCTGTACCCTAAAGGTTCTGATTATGCATGTTGAAGATTGACTTGTCTCCTTGATTTTTATTTTTTTTTCCAATTCCGCAGACAGAACTTGTGTCTAGCACAAGCTTTGCTAAGTAATTTATATTTACAAGATTTTCGTTTGCAGGTTGTAACTCAGACGGACCAATTGCCCATCTTCATCTAAGTTTGTAGTAGTTGCAAATCCTGCATCACGCCTTCTTTTTTAATTAAATCAGTAATCAGCAACATGTAACTACTGTACATACTTCTCATTAGCAGCACGGACACATTACCTTCCCTCTTGCAATCGAGGGTATTTCAGGTAACCACAGTTCTGCAGGATCTGAATACTTGTTACGTCTCTGTAGCTACTACTTCACTGAAAAAACCTCAAACAGGTGAGAGATTTTTATAGTTCAAGACTTTGCCTTTACTTATTTCCAAGATAAGCGCTGACAAACCTAATGCCAAACATCAGTGATAAAGAATAGCTGTTATTCAGCAATTTATCACTGACATCTGCCCCTCAGACTTGCTTCTTTATTCCACTAGGACTTGAAATTCATTTTCTGTCTTGTTTTGCTTGAACATTTTAATCACAGGCTTCAAACCAAGGAAGCTCATCCTTTTTCAGTACATTGCTAGATGAAGATTATTCAGGGTTAAGTCAGAGCTTATTGCATATATTAATATTATTTAAAATGTTTATGCAAGACTAACGATACCTAAACAAAATAATTAAGAACAGCTTGCTTCCTCAGAGAACATAAACTTTGCTCCTTGATTGACAAACACGTATGTGAGACAAAAAGGGAAAGGAAAACCATAACTTTCCCCTAATGCAAAACTAACACGTGAATGCATTTTGGAGCTTTGGATAACCACAAAAGGGAGAGCAATTGGGATGGGCAGGCAGGGAGAAGGGGTGGAGCTGTTACTAAGGAATCATCCAGCATGACCTCTTAAAATCCTCAATGAGCTTTAATGTACGTAGATGAAGGAATAGCATTTATCATTATTTGGACAAGTTTGCCAGAGTTTTATAAAAAAGGACTCTGCATGAGGCACACTGGAAGGTGGAATACATCCAATTATCTGCAGGCTTATACAGGAGAAAATTTTCTAAAGATATACAATTGTTTTCTAAGACTTTTAGTATCATTCAGAATCTCAAAATAGCTACAGGGTAAATCTGTGCCCTTTGTCCAGCGCTGCCTACTGAACCTATCTGAAGCCTGCATGCACCATCTCCCTTAACCTATTCAAGACACTTGTATCAAGTGTAAATATCAAGTTACTTAAGTTAAGAGATGTAGTTTCCTGTAAGAGAATCCAAGTCCTGGTTCTCTGCAAGCTGACGGAGGTGTAAGCTTGCTAACACTTGAAAAAGGAGCAATTGGTAACTTAAAAATTTGCTCAGGTAGAAAGAAATGAGACCTCTAATCATACGTAAGAACATGCACACACATTAGCGGCTGAAAAATAAGTTAATTGTAAACAGTTTTAGTATCATCTATCAAAATGCTTTACTCTGAATACGTTTCCTGCTCACTACGCCGTTGGTTAGCACTCTAAAACTAGGATTGCTTACATTCCTCTCTAGGGTGGAGCACAGCATTATTAGTAAGGCAACTTCTGAGTCATAGCTACCAACAGGCAGCGCAGGCAGCTAGCAAGACACTCAGGATAGTTCGCTAAAAAATCCTTCTGCTACATTAGTCAACTTGCAAACAAGGCAGGTTTTTTATCCTCTTCTCTCCCAGGCCTCCCCAGCCATTATTGCTCTTTTTATTTCACTATTAGCATTAATATTGATTAAAATTCTGATAAAAAAATACATTTTCACTAGCATGGCATATCTAATGGATCCATTTCTGGTCAAAGCAATTTAGAGGTTCCTACTAAAATAAAGGACACAATAAAAACGTGACTCTGAACCTAACTCCACTTAATTTGGAGATTGTGTTTACTGTGTTCTGCTGACATTATGTTGCTTTGTATTTTAATGAAAATTCTTCTGTCTTCACATGCTGAGCCTGATCAGGGGACACATCTTAAGTTCCTGCTTAGCTCTAATATTAATTTACTTAAAATTCTCAGATATAAACAAAAATACACAGATATACACAAGACGTATATCTTTGAAAACATTCAGATTCACCTTTTTTTTAAAAAAAAAAGTAAACGTGCTTTAAGTAACTACAAAAGTCATTTAACAGTTTTGGTTTCTGTTGTGTGTGTGCTTTTTTCCTTGAACTTCGACAGCATTTTTGGTATAGCATACAGAATTTACACAAAATTTATATATAAACGAAAATACCAGGCAAACAATATTCAGGCTGAAGTTAGATCTAGAGATGCTTGAGGGTTTTTAAAATGTAGAATTTAATGGAACTAGAACCCATTCGCTTAGTTTTGCTCTCCCCGACCTTCCATTCTATACACTACGGTTCTGGAGATGTCCTCGTTTGATTCAGGTGACACTTTTTTCCATACTGTTTCTTTTAAAGCAAGTTCTTGCTGGAGATTCTCATAGTCCATTGGTCCAAAGGAATGCTAGTTGTTCAAGCAACATACATTATTTATTAGTGTATTTGAAGGAAAAAAATCCAAATCTGCAATCAATGCTAACAGAATCAAGTTTTTCAGCTCTTCACATATAGACTGTTATTTTTTGTTTTCCAGTTATAAACAATTCAAATCCAAATTGGGTATTTCTCAGATGCATGCATGCAAATATTTAGAAGCACTTCAAAAATCATTCTCCTGTATCTTCTCCTCTAAAATCTTCATGCCTTAGTTAAAGCATTAATCATATTCTCAAGCACCCTCACACTTATCTTTTGTACATGAAGCTGGATTAGATTCAGTTCTTTCCCAGAGACTGCTTATACCACTTCCTTAGTAACAGGCACTGGTCTACAGCAACCTAAGGCCTGCACTCACTGCCTGTGCAACTCGGCAAATAACGTGGTCTCAGAGATATATCACTGTGAAAAAAGACTGAACATACATCTCATGCATTGCAGCACAGAACAAAAGACTAAGCTCCCCAGCTTGTCAATTTTATTTCACTTTTATTAAAAGGCAACCATAGCAGCAACTCTTAGTGACTCACATCAGATACCATATACTTACTCTAGCGAGGGAGATGAACTTGCATGAGACAGAGTTACAAATCTAATATGAAATTCTACTACACAAAAAAAAAACTGTCATTGCGTGGTCCACCCAGGTAAGTGTCCACTAATAATGTGCATGATTGGTTTATCTGAAAACTTTGATAGAATACATGTCATTGAGCAGTTCTGCATTTAGAGAAGGACTCTCCGTATTTCATCTGATGCCTACATGCAATACTCACTAAAAAAGTTTCAACTTACCCGCTGATCACCACCTTCTCTGCGAGGATCAAGCTTTTTTGCAAAGTGTCTCAAGTTATCGTAATTATGGAAATTACACAAGGAAACCAGATCCTGCAAATATTTAAATAACTTAAGTTATTTCCTATATATGGTAGTCAAGTGCGTATGATATAATACTATTAGCACTTAGGTTCCACATCACATCGTAGAGACTTAAACCAGTAAGAGAATCTTATTCAATCAATTAGTACCAATGTCTGTAAGGCTCTTTGAACACAACACAATGATACAAGTAAGTTTTAATAACACTATTAAACTCACTTTTTAAAAAAGCAAAGAACAGACAGCAATTTGCAGAGTATCTGTGGGCTGGTCTAGTATATAAAACTCAAAAATTCCATCAAAAGTATGAAACAAGAAAATGTATGACATAATGGACCTGAATTTGGCTTGAATTTTATATTAAAATTTGTAATTGTAAAGCTTAGTTATATTAATACATTTGAAAAAAAAATAATAAACTCACGTTACTCATGTGCCATGATCATCTATCAGGTTTTAGGTCTCATTTTAACACCAGTAAGTGCAGTAATTCTTTCACCTACCATTTTTTTTAATGACTTGATAATTCAAGGTATCGAGTGCAAGACTTTCATATCAAAGGTTTAAAAATATTTAGACTAGAACAGGTAACTTCTTCATACTGTACAGCTGGATGGAAAGTTGTAATTGCTGCTCATCCCCAAACTGAAACCTTACACACTGTAAATCCCACGCTGTTGTGGATAAGCTAAGTGAAGGCTACTCATACGAGTATTTACACCCCAGGTTCTGAAGTCCATCCAAACTAGTATTGATGCAGCCTTACTGTTATTGCTAATGAGGAAAAAGAACAAAAATGTTTGCCTTCAACTTCCAATGCATTACTAAAAATCCTAAGTTTCCTATGGGACTCTAGAAAGCCTGCTCTTTCCTTGAAACTTTATTTTGTTTCCCGTTTGTCATTACTTAATGAGTATGGCAAGGTTGATTTAAGCAGAGAGTAAGAACGATGACACTTTTTTTTTTTTTTTAAATTCTCCTCTCCCACAATGAATGTTTATTTGTCATTTAAAAAACTATATAAAATCTTTGCTGTTTCTAACACTGCTGTCAGACTGTCCACAGCTCTTTCAAATCAATAGACAAAGCTAGGACTAGCTTGCCAACAACTGCACCTGATGCACGAAGATTTTGTGCATCAGGATTATTTACAAAAATAGCAATATTTCTTTGGAATTTTTTTTCCTTTTATTACAATAAGAACAGCTGCATTTCTTATCTTTTGAAAATTGATTCCTTTGTGATTGTAGAGGAAGAGAAGCCTACAGACAAAGCTCCACACCTTCTAATGCAGCATACAGAGACTGATGCATTTGTTAGGTCAAAGTATTTCTTGCATTTTTTTTTAAATGCTCACAAACTTTAAGTGCTATTTATGACTAGAATGTAAACATCTTGTCTTTTCACAGACTCTCACCCTGGGATCAGATGAAATTGCTACATATGAAAGAATGAAGAATCACTATTTAATCCAGTGAGGGCTCAGCTATACTAACTGAAGCTCAGTAAGCACCAGCTGCAGAAGAAAAAAAGGCAATGCTGCTTACATGACAAAAATGGATTCCTTTAACGCTGTTGCCCATCTTGTCCAAAGGAGGAGACCAGCACATCAAGCCCATAACGTTAGGAACAACCAGGAGAATCCCACCAGCAACTCCAGATTTTGCAGGAAGACCAACCTATAAAGTAAGCAGAGAGTCATTGTCCTCTGCATGCATGCAATCTATTTTACTGAAGATTATTACACAGCATTTGTACGAGGTAGATCTGGAAAGCACTTTTAAGCTGACAAAGCATTACTACCTCTTTCTTTTTAGGCAGACAGTAACTTGAACCACAGTTCACGGCTATCTGAGGTATGTGGTCAAAGATACTTGCTCTCAGTAACACAGAAGCCAGTGATATAGCAAAGAAGATAACCCAAATCTCTCTGTTGTAATAAAGCAATTATGACTAAGCAGTAATATATATGGTTTATCTGTCATGAAGAGTTTGCACAGTAGCATTAATACAAAGCTATATGAATATTTAATGGAAAAAGTAAACAAACAAGAAAACAGAAGAGTCTGCCCATAAAGTCATTAAACAACCCAGCTATTTACACTCCCGATAAAGTTGGTGCTTCCCCCCCTCCCAGTAGGAACTAATGTCTCCTATCCCCATATTTCAGTAAGCAGTCACTTCTTAGGTCACACAAAGCACCACAATCAATTTTACAAGTTTGCAATGGGGAAAATTGAAAATGCTAAGAAAACCACACTGAAAATACAAGTTGCAGCACACATTTAAATACCTGCATACAAGAAACGTACTGACAGACACAGAAACCTGCTACGTGTTGTGCACAGCTTCCACTTACAGTACATGAGGATGATTTATGAAACTGTCTGAGCCAAAGAAGAAAAAGCAACTGCTAGCAAAAGCTTCCTGCTATCTTCTACTCCCATACATCAGGATTCCTTCAGTTATGCTGCTTCCAGTTACATCTGCATCAGTCCCTGTTTCTCTCACGAACAGCCTTTCTTAAGGTTTAAGTATGTGTCAGGGTGAAAAGGATTCCCAAGCGTGAAGTGGGAGATCATACTCATGTACTCCAAGGTATTGTGTACAAGTAGTGCCACGGATTCCAGGAGGTATTTTCCCCATACATTGTATTTCAATTCCTAAACAATTCATATAATGCCGCCCCCAGCCACCCTGCAAAAGCAGGCAAGCAAGCCCCTGAAGACGGAATGCAACAGCACAGATCAGTCTTCCTAGTCAGCTCTAATTAATATCTGAAAACTACTTACATGGAAGGCAAACTGCCCTGAGAAGTCGTACATGCCACAGGAATGCATTAAACTCAAGGTATTCCGGACTGCTTCAGGACTCAGGACTCTTTCACCGGTGATTGGGCAAAAGCCACCATTAGCCAGAGTCGCTGCCATCACACTTGCTGACTCACAGGTTACTTCTATTGAGCAAAGCTTATGAAAAAGAAATTAACATTGTAAGAACTGGTAACTGCAGCACAATAAGGTCCACTACAGCAGGATCAACAATGTCTCTACAGAAATAGCATTTCATTAAATAACTTGCAGCATAGTATTTGTTACAGATGATGCTAGTAGCATCAATCAATATGGTCTGAAAGAAATAAAGATCCCAGTGACAGTGTTTGTAAGTCTTTTTAGTAGTTTGGGACAGCATGGGTTAGTGTCTCAGCTTGATTCCTCCCCCCACCCCCCTTATGTTGTTTTGGAAGGAAGAGGTCTGGAAAATGATCTCAGTATTCTGCATCTGCTTAAATGGCAAAGACATAAATTAACTTTTTTCAATTTTAGTTTTTTTTTTTTTTTTTTTAAAAAGTCTTAGAAGACCACTTTTTTATTGGAAAGTACATTTCAAAGCTGCAAAGCCTAGCACATACAAGTCTTAATGCCAGCACTTCCTGCTGATGCAGCCTTATCTTTACCTTTGTCTCATATATGCTTTATGATGTATTAGTGATATGACCACATGTTTGTCTCTCCCAGGATCCCTGCTTCAGTACAGACTATACATACTTTGGTGACACATCAGGAAATGTGATATGATGCCATCACCTGATGCTGCCTCATTTCTGCAGAAACCAAAAGATAAGCTGGTTTCAACCTGAAGCTGAAATGCTACTCTGAAAAGTAAACAAACTAGTGCTTGTACTTTTGATTTGCCAAACAGTCATTACATGATACTTCATGAAGTTACCTAAGCCAAGTTTTCATGGGTAGTTACTACCTGGAATTCTTATTTTCCGGCTGCCAAACTCAATACATCCTAGTCCAATCAACTGGAGTTGCAAATCAAGAGAACGTCTGAGACGCATCTAAAATAGCAACTGTGTTTTAAACATATGAAGCATTACAGAATATCACCTACTTTGAAGAAAGCGTTTCTAGGTTCTCATTTTCAGCACCTACGTTTTGTACCTTGGTTTTGCAAAATTACATAATTCTTCCTCACTTTACAAACACAATATGAAACCAAGTTCATTACTGCTTAGGAAGTTCCCAGCCACACTAGTGAGGAAGGAGCATTACAGGAGAAAAAGTAGCCTTTAAAGTATAATCTGAGTGCAGAAAAATAAGCTCTGTGCAATGAGAACATCAAATTGCCACTCAATATACATTCACCCCGTACTCAGATAATGGGAGGCAAGGGGGATTTTGTAAGGAAAAGTGACAGACCCATTAAATTAGGGCTCAAAATAAAGCCAAATTAAAACTTTATTAGAAAGCTTAGTGTTGGCCTTTCTTAACTTATGAATAGCTTTGCACTCAGAAGCATATTAGGACTTGTAGCGGGACAGAAAGCATTTTAAAATGGATGTTTAAACAGTAATTTGAAAAAAATCAGTTTGTTCTGTGATAATGGTTCAAAGTAGACTATTAGTTTGCATCTAGTTTCCAACTTAATAAGTAGTCAACAGTTTCATTTACATACACAGTTTATAAACAGTCATTCACTTTGAAGGCTGGAACAGATATATCCCAATACAAAACTCAGATAAAAATATGCATTTAAAAACAGTTCCTAACTTGCACAGGCAAGAACAAGTATCACGAATCAAAACCAGACTCCTTTTGAGAACCTTTTTTTTTTTTTTTTTAAACACTTCCCCAGGCAGACTGGCTCAGTAACACAACTTGAACTGGCTTGAGAACTACATGCAACAGTGAATTGTGATTTTTTTTCTTTTTAAGGAAAGCCTCACTGACGAAATACCTCACACTTGCCAAGTTCTTGTTTTATGACAGTTGCAAATAATTAGCTGAAGTGAGGAAAAGAACATGGGGGAAGGAAGAATGCATTTGACTAGATTCTTTGTTTTACTCAAAAGTAAGAAGTCCAAATTAAGAAAGGAGGAGATATTCATGTTATTTCATTTATGACACTGCACTTAAACTTGTAATAGGACATGCAAACGCTATTCTAGTTATGTCACAGTTCAACGTCCTCCACAGTACAATAAAGAGCAGCAACTCGAAGCAGCAGAAATATTTTAAACTCATTGAAATAACACAGGACAGGACAAGCTTCTGAACTACTCATGCTTTAAAAACATTTGCTAGTTTGTATTAACAATAAAGACACTTAAGTACATCACCTAAACAAAAGCAAGTCTGTATACATTAAGTGTACATCATTCATTTCCAAACAGTTTAACTGATGCTGACAAATGTAATTATAAGCCATTAAAACCTTTTTATGAATAAATCAGCTTCTATTGTTTATAACAGTAATCCCAAATCCATTCTAAGTCTCAATTTTAGAGTTAATTACCTGAAAATAGAAGTCTAGGATAGCAACCATATCTGTGCCTTCCGGAAAGCACTGAATGAAGGAAAAAAAAATAATAATAAATCTTCAGGTAAAGTTGCACACTGAGACAAAATTAAACCATATTCTTACCAGCATATGAAACAATAGGCAGATCTTAAACACTTATTCTAATGTAACAAGTAGAAAAAAATCACTTCTCATTGAAAAATAACAGTAATATGAAGTCAACAAAGCTAGGTATTAAAATACTTTTGGTACAGCTTTGAACAGCTTTAAATTGTTGAGTAGCAAAATGCATCTAGAATCTTATAAAATTATCTGCACAGCACAGATTATGTATTTTAGCCATGAAAATTTGTTCTATGATACAGAAATAAGGTTACAAGTATCCAATTAAAATGACACGTATTCACACCCTAAATGAGACAGTGCACTTTGAATACAATGCACATAGAATATTACAAAAAAAATTGTGTCATTCTGAACATCAGGTGAAAGAAACTAAGAATACTGATAGACTATGAAAAGCACTCAACCTTCAAAATACAATAAACAAAAGAGATCCACCTTTTTTTCTTTCAAGTAGTAGCCAATTGCAAAGTTTCTATCTCCACTCTCTCTCTCGGACTGGAACCTTGAAATAAATAAAAAGAAAGAGAGATCAAGCTTTCAGAAGTGTTGAAGTTCAGAGAAGCATGATGTAACTCAATAAAACTGCACATGAAGGACACATTTACTTCTTAACACAAACATTCTATTTACAGAACAAATTGCCATAAAAGCTCACCCCAGTACACCCTGTTGGAGTGAATTAAGTTAGAGTCAAGCTTCAACAGCTGAATGTGTATAGTACTGGTTTACCTATACCTTGCAGGTAAGAGAGAAGTGCAAGATCCTACTCTCAGAAGCACTCCTAAACAGGCAGTGGCAGGATGAAACATCTGACAATAAGCTGGAGTGAAAGGGTCATTCACTGACAACGTGAACCAAACTAGAGAGGAACTCAAGGATCACATTACAGTCATAACCAGACTGACGTCTGCACTGTTCATCGTGATGATTAAGTTAAGGATGAAACCTAAAGGAGGAATCTGTACGGATACAAAGACAGGTAATTCTCTCCTACCTGGTTATTCTATTACGTTTATACAGAAAGACAAGAGTCGCAGTGAGAGCTAGTACCTTCCATGGCAAGCACTTTGATGCAAACAACACGCAGGAAAAGCACCTGCTGCTTCTCTCCATGTGCATGCCAAGTAGCACCCCGCATGCTACTCTGCCTGGAATATCCACAATTTTTCACAATGCTGCCTCAAAAAGCTCTCAAGATTTCTGAAATGCTACATATTGAGTTAACTGGGGAAACGGGGGAATTATTTTAGAAAAGAATGTAAATAAAGCACGTAAAAAGCATGAAGAGTTCCAACTGTACAAAGTTTGCTTTCTCAACATTTGATACACAACCATTAGCGTGCACACTTCAATTTTTAATATGAATGCCCGGAAAGTTAGAGTTGCACTTACAGCTCTCAGAGCCATAGCATCACAGCACTACGACAGAATAATGACATTTCAAAGAGAAAATGAACACTTCCATGTCAGATACAGCCATAGTGATGATATCCAGAGACACGCACAACTTTATTTCTTGATAATTTTAAGCCAAAGATAGACCCTATGACATCAGGGATGAAATTACAGTTTCCATTTTAAGTAACCAAACACTGCTCTAAACTCATAGTGCCAACTGTCAGTTGAGGTATTTTTCACCTAACTTTATTAAGTATAGGAAAATACTTACGTAGCATTACTGAATCCAACATATTCATTACCAGCCATTTTATTCATGAATTGCATCACCTGTTAAAGACAGACAGAAGGGAGAAAAAAGGCATGCTAACATTTTCCAACATAAACAAAGTTGTAACTGATCAACTTCCAGCCCAGCCTTACCCTAAGACCTATCTTGCAACAACATTTCGCAAACGCAATCCAAATCACTACATGTTTAAACAACCAAACACAGATTTAAGAAGGACTAAAACTTCATATGCAGTTCTTTTGCATATTGAGACTACAATCACTCATTTTAGTTAGAAGAAAGGAATATCAGTTCACTTACGTAGTCAAATTTTTCTGCATTATTTGCTCCTTGCTGCAAGAAAAGAAAAAATAATTTACAAAAATGTTAACATAAGAAACAAATAAGTTCACTTAACATCTATAGGATTTTTATTGCATATAACTAAGGTATGAGGCTAATTAAGAATAAGGTACTACAATCATTTAATATATAAACGAAAAATTAGTGTTAAGTAAGTCTTTAACTATCATTTAAGTAAAACAATCCTTTAAGAGTTATCAAACGCCTGCATGTTGAACATGAACTTAAACTGAAAAAGGTATGCTTTATTTTAAGCGCTCTCTACTCAACTTTACATGTTTAACACAAGTAAAAGTAGTAGTTAATGCAAAAAAAAATATAAAAATAGCTACAATCAGGATAATTACAATGAAAACACTAACTTTACGTAGATTAGTAACAATAGGTAGTCTTACATTACCAATAGAGCTGAGCATAGCAAAATTCAGGCTACTGAGGCTAAAATATTTTCCATGGCTAGTGCCCATACTAAGAATTTGGACTGAAGACTTTATTTAAAGTGCTACCACTTACTATGAAAATAATTGCATTTAATCAAAAGTATCTGATTTAACAGCTGATTAATGTCCTACCTATTAAAAAGTAAACAGAAAAAAATATAATTTCACATCATACAGGACAGTACATCACTTTGCTAACAACATAAAGTAAAATATTAAACAAAATAATAAGGATGCTGGGACATTAATTCTTAGGATCAAGGGGTTGTTTGCTTTGCTCTTGTTTTTTTCCTCTGGGGAGAGGATGGGGGTGTAGGTGTGAGGGGTGTTATTTGGGGCTTTTCTTTTTATCCCTTTAAGAACAGTCTCAAATTTAGCAGCTGCCAGTTAAGGATGTATTGATTCTTTACTGTTATCTGACAGACGACCTTTCACGAATTCTTATAGCAAGATATTGAAATAAGGGGGAGAGATTTAAGAAAAAGTGCATGGTTGACTGGGGGGAGGGGGATTGAGCTAGTTTTTTGAAGTAGCCAAGTAGCATCATCTTAGGAAGTTTAAAAAACTATGGCATTACATATACAAGTGGAAACAATACATCTGCAGATGGTTTTATGACTAATTTTAGTACTAAATATACTTTATTTAGCTATAACATTCTGTTAGCAAACTATTCAAGTTTCAAAAGATGTATTCAAGTATTCAAAAACTTGCACAATGTTTAGTATGGGAACAGGGAAAAAGTGAAAAAAAATGAAGCTTTCTATCAACCAGTATTTTACTTATTAAAATGCATAAAGCCAGTCTCATTTCCCACTCTACGTGGCTTAGGGTGTTGCAGGTAATCTCTGAAGCCCATGCATCAGCTCATCTACAAGAAGATGTGCAGTCATACACGTACGATCACTAGCTGCAAGGAACACCAGACTGTTTTGACAGAACTACACAGCCGTGGTTACTTTACAATTAAAAGCTAATAACCTTAAAGTCAATAATCTCTAGCTATTTCATAATAAGATTAAAAAAAATATGCTACATTTCATCAAAATGTTCCTGTATAATACCAGAACACAAGCCTTAAAAATTTAACTCCAAATCTGTTCAATGAAAAATAATTAAAAGAAGAAATTACCAACTTCATTGAACTGTTGCAGTTGTCAAAATATTCCATAGATCCTAATGCTGTAAAATATGTAACAACATTTAAACCACAAAAACCTTTTCAAACCTTTCAAATGCACAATGAACATCTTTTCTGGGAAAGTGGGTCAGCATTAGTTATGGGATGCTGCATTGATAATCGTATGGTTAGACATAATAAATTGAAACAAGTTCTTTGGTTAAAAAAAAGAAAGAGGGAGAAAGGGATCATGCTTTCTGCAAAAATATAAATACATTATACTTCACTTTTTTTTTGCCCAGTTGAAAAAAATTCCTTGCCCTTCAACGAAAAAATGGCTTTTCTAGCAGTATATAAAGTTGGTGGGCAAAAGACCCGATGCAAACTTGTTCCATATCAACTTCTTATTAAAAAAGGTTTAACAGTTGCATCTACTCTCATATTTTTGGGAAGAAAATCTGTATACTAACTCAGACGATGCCTTTTTAAGTCATTGATGCTCTACACACTTCCACAGGTACTTTACACCAAAAGAAGAGCATTGTTACAGAAAGTAGACTGCTCATAATACCTAAAACATTTGCCTGAGTAATCGTATGACCAAGACTTCAGTAGGGATTTAACATAAGGCATAACTAACACAGTAAACATTGCTTCCATTCACAGGACTCAAAAAGCATGGCATTAGTTTCCCTGTTTCAGCCCCTTACAGATGTACGCCTCCCTCCTTCTAAACATCTGGAGACAAAGACAATGCATGTTTTACAATAAAAAGCTAAGTGTAGATATAAAATCTTAACAGAATACTGAGCAACTTTTCTGTAATAATTTAAACAAATATAAAGACACAAAAAAACCTTCTGTTCCTGCAAGTGCTTCTTATTTTTAGCTTGATTGTATAAGCTTATGAGGCTGGGAGCACCTGGACAATACCTTTTGCTTTTCATTTTCTCATCAGCTCTGATGCAATTGCCCTGTCCAGGACATTGAGCATTCCATGCACTAACTGCACAAACACTTACTGCATTGCCAGGGACATATGCTCATATACACACTGACTGTACACATGCTTGTGTGTATACACATATGGAAAAACATCTCTAAATGAATACAAAATGAAACTGAAAATGTTAAGATTGAAGCAGTTTGAGAGACAGAAGATTCAAACTTGCAAAAGACAATTTGGTAAACCCTCAAAACCACAGTGGAAGTCTATCAAATTTGATTTTTTTTTTAAACTTTCATTTTTTGACTGTGACAGGTTCTTAGCGATCTTCCTCTTATTTAGAGAAGGCATTTCTATTATTTGTATTTCTACTGGAAAAATACAAAGCAATTGCTTAAGTTGCATGCCTATATGTACAGAGAGACACATGGATACCTACCAGAGCTTGCAACAACAAAATTAGGCAATAATTATTAGAAAAGTGGTTGCTGTTAGCCACTTCTCACTGATCAAAATATCATATTTATACAATTAGATCACAGAAGCTCTTACCATGTGTCTCTTGTTAAATTATTTTTCCAGTTTTGAATCCAAGCCAAACTAATAAGAATATCTGGATCACGAGACTTAAAAGAGAAGATGATTATTAATAAAAATAAATGTCTAGAACTTTTAAAGGTACTTAACGCTATATTGTGAGGAAAGCACAGAGGAAAGGAGTCCTAACTATGTTACAGGGCAAGGAAAGAATTTTTGCATTAACTGCCACATACTGCTCTACCAGGTGTTCTAGGCCAAGTAACATGTAACACATTTGAGTTGTAATAAAAAGCAGAGACTGATGTGAATGGATGTTCTACTCCAAGTTAGTTACTACAAGACAATGAAAAAACCAGGAAGAGAGGAAACTTCTCCCAAATAAATACAAGTATCTCACGATGAGGATCACAATGCCAACACACCTTTTTAAGTCGTGTGCATGTACACGTACACGTTGGGCTAACTGGAGCAAGAAGCAAACAGCAGCTAAGCTAAACCTGTACTATTTATTTTAACTATAAAATTGAGAAACATGCATCTTTTTCCCCTCAAGGGTTCAATAAGATTGTGTAAGCTTCCTACTAACCGCACCCTGGCAGCAAACAGACCCCCAGAGCAGCTGGGCAGGTTTTTACATCGCTCAGGCTTACTGGTGTATTCCGAATGCTCTGAAGTATGAATCACAGAATCACGCTCTGCTTTTTATGCTTAAGCGAAGCTTTACTAGTTAAGATTTTTTTCAGGGTCAACAAAACCAGCATTTTCATCTTCACCTATACCAAACTTTCTTGCAGAGGCTGTGAACACTGCTGTGCCCCCGAGCACATCTAAGTGCCCCTCACATTAGTTCATCAGCACAGAGTGCTCCACTGAGCCTTGGCATCTGTCTTCCCTGGCCATGTAAACAGATCCTGCACGAACTTGTCAACACTCAGGGGATTTATATACACCACCATCACCCAAACCTTTGCTGCTACCCTCAGAAAGCTTTCATCTACGGACACAATCTTGGCACTTAACAATAAAAAGTTACTTAAGATGCCTCGCAATTCCTTGCACAGCCACACGCCTCCTTCTACGTGTCTCACCCTGAGCCTTTCCTCTCCATCTCAGCTGCACTGCTACACTGCTGCCCCGCTGCCAGCCATGGCTAAGTGGACACGCCACCACTCGTCTTCTGGACATGATGCACTTTGAGGACTGAGTTTCAAGTTTCAGAAAGAACAAGAGACCAAAGCATTAAAACTCCCATCTACGCTGAAGGTAATAAAGACTTCCCAGTCACTGTGATTTGCAGAGAGCTAGGTGGTCACAGAGCACCCGTCTGTGCTACGTCTGTCCAGCAGCTGCATCCTCTTGTTTCAGGCACCTGTACTTCCTTGGAGACCTGCAAGATTTTATCATTTGATTCTAATATCATTTCTTCACATCAACTCGTGTAATTGCCACTACTGTTCTCTTTTGATAAGTTGTATCGTTACAACAATTGTTACAACAATTTTGAAGTAATTGGTGACTAGTAATAAAGGCAAATGGCTGTACAGTAACAAACACGCAAAAGGGTTCTCAGGGCTTTTTAAAATTTTAATTAAAAATCAGCCCACGGTATTGCCTCTTGCTAAAGGATTTTTATGCTAAATATGTGCTTTAAACAGTCTGTGGAGTGCAATGCAGGTATGGTTAGAATAGATCCATCGGTTAAGGCACCAAAGTCTCAATGCACAGCAGGAAAATCATATAAGCAGGTAAAAGTAAATCATTACTCATGCCTAAGCTAAATAAATATAAAACTTGATATGCAGGTTTTTTGCAGCTTTTTTTTTGTGTGTGTGTGTGTGTTTTTTTGGTTTTTTTTTACTATTATGAATAGCAAGTACTAAACTTTACAGTTTAGGTCTGTGCTGTCTCTGTTCTAAGGTGTGAACACCTAATTCTTACTGCAGTCAAAACTGGATTCAGGACCCTAAGAACTGTTTCTCCCCCCTAAAGCACTGAAACATTGCATATTCTGACAAAAAAAAAAAAAGGATTACTCCAAGCTTCATCTCTTATCCACAAATAATCATCACTGATGTCAGATTTTAAGGGCAGTTACGTACAAAATCATGCATGCTAACAGCTGCTGAGTCCTGCACAGTGTAACGGGTGTAGGTTTTGCAAGACTTCTTTTATCAGTTTCTCAGAAAGAGATAAAATAGCAAATGTATCTCAAAGGAGGTAACAGCATTCTGAACACTGAAATACAGCAACAGTCTCTCCATAGCTATCAGCATGCTATCATTAGATAAACCTGGCATACAGGATAAATTCAACCATGTTTAATGAACCTTTAATTTTCTTGGACTCCCCAAGCCAAACAGAGTCCATATATGCAAGTAACATCTTAAACGAAATAGAAGGAATTCAGAGGAACTGAGGACAGAACAAAAGGTTAATGCAGCCATCTTTTCCAGGAAAAAAGGGTAAGTCAGATTAGATCCAATACAAACTTGAATTTCTTAACTCACTGTATAGTTAGGAGGAATGTTGCTAACTTGCAGATTGTAAGGAAGTCATTTCACAAACCGTGAGATAGCTGTAAATAAATAGCTGTATTTTTCCACAAAAAAATATAGCTATTCATTTCCGTAGCCCTCTATGTAGTTTTCCTCAGGATGGTATGTTTAGTTTGGTTAGTTATTCAAATGATAAATGGTATCTTAGTGAAAGTATTACATGGATATCTACATTGTAATCATAGTGAAAACAAATAATGAAGTGATAAGTGTGATATGCGTCCATTAGACGTGCAGTTACCACATGCAAAGACATCGGTGCAGTGCAATACTCTTCATAAGAACATTACAGAAAAAAGAAAAAAACACAAAGCCCACCCTGCAAAAACAACCCCCCCAACCTGCTAACAAATATCACAATTACATGCAGTAAACAAAACCGTTTTGTCTATTTACAAGTAAACCATTTATCAAGAACTATGTGCCTTCTGCAAGAGGCACATGCTCGTGTTTTGCCTTATGACCAATTGGACATGTTCTAGTACATCTAACATTTTGACAAGTGTGTAAAGTCAGATTTTAAAATTCACTATTATCCAAGTGAATTTCAATGCTCAGTCAACCTTTAAAAAATATTAAACGCGAGTAAATTTACCTGTCATACTTAAGGCCATTTTCTTTCACCTACAGCTATTAAAGATAAATGTCTTTAAGCAGGAGTTCTTACACCTTCTTTAAATATAAAATAACAGAAAAATCATGATCTAAGTAATTTTAAAATCAACAATTTGGAAAGAAGAGGTAGGAAACACACTGTAGCTAATGAACTGTGAAACATAATCAAGACAAAGGCTGTAAACAAGATTTTCAGATCTCTCAGTAACAGCATTAAGTTTCCTACTTCAGAACTCGGGGGGACCGACACGTTCCCCAGAACTCTAAGCAGGAATCCTGAATTCTACAAATATTTTTCGCATCAGTGGCTATGAAAACAAAAGGCAGAAAAAAACAAGTAAAGTAGCTGGTAAACTTTAGCATTACATGAAATTTCCACCATTTACAACTTCAAGAGATGCATAGTTATTCTAATGACAAAGAAAACACTGCTTTCCAGGAGTCGCAACATCATGGGCTAAAGATGCTAAGTCTTTATTCAGCTTCCAGTTTACTCAGCAAAATAGAGGCAACAGTTTCTAAACACATTTGAGAAAGCACATTTAACATCCTGAACGAAACTACGTCCCAAAAGTTCAATGTCATTCAGTCGTGCAGTATGTTTGTTAATAGTAGACAAATTTAGAATTAAGACTGAGGTGGGAATATAACTACATTGCTCATACAAATTACAGGATCTTCTATTTCTTCTGCACAGCAAGAAATACTATTGTAAGTTTATGCTATATAAGCATCAGACATTCAGAAACATATTTGAGTGCTACAAAGTATATTTGTGAGGACATAGTCTTAACATTGAATACCAGGCAATTCTCTCAAGAGTATATAAATTGTTACACAGTTAAAGAAAGAAACAAAATAAACTAAAAACACTACTAATAAAGTTTTTATTCTGCACTGTTACTTCTTTGAAGAACTGTTAGTCTAATACTGCCTTTGTTTGGGAGTGTTACTACTTAGAAAACACTACAGCTGGTCTACCTGCTAATCCTGCCATCCAATATTCCAACACATGCAACAAAAACATATGATACTTTTCTACATTCTATTAAAATATTCTTAGAGAAACTAGAAGTTAATTTTTTACCTTGATTAAAGATGTGATGACAATTGCTCCAGCATTCACCATAGGGTTATGAGGCCTGTCTGTGAAATAAAAGTTTTCAATTACAAATCTATCCCAGGACACAACTGTCAATCATAAACAGGTGTTTCAGTGAAAAACAATAAATATGAAATATATGACTTGAAACAATGATGATAGAATATAGTCCTGAACTATATAATCCTAAATTGTAACACTAAAACTATTGTAAGTTTTTTGTAATTCTGAGCAAAGCACTTTAAAGCTTAGCACACGCTCAGCCTAACGCTCCTTAACAACCCAGTAAAAGAATCAGACTGGCAATGTCTTTTCTTGAAAATTTTGAATCCTCTGCATTGATCCAAGATTTGATAAACGCAACATCTGCAAGCAAAACAACCCCCAAGGGACTTTCCAATTTTTCTCCAACTTACCAAGTCTGAGTAATTTAAAATGTTCAACAGTTACTTAAAAAAAAAAAATCCCAATTCTTGAATTTCCTTATTGCTGTACTTAAGCACAAAAACTTGGTTCTTTTCAAGAAACAGAGGTTTCTATTGGCTTCTTGTGAAACACAAACATCACTTTACTCATCCTCACCAAGATTTAACATTTTACGGTTAGCTTACACCTGCTATGCTTACATCTTTTTATCACTAATCTCCATATCAACAGGATTTCTGCATTCCCACTGGAAGAATCACCACTTAAAAAAAAAATCCTTATCAGTTGTCTACTTTTCTTAACGAGTAGTTTTCATTCATCACCATCTACCTCCTACAGATTTCCTTCCTTTTTTTAAACTAATACGTCTGCTGTACCATTTAACTAGGATGTTGCTCTTTAAGGGTTCTAGTGTCTGAAAGAGTCAGTTTTCACTACTTCGATACTGCAACAGGTTTAAATTCTTTCTTTTATTTGCTTTATCTCCAAATTTGGAAAAAAAATCAATTAGAAATATGAAGCATTCACTTTTGTTAATACACACTAACGGAGCTTGGTAATTGCTTCCTAGAGATCAATCCAATACACTGCATGTACACACACATACTGTTTTCCCACAAAATTTACACTGGGTCAGGGTCAATGGCACTTGGCCATCCCTGACTATCAGAATAATCTCCAAAAAATAATCAAGGTCGTTTTAGTATTTTTCTGAAGTCAGTATAAAAAGATTTTTTTTTCCCCAAACAAGTAAGTTATTCTATTAGTGAAAGGTCAAGACCATTAACTTAGTCCAAAAAACGTGAAGCTCCCCTAAGATATAAACTTAGCCTATGTCCTGTTTCTGAAACCGTCTGGGCCAATCTCCAGGTCTGCAATCAACCTGTGAATTGTCCTCATTTTCATTCACCCGATTGTATTTGAGATCTGCATACACCACGCATCCTGTTCTACTCCTATCAGTAATACCAGTGACCTGGGTCAAAAATATTTGCCTTTTGATTAAAACCGCATTTGAGAAGGAAAAACATGTCGTTTCAATAGCTTCCGAGCTCCGTCCCATTAGGGACCAAAAAGTTCTTCAATCCTCACTTGCGTTGCAGCGTGTCACTGAATGGCACTGAGCTTTTTGGTCTCAGGGTTCAGATACTGCGTTAGCTTTTACCAAAGCCACGCACAGGTCTCTTTCTAAAGCAGCAGCAACTACTGATCTCCCTCTCAGTGGATGCAACCAGCAAAGGGACTGCACGCTGTACAATGAGAAGGAACGAAGGCTGCTAGGGTAATTGCAACAGTGCGCCAAAGAGGTGAGCAGACTCATCTGCTTATCTTCAGAAAGAGATAGCGAACTGGCACACACCACTAAACACACACACTAATCAAATAAAGGCAATGATTTGCTTAGACTGAAAAAACATCTGTTACACTGCTTCCCTGCAAGTCTCTTGCCTTGTATCATCTCATTAGACTTCAGAGTAAATTCATCTTCTTACCCTTAATGAAAAGGGCAAGTGATAATAAGCATTCAATTCCAACTGGGATGCCCTAAGCCCAGCTCTGAGTCATTTGCCTCGTGCATGAACAACCCACCTCCTGGCCTCTGAACAGGACGCGGGCTGTTCTGAGATACAGCTCTGCTTTTGCTGCGGGAAGGAGCTACTTGTCCACAAGACCCATCAGCGCAGGGAATGAAAACCGATTTCACAGGTGTTTCTCCCTCTTTGAGAAGAAGGGATGTGTTTTTTATACCTCCGACTGCCTGGCGCCCAGGACTGCTCCAGCAGCCTGCCAGGCCGTCACACCACGTGTGACCCAGACCTTTCCCTCGGCAGCTCAGGTTACTCCGCTTCTCCTGACCTTGCTGGCCCACCGCTGGCCTCACTTGCACGGCTCTGCCTCGCAGTCGTTGAGCACAGAAAGCAGAAGTTGCCACACGGGCACCAAACAGACATTTTAATGCACACTACAGTTCATCACAACAGCTTCCTTCTGAAAGAGACACCAGCAGGCGCTTGTCTAACACAAAAGCAAGGTAACCAAAGAGATGCAGTACCTCCCTATTTCAGTAACCTTCAATATATTAAAAAAAAAAAAAAAAAAAAAGCTTCAGACAGATCTAAGCAGTTTCCAAATAGCTGCAGATCACTTTATAAAATCCTGACTACAAACATGAAATCCCACCATATCAGAGTAAATAGGAAGCAAATGGATCAAATGAATACCTTCTGTATTTTCAGATCCAGTTCAGGTTACGTTAAACCTACCACTCTGATAACCAAGCTTCAGACAACACTTGATGTTTACTTGTAAATTGCAATCCTTTCTTCCCTCTGTCTCTTTCACTTCCAGAAGCACAACTTCCCTTCCTCTCCCTGTGACTGACTTCTGCTTTCTGTTTAAGGCCTGTAGAGAACCAGCTGTAAGAGCCTCTCATCCAGCACGTCTTCTCCTGTCCGTTGTCCCAGCCACACAGCCACAGACTTTATTAAAAATTGCATCGTGTGCATGAGTCCTCTCTATTCACTTCATCGGTCAAACTCTCACTAGAGCCAATTCTCTTGTTACACAACAGTCCAATGCTGCTGAAGCCTAACAGTAATATAACAAGTCTAGCAATTCACCTTCTCTCATAATTTAATTTAAGAAGTGTAATAAAAAGCAAAGTAAAGCTACTAGATTTTGTCATTCTATTAAGATGAAGAACAGAAAAACTTAATAGGATTAAGTCTTTTTTTTTTTTTTTTTTTTTTAATATTAAAGCTTTCTTAGGACATAAAAGGCAGTCTTCTTCATACTGTATGACACTATTTGAGAACTATTAGGAAAGTCAGAACAAGGCCAACAAGCCTGAATTCCCTCTTGGGAAGTGCTAATGAAATACTACCGTGAATATCACTAACATGCTAAAAAGAAGAAATGAACTGTCAAAATTTATCTGATGCACAAGGTTGGGAAAAGGGATTTCAAGGTATGTCTAAATATAATTATGCATTATAATTTCTGAATATCTGTATTAATATTTGCAATGAAAGTCAGAATTCAATACAGTCCTTGACAAAAATATCTAGGTCTTAGGCTATTAATCAAATATTAATTGGAGTACCATGGCAACAGAAACATTGGCTGTGCTTTTAGTGGCAGATCTGCTAGAAGCAGCGTTTGTGTTTCAGAGATAACATCCAGCACTTCCTCTAAGGCTACATGAGTCATCTTTCTCAGATTTTCACCATAATGTCTTCCAAAACTGCATTTTTGTGCCTGATTACTAATACAATATAAAAAAGAAATCTACGTAAGCACTATACAAGAAATTCCTACTAAAGCATCCCTGTCACAAGAAAAAATATAAATATATATATTATTTTGAATCACTAGCCAAATTCCACTTAGAATATTCCATGGGAGGGTGTGCTCACTTTCACTTCTGGAAACTGGCCAGCACTAGCATTTGGCACCAGCACCTGCTTCTCACAGCACTGAGAAGGCAAGCGGTATACAGATTTCTTTTAAATCTATTTAGATCTTTGATTTTTTCCACCACCATTTTACAGAAGGCATAAAGGCGTGTTTGAAGAACACTTGCTATCAACTCAACTAAATGCAAGCACGATTATAAGCATACATTTCAAATACCTTCATTATCAAAATCCTTTTTTTTCCAAACAGCTAGATAGATATTAGCCAACTGGCCGAATTCAGCATATTTTACTAGCATTTTGTATTAGGCAAAATTGAGTGAAACATTTGGAGACAGTATCCCCTGGTAAGACCTAAGAGGATAGAGTGAAATGAAAAGACTGAGAAAGATGGGTAGCTTGTTTTTATAATTTTCTGAAATTGAGTATTTGCGTTATTAAATGTTATGTAACTCTTACCATCTTCATTCAGGAACAATTTGTTGAATCTTAATCCACTAGGCTCTTTACCGACATATCTGTGCACGTACTCTGTGCCAAGATCGTTAACAGCAATAGCATATTTCAAAGGCTTTACACAGGACTGAAGACAAAAAGGAACTTTGGTATCTCCAACTGAATGCCTGAGAAAAACACAGATGAAGACGCTTAAAATCTCCCGTTTGCTATCTGTGGCAAGTGCAATATGAAATGCTTCATTTATTCTTCAACATAACAGGACCGGTAACAGGAACAGCCCCCAAGAAACAGATTATTATGTAAACTACATCCTAAAAAGCAGAACAAAAAAAGGTTTGGGTTTTAACAATTGCCTCCATAAACTGAACACGGCAAAGTCACTTGTTGGCCATCATTACAGATATAGCAAAATAAAAGCAAATTAAGAAATGGGTTTGTACCAGAGCAAAAGTCACCTCAGAACTCTAGTACCACATTTATTCAGTAGAGTACAGTCAATCTGAATATAGTCCCTGTACATGTTGATGGATATCAGAACAAAGATGAGAGCCAAATCAGTTTTTGAATTCAAGGGCAGAAGTCGAATGGCTGGACACATATTCCCTTTGATACTGGCACGGGTATTTTACTGCAATCATGAAATACCATCTTTTGGAAAGTTTACTTTCAACACCTAATTCAGACTGCTCAGAAGAATGACTTCAACAAGCAGCATAAGCCCCTTTTAGAACAAAAGGCTCCCAGACACCGCTTGTCTGATGTCAAAATCAGAAGTGCACTTGCTTCTTTTCTTTGCAGAAAACTTGAGAAGCGTTCAAAGAAATTCACAGAAACATTTTGGCATTGCAAAATCTAACATTAGTCAATACTAAACATTATAAAAGCTACTACTATAAAAGCTGCCATTAGCATATGTTGTAATACCCAAAACAAAGAAAAATGCTAATTCAAGAGATCAAAAAGGGCAACTTTTTTCCCCCTTTTAGAGGTATTTTACTATCAATACATTATAAATCAGCCACTTAAGTAGGAAGCTGAAATATTAATCTAACACTTCACAAAGAAAATGAATGCATTTAGGAGGCACATGAAAACACTCGTACAGCGCGTCCCTTAGAGAATACTTCCTTTTTACAGAATACGCATCTGAAATTTTGCAGTGATGTACAGTGATCGTAATTCCTTTCCTGCATTTAAATGTTCTCACCATGCCACTATTACTAACTTTTAAGAACATCATGGCCTACAAAAAAAACAAAACGTAACTCAAGGCATGGATGCTATTAGATAAAAATCATCAGTTTGCAAATTTCACATAAGCTTTGTCCCTATTTTGCCCTTTGGTAATCAAAGAAATTACCCTCAGCTTTATCAATTTATTGTCAGCTCAAAAGAACAATATAATCCCACTCCAAATAGTAGTTACAAATACTATTTAAATGGTATTTTTAAAAAACTGAAAAATAATTCAGCTTCAAAGAAGTTGGAAAAAAAAAATCAAGAATGATGACCATGTAGTTTTTACTTCTTAAACAACTCCAACAAAGCTTTTTGTTTAGTAAGAGATACAATAACATGAAACACTGTATGCCTCAGAGTTTAAATCATTGAAATGCAACATCTACAAGTTAAAAATATACCTCTGTCCATCCACTGTGCAAAGTGACACACCCCACAAATCCGGGCTGAACTTTGCCAGTTGTGGAATATAGTCAGCAACCTATCGCAATGAAAAATAGAAATATACATTATAGCTAAATACTTTGGATGGTATATGGTAGCATATATTAATTTTAATAAATGCCTGTGGAAAGGATAAGAGATACAACTGAATTAGCTCACACAACAAATCTAAAACCTCTTCATAAGTTATTATGTTGATATTAACATTAAATATTTTTCCAATGAAAGAACAAACTCAGCATTTTTTAGGAGCAGTGTGTCCTATTTTATGTCAGATTTAGGATTTCCAAACAGTAACATTTTAACTTGTAACAAAGTTTGGGGTTTTTATTTAATTGCTCACTGAAAATAAGCACTAAAATAAACTTTAATTACTAACTTCAGTGCAGTATTGACAATTATTTCTGTCATACAATTTACCAGATATATAAAGTAGTATAACTTTTATAGACTAACGTCAGTCTCACAAACTTTACAGCAGTTTTATAATTTAGGCAAAATTAAGAATGAACAATGCTATTTTCTCTCTTTAACCTCAAAACTTCAAAAGACCATTAAAGGTATGGAGCTAAAATTCTCTCTTAGTTTACAAGTTGCAAATAAAATTGAACTTCCATCACTATTTTAATCCATTATCAGTTTTACATTTTGCTAAAAATGTTAAGAAAAATCTCTCTACTAGAAAAAGAACAAACGAGCTTGGTTAGTATCAACAGATCTAGAGAAGTTGCATATTGAATTTACAAGCATGGTTACCTTTCCTCCAGACTGTTTTTTAGCACTTTCATATAGCTCATCGATATGCGAAGTAAACGACATGAAATCTGGAATGACAAACTTCCTCCTGAAAGCTTGAGTAAGCAATACAATATTACTTTGTACACACCTGCAAGAAGTTAAGAAAAAAAGGATTAGTTTGACAAAGCTGACAGAAAGCCTAGTTAAGAAGCACTTACATGATATTTAAATAAGGACTGTCGGTCCTTTCAAGTCATGTGCCTACAAGAATAGGCCTAAAAGAATTTTCTATTCCATATTTTTAAATATTAGCTACAACTGTTCCATTACATTCACTTTTATGCCTTCTTTTTTTAGTTTTAAAGCTCTCGTTTCGAGTTCCAGCTGTGAGGTTGAACAGTGAGGTAACATCTCTTGGCCTTCAGGGAGCACCTTGGCTTGCCAAGGGATCTAAGCCCCCATTTCCTAGGAGCAGCGCTCGTGCCAGCTGTCTGGCCCAGCCCGTGTTTGAAGAAGAGCTGAGAAGCAAGAAAGCTGCCAGCAGCCCAAACTGAACCGAGTTAAAAAATGCAGTCTGTTAGAATAGAAAAGCCAAGCAAGTCCTTGCTAACACCCAAACTCAATAGCTAACAGTGAACAGCACTCAAAGGCCTTCCCTTCAGGCCGTCCCCGTTTCTGCCGTCCTTTCACCCACAGGAGTCACACCGCTGCCCACGCCCTCCAAACACCAACCCATCTGCTGCCTATAAAAAAATGATGAGGTGAAAAGAAAAGGCCTTATCTAGGCAGAACAGAGGGAGCACAAGTTGAGACAAGCTGTTCAAAGTGGCGCGTCCATGGGAGGGGGAATGGGAGCGGAACCGGGAGCGTTATCAGGGCAGTTAAAGCACTGCCCGATAACGGGGATTAGCAGCCCTATCCTGGGGCAAGAAAGAGAAAGGGAGGCTCAACTCCAAATTCACAGTTCTGTTACCGTTCAGGCTGTGCTTTCTGGTAGTGTTAACAAAAGCAGGAACACTTCATTCAGACAGATGGGAAGCGGAGCACAGGGAGGCCCTTACTAGGAAGGAGAACTTGTTCTTCCAAGGAGGAGTTACTCAGCAGTCAGACACCACTTTCACTTCAAGCATTATTTCCCTCAATCCCGTTATTCAAAGTCTTCACCCGATTAGACCACCAAGCACAGTTCAAACTCTGGACTTTAAAGACCAGAACTGCAAATCCACCTGACAACTGCTTCCAGTGCTGGTAGGCCCAACTCTAACAAGAGTGTTAAAGAGTGAAAGAGAAACAGCAGAGAAGTTTCTTCCGCACACACTGATATCTTCTGAATTGCTCTGTCTGTAATAAACCTGTTAGCCTACATTAAATCAGCAGTTTCAGCTGGTTCTGTTATTTGCTATGCTTACCCACCCTCTTTTCACACAGCTTGCAGAAACCCTGTTCGTTTTTGTTCCAAGCCTCCAATTATAGATACCTTCACCAGGTGGAGCAACCCCTTTTTTCAGAAGTAGTTAAGAGGAGTCATGACATGACAGCCATGCATGCAGAAGGAAAAACAGCATACACATGCATTAAGTTTAACCTTTGGATTTGCTTTGACATCGAGTGTATCACCTGGACAGCAATAAGTACTCTTGTAAAAAAAAATCTGAGGCTCACCGACAGCTATTAAAACAGTTCAAGAACACAAAGCATGAAAATCATGGCAATAAGAAGGCAGCACGCAGTGAAATACAGCCCTCTTTTTACTCTCCTCAAGCAACGGGAAGGGCATTTTTACATGCACCAATTTACACCCAGCCTAGTGGCTCGCTTCATTAGTTCAATCACTTTAAGCTAGCGACTGACCGTGACTCTTGACCACATTTCTGCAAGTTATTGTTCCTCGACTTCTGCCAAGGTTAGTGTCTCCTTACTCCAGGCAAAGGGAATGAACTCGGGCACTAAGCACAGAGGTTCAGTTAATCTAGCTGGGAACTCACAACAATTACTGAGTAGACAAAACAACAGAGGTGTTAATGAGCTCTGGCTAATGGGGCAGTGATACTTCCAATCAGAGGACAACCGTCTTGGCAGCCCCTAATAAACAGTCTGCGACTGACATCTCCCCAGTGGGGTTTCTGAAGTTCCAGGTAACCCGCTGGAGAAGAAAGGTCTGAGGCTCAGGAGAAATGGAGCAGTATGAAAAGACCACAGGGAGAAATTTAAACAAACGTAGCAATGAATTGTTTTCTTCAACAACGAGCCCTTACTATGCCCTGCCTGTATTGATAGAGTTCAAGATAAGAACACTACTTCCTCATCTCAAATTTTCAGTTCTCCTAGCTTCACACCACCGTCACAATTTGTCCTCCCCCGGTGCATTTGGGTTGCAATAGTGCCACGCTGCTATTCACATGAGGACAAAGCAAAATAAGGTGAAAGAGACAGCGGTATGGTTGGCAAGGGCTCTGAATCCCCCTGTAATTTTGGCCATCGCAGGCATGTGCTGCATTTGCACGCGCTCTGTCAGGGCTGTGCAGCTGAGAGGAACGCGTTAGTACCACATTTCAACAAGCTATTTTCTCCAAAGGGTAAAGCAGGGATTAAGTTCAATGAGCTCCCAGCAGAAAGATGGATGAGCAAAGAGAATGGATGTTCACAGATGACTCTCCCGTGAATATTTTAGTGACAAGTAAGAAATCATTACATCCGCTCCCCGCAGCGGGTTTGTAACTGATTTGCTTGCTTCATTCCCGAGAAGGCCAGAACTGCCAAATTCACAGCATATGTCACTCAAACAGCAAAATGCCCTTCAACAACGCTCTCATAGGAGACCAGGATTCAAGTCTTCGGATCTGTAGTAACTACCAGTGACTTGCATAATCTGCAAGTAAAGGTTTGGCTTGGATCATTTTGCTTCTTTTCCCACACAGCTTGTTACACATACCCCTTCTTTTTCCAAGTTCTGGCTCAGATTGCCAATTATTACTTTCCCGAAGCAAGTAGATACCTGCTAAAAACACAGACTCTGAACTCTCACAGATTTTGAAGATCTGAAGACCTATAGCTAGGCTAGCTATAGAGCAGAAGGGGAAACTAGCAAATCTTTCCGCTTAAAAAGCTTTAGAACAAGCACTCTGTGAAGCTCCATTTCCAGCTAGCAAGACTAGGTTTGTGTAAGCATTCAAAATATTTAGACATTTTAGAAAAATAAATTAAACATTAACAGCTTTTGACAGAGGAAGTATTTATAGTAGCATAGCAAAAGTCCTCTACATCTTCTGTCAAAAGCTTTTCAACTCCTCAAACAAATAGGATGAAAACATTTATTAATACCTGGGCTAAGCACATCTAAAATTAAAGTTTTCCTCAGGATTTGCTGCCTAGATTTAGAGAGCAGCACAGCCGTTCCACGGGAAATAGATAAGCCTGTTTGAGATCTCGTAACAGATGCTTAGAACGGAACAGACCCAGATTGCTGCTTCCTACCAGCAGATCAGAGGAGATTTGGCTAGCAGGACCACAATTCTAGGTCAATAAAGCAGGACAGGCAGTACCTTGTGACAAAGGCTAAGCCTAAAAAGCCAAGTTACCCAGAAAATCAATCAAGTTTCAACCCATAGCTATTAGTGTTGCTCAGCTACCATCTCACTCAAGTTTACACCCTTGTCAAACTGAATAAGATCCAAACGCCTTACGCTTTTCCTTTGTGCCACACACGTTGACCAAAATGTTGTCAGTTAAGAAACAGTGATTTTTGCAAGTCCTCTTTTTCTGTCAGCAACAATTTGTAAGCTAAGGAAAAAGCAAAGGGGGTGGGTGGGAGGATTTTTTTTTTTTTTTTTTTTAGAAATATTGTTAGAAATTTTTATACAAGTTAGCTGAAATGTCATAAAATAGATCTGACTAGTAGGATGTGTCATAACATGCACACTTCACGAGGCAAACTGGAGTGGATAATCTTCCATATTTGTATAGCTGCTTAAGTTTCATCTAAATACTTTATCAAGTCGTACCATAGCAAAGGTACCAAAAGATAAAGAGCAGAACTCACACCGTAAGCTAACTGGCATGCTACAACCCCTCTAGAAAGCTTTCCTCTGTAAGGCATCGTGCTACCAAGGCTGTGTGGTGTGTCACATTGATGCAGCTCCAACAGCTGACTCAAAAGACGTGCAGCACCCGCTCTGGCTGCAACAAGTGCATCTGTGGAGTGTTCAGTTCTGAGAACTCCAGGGATGAGAGATGGAAAACCAAAATTGTGCCGTGGAGATCTCATCCAAGTTTTTAATTTAACACCAAGACATCAAAAAGCCCAAAGTCTTCAAAAATAAGGCCATTTAGGTCAAATTGCAACCTACAGTTTACAACCAGTAAAAAGGTGTTAAAACTTTTGTGATAATGATGGACTGCAAAGATGCATGACCTAAGATATTTTACAGATAATTTGGACTGGGCTTAATTGATTTAGCTGAGTTTCTGTAATCGCTGCTCCACGTTGCTTATCCTTGCTGCTTTAATTGATCTAACAGCTTTGGACTCCAATCTGACAGAAGAATTACAGCACTGACTTTCACATTTAGGAACCTGCAGCTTCAGAGTCCTGAGGTTAAGTACAAGTGAGTGGGTGCATGATTGTATTTCACACCTCAAACACCTGGAGAAGAACGAAAAATCCAGGAACCTTGTATGAGTCTCAAAATAGCTCTCTAATTAAAAAAAAAATACTTGCTGACTTCATTTTATTTGTTTTGTTTAGTTTTAATATAGAGCCCTCATCTAAAACACAATTACTAGATCACCAATACAAACAAGCCTTCTAGCATAGGAAATATTTGCTTTTATATAAAACATCTTTCTCATTCAACCATACACCCCAGAAAGGCTTCTCACCCTACAAAAACAGCTTTTACTGTGCTGGCAACAACCAACAAAGACCTGCTCTTGAGCTCAAATGCAAGGAAGAAGTTAGTCCATGTACCCTTAAGAAGTAACCCACATCAACAGACTGAAAAGTTAACTGGTCTGTTATTTTGCCACACGCAGAAATGCATAACAAATATACTTTTATATATCTATATATATTACATGTATAAATATGTAATCCATATTTCATGAGCATACTATATATGTACTTTATAAGCATATAATACACATTTGAAACAAGAAATAGCACAATGTTTATGTGAATATACACATGGGCACATATGTATACATGTGCACGTACCTCAAAAATAGGCTACAAACTTCATTTCAAGGTTTAAGAGCACCTAAGCTTACAATCTTTTGGCACACAAAACCTGTAGGTACTGGAGCACAGGAGTGTGCCTGGAATGAGCTGAAGACAAGCTGAACAGTGCTCAGATCGTTCAGCTAGCTATACTCACCACAGACTTTTCTCAAAAAAAAAAAAAAAAAGTATCACTAAAATATGGCACATAAATCTTTTCCAAAAAAGTACAAAGCGACATCTACAGTCCTAACTGTTCTCATCTCTACATACCTTGAAGTACAGCTTCGTTCTGATTTTCATATATTCACTTAGAATTATCTACATGCATGCCCTTAACTTGATGCCAGAAATGCTCTGGACATCTCACGCTACGCAGAAGCAGTTCCCTGAACTTTGGGTTACAAACGAGTGATGCAGAGAGTTTTCCACGCCCGTACAAACTACTCCCTGCTGCGTCTATTTATTTCTTGGCATCTGACTGAGAGCTTCAGGCCAGGGTCAGATACACTGCAGGAAACGCTGATACATGAAACCCTGATGGACATCACCCCATCTATCTGCTGCATGAAGCCACGGAACAAACTTGCACGATAACATCAACAGCAGGAGCGTGTCTGACCTCCTTCCTAATTAATTACACAGCTATATGCCACACGGCTCTCCTCCACAGGCGCCAGTAACACCCATGCAACATCCATTCACAATTGTAACATGAACAACAGAGAGCTTACTTTTTAAAAAGGTCTTTGTCCAGCATAACACCATCTGAAGTTGTTTGAAGGGTCAGTCTTAACATATCCATGCACTCTTTCAACCTGGGATCAGAGGTACGTAATCCTGTAGATTTGAGTGCCTATCACAATTAAACAATAATTACCAAAATGAAAAACGTGCGCTATTACAAGTAAGTTTTCTAATGCTCAGCCTTATTTATTGAAGTAAAAGGCATCTGCCACAGCATCATCAACATTTGGACAGCAGTCTGACACCCTTTATTGATCCTTTTGACACTTTTGGCTACTTCTCCCATCGAAGGATTATTATGGTTTGGTTTAAAATTCAGCGGCCCAACTATTTTATTCAAGTGCAAATATTACTTAGCCCTGCCACAGACAGAGAAGCTTTCATGCATTCTCTCGTACAGCAAATAAGCAAATAAATAAATAAAAAGCATTCTCATTCACTTAATTATACCAGCAGTGTTGGGGGCAGTTACAGTCCTTGTTGCAGCTAACTATGTGCAACATTCCTTGATTTATGTTCTTGCATTTCGTGTTTAAAAAGGCCTGTGGTAGTTGGCTTTCATACAGCGCTTTGGGATAGTGAACTTACAGTTATGAATTTATGAACGGGTATTTTTTCTTGTCCTTCTGCAATAGTATAGAAGAGCAAATCTTCCAAGCTGGGAAGGAGACCTTGCTTCACTTTACTAAAAAATAAAAATAAAATACACGCATGGATTAGTTTAGTGAGTATTTTTATTTATGCTTGCATTATTCACAAGAAAACACATTCTTGCTACCAATACAACAGCTATTCAAAGAATGCTTTTATTAACATTTGAAGTTTAATTCAGCTTAAGGTAACAAAAATGGTTAATATTAAAGTATACAGTACGGCACTACACAAAAGCAAGAACATTTTTACCACACTGATGTTTCTACTGACATACGTTAACTTCCAAGGTTATATTTAGCAATTCTTTAGAGCAGATTCGGCACAGTTCCCCCGCCTTTATGCTGCAGAGGACAGAAGCATTACTTGCACAAAGGATAAAGTATCTGTAAGACTTAAAGACCCGCAGAATAAAACTAGAAGAGCAGACCGATGCAAGAGTTCTGCAGATAAGAGAAAGCAAGAGATGATGCTATGTGGATCATTTTCTTCAAGCTAATCCTCTTTTTGTTTGTTTGTTTAGGAACCCCTTGAAGTCCCTTGTCCTTCGGGAAGCTTATATAAGCCGCAGCAGCTACAGGGAAAGCAAGCAAAGCCATCTGCAGCCTATCAGGGAAACCTGAACGAGCTGAGGCACCAGAAGCAGCAGGGTAAATAAACGCGCAGTACAGATGCATCTTCAGCAGTCCGTGCGTTTATCAGCATCATACAGCAGCTCTGCAATTCTTCCACGTTTCCACAATTTCGCTGGGGCACATACACCTGCATGGGCTCCTAACACATCTCCATTTTGAGATGAAGACACCGAGATCCTGTCCAAAGGGGAACACCGCACTGCTGAGAGCTTGCTTAGCACTCCCAGGGGCTTCACCTCAGACTTTCACCTTTCCTTGATATGGCCAAGGCACCCCACAGCGGGCAGGGGCACAAGGCTGTGCGCGGCTCCTTGTGCCAGGTATGCTGATCAGGCAGCTGGGAGGCTGCTCCAGCAGTGCAGGCTTCCAAACCGCTACAGGCAGCAGCAGCAAAGGGCCTCGGCTCCTCTCACAGCCCCCTGCCACACTCAGGTTTGTTTCTAGACAGAGTCAGTTTCGACCATCCAAGCTGCTGATGCTTGACAAGCAAAAATAAGAAGAGTTTCCTGGTCAATGTAAACACAAGCTAAGTGGAATAGATCATCCGCAGTCTTGCGTTATTTCAGCCATCAATTTTAACTCCATCCTACAACCTAATAGCATGGAGACCACTTTGTAACATAGAGAGAAGTTACTGCTTGAAACTCCCTGCCTGAAACTGGAACATTCAGGGTTTTATCATTTTATCCCAGCCCTAGCTTACCAGAGTTCAGCAACAGGTCAGGCTCATGATTCATTATTTTTAATAAAAATCTGATTATGTCCACGTACCCTTTTAAATTTAAGGCAACCTTCAGATTGCACTCTACCTCCCTCCTTTCCTCAGAACCAGCAGTAAAAATCTCACTTCTCATTTTCCAATGGATTTAATGCTCTGTCCTTACGTACTAAGAACAGAAGACAGCTTTGTAAGCCAACAGAACTCGCCTTGTCTTCCAGGCTGGATTTTTTTTAAAAAAAAAACTGATGCTGGCTGACTAACGCACAGACAGGCTGGCAATTCAGCCGAGACAAACGCTCGCAGCTACCTCCAGCAGATTTCTGGAGGGAAAACTCCCTTTTTCCCTACAGAAAACTCACGTCTTCCACGCAGCACACTGCACCTCTGATCTCCTGAGGACAAGACTTGTTCCTGGCTCGCTGAAGCTCTGTCGGAGGAACCTCCCCTGCTCCACTTTAACAAAAAGCCTCTGGATGTGTTGGCCAGTTAACTGACATCCTCCCTAATGACAAGTTTCTGAGTTGTTACTCAGCGCCTCACAGCTGATCCAAATGGGGAAGTCCTGCCTGGGAGAGAGCAGAGAAAAGCTTCAGGCATTCCAACCAGATTCTTATCTGCTTCTTCCTTAGATTTTCATCTCTTACAGGGATGCACCTTTCACAGAGTGAATTCCCTCGTAAAGTTCCCGTATCTTTCACATCTGCTGCTGCTCAATACCAGGTCAGTCAGCTTCATTTAGCAATGGATCCGCACCGACTGCCAGACCAAAGAGGACGGCGTTCAATATATTTGCAGAAAAGCGCTCCGTGTCAAACAGTCCATCTCTTGATAAAGTTTATCAGTTAAATAGAGGTGGAAAGGCTTGCTCTGCAGTTTATCAGGCCAATGATGGCAGTAACTAATGTTTGCTTAACCTAAAAGCGGCGTTTTGGCACCGTGAGCACACTTACTAAGACAGCACTGCTCAGCACAGGCTGCAGAGAGCCCTGTTTTTCAAGGCAGGAGAACAGCCGAATAAATGCCAACTGCCAGGTCACTCCATTTTGTGAGCAGTGACTTTTGGTAAAATTAAAAAAGAGGAATGACCAAACCTGGACTTCCAGCTAGAGTTCAGCAGTCCTCTGATCTGTGAGCGCTGCTGGATGCTCCACGCTGCTCTTTTAGGAAGGGCTGAATGCACCAAGTCCCCAGCCAAGGACTCTGTCACTCCTTCCCTCAATTTGTCCTTTTCTGTCAGGACAGTGCTTAGACCAGGCTCTGTGGAGAAAGTTGTTCTAACCAAAGCTGAATTACGATGATAATTGAGAAGTGAAATATCAAACGTGGTGGCTGACTTTTGTTATTTTAGCCAATACCTTCCAAGGGATGGCCAGAAGCTACAACTCATCCCACACAGGCTGCCCACCCGCTGAGCAGGCTGCCACTTGTGCTACCTATCAGGGAAGGGAGACTACAGCCAGGAGCCCTTGTCCTGGAAGCACATTCCTGCTTCAGGATGTAACTGGCAAAATGCAGAACAGAACAGAAGATATGATGCTAAGGCTAACAACACAGCAGGCATTACCAACCAGAAAACACCAGCCATAAGCACACAGGCCCACAACTGCAAGCTGCCAGGGCTGCAACCTGCAGCTCCTCTGCGTGAAGCAGGCATCCCACAGAAGTTGCCCCAACCCTGCTGGCGACTGGTTTCCAACTCAAAGACCTCAACACTTGCCAAGTCACTACATAACCAGCCTCTGCCCACAGGCACAGACAGACCCCGAGCCCAGGTAAAAAGCTATCTCCAGAATTCACCCCGCCCTTGAAAAGGAGCACCAGTGCTCCTTTCTGATTTCCTAAGGAAAACAATGACAATGGTAGAAGCACAGCCATCGTGCTGTGCTCCATGCACAAGTACCTCCTCTCCTGTAAATTACCTGCACTTCCATCAGTGGCTCCTGTTTTGCTCCTCCTCCTCGCCCTAATAAACACCTTCATAGTTCAGAAGTAGCTTATGCTAAGATGAACTATGCTTGATCCTATTACTGTCCAGTATGAAATACTGGAAGGCAAACACAGTTATACCTAACGGAGAAGCACAGACTATCAAATACTGCACAAGTTTACACGCTTATACTTTCAGACAGTACTAGGTTACTGCATTTTAAATATTTAAGCACGAAATGATGATTATGTTTTAATCCACAGCCTTCAGTAAGCAAGATCACCAGCCTATGACCACTCCTCTGCTTAATCTCAAGTGTTTCTTCTTTCCAAAATGCATTAAGTTTCAGGTGAGCACACCGAGTGAAGGCTGAGTAGCAGCCAGCAGTGGGTGGGAAAAAGATGTTCAGGGGAAAGAAGCACATGGGGATCTGGAGGAATATATGGGTTATGTGGTCAGATCCTTGTTATTTCATCAGCTACAGGTCCCTTTATTACACTTACCATATGAAGGACTAGGCCATTCTAAGTTTCTGTATAGCCTTTGCAAGAAACACGTTAGGTTTGCGCTTGCAACTACTGCTCTCCCTACAGGGGGACCATTAAGCAAGCAAACAAGCAAGAAAATCTTCCTTTGACTTAGATTATTCCACTATAGAAAAAAAAAAAAAAGACACAAAAAAAAAGGCAGTACAAAAGGACAGCTGCCTTCCCAGTTGTGGAATCTCCAGTTCCATCTACCAAACACAACTCAAATGTCTGCTGGATGGCGAAGCGCTGGAACTGGCAGCACACCGCCTACACTGACACGGGCCAGTTGTTAATTTAGTCCAGAAACCTGCCTTCCGAAGCACTGCGCTCTTCTTCTGAGCCCTGCGCTTTGTCTTAGCACAGCAATGGTTTCCACATGTAACGTCCCATATAAGAACACTTAAGGGAACTTTTAGCAATCCTGTATTAAGAAAAATGAGAATGCCAGTGGTTAACGTGCCACCAGGAGTTCCTGCCCAGCCCGAAGAGGAACTGTTTCCAGCCTTTTCCTTATTCCTAACTACATGCTGGATGTATGTTTCATGCAATTTTCTTTGTTCATTGTGCTTTGAGCCTTGCTGCAAAACGATCTGACTTTAAAACACACCTTTTGTCCAAGGTCAGAAAGTGTTAAAACCATGTCACTGGCTTGCAACTACACAACCTCATCAAACGTCCTGGAAATTTCATGACTTCCCTAATTGATGCTAGCTGTCGGGAAGCGTTATAAAAGCTCAGCTCAAGGAAACGTGATCTCTTTGATAGATCACCCTGCCAGATGTGGAATACTGTTGTGTTGTTGTTGTTTTTTTTTCCCCTGAGTTTTTAATGGTGCCGCCTGCGTTTCTCATTGAAAATGGAAGTTAACCTTTGTAGGCCCCTCCCACAAAAAAAAAAAAAAAAAAAAAAAACTTTTTTCGTGCCAAAACGCTCTGCGGGGCTCCCTCAGCCAGGAGGCTCCGTCACGGCGGCGTGCTGGCAGGCAGTGCCTGCGCCGTGCTGCGTGCGGCCCTGCAGCACACCCTGCCCCCGTTACCCCCCCAAAACCCCCCAAACCACCCCCCCAAAACCCCCCGAACCCCCCCAAAAATCCCCCTGCGCGGCCCGGAGGCTGCGCAGCGCCCGCAGGCGGGGCCCCCCCGTCCCTCCCGCCCCCCCCCGTCCCTCCCGCCCCCCCCCGTCCCTCTCTCACCTCTCCCCTCCCGCCGCCAGCTCCGCGGCCCCGCCGTGGTTCTTGCTGCGGCCGCCGTCCGGCAGCGGCGGCTCCCCGGGGGCCGGGGGCTGCGGCTGGGGCTGGGGCTGCGCCGCCTTCCCCGGCTCCTCCAGCGCTCCCTCGGAGCGAGTGCACAGCCGCCGGGCGGGCAGCGGGGGGAGCGGCGGCAGGCGCCGGGAGCCCTGCCCGGTGCCGGTGCCGTGCCCGGTGCCGGCTCCGTGCCCGCCGGCCGCCCCCCGCAGCAGCTCCCTGAGCAGCGCCGCCCGCCACAGCCGCATCATCGCCGCCCCGCCGCCGACTGCCGGCCGCCGGCCCGCCGCGCCGCGAGCCGCCCCGCTGCGCCCGCCCCCGCCGCGCCGCGATTGGCCGGCGCCGCCTAGCTGTCAGGCAGGAGGCGCGCTGATTGGTCGTTCCGCGCGTCGCTCACCAGAGGGGCTGGGCAAGGAGGGGAGGGGGGGGGGGGGAGAGGGCAGCGGGAGCCGCCGCCGCCGCCTCCATTTTATGGAGCGGGGAGGCCGGGGGCCCGCGGCCCCGCGGGGGGGCGGGGTGGGGCCGGGTTGCCATGGGTACGGGCCCTTTTTGTATTTTTTGTGTATTAAAAAATGAAAAATCGGTGATCAAGCGCGCCGCCGCCTGCCGGGGAGACAAAGGGATGTGGGCAGCGTGGCTGCCCGGCTCCTCGTGTCAGGCGCCTCCCTCCGCGCCCTGAGCACACGCGGGGCTCTGGCCACGGGCACCCAAAGCCAGCACCCTGCAGCATCACCTGCCCGCCTCGCCCCCCACCGTTATTAGAAATAAAAACACGAACAAGAAATAAAAGGCCCAGACGCATCAAGCATGGCTGCTCACTGCGCTCCTTCCTTCAAACACGCAGTCAGCAGCAGCTGAGTGGCTGCACGGCCGCGGGCCTCAGGCTGGAATATAATCACAGCCAGTAGGGTCGGAAGGCATCTCCGGGATCATGTCCAACCACCCCGCTACCGCCACCATCACCCGCTAAACCATGTCCCCAAGCACCACGTCCAACCGTTCAATCAACACCCCCAGGGACGGTGACACCACCACCTCCCCGGGCAACCCGTCCCAGTGCCTGACTGCTCTTCATGAGGGAAATTTTCTCCAAATTCCCAACCTGAACCTGCCCTGGCGCAACTTGAGGCCATTCCCTCTGCTCCTATCACTAGTTATTCCCTGGGCACGCTGCGGGCTCACGTTCAGGCGAGCATCAAAGAGCAGCACGAGGCCAAAGGCTGCGCTAGGCATGGCACAAAATGGCCCTGCAGCTCCAGCACCGGGGTTAATGTCACTCCTTGCACACACTTGGGCCCCATCACGGCACCCTGAGGTGCTGCTCACAGCACGCAGGCCACAGACGTTGCGGTTACCTGGCAAAATGCAGCCAATTCCCAAATTTGTTTGTTGCTAGTTGGGGGGAGTCGTAGTTCTGAGTTAAATGGGTCTTACTGCAAACTTTATTGGAAATGTTTCACACTAAAAATACTGATATCTGAATTTCTACCACCTCTCCCTCCTGACTGAAATTTTCAGCTGTCTACACACAGTAAATTGCACTTAAAAGCATATAAAACAGAGGTTTTTTTGTTAGTTGCTTTCTATACATTCTGAGTTTTAGACAATGACTGCAAATACACGCTCAGAAGCTTACACGTACACCGTGGCACAAATGCCCACAGGAGTTCCCTCTGCTAATAAATCATCGCAGCAGCCATGAGAACTTTTGGAAGCAGATTTGAAGATAGCTGATAATTTATGCCTCTAAAATGAGCCTCAGCACACCGCTGGCTTTCCCTCCCACTGAACAAGAAAACTTGAAATATCAGTGTGGGATGTGTAATCCTGTGCTACGCTTGCTTCACGTACAGAGATGCAAAGTGCCTACGGTTCTCACATATTTATTAGGTTACCTATGACGGTTCCTGGAACTAACTCTACATTTCCATTTGCTTAGACCTCTTGGCAAGCCAATAGCTGCATCTTTCGTCCTGCAGCCCAATGCTAATATTTCTCATTTTTTAGATTCTGTATTCCAAAGATGGAAGTATCCCAAGCGCCTTTTCCATTCTCTTTGCAGGGGCTCCAGCTCCAAGTGCAGAGGCAGCAAGTATGTTTCCCACATGTGCATATGGTCACTAATTGAACACACAGCCCTACAGACACTTACAAGATTCCCCGCTGATTTTTACTGCCAAGGTGATATTTTTGGTGCGACAGCTGCACTTTTTCGCAAGCCAGCTGTTTAGCCACTGACCTGGTTGAAAATCTCTTCTTATTCATCTCTTGTGCTGCAGGGGGAAGAAGAGGAAGAATGCAAAATGTAATGATCTGGATCTTTCCTTTCAGTGCTCTGGTTTCTGTTCAGAACGTTACACGTAAGGTTGTGGGAAGGAAAGAAAAGAAAAAAAAAAAAGTACTACGTAGACAAAAATACTTGCCTCTCATAACAGTACCTTGCATTACACATTCCTGACCCTACATGAACTCTTTTACTCATTTCCTCTTTTTACTTTGTATGCTATTGCCGTATTTCTTTATTTGACCTTTTAGTATCAGCTTCACATCAATAATCCCCCAGTGCGAGTGTTCGTCCATAAAGCATCTCTTAAAACTCACTTCAGGAAATGAATCCTCACCTTCTCTCCCGGGAAATTGCCTTGTACGTGTTTTAGCCCTGCAGGGGCTAACGAGAGAGAAGGCAAGTTGCTGTGTGTGTGTAACTAGAAATACACAACTCGGGAACAATGCAAATGATAAATATAGTTTCAGATTCACAAAGTTCAAGGGCATTAGTGACTCATTCCCCATTCTGAGAACTTTTGCTGCATATTTCAGGCCATCACCACAGGCTCTTGCTATTACTAAGCCTAAGAAATTTCACAGAGCAATTCTTTTGCCAAAGGCACAGGTAGACCAGAGAGTCTTTATTTAAAGATGATTTTAAATTAGGCCCTAGGAAATGCAGAAGGGAGAGCATCAGAAACAGGGCCATTTGCTTGTGAAAAATGTTGTACTTGAAACCTATTAGACTGCCTCTAATTTTTGTTTTGATTCAGATATTACACTGTGCTTTCCCATACCTCTGTGAAAACCCCTTCTGATTTCCCCCTTGAACAGCATGACATTACTTGTCTTTTTGAAAACAGAAGACAGGCTGTCTGCTCTGTCATTGTGCTTCACATCGTATCCCAAGAGGAACAGAAAATGACAAAAACACTTTCCAACATACTGCGAAGTAATTTGAAATTAAAATTCCCTCTAACTTTTGAGTCAGTGACGTGGTTGGCAATAACCATAAACCTACGATTCTCTTTTAATATCCACAACTACCCGTGTATTTTTGTAAGACAAAAATTACGAGAGCCAATTTAAGATGCCATGTTTCTTCAGGAAAAAATAAAATCGCTCAAATGGGCATTAGTTTTATAAGTATTTTGCTTACTCTGTATTATAGAAAAATATTCCTAGTTTAGCCCTCTCAAAATAATCTACATTTCAGAGGTTTTTCTTTCTAAAAGCAGTGTTAATCTTCTAGGAGAAAGAGCTCTGAAAAGCAGGTGGAAAGAGGTCTTCCCAGTTCAAGCGCATCCAGTGACAACAGCTTTCAGGAAGGTTAAATCCTCCATCAGATCGGCAGGACAGATCTCAGATAAGCAGCAGAAATTAAGGATTATCTTGACTACGCCATGAACTGTTTACTTTGCTACTTTAAATGGTTATGTTGGCTCCATTTCATTTGTTGCTGGGCAATGCTTTCCAAAGGAGAAGCAAGGACCAGATGCCACAATCTTGACTCTATTCGTGTATTCCTACTCACTCTAGCAGCGGGCCCTAACAGTACTTTTATTTTTTATTTTGTGAGGCTAACATTTTGATCTCAATTCAAAGGAAAGGTGCTCAGCCACAAGGAACATTTCCTCTTGTATTGCACAAGGGATAAAGCGCAGCCGCCTCTGAGCGGAGAACCATAATCAGTAAATAAAGTTACAATTTAATCAAAGAAAATGGTGGGTAAAATACTTAAGCATGATAGCTCAGAAATCCAACGAGGGGGAAAAAAACTGAGAGAAATAATTTACCTGGAAGGTAATAGCTGAGGGAGGGAGTGACCTCAAGTGACAAGCAATAGCAAAAATCTGAAATCATCTGCCCTATGTGTAGCACATCAATGAGGCCATAGCTCGTATCTCATCAGCTCGTTCCGCATAGTAAGGCAGTAAGGGATGAATTCAAAGGAAAGCAGCAAAGATATTTGGAGGATTTGCTTAGACTGACATGAAGACAGGCTAAAGGGGCCAGAGGCATTCCTAGCATGATTAAGAGACAGCATACAAAGTTCTTGTAGTGCAGACGGCAGAGTAAGCAAATCAGAGAAGCGAGTTTCTTGAGGATGATCTGCCAGGACTGACACAAAGTCATGGATGAAATCAAAGAAACACTTCAGAGCCAGGGAATTGCCATTTGATTTTGAATAAATTGCCAAGAAGGTGCTTAAAATAAAAAAAAATAAAATAAATAAAATTAAATGCTTCTTTTTTAACTCATCTCCTAACCTGAGTATCAGGAGTGGAGACTCAGGACAAAGTTCATTCCCTGCTCTTGGCATTGATGGGGTGTCTTGGTCTCTTACCCATAGCTTGGTTTTCAGCACTGACCTGCTTCGTTAACTGCTGTGAAGTCAAATGAGGAAAAGTGACGGGTGTTAAAGGGGGAAAAAAAAGGAATATTGTTTATTTAAAGTACAACTGAATGAGCATGCACTAAAAACATAAATTGCCAGGTCTTTTCTGGCTCAGACTTCCAAAGGAAAGCCACACGAACACAAGAAAACATGCATTCTTAATGCCCAAGTAATGCTCTAGCTCTAATGGTAAAACATGACTGACAGGTAGCCTTATTTCTTTACTCCCACATCCATGTGTCAGCTGTATCTCTACCAGAGGAACTGGGGACACAACCTCCTCGCAGCTACACGGACAAATTGCATTGCAATTTCAGAAGTATGTTTTTAATTGTTCAGCCTGTTGGCCACATTTTATTTTTTTTTGCCATTACCCTGTTTGTTAATCTGTTTCCTTTCATCATCCCCAGCGAGACAGCAGCTGAATTCCTCATGCACATTACTGGTTATAGCACTCTTCAGGTGCAAAACTCTTTCTACATCAGAGGATTCACCTTCAGAGGCCAACAGCTTACCTACAAGAGGAATATCCCAATGCCTCCAACACCCTGCATTCTGTTTGCCCTATGATACACCTACCATAATGCTACAAACCCCATGCATTCAACCCACAGCTATACTTAATGCTTAACTCAGGCGAGCCGTGCCAAACTGCAGCTCAGTTCTGGATAGCAGAGCAGGCCGGGGAGAGGGAGCAAACCTGAACCTTCTCCTCCTGCTCCTGGTCCTCAGCTACCAACCTTGTGGTAGCAAGCCGAAACCAGCAACCGCACCACATGGCTGCACACCGTGTACCGCCACGCTCCAAGGGTGTTTAATGTTTAGACAAGGACTTTTGAACAGTTCCACAGCAGTAGGCCAGTGGGGACTTTGGGATTGGGAAACTGGCTTCAGAGATAAAAAAGCTAAAAAAAAAAAAAGAAGAAGGATGGAAGGAATAATCAAGGCTATAAAGCAGCCTGGTTTAAGCAGCAGTTTTTGCAAGTAGCCAGGTTAGTGGTTAAATGCATGTGTGTTCGGTCTGACTCACGAGAAGACAAACATTCACAATTTTCCTAAGTAAATTTTGGTGCACTTGAAACATTTGTGAAAGCAGGAGAATTGTGCTTCTTTAGAGCTCACTGCTGTCACAGAGCATCTTCACGTCATGCTTTCCTGCTTCACAACCCTCCATCTTTTCATACACGGTGTGGAAGAGCGCACGAGAAAAGGCTCTGCTTTTTAAGGCATATTTTTAGCCCTCGGCATAGTTTCCATAGCAGTATTAGACCCAATTACGTGGGCTTCTGCCTCGCCTGTCTGGGTTGCGCTGCTGAAATTCGGAGCGTTTCTGGCATGACGTTATCTCTGGTGGCAAAGGCGCTCGTTCCCACACACGTGCCCGAGCCCCTTCCCCTCGGGCAGCGATTTAACTGGGGCGCACTGTCAGGGCTCAGAACTGGTGAATGGGAATTCTCCTCTTTGGGGGAGAGGACTTTCACACCACAAATCTGTGAGTCATCTTCTGAGGAGCCTTGGGTGAGACGTGGCATTGGGCAGCTCAAAGGAAGGGCAGCAGCCGAGAGATTTTGATAATTTCGCTTCCCTCTGTACACTTGGCCTTGCACCACAGGAAAGGGATGTTGTCGGACCACAGGCTTCACAGCCTTCCTGTCACAGGCAATTTTTAAACGATGAGCAAGTGCTTGGATATTTGGAATATTTAGATAAAGTTTCATCGAGTGGCTCGATCAACAAAGAGCCGCAGGCAGTGAGATGTCCTTGTGAGAAAGCACAGAGCCAGGCCACTCGTCTGTCGGGATGATATTGCTCTATTGATCTCACTTCTGGAATTACCAGAGCACCCCTAATTCTGTCATGTCCTTGCACACAAAATTACCTTATAATCCCCCACAGCAGCCATCCAAGACATCACGGGCCTAATCTGAGAGCCCACCAGGAGCCCACACAATACTATTTTTTACCTTCAGACGCTTTGCTAGATACACTGCTTTAGACGAGGCTCTCATTACACACCTGAGGATCATCAGCTCTGCCAAAACCAGGTCAGGAGAGCAAACGGACACCTGAGCAATGAGACCAGCGCCAGGCTATCTTGGGAAGATGCTGCAGCTAAAAGAGGACTTTAGGAGAATATGTGCAAAAATGAACGGTGCCTTTTGGGCCAAAGGTGTGCAATCATCAGCGTACCTGTAGTGAGGAAAACATCAGCCAGCCAGCCACCTTTCTGCTTCCTCCCCAGTTTGGACTGACTGCACCTTGTCTGCAGCAGGATCACAAAATCTCACAACAGGGCAAGGCTTTTCCAGTGTTACACAGCCCCGTGGCATCCTAGGAGTGATCCAAATAAATGCAGTGTTAGCAGGAGCCACTCAAGACAACTGATGAAAACTTACCCCAGGTGTCAAATCCATTACGTGCTGCAGAGGTTTCCTGCAGTCACTGGGGTCAAAGCTCGGAGTCTCAGAGCAGCAGCATTTGATAGACACTGGGCAAGAAATACCTGCTCTGAAGCTCTCTGAGATCTCTTCAGGGTGGCTACAACAGCAACTTGTGACAGCTGAAGGAAAGCTTTTGGATAACTCTTTCTGGATCTCCAAACATATTAACATTTCATAAAGTTGGTCTAGGACACAGAGACTTTCTTAAAACCCAGCTTCCAAAGAGAGCTGCATTCTCCTACAGCACCCCCCTGACACCAACAGGGTTAAATACAAACACTGAACGAAAATTGCCTCTAACTTACCTGAAGCATCTCCTTTTTCCACCAGCAGAAGAGAAACCATTTAGATCACTAATGTGAAAGTAGATACTCCTGGTGGCGTTCACAACAGTCAAAATATTTCACCCACTATTTGGTTTATTTATTACTTCTATTTATTTTCTTTAAACGTTCAAAGGTATGCTAAGTGTTAGCACTGGAGATGAACAGAAAGACGTTTTAGGAAAGCTCTCGGGATGAAGAAGGCCATGTATTACTTACAATTATTTCTCTGTCGCAATCATGTTTAGTCAAGAAGTTACATTTGGTTTATTTCCTGGACTTTCATTATATGTATTCTGGTGCTGTTCAGCTTCAGTTTATTGCACCTTGTGTATTTCCACAACCTTTTCCTCTTGTTCCCTCTCTCTGAATTTGTATCTCTTGGTCTTTTGATTGATATGCTCTCGTAAAGAAAGCACGTGCTAACATAAAAGTTTAAAAACAGTGACTCATCCTGTTCTGCTTTACCTATCAGTTACATTGCTCGATGTGTCAACATATTTTATTAGTATGAAAGGTGAAATTCAGAGCTGAATAGCACAAGCAGAAGGATGTACTGCTGTTTGACTGAAGAGATAAACGTGACAACTACGCAGCGTGGCTCGATGCTAAGCCGGATAAATCCTACCCTTTGAAATAAAGAGTTGTTCTTAGACTACTAGTCGTTGTTAATGATTGCTAGAACTGGAAATAATCAATCAGAGTTCACATGCTAGTGAGTGATAATCTTCTGCAAACATCCGTAATATGCAGATTATGCCCTCAGCCTGGCTACGCTGTACCCAGGATAAGCAGAGGGATGCATGCACTGGAATGCTGCTGCTCATCTTCCAAATATTTGGCTCAGCTCTGGGCCTCCCCTGCACCCCAGCCGAATGGCATTAAACTGTTCAGAATCGGCTGGCATGGTTATTTTGGCAGAGACAACCACAAGGATTGGATCTTTTCTTCACAGGTATCGGTAGTTTCAAAAAAAAACAACAAAACAAAACAAAAAAGGCCACTAGTTTTCGTTGTGTCCCTGAACTGGTGGTATCCAGCCGGATCAAATGTCGCCTTCTCAACATTACTGGGAGGACAAAAAAAACAGCACCTCGGATAGTGTTACAGCTGTGCTTTCTTGCTTGCTTATCTGTCTTGTAATTTTCAGGGCCACTCATTGGCACGCTGAGACCTGTGTCTTAAAAACCAGATGGGCATCGCGTGGGAGATCAGAGGCTGTCACCCAGCTCCTCGGTCAAGCACCGGGCACTTTGAAACGAGCCGTGGCAGAGCAGGCTGGCTGCAGCCTGACTGCAGCAGGAAGAGGCTGGCTTCCCTGCGCCTCTCTCACCTCCTGCCCAGTGCGGCTCAAGGGCATGGGTAAGAGGCAGCTGTGCCGCCAGAGCTACAGGTGCAACCTTTGCAAGCCTGGTTCAGGGTTGGTTTATAAAGCCAGCCAGCTGGATCTTGAACCACTCAACCTTCAGCTACCAGAAGGGGTGGCAGGGGGTGGCAGCAGGTTCTCCATCTCTCCTCGGGCAGAAGGGGATGTCCTAGGCTGGCGTGCATGCAGAGGGTTGTGCCGGCTTGTTAAAGACCATGTGATGCCTCTATGAAATTGCTTGTAAAAAAAAAAAAAAAGCCTTTAGTCCTCGCCTTGAAGGTGCCAAGAGGTTATAGAAGATGAAGGTAGTGGGATAGTTGAAGTTCTTCACTCAGAGCAACTGTGCAGAGGGCAAATAAAACAAAAAATGGACTCTTCTCCTGTGAGGAAAGTCGTCTCTGACAAAACCTGGGGGAGCAAATGTTGCAAGTGAGATCTGCAAGGAAATGAATGCTGCCACACAGGAAATGGGAATTATTGAAAGCAGCTGCAAGCCAGAGCCCGCTGGTGAGCTCTGTGGCAGCGTCTCCTCCACGCAATGCTGGGCTTTGACATCCCCTTCACTCACGTTAAGCCACCAGGGACACACACATCGGGGCCGACTGCCCTGGCCCCGCGAGCAGACTCCAAGATTAGCGTGAGGGCAGCAGGGAGGCTGCCCTAAACCCCCCGACACAGTGCAAATCCCCGCGTTGCATAGCGGGGTCTCTGACCTCACTGCCCCGGTGTCCCGGTGGCACAGGGGAGGGAGCACCCTGGGTAAAACAGAGGCTGTGGTACGAAAGTCGAGGCAGCGTGAACACGGTGTCTTGCGTCTGGGAAGCATCTGGATGGCTTTACGGCATTTTTGGATATGCTAAGGCATCCCAGGAGGCCTGACACACAGCAAGGGGAAGATGTCTTTTTTTGTTCATCTGGAGGTGGGAAAAAAAAAACGCACACAAAACCAAAAAGCCACAAATGACGATGTACTTGTTTCAATACTTGAGCCGAGGCGAGAAAGTGGCGCCAGTGGTCAAGTGCTTCAGCAGCTGCCTCAGGAAGAGCAGGAGGTTGAAAAGCCTGCAGAGTGATGACAAAGAAAGCAGGAGACATCCCGAGCCAGCCTTGGGGCTGGCACCGAGCCACAGCTTGGAAGGTCACATAGCTGACATCTCACCCGTGAGTCACCCGCTGTCGATGCTGCGCACGTCCGCCTCCGCTTGGCAGGACCCGGAGAGGTTCCTTCTCCCTCCACACATCCCCCTGCAGAACGGAGAGGACACCAAAGTAGGCAGAAGATGTGAAGGCAGTGGGGCTACGTTAATCGGAGAGAAAGGCGAGCAGAAATCCCAGATGCTGTGGTTCTTCTGGCAGGAGGCACAGAGGGGTTTGTAAGCAAGGGAAGAAGAAAGCAATAAACAAGAAAAAACGCAAGCACATGTTAAAATTCTAGTCCTTGGACTAAAGTTGGGCCCAAATCCTGTGAATTTTGGCTAAACTTGAGCAAGCAAAAAAAAAAAAAATTACTACGAATTGGTCATATTAATAAGCAGGTAGCTATAACAAGGATGCAGCAGCACAGATAAGGCACGGCGTATCTTTCCAGATGCAGAAAGCAATTGCCATTACGGTTAAGCAGTCTGTTGACAATACAGACAGCTGTTTAAGATGCGTGCTCTTAAACAATATTTGTGAAGAACAAAGCAAACAATTGTCCAGGTTTTCCCAGTCAGAGCAAGGAGCTGGTTTTCTAAAGCATTAGGTTATGATGACCACAAGCACAGTTCGGATTTTATTTCTACAGTACAAAAAGATACATTATATACATCATATATTTCAACCTTTAACTAAAAGCCATCATCCTATAATGCTGGATGAAGTGCTGCAAAACGCCAAGGCTGTTTCATATCATCGCAGATCTCACAGAGGTTGTGATGCCCATGAAGGCTGTGCTAAGCTGAGAAAGATGCTAAGCCATGAGACCGAACTGAGATGCTAAGATCCTTGGCATCCTCCTTATTCTAGGTGGAAATAACTCAACACTGACATTGCAGATTTCAGGCGTGCCATCTAAGGTCTGTTGCTATGTGTTAAACCTTACTGCCAATCATTACAGCATAACAGGTTCCAGCACCCCATGCTGAACACCATGTACTCAGGCAGACAAAACCAGAACAGCTCTGGTTCCTTAAAGCTGCTGCAAGGAGGACTTGGATGCACACAAAGTTGTGAACGAGCTGTCACAAGCAGTGCTCACCTCTCCCCTTACAGCAGGGGCATTAACACCACAGGTGATCTCCAGGGTTCCTGCCGCCGTGCCAAACATTGCTGGCTACCTGGCGAGGCTGCCAGTGGAGCCACAAGGAGCTTCAGGAGGTAGGAGGACCTGCAGAGCTCGTGCACTTCATTGCAGAGGGTTCTTCAGATGGAGAGAAAAGGGTATGTTCATGCTGAGAAGACAAGACTGAACCAAAATACACGATAGAAGTGGTATTGCACAGACTGCGGTCACCTTCACTAGTGGGCAATGTCATGTAACACAGGAGACCATGCAGCCTTCTCTTCCGTGTGGTTTTTGGAGTTCCCTGATCCCCTGCACTCCTTCAACAGTCTCCAGTCACCATTCACACCTGTTTATGTCTTTGAAGTATGCGGTTCAAACACATGAGGAATGGCTAAAAAGTCAAATGCTTGTCACACCATAAATGAGAGAGTTCATCTACAACATTGCTTTTAAGTCTTTTTATCATTGAGTGAATCATATAAGCCATTAAAATCAGGAAAAATCATCATCACATGCAACTGTGAGAACACTTTAGATGTATTAGTTGCATAATTTAGACCCTTGACTTCCAAAGCCCTACCCAAAGATAGCTTGCACTCGAGCTGGAGGAGCCACTGTGACCTTATCTTGGGTCCAGCCAACCGAGGGAACTGCAGAACCCTTTAGCAGGGTGTTATGGAGCCATCTGAGGACAGCAAGGAGGTATTAGGGATCAGAGTTTCTGGGTCTTGTTCCTCACCCATGACAAGGTTTTACCTAGGAAGGACGGTCATGTACGTTGTCTTGGCTTACTCAGCCTAAACCTATGGATGAGACCCCCAGTTTCAGGTTAGAAAAAGAAATGCTCACACATACAGCAAAGTACAGCCTAGATGGCAATACTTTTGAGAGGCAGAGCTGAGAGTTTTAACTATGGCTCACACAAAAGTGTTTACACATTTTTTCCCCTGAACTGAAGTAACTGCTGAAGTTACTCATTAGCAGTTCACATTCAGGCATAGGGACATTTTCTCAGGGCACAGATTTATTTTATTTGTTTTTATTTTCTTACAAGCATGCAGCTTGCATCTGAGGAAGATCAATTATTAACTGTGGCCTGAGATGGAAGCGTACAGGTTTAGCTTTTCCTGAGGGGCATCGCCAGATCTGACAGGCTCTGGCATGGGCTGCTCCCCCCAGCCAGGAGGTTATGTCCCATGGAGCAGGCAAAGGACACCACAGCAAGTACTGAGGACAAGAAAATCACGAGTAACTTTTATAGTGCTTTTTTATAGAGCTGTAGCTTTCGCTTGCCATCAGCTCCTTATCCAACCCCCCAGAGCACTCAGGCATCCCTGCCCCGCAGACGTTGCGAGGCCTGGCAGCACGCATGGCAGCCCGCACGTGGCAAGCCCGCAGTCCTTTCTTGCTTCTGGCCCCGCTTTTCTAAAATGAGCAGGGGAACTTCCCTGCCTCTGCTCATTTGCAAATGCTGCTTCTGGCTGGAGGCAGCAGGAGCAGAGGGAGCAGGAGCTCGCTGTGGGGCAGGCCCTGCTCACAAAGGCGGCCTTGTGCTCCCGGGCCCGGCTCCTCAGCCTCCAGGCTGTCCCGGCCGAGCTGCTGAAACCCAAGGCAGTCATGTGGGCTCGTGGCAGACATCAGCGGGTCTATTTAGATTGATTACACATCCAACAAAACTGTTCCTGCCAAGGTCTGTTTAAGGTTTCGTGGTGTCTCATAACCGCTCACCGTATTACAAAAATATATTGCCTTCGTTGCTAGGCCAGCACGCCAACACCAGGCCGACCCAGCAGGGGAACCGAGGCACAATGAGCAGCCCCATTTGGTAGCCCCAAAGGTGTTTAAAGTTTCCATCTGAAGACGCTAAATTACCAGCACTGGTCTCTTCACTCTGTGTTTGTGCAGTGCTTAACAGAGCTCTGCCCCCGGTCCCTGATGGCTGGGCACGGCCACACAGGTGCCCCAGACAACACAGAAAGCCCCATGGAACAATGCCCCGCAATGACTTGTGTTTGCAGGAGGCTGGGCTGGGCCCTTACTCATCCCTCCCCGGAGTACTGGGGAATCAGAAATAGCACACAGCAGCTCAGCTAGCTCCCTCTCAGGCCTTCAGCCAAGAACAACTCTTGCCTCCAGTGCAGGGCCTGTAAACCGATTTCAAGATGAATGCCATGGTCATGACACACTAGGTGAAATTATTCCACGTCAAGCACCCGAACCCTTGAAATCTTAACAATTAACTCCTCGCTGACTGCTGTGTGAAGTTCATTAAACATTTGCCTGAAAACGTGCTTTTCTTCAAGAAAACGCTGCCCAAATCCAGTTCAGGGCACAGACTCAGCGAACTCTGCAAGCAACATGACAGGGAAGACCACAACCTCCAGCACGCAGAGCAGCTGAGGACAGCAAGCCAGCAGCCAAGAGTTTTCTTGGCCCTCAGCCTTCCCTGCTGAAGCAGCTGGGAAACAGCAGTTAGTTTGGGACAGCAGAGTAGCATCATTTACTGTTTATTTGCAAATGATCAGTAATATCTACAGTAATTTTTCTGTAGGCCTACGCCTGCTCTGCTTAAAGGCTGAGGGCTGGAGCTACAAGTGCTAGTCACTGCCCTGCAGCTCAAGGGAGTCACTGTGTGCTCCGTGGCTCCAAGGGGGTGACTCACTTCCAAAGCTGAAATTCCACTTGCCCACAAGTGACGTGGTAGTTTCTGAATCTCCAAGAGCATTCAGCTGGAATTATGTCACAGGGAGAAGAAAAAAAGACATGTTAGCTGAAGGGACAAGCTGCAACCCATCACCTTGTGGTTGCTGTCTGCTACGTTTGGTACGTCTCTGCTGGGACAGGATCTTACCCGGCTCCTAGAAGCCTTCAAGGCCAGGCTTGATGGGGCTTGGAGCAACCTGGTCTGGTGTCCTCCACCAAAAAAGCAGCTGTTCAGAGGGCAGGCTATGGTGCCCATGCTCAGTCTGGGGAGAACGGTGCCTCCGTGGACTCTGGCAGCAGCACGAGCCGTGACAAATGAGCACATAGCCATGTGCAAAGTCACTGGCAGATTTCCTTCCCCACCCAAATACAATCTCATGCTAGTCAAAGGTAATTGTTCATCACTTCAAACTGCGTTCTAGATAAGCAACAGGACTACTGCATTACAGGAGGCTCGTCTACCAAGCAGGGTGTGTGTCTCTCATTGCTCTTACAGGCTATCTCGCAAACGCCACTGTGGCACTATGAGCCAAGGCCAGTAGGTCAGAAAAGCTACTGGAGGACATAAAAATGTTTTTGACTGGTGGGAGAAGAGTTGTGATGCACAAAACTGTGCAACCGCTAGCGCAAGTGCCCTTTTTTATTTGTTTGCTTACTTCCTGGCACAGCACCACGGCTCATCCCACAGCAACAGCTTCATCCAAAATAACATTTTTCTCATGTGTGAGAAAAAGGAGAATCAAGAAAGGACCACGCTTAAAAGAAATGCAAAGTGGATATGCAGAAACGAGTGATGGCTTTTCTTGTACAGCACGGCAGCAAAGCCTTCAGGCAAAACAAAATAAAACTAAATTCAACTTGTTTTCCATACTTCTTCCTGTGCATGCTGTATTTGAGTGAGTTCTCCATTTAGCAATCCAAGACGTAGCCCTTCCCTGCTGCAACAGGGAAATTAGCCCCAACTTTCACCACATTTCACAGAGTTTGGGAACCAACACATCAGTAGGTGTGGTCAGGCAGGTATCTTTCCTCTTGGAAAACAAACAAAGAAAAGCAAACCTAAAAAAAGCCCTGATCATAGAAAATGCATCAGCCCCAGCATCTTCCTCATGCCAATGAAGTTCATTATGCAACTGATAGCGTTACCGTTCAGGTGTAACCACTGCCTCTGCTGCCCTTCCCCAAATTTCTGTTTGCTTTGCAAGTCCTGCAGGGCAAGGATCTGTCTTCCAACTCTTTGAAGTGCTTCACGCACTGCTGGCATCATATAAAAGTACCATAAACACACACAAGCATATATCTGCATGGGTTTTAATTATTAAGGAAGTTGTTCTATTTGCTGCTTATTTTGCTGGGCAATGGTTATCTCACCCCAACTTATCACAAGCTCGTTACAGACGTATACAAATGCCGAAGTAATCGGGCAAACGCAAGCAATAATAACTTATTTCCTCGACAAATATAAGCTGGGAGAAGCAAGACAGAAAGTGCGTCATTTTGCAGGACAGGACTCTGCGGGCAGTGGGAGCTGAGCAGAAAAGCTGTCCTCAAGCACAACCTGCAGGTGCAAGCCGATACTGCAGCTCTGGAGCTGGGCTTCTGCCTTTGAACGTTTCTGGAAGTTTTGGTGAGGAATACACCCCTAGCAGCAGCAGCCTGGCCTGGCGTCTTGCTCTGAGCTTTGCCCCCGGTGGGTGACAGAGAAAAGCATCCTGCTGAGCCGGGTACAAACAGGGGCACACCATGGTGCTGCCAAGACGACCCTATAGAGCAAGAAACCCAGCCTGTTGGTGTCCTTGCTGAAACAAAAATCTGTCTTTGTCCCAGGCAAAACTACATCTGTTTTCTGCTCTACTAGTAGGTGGCACGTAAAATAATAATAATAATAATTCTTCGTGAAGATGAAGACCTTATTAAAGGGTAAAATGTGTTGCAAACACAAAGGTGATCACTGCAAGCTTCACGGCGCCCAGGATGGAGCACTCAAACCCCTCTCCACAACAGCAAAGGGCTTCCACCCTTTCTGGGGAAGGGGCTGAGAGAGGACTTCCAAACCAGCTCTGAACAGGGGCATGGTGTACTGGGTGCGTGAAAGTTGAATCATCATCTTAATGATGATTTTTCCTTCAGAGGCTTGAAGTGGTTTTCCAGAAGTAGTGAATTAGGCACTGCGTTTGGTCACATCATCTCCTCCCCACCAAGTCAGGAAAACCTGGAGTCCCCACAAGCATTATTTACACCGGATAGAGGGATGATAAATGATAAAATGGCAAAAGAAGAAGGTGGCTTACCTCCAGATGAGGTTTCTGGTCTTCAGGGCCAGCGAGCTCAGCCATGACCTCAAGAAGCTGGTACAGGAAAGGACAGCTGCAGCTCTAGGGCATGCAGGGCTCACAGGCAGGGCTGTGCTGTGCTCATCCTGATCTTGGCTGGGGAAAACATGAAATATGTCCCTAATACATGAAATTGCAGTATGCACCTTGACATGTGTATTCAGCCACTCCAGAGCTAACAAGTACGGGTGTTTTGTTCCCAACATCTCTAAACAAGCCCAGTGCTCACCTACACAGCAATTTTTCAAAACAGGTTCCACCTGAGAGGTTTGAAATGGGAATCCCAGTGATCTCCCATGACTCTTCGAAATATCAGCCTCAACATTTGGTCTGCGAAGCCCAGATACAATTGGAAGACACCTCCTGCTCAGAGGCAATTCAGCCATGCTGCTAACCACAGAAGCCATTTCAGAACCACTCTCAGTGCAGACAGCTTATTTGTGGATAAAAGAGGCCTTTTTTTTTTCCATTTACGTGTGTGTGTGTCTGTGTGTTTAAAGCCACATGGAGGCAATCATCACCCATGGCTCTGGGAGAAATTCCAGAACAGCATCATTTCCTATTCTGGTAAAATACTCCTGAAAGTGGTCACACTGGCAGCACTGCTTAGCTCTGTTAGGGCATGGGGAAGTGTCAAACACAGCCTACTTTAAATCATCTGTTTCAAGCTACGCGTTATAAAATCATCCCTGAAGTCACTCGAATCTGGTAGAGAGGTCTCCAAACACATTGGGACCTGCTGCAGAAGTCCTCCCACTTAGGAAAACTTACCGGCTCACGCATCACCACGCGTGCTTTCAGGAACGAAAACGAAGAGCGAGGTAGCATGGAAAAAGTTAGCAAAGATTTTAGGAAGGCTGTGAAATGCCTGCGTTTCCTTTTGCACTCTCATTGCAAGCCAGCAGGGTGTGCCTGCGGATCAGCTTCCTCGCCCGCCCGCAGCCCGGTTTTCAGCTGAAGCGATGCCAGCTCCATGCTTGGTGCATCTCGGCTTTCTTCACCCACCGAGGAGGCTGGGCAGCCGGTTGAGCTCAGGAACCAGGGTCATCTGCTGTCACCTCTGCAGGGTGAGAGCACAGCCAAACGCCAGCGCTGGGAGCAGCAAGCCAACAAGCGGGCACCAGCCCCATTTTTCCAGCAGCCCCAAAGTGCCACCACCAAACTCCTCTCCTGCCCGATGGCTCAGCAGCTTGGCCGGCTTCCCACCCACCCCATAACACTTGATTTATGGAGGCAAGCAAGGGCAGCGCAGCTCCTGCCCTCCGCTCCCTGCTTAGCGCCACTAATTTTAGCCACGGCTCCCGTTGGCACGGCCACGCCGTGCCCGTGCATCGCCGCCACAGCCTCCCGCCTCTCCCCGGGCTCCGGATGCAAGCGCTGAATTGCACCAATTAAGGTCTAAGCCTAAGCGGAATAACATCAGGCAATTTATTTTACTGCACAGGCAACTGATGTGCTCCAAAAGACGAGCAAGAAGAGCATTTGAAGTCATTGAAAAGCACTCGGCACCGCTAAAAGGAGCTCCTGGTTCTTCTCCCCCTCTGTGCACATCACCGTGCCCTCACCTCCGCTGACCCAGCAGGGCCACAGCTGGCATTTTGTCTATTTCTGACACGGATGCAAAAAAGCTGTCCCAGATCACTAGCGGGTGCCATCTGCTCCTCGAAACCGAAGTGCCATCAATTCGCAAGCCGGGGCCAGGATTTGCAAAAATAGCTAGGCTGAAGCGAGACGCCTCAATCCGTATTTAGGCGCCTGCCCGCCTTGCAGCGAGCCCGAGCACTGCACTAAATCTGCAGGCACAGTCCCTCACGCCCTATTTACGTAAAAACCCTTCAGCGATGCCCTTCTTCCTCCCGCGCGTGCTCTCTTCCTCGTCTTCGGGCAGGGACACAAAGATGCAGGTCCACAAAGCCGTCTCCGTACCGGTGGAGGCCTGTCATTCCCACAAAGCACCCGAAGAATCCCGAGAGCTGTAAGAGATGTTTTCACCGTATTAGTGACTATCATTTTGATGTGAAACCCGCTTTAATGACTACCTGACAAGCGAACCTTTTGAAGGAATGATTTAGCTTGACGTGAATGCATGCAACTGCTGTTTGTTGAACGACACTCCTCTTAAACAGCCAGCAAAAGAACACAGCCTCGCCATACAGCAGCATTCACAACACCGAGGGCCGTGCTTGAGATGTGCGATGCTCTCAGGGCAGCACTGGGTTTAAGAACAAGCTGGGGTGGATTTGCAGGAGCTGCAGGAGGGATTTTCTGTTTAGCCACCCCCGTCCCCGTAAGAGAGACATCAGGTTTGGTACTGCAAAGGGCAGAGGCTGCACAACGCAGATCGAGTGTTCCCAATAAAATGATAACGTATAAAATGATGATGTATAAAATAAAATGTGGTGGTGTGAGAGCTCTGTACCCGTGCAAAAACGTGGTCGTCTTTCTTTGAAGAGACGGCGTTAGGCTGTGTCGCATTGGTTCACATCCACAATTCCTGTTGCCACTGAAATAATACAAAGATCAGTTTGTGGGTTTTCTTCCTTTTTTTTTTCCCCCCTTCTTTTTCTTTTAAGAAAGCTCTTCTGCAGAACCAGCAAACCCTACTAACCAGAGAGAGAAGCCTCTTGGACAAATACTCTCCAGCCTGCCAGAACGAGCCACAGCAGCGAGCATTACTGGCTCCCAACCCCAAGAAGCCTGACACAGGCGAGCTGCGAGGCTGCGTGCGCTGCTCGAGAACAAAACCCCACGAGGCTGATGTCCTGCTGCTAAAGGGCAGCCGTGCCACCTTTCTACCAGCAGATGTCACATGGAAATAAGGTCTCCTCTCAGGTGACACTGCATCTCCCCACCCTCACTGGGGCACAGAGCACCCAGGGGCACCCAACACAGAGCTGTCCCCATCTCCAAGCTGGCCAGAGTACGTACGAGGTCCTGACGACCACACAAAAGCAGCTGCTGGACACAGAGTCCCATGACTAGGAGTAAAGCAAATCAAGACAACAGTAACTCGAGAGTCCCCACAGCCTTCTCATTTTGCTTTTGTTCCAGGAGGGGAACAAGCAGCGGGATGGGATGGATGCTTCACACAAATTGATTTTTCAACAGCCCCAGGAGAGCGTGGGAGTGCTGCTGTTTGACATCCCCTCGCAGAGCTTCGAGCACCCTCAGGTCCATTTACTCGAGCACAGGCTCCGTCAGACTACGCTGACCCGAAACACCTTCAAATAGAGATGATTCATCTGGAAGAAACGGTGGCTAGTGGTTTTTCCATCGAACGGCTTTGAGCAAGAGGAGAGACTTTCAATTTAAAAAATAAAAAAATAAATAAAAATAGAGAAGAATTTTTTACTTGAACAAAATGCTCTGGCAAAGCTTCCACCTCCCCGGCTGTGGTTTCTAACTCCACATCAAGACAACAAGATTTCAACAGCTTGCTGAAAATTCAAGGAGAAAATAAAGATGCCGTGCACGAAGTAAACCTGGGCTGTCCCCAGTGATGTCTGTTCCCTGAAACGACCTGCAGCGATGTCCCAGGAGGCACACAGCGGGCACAGGGCACCTCGCCACCAGGCGTGATGTCCAGCACCCAGCCACGAGGGCAGCCCCACGGGGCGAGCCTTTTGGGGGCTGCAAGGCGGCAGCGAGGACGGCGCCGGGAAATCTGCTGCAGCTGCGTGGGCAGCGAGCGCTACAGCGGCCGCATTTAGCAGCGCTTACACTGCCACTTTTAAAAATACATTAATTTTACACATCTACTACTTCAATTAAAAAAAAATAAAAGATTTTCAAAATAACACCCTTTCTCCCCGCTGAAGTGTGCTCTGTGTAGCAATCGCATCAAGGAGCAGTCCTGTGGCCTGTGCTGAACCCTCTCAAAAAAAATAAAAATAAATATATATATATATCAATAAATTATAAATCCTCCTTTCCACGGAGCAGCCATCTGCTCAGAGAAGGAAATCCCCACAACACGTGTCCCTTCGCAGGGCCAGCCAAGGGAGGGCAGGGGGGAAGGACAGCTATTTACCAAGAGACATCATCAAAAAATAAATAAAAAAAAAATCCGCAGGAGGTCTTCATTAAAATACCACTGCTGATAGACACGGGTGGTTTCCACCAGAATTCAAGCGCGGAGGGCTGATTCCCTTGTCTGGGCTGCTCACCCCTTTTATAAATTAAAAAAATGAATCATCCAATGCTCAGCAATCATGAAAAAAATGTTCAAAGAACAACAATTTTTATTTTTTTTTTCTTAATGAAAGCTACTCGCCAGGTGCCACACGAGAGAAAGCACAAGGGCAGACAAGCCATCACCACCGTCCCTCCAGGGGCTTGAGGCCACCCTGGGACACTGCTCAGGAACAAGGCACGCACAGGTGAGCCAGGCCAGGCCCAAAACAAATAAATAAATGTGGAAAAAAAAATGGAAAAAAAAAAAAAAGGAAACCAAACCACAAAGATTTGGCTTTTCTGCACGCTCTGGGCATGATCCTAGTCCCGCAGAGCACGTGGGTGTTGTGCAGCTATTTCCACTCCATGCAGATCTGTCCTTCTCACCCTGCCCGCTGCCTTCCCACCCCTCCCCGTGCCCCTGTCCCCCTGTCCCCACCGGCTGGTGGCTGCTCTCCAGCCAGAAGCGGACCCAGATGCCTCCAGCCCCAGAAGGGCGACAGGCACCCAACGTGGAAACCTCCACCGAGGCAGGCCGGGAGGGAGCTGCCTCGCAGCCTGCGCCTTTAAATCCACCCTACTATCACAGCCATTTCGCTAACTACTTAATTGCAGCCATCTCTCCGCGTCTGTCTCAGTCCGACACCCACAGATGCGGCCGCCCACGCCAGCCCACGCTCTGACTCATGCTCGGAGCGGTTGTCAAAAAAACCCTGCTCCCCGCCGAACGCTCCCTTCAAACGCGTGCTGCTACTTTGATCTATTTCCATAGATTCCTGTGAGTCATCGGAGCCATCTCTGATCTCAGCCCCGCCGACCGGAGCCCGCACGGGTGGTGGTTTTGTGTTTTATTTTATTTTTTTTTTTGTATGAATTCAGCTCGCGCAGAGAGCGGACCCTGGTGCCACGCACGGGTGTGCGGGAGCAGAGAGTTCCCGGGAGCGTCTTCCAGCAGTGAGCTACCCAAAAAGAGAGTCGTCATTTCCTACTTAACGAGAAATGCTTGTGCTCTAAAAATAATACCAGGGGGATAGCGTTGTTCTCAGATGTATGGGCACAGGGATGCTCCGAAACCCCTTCCCTCGCCTGGAGGCGCTTCAGCCTTCTCCACCTCCAGGAGCGAGGCGTCCTCCTCCTCCTCACCTTGCAGATGTCACACCTAACACCTGGCAGAGTTTCGGTCTGCTAAACCCGAAAGATTTGGTCTGCTAGACCCCAAAGCTTCATCCCTTCATGCCCTGGGGTTGCAGATTTACACAGCTGGGTTAGCGCCGATGGAAAGCCCTGTTAGATGTGCCATTCCTCGCAGCTTTGGGCTTGGTGGTGGGAAGCACCGAGTGCAGAGGGCTTGCATGTTTGCAGGATGGGTGTTGCATCACTGTGACAACTCACTTAAGATTTACGTTTCAAAAATAATTCAAAAAATAAATTAAAAAAGAAGCCGGCTGGGTTACACAAAGTGGCCACCAAGGTCATTCCAAGTTTCGGAATAACTCCAATGCTTTCCCTTGCTCCTTGGGTGTAAATCCAGCTCACCCCCTTCCCACATGGCCAAATAGTAACCAACCTTCAAATTTTGCTGCCAGACTAAAAGCTTTCTGGTGGCCAACACTTGGGTGCATCAGTCTTGCTGCATCCAGCCGCTAATTGGCCTCTGCATCAGCATGTACATACTGATTGCACCACCACTGGCTGGTGAGCCTGATTATAATAAGCCTGATTAAAGATGTGAAATCAAAACACCTAAATAAATTATCCATGCATAGCCACACATGAGGGCCAGCCCTTTAGGTCAAACCTCAGTGGCAGGGTACATTTTATGGGATACTATCCCAGCTCTCTAACAGCAATAATGCCACTAGCACCTCCTGTAGATGGGAAGTGAGACCCGGCACAGCACAGCCCAAGCCTGGATGTGCCCACAATGGTTTGGTTTTGTTGTTGTTTTATTCTACAAGCCTTATTTTTGGGTGCCTCTCTGCGCAGAGGCCAATTGCTCCTTCTGTACGGGGTCTGGCTGGGATGTTACTGTTCCCTGCAGCAGCCCACACAGTGCTGTGCTCTGCACTTGGAGCCAGAACAGCAGTGGGATCACCCCAGCGTTGTGCCTGCTGCTGAGCAGTGCTGGCACAGCATCGGGGCTCTGTTCGACCCTCCTAGGGGGTGGGCAAAAAGTGAGAAGAGAAACATCCCCAGGGCAGCTGACCTAACCCAACCAAAGGGATGTTCCGTACCATGTGGTGTCACACTCAGCAATAAAAGGTGGAAACAGGAGGAAGAGGGGAGGGGTGGGCTCTCGCTGTGAAAACATCGGTCCTCCTCCTAAACACTGGGTACATGCATTGAGGCCCTGCTGCAAGGACGTGGTCAATCATCGCTCATTTGTGGGAAGTAGAGAGGAATTTCTTTCCTCTGCACTTCCACACAGCCTTCATTTGTTTTATTTGTTTGTTTTCCTCCTTTTTTTTCCTTTCCTCCTCCCTTTTCCCCTTTCCCTTTTTTCTTCCTTTTAGTTAAATTGTTTAGTTCATAATAATCTTTAATTATTATTATTATTTCCCTTTAATTAAATTATCCTTATCTGAACCCGTGTTTTGTTCTCTGCTTTACTTCTTCCCCTCCTCACCTAAGGAGGGGGAGTGAGAGAGCGGTTGTGGTGTTTAGCTGCCCAGCACAGTGAAACCATCATACCTTCATCGTGCATCCTCCTCCTCCATCCTTCCCCAGGAAAGTTCTCCCTGAAGAGCAAAGAAAAGAGGGATGATTGCAGCAACCGCTTAAATATGTTTTTGCCCTCTTTTCAGAGGGGGAAAAAAAAAAAAAATACCAAATTGCCCAAAGTTAGAGCCCAAGGAGAGACAAGCTCCTGTGAGCAACCTGCCCTGCCCAGGGCAAATCTCATCAACCCCAGGGAATGGGCAACAGCTGCTGTCCCTCTCACAGGTGCACCTGGTTTTCAAGCTAAATAGGGAAAATTTAATTAAAAAATAATTTAAAAAATGTATTTGGCTCCATTTGCAAGCAAGAAAAAGGTGGTGGGAATATGGCAGTGGGACTCAAAGATGATCTGCAAGGCAAAAGGGCCTTGTGCCTTCTCTTTCTTCTTTGGAGGAAGATATCTTGGATTTACTCAGTATTTATATCATGTTAGCAAATTGTGGATCCAACCAGCATCAGGACCCCACTCTAAATTAGAGCTTAAAAATATGAGCAAGTGGAAGAGGACAGAGGAAAGGGGAATAAAATAGAGCATTTTGTAGCGGCATTTATACATGTAACGTCTAACAGAGGGATTACTTGCTGACTTTAGAAACACACACGGTGAAAAATACAGAGCCAGTCACCTCCCAGGACTGGGCCTGTCCCAGACAGCCTGTTCCTACGTGAAGCAGATGGTAAACGTGGTCCCTCTGGTGGGGAGCTGTCAAGGTTTTGTTCTCATCCCCCTTGGTTCTGCAGGACCCCTCCTCTGCAGGGGAAAGCAGCCTTGCTCTCACGTCTCCTAATTTGGCTCCCACAACCACAGGGTGGTCATCACCTCGTCCACGTTCCCCTCCTGCTCGGCCAGGAGCACATCACAGCAGGCTGGGGGTTGTCCTCCCGTACAGCAGCACCTTTCCTCCTTGCCAGAGGTCTCTTGTACCGTGGGTGAAGCCCTCGCCTCTCGGGAGCTTTCCAGGCAGGAGGGCCCCGAATTCAGTTTCCAAATCCCAGTTTCTGAGTGGTTTAACCAGGGGAGACTGCTGCAAGCCGGGGAAGAGCAGGGAGAGCTGTTTCTCAAGCCAGGAAAGGAACGGTGGCTCTTAATATAGCAAGGGGAGTAATATAAAAAGATCTCCCACCTCCCGTTCCTCCTACAGACGGACTTATTTTAGTTCCTGGCTACACCCCCCGGCGTGCAGAACACCGCCAGGGTTGCCAAACGCCTGTTTGAGGAGACAATTTGCATACTCGGAACAATTAAACTTTTGTGTGCTGCTCCTCGCCAGAGCACCTGGGGCTGGGGCTGGGGCTGGGGCTGGGGCTGGCCTGACCCTCCGTGACCACCAGCAGCCTCCTCTGAGGCCCAGCGGTGACAAAGTCCCCACGCTGTCCCCACTGCACGGAGGTGAGAGCAGCGCGGCTGCACTCCCAGCCAGCCAGAGCCCCCTCTCCAAAGCGTTGGCCAAACTTTGTGTTTTTCATCCCAAAGGCGCTCGCAACAGGATTCAGCCTTCAGGGCAAACGTGCGTGTTGATGAGAACTTCCGCTTCACAAATGAAGGGTTTTCCATTAAAATAAAAAAAGTTATTCTTATTAGACGGAGTTTCCTTCTTACAACGCTATTTTTACCTATTAAACGACATGTCAGCAGTAGTTATTGTATCATGTCATATTATGACAGGAATAATAGTTGAAATATTCTCACTTTATTTTCCATTACAATCACAAAGAGCGGCTGTTATCTGGAACCATTTGAGACATCTTCCTTTTGTGTCTAGATCAAAGTGTCTCCTGTTGGTGCCCGACAAAGCTGTCAGACCCTTTCCTTACAACACAAACAAGAGACACTTTGATCTAGACACAAAGGGAAGGCCGTTTAATCAGTATCAAGCACAAACTGCTCTTAATTTAAAAAAAAAAAATAGTTTAAACCCTGATGTCATGTCACGATGCGTTGGTAGTTACAAGGCACATGGCACGCTGCCTCCACAGGTATGATGTGAAGTACCGCAGTGGCAAAACATCCCTATGTGTTAAAGAAATCCTCAAATATGTTAAAGAAATACCCAAATTCTTCCTCAAAAATCCTAAAAAGTAGAGTTGTTTTTTATTTTCCAAAACTCCAGCTTATAGAAACTGAAAATATTTGGCTTTGCTCCAGTTCAGCTTGTGTAACTTATTTTCCTATGTGAAATTTCAGAAGAATCCTGAAATTTGGTGAGCTTTATACCTCTGTCTCTTACTCATTTCCCAAAATGTCATCTTCAAATGACTGCTGGTGAAGCCTAATTTGTTTTGGAATTGTTATCACAAGAATTTCCTGAATTCTTTCCGAGCCAGCAGCTCTCCATGGGAAAAAAAAAAAAAAAAAGCATATTTAATGAAATTTTATCAAGGCGGTCTGAAGATAGATATAACCTAAGATTTTTCCTGACATTTCTGACACAAAGCCCTGTGGGTGCAGCACCACTTCTTGCTGGGGGAGGCCCGAAGGAGCACGGGGTTGTGTTTTCTTTTCTCCTGCCCCCTACCACAGAGCAGCTGTGCCTCCTCTCATGTTTGACCCCCCTCAGCCCTCGCTGCTGATTTCATTCACGGAGTTAGTCCTGTGTTAAAGGACGGCTTCAGCCCTCTGGGAGATGTAGAGCACAGCAGCTGGATATGCGTGGAGCTTGGCATCACAACCATGTCAGGCTTTTTTTTTTAATTAACGCTGTACCGTGTTACAACAAGGAAACGTTTTCTCCTCTTTTATTATCGTGCTAACTCTAAGCCAAGTATTAAATAAGACTTAATTTAATTAATTCTTGCATCCTCCCCTCTTGCAGGATTATTTGGTAAGACAAGGGCCTTGCCCAGCTCCCTCTCCTGCAGCCAGATAAAAATCCTGCTGATGGTGGTGGGAATGCTCCAGGCGCCTCAGTTACATGCATGGCATGTTCGGGGTTATAAAAGCCGCTGTGTCCCTCTCCGGCCTCACCTTTAGCCATGCTGGGATCTCACAAGCCTCCTGGAGGCAGCACCCAGCCCCACAGCGCCCATCCCACCCTCGGGGCACTCCTGGAAAACCCAAGCCTGCAGCTGTGTGCTCAGCTCAGGGCCCGACCCACAGCCCTGTACCCTGCGGGACCGTCCTGCTCCCTCATCCCTGCCCTCATGTGGCAGCCCTGTCAGAGGTGGCGGCCTCACCAGGTGACACCTGGGCTGAACCAAATCTCATTTCTGGTAAATTTAGGTGGCCTCTCCGCCTTAGAAACACCAAATTTGAATCCTCCCCTTCAAATTGCTCACTGGCGCAGCCGGGACCGCCACAGCTCGCGGTCTTCCCCTCACCTGGCGCTAATGGCGGTGCCAGGGGAGCGGGGCCCTGAGGTAACGCCGTGGGGTGTCCTCCCGCACAGCTACCTGGCTTTGTGAGCTGCCAGCCCCTCTGGACATGGAGAAGACCACGGTGGTTTGACCGCCGTGTGGGCTTGGGGGGCAGCCAGCCCAGCAGGGCCTCGAGGACAGGGCTCAGTCCTCTGAACCGCGCCTCCCAGCTGGAGAAGGACAGGGAAGGCGCCACCCTGAAGCCGCAGGTGGCTGCAGCAAAACCAAAACCCGAGGACACGGAGATTGAAGGCATAAAAGCAGCACCCAGTGCTGAGGGCTTTGCTTGGCAGAAAACCCGCTGGGTGCAGCAGGGCAAGGGGAGAGAAGCCCGGTGCTGGTGACAGCGTGACGGGAGGCTCCCGCTGCTGCGAGAAGCGCTGGTGAGGAAAAGCGCTCGAACAGCGAGGGGAAAGGTCTGGAAAAAGCGGCGAGCGAGAGGGAAGGAGGAGGAGGGAACGTGGGCAAAGAAGTAGGTGGTGCCGCATAGCACTTCCCGATGGAGCCGGGAAAAGGATGCGGAGCGCCCGGTTCCCAGTCCCACGCGTTCGCCGGGGACCATCTGTCCTCCCCCGGGAGGCTGCCCCGGGTCGGGCGGGAGCAGCCTCCTCATGGGGTGGGAAAGGGGGCACGGTGCCGAGCACGGAGGGGCTGCACTTGGGAGAAGCCTTGCTCCTTCAGGGCCTGCCTGCTTACCCGCACCAGCTCCGCCAGGAGGGCGAACAAGGAGCGGATTTTACAGCACTTTGAGAAATGGGGATGAAAGCACCGAGGGGTGGGTGGCCGTGCCCATATTCAAGGGAGAGTTTGGTGAGAAAGGCAGCCCCCAGCTGCCCAGGAGCACCCCAGCCCCTCGCCCAGCCGCAGCAAGCAGCAAAACAAAGCGGCCTCCTTCCCTCTGTGCCACGGCCATGGGGACCTCGGACACCACCAAGGAGGGCCTGCAAATGGCCTTTGAACATCTGTGCTTTCTGCCCATGGATAGCAAGTGCCGGTTGTGCCACACGGACTCCCACACGCCGGCCTGCTTTCCCCGCCACGCATTCAGGGCTCCTCCTTTGCCCCCTGGAAAGTTTCTCCACATGCATCAGAACCGGAGAACAAAGCCATAGGGTTTAACCACCTGTTGTAATACCTTTGTTGATCTAATCTTCCTGTTTTAATTAAAAGCCTTTCACTTTGGTTTGCAGGTTTTTTTTTTCCCCTCCCTGCACTCAGCGCAGGCTCGCCACCTGTTCCGCAGGCTCTGGCGCTGCAACAGCATCTCTGCCGGGGAGGTCACGTCAAACCTCGTTGAATTCCACCAGATGCATGGAAATCGCTGCAACAAATAAATGCAGGGCTGAAATACCTACAGAGCTCAGAGAGAACAACCAAAATGCTCCCAGTAAAACCAGCAAGGCGGGTGCAACCTTATGGAGGGATCACCCCTCAAGTTGTTTGAATGGAGACATGATTGAAGTCTGATTTCAAGCCCTAACATAAAATCTTCCCTATCGGGTGCTTAAATCACCTGCTGTTATACCCGAGATCACCACTTCACCGAGCAAAAAGCGAAAGAAGGAAAAAAATGACAGTGTGGCTCTAATGCGTGAGTGGGCCGGTACGTGCAGAAGATGTGAATGTGAAGGAAAGCACGTTGGGTGCTGAAGTAATAACCGGGCGCACACCGCAAGGACTGGACCTGAGCCAGGGAAGGGAGAAAGGAGAGGGCTTCTGCTCAGACAGGTTTATGCATCGTGGAGAAGTAAAAGCTCCTGAGTGAGCGGGAGCGGTGCTGTGGCTGCCGGCTGGAGCTGCAGTCGGCGTGCGGGGTCTCACAAAGCACCGGGGGGAGTTATTTTAAAAGCGCTGTGTGAAACACGAAGGTTTGTGTGCAGCAGCAGCAGGAAGGGCTATCTCGCCCAGGATCCCGTGGGCGTTTAACGCGGCCCCGTTTAAGCAGTCAAACACCAATTTACCGAGTGCGAGCTCCTAATGGCACAGAGATGAGTCATTACAGGGTTTCAAAATGCGTAAATATGATCGCATCCTAACTCGGTGTGTCACCGATGATTTACCGTGCATTTGCTGGGTTGCGAGGTTGTGCAGAAACCTCGGAAATTCCTGCCCGCTCGTGCGATGAAAAATAATAATTCACATTGGTGTCAGTGTGTGAAGAGTTAAATGGGTTTTCTTCTTATGTTGGCACTGGATTTCAGCGGAGACTTATGTGCAGTTTTACAACCCGGCGCTGCTATATTTCACACCGCCAATATACAACCGAATAATAAGTAAACATAAGATTTTTGGCTACGTTGGATTTTCCAAGGTGATTAAATAATTTTCTAAATAGCTCTGAGAATGAAGCTGTCTGAAATCCCCAGGGCATTAAGAAATTAACTGCATACATATGCATTTTAAAGACATGGTCGGGATGCAAATTCACTAAGCAGCAACATCAAATATTTCAGCGAGCAGGCACCATCGGCTCTGAGCTCTCGCAGCGTGAATTGCAGCCACCCCGACCAGCAGCGGCTGCCCTCGCTGCAGGGGCTGCTGCGGGCACCCACATGTGCACCGAGCTCTGCGCGGCGCCTGCTGCACGAGCTGCCGCGGCAGATGGTGAGCTTCTCAGACAAACACCCCGCAAAAGCCCTCGGAAGATTTCCTGGAGCACGCCAAAGCGACGACCAGACCTTGCAGCATCTCGAACGACAGCCTCGTTCTTCACACGAGGCGCTTGGTGGGTTCACCCAAAGAAGGAGCCGCTAGCATCACAGATCAGGATGGTTTTTTTTTGGGGGGGGAGGCGGCTGTTTGGGGCACTGATGGCTCAAGGACTTGGCAGCAGCCCATGCTGGGGCTTTTCCACAAGGTTTTCCACAGCAGGAGCCACCTCCACCATGACCTGCTCGGGGACCAGAGGCTCCCCGCATAGGACCCACAGCCTAAAACCATGCAAGAGGAGGGCTCGCCCTTCACCAGGGCGAAAGCTCCAGGTGCAGGCAGTCAGGGCAGGGTGAGCAGCCCCGTCCTGGGGCTTTCCCCTGGTGTCAGGGCTGCTTGGGGCGTCCCCCATCACCCATCTGCTCCCGAGCTGCTTGGCCAGGCAGGGCGAGAGCAGAGCCTCCAGAGGACAGGCTCTGGAAAGCCGGCCCTCCCCATCAGCTCAAGGAAATTCATGTTGCGTGTTCTGCTCCTTCTCTGCCCACAGAGTTCTTGCTCGTGGTGGTGCGTAGGTGTATGTGAGGGATTTATCCTTTCCCCACTGAATCACTGCAGCACAACATCTTTTCAACCCTTCTGTACAAGCAGAAAAGAGCCCTGTGTTATTTCTCCTCGATTTTCCTGCTTAAGGAGACACCCAGTCAGCTCCACGGTGTGACCTGGCTGCATCCCAGCCGGGAACCAGCACGACACCTCCAAGCCCCCGCCGAGACCTGCCTGGGGGAGCAGCCAAACGCCCTCCTGCCAGCTGGCACCCCAAAACCACAGCCGAGCCCGCCTAAGGCCAGATGCCCTGGGGTTCTGCTGCCCTATCCAGCACCCACGCCTTCCCACTCGCGTCTCGAAAATCACTTGCCACCTTTACAGGTGATTTCAGAGCAAGCACTGCGTTGCAGCAACTCCTCTGCACACTCATCACCGTCACAACACGCATTTAAACCGACCTTACTACCTACTGTAAGGCAGCAGCAGCTCAAACAGCAAGGTCACGCATGAATTCACAGCAGGGGTCCCTCCTGGCTCTGCCCTGGCAGCTGAAACCTTGCCCCGTGCCGCAGGGAAGGGGCTCGCCCGCAGCGGACTGCAGGGGTCGGGTGGAAGCCAAAGCGCTCCCAAACACAAACCACGGCAGGAGCACAAGGGCTTGCAAGGCCTTTCCTTGCCACGTCCCCACCTGAGGTTTGCACACACCATTTCTGTGCGCCAAGGAGAAAATGAATTCTGCGGTCGTTGCCATGGGCAAAGCCACGAGTGGCTGCTTTCCCTCCAGACCCTCCTAGAAAGTGCTTATTTAGGAGAAGATGAGACCTTCAGCAATTAAACAATGAGCTTTTTGGTTGGATGAGAAACAGACACATCCCAAATTTTGTTATCCCTCCTGTAATAGCTGTTTAACAGTCTCCAACCAAAGACGTTGGCGTTTTAATCTTTGCAGCTCCTCCACGGGACACTGAATCCAGCAGGGCTGACCAAGCCTGTAGGGCTGCAACAGACCTATTTTTTCTTAAACTTTGGTCATTGATCTGCCCAGAACCAATGGAAAAAAAAAAAAAAAAAGTCACATTTTCTGATTTTGTGTGCAGTCCAGAAGATCACCAATAGCTCACGGCTTGTTGTGACCCACCCCTAGCACATTTAAGACAATCGTGCCCAGCTCCTTCCTTCTCCTACTTCCTTTTCCAGCACAGGGCAAGATCACACTGCAAGTGCAGACAAAAAAAAAAAAAACAAACAGCAACATTAAACTGTTTGTTTTGATTTCCCACATTTATTTCCCTCCTGGTTGGGCTGGGAGAAGGCACGAAGGATCGTGCCCTACCCTGAACCCAGTAGGCTGAGCAGATTTGCCTTCCTGCTTTGAACCACACCTGACTTCTTCCATGCCACCCCAGCAACTCGGATTCCCCCCCCTCCACCACCACCACCCTTCTCTTTGATATTTTTCATCTCACCTCTGGTCTGTTTCTCTTCTCTTTTTGTACCCCATCTCCCATACAACCACTGTTCTCCAACAAACACGCTGCCATACACCAGCTACAGTGCAGGAGGTGGCATCAAGAGAGTCTGCCATCGCTGCAGATCCTTTCTGGATTTCATTTCCTCCCTATTTGCCTTGGCCCTCTAAAGCCCTGCAGGCTCTGCACGTAATAAGGCCACCCATAATCAAGGATTCAACCACAAGAGCAGGAAAAGCCTTCTACCAGCGAGAGCTGCGCTTCAAGATGCTCCCTCCTCCCCTATCCCAAGAAAATTACCTCCCTTTAGAAAACACAATGAAAAAAAAAAAATAAAAGGAAGAAGAAAAAACCCCGGGGAAACTACAGAGTTCTCACGGTGACTTTTATTTGGTAAGCAACAATATAAACATGTGAATAAGAACAGGCATCGTTTGCAGGGCTGGCCTTTGATCCAGAGCACCCTGAATCTAGCAACCCTTCCATGAGCAGGTGATGAAGGTGAACCTTCACCAGAGACTAGCCGAAGTTGCAGTCCACCAAGACCTTTGTCGTGGAAAGACCAACGCTTGAATATTTGCTATTACCAAACTTATGTGCAATCTTGGAATGTATTAACCCTCCTCCCCCCCTCCTCTCTCTGGGTGAAAAAAAAAAATCATTGAGCTGCAAACCAGTAAAAAAGAATTGCTTCCAGCTAACTGAGACTGAAATGGTCTGTTGGACTATGAACTGAAATATCATTCTGGAGATAACCAGCTGGTTGTGACACAAAGTACTGTATTTACAACTCGGAAGTATAACCGTTATATACTTTAATTTATAGCAAATTTAATACATTAGTGTTTACAAAATAAATTCTGGACTCGACTGAAACAGCGTGCTGCTTAGCAAGTTTTTTCCTTCCTCTCACTTCAACTGAAAAGACCAGCAAGCTTAAGAGCTTCTTCTGTGATCCATGCACAACTGCTGCGATGTTGAAAAAGGAGCACGTTTCCTGCATCTCTCTAGTCTTGTTGCTCGATCCGTTCTATTACTCAAGCTGTACAGTTCAAACCTTCAGCTGTCCTTTAACAATTCCAGACACATCTCATGAAAACTACTCAGATACTAACCAGTGCACCAGCTAACATTACAAACTGAAGAAATATCTTATCCATATTAACTAGCTCACACAACAGGAAAGAGGAAATATAACTACACATTCAATCTCTTATTTCTAACAGCAAAGCTGCAAACTCCATCACTTGAAGTAAGATACTTCGGTGAGTGAAACAGTACCATACAGTTCAAGAAACATTTTTTTTTTAAAAAAACAAACATTTTAATAGTATAAAAAGTTGTTTACTGGTGTTTCTACTATAAAGCTTTGTTCCACAAATCAGAAGTGATAAAATAATTAGATATGTTTACAGTGATAAGAGACTGCAGTGAAGACATTTCAGCTCACATTTTGCTGATCACTTCAGTACGACATAGACCGTGACTGAATTATTAACACATACCTATGACACAGAGCGAACTGCAGACATGAAGTGCACACCTGAACATGGAATTTTACCCACTGCACGGTAACTTACTTTCTTCAGCCCTCCCTTGCCCCTCCAGAAAGCACTGTAGGCAAAAACTGTATTCAGAAACTAAGGCATATAACTACTCGACTGCAGGAAAGCAACCCTTGTTGTGGGAGGTGCACGGAGGAAAAATGGGATGCACACAAACACAGCATGGTAAATCCCAAAGTTACAAGCCAACTGTTTTTCTGTAGATAAAATGACATCTGAAAAAGTGAAAATGTACAAAAAATAAAAACTGTCAAATAAATAAAGAATACAGATGTTAATTAAACACATATATAAAGAAACGTATTGGCATACTGTATGCAGTATACGGTATATTCATAGAATCATGTGGGCTGGACAGCACTTAATAAGGAGTCACATATAAAGACGTAACCCCTTGTCTCTCTCCTCCAAAAGATCTTATGGTTTCTGGATATCAGGTGCAACCTTTTACACTGATGCATAAATCCTGCATCATATTTCAGTTTTGCCACACCTAGGATGCATTTTAGTATTATTATTATTTTTTAAAGATCCACAGAGAAGTCCAAAAAGTTACAATGGTCTGAATCACAATTTTTGCAACCCTGTCCATGCTACGTTGTCTCTTGGGTTTCCTACCAGCCGAGACTTCAGTAATTGTACAGTATAGCAAACCGCAGTTGTTCACAACCAACTGGGAGCCAATCATACGGACCCTTCCATACTCTAATTGGCATTTTCTACATTCCTGAACTGTAGATAGGTATTGTACTATAAGTGTGTTACACGAAGGCTGCTGAAACCATTAAAAGTGATGTAACGATAGTTAAGTGTCAAGTAAGTCCGCTATAATACAGAATCCGGGTCTAGGTCTATTAAATGCTATATCCACATAACATTTTAAACCATGAAATATTTTATGCATTTTCCTTTTTTTTTTTTTCTACAAATATTGTTGCAAACTTGCTGTTAATTGTGTCACGAGGTTCGCATTCCTACTTCTCCAAGGATTTTTAATTCAAATGTTTAACAACCATATCTACGCTAGGTACACTTAAAGTAGACATTGAAATTTCAAGTAAAATGAACTGTAGCCACATCTACTGGACTCTATACACGTCCCGACATCTAGATTTACTTTGATAAGTTATACAAATACATAATACATTCTTAAATAATGTAGACCCACAATATTAATTTGTGAATCTTTCCACGTTATAAAACCATTTTAACAGGAATGTTTATCCACCTGTATTACTGTTTTAGTTTGCAGTGTCTCTTGCTTTTCTGTTTCCACAGATTACTGTACCAGTTCTTAGGCTTTGGCTATTGAAATCTCTTATTTGAATGAGGCAACACTGGTTATTAAGGCTGTTTTTTGATTTTTTTTTGTTTTTTTCTCTTCTGAAGTTTCATTCCTTAGTATGACTCTGGTTTCCAGAGCAGGATGACTATCTTGTGTCTTCAGGTTCTGTTTTTATGACCTTCCTTTCTATGTTGTTAAAAGCCGAGTGAGGAAAATCCTTTAGAATACCAAGGCCTTCTGCGAGAGTAAGAGAAAGAGAGAGTTAAAAGTACTGCTTGAAAACACATATATCATATTCTTACTTCAAAAAAAAAAAAAAAGTCCATGAATTTTACAGATACTGAAAGTCGAAGCAATAAATAAATCCTGCCTCCTCCTTGTGGGCTTTAACCCAGTTGGGCTATAACCTTGGTTACATTACAGTGATGACAGAGTAATCACCACAGATTTACTTAAATTCTCCCCAGGAGCAGGGCTTAGTGCAGATGCACTCTTCACTAGCAGTTTGAAAGGGAAATTCTGCCTGGTGAATGGTTCCTGGGACTGCCGAACTGCACAAAAGCTGACCTCAGATTTCAATACTCCAGAAGGGAAGATGCGAGACTCTTCTCATCTTTCAATAACCCCTTTCCTATTGCACCTTCCAAACTCAGATGGAATTTTGTTATTTTTCCCACAGTTGTGAGAGGGAAATATATATGCTTTTTTATAAAAGCATGCTTATAATGTGATTCCTTTATACAGGCTGAAGCAATAGCAGCAATGTAATAACAGCTGAAGTTTGGGTCAATACCTCTCTGAGGACAGACACATGCCAGAACTTGCTTATCTTAATCTAGTTAACTGTATCCTCCGAGTTTATCCCAAATAATATTCAATCTGTTTTTAGATTAACAAGTAACACCACTCTTGAGGTTTTTTTTGTCCAAAGCCTTAGTTAAAACGTTACACACAACACATGTCAGACTGAGCTACCTTCCTCACTCAGAGACAGCCTGTATTAAGTACTTCAAAGCTTTTCTACAAAGCTGATTCATTTACAAGGGACGGCACTAACCCGAGGACTGGGACTTTGCCTCACCACCGGGGTAGAGCCGGATCAATTCGCTGCACAGAGGTTTTCCAACATGCTGCTCTCCATCAAGTGAAATGTGCTGCAACTGTCTACTGGGAAGATTTGACATTCGGAGATTCAGCGGTCTTTCACCTGTAAGTGGTTCACAGTGAAACATGGATGGAACAAAAAAAAGTGATATTAAAAATCAAGTAGAGACTTAAGTGAATACCAATTCTATCACCAAACGTTCATCTTAAATATCAGCTGCCTAGGAACATTTCTAGCAAAACAATGGCTGTATAAACATGGTGCTATACAGACTATTCTGCAGGCATTGCTAGAAAGGGGCACCAATCCATACAAAACTCTCTCATTCTGCCCCAAAAGCCCATTGAGATGCCCAAAAATCCCTCTCCCACTGCGCAACACAAAGAAATTTGCATCATCTGAGGAGCTGGATCCACACACCCATTTCTTTCTGGGTATTTCAGTGCTGTTTTGCTTGACCAATACACACAGATGGAAACCTATGTTCTAATGCTTATTTGTATTGGCTCCCTTAGTTTTTCCTTGTACTGCTTCTTTTCCATCCTTAAAAAAAACAAGCTCTTAAAAAAAAAAAGTCTTCTGCAATATTTCTTGTCCACGCTTAACATTTTCTCTCATTTCACAACATCCAAACAGAAAGCAATCAAACTGAACATTCCTAAAATTAATGCAAGCGAGGGAACAGGCAGTTGGTAAATCAAATAGATAACCACAAAACCGAGCTTTCTGAAGAACAGCAAGCTCCTAAGAACATTATTAGAATCTGCTTGCTTCTGAGTAATTTACATAGCCAACTCCTCAAGCGTTGTTTCTAGACTGCACGCACAGGTAAACAAGAAGAAGCACCAGCTACATTATCAGCCTTACCTTCAATCTCCACAAAGCCAGAACACAAGTGACATGCAACGTTCTGCTCTGTTTCCAAAACTTAGCAGAGACCTAGAGCCAAGTTCTGCCCTCACTAACAGCAGTGCACCCTGCGATTTCTTCCCTCCCTACGTTATCTGTAGGGAAAGCAGCCTGCCCAGTAACACAGCAGAATATGACTGCACATCTGATTGTGTTATTTAGACTGTAAGCACTTGAGGGCAGAGATCTTGTCTTGTCCATTCAGTGCTCGGTGTTCTGTTTTTGCTATACTCTACTAGATAAATAGCACTGCTGACAAAGGTTGCGTAATATCAAATGCATCTGCTGGCAGCAAGACCATGCCTGGAAGCTACCATACCTTGTCCATCAAGGTTATCTAATGACATGCCATTGGGGCTGTGCTCTTCTGAGTTTTGTCTGTAACATCCTGCGGAAAGACGTCTCTCTAATCCAGCCTGGCTGCAAAGAAGCTCCATCTGTTTTGCCATTACCTTTTCAGACTGCAAATAAAGCACAACAATAAAATAAAATAAAAAACACACACAAAAAACCCCACCTCTTTAAATACATATATATAGTGAGTCAAAACACAAGGAAAAAAGCAGTATCAGATGATAAGACTAACAGCCTAGATATAGATTTTTTGTTGACTCATATGTACAGATGTGTGCTTTACAGTTTCTTCAAAAACTATCAAGCAAACAAAATATTTCTGCACCCATAAAGATTTTCATTCTGTACATCTGAGTCACTCAAGAATACTTGAAATGCAAGTTGCTGTAGTTCATCCACACACAAAAAAACATAATGCTAAATTCTGTTCTTAGAAAACACATCAAAAAAACACTTTCTGCACTTTAGGACTGCGGGTTACGTGAAGAGAATCTCAAGAAAAGCAAAAAATAATGTCTTAATTATCCAGCTTCGCTCTGCTCAACTACACGTCTTCACAAAGTATTCCAAGAGTGATGGCAACATCTGCTAAAAACTTATGCCAAGATTTCACTAGACATCTTGGAATCTTTATTTTAAGAAACAGCACTACACAAGCTTAAAAATCTGCCATTCTGAAAGTGTAGGATGACAGTATGTTTGTGGGGGATAAAGGTGTGAAATGTCTGTCTAGAAGAAGAACAAGACCTATACACCTCTCGAGAGTGAAATTAAACAATGCAGTGCAACGTGGGAGGAAATGGCGTCTGAATGTTTGTCATTGAATTTAATGCCAGGAGAATTCTAACTTTCAATATAATCTTGTGCTTGAGAATGTAAATAAGCATGTTGCAAAAAAAAATAAATAAAAAGAAAATTACAAGCCAAAAAAAAGTTGATTTAGAAGAGCCCCAATGAACGTAAGAACAGAAAGAGTACAAAATTAACACCTTGGATCAATAGGAGGGATTTCATTTCTCTTCTAGGTAATTCCGTAATTGTTTCAACTAGTACAGATGCCTATTAAAAAGAACTAAGGGCATTTTAAAGAGCACTTAACTTTTCCTGGTAGATGATGAAAGCCTGACTTCCCATGAAAGTCTGCTTCCTCTGCAGAGTTCAATGCTTGAATACAGTGACAGCGTAACAGAGCAGCAGAAGCCGGGCGTCTGCAGCACGGCAGTGACCCCGACAGCAGGGTAACGACACGACCAATATTTACTTACTCTGACTTAGAGGCCGTCAGGTTCTGTAGAAGAACACTGAGAGCTCAAGCTTGGTCTTGGGAGGTAGGATAAAAAAAAAAAAGAAACTATTTTCAAATAGTTTCCACTCAATTGTGCTATAGTTTTGCTATTCTGTCAGTGCTGTTGCTACTTTTGAAGGTTAAGCCATTTTTAAAGGAATGAAACATTTAAGTTCTCGCTCTTGTAATCTTCGTTGCTTAATTCGAATAAAAAAGAACAGGAAGTATTTTAAATTGCAACGGTGGGGAAAACCCAGAGAGCTGCAGATACATTTGAGCTTAAAACAAATTCCACTTAGCAGTGGAAAAGAGGTTTGTTTTAAACTCAAATGCACCTGCAGTACTTATGCAGCGCCAACCAATGAAAACATGAAAGCATATAAAAGATGTAAATAGACTTTTAAAAGCCAAGTTTGTTCACCAATAACGTGACATCAGAACACGTAGCATAGCTGATTTTTGATGCAGCACAAGGAACAGAATTTGCATGTCCGTACGCTGCGTTGCAACAAAAGAACGTGGAAGCCAGGGTAACGTACTTGGTCTCAGAAAGCAGGAGCCTAGCTCCCAAATGTAAGCTTATGTGAAAGTTTGGTGATTACATTTGCCCAAATCAGTTATACCAAATAAATTTGTTGCAATTTAACATGAAATGCCTCCTTAGAAACAATAAGCAGTAGGAGATGCGTATTATACCTCAAGGCCAGGATATGCTACAGAAAAGACAAAGAAAGAATCGGAAACCTGCCTCTGTTTATTGAATGCCTTCCAGATACTCAAAAACATTGTACTTCTATCAGGCTGAATGTTATTTTACAAAGGCAATTTATCCTCTCTGATCCATGGGTTCACTATTTCCTAAATATAGTGCTGTTGCCTCTTAAAAAGAAATGGCAGAACTGAGGACTCCGAGTTCCCCTACTCTATTTATTCCTCTAGGCTCAACAACTTGAACTTTCCATTTATAACCCAAATAAAACAGCACAAGCTGTACCAATAGTACTCCACTTGCTCCAACAGGAATCGTGTATTTACAAGCCTTCTATGCTAGATCTTACCTCCTTGGAGTGAACAAGGTTAAAGCTGCAGCACCGTGTCAGAACAGTTTCAGAAGGTAAACCCAAATTAAAAGTGATGCAATCACAGCTAAGCTAGGTAGCCTTTGAAAATTGAAGGTAATTGCTTTAGTCATCAAAGCAATGCATCAAAATCAATGTACAAAGACATGGCCCGTATTATTCACGGTGTTGTGTAGTTGGTTTACCTGGGAGTTAAGAGCTGCTGAGTCTTCACTCTTTCCTTTAGCCAAAGCAAGTGGCATTTTGTCTGGCTGATAGAGTGTTTGGACTGAGTCCTGGAAGTCAGGATAACCATCCTATTGAGCATAAGAAACCAAACACCAAGAAGAATAATATATTATTGTGTTTTTTTCTGCACCCTGTCTCTCTCTATAACCAAGAAGAAAACAAAACAAGCAACATTCCTGAACATCTGCGAGAATTCTGGACTGGAGTTTACATATTTGTACTGTCCGTTTCTTTTTACATCTAGCTGCTTTCAAGATTAAGAAATCAAATTTATATGTAGTCAAGACTAAGGCATACCAGCTGCATATACTAACCTCAGAAAAAAAAATGAGTGAAGCCTCCCCAAATTCAACATACTTCACACAAAAACTATCCTCGTCTTACAAAACGAAATACTGTTTTAGAAGCAGAGTAGCAAAGATCTCATATACTATGGGAAATAACGATTCAAGAGTTCTTTCAAACAGTTATAACATGCAAATCCCTTCTGCAGCTTGCATATGTACAAATAAAGCAAATAAAGTTCTTGTGAAAGCCTGCCAGACTCCATTACAATAAATTAATCATCGGAGCGATGGTTCAGGATGAGAAATTTATCTTGCTTGGCATTATAAGGAAAGCTCATGTAAAACAGAGGAACATCCATAAACATTTACAGAAGCAGAATATAGGTGACTGTGTTAAAACAGGAGAGGATGCTAGAGATCTTAAAATAGACCCAAACCTGAAAGACGTGGCATTTGTAACCGAGGATCTGTAGACCCAAGTATCAAAAGCATGCCAAATGATGTCGATTTTCCTTTTGGATTCTGGAGGCACACGCATGCAAGCGAAAGCACTTTTGAAAACAGCCAACCAAATAGGTTGCCATCCAAGAACAAGAAATCTGATCTTTCAGAAAAATCACAGGGGAAAGACTGCAAGGTCTGCGCAGCTGGCAGGCTGCACAGTGGTGGTGAGACCCTCAGCACCACATAATGCCTATAAAGTTATTTCTTCCTGCTTCAGGAAAAAAAAAAATAAATTAAATCTGTCTGAATCACTGCGTATGGCTTTTATCCACCCAATGTATTCCCCGGGGAAAAACAAACATGATAAGTATGTAAAATTTCATAACCAGGTAAATTGCCACAAAACCTCATCCTCTCCAAACAAAGACTTGGCAGCACATTTCCATGAGCGCTGACCATTTTCAGAGTTAGGCCTGGAATTGTTGGGGAGAGGAAAAACGACTGCGTGTAGGCAGATGAAAAAGCGAACACACAAAAACGTTATCGCTCAGGATCCTATTTTTGCAGGAGATCGGAACACGGCTCTTTATAAGGCATCTGTGATCACACGCCAGTCCAAAACCAAAAGGCTGCTTCCTAAAAGGAGGCCGCGGAGCCTGCTGCCACGGCTGTCCCCCGTCACTCCTCCGCCTCCTCCTTTGATGAGGACGCAGCTCTGGCTCCCCGCCTTGGCGATCTGCCCTCCCTATCGCTGGCTGATCTCGTTCCCAGCGCCTGGATGACGAGGAGCAGGTCGTGCCAGGCGATGACCTGCTCTGCACCGACCTGGCCTCGCCGCTCCTCGCCCCTCTCCGCCCGGCACGTGGCGCTTGCTGCTTTCCTCGGCGGCTGCTGCTCAGTTGTTTTTCAAGCCGCTTCGTACAGCAGATGTTCTCAGTCCCACATGTGCTTTTTTGCTCCCTCTAATGACATTTTTCCTATGCAAACAGTAGACTCGACTGCTTTTGCTGTTTTGGTGAAAAAGACACAGAAATCCCACACTCGTGCTGATTTTCTTCTCCACTGCCTCAGCAGCGGCGGGGGTGGGCCTCTCCTCTCTCCCCCACCACCCGTGCCTCCCACCAAGGGAAGATGTTTCCTCACAGCCTCCGCTCCTGGCTTCCAGCCCATGCCCCCAGCCCCTGCTGAGCATTGTATATCTATATCGTATTCCTAATCACCTCATTGCTCTGAGAGGTGCTGCTGCTGAGCCACTCAAGGTGACAAAACAAGGGGTGTCCCTGCCCCACAACACCCATGCAGAGAGAGATCCTTGCTTCCGAAGGGGAAACGCTGTTTCCATCCCTATTCTGTTCTTTGTCCAGGGCAGACTTAGGAAGTGCACCCCTCCCAACCTTTTTTTTTTTTTTTTGTTATTTTAAACAATCTGGTTCCAAAGCCCAATTCATTCCATTCCCTTGTTTCACTCCCTCGGCACCTTTAGTCTCTCATTTGCCTGGATTTTTTTTTTCCCCTTCTCCTCTGTACACTTCACTCCCACAGCTTGCCCACCCACTCTACGAATAAGAGGGGGAGAGAGCACACAGGGGAAGAGAAAGGCTTTTACAGGTAATTTGATGTAATTCACGGCATATTGTTTCTTTGTAATGCTTGTGTGAGTTTCATATTCGTGAAGAGGATAAATTTACAGTGGTGGCTGTAACCCAGCAATGTTCAAGCTTGCACACACAGCCCTGCCAGCTCTGCCCGAGTATATGACCTTCAGAGTCTCTCCAGAGATGTTTTGTGTGTGTTTGTGAAGTGTTATTACATTTTAGGAAATTAACTAATCTTTTCTGCACAACTTTTTACAGTGTTCAAGCAGTGTATGAAATCTTTCCAAATCCAAGCTAGTATTTTAGACCACAGAGACATTAATGTCCCTGTAAAGAGACATTAATGACTAACGGGAGAAGAAATGGCACATCAAAATACTGAGTTTGGCCTTAGAACAGAAATGCAAAACAACCTTCACAAAAAAAAAAAAAAAAAAAAGGAAAAGAAAAGGAAAAAGAAAAACAAAAAGCCAGAGCTAGTTAGAAGTCACCTGCGTTCTGATCTGCATAAAGGTATTAGCATGCCAGCAAGCTAATCCAGCCACAGAGAAGCATTACAACTTTAAAAACAGGATAAGGAGTACTTAGAACAGGAAAAATCTGCAGCACTTACTATTTTCAATTTACCTCCACCTTCCTAAAAAAATTTAAAAAATCCCCAGGCATGCTACTACCAAAAAAAATATGTATTTTTTTTTTCCAGAACGCAACCCTTAAGAACAGAAACCATCAGATATAAGAGTCATCTACTGAGTAATACTGCCTCACTTTTCTTTTCTCTCTTTGAAGAAAACTGATTTGCAGTGTACCTCAGAATTGTTATGCAGCAAAGTAACAATTTACTTTTGGGAGTTCAGAAGAAAGAGGAAAGAGGCATTTACGTTGATGACAGCAGTCATTTCACAGTTAATAATACTATGCTATCATATGAAAGCTAATTTCATTTACAATTCCTTATTTTGGAGACAGTCTTATTCCTGAAATAGTCATTCGTACAATTAAATTTTCATAAGCTTTTTAAAATATGACTGGCAATTTTAGATAGAATTAAACATTCATTCTCAAAATTACTCAACTAAAACAGCGTCTAGAGAAAGCAGGCCTTTCAGACTGCTAAGATTTCACCATTCAGAAAATAAGAGAACGCATGTCCCCTAAGGTTGTCCTAATCTTTCTGCCTGCCCCCTCTCCTTCCCAAAAAAAAAAAGTTTCAGACCGTATTTTTCAGGCTTTCAATTCCTTCTTTCAATGAAGATCCCGTGGAAAAAAGCCCCTCCCTTACCGTGTGTCATTTTAGATACTTGCTCATCATCAATTATCAGTGAATGAAGACAGGCTTTCTGCTGCTGAAAGCTAATTGTCTGTGAAGCACTGTGTGAAGCAGCTCCCCACCAGCTCTTCCCAATTAAGACTAGACTGGACAAAAGAAGGGAGAATCAAGGAACCAACTTGTCATGTATTGGGCAAGGCTGATAATGGTGTGAAGGCAGAAAAAATCATTGAGCAAAGCTTTTACCTGATCTTTCCTAAGGACTGAAGAACAAGCATAGGTCAAAGCACAACCCAACACGACTGAAAATGGCCTTACAGAATTATTTTCAAAGCTATGAGTAAACCCTCAACGCACACACATATTTAGTATTGTATAAACTCAAACTACAACTGTACTCAGCCTGGTGGAACTTAAAAAAAAAAAAAACACAAAGAAAACATGAACATGCCTATATAGCTATTCATAACTGCCTTTTCAAAACCAACTGCTCTCACTGGGGTTTGCCACACAGGAAAAACCCCTGTACAGGTAACAAAGCACTGCACTGCTGAAAAAATGAAAGGCTTGCATTTGGTGCATCATTTACCAGAGATCAAGTTCCGTATGAGAAACACATCCACATTGCAGAATATGATCAAGCTCCCCTCTACAGCTAAAGAATATCACGTAGCTGTGTGACACCAATTCCAGCTCAGGCCCATCTCACATCCTAACGCACATTTAATCTGCACCTTTTGGAGCAGGCAGCACAGTAAAATCCCCACAACGCTATAAATGAATTAGACATCCACCTGAAAGTGAAACAGTAATTAAAAGCGAAACAGTAATTTGTTTAAAAAAATAAATAAAAGGGTCTGCTACTTTCATGAGTTACATAGGTATGCATATTTATGATGTTTTGTTTGTTTAAATAAGTATATTTAATAAATAAGTTTGTTTAAATAACTTTTTAAAAAGCCCTCCTATTTACTTTTCAGAAGCAGCAACTCAACAAAAAGGTAGACTGCATATATGCTGACCCTGCACTCTCAACACAAAGCTCCCAGCAGAACACCCATTTCCATAAGCAAAATCTTGTGCAGGTGTATATATTAGCCACATATACACGCTTGTTGTGCTTTTGGCACAAAAGTAATTACAAAAAACAGTAAATTAATAACTCCTGGCATAACCATGTGTGTTGATGTATACAGCTTTTTGTTAGCTTTTGACTCTTTAATATTGTCAGTTCTAGAATTCATAGCATAGTCAGAGCTAGCTAATATTCCCCCATCAATCCTTAACCAGAGCTTTGGATTCTAAACAAGATAAAAAGCTGACCCAAGAAACTTTAAAAACAACTAAAAAAAAAAAAAACAACACCCCACCTCACACCGAGGCCTTATGGGAAGACATTTCCTATAGCGCTCGCGTTTATTCCACCGCAGGAAATCACTCGGTCCCATTCCTTCCCCTCCTACACGCACAGCGCACAACACTGAGAGCAACTTCACCATACAGCAGATCCTACTCTTTACCCCTGCTCCTACAGGTTCCTCCAACGAGCATTTACATTTTCAGAGACTCCGGCGATGGATCTCGCCCTCTCTCTCACACCCATCAACTGTCTGTCAAATGTTTTTCTGACAAACTTCCTTTGACAGATCCCTTCAAAACACAAGTCAGTTTTAGCACAGATAGGTTAAAATAAAGGAGTCTCAATACCGTACCTCTATCTTGATTCTCTTTGGTGACAGTTCGTCCCGTTCTCCGCATTTAGATCTAGAAGACAAGACGCACACGCTATCAGTAAACAGCAAATTAACCCTGGTCACCAGAAATACTCATGAGAAATGGTCAAGAAAAAAAAAAAAGAGCAAGAACAAACGAGATGCTCAGAAAAAGCCTCCGATTCACTTGGACTTGGCAGTAAAAGTCACTCAAGTATACAGGAGAAGAATACAAGTGCCTTGTGTTGTTTTCAGAAGTGTCAAAAGACTCAGGCACTCTTCTTCCGAACAGAAAGGAAATCTGCTGGAGCACACAGAAATATAGAAGCGCCTTTGACTACCCAGAATGGATGTGTATTTACATAGAATCAGTATGGAAGAATTGAGAGCAAAAGAAAACCACAAAAAGCCCCCAGAAGTGTTATGAACACGCATTTTGAAAGGCCACTGCAAGAAACATCAGTTAAAATTTGAAAGCAATATACAGAAAGTATCTAAAAATAATAAATGTGACAAAAAGTTCAGTTTTAATTGTACTTAAATGCTATTAAGCCGTCGTTACTACTTTTTCATTTAACAGAACAGTAACAACTGAAATTAAGACTCAGCTCCGGTTCTTTTAAGCAGGTTTGTAAGCTGCCCCCCATGACCTTATCCATTCTCTGGAAACTAGCAAACCCCATCAGTATATATTAAAAAAAAAATTAAAAAACAATGCATTAGAAGCTTTGACTATTCTGCCAATTTACATTAAGCCTACAATTGCCTGAAATACTCGAAATACTAGCCTCTCAGATGCCTCTCCACCTGTACTATCATTGCAAAAACCTGGAAAACTGGAGAACAACTAAAAAGGTAATTCAAGACAACTAAATCTTAGCAGTTTGAAAGCTTCATGACTTAAATAGCATTTTCCTAACCTCCTCAGAAGAGCACTTTGCTAGCTAGAGAGCAAGAAGAAAGCGTCTCTTTGTGCTTCAAAAGAAATGCTGTGAAATTGATTAAGTAAAGGTCCTTCGAGTTAATTAAAACCTTACTTGGTGGTCCTGTAAGTATACTTGTATGTAACTTCTCGAGAGATTTGCCGAGCTAGTGCGAAGAGTTCATCTCTCCTGGTCAACAAGGCATTATCTTTCACACACAGCTGAGCGGCTGCTTCATTAACTGTCAGCTGGAAATTAAACACAGAGATGCATGAGTTTTCACCCATTCATTTGGAGAAGTACCCTTCTGAAATAATCAAAGATTTCAATGCCAAGCAAAATTACTTGTCACTGTATAATACACCCCGACGGGTTTTTTTGACTTTTTTATATCCTTAATAACACAGGTAAGCCCCTGAGAAAAGACATAAATGTAGCTGGTGCATTTAAAGTCCTTTCAAGTCAAACGTCATTGTAAGACACTCTCAACGTGCCCTGCTTGCGCCTCAACCCAGCATTAATTAAATCTCGGTATAAAACAGTAGCTCTGAGCGTTCACAGTGTTTGGCTCCCAAAGCCTGGTTTACAGGGAATACTATTTTTATAACTGCAATATGCCCAGGACTTGAAAAAAAAAAAAAAATCTGACAGTGTGGGTACAGATGGCTTTCCCTGGTGAATACAGCATAAATTCTGTAGAAGGTGATGGTTTAAGAAACGATTAAACTTTTTTTAGCTGTGTTTCTCACCCTCATGTTTGTGAAGACTATCTTCAGACATGAATCAAATGTAACTTGTTTCAAGGATGTTTTCCCGAGCCTGCTGGGACACATTTCTAGTGTCTCTGCTGCTGGCAATAGTTTCAAAAAGAGGGAAAAAAAAAAAAAGCCTGAAGTTAAGGCTCAAAATGGTTTCACAATGCTCTTCAGAAGCCTATAGGAAGTGGTGATATCATCCTGAATTATACCAGCTTTATAATACTGCTGTCTGAACAGCAAATGATCAATGCTAAGGACAACAACAGAATGAACGCAACGAGAGAAAGCAAAACCGAGATGCTGGAGAAGAGATTCCCTGCTCCTCCCACAGTAAACAGGAGCTAAAAAGACATTTTCACTTCTTCCTCGGCTGAAGAGCTGCAAGAGGTCAGCATCAGGCTGCAGGTACTTGCTCCAAAGCGCGCTCAAACCTTCCTTTTTGGGAATGGGGCTGCTTCGCACGGCCTTGGCTCCTCACAGGCGAGCTCAGCCTGAGCTTTGCTGCCACACCAAAACGCTCTGTATCGGTCTCAGGCTAGCGAATATTAAAAAGCAGCGAGGTTTTCCCCAGCACAGTCAGCATATTCATGCCGACTGAGCTGTGCCACCGCCAGCCCTCGATGTGGCAGAGCACGAAGCAGCGGCAGGTCAGCGCGCGGCCACCCGTGGCTGAAGACGGGCAGCCCCCAACACCACGACCACCAAAAGCACCATCCTGACCCACTCCTCCACGCGGGCAGGAGGAGGTGAAGCTGAGGACAGGGCAGCGGGGCTGCAGATTAACACTGCCTCCTGGCAAGGAGGCTGGGGAGCTCCCTCCTGCTAACACGCGGCGGGGCAGTGCTCGTGAAGCAGCTCTGAGGCCTGCAGCTCACCTGAGCTACTGCTCGCTCCATCCCCTAAAGGTCGAAGCTGTCCCATGAGGTGGGCAGCCCTCAAACTAGAGCTCTTGACGTCACCCAACTGAGAAATTTTGAGTAACACAACACTTGTTCTCCGGGGAGGCTGAAAAGCAAGAATATGTTTCAGGAGAGCTGCGGTTCCCTCAGCAGCCTGCGCCCAGTAGCACCTCACAAGAAACTGCTGTTCTTAATATTTCCTACGCATTTTTTTTCACCACCTTTAGCGGAAAAGCATCTGATCTGATTAGGACATTTCCTGCGATACCTGAACGCTAAGCAGGCTGCAAATGTGTCTTTAATAGGCAAGCTAGGTATGCTGCCTGATCCTTTAGTCTCTGGACAGACAAAAAAATCTCACGGAGATCAGATGTACGGGGTGGGAAGTTAAGGTTTGACTTGCCAAACATCTCTAGGTTGCTACGTTCCTACAATACAAAATGCTAAAATAAACTCCTGCCCATTTGAGAGGACCAGTTGTTCTATAATGGCTGTCTTTTCAGAAAGACGAAGGCAAAAAATACAGAAATAAAAGATGAATACAACACCTATGGAAAGGATTATCAATCAAAGCCAGCAATAATTTCGGTCAATGATAGGTATTACTTCGCCCAGGACGAATAACATTGCCAATGTTTACAAAATAATTCAAAGTATTTTTTAATCCCTCAATAAAGCATTAAAGGGTTGCAAAGAGCTGAAGGGGCTGAAATGCTCTGGGTACTGGTAGACAAATGCTGTTTATCCTAAACACGGGAGAAAAGCCAAATGTTTGTTTGTTTTTCCTGCTTTCTTCTTTCAGGTCACATCCAGACTTACTGAACTGAAGTGCATCATGGCTTCCTGCCTTTTCAGGAGGCATAATGCTGCAGTGAGAAAGTGCTGTATGCCTAAAAATAATGATTCTGTATGCTGGAAGCCTTGATGGCAGAGCAGCACGTAACCGTACAGGCTCTACAGAGAGGGATGGGTATATTCTCATCTGGCGGGGTTCATAAATTTCCCCCCCTAACTAGAAACACGTAATTAAATATCAAGTCCTGCTGTTTTGGTGAGTCAACAAGGGAAAAGGGAAGACAACAAGTTAGACAAAATTTATCATTTGAATTTCTGACTCCTGTTTCTCAAACTATTAAACAGGATTTTTTCAGTTTTACAGGTACCTAGACCAGCACTGAAATATTAATACGCAAATTACAAATCTGACTCAAACACGCAAGAGTCACCGAGTTCAAGGGCACGTCTCATGCTCATCCCTCCTCCAGTCCGACTTTAAACATGAATTGCTCTCCCTGATTCAAAATGTGTAATACCGAGACAATGGGATGGATTAAGGACTGCACATTTATTAGTTTTGGAACCTCCTTGTTTCAAATATATATATATTTTTAAATCAGATTTAGTCTGGGAAAGTGCCTTACACAGATACTACTGCCAATAGCACGCACTTTCAGAACAGCTCAGTACCTCCAGTTCTCACTGGCCTGTAATGGCTGCACAAGCCCTTTGAGGCACTGCAGTGTTCACACTTAACAGAGAATATTCTCAATAATTCACCACTGATTTTGCATGAAGTTTGAGGCAAGTTTGCACACAACTCCACCCTGCCTGAGGAGTCAGAGGTGGCCTGATCTTTACCTTAAGAAGCCATCTACTACTTATGTTTCTTAAATCCACAGAGAAGTTTATTCAGCTGCTCATTGCCAGCTGCAAAGAGACCTTGAACCGTGAGGCAGAGCGACAGCCTTGGAATGTATTGAACGTATTAACATGTGCAGAAGCAGTATCTGGACGAGCAGAAACTTACCTCCCCGGTCCTTCAAGGTCCTTCCTTCTGAGCAGCAAATTGTTTAAGCCATTGAAAACAAAAATCCATCGAAATTGATTTCACAAAAGATAAACTCTGGTTAACCAAATTTTAAACAAAAAAAAAGTCTCAGTGATCATGTAGTATTTCTGTATTTTCTGCTTTAAAGTGGAAATGGAGAGAAAACCATTCAAGACAAAACTTTGTGAAATCCAGCCTCTTTAAGCCAACAGCAAACCAATTGTGAGCAAATTCCTCTTGTTTGCATGTGTGCAGTTCCCATCAAGTTCAGCGAGGCCCCACATGCGTAAGTGAGGCATAAGTCAACCACATACTCCTTTGATCCTGTGCCCTTAGTCATAATAGTGATAGAAATATTTCCCAAAGCCAAACCATGCTCTCATTCCATTTTTAAACACAATTTTACAGAGATGTAGTAACGATCTGCAGAGCAGCACCACAGCAAAGTCACAGAGCAGAGCTGTCCTCCTTCCTCCCAGCATTTTGCTCCCCCAAGCCTCACTGTGCTCACCCCTCTGGCTTCACAGAGCCACCCCAGGGCCTGGCTCGTCTTGTGCTGCTGCAGGCCAGCAAACCACAGGGTATTTCTGCAGCCACCATCCCCAAGGGAGATGGAAACAGCGCGGAGCCACACACACCGTGCTGTAGGCCTCGCCTGCCGCCATGCCCACCTGAGGAGAATCCCTCTCTCCCGCCCCGGCTGCGGCACCGTAGGCAGGGCACCTACACAATCGAGCCTTTCAAACCCTGCCTCCACCTCGGCAGCCACACGTCCTCGTGCAGGAGAGGCTCACTGCTGCAAGGGCAGGGGAGAAAGGCTACGTTTGTTCCTGCACACTGGGTGAATTCATCGGTTACGCACGTCGCCGCGCAGAGCCACAGAACACGCAAATGAAAGCTGCACGACTAAAAGTGTGTGACAAACCGAGCTCACCGCCGACAACTTCCCTTGGAAGTGTCTCCCCAGCTTGTTCAGGTCCTTGTGAAGTCCCTACTGGTGACATAGAGTTGCCTTGTGAGTGTAAACACAGAAGCAAAAACATGAAAAAAAAAAACAACATTGTTTCCTCCTACCCTTTTACTCAGAAGCATGAAGAGAACTTAGTTTTACACTACCGTTAACACACCTAAAAAACTTCTTTTTGAAGTGAAAAAAGGCTAAAGCCAGTACAGCTTTTTTGGCACTCCTGTAACATAAACACTGCCTTCCCTTTTGGGAGCTCGGTTTTACATGCCAAATTTTGAATCCAACTGAAATTTTGCAATCACTGTTAACCGTGAAAATGCTGATGCAGCACTCGTATCAACAGTGTTTTGGCACTGCTTTGACTTCGTGTTTGTTCTCTTGCACTGTACTTTGGCACTAGGGAACGATTCCCAACACAGACACACCTATGGCGTTACAACACACGCAGCGTGAGCCTCAAGAAAGCCAGGCCAGAAGCAAAGGAGGCCTGCACAGACTTTTAAGGACAGGAAGGAGCAGATGGTATGCAGGTATTGAAGGGCAAACCTGCACATTAGTCACCCTTCAATACCGGTGACAGTCCTTCCCCTTCCTCCTCACAACTCTTACTGCCTGAACTTCACTTGCCTGGCCTAAATCCACTGTGTCCCCCAAAAAAATAGTGCCGCAGGTCGTATAATAAAGCTGCACACCAATTCACACACAAACACCCTATGTCACCAGGGTTAGGGACCTCATCAGCAGACCCTTTTCCACCTCACCCAAGATAGAGAGAAAGGTCTCAAGGTCAGGGAGGACAGCAGTGCAGTAGCCAAACCAGGCAACCCTGTTACCAGACACAACCTATTTTAGCTATTAAACTTCCGAACAACCTCCAAGGCGCAAGGGAATGTAACAACAGGACTGGTTTCAAAAGGTGCCGTATGCTTGGAAACCCAAGGAACATGCTCAGTGCAATGCTGGTTTGCTATTTCAGTGCCAAAGCTTTCAGACCCTGTCTGAGGGACTGTACAAAGACCGAGCAGTGTGATGACGCCAAGCTGAAGTCATCAGTGCATACATGCACACACGCGCCCCCAGGAAAGGAGGCTTCTACTTCACCCAGGATTTCCACTCCTGGGCAGGGCTGGCTACAGCTCTTGTAAGACACGCAGCTCTTGTCACCCAGGGAAAAGCGCCTGTACAAGAAGCGTACCCTCTAAGCAGCATCTCAAAAAAGGCATAGGAACAGGAGAGGGAGCCCTCTGTCGCTCAAAGGACTTTACCTCGTGGAGGGTGAGATGCTTGCCATCCTTTCTTTTCGAGTCAAATCTGCCATATATTGCACTGTACTTCCTGATCTCCTCCTCTTTGTGAGGGTCCTCGTCACTCATCTCAAAGATGTGGCCAATCATCTTTGCCAGTTTCTTATTTGTTTTCAGTAACTCCTTGACTTCACTCAAGTCACTTTTGGGCAGGGAGGGAACCATGCGTTCTACGCATTCAGCAACTGAGAGAGCAGCAGCGGCATCCAAGGTCTCACTGTTTTCCTTTGGTGAAGCCGGAGAGCCAAGGTCAGCCGGGGAAAGACTATGTTCGCTCTCTGTAGTGTGGTGTCCTTGCCAGAGTCTGGGCTCACTGCCGCTCTGTAGCGATAAGCTCCCCACCACATCGGATTTGCTCGCCCCCACGCTCTGCACGCAAGTTGTGGCAGCACATTTGGGGATCTTCAGGTGAGGCTCTCGGGTACTGCTGTTCCTCTCGTAACTACTGCAGGAAATCCCCAGCCACGCAGGAGACCCTTCTGGCAGTTTATATATTGGAATGCTGCTGACCGGTAAGGAAGTGAGAGGCTGGTTAAAAAGACCAGGGTTTGTGACCCAGTCCCTCAAAGCTTTCTGCAGCCTTCGAACATGAAGCGGCTTGCTAGCCATGCCTACGAGAGCCATTATCTCCAAAAACTCCTCTTCACCTGCTTCACAGAGCTGCTGGACATCATCGCCACCCTGCTGAATGAAGGCATCAAAGTAGAATAAGAGATTTGCTTTTTGTAGTATTCGATACAGCTGCAATTCCCCAAGGGTTCTGGGTAGAGCTGACGCCATCACGGATGACAGAACCTGCAAACAGTAAAAACAGAGAGAGGGTGAACACCAGGATGCTGGCATTCCGACATAGTGCCCCCCACCCCTCATCCTTCCTTGAGACTGTCAACTCCAGGGATGAGATTTTCTTCTCTCGTTACAAAAACACACATGGAAATGGTAAAATGGGTGATAGTTCTCTTTTTTGATAATGTATTATCAAACAAGAGACTTCGCTGAAACATTTGTGAAAAAACAAATCAGCAGATAGCTGCGATGCACCTACAAAGAAGATGATTCAAACACGAAGCCAGCTTGTTTTCAGCATTCCCACTTCATGTTTGTTCCCGAGAATGTCATTCAATATTGCTCACTGCTTCTACTACTCTCTTTTTTATGTCTTCAGATCAAAATGATCACAAAACAATCTGAAGAATTACTGAATATTTGATCGCCTAAAGGAAAAGGAAAAAAAAAACAACAAAAAAAAACAACTCATCAGCTGTGATTCTCCTTAATTCTCAAATCATTTTCCCCCATAGCAATTTGGAGGACTGCAAGACCTGTGTGGTGCCAGGAGTTGGACTCGATGATCCTTCTGGGTCCCTTCCAGCTCAGGGTATGATTCTAAGAGGAGAGCAAAGAAGAAAGAGGTGCTTCACAGAAGCCCGGAGAATTAATGAAGCCAGCTCAGTAAAAGGTTACTTCAGTAAATTTCTAGCTTTCACCATTTTATATTAAAAAAATAAAGGATCTAACGCCTCTGCTGATTTTAATTCCAGCAGCAACATCCACAGAGGAAGCAAAAATTCGGATGGATTCCAACACACACGGTTTAAAAGCATGACTTTGAATTCACCTGCCTGTTCCATTTGCTAACAGCCCGGTGTGTCACTGATCCCTATGAGACTAAAAAGCAGCAGGCAACACAGCAATTGTGCTCCAAAGGCTCCCAAGAGACAAACTGCACAGTCCTACCCCCCTTACGGCTGCAGAAAAAAACATTTCCACAAGTTTCGACGTCAGCAAACACTGTTTCCATAAAACTCATGCTACCCAGAGTGAGCCCACAAGTAAGAAACTCTTCAGAGTCCTCAGGTCTCTCAGACACAGGGTGGCTTTCACAACGACAAGCGGTTAATTTCCCGTATTATAGCATTAAGCTACACCAGCCAACCAATGAGACCTCAAGCGTGCAGTTTATATTGGTTGGGAAAGTCACAGAACTGAAACATGGAGCTGGGCTGCTAGCATTCCCCTGGCTCTGCTATCACGTTGCTCCCCAAAAAGCAACAACACAGTAGTAACCTAAAAATCAGCACTTATGGCATGATTTGCACACGCTGGAGCGGAATTGTTTTAATAACAAGCATAAAAAGAAACAAGAAACAAAACAAAGCAAAAAAACAACAAGCACACCACAAAACTGATGCAAGAGTAAATGTATTTTTATGGTCACTGGGAGACTGCTAATCAGAAGGAGAACTATGGGAAAATAATTTTTACAATAGGCTTTTTTTTTTTTTTTCCAGTTAACAACTCAAAATAAATGTACAAACGTAACAAGCAGAACTTAAATTCCGTTCAGGGGGCATCTGAAAGATCAGACTCCTGTTCAAAATCTGATCTTTGATTCCTTTCTACTAGCAAAAATTAAAATTAGGAGGCCAATGGAAACTTTACAAAGATCCATGTGGTAGCAGCAGGATGCATGCAAACAGCCTCTCCAGGGGAAGAAAAAAAAAAAGAAAAAAGAAAAGAAAAGGAAAAAAGCCTTGAAAAATGAAACAGCTGCACATATCACGCTTTGTACATTGGGATCTGTACAACAGCACTGACAGCGCTGGCTGCTGCGATCTGGGCAGCCACCTCAAGGAGCTGCTGGTGTGACCAAGACCTAAACAACTGCATGCTTGGGAACTCGGGGTGAAACTGGAAACGCTGAAGAGATGCTTATTTTAGAAATACAGCTGAACTGTAGGAAATAATAGTTAATTGCAGAAAAACAGCCAAGCACTGCACTCAAAGAGGTGAGCTGCAACGAGGAAAATGAAGCAAGCCACTTAAGGTAATCCTTTAACTCGGTATTTTAAAAATTGTCATTACTTCTCAAGAAGTTCCTTGAAAAACCCTCCCCTTCCATGCAAACTTTGGCAAGACAAACAAAACCAGCAGCTCACAGATGAGCGGTATTTCAGCAAGCTGTCCCCAGCCTCCCATTTCAAGCCATGTTGACTCTCTTCCATCAGTGCCACAAATCAACTTATTTATACGACCGCTGCGAGAATCAGCATTTTCCCGGAGAGCCATCCATCTCGGCACCAAATCTACGTAAATCTACACACAGGGACCTTGTGCCGAGCACCAAATTGAATTGGGAGACGAAGGTGTCGGGGAAATTACAGGCAGCCCGAGCGCCCCGGGCAAGGCGTGGAGCTAATTTTTCCAGCCCACGGGCTGGAAGCAGCAGCAATAGCCCAGGAGTAGTCTTTACCTCGAGGCTCCTAATCAACAAATCTCCTCCTGACAGATAAAACTGGATTAATATGTGCTACGGAGGCGGCAGTAGCGGGTCCACGGCTCAGGCTGTGTTGGGGTTTGCATTGAAAGCCAGCCCAACACCGAGGGATTTCGGACTTGGGAGCCCAACTCCGCTTTCCAAATTTAGTACAGCAACTCCTCGGAGGGCCGTGCGATTTCTCCAGCTCCCAATTTCCACGGAGAAGACATTTTTGGACACTTCCCTCTCTTGACCTGCCTTCTCCTCCAGCGGAGCTGAGCTGCTGGGGTCCAGCACACACGGCAGGGGGCTGCAGGGGAAGCCCACCCGGCTGCTGGGCGGCCCTGCAGGAGCAGGCAGGGAGCAGGCAGGGCAGGGCAGGGCTCTCTCTGCCGTGCATTTTTCCAGCCCAGACCCAGCGAAGCAGCCGGGAAATTCCCCGGCTCGCTGCAGGCTGCGGGCGGCACATCCCAGCCGTGCTGCAGCTCCGGCCGCCGCGCACCCCAAAGTTCAACAAAACACCCAAATTGCCATTAAATCGCCCTGACCGCCCCCCCAGCCCCAGCCCCGCCGCCTACCGGGGGCCGCCCGCCGCCAGCACCGCCGCCGCCGTCCCGGCGCCGCAGCCTCAGCCCCGCCGAAGTTGCTGCCGGGCCCCCCCCCGCGCAGGCTCCTCCTTGCCCATCGGGTGGGCGAGCCGGGACACGGCCCCCGCGGCCCCGCAGCCCTCGGCGCTGGCCCCGGCGCCGTCTTCGGTGCTGGACGGGGAGGGAGAGAAGCGGAGCAAGGAGGGGGGGGGGGGGGGGGGGCGCGGCGCGGCGCGGCCGCCGCCGGCTTCGCCCAGCGGAGGGGAGGGGAGAGGGGAGGGGCAGGGCCGGGGAGGGGCCGGGCTGGGGAAGGGAGGGGGAGGGCGGTCACGTGGGGAGATCCCGCGCGCGCTCCGCCGCCCACGCGCGGCCGCCGCGTGACGCAGCGCCCGGCGGGGCCGCCCCCGCCACGGGGCCTGAGATGGCGGCGGGGCGCTGAGGGGAGGGGGGGGGGGGAGGGCGTGTGTGTGAGGGGGAGACCCCACGGGGCACGGCCCCGGCCCCACGCGGGGCGCCCCGCAGTGTTCAAGCAGTGTGTGCGCCCCCACAGCCCCACGCAGGGCTCCCCAGCAGTGTGCACAGCCCCCACGCCGCCCCCACGAAATGGCGGCCGCCGTTGGCCACCGCGCGCCCCTTCGGGGTGCTCCGCGCCCCTCCACGCCTCGTCACGCCACGGTTCCCATGAGAAAGGCCGGGCTCACGGGGCACGGCGAAACCACAAGAATGCGTGTGCGCCGCGCTGCCTCGCTGCCCTCCCACGCGCCGTGCTGTTTGCATACGCCCGCGGGCGCTGAGGAGGGCTGCGAAATATCCCTCCTCAGAAATAAATACCCCTCCTCAGAAATAAATATCCCTCCTCAGAAATACCCCTCCTCAGAAATATCCCTCCTCAGAAATACCCCTCCTCACAAATATCCCTCCTCATCGCCACACGGAGAGGCGGCGGTTGCCCCCCAAAGAGACCCAAATCGCCTCAAGTGGGTCAGCGCCACGCCAAGCAGACGGAGCCACGTCTGCCTTGCCCAGGGCCAGGCAGCCATGCCCTGGGCTCATCAGGCGTCGGGGAGAGGGATGAGGGGGCCGAGGAGCCCCCTTCTCCACGTGCCCTCCATGTTCTGGCATCGCACGTCAGGGAGGAGGAATAGGACGAACCCGCGCTGCTGTCTCCCTTCACCAGCCCAGCTCGCAGCGCTGGGCACCAAGCCAGAGGCAGCCGCTGAGACGCATTCAAACTTCCCCCCTGAGAGGCAGGGAAGTGTTTTTACAGTAGTTTTTTAGCGCTGTCCCTCTATTGTTAAATTTCAAACATTTTCCCACTCAGGTACCGCTTCCGCTCGCGTCCCAGGGGACACCTCAGCGCCCGGTCTGATGCTTCTCCCAGACGCCGGGAGGTAGAAGTCTCCTGAAGCCGGCTGCCCTGCGCAGACAGAGGATGGAAAGAGGTCTGGTAACTTTACAGCTGTTTTCACGCTTTTACATTTTAGTTTTAAAAAGGTTGCAGTGCGCCGAGACGGGTTAGGTGATAGCAAGGACTTCTAACATTAAGAAAGTAGATAAAGCGGGGGGATCCAGGGATGGAGGTAGCAGAACTGTCGCTCAGAAGACAACCTCTACATCAGCCCTTCTTTTTCTACAATAATTGCAAGCTACAGAGTCCTGGCCAGCAATTTTAAGCCTGAATCCCATCTAGGCGGATCTCTTGGTGACACAGGCCCTGCACGGTGCTCCAAGGTTTGCGATGCACGTCCCAGTGCACGCATAGCACCCATGCCCGTACACCCAGGTATAGCCACCCAGCCTTCTGCGCGTGCTTTTTCTACCCCTGCCCTCGGGGAGCTGGGTATCAGCTATGCACGGAAGAGCAAGGAGTCACTGCTGACAATTCTGGTTGGTTCCACGAGGTGATTTGGTTCCCCGTGACCTCCACAGGGTGAGAAATGGGCTTATTCACAGCGTGCGCAGGTCCCCAGGCAGGCGTGTGCTGCCGCTCCTGAAGGACTCTCCCTAGACATGGCTGCTTCAGGGTTCCTGCCACAGCGGGCTCTGCAAGAAAGATCAGATGCTCTGCCATATAAAACTGGCAAAACTGAATAGCGTGTGTGGTGGGGGGGAGGCACAGCACAGGGTTAGAGAGGGGGGAAGTGAGAGATTTGCTGTCACCTTTGTGGAGCTGAGAGCAGGGAGCATCTCTGCAGGAACGGATCCTTCCCTGCTCAGAGCACAGACCTCGCCAGCACAGTCTGACTCTTTGATGTGCTGTCTGATCAGATGAAAAAAAAAAAAAAAAAGATTAAAATCACACATGGCATAGGGACACTTTCATAATATACAGAGGAAACAGGCAGCTGATCGGTTCTCTATTTCCTCCGACTTCCCAGATTGCAAGATTGAGAAGGAATCTGAGTAGGATATGAGTTCCACAGAATCAAAGAAAAAAAATTAAAAAAAAAAAAAAATCAGCAGCAAGCAATTATATTCAAGGAGACAAGACGGCAAGGCAGACCCAGAGGCAACTCCAAGGCTGCCAACACAGCAGCTGGTATCGCTCCCCGAAGAGCTCCGCGCAGAACGTCTCCGTGGTTGGTCCCCAGCGTCTCCGACTGCCACCAGAAGCGCGGAGGGGCGGAGGAGGAGGAAGAGCAGAGCGCGGGGGCGTAGGTGCCGCCTCTCCCCCTCGCTGCAGTCTGCTTCCTTTAGCAGGTCACAACTGCTAGCTGGGTCGCAACACACACACACACACGCACAAGTATTACCGAAAATGCGTGTTGAAACATATTTCTCAAGGATGCTATTAATGCCTGGGAGGAAAACGCTCGAATTGTTTGCTCGGAATGGAGAAGACAAAAATGCATTGCATAAGCACTTATTTTCTTAGCTATCGTGGAGCAGGGTCTCGCGGCTGGAGCACGTGCCTGGGGCCAGGGAGGACTGCACGTGGCTTCTGGCGCTCTGCTGTGGATGGGGCGATGCCAGGCAGGTTATTTCACCTTCCACTACCTCCGTTTCCCCACTGGAGTCACGACGTGATGTCCTCACTGAAGCAGCTTTAGATCTGCTGGTGAAGAGTGCTAGGCGAGAGGCAAGCACGATTATTTAGCATCATAAATATTCATAGGATCCAGAGTTGGGCAATGGGCAGGGCTGGCTGGACCGATGACTGGCTACAGACCATGCCCCAGAAAGCCTGCAGCCTCCCAAACACTGCACAGGAACTCGTGCAAAGGAATGAAGAACAAATACGGAGCAGAATGTTTTGGTGATTTTCTTTTTTTCTTTCTTTTTTTTTTTTTTTGGCAGCTACACCACCTCACTGAATGCACGGTTAGGGAGAGTTCTGGAAGAGAACTTGCACACTTGGTGAATGTAAATGAGAAAGTGGCTTCAAATTAAAAGGACGGTCCCCACACAGATAGATAAGACCATGGGCAACGAGGGCAGAGAAGGCAGGCAAGGAAAAAGCCTGGGTGGAGATGAGGAAATGGAAGGGTGTGCAGGCTTCAGTGGGGGCAGAAAGCAGGGCACGATGGAGCAGAGTGGAGCTCCAAGAAGAAAAGAGATTTAAATTTGACAGGAGAATGAAAACCAGGGAACCAGGGTCAGGGCTGACGAGAGGAGGAAATTATCAACACTGCAAGTGATATCTTTCTATTGATTGCCAAATGAATAGATTTTACGGCCGGGAGCAACCGTGTACAATCATCATAGTCTGACCTCCTCTACCCTGAAGATCAAAGAATTTCATCTCGTCATTTGAATCAGATTAATCCCACGTAAACAAAATAGCACACTAATTATCGTTAGTTGGAGGGTGCAGATTCATCACAAAGACCCCATGCAAGCATATGGTGCATAAAACAAGACTGCAAAAATTTCTCATTTAGTCGTCATCCGAACAGGAAGGAAGGTGGAAATGACTCCATTTTCGATTTGTGCCCAACGTGGTATTTCAGCCGTGCCCGTTACAGACGGCAAGATGCTTATCAAGAATTGCACCTCCCGTGGGAAGCACAGATCTCGCTGCTGGCCTCCTTCGAGGCACAGACCCAAGCAATTTGAGCTTCCTCTGCCAAAGGCGTGGAAGAGCGGCACGAAGGGCTGCGGGTGCTTGCATCACGGAGCTCCCAGCAGGATGCTGCTCCCGAGACGCGTGTTACCTGTCTGACACCGTGCCCAGGACCCTGCCTGGCACAAGAAGGTCCCAGTGCTCCCGTCTCTGGTGTCACCCCAGGGCTTACGCAGAGCTGGGCGAGATACCTGATTAAATACGGAGCCCTAGAGGAACCCAACATGTTCGCAAGCTCAGCCTGCGTCTGATGAATACCTTCCTCTGAAAAGCACAGGGAGGAGGAGGAACTTCGGAGATGTCAAAATATACCATTTCAACGTTTTCAAAATAGCAGAGGTGAACTTGTTGCTTTGAGACGGCCTGTTTCTGATAAAAAGGACCCCCAAACTTTAAAACAGCAACAGCAAAGAAAATGGTAAAATTACTTTGGGAGCTCAATGCTCTGAGTATTAAACAAAACCACTGCTTAGGCTCAGATCAACCACTACAGCCAAATTAGAAACAACCTTTTTTATTTTTGTGTCATACATACCAACGCAGGTGCAACCTCAATATCTGTTTTGGAGAGCCCAGACCTCAGTTTTCCTTCTGTACCGCTCAGCCATAAAGCCAAAGTGGCCATGCTTCATCCATCCCTAGTGAAGATATGGAAAAAAATGTGAGAAAACACTAACAAATGGCAGGAAGGAATATAAAATTGTGGGCATACTTCATTGTAAGCTTGATAGGGTAAGGCTTGCATGACATCTCTGGAGGGCAGGAAAAGCATTGAAGACCTTACAAAGTTCCCCACGTTGTTACCGAAATTCTAACGGCTGCAAATTGCCATCCCTCCCACGCCCATCCTGGGCCACAACCGAACCGAAACTGGCTGCGGTGGGGGCAAGCGAGGCACAGGAGAAAGGTGCCAGAGGGGTCTCCAGGGTCCCGAAGTGCAATGAGGGGTGGAAAACTACCCCCGTGAGCCCCCAGGAGTTGCTCAGGACCCTCCTTTGTAGCCAAACCAAGCGATTGTTTAATTTGTGGGTCTGTAAAAATAGCAAAGCCAGCGGCAGGAAGGGATGGCAGGAGAAAGCAAGTGCGGAGTGAGTGACAGCGAGCGTGGCGCGGCACCTCCGGAGTGGGAGTTTGGCTTCGCAGGCAGTCACTCAGATCTCAGCGGTAGCCTGGGGCGGTTTTTGAGTTTGTAACTTTAATCTTTTAATCTTTCCCTCTCCCCGTGTGTGTGGGTGAGCGGCGCACATGGGTGGGTTGGTTCTGCAACACCTCTCCCTCATTTGCTGCTCTCCATCTGTACATGCAGTGGACCCGCGTTTAGGACACAATGGGTTAAAAGGGAAAAAGTACCCCAAAACCGAGACCATGAGCCCGCAACGGGCTGAGCCATCACCCCGAAGAATCAGCATTCAGCAGGAGGCAGATGAGGAGAGCCGGCACCCCAAATTTCCTGCAGACAAAGCAAGTCAGGGCCAGCAGCAGAGGCCTTCATTATGTACAGGTGATTAGGTAGAGAAGTGAGCACCAGACAGTAATTAAAAACACAAACCACGCTTAACCTGGCACCGAAAGCACAGAAGTACACCTGGCTGGGGGTGCTGGCACCTGAGAGCAGCACTCTGCCAACCCGTGCAGCAGTGCCCTCCAAAAGCAGCACCCAAACTCCTTGCCGGAGCCCCCAGGTTAGCGCTCGCTGCAGCTTTGGACAAGCCTCTCGCCACAAACACGGAAAGCCAGAGGGCAAAAGCTTGACCTGACAGAGAGCCACTCGTGTCTGCTGAGCTCCTCGTGCTTTACGGGGACTTGAGTACCCAAATGCTAAGTGCATGAGCGGCATGCTCAGTGCCTCAGTCTATCCTTCTGTCAAACAGGGATGAGGATTTTCCACGTCACAGCATTTTGGGAAGCCCAGCAAAGAACCCTGGAGCCCACAGGTGAGAAAGCTGCAGAAGAGGGGAGCTCTGATTACACTCCAGGCCCTCTTTCCAAGTAAGGAGAAGGCTTCTGTGCTTCCCAGCTCCTCTCTTGGCAGTGATTTACGTGTAGGCAGTGGTCATAATCAGGAAGTGCCTCCTCCAATTTACAGCTGGTGATACCACCTGTGCCTCTCTAATTCCAGCCAAAACAACCACCTCCTCAAACCCACTTGTAAGGAAGGGCAGAGGATCCAGCAATGACAACGCCGAGGGAATAGCAAGGCTCTGGTTGAAGCGCTGACATTTTCCCCAGACGCATGCTGCTGTTCGCAGTGTTTTCTTGCTCCTTGTAAATGCAGTTGCCCTGCTCCCTGAGAGGAGTAGACCTGGGTAAAGGGGGAAAGCGCTGCAGAAGCACCGAGTGACAGGGCAGGCACAGGACAAGAAGAAAAGGTTAAAACGTTCACATCTTGTGGGCCAACGGGGGACCCACGTATGCGCCTGCCTGGCAGCTAGGAGGCAAGAAAATGGAGTCATTACTCATCGCTTAAATTCTGTCAAGGATTTTCTTTCTGGAAAGAAAACAGCAAGTCAGTAACCGATGGTGAGGCAGAGAACACTTGAGATATAAGTGCCTATCGGGGTGCGTGTATATACACATACTTGGCTGGTATATTCCTTTTGTCCCATGTGCTGATCTGTCCATCTTCTAAGAGCTCTTTCGTCCACGTAGCATGCCCATTTTTATTTTGAATTTTTATATTGACAATACCTAGCACCATTTTAAATTGCAAATGGTTCTCTCTACACATGAAGAAAATCACAAAACGAGGGTAAAGTGGTGATGCCAAGTGTTGTAGACCTCACGATCTATTTCCAACCAGCACTAAAGCCTTCAAAAGGACCCTGGGAAACAGGCTGGCTTCCAGCATATGGCTTTCAGTCCCTATCACTGCCCTTTCACTGATGTTTCCACTTCCAGATGAGCTGGAATGAGGTGAATTTTGTGTAGATGACAGCATACCACATTGTGGCTGTTCTTCAGAGAATCACAGAACAGGCTGCGATGTCTGAGACATGACCGAGAGGACGTTACGTCCCCGGGAGCACGAGCCAGGGTGAGTTCTCTGATTGCTAGGAGGGTTCACTCAGCATCACCCCGTGGCCGCTGCAGCCCTCCCATAGTGGCTGAAGCAATCCCCTGTTCATGGCAGGTCTCAGTGTCCGTCCCTCGTGGGGCACGTACCGTGGCCCTGTTCTGGTCTGACTGACAGGGCCCCTGCTGGCTGCTCTGGAGCAAGCAGTGCCAAGAGGTATCAAGTTTGAGGTTTATTAAATGCATTTCCAGTTAGTCGGGAGCTGTGGGTGCAAAAACCTCAAGGGAGTCACTTACTTTCATTGCAAATATCATTTCAGCCTTTCTGATGCCAGTGGAAAATTAATAACCTTTTGAGATAACTTAAGGGCACTCTAAAAGCTACCTAAAGAAAAAAAAAACAAAACAACACACCAGGATCAGAATGAAAACCAACAGTTTCTGATATCAGATAAAACACTCCCTTTCATCAGCATTTTCCTCTCTTCAGTAGCTCTTTTTTAACTTCATTTCACCCACTTCCCATAGCCTCAGAAAGTTATTTTTGAATGACCTGCTTACCACAGATTTCCTGAAGAGGCCCAACCATTTACACATCTTTCAGAAAGCACCTTGCTGTTGCCTCGTCCTATAATTATTCGCATACAAACCTGAAGTGGGCAGCTTCTCATCTTCCATTAATTTTTTTTTTTTTAAATAGATGATGAAAGCAGAAACAATTTAGCCGTACCGCTCTGTAAAGCTTTTGATCTGCAGCTCTCTTAGCCCAGCGCCGTCGTGACAAGCAAGCATGGGAACAACCCACTGCACGATAACCAAGAGCGTGCATTTGACGTTGCAGAAAGAAATCTGTCCAAAGGTACAAAGCAGACATCTTGCTGTCAGAGGCACTCCTGCCGTGATGCCTACAAGTCACTCTCTCCTTAGGAAAGTAGGATTTTGGGTTTTTTTTCTGCCGAGCTCTGTAAATGGAGTAGCTACTCCTCAAACTGATCCCACCATCTGCTAACTCCACACAGCACCCTCTTATCTCCTGACACGGGGGCTGTCTTGTCAACAGCATCCAGCACCGCGGGGCTCTGACCTGCGCTTGAGTCATCCTGGTGCTGCTGACAGACAGATGAAGAGCAACTCTTCTTCCTCCAGTCCTTAAAGACCTCTGGTGCTTGGGGCAAAGCAAACCCCCCGAAGCTTACATCCCATTACAGCTGCTGTTGATTTAGAGTAAGGTTTTCCTCCATCATTTCCTTCTAGCTGCTGCCTTGAGGTAGGGCAGCAAAATTTGTCTTCTGCTGGAGGGCCCAGGGACAGAGGGCACGAGTGAGAGCTGCACGGACTGGAATAAAGATTAGCCTCGTGGTATCTGCGGGTCTGGCAGGAGGCAACTGGTAGCTGAGACAGGCCCGCGAGACGCAGGATTTAACAGACCAAAAACAAAAAGTAACAAACAAACAGAAATCAAGGCCGTGGCTTGCTTTCCTCTGTGCAAGCTCGACAGCAGCGAGAAAGGTCACAGACATGCAGTGAAGGAAAATGCGTGCACGACCTTTTCAGAGGGGTTTGCTGAGAAACAAAGCAGAAAGCACACGCTCATGTTTGAGCAATATGCGGATCGCTGCAAGGTTCATTCCAACACTCGCTGCACAGGCCTTTTTGTTTTCAAAACGAGCTGCCAGCTTCTCAAAGACACGATAACATAGGATCGTGTTAAGGTGTTGATCCATCTTAATGTGGTGATTACTAGCAGGGCTGAGAGTTTCATCTGTTACCTAACGTTTCCTGTAATGACACCCTCTTTTGAGATGCTTTGATCTCGCTACACTTCAATCATTTGGATTAAATTTTCCACGTCAGGTATTTACCTTAAGTTAATATTTTAAAATCAATGCAGCTTTGTACCTGTTTGCAGGAGTCCGACACCCGCATCCTCCCTACACAAGGCATTGCAATCCCTCGCTAGAGCCCCTGCCCCAGGAGCACGTTAAGCAGGTCTGCTCTTACACCACAAGAAGGAGAGCTAGAGAGATGTTCCACATCACAGATTTTTGACAAGGGATGACGTTTTTGTAGGAATGAGCCATTTTGCTCATCCCATAGGCCTTATCTACATGCAGACCTACTTATAGCGCTGGCTGTAAGATCAGATAGCAGATCCCACACAGCGGTGGGGATTAACAAAGAAGCAGAACGCCCCAAGCTTGCTGCCAGCCGGCTGCCTTGCCATTGCAAAGAGCAACCAACCTCTAAAAGATGCTGAAAGAGGCCCAGCCACACCTGGCAAGCACTGCTTTCTCCCCACTGAGGAGCAGGGTTTTGGGTTCCCTGTCCTGTGCCTGGTGGCAGTGACGTAGCTCTGAGATGTCACTGAAAGTACCATGTGCAATTCTTACTTAGGGGGGGTTTGGTTACTTTTCTTCCGTTCTGTTTTTCTCAAGCAGGAATTTATTCGAGAGAGGATAAAGTGACTATGGGAGAGGAAAAAAAAAGTGTGAAAATGGAAAAAAAGTAGCTCGACATCATCAGAAATCTGTTTAATAGCGAGACTCTTTCAGGTCTGTTGAGAAGCATAACTGGTTCTCTCTAAGCAACAAGCAAAGTTACTAAACCACACTATTTTCCCTCAGCTAAAAAAGAGTTTAATCATTTAGATTTGAACCATATAGAAACATAACTGTTTCCCTCAGTCTTTTCACAGTACGCTGGCAAAGAAAGAGGCAAATGTTTATCTTATTATCCTATAAGCGCCAAAGGGTCTGACCTGGAGTACGTGCCCAAAAAATGGAGACTGAAATAGGAAGCGAGCCTTTCTGTCTGACGAAATGCTTTTATGGCTTATGGTCACAAAGCCCCTTGCATAGCATTTTCCTTTGTTTCCATTTCAATTCCTTTAGAAATTTCTGGTCAACAAAGAATGCAAGATCTGGGAAATCTGACCACAGCGTTGCAGGGAAAAGAAACTAAAAGGAGAAGAATCCTGGCAATTACAGTGGAATAAGACATAAGCATCGACAAAAACAATAATAATGGAGGGCCACTGCACCACTTACCTACGGATCCAAGCAGTAGTTTCAGGTAGGCTTTATTCTAGTAATAAAAATACCTCGGGGATATAGATATCCTCACAATCAATTTCTGAAGTCAAAAACTATTGCAAAGAGCTAGGCTAGATAAGAAAGATAACAGAGGTTAGATTTTCTGGTCTACATGGATTTTAGATTTACTGTCTCTTTCTACATGCCTGAACCTCATCCCTCCTCTTCACCTTAAGAGATAGCACATAGAAAGCCTATTACTAACTCATTACTGGAATTGCTCAGCAATTGTGTTAAGAGCACAATATGCCATAATCTCCTTTCGATTCAAAGAATTCATAGGTCAGACTTCAAAGCTGGCCTCTCATTTCCAAGCATACGTTTTGTTCGATCAGGATTTAACTGCGCATGTCAGCCACTCGATAGTCTCTGCATTCTGACACTGGGCAGAGCTGTGATTTATTGGGAGCACAGACCTGAAGGCAGCCAAGCTCTCGTGAATCAGGTTGTTCCTCTATGATCTACTGAGTGCAAAAACCAGTGCTTCCCAAATTCTTATTCACCATGCAATCCATCTGCACGGGCTCAGGAGCCTCCTCCTCGGTGGCCTGTGCTGGGGGAACCGCTGGGTCAGCACCCAACGGAGCTGCACTGGTAGATGTGAGCTTACGGACCCTGCATTGCCTCTCCCCTGCCTCCCGGAGCAGCAGCTGGGCCAGGAGCTGGTTCTGTGGGATCACAAGTGCTCCGTGGTGTTCGCAGAAGACTTGGGAGCAGATGAAAGCCTGGGTCCACATTCCCCCAAACATACCTGCCGGAGAAGTTCAGCGGGTATAGGGCGGGGAAATTAACTGTGCTAGATAAAGGAGAAGTATTAAAATCTTTGTATGCCTGGAGCAGTAAAGAAAACAAGAAAAGGAGTAGCAGCTCTCCAAAGGATACAGCTGCGTGCCACTCCTTTTTGGGGGTAAGCTGCGATATTTCAGTCTTACCTGCTGAATTCATGCCCAGGGAACTAGAAGCTAGATTAAAACTGTGTGTTTGGTTGTTGTTTTTTCTTTTTAAAATTATTATTTATATATTTATTTTTTAAATTATTTTACCAGCCCATCCTGCAGCATTCTTTATCTATGATCTAACAGCTCTTTTACCATTCACAACTTCTGTGATTTCCACCAGAGGGAAAAATGTGATAGGACTTTGCATGACTCATGGGTCTTGTGAAGTACTTTCAAATGGCTCATCTTTCGGGCATTTTAACTGGATTGAAGCACAGCAAAAACTTGAGTTCTGTAAAATGACCTGGACCCTGAGCTTCCACATAGAGTGCACAGAGTATATTTTGTGCTTTTTAAAGATGCCTTTTTTTTTTTTCCTCCCCTCTTCTGAAAGTATGTTAAACTGCTCTGGAAAGCCTGGCAAATATCTACCTGATTAAGCACGCACACAAAGGTTTCTGCATTCCTGGGTACACCCCTACATACCTGTACAAACCTTCAGATTTAAAAAAAAATAATAATAATAAATCAAGGCCAAAGTTTTCATCTGGCAAAGTACACCTGCAGATTTGGATACACTAAACCAATGAGAAAGATCAGCTGAAGCTTGTGCATGCGTGGTCACAGCTGCACTCTCAGCTTCTTGACCCAGAGACTCAGCTAACGTGAATCTGCACAAGGCCACCAAAACCAAGATTGCCTGAGATCCCTTGCATTTTTATCAGACAATTGCGATATGGGTTTTCCTTCCCACGTAGCCGTGATCTGCTTGTGTCCTTGTCTCCTTCATCTCCTTAGCGCTTCAGACTGAAGGGCAGGTAGCTGCATCCTTGTGGGCAGAAGAGAGAGGAAAGTCCCTGGAAATTGTTCTTCAGTGCAACTTCAAGTGAGAAAACCTGCTGCTGAAAGACAGGTTACAGGCTCAAAATGGTGGCATCCGAAAACCCCGACTTTTCCCACGTTAGGGAGAATTGTTGTGCTGCTGCTCTGAGTAATCCCCGTACAAGACTCACTACTAATAACAACAACAATAATAAAGGGCTGCAGAACAAATTTTGGTTTCTGGGTATCGTTCAGCTGGGAAACGCACCACAAAGGTCTGCTTTAGAAGCGCTGGGAAAGCTCGTTGTAGTTCAGAATGAAAGTATTAGGCAGATGTGACATTTAATATCTGAACTGTCATCAGAGAGGAAATCGCATTGTTACCTAAGTGGAAAAAAAAACAACACAACACTTCAAGAACGAGCATCAGGGGCCAGCTTCAGCCTTGGTGCAGCGCTGCTTGGTGCAGCCCCTAACATCCAGCTGGGAGTCCAGGCCCAAAACATCCCCTCTGCAGCTCCACATCCTCTTACTGCCATCCCTCGAGAAGCCAAAGTGAGCTTTCCTTCGCCCCGACTCCTCTCCGAGACGTCTCACCACTTGCTGCAAACTTCCAGTGCTGGGAAGGCTGCGCTGGGCTGCGCTGCAGGTAGATGGACTGAGTGCTGGCAGAGCGAGATGTCGCAGGAGGGGAGCTAATGGGGAAAAGTTTCACGTCTCAGTAGACAGAGACGAGCATTTCTCTCTAATAAGACGGGAGGATTTGACAGAATTTCCTGTGTTTTGAGCTTAGCACGCCTCTCTTAATAAAAACCAAGACTCCCTTCTTCTGACACGGCGCATTGTGCCTCGGATGAAATCCTTTTGAAGAACAATATGCACACACAATATAATCTGACATTATTCCAGTGCTACAGGGAACATCTTGAACATAATTGCACCACATGGAAGTTGACTCGCTACGAGAAAAACAGACTAAAAAGCTTTCACAACAAATCTGTAAACACATTTATGCTCCCAATAGCCATGATAAATCCAATTAAACAGCCAGGATGCGCTACAGACTGTCACTAAAGGAGTTAACAGAGTTTCTGGTGCATGGAATATAGCAGCACGAGGAAGAAGTCGCAGCTCCTAGCTGCCAGAGGTGCACCATCTTGTAGCCAAGCTGCACTTGGGAGGACCGGCAGCCAAACCAAGGCTCCTTAAGCCCTGCTCACCTGTATCCCGTCCACACTGGCACTGCATTGTTAAAAAATACGTGGTTAGTGATAACAGCCGCTCTTCTGGAGCCAGTTAAGTAGAGGACGTGGTTCTAGCCTGATGTTCTGCCACTGACACACCGAAAGCAAGCAGCAGATATTAGTCTTGTCAGAGTTTCTCAGGAGGAAGGGAAACTTTTCGAGCAGGCTCGCAGAAGCAGCGCTGTCTGGTGCTGAGGCCCCCCGAAAGCAGGTCCAGGACATTAGCCATTTAGCTAAGAGTTCAGAGCTTCATGGCTAATTAGCCTTCAAATTAACGGAGTGCACTGACCCCCCGTGCATCCCACCCTCCTGCTGCAACAGGACATTGCTCGTGTTCAGTCTCCCTGCTCCTATTTTCTCCCCAGCTGCAGAAATTCTGGAGCACTGTCTTCGGCAAATACAGCAGCTATTGTCTTTTCCCCTGGGACAGCAGCTCTCAAGTAATATCTACAGAAAACACCTCAGAATTAACGAGCACAATAGCATCAGCGTCTCTAAACACTGCTTCCTCGTAGCAAAAGAGATCCAGCCGGAGCGCACCATGATGGGTTCTAGCATTATTGTTATGATTTTTGATTCAGCTTGCTTCCTGCTTTCCCCCCTAAACGAGGCACCCGAAGGATGCTGATTCCTGCAGACAGTCCCCGGAGGAGCTCTGGGCCGTGCTATCCCCACAGCCAAGAAACCCCAGCTCTGTTTCTGCTTTCGTTACCAGTTTCTGTGCACGTAATCGTTAGTCCCTCTGCAATATTTTGATTTCCGCTGTTCTTCTGTGAACGTCTCGAGCCTCCCTTTTCAGTAGATGTAGCCATCGGCTCTCAGAGCTGTGGTGCTGACTCACAGCGAAAGAAACTGAGGTAACCCCGGCCTGAACGCCCGGCTGGGAGTAAAACCATCAACGGGAAACATTCACGGAGACATTGATGCCTATGGAACAGCCAACTGGTTGGAGGATTGCAAGCCTCAGTTGCTTAAAGATGCTTTAAAAGCATCTCATTCTCCAGGATGGCTGTGTGCAGAGCAGGATGGTCCCTGAGCTGATCCTGGCCCACAGAAATTCAGAAATGGGCGAGTGCTCCTGGCCTGCTGGCTTCCTTTGGGCATCCGAGCTGCCGAAGCCACACCTGTCTGGCTCACACACGTTGTTCAAATGTTTGCAGAGCTCCTGGCCACCTTGAGCAACAGCGAGTAGGCTCGAGAGCTTCATGAGTGTTTCCAGGTGTGTCTGAGATCCTCCTGACCTCCTTAAACTGCAGCTCGCTTGGCTGGCGGAGCTGGCAAGGTGCGCGGGTGCGTTTGGGACTTTTACCCTCTTTGAAGCAGTGAGCGGCGTCTGCAAGCTTAGCGGTGCCGCGGCGCGTCCCTCAGCTGAGGGAGCTTGCTCGGAGCTAGGAACTGCCGAAGGTCCGGATCAGCTGGCAAGAAACACCTGCCTGTAGATGCCTTCCTCTGGAAAAAACATTCTGGGAACCCAAGCTTGAGGTTTAATGAAACAGAACAATTGCTGACGCTTCCAGACTGCATCGCTTTTAAAATTAGGAGCTTAAAAAGTTGGTGTGATTTCTCCCCCCTCAGGAATCACGCTTGTGCCTCCATTACTTCATGCAGACCTAATCCTGAGGTGGGATTGTCCTTGGAGGAGCACGGCACCCGCCCTGCTTCTCAGAGCTGTGGTTCCCAGCTCTCTGTGCCAGCTCTGTAAGGCAGGATGCCCACCCGCGCAGTGTACGTGTTCTCCGCTCTCAGCTAGACAAGGAAAAACGCATCTTTTACCAGCTGCTTGTCCTGCTAACAGCATGGGCAGGGAGCTCCTGCTCTGCGTGCTCCAGAGATGCACACTAATACCCAAACAAGCTGGGGTTTCACAATTAGTAGTTTCAGCACAAGAGGAATCCCACAGACTTCAGCAGAAGCAGCACGGCACAGACAGCGCGGTGTAACGCTGTACAGCCCTCGGACAAGCACCACGGCAAGGGCATTTGGCAAGCACCGCTGTAGCATTTGGCACTGGAACAGAAAACAGAAACCTGCCAGCGCTTTGAAGGGAGCACCTCCCTCCCCTCCTTGCCACTGGATCCTTTCAGTTATTCTTCCTTATCTCAGCAGGATAGGTGCCAGAACTGAAAAGATTCACTTTGTGGGGAGGATGGAGCGGGGAAAGGATTATTTTATGCTTGTTTTGTTCTTCTGCGCTTTCTTTAAGCTTCCCTGGCCACTGCCAGAGACAGGAGCCTGGGCTTGTCCAACCTTTCATCTGAGTCAGTACAGGGAGCCTGATGTTCACTTCTCAGCTGGCACGACAGGAAAACAACAACGACAAAAAAAAAATCCACATTTGTACTCTTCTGCAGTCGCTGTCACTAAAATCCCCAGCTGTTGTCAGCGAGAGCTAATATTAATACCAGGAAAGGCTGAAATGACTGCAGCAGAGCATATTTGTGAGGCTCTGTTTGAGGCACATCCTGCATTCCTCAAGTGTCGGCAGGAGCGGGTGCAAAATGCCTGCACATCCTGGCTCCCCCTGCCCGGGGGCTCCGCACTGCATTGCTGTCCTTCCCCCCCCACGGTATTCGCACAGGACAGCCTGGCAATCACCTGATTTTGGGGAAAGGTACCGGAAAGTTGCCTATGTGCAACCCTTCAGGTAACGCCGTTACTCACATATTTCCACCTAACCACTCGACAGCCCTTTTTTCCTCGTCTCTCCCATGTTTACATTGAGGTAGGGAAAAAATGCAGTAGTCAAAAAATTCTTGATGAGGGGAAAAAAAAAAAAAAAAAAGAAAGAAGTAATTTACCAGCCTGTCTGGAGATGCATTTGTATCAAGATACATGTTTGCTGTCATAAAATATGCCAGGTATTTTACTCCAAACCTGAAAGAGACAAACTCTTCTCAGATCCACCTATTATTAAAGCACCCTGAGCAGGCTAAGAAACTTTATAAGGGAGGAGGACTGTGTCTGAAAGCAGGAAAGGAAGAAATTTCAAGAAGCCAGGAGTGCTGGGAGTGGAGGGGATGAATGCCAAACTGGCATACTCCACTAATAATGGGATGGCAAACCTGGGATTTTTTTTTGGGGGGGAGAGAGGTAAAGAAGTACTGAGATGTGCAGGTAAGCAAGGCAGGCTGTGAAAAGAAGCGCTGAACAACCGAGAATGACCAGGCTCTGAAAGAGCAGAAGGGTTACAGAGTTTGCAAATGCTTCGTTCAGGGTGTGTTAAGAACACACAGCCTGAGCTGGACCAGTCTGAGCATGCACAGAAAAGAAAATAGGAAGCAGCAAGACACCCAAAAACTCAATGGATCAAATGGCAGACGAGAAGCACAGGCTACCTTTGTACTGTCCCCAGAAGTTTTAAGACAGGCTGTCCATTTGGGGCCTTTTGGATATCAGCATGGCTCAGGTTGCCCTTTCTTGCTCAACATCTGCTTTGTTAAAACCACCGACGACTGCTTCAGACACAAAGCGCTGGGCTGCGGCACACGGGGCCACGGAAGCCGTTCTCTTGAGTCCTTCTGTCCTTGACACCTTGGCTTGGTTATTTTGCATCTGATCTCTGGGCTAGGATCTGTTTACTACAGCCCACCTGCACAGTCAAAAGGAAGTAATAGATTTTGGTAACTGCATGTAAATCACTGGCCCAAGAGCCCAAAGTGCTTGTTTCTGAGCCGTGCCATCCCACCACACGCTGTTTTCCAGCATTGCCAGCCACCAGCCTCGTTTATCCTTCACGTGTCTTTTCGGAGGAATCGCCTTTCCCCCACCACGCAGCACAAACGTGGGCTCCCTCGCATCAGCGTGGCCATCTGCCTGTCCTATATCGAGCAAAAGTTCCTCAGAGGAGAAGGTGTTTTATTTTAGGGCTTTGCTAGTAAGCAGATAACCAACTGTAAGCCTGTTTTTTATCCGTTTCGTGTGCTAGATGTCCTTAAAGCATCCAGGCAGCTTTCAAAGTGTTTGTTCTGATGGTCTCCCCCCATGAATTTTCTTGTAATATTGGGACCTTTCTCCACGGGAGGTATTAATGCCTACACACCATCCCAGGGCACGCTCACAGCTGCTCTAAGACCAAATGATTGCTATTACTTTGTTACCCCAGCCTCCTTCTAGCTCTGCAGTAAGAGTTGGGAGTGGAAGAGGCTAAAAACCTGATAACTGGTTGGAGGAGCCTGCCCTTTCCTGGCTCCTTGCTCTGCACCGTCAGCGTAGCAGCAGGCTGCTTATTTTGGGACTGGATGGCTGCAGCATGTCCTGGGGATATGCTCAGCTCCAGCACTGTGCTTTGTGCCTTGGTGTACGCCCTGCCGCAGGGGTGAGGCCCTCCAGTGAAGGTGACTTCCCTGTGCCAAGCTGCTCGCGTGCCTGTGCACGGTCTTGGTGCAGGAGCTGGTCATTTGCCTAGGGTCGGAGCCAGCATCTTATCAACCTTCGTGCAAACAGCACCCAGGGCCTCAGAGAAGGAAGCTGGGAAGGGCAGTTAACAAGTGAATACACTGAGAGTACAGGGACTTCTGCTACAAGTCAGCTTATTTAACTAGCATTTTAAAAGAGGCTCAGATTTTACTCTCAAAAGCTTGAGTTAAAAGGGCTTTGCTTTCCTACAGCTGCCTGGGTCACGAACATGCTCTTAACATTTTCCCCTCATACGAGACAAGTCTCTGCTTGTAGAGGAGATGGGCAGAAAAGCTATTTCTGTGGAGCAGTAAGTGATTTGCAGAGCTGTGGTATCAGTGGGAATTGGAAACGCTTTGCAGGGCTGCATGTGAAGTAACTGAAATGGCTTGGGCTCTTTTTTCCTTAGGCTGCTTCAGTGCTCCTTTAGGTAAGTAACAAGATCCATCCAATTTAAACATGGGAGTTAAGAGGTGACTGAAAGAAAAGAAATCTATAATATATTAATCAGAGCAAATTTAACATCACTAATAAGAGCTCCGGGTCAAAAAAAAAAAAAAAACAAAAAAAAAAAAACAAACACAACAACCAAACCCAAACTGCCTCCCTACTGCAGATGCAGAGCAAAGGAGGAGTCCAGTAAGATTTGTATCACTGCTTCCTTGCTACAAATATAGCTACATTTGGCGTGCTAAAAATAAACTAGATAAATATTTAAGGCCCACTGCTACTTCGCAGAAGCCTGGAGCTGAATTTGCTTGCTGTTGTGTACAGCAGGAATAACATCAATGGGATCAATGAACGTACGCCGAAATACTTGGCTGAAGGCAGAGCACAGCACCGTGTTCCCAGAAATTGCAGAAGCATCCTCCCCCAAACACGCTGCCAGCAGCAGCCCGAGCTCTCCTCCCTTCTGACCTAGAGGTCCCTCTGAGACCGGTGGGAAAGCAAGCGTCCCACGAACGCGGGGTTAAATGCCAGGAAGGCTGCGGAAGGCACACAAAACGGGAAGAGCCACGTCACTCGGAGCATTTCACCTCAAAACACCGGGATTGCCTTGGGTTGCCTGACCCCCCAGCAGTGATAGAACAGCAAAACGTGTTCTGGCACTTCGGTTTTTCAAAGCACGGGTGGCTACAGTAAGCGCCCTGCACTCAGATTAAACATGCAAAGGTTTAAGAAAAAAATATATAAATAACAGCATAATGCAAAAATACAGCCCTTTTGCCTAATCAGTAAAATATGACACAGGTAACCTTTCAAAATCCATTTCCATTGTGCATTTATAAGCTTGGCCTGGAGAAAGATCGTAAAAGATTATCTACTGCCTGGAGCAGTTTAGGAGATATAAATATCCCTTGTAGAGCAGCACCTAGCTCAGTATCTATACATGTCAAATAAAAGAGAGATTACCATAAAACTACTGGAAAAAATAAGTAGCTATACTTATCTTTTGTAAATAGTTTTGCTCCCCAAAAAATAACACAGTGTTTTGCCAGTGAAATACTTCAAACTAATGCACTCCTGAAAAAACAGCTGGAGATGAACAAAATAGTCTCAAATGGCTCTTCTGTCTAATTTTAACTCTCAGAGACCATTTACATCAAATAAAACGACAACATAATGTACCTGATAATAAATTGCATTGTTTGCGAGGGCACTTACGGCACACAAATTATTTGCATTACCGGAATAAACATTCAACAGAAGCCGCCAAAACACATGAAACTATGTGGAAGGGAACAGAGGAGTGCTTCATCCTGAGTCAACGAAGGGAAAAAAATCCCAGAAATAGGCTCAGGCACGTATAGGTGTTGTGTTATCCTGACTACGTGGGAAAGCTGCAGACACAAAGGCCGCCTGGTTTTCTATTTTTCCCGTCTTTTCCAGGAAACCAGACACAAAGTACCTGGCTTATGGATCTCCAGCAGCTGTGGATGGCACAGCCCAGCGCCCACAGGCCGGCCTGGGGAAGGAGAAACGCCATCGCTTTCACAAGCCTGCAGCCACCCGGCCCAGCCAAAGGCAGGTAGACCGCCCCGTAACCGCCAACAAAGCCCACAGCTTGGTGATGTCAGGAGAGGGAAGGGGAAAAAAATAATCAGAGGAAGCGCCCTGAGTCATCTGGAGCACAGAACGAGGTGTTGGTGGCACAGCTGGGAACTCAGCCCTCGCCAGCTGCAGCTGGGGGCAGGGGGCTGAAAGAGGGTGGCGAGCAGCACCTGGTGGGTGCCTCCTCCCCGGGGACGGGGACAGGGACGGGGACAGGGACAGGGGGTGATGGCTCCTGAGAGCAGCACCCAAGGTGCAGGGCTGTGGGGAGCCTCGCACCAGGCTGTGTGTGGCAAGCGGTGTGAGCAGCCAGGCACGGGCAGGGCTCAGCATTACACCCAGCGTCCCCCTCAGCTCCTGAGCAGCTCAACAAGGGCACTGCAGGCCCTGGGGCGGTCTGACCGAGGAGCTTGTCCTCGCCACAAAACCGAGCCAAGAGCCCGAGGGCCCCCCCCCAGCCCCGGGGAGCCGAGGGGCGGCCCCAGCGCGGCCGGGCCGGGCCGGGCCCCGGAGAGGCGGAGCCGCAGCCACCGCATGGCCCCGGCGCGGCCTCCCTGGGCCCTGCCGGGGCTGGTGCCGGTGCTGGGGGTGTTGGCGGTGCTGGCCGGGGCCGGGGCAGGTACCGGGGCAGGTACCGGGCTCCCCTCAGCCCGCCGGGGGCGGCGGGGCCGGGCGGGAGATGGCGGCGGGGCCGCTGAGGGGAGCTCCGCGGCGGGGAGGGCCCGGGGGGTCGGGGCAGGGGGGGCCGGGGGCGCGGTGCGTTAATTAAATCGTTTAACAAGTAATTGAGGCCAGGTTGAGCTGCCTTACACAGACAAGGCAGGTTTTGACGTGCTAAGAGCGTTTTCTCGTCCAGATTGCGTCTGTGGCAGCGAGTGCTGAGCTGGGCTGGGACCTGCGCTGGCTGCTCAGCGAGCCAGATGATTCCCTCTCTTCTGATCTGTATTAATTTCCTTTATTCTGCTCTTTAATTATGTTCCTGGAGCACTGTAGGGCACATTTCACACATCCATAGAGATAGGAATGTAGGTTGTGCATGAGGGCTGGCTGCAGAAAGCCTCTTTCAGGTGCATTTCTGCTGAGAGGCGCAGCCTCGCTGCGAGGATCCTAGGGGGTCCCCAGCACCTCAGGAGGGTTTCACCAGTCCACACCCATGTCCTGAGGCCTTTGGCACGCTGTCAGTGCAGCTGCCATGCTAACGGGTAGTGCCTGGACCGTGGCAGGGAAAACGATGCTAAAGGTACAAACTGAGGAGTTAGGATATTTAACATCCGAACCGTTCTGGGGGGTGCGATTTCTGTAGTCAGCAGCAGTGTCATGTGCTAAATGACTCTTTAATATGTGAGCCTGTTTACCTGCTCAGACTCCCACAGTTGCATTCACCATTGGTATAAGCGCCGACTACAGTGGAGTTACGCCCACTCGTGCCAGAAGGGAATTTGGCCCAGAGGCCCGATTCCTGTGCCATCAAAACGTGGATAGAGATGCCAAGCTTTTACTGACTGCATTTTTTAAAAAAATCTCACCCTAGATTAATTTTTTCTCCCCCAAGGTGTTACTGTTTATTTCAGAGCCTGAATTACTTGATTAGAAGTGTCATTTGATTTTTTTTGTCTAAATCAAATTGAATGTGCTACCCTGCAGCATGATTTTTACGTTCAATTATCTGCAAATTGCTTGTGATTCCCTCAGCATATACCAAAAAAGGCAGGAAAATTACACATTTGTCCTTGATACGTATTTAAAGTTAACTTTCCCTCCCCAGGTGAAAACTGTAGCGTCTTAAAAGAAGGGGATGTCATCCAGAAATGGGATGAAAACTGCTATTGTTACGTGCAAAACAGAACCTTGCACTTACAGTACATTTGGTCAACTGTAGAGGTAAGAGTCCCTGTGGGGGTCATCCAGATACACCCTACACTTCACATGAACTTCTCCCAGCTGAGTATACGTCCAGCTGGCAGCATCAGGTAGGAGCATGATAAAAATACAGCATTGTGATCCTTCAGTCTGTATGGGGTGAAGCTTGCTGTCCCTTTATTAAAAGGATGTCAACCAGGCTTACAGTGTTACAACAGGATGCCAAACAAACATTAACTTAATGTTGCATCTTATTTTGATGCACATCTTTCCAACCGATTGACTGCTGTTAACCTCAGCAAGAAATGTTTTGCATCATGACACCTTTATACAGCTTCTAAATCTGAGGATAAACACAGTTCTGTGAACCGCTTGCTTGCATCATCCCTCTTCTGTCCCTAACGTGAAGATTGAATTATTGTCTACAAGAACCATAAAAATTAGAATCCCTGTTCAGGAGGGGAATGAGGAAGAGTATAAGCATCCACAGTATAAGAACTAAAGATGTGTCAGATCGTTACCCCCAAAATTAGAAATGTGCTGCTGCTGCTGTTTTTTCATTCAGCACAGAGGGTCATATTAAAAGAAACATGTTTATTGGTCAGCAAAACAGTATCAAAATCTCCTAACACTGGAAGCAGTAACAGGTTAAGGAACAAGCTGAGTGTGTCTGTTCAGTTCTTTTTTTTTTCCTGGGAAGAATGTTGCTGGTCAAGGGAAGTAAATAGTTGTACTCTGTGTCTGTCAGAGAAATTGGCTCTCAGATATGGAAGTGGAACACCTCTTTGTCCGTTCCCAGGACTTTTTCCCTTGGGAACAGGCTGCAGATGTTTTTATGAATGGTGGCAGGCTTCAGGTGGTAAAGCCCTCCAACAGCAACACAAGCTTTCCTGGAGGAAATGCTTAAAAGCAGGAAGTCAAGATTTCTCCCAAAACAAATGGCTTGCTGATGCGTTGCCTCCTCCCCAGTAGAAGCCTGGTTTATTTATGGCATCACTTTTTTTTTTTATAAACTTTTTGTTGTTGTTGTTGTCTAATATGCTGAGATTAAGAGCTCACAATGCAATATAACGTTCAGCAAGATCACCCCATCTCAGCAGATGGACATATTTTACACTATGGAATGGGGATGTGCTAGGAACTAGTAAGAAACACCAGGTTAAGGAACAGGAATGTGCTATATTTACATTTCTGGTTATGATGCCTTCTGTTTTCCCTCTCTCTCATCTGCCCCTAACATAAATATTGCATTATTTGTCTACAACAAAAGCAAGTACTACTTCTTAGGGTTAAAGAGGGAAATGGGAAGGAGTATGGATCTCCACAAAAGAAACAGCAGTCACACAAATACTGCAAGTTTTGTTAGAAATCTGTGCGGGGGCAAGTTTCATGGTAAAAACCAACCCTCCAGAGCCTGTGGATGGACTGAGGCCCTTAGATAGACCTTTGCTGACCTGGATTTCTCTGAAGCATGCTGTAAGGCCCAAACAACTAATTGCATACACTAAATAACCGGTATTAAACAACTTAAATTTGCAGTACCATTATGTTCTCTAGCTTTCTGTGGTGAGCCTCATTAGCATGTGTATGGCATAGATGCTGTGTGTCAGAAAAAGCAGCAACAAAAAGAAAAGCAGTGATTCTGAGCTATTCCTCTATGTATTTTGTTATTGTTTGATTTTAGGTAAAAATCAACAGCACAGAAACATTCAGGTTTGTGCCCACTTCAGAAAAAAGCAACTGTCGTAACTCAGAAACTGTTTTTGAGTTTGCTGCGTGTGCTGTTCAAATCTTCTGGAAACCAGAGACAGCTACAGAAACTTTCCTAAAAATAAAACAATATGGAGAGGATATCTGCTTCAAAATACAGCCCTTTGAGAAAGAACTGTACATCGTGAGTGTGAAACGAGAAAGTAAGTAAGGAGGCTTTCAGTTCAGATTACAGCTAGGTTGGTATTGTCACTGTACATGAACGTACCATCTCTTTTTAAGAAGCTTGGCACTTTTCTGCTAATCTTTTATATATAACCAATGCTTTAGATTGTATAACTCTAAAGTCCATTTCTGTCTTTTTTCCCCTTTTTTAGTGCTAGATGGAAAGCTCTTGTTTTTGTTTGTAGCTGGAATTTTTCTGTTCCATTTTGCACACAGTCTGAGCAGGTGAGTACGAGCTGCTGTGTTTTGACCTTCTCTCCCAAAGTCCGTGCATCTTTGGTCTGTTTTACTAAGCTGGAGACGCGATTGTCTGGGAAAGTGAAATAAGAAAACTGGATGTATATTTAAACATATATTAAAATTAATGATACTTCCTACTGTTTGTGCCTGGACAGACTGTGACATACCTAGGAGCATTTGTCAGGTAGCTGCATCTTGCACTGGGCGACACCAGGACAATCCTCAGCAGCGAGCAGTGTGGATGAGCAAGTGTGGATTCAGAACAATCCTCTCTCCCTTTTGTGGACGGGGAGGTTGGCTGAATGCTAAAGAATGTCGCATGCATGGAAAATGATGCCTTCCTGCAGGCAGAAATGCTTAGGATGAGGTCACCTGGGGCCTGGTCTGCCTCCACCTTCTTGCCAACCCTTCCTCATTGTTCTTTTGATGCGTGTCTTGCATAGCTCATCAGGGAGGATACTTACTGTTAGAGCAAAACACTTGGCCCATGACTTCAAAGCAAAATGAGTCACAAATTAATTGTCAGGAGGCACCTTTAAGACAAGCAGAGCAGCAGTATTTTTTATATTTTTTTTTAAGAGTTAACTAAATTATATTTTTAAATCAGATTTTTACCAATGCATAAGCTTAGAAAAACTTGCTTTTTCCTTTTAAATAAAAAAATGTGTTCTTACAGTACAGAACCACGTTGCTATGTACGAGAAAATAAAGCAACTAGCAAGTCAATAAAACCAGAAAGCATGAGTGTTTAAAAAATAATTTAAAAACCTTCTAGTGTGTAACAATTCCAGTGCATTGTATAGCATTTGTTGGGATTTTTTTGGCATTATTTTAAAATCTAAACCAGGCCTGTTAACCATGTAACTACCACCTCTGACTTACAGCTGCATTAAGTCCTTCCTGAAGATTACTGCTATCTTTACAAATGTTGGCATTTTTAACTAATTACAAGTTAGAAAATACTTCTCACCATGTTCTCTCTTGTTCTTTTACAGGAATACCAAGTTCTTTTACCTTTCTGGAGCAATACTGGGTGTTCTTGCTCTGCTAGTCTTTGTCCTGTTGACGCTTAAAAGATTTATTCCAAGGGTAAATCTACATTTGCAAAACAAAATAATAATAATAATAAAGGAAGTCAAGAGTCCAAGGCCAGATTCTGACCTTGCTCTGTTTTTGTGGCCAGGTAACTCCCCAGAAATGGGTATAGGAGTCAAGTGAATATAATTAAGTCAGAATCAAGTTCTAATTAGCTGCTCCTGAGTTTAACAGGAGATTGTTGATGTAGGATAAAAGTTTATTCCAAAACCTAAATTATTTTTATTGGACTGGAGCTAAGCTTAGCTTTAAGAATATGAATCACTGTAAATCAGAATGTAATTTTAGTGGCAACTGGGATGGATTCTCTGCCATTCTCCAGAGAATTTATCACGAGGCAGATGTGAACTGCCAGAAGCGTAGTGGAAGTCCAACACAGATCAGAAACCCTGCAGGACTACCAAATAGCACATCTGTGAATTAGCCTGTGAATTCACTTGCACACCATGGTCCTGATTCTGACAGATTTCTGTATTTTCCCTACTTATTTTTTTTGTCAATTTTCAGCACAGCACCTTCTGGATATTAATGAGTGGCTGCTGGATGTCCTCTCTCTATGTTATTTTCTGTTTCAAAGAAAATATGGAGTGGTTGTGGTCCGAACACAGGAAATACTTGTTGGGTAAGAAAATTAAACCAAAATCCGCAGTGCATTTTTTGATAATTTAGTGGTTAGATGAATACCCATCTATTAAAAAAAAAAAAGTCAAGCAGCTCCCTTATGGATTACTTTTTTCTCCTGAGCCAGAGATGATGTAATATTCCAAAGGTTCCTAATGTACTCAGTGAGCATTTACTCACGTTGTATCATTAAATAAAGAGTTTGGTATAGTGGGCCAGTAACAGCTGTACCAGCAGATTTTGCCTGCATTATTTTTTCACTGATTTGTCATCATGTACGCTTTCCCCGTGACAGGGAACGGGCAGCTATGATGGTTTTTATTTTGCTGAATCTGGGAATGGGACGCAGAAATTGCTAACTGCAGGGGTTGGCAAATCTGTTGGTCTGGCACCTGCCTCGAGGTTCTTGCACTGCAGCTCCTACAGCATTACCCAGCGGCTCTTCACAGATCACCCCGTGAGCTACTAAAACACAAAGCTCATAAAATTCAGTGCGAGTACCCGTAAGACAGCACAAGAAAGAGCCAGGTTGTACTACAGCAGTTGCAAGCTTTGTCAACCAACCTCGTACAGTTTATACGAGTAGTTCTCATCTTTTTCTCCGTGTCATTCTTTCCACAGGGTATTTTCTGGCTGTTGGAACAAGCAGCTTTGCCACGTGCTATCAGCATGGACCGCTTACCAGTGAACTGAGCATAACCTTGTTCACGTGGACACTGCAATTAACAGCCTTCGTCTTGATTTACTGCGGTGTCACCATACCTCAAGTTGCATATGCAATCATAGCAGTCAGCCTCTGCTCAAAAGGCCTGTGCTATCCCCTCGGTGCTGCTTGTCACATAGGCAGGTTTGTATGTATTTGGGAACGTCCGGGTCCCTTTACCACCAGGAAACATTAGAGGCTAATAATGAAGGAAAAAACTTACACTTTGGTAACGACTGGTAAATTTCTATTGCTAGGTTTTGTCTTTTTGTTGGTTTTGTTTTTCTTTTTTTCCAAATATAAAGCTACAATAGGGAAGGTTTAAATCTGTAAGACACAGCAATTTAATTACTGTCCATTTGGCAGTTACTAACATGAATTTTGGTTGATAGACAAATGTGAGGGTGCTCTTAAGTACAAATGTAGCACCTTCTAGTTGCAGCATATGGCAACCTAAACATCTGTTTGGTTAGACTGCAGCAATACCACCTTGGTTTCACACATTGTGAGAAAATCTGCAGGTAACTTGTATTGAATCTCTCGTGATAAAAGCGAACTACCACCTAGGAAGTGTACGTTAAAAACCAACTGTCCTGTGTAGGCCAGATGGCTTTCAATGTCAGTGTAGAATTCAGAGACTAAAAACCCATTTTCACCAAAATACGGGTTCCTACTGATTTGAATATTTCAAGGTTATCACCACAGATGTACGTATCTACCCTCAGTACATGCAAGCAATCAGTTATCCCTGTCGGGACGTTCTCCCTCCCATATTCCCAGTGCCCCCCTTTATGTCGTGGCATTTGGGATTGGAACTGCTTTCACAGTGTAGATCCTACTGTGCTAAGTATTTTGTTAGTAATATGGGAAGAACACATTTGCTCATCCTTGAATGTAAAACATTTTTCATCACAGATGTAACACTCAAATGAAGATCCTAAAGAGCCCTCACGATTTACAGCTGCTTGGTACCTTCAGCGATGACATCCAGATCAAAACCCTTTAGTGTGGCCTGGTCTGTGGCTGTGGACTGCTGCTGAACCTCAAAGAGCCAGGAGGAGGCCAAGGCTAGAACCAACATAGCCAGAAGAATAAGAAACAATTTCTTTTTTAGTCTTTGACGCATTGTCTGAAATAGAGCACTACAAATAGAGCACTGCAAATCTCTTCAGACGATAATAAGGCTTTTTTTTTTCTTTTTCCTGTTTTGAAGCACTAAACAAGTAGCCCCAAGTGGTGAGGCCACGATGCCTGACACACTGTTAAGAGCAGCAGATATATCAAAATTAAGAATCCTGCATTAATTATTAAGATCAATACGGATTCCACTGAGCCAGCAAGACTTTTGCCATTTGACCCGGACCAGGGCTGTAATTCATTCTTGCTTTACAGGGAAATAAGGAGGAAAGTTGAACGCTGCTGGTTGGAGCAGGTGTTTTTATACAGAGCTGAAAGTTTTATGGGCATCCAGCCCTTGCTTATCTTAACTCATCACAACATTTAAATTGAAAGCAGTCGACAGAAGGGAACAGAACATGGCACACTTTCTAATTGATATCTAATTATATTATACATCGCTATGCAGCAGCTAAAAAAACATCAGATTGTAAACATTTTGGCCTCAGACTACTCAGTTTTGTAATTTAAAGCAAGATTTAAGAGAAGCGATCTAGTAAACAACATGAACAACTCATAACAGACTTAGAGCATTGCTTATCTTCAAATTTACATATGCAGACGGGGTTTTGATTCAGCCCATGTCTCTGCGTAGACATATTTTACATGTTTCACCTAAAAATGGCTGAGCAAGTAGACATCTATTTAATTCGGAGATAACAGTCCGTGCATACACAGCAAGGACCTGATCCAAAGCTCTTTTGAAGCAGCATTCTCTGGAAGGCTGGCTAAGACCTAGAGTAAGCAGCTTGCAAACACGAAACCTGTTGTCTTCAGATTTTAATTTTAATGCAAGTACGCAGCTTTTCCTCTTCACGAGGATAAACAGGGAGTCATTAAGGTTGGAAAAGACCTCCAAGGTCACAATTAATGCATGGTAATAGCAGCCAGTAGAGAAAAATGGTGGGCCATAATTATGAAGACTGCAGAAACACTAATTGATTTCATTTCATTTTAGAAAAATGAAGAACCGCTTGCAATCAAGAAAGTTAGTGTTTAGATGGCTTACTGAAGAAGAATACCGAGAACAAGGTGAAGCAGAAACTGTCAGAGCTCTGGAGGAGCTACGCTCGCTCTGCAGGAACCCCGACTTCCCATCATGGCTGGCAGTATCCAAACTCCAGTCCCCACATCGGTAAGAAAATTTGGCTTTTCTGAAAGAGGAAGCACGTTGCACAGACACTGTTAGGCAGCAGGCCCACAGACTGCTTAGGCGAGTTTATCTTGCATGCAGTCAGACATGGGGGTAGCTTTATCCCCCTAAGTAATCCCACTAAAGATCACAGCCCACGTCTCAAGGATATTACTTGCTGGTGGTATAAAGCCCCATTGGTTCCTCTCTGACCATAGATTGCTCTGGATTTCGCGGCATTTCACAGCTAATTCACGGTATTGACAGCTTTCCCTAAAACTTCCAGTGCCCCTGCAAGTTCCTACACAGTGACCCAGACCAGTGCCTAACCAGTGAAATGCCCTTTTCTTCAGTGTTTCCAGTAGTACTCTTTTACACGGTGGAAAATTGGGGCAGGCTGAAGTATATTGCTCAAACATTTGCTGCATTAAGCCCTCTGACTGCAGGTCTGCACAGCCAAGGGAACCTACTGCTTGAAACAGGAGTAGCGTAGAATATCTAAGACTGAATACAGAGAAAATACCAGAATCTGCACCTAAGTATAGCAGGTGGTGGAGCTACTCCAGATACAGCTTAAGAGACAAACACATGTTGTGAAGGGAAGAGCCAGTAAACGCAGCCAGAAAATCTTCCAGGATACAGAATTAATGATAATCACCATATATTTCCTTCAAAATCAAACACCTGAAGGTGTCAGGAGCACGGTTTCACCTAGTAGCCTGCTACAAAGGCTTGGCCCTTGCCACAGAACCCAATGTCACAATTTCAAGGGAGTCTCAGTCAGCTTGGAATTTAACCACTAACAAGTTAAAACTGATTTTGGAACCTTCATCTTTCTTGGACGGGCACAGAGACAGCCTCTCTGCCAGGTTTAGATTTAGATACAGATTTACCATTAAACTGTTATTTTCTAAGAGGCTTGCATTCTGTAGCATGATTTGAAGACACAAAAAATGAAAACTCCCTACTCTAAAAAAATATTACCAAATGCACAGGACAAGCAAATGAGACACATGTATTTTCTAGCCCTCATTTAGTTAATATTCTTACAAGTTGTTCACTGGAAAAATACAAAAATAAAAAGAACCAGAAGTTTGATTTGAAATTGAGCATCCCATTAAGCTTCCACTAAAAGATGGCTCAGCACAAGGCAAACCTCTAAACCAGAGGCAGTCCAGCTCTGTTCCCCATGTAGGCTAACCGTGCTTCCCCGAGGAGTGAGGTGACACCATTCATCTCACAGGAATGTTAAGTCTAAATGTAAATTATTGATCAGTTTACCAGAACTGCAGAGTGTAGCTTCAGCTCCCTTTTCTTACATTTCTCTGATGCTGTCGACACTTACCCAGGTGTCAGAACTGCCGTCTGTTTCCGTGCGCTTGCCAGAAGCCTCCAGCTCCCTGCTGTATCTGCAGTGGAGTTGTCCACTGAAAGCAAGATGTGTGGCCAACTGAAATGTAGGAGCAGTGTTAAGCTCGCGCTTTGTTCAGCCAAACCTCCGCTTTGGTGTTGGCTTGGAGCAGCTGCAGCATTCCCAGCCTGCAGCTCAGAGTTCACCAAAAGCAGGAATTCTCTGGCAATTGCAGGCAAGCTTAGTTTCAGCTTGCCTGGAACACACATGCAGCACCAGAAGTAAGGTGATAGCACAGGAATGTGGGAGTGCTAAGCTCCCACCAGTTTTCCCTTCATTAGCAATGTCAACTTACCTGAAATTCTAACAGCCTTTGTCTCAACTGTTCCACAGCTTGAATTTATTTTTAGAAGCTAAAATACCACCTAGCCAGCGATACAAACGCTTACTCTGGGTTACCCCACGAGCACTGTCAAGATGAGAAAATGAAGTCAGGTCTTGCTTAGTCACAGGGCGGTACAGATGCCCTCTAGAAGGGCAGAAGTTACTTATATAGGGAAGACTGAAAACAGAAAGGACAACGAGGCAGAAGAACGAATCTTCAGAGTCGTTGCCATCTGTTGCTTTTTACTCTCTGTTGTGCTTGACTCTGTAGCTCCTGCTACAACTTCCCCTGACCAGCATGGCCTACAGGCAAGTCCTCAAAACATCCCTGCTTCATTGGCAGCATCCCCTGCATTTACAGAGTGTGTGTATGCGTACATGTACATATATAAATAGATAGAAAACCTTCCCAGCTCATCCCTTCCAAAATCTGTCAGGTTTGCAGGTTTTGTTCTGGGATCTCCCCACGTCTCGCCTGCAGAAACAAAGGCACACGAGAAGGAATACGGCTTCGGGAGCTCCTTCCTGGAAGAGCAGCTCTTCGACACAAGGGTGGAATCTGAGCAGGATGAGACAGAAAACTCCATCCATGAAGAAGAAGATGTGGATGAAGATGAAATACGTGAACAGATTCCATTTCCATACGCTACTGAGTTGCTCTGAGTTTTGGAAAACACCCTAACAAGGGAGAAGGGGAAAACGTATTTGTCCCAGGAGGGAAGACTGCAGCCTAAGAACTTGTATCTGGTGATTTCTTGTGGATGCTGGGGGACAAGCAAACATTTCGGACAGCCTGTTTCCTGTATCGCTGATGTTGCCTGATTAGAGCAGCAGAAGGAAACCATCAAGTGAAGAGGATCTCATGCTATCGGTACTTAAACTGGGAAAGGAAACGTTGCTTCTTTTCGAAGCAAGTACCAGCAGCAGGCTGCCCCACGGTGATGCCCTGCTTCGCCAAGGATACTACCTCTAGTAAACACAGCATCTTTTGTAGCCCCATTTGTTGTCAAGTCCTCTGTGCTGAGCACTTGAGGAAAGAAAGCCATTGTTAGTGCTCTGCTTTTACTAAGTACCCTACATGGTAGCAAATTTAATAATGCTGTTCGCTGATAAATATTTTTATTGCTCATCTGACTTTCCAATGCTAAAGATCCAGAGTTGAGCAAGGTTCCTTTGCTCTTCTGGCTCGTCTTGTCTCAGCTTCATTTTGCGTCCCCCATTAGTTTTAAGTTCCTCTTACTCTTCAAAACCCTCTGCCTGAGCTTTTGTTGCTCTGCTTATTCCGTTTGTGCTCTCCCTGCTCTCGTTATGCTGTGTGTTGTTCTTTCCATGCTTGTTTCTTCACACCCTCTCCTTCCCTCTTTCACAGGTCTCTCCACAGATCCTTTCTTCAGTCTTCTACTCCTCTCTCTCTGACAGCTGCAGGTGACTTAGGAGATTTCCCTCCCCACATACCTTGTTCTGTTGCTTTCCATTTCATCCTCCCCTTAGCTCAGAAGGTCCTGCCCCTCTCTCAGCCCTTTGAACAGCCTCGAAAAGGCAGCAGACACCGAAGCCGTTTGATCTGCTGGATAACTGCTGTCAGCTGAGCTGCAGCACAGCAGCTGACCCCCACGTGGCTCCACTCTCATCAGTGTTTAACTAATTCAATACAAAGCAGAAAGTGATTCCTGACAAAATGAGGAGGAAGGGAAACCTGGCTCCCGCCTCCCTGCGCAGCCTTCCTTTGGACTTACACACGAGGTGTATGGGGAAGAAGAGCAAAGAATGGGGAGAGAAGGTTCAGACAGTGAGATGTCTTTCAGCCCATGTAGCACACAGCACGAGGTTAGGGGATCTGTCACATCTCCTAGGTTCATCCACCTGCAGAGGTCATTTTCTCCTTCTGTTCCAAGGACTATCCCTTTCTTCCTCCGTCCTCACCCTGCTGTTTCCCTTGGCTGCTTCCAAACTGCAGAGAACACAAGACCATTACTTCTCCCACCACCTGATCTTAGAAACCCACCAGGAGCTGCCTGTGGTGGGGAGAAGTTTGCTCTCCCGAGGGCGATTTCAGACCAGACTGTATTGGCATTCAGGGGGATTTCTTTTCTCTGGGACGTGCCTGGTGCCGCAGCACAACCTCACCGGTGGTTCCCCACTGCCCGTCTCTGGACAAGGGTGAAAATCCACCACCTCCAACGAAGAAGTGCCAACAAGTGCTGCCTTGCCGCATTCCAGGAGCTCCTCCGTGTAGGCTGTGACTCAGATCCTGTGCCTGAAAGTAGCACCGAGGCAGTCCTTCCTTAGTGACATCGTTACGAGGTTGCTTCATTTCAGAAAGAATGCTTCCACGGGACGCTAAAGAGACGACGAACACCTTTTTGTGCCACATATTTATAAATACACAAATGCACAATCTATAGCGCATTTAAGGGAGAAAAACCCTGTTGAGCAGGTGCTCCAAAATCCATTCACTTCTAACTCCACAGTATTAAAAAATAGATAGGCCACTAGCTTAAGAGTTACTTGTAAGAGAGGCTGCTCCTGCCAAGTTCACAGTTCAGTTACCACCCGGACTCAAATGTCAGGCTTGGCCAGGTGGGTTCTGTTGCTAGGATGAAGTTGTTTTTGGTAAGAAGCAATTGTAAGGGCTATAAATTCCCATCCATGCAACTTGAGGCCAAGCAGGAGACGCAGATTTATCCTAGAGGAAACCCACAATTTTTCTGGACCTCCTCTTTCTACTGAGGCAGTGATTATCCTTTCATGAGTATTAAATATATATTTATATACGATAGCCAGGTAAGATATTAAGGTAACATTTAACCTACGTGATATATTAAATGGTAAAATAGGCTGTGTCATTTCTGATACTTTCCCTTTTGCTAAATCATTTAGAACAACACCAGACAAACCTATTCCAACAGGGAGGAAAAAAAATCCAAAAACCTACAGTTTATAAAGTTCATCATTTGCCAGGGATAGGTCGATACTATCCAAAGTAGAGCAGGAAACCACTAAGCAAATCCAAAACAGAAGTGCAGCAACATGCCAGAAAGGTGACTGCTTTAGTGGATAGCTGATACTGACCTTAAAAATCCTCCCAAGCCTGTTCCAATGCTGGAAGCGTTTCATCATTAACAAAACCTACCAGAAGCAACTGCTGTCATTTGAGCCCTTTGCCAACAGCGCGTTTACCTGCACGGTGTCCTGCGAAGTATGGAATTACATCGGTTAACTGGGACGCTACTGGCAACTGGTGTCCAGAGCTCAGGCAGGAAGCCTGAGAACAGAATCCTGATGTCAATCCACTGCCTTAACTATCACAGAAGCCTTTCTTCCGTAACAAAGAATGAATTGCAGTTAACTAAAAAATTGTTAGAATTTCGTATTTATTTTGTATTGTACACTATACTTGATATACTGTATGGTACTTTAAGGGTTTTTAAGTAAAAGTATTTTTCAGCTATGTTTTTCTCTTTCCGTAAGCACTTACTCTCTCCGAAACAGCAGGACCGAAATCAGGGAAGAGCCACGCAGAAGGGTGTGTGCATATCCTGAAGTTTCCCCCATTGCTGCAGATTTAAAACTGCGTGGTAGCTTCAAAACCTTGCACACCCGTCCCTGTAGGAGTCTGCCTCTCCCGTTCCTCCATTCACGACAGACCCAAACTGCAACAAAGCCCAGTCTGTAAGATGACAAGCGAGGTCTGAAAGTTAGACGTGGGAACAACAAAGCAGAACTGCCCCCGATGTCTCTCCCTGTCACAACATTTGTGTGCATACCCATTAAACAGATGAAATAATAAAAAATGAAGTTCCCTACGTCTAAAAATAAATAAATAAATTCCAGGCAAATGTGCCACTGTAGAGAACAGGTGCATGACTGCAAATCTGTGCAGTTTATCAGAAACAGGAATTAGAAATATTTCCATGCAAGCTGGCACCACCTGCCCTTAGGAGCCTCCACCTCACACTGCTAGGTGACCAGCGAAATCCAGCTTTGACTTTCACTCCTCTGTGTCCTGCCCACTGCCACATCACGCTGTTGTGATGTGATGCACACCGGTGTGCGTGCCTTACATTCTCCTCACGCCACAGAGGGAGCTTTGTGCCCACAGCCTGATTTTATCACGGGACAGATCTTAACACCGCACGAGATAGGAGCTGCCAGGTTCCAGATTCACTGTCCTCCGGGGAGCAAACCTAGCAGGAGGTTAATTAGCACCGAATTGTTTCCCAGTTCTGGTGGTTATGCTCACTGCTGGCACCGTAACACGAAGACATGTAATAAAAGTTCAGATGGATACTATTAAATACATTATGGATAATTTATATTTCTTACCACGGTTTTTACAGTTTCACAAATATCAAAACCCAGGTGTACATGTCCATTTTGCAACATAGAATGACTCTACAATTCCAAAAAGAGCAGGCATTTCAAATAAACAATTCCAAGTGTAAACACAGTGTACAAGCTCTTCACCTCACAACCCAGGTGCTATGCAGGAGAAGCTGAGGTAACACCGTACAGCGTGAGCTCAACAAATGGTTGGTTTGTCTCGAGATGGTTTGTAGCATCCTTCCGTCCTGTCACCTGGTCAGTCCCTCGCTTCTCCCCCCAGTTATACAAACATACAATAAATACATTTCTGATTTTAAAGGACACTTCGACAAGTCATGAGGATTTACATGAGTACAGTACATTTAAGTTCAAGTGCAAAAAAAGTAATTAGTGGCTAGTCATCGATGTTCCTCTTCATTTTCTAAGGTGTTGGTCCCAGGCACCGCCAGAACACGGTTTGGTCTAAAAGCACAGCTAAAGCACAGCCACGGGAGACCCCTTCAGCCAAACTAACTGGATGTCAAAGCGGGTGAAGCTGCGTACCCTCCTCCTGCTCAGCTGCTGCCATCGTCCTCTCCCCTTCCCCTAATCTTGCCCCCGCATCACCGCAGGGGCCGTGCAGCCCAACAGCTCCGAATCTCCCAGGAACGAGCTGTTGGGATGAGCAAACGAGCCAAAACACTGTCCTGACCAAACCCCCCGGACTCCTCCTCAAGCCCGAGGATCTCCCCCCAGCAGCAATTTTCAGTAGGCAGCAGCGAGTGAGCTGGCTGCAGTCGGTATTGAGAAGCATGACAAAACAACAAAGTTTTCCAGTGTCTCGACGTCGGGCAAAGTTAATTTCCAACACACACTGCGTTCTAGTGACGTACGTCTCCTCCTGAGAATCCCTCATTCGACTTGATTTCTGCGCCAACAACTTTGCCCCTGAAATTGTCATCATTACGATTTTTAGGTGACTCTCCCTCCCTCCTCCCTCCCCCCCTTCCCCAGGCACTTAAAGCTTGCTGTTTTCTTAATAAATAACCACAGTAACTACACTGCATTAAATAAACCGCTGTATAGATGATGAAATAAGAACAAAAAAAACCAAACTGTGTCCATTGAAAACCTTGATCAATCTCAGGCTGTGCAATCTTGATCAAAGTTAGTCGTCTCAATACAACATCAAACTAAAATTACCCAAACACACACAACATACGCCCAGCTGAAGGGCTGCACGCACAGAGGTTAACTTCTTCACAAGCTTTCCTCCAGCTTTTTTGTTTCACTAAAATGTCATTTCAGAAAATCTTTGCTTTGCAGAACTAAACCTTTATCTCAAACAAGATAACGTAGCTTCAAAAAACATATTCTTTGAATATGCTTTACTCATTCCATCACTGCAATATGAAGATATGCTTGCTAAAGCTACTCTGTATCTGAGAAATCTTTAGAGAGACAGGTTCATGCTGTTCCTATATTTATTGGATCCAATATTTTTAATAGACTATGCAGGGAAACTCAGTTTCTCTCCTAAAAAGTCTTTTCGTTTTGTCTCAGGAACAAATTCAAAGGAAAAAAAAAAAAAAAGCTGATCGAGTCAGACACTCTGGGCTCAGCGAGCGAAGAGCGAACTCCCCTTTTTCTACAGATTGCAAAGAAATCTCACAGCGCTTGACTAAGCTTTAGCACAGCAGCCAAGAGCTCTTCCTACAGTCAGATCCGGCCACGTCACTTCCCTCAAGCACTCCAAACTGTTGGCTTCCCTGCTTGTGTTGCTCTGTGTAGTCCTACGAGTATTGTTTGTGGGGTTACAAGCTTGCACTGCACCACGTTATGATCGTTAGGATGAAGGCAGTCCTACTTTTGAGCTCCTGCTCCAGCGTTCCCCAGGTGAGAAGCAGAAATCCATGCACTGCTGTGGGTGAGGTGAGCGCGTCTCAGGGCCCGGCGGCGGCAGGCTGAGCGGCGCCGTCTGCCTGGGCGTCGGGCGGCGCTGTCGGGGTCGAACAATTTCTGGGCTGCCCAGAATCCGGCACGTTTTGGGGTTGTCTTGCTGAGCTGGCTGATGAAGTACTGCAATTCTCATTGATTTTCTAAAGAGAGGGGAAAGCACGGCATGCAAGGAAGTAAGTACGTGCACTCACAAACACCGTCCCCAGTGGGCATCCCCCCCGATGCATTCAGGCACTTCTGGAAGCTCACAAAGCGCTCACTTGGAAAGCCCGCAACGGAACAGACCAAACTTAAAGAAGCAAAGCAAAAGTAGAGCATTGAAACCCAGAGGACACTGAGAGCAAGCAGACGGTCGCTTACCTTCCATCTCTTTTCCTAACTGCACTTCCCCAAGAAGCATGCAAAAAACAAACTCGGTGTGTTTCAAGGGAAAAAAGCAATTAACTGGATTTCAGTGTTCAGACAAGACCATTACTTTGACCAAACAATTCTCTAATTTTTTTTTCAAGCTCCTTACATACGGCTTGCCTAAATAGTTCCTTCCCTCCCCCAGATACTGCTCCGACTTTCTCAATGGCAGAACATCCAGGCTATTCAAACAGGCCTCGTGAGGAGCATGAAAGCAAAATCAAACCCCAGTCACTGTCCCCAGGATCAAAACAACACTGATAAATTTCCTATTAGAAGACAAGCTATCTCTGAACGTTTGTTTTGCACTGAAGAACAGAGAATATGGCATGTACACCACTTTGCTTGGAGGATTAAAGAGCAGTAACAAAAACTGATCCAAAATCCTACAGAAAGAAGGAATAATTTTTGCCACCAGTCCCATTTTCTGCACACTACCTCTCCTTCCAAGTGATCTATTGAACAAACTGAAGAGATTTGCACAGCCTTTTTCTAGTTTCAGTACTTTACCAGCGCCAGCTTTAGGGATCGTGTGAAAATAACAGCAGCAGTATTTTGGGGATGGCCAGTCCATTTGGGGAAGTGAGGCAGAGGTAACGAGTAGATTTGGGAGACCACAGCAGATGAACAAAATAAGACAATAGGCGCATTGAATGTTGGCACAATCGACAAGAACTACTTCTGTATCAGCACAGTGTTTTTATGGGATGGAAAGAATAATGAAGAGACCGTGTTCTGCAGAGCTCCAAGAGGCATGAAAGCCTGTTTGGCTGCTTCGCAATTCTCTGTGGAGTGGCTGGGTCGTGTCCAGCAGTGTCAGACAAATCCCTTTCAGACACCACACAAGGGCAAAACTTTCCTTTCCTGCAATGCCCATCGCATGCGCTCTCTGCTGCTGCTCTCCTCTGCCTTTTACATTTTTACTTTGTACAAACCAAGACCCCTGAGGACAGTTTGCAGTGGGAAACAGCGGCTTGTCCGGACAGATTGCTTGGATGTCAGACATTCAGCAATACCTCTGGTGCCACTAAAACACAAACAGAAAAACCCAACTCTCTCCTTGACTTGGGGAAGTTCAAAACACCCTAACCAACCAGGCTAAAGCAAACGTGCCTGTAAATGCGTTTGCAGTAATAAAGACAAGTAAGAAAGGCAGGAGAGAGCTGACCCGGTGAAATTCCTCCACGCTCTGCTGAGTCACTGTCCTATCCGAAATTGCCCATTTCTAAAGACGGGAGTTGTGGAAAAAGCCTTTCTGTGTTTATTCCTACTGGGTGTGTAAGAGGGAACCTCACCCACTCCTTCCAAAGCGGGAAACGCAGTGGTTTTAAGCTTACCCATGCTGTTCTAAAACCTGCACTGACAATTTTCCTGCTTTCCTTAAGCAGCATGCTTCAGCTCTGTTCCAGGGGGTATAGCCAAAGCATAAGATCCCAATCCATCCAACCCTTGATGAGACTATTAAAAATAGTTTGGGGTGAGACTGGATGGAAGGGAAATGGTGTCAAATTGTGGTAGTTGTCTGGAATACCTCTTTCCACTACAATGTGGGCATATGACAGCATCACCCGAGGAACCAAAACTAAGAAGAAATCATTTTACACTCTTAAGTAGCTCTGCATCGTCACGTTCAATGATCATCTCGTGAATTTTGCCAAACACAAACCCAAACTCATGGGAACTCGGGTATATCTGAGCCTGTAGAACAGAGCCTTGCTCCACATCTCCCTCTCCTCCTCTCTTCAGGAAGATGACACATGTAAAAATAGTTACTCCTGCTGCAGTACACAGACAGCAACTCTATTTCATACAGTACTTCAACTATTGTTTCACAGCTCCGCATTTGCTACAAGCTGACAGAGAATACTTGCCAGGTACGAACAGATTTACTCAGCTGTTTGCTAGCAACCACCAGTATGTGAGAACTTCCCGTGCATCAGAAGATTACCTGCAAAGGCTGATTCTCAGGTATTGGGTGGGTTTTGGAGAGCTTAACCATCTCTTTTATCTGGTAGACAGCATAGGCTAAGGTGACCCAAGGAGAAGAGCTGATGCCCCATGCAGGCTTGTTCACATCCTCTTGTTCTTCTTGGTGTTTCGTTTTCTTTAGAGGCAGCCTGGGCTCAGTCCGAGGCATGACATCTTCTGACTGCTGCTGCACGAGGTCAATGGTCGCTATGGGGACAGGACTGGAAGGCACTGGGATCCTCTCCGCCAGCATCGCCTTTTCTGAAGTTTAAAACAAAGTCAGCACCAGCAAAAGCCAACAAGGCAGACAACGAACACAAAGCGATTCTTGCTGTCTTAACGCGCTCATCACTGTGCTGAAAGCAGGACAGGGGCGCTGCCCGCCAGGATATTTGACTAGCTGCATATTGTCTATGAGCCTGTAAGTAACACATCCTGTGGATTTGGAGAAAATATTTTGTCCAAGCATTTTACTGATTAAAAAGATCTTTTTCAAAATTATAATCCTATTTTGTTTACAGACTTTTAGATAGCACTCAATATTTTAAGCTATGGCTGGATGTCCTCTAGCAGAGGAAGAAACGACGAGGGTAATCCTGCACACACGTAACCACACGTGTTGCTTTACTCACCCAACTGGCATTGTTGAAAGCAACCTAATTACTGCCATGCTTAAAATGAAGATGCACACTCTCAGGATGGGTAGAGCGCGTGTTAAATGAAAACCAAAAGACTGAAACAATGTAGGTAGAACAAGACCACCAAGAACAATCTATTCCTTGGTAGCTTCATGCGTAATTAACCAAAGGTTGATGGGAAACTGAAAGAGCAACTCTCCTTCTTTCCACCTTACCACTGTTTTCAATTATCATTTGAACAGAGGGGAAGAAAATTCTAGCAAAATAAATATTTGAACACTTCAGTACAGGCAACTTGATAACTGGTCAAGGACAAGTCATTGACAAGTCGTGAATGACTAAAAAAAGCTGGCTTTCATTTCACACCGAGGAGTAATCTTTTGGGTAAAAAGCAGATCAAAAATTCGTGACTTTTCAGAATTCCACCACGGTTTTACTGTCTTCATAAGAATTACATTTATGTAATTAAATCCTTAACCTGGCACCAAGTTTTTTGTTTCTCGTTAGCCTTTATATTAATAAAGGCGGTTTGAGTTCCATCTGTGGGTTCTCTGATGCCAGAACAGAACTGAGGCAGCCCTAAAAGCTTCTGTCCTCTGTCTCTGTAATCCCTGGCAGAGGTGACTGGGCATTGTAGCACATGAGACTACTCAAGTCACCCAGAAGGCAGCCGTAAGGGACTGATGTGAGTGGAACAACTCATTCAGTCTGTTAAGATTAATCTAAGAGATTCCCAGAACTAAGAGGACATACAGGTAGCGAAACATGTTATGCTTTCCTCTTACTGAAAATCAAGAGCTCAGTGCTACACTCCCTTGCAGAAGCAGCACAACACCTCAATGTTCATCACTGTTCAGGAAAAGATTTCTCATTCAGAACCAAACTGCTCAGTCAAGATCTCAATAAAGGCACCGAACAAAATTAAAGCAGCAGGAAATGACTTTCGGAGATACACTTTTCTCTAATTTTGCAGTGTCTTTAGTAACAGGAATATTTAATTACCTTCTTCTTCATCAGGAACTAGCAGCCACTGGATCAGTGCAAAGAGCAGCAGAATCACTAAACACGCCATTCCTATTCCTCTGAATGTGGCAGCAGGACCTGGAACGGGATTTATTTTTTTTTTTTTCCAACTGAGAATCTACTTACCTGGTAAAATAACACAGGGTGAGTCAGCATTATACACTCTTAGGGTATCTGTTGTCCCATGCAGACTCTTGCCAGCTTGTCATGTTACATTTTCTTCCCCCAATACTTCAGCAGGCTACGTGAAGGCCTTGTTATGAACGGTGTAGTTAGGTTTCACTTGTACACTGAGAGGCTGCAAAGTATCAGCCCAGTCTCTCACAAAGGATTCCTTGCTCTAATTTCAGGATCGAGTTGTAGATTTGCGCACATGACACTAAAGGTATCTGGGTATAACAACTTGAATCCATCCGAAACATTGAGAGGACGGAGCTATAAATCAGCCTGGTGTGAATTCAGTGCTGCTCCTGCTGTGTCAGCAGGGTCCCGAGGGCCCTGCCAGCCTGAGCACCTGGCCGGCTCCTGACTTACCCCGTGCATTAATCCCTACGCCTTGTGCATAAATCAGCTTGGAGCTGCTAGGCCAGTAAAACCAGAACTTCAATACCCAAACCCGAATTGCTCGGCGCGGTTCTTACTTACCGAAATAATTGACCAAAACCCCTCCGACCATGGCCCCGCATCCCCTGCCCAGGCCCAGGTGGAGGCCTTGCAGGATCCCCTGGGCCGAGGTGCGCAGCTCCGGGGGCACGGCGGCGCTCAGGTACGAAATGCAGGCTGCCCATATGGCCGCGTGCGTGACACCTGCAGAGGGGACACAGTGGTGAGGACAGGGCCCGCGGCATGCCCAGCAGCTGACAAGAAAACCCCATCACCCCCAGTGCTCGTGGAGTACAGACCAAGCCATGTCCTGCGGCCACATGTCCAAGTCAGACCCCCGTATGGATTTTGGAAGCCTCTTTCCTGCAGATTCAGGGTCATAAACACTTTTTTTTTCCACCCTAGAACAGCGCAGCAGAGAGAGGAGCGATGCTCAGCGTGCAGGAGCAGGCTGCAGGTGGAGCCCTCGTCTCTGGGCACCTGCTCGGTGGCTTTTGGGGAGCGGGGAGGAAGGGACAGGGAAAGGCTGGGCTGAGAAGAAGTTGGTAAAGCAGAGCAGCCTCGGAGCTCGTCACACGTCGAGTACGCCTGAACTATTTTGCCACCCTCAGACTGAGTGGGAATATTTATTCTTATTTGAGTGGTGCTAAAAATAGCAATCACAGCTTACCAATGCCTAAGCTCTGCCGCCTTCCTTAAAAAAAAATAATGTGTTGGCACAACCGATGATTCAGTCAACATGTTTCTGTCCTCTGCACTTGACTTATTTAGGAACATTTGGACACTCAGCAAGCCCTTCTGCACTCAGGCTGAAGGCTCTTCCCAGCAGGACGATGCATTAGCTTGTAACATACCCAGAGAGTAACCTGGATTCTGCTCGGATGTCAAATGATAAACAGCAGCCTTTGAACACCAACAGTGTCCAGGTTTGATACATGCCCAGTTTGATTTAATCCCAGATTGAAACAAACACCTCGCAGTGTCAGGGTTTGTACCAGATTAACTACTTAGAGCACAGAAAGACCACTTCCATACATCCCGGAGCTGGCTCTGGTCACAGGCACATCATCTTGTTGAAAAATGAAAGGTTTACATTAGGGTGAGTGTATTTTACCTCATCATTTACAGCTTAAGGCTGTAAACCTCAGGTTTTCCATGGAAAATGCTCTGAATTTAAAACTCACTGAATATCAACTGTTTTTTCCTTAATGTAAACTCACATAAGCATTGAAAAGAGCAATGAAGAAATGTCCCAATAACAGTGCAAAGCTAATCTAATGTAGCTAATGTGCTTTTGTTTTACAAACATTTTACAACTCACGTAAAACATTCGGTTTTATCAGCTGTTAAAGAGTCTATCAAGCTTTAAAGCCAGGCAAATCACAAACACATCAGACATTATTTGAACCACGAGACACAATCCTGCTGTCCTTGTTTGGAAACAAAAGGCTGAATTTAGCCAACGTGTTCTTTATGTTTTCACCTCTGCTAGGATATCCAGATAGGACACGGAGCTCCCAGCTCCCCAGAAAATGAATCCACCCCTTCAAACCAGCTTATCTTACTGACCTCAAAAGGTACAGGCTTTTATTTTATTTTTTTTTTTTATGTGCAATTACTAATGTGAGTTTTTTATGATAATTATTTCTGCATCAGTGGCTTTGGAACAGTTTTTACAACAACTTGTGTAAAGTCTGGTCTGGATTACTGTTAATCACAGTTCTTTCCGAAAGGAGCTGTTAACAATAACCGTATTTTGAGATGACTTGCTGAAACCACTAACCACCATTTGACCATCTGGAGTACAGCAACAATGAATGTAACACCCCTCTGTTATGCTCCGAATAATCATGTTTAGCAAACTTAGCGCGACTTTCCACATGAAACCAGAGCTCAACATTTTGGGAGCCAAGTTTATTTCAAGAGATCCATCCTAACCGTGCAGCTAAGGATCCAACCTCTGCTCTCCAGACATATCTGTGTTGGCTGGAGCACCAGCAGAAGTCAGTTCTCAGCACAGCACTCGCTTTGGAGTTTGTTGGACAGCTGCCATGTGAAAATAGCTAATTTTCAGCTTATTCATATAGTTTTGGACGTCAGAAAATTCCTGTTATGCAGCTTGGTTAGCTAAGCATAGCTGTTAGCAGAGAATTTGAACCATTGTTTTGGAACAACTTGAACAATAATTTGCAGCTAACTAGTACATTAAAATTTAATCTGTTAATTGCAAAATTAATGAGATCGCTTGCAAATTCAGCCTGACAGATGACCGGTATGTGCAGTATTTACCTGCCAGAATGCCTTCAAAATTACCAGTTAAAGATTCAGCCTAGGCCTGTATCTTCATACACTGCGTGTACAAATAAATCCTACAGATCTGAAATCATGAATTAAGAAGTGAGCTTTTATCTCCTCATTTACTCCTCTGAGAGTGCAGGACCCCTCAGAAGCCCTCACCACCCCGTTACACTGGCAGCAACCAAAATGTTGCTGTTGCACGGCTCCTATTGCGATCAATAGGGGCAGTCTGCAGTCGTCTTCCAGCAATGTCTCCATGCCCTTCAGCACAGCACATGGGGCTGATTCTCCTTGTATTTCAGAAGCATGTTAAGAAGAAAAACAAATTCTTTACAGGAGTCAGCTGAAACTGCTGTTGACCTTAAAAGCCCTTCAGCTGACAGCACTGGAGTTTACACAGACTCTGACAGCTTCCTGGAAGCGGAGCTGTGCTTGATTACAACGAGGGCTTCACACGGGATTTAAAAGACTTATCAGCTTGATGCAGTTACGTGGCCCACATGGTGCCCACATGCTCTGTATAATGTATTTTTTTCTTGGTTCCAAAGACTTCTAGCCCTCACATAACAAAAAGCAGCTACCACTCTTACCTCCCGCTGTCAGCAAACTCCCATAATGAAAATAAGAGCTCCCACCTCACCAAACTTCATTAAGGTGTCACTTCTTACCCCTCCTGACACATTCCATGGATGCGTAGGAAACAAAGAAGAGTCTCAAGACACAGGTTTTAGTAATTACTGCAGAAGAAATAATGAATTGGGAACAGAGCAAAAGCAGTAAGAGCAGGGAGGGGAAAAGAATAATAGTGGGTGGGAAAAAAAAAAAAGTCAATTGTAATTTAAAAAGATTCATTTGTTCTATGATTGACCAAGACTGAATGAAATTACTGGAAGGTAACAGATGTAGTCATGTAGTGGCAGTAATTAGGTACACACACAGTGCCTACAGGCTTCATGGACACCAACACCATGTTTAGTTTTGTTGTTTTTGTGTCTGTGTGTGCTATTTTTAGCTTTCTCATTTTCTGGCTCTAAGTAGCTGCAAAATTCATTTTTCTCCAAAAAGCAAGATTAACCCAAGTGTACATAATTCAACAGTGGCTTCAGATTCTTTGTCACATTACCACATTTTGACACTTGGTATGAAAGGTGATGTATCAATTCAGTACCTGTGATTTGGAGGATTTTTGTATTAAAATTCAGAAGCTCACTTTTATGGCAGATTAATACAATAAATTGTTTTTGTTGGCAGGCAGGGAAGGACTCAGGAAATAAAGATTTATTTCTGTGTGTATGCAGGGATCTACACAGTGTTCACCAATGGCACTTTCATGGTTAAGCTATTTTTAAAGGCAGGGAAAACATTCTCTGCATTTAAATTAGCTATTCTCATGCAAGCCTGCAAATCCAAATAATTCAGTATTCTTCAGATACTGAAGGAACAAAAAGTAAAATAGTTTACATTCTTCCTGGTTTTGAGCAGTGGCACCCATCACAAAGGCAGGAAAAAAAATGCAAGTTAGAGCAATTTATACATTAATATTGCACTGAAGACCTTACAAACCTCTTTGACAACGTGATTTGGAAATAGGGCTTGACTTACTTTTCATAGACCAGACCTCAGTGGTTCTAATTAAGTCAGTTAAAGGGCAATTATCTTAAAGAAGCTCTATTAACACAGACAAAGCTACTGAAATAAATTCCTCTCCAGCCATTAGAAAAAAGAAAATTCAATAGTCTAAGGCATTGATCAAATGATACCCTGAAAAACAAGTGCAGAATATTTTACCAGAGACAGAATGACCCAGACTACATTCTTTTTCTTTTCCATTTTTTTTTCCACGGCATCCTTTCAAGTGTGGTGACCTTTTGCATGTAATGAAGTTCATATTTATCCGCCAAACAGGATCTGTGGTAGGTGTGTACCCAGCTCACGCTCTGTCTCTTTGTTTAGCTAAAGGGTGTGTTGCCTCACACAGTTCTGCTTGAATCAACAGTGAACTGTGCACAAATGCAAACCCACCCTTCTGACGTCAAATATTTTCCAAGATAAACAGTAAAGTTTTATAAATGTGGGTCTTCTGGGATATTTGTAGTCAAAAGAAAAAGGAAAGGAAATACCAGATTTTTATTTAATCACAGTTCAACAATATAAGCACATGATCTTATACTGGAAGGCCATTAATGCACTGTCTTACCTTGAAGTACTTCCATTGGGAGAACAGTCCAGGCGTTTTCCAGGTATGAGATGTAAATGTAGCGAGCCGTATTGCAGGCAAGACCAATATACAGCACTCTAGAAGAATTAAGGAAAAAAAGAAGTCATAATAGTTTGCACTTGCCTTTTTTTTTTTTTTTTTTGGTTTGTTACGACACACCTTACTGCTTCAGAAATCAATTACACGTGTACAGAGTTTGCTTGTCCAAAGCATTTGCTCAATGTGGGAAAAAAATCAAAAGGGTCAGCAGAGATGCAGAGCTTTTAATCAACCTTGGTAGCTTCAAGCCATACTCTGCGGAGAATTGTATCTCACAAAGCATTTCTAAGCACATTCAACATCCCTTCCAAACAATCTTCTTTTCTAATCATTCAGAAATTATTCCATTTTAATAGCAAACCTGATGCAGGTTTGGATTAGAGGAATTAATTTCACCCCAATTAATCTAAGTTTATAGTCCCAGTATCTGCAAACTGCTCAGAACTACTCTAAAAACACATCCCACAGAAGCAATATGGTTTGTAACAACATGCCTCAGGATAAAACTTAACCATCCTGTTGAAAAGCAGCAGATGCTGCATCTCAGAATGAGGGAAAAAAGCTCTTATTACAGCTTTTAAACAATGAAGCACAGAGACTATTTTTCACGGTAGATTTCCCACTGCACGTTTAACCCGATGACTTTTAACTTCCAGTTTTCAGATGTAGTTTTGTTTACCTCCAGGTTGCTTATTCATCCAGCTGGATGGATAGATCTTTCTCTTGCTTTGAGAGGGATTTTAGGAATGACTGACTTAATTCAAAACATGATTTAGCTTGAGAAAAGGTCGCTGTTGCAACCTTTAAAGGTTCTTCAGAAATAAGGATTACTTAATCCCTAAACATGCTTCTTGGTTGACTCCTGGTTTGGCACGAGTGATTTAAATGCAACTGGTAATTAATGTGCAAGCACTGATACTGTGAAAGAACGTGTTACTCTTTGTGCTGATCTTTAGTTAGCTATTCCACAAAAGCACAGCAAGGTTTAATTCACTGGTACATAGCCACTGACAAATCTGGAGTGAGATGCAATCGTAGAACTGCAGCATCTTGTCAACATTTGAGATCTCTAAATATACATGTTGACAGCTAAAATACCCATACCGTAATTTTCAGCGTGTCAGCGATATCAAAAAAGATTAAAAATTATAAAGGCAGGCCTTTTGTAACAATAGGATTTACAGACAACAATACAGATTACTTTCAGTAAACTGGGTGAGTTTGCAGGGTTTTTTCCCCCCCAAAATTACTCAAACTCGTCTGCGCACCATGCACCACAAGTTTCACCTCTCCCTTCAACTAATAACATCTGGGCCAAACAAATAACTTGGTGTCTTTTACAGCCACAGCTTAATGTAATTCTGAGGTATAATCACACCTGTGAAGCGTGATAGGACACACAGTACAAAAGGTGAGCAAACTGAAGAGGTTTGCGGGCTCCTGTGTCACTAAGTGAGACCCAGGGTAACGCAGCCTCCTGGGGACATGAAGGAACCATCCACCTCACGTACCTGTCCTTCCCTATCAGCACCGCTTATGCCCCCAGCCCTCTGTTTAGGGCTGTTTCGCCTCAGTTTAATTTCAGTTTTGTCTATCAACAACTCTGCCCGTCCAGCAAGAGCTTCTTTCCTGTCACAGCCGTTCCCCGTGACCAGGCCACGGGCGTGAGGCGGCCGCCGGCGCCATGCTGGCACCCTCACCACCAGCACGCTCAGCTACCTGCCTTCCCCCACAGAGTTACACCCGAACCCTGACTTAATCAGGGCAATTTAGCTAGTTTCTGCCTTGTAGTTTATTAGAATATGGATGGGGTTTTAGGTAAATGACAGTTACTTGTGTGAAGATTTCTGTCATGATGCTTTGTGAAGGGCACGTCACACCAGAACTTTTGTGTATTTACAGAATCGTTTCAAAAATTGTTTGCAATAACCACTTAGGCTTTTTATGAGACCTAAATGGATAACGTAAACAGACGGTTCTTACGAAACCTATTTGCAGTATCCACAGAGACACCGTATTCGATTTACAGGTTAAACACTTAAAGCACTGGATCTATATTTATGTCAAGACTAAGCTGTTTACAGCCACGACTACCAGGCTCTGCTTCCCATCAGGACTCGCACGCTGGAATTATGGTCAGACAAACACACTCAAGCTTAACCTTGAGTAGGAGGTTACTTTCAGAGATTAACATTCTCTTCCTAAACTCAGTGGCAGCTCGGAGCGCTTCTACACAGGGTGCCACTCAGCAATGGTGCCTTAACATCTGACAGGCAGTTTTTTATGCTTTTCCATCATAACACCCTCTCAAAGAATTGTGGATTTCACACAGCTGCTGATGACATTTCTTATAACTTTTTAGTTTACATCTAAATGAAAATCGCCTCTCTTGTTCTCAGAAGGTGGCTAGAGGCAAAACAAAAGGCCCTCAGCACTCTCTTCCCAAACCCAGCGGACAACACAGCCCTCCAGCCAAACTGCTTGCTGTCATTGCTCCGGGCTCCCTCCAGTCACCTGCTTATATGCACCATCAGAAACACCAGCAGCACGTGCCACATATTCCTGCAATATGCACAGGAAAGCTGGCAAAGACAGAAATAAGGCGTTATAATCAGCACACATTCGCACAGTCACGCTCAGAACACCCGGACAAGGAGTTTGGTATTAGTACAAGCAGCCTGTGAACACAACAGGTTTCAAGATGTGGGGAGGAGCCTGTGTGCTAAGGCATACAGTGGTTCAAACTGAAAGCTCTGTAAAACTAGAAAATGAAAACTGAGCTCATATGTGACATGAGTGTAAAGTCCATTTTCTTGTAGTTCGACATAGGACAACTGACAGTATTTTTTCCTGCTGCTGTGACAGCGCATAGGCAACTCTGCTACTCATACCTGTCCTTCAAAGGGTTAAGACAGGAATCATATTGTTCAAGGAAATACTGCAGGAAGCTTGTCTACAGCCAGCAGTCTAACCACCCAAGAGGAAGAGTGCATATGTATCCATGTATTTTTTTAATTTACTGACTTAAGTCAACAGAAGGTGAGACAACCTTATCGGTGAAGTCATCTCACCAAAAAGAGAAGTCAAGCCACCTCCCCTATAACCAAAATACCTCCAAAATAATTCACAGCTAGCTGTGGATTAAGCTAGTGACTTTAAAAGTGACTTTATCTTTCCTATCTCCGACAAGACCTTACAGCTGAATTCCCATGAACAGCTAACTCTATGTATGCCAAAATGCTAAACGAGGAATTCTGAGCTGTGAGAGGTGGCAACAGGGAGGCAGAAAAAACATCCCAAGAGCTTCTGGCTAAGACAGCTCCGAGAAAGGCATCTAGTTAGAGGAGATTTTTCTTATTATGGGATAAAGAATACCTGCACTATAAGGCGACAGACATATACAGAGCTATCCAGAGAACACGAATTACAAACTCCTATCAACGCCTTCTTTTATATATATATAAATCTTTATATAGTGAAGTTAAAAAAATACAGGAAGGGGAACTAGAAAGAGACTTCTCAAGCTGCAATGACTAAATATGAGTAAGCATTAGACAACATTAAAATATGAGTAATCTGCACTTCCCAGGTGTAGTTACAAGGAATGTTGTTCCATTGCAAACACAAACTAGTATGTTAACAACTTACCAGTCTTGGTTTGATGGGCTTACTAGTGCAAAAGGAAAAAGAAGAGTTGCCCCTGTACATCATCTTTCTTTTTACAGGCTAACATCCCTGTTACCCCCCCATACCTTTTATGCCATCGTATTCACAAGCCTATCATTCTTTTGGGTTTTCTTCTTTCTCTAGTTGAAGTCTAAGCCTGTATTTTGCCCTATAACAATATAAATAGAAAGAGCATACCCAAGCTATCTTTAGCTATCAAGACTGTGATCTGTTCTCACCACTCCTCCATCATCATATCCTTCCTCCAGTCTTTGCATGCAAAGTGTCACATTTTCCTCAAACTAATTGTTAAATTCAGACATTAAATGACTGACTCAAAGTAAAGAGAGACTCCTCAGTTTAAAGGAAGGAAAAAGAAATCTGTTAAGTAAATTCTCAAATTACTGTGCTAAGTATCTCAAACATTTTTAGTAGAAGTCAAATGAATCAAAAAAAAAACAAACACATCCCAGTAAGAGCAAATAAAAAAAAAAAAAACAAAGAGCAAAAACACAGAACAGAATGCACAAAAACAGCACAATTAGACAGCTTAATAAAAGCCATCTTGATGACTATGTGATTATAAATGGGCTTTTTGGAAAAGACATACCACTGAGAGCTCTGTGCTCACTGGCACTGAGTACCTGAGTAAATACAAAACAAAACAAAAACCACCACCAACAAAAACGTTACAACTTCATTAGCCGAGATCCACCCCTACCTTTCTTCCCTAATCTTTATTTTAAAGACTGAAGCAACTTGTAATATGCAGAAATTAAGTTATTTTTCAATTTAGAGGAAAACAACATTCACAAATACGATGGAAGTAATCGATTTCACTTAAACAAGGCAAAAAGCATGTGAGAAGCTCTCATTTCACTAGCTAACACGCACAGTTGCAACTACAGGAAGAGAGCAAGGAACTGAACTTGTAAGCAACGCTACCAAGCTGCAACCTCATTCTGCCAACACCCCGAGCCTGCTGATGGGGGCATGTGCACAGGAGGTGCTCACCTCGCTGCTTCATCTCAGCCTTCTTCCCTCTCAGCATGCAACTGACACCCTTGCAGGCTACTGTGGGGGCAAAGACTGCCCTGCAAGGAGAAGTGGGCTAAGCAGGAGGTTTCCAGAATGCTGCTACTCGCAGGAAAAATAAAAATAAAAAAGTAAAATTAATAGAAAATGTAATTCAAAACAAACGATCTTGGAGTAGGAGGCGATTTGTCAAGATCTCTAGCAGAGCTCTGAATCGCACAACTAGGACATCTTCTGGAAATGTCTGCAAGCGGTTATGGTGCCACGCGTAATGTGTACACTAACTGAAAAGCTAACGAAGCACTGCAGAACATTTTCAGCTCTTAAAATAATAATAAAAATCTCCATTAGGCACCTTCATAGCTGAGCAGGACTTGGAACTTCAAAATAAAACATTTAACTTGAATTTCACTTCATATCACAAGGCTAGGCCCCAAACTCAATTATTTTAATTATTTTTTTTTGGTATAGCTCTTTAATGAGTGCTAAGATCTCCTCACCTGATGTGTCCAACCAATTCAATCAGCTTGTGGCTGAAGAAGTAGGCAGTCAGCTCAGACACATGACTGAGCACAGAGCAAACTCCAAAGAGAGTGGTGGTGCCATTCAGGTCTTCCAAGTGCCAGTAGAGGAAGGTGAAGACAAAGCCATATCCAAAGCCCATGAACCATGCCACGAAGAGCACTGAGCCATACTGGATACTACAAAGCAGTTTTATGAGGTCCCAAAAGCTGAAAGACTGCGACTGGCTCATACTGGTTGTAGGAGTGTTGTCAGAGGATTCATTGGAGGTGCTCCTGTCCACCTGTGATATTTCCACCTCCTTCTTCTTGTTTTCCTCTTGCTTGAAGTGCGTGTAATGAAAGCGGAACTGGGTGGCCACAATTAACGCCATTGTCATCAGAACACCAAAAACGATGAAGACTATCCTGTAGTTCTTGTATTCAGGAGCTTTACATCCTTGACCTTCAATGACAACTTCTGTATGGGTGTAGTCGATGCCGATACCCACGGAGAGCATGGCCAGCCCCCAGCCCAGAGACCCCCACATTCGCTGCAGCCCGTAGCGGTCCCGGTGCTTGCCGAGGTATTGCAGAGTTACGGTGTCCACAATTGTAACAGAGGAAGCGCTGAAAAACTCTCCTATTATGACAACCAGCAGAATGAGCAGGAAGATGGCTTCTACTTCTTGCTGATCATAAACGAGCACGGCTTGGTCAGAAGGCATGGGCTTTGCGGTGACGGCAGCTGGGGTGGTGCTTGGAGTTGTGTTCCCTGGTGAGACTGGGCTAGCAGTGGTGTTTTTCAAAACAGGATGGGTACTGTTTTCCAAGGCAAAATCCATGTCACTGCTCTGTGTAGGTAGCAGGAATGTTATTTCAGGAGTAGCAGTCCCTGTTGTTCCCAGAGTGGCCGGACTGGAAGTCAGCAGGTCTCTCTTCCCACGAACTTTGGGGGATGCAGCACTCACGGTCGTTAGCAGAGATGACATTGAGGCGTTTTGTGAAATGGTGGTTAAAAGGCTGCTTGCATTGGTGGGATGTGCTGGGGGAAGGCCCTTTGGTACACATCTTAAGGTGGCTGGTCTAACAAATCCAATCCCCAGGTTAAATAAAACCCAGCATAAAAGCGAGAAGAGAAGGACGATCTTCCCTTTCTTGAAGCGATCTGCTACCACTCCCCAGAAGGGAGCACTGCAAAACTCAATAAAGTACCTGATGCCCACCAGAAGTCCGCTCTGACTGGGTGTCATACCCAGCTGCTTGTAATACACAGGCAGCAAGGGGTAGAGAGAGCCATACGCAGAATAGAAGAAAAAATAAAAGACCTTCGAGATGAGAAGATCATTGTTTATTTTGACGCAGTGCTTTTCTAGCCAGTCCAGCTCTTCGTCTGGGACAGTGGTTGTCTCTGTCGAAGGGGATTCATTCTGGGGCTGCAAGTCTTGATCCTTGGAAATGCCGTTGAAAGGATCAGCAAGCACGTATTTTCTTTTTTGTTCTTCTTCATCGTCGGTTAAAATGGCAACCTTATCATCAGCTGCCATGGCTTACCACAAGCATCCAATATTTGGTGAGCTCTCAGGAACTAGGGCTACCCTGCGAACAAATAAAACATCACACGGTTAAGGATCCACACAGGAACAGGTCTGCTATGCAAGTCATCAAGGACAAACAGAGCTTCTTTTTTATAAGTGGCATTCCTAAGCAACAGATGCAGTTGTTGCCACAGCAGTAATTTGTGGGAGGCTCAACTTTTCAGGCTGAATAGAACAGAGAGGTGGGAATTAGGATGGTGAGAATTAATCCTAATACAAGATTAATATAAGGGACCCTCAAAATTAGGATAACAACCTTAAAGGCATCAAAGACCTGGGGCAAAGAAACACAGGGACAGAATCTATGTACAGACCCTACAATGACTGGTTCAATAAAACTCTGAAATTGAAGCAAGGTCAACTGGAGCATAAATTGTACTGCAGCCGCCCACATTTATCCTTCGCAGAAGAAACAAATAAATTGCAGAACTGACAAGCAACACTTAAAAATAAACTCACCACTACTTAAACACTGCTTGGACAGAAGAGTTTTCACATTAAAAAACAACAGGCCACTCTAATGAGCTGGGTTAGCTAACAGAAGCTTTCCTCTTAAGGAATAAAACCAAGTTATGCCAACAGACTACCTCGCAAAATCATTGTCTTAGGCAACTACTATTGCTGTAAAGTTAACCTAGGAAGATTAGCTCACATGCGTTATGAAATGTTGAACGTTTAATATATTTTGGTTATGCCCTCCCTTTTCTGTTTTGGTTCAGTGTTCCTATACAGAATCTTTTCAAGCAGCAGGATGTGAAAATAGCATTTTATTCGCCTGAGACTCCTCCGGGAGTGCTGAAGTTTTGATAGGGAATATATTTCTCATGGAGTCTGAAGTATTTTTTGCAACTCTGCACTTTGTTTCCACTAGAAGAGCTCCAACGAAACTGCAGCCTTTGAGAACTCAACTGAAAGCACAATATCGTCTCCTGAAAATCAGTCATTCACTGATATATCCAGCTTCTTTAATTATTTAATGATAGCTCAGAATGTACTTAAATACCGACAACATATTTGCAAATCGATGCAAGGCTAGTAGCAGACGAGAGATTTAAACATTCATAGGTATATTAAATGAATTGATTTGTGCTGATCCAAGGTACACAGAACAGGCGACGGAATAAGCCACGGATAGTTGTAAAAGCAACAGCCCATTAAAACAATCTAAACCTCAGTTCAGCGCTACACAGCGCTAAAAATGCCACCATTAAGATCCCAAACTCTCCTGAGGTTTCTGTTTTTCACTTTTAAATGACATTTCTGTGGGACACTACCTACAAGGATCTCTGGTTTTACTTAAGCAGGCAAGGTTGCACAAACAACTTGGAGCTGTGACCATTCATGTATTCAAGGTCAGAAGTTAATCAAAACAATGCCAGCACATACACAGACTGTTTTTTTTTCTTCCAGTTGCTCTAAAAAGACTTCAGAGACAATTGGATTAAAAAAAAATAAAATTCAAGTGTCAAAAGACCGGATAAAGCCTTAATTAAGTTGTTTGAGCAGTCTAATGTGAAAATGCATTTTCTTGCTCTTACCTGCTACCATCAAAAGCCACCAAAGCCAGCAGCTATTTCGTTAGTTCCTGTAATTCTTGGTGAAGCCAGCCACTTCCACCTGACAGTTGGAAGGATTACGGGTTTTCTGCTCACATGCTTGCTCAATTTTGGCTTCAATATCCACAAAACAAGTCCTTCTAAGGAATAAATTAGATCTGTCATCATCTGCGCTTTTATTTTCTCTAAGCTTTGCCTTGCTCGGACAACCAAGACTCCAGAAGAGGTGCAGCTCAAGGGGATGGCGCAGAGGTGATGTTCCTATGTCCTGACAAAACCAGCAGACTCTCACCTGCTTGTAGGAACCTGCTTACTAGCTGTACCAGACCTTTACTTCTGCAAAATACATTTCCTCACCCCCACGACACAAGATCCAAGTCACATTTTAACCACTCGGACATCCAGACAGCTCGTTGCAAGCATGCATTCGAATTGTCCTAGTCTAAGCACAACAGCCGTACTCCATATCCCTAGGTATGAGCTAGGAGCCATCTGATTTCACACAAATTATAGCGGGAACATTGACAGCAATCTGTATTTCATCTGTTTTTAATTCAGCTTCCCTTCTGTGTTGGAATGGGACGTCAGTTTTTGAAGTTGCACGGATAGTGGCTGTACTAAAAATGGTGACGCTGCTCACCTCGTGGCCCCTTCTTCCCCTCCCTGGGACGTCTGTTGGCCACAGCACCCTTCTTCTTCTCACCTGTTGTGTGCAAGGATTAATTCAACACTTCTAGTACTCTGACTAGAACATCTTGAGTAAGAATGCTAGGAAAAGTGTATTTCATAATAATTTCAGTAAATATTTTCCCACCCTGAGAGTGTTTCATTGAATATTATTAATAACACAGAATATACTCTTCAGAAATATAACAGCACCAAGACTGGTAGGAGCCATATGGCTTTCTTTAATGTTTTGATCACTAGTTTGTTTGGAAGACAGTTTTTTGAAAGTGATTTTATTTAGCGATTTTTTAAAATCTAAAAATAAGCAACTGGAGATGAGAAAGCCAACCAAGTGGTATTGTCACTGAAAATCTACAGAAAACTTATTAATCTATGTGGCATTCCTTCTCCTGACCAAAAAAAAAAAAACACACAAAAAACAAGCCAGTCAGGGACTGAACGAGCAGCAAAATCAACCAGATGGCAAAACAATGTACTCTGAAGTAGGACTAGACAAATACCAGCTATTTTAACCAGGCTTCAAATACCGCATCTTCTCTTTGCAAAACCCTTTTCTGATCCACGAGACAGTAGGAGGACAGAAGACAGCACTACCAGCAAGTTTAAAACAACAGAGAGGAGGGCAGGCTGGGAAGATAAACAGGAGGATTTCGGCATGAAGATGAACTTTAACTCCTTCAAGGCACGACGGAGCATGGAGCTCGGGCCCAGGCCTGCTGAGCACTGCTGGTCCAGCTAGGCCGACTGCGTGTGCACCCAGCAAAGACCCTGGAAAATTGGGGGAATGCTTTTGAAATCTTCTTCCCTGAACTCAGGCAAGAGGTGTGAACACCCAAAGAGAGGCAAATGGGGCGAAACATCTGCCAGGACCTGAGAAAGTGCCAGCGATGGGAAGGGATGAGGTGGAGCAGCCTCCACCTGACGGAGGCACAAGCTGCTGTCTGCCCACAGCTCTGTGCTCCCGGACCACCACATGGAGCAGTGCCCAGTCTCTGCATTTTCATCATCCCATCCCCCCAGTGGTACAACAACTGCACAAAAGGCTTCAACACACGAAGAAGAGAACCACCCCATGCTGAAGCCCCATTTGAAGCCGTGCAGGAAGCTTGCGGCCGGCCCGGCGGCCTCAGGCCTTTCCCCACGAGATCACACGCGCTTCGAGCCCGGGTGTGTGTTTCTTTTCAGATAAAGGATGTGCGTGTTAACCACAAGACCATTCTTCCTTCAAGCTCTGCACAAATAGGCTTGTTTAGGTGAGCACTTGGGTCTCGTTCTCCTGACACAGGAAGGTGCCCTCCTGGGTTGCATCTACCCCTCCACCAAGCCCAAATCCTATTTCAACCCCCAAAACGTGTGAGGCGTCTTTCAACCCGTCACCCGCTGCCACAAGCTACGGCAGCGTGTCTGCAAACCTCCGAGCAACCGGTGACCTGAGGAACAGGGACAAAAAGCATTTGTCCTGACGACCTCAGTGCTGCTGCTGCGATGGGCATTGTAACGACTGCGAGGAGCCTCTTTGGCAGGCAGGCAGAAGACGACAAATACTCTGCATTTAGTTAAGTACCTTCTTGGCTTTCTTACCATTTTTGTTTCTTGAATTGATCATGTTTGCGTTGGCTCTCCCAGTTAAGAGGATTTCAAGACCAGGAAGGATAAAAAGTGAATCTAATCAAGACGACCAGACATTACAAGTGGAGCCAATCTTCCCAAAAAGTTGCGTGGAAAAAAAAAAACACAACTTCATACTGAGTCAAACAGTGCTAACCAACAGGTATCAGACTAGGGTAACAACTCCCTAAACTTCTCAGGGAAAATCCCATGGCACTTAGAGCTTTGCAGGATTAAAAACAAGGCATTAAAACCCCACTTGCAGGCCAACAGAAAGTTAGATTTGGGGTGGAAGAGTACAGCTCATTTTAAATACTTACTTCAGTATAAATATCCCATTTGTTAGGCTTTGGGAATTAAAGCGAAATGAAGACTCACCCAGCAAAACATCTAACAGCATCAAACTTTGGGTTTGGATGCATACTGAATTAAAAAACAAACAAACAAACAAACAAACAAAAAAAAAACAAGCAAGAAGACCACCCTGCAGTTCATCAGAACATAGTCGAACTGATCAAGAGTAGCCTTAATCTAGATTGTTAAGCACCTAGAAAGATGACTGTGCAGATTTACATTTACATAGTCTCTGGAAACATACTCCAAGAGCAGGATTCCAGAAGAGGAATCAGGAACTAATCCCTCAAGCAACACAGAGCTGTGATGGAGCAGCCTGGATCACTGATGCACTGCGGGGATAAAGCAAGGCCAGCCAACAAGGGATCACGTCTTACTTCGCTTTCAGACTTTCCCTGACTAGAAAGCTGAGTTTGTAGTGAACTTGGGCAATTCCACATCAAGTTTTCATACGAACATTTTAAAACAAATCTGATAAAAAGATTACATGTTTCTTATTTTAAACTAACACACACTGAAGGTTTACTCAGGTTACCAATTACTGTTTGATTCACAACAGGGCTGTGCTAGAAGTCAACTTAAAAGCTACCTGTCCTCCAAAGCAAGCTCACCTCTCCGTGCCCAGGCTGGAGCCCACCTATCACCCCGCATCTCCTCCTCAGCCCCACACCCTTTGCTGGTCCCAACTACAACACTTTAGGATCGAAGCTGTACCTGTGCAGCATCTCACAGTGCTAAGCCCTGCATCCAGCAGGCCTACAAGGCCTGTCTGTAAGGAGCATACATAATAGGCTGTGTTTGCCATTCCCAAGCAAGTTTTACCCCAGAGGAGTAGCCTGGTGCTGTCGCCTGTGCCCTTGCCAAGAAGAAGCACAGAGTGCACTGTTTGTGTAAGCGCGCTCAGCCTTTCTCTCACGTCCTTCATCTCCTCGTACATCGCGCCCCAAAGCTCCCCAGGGCACACCAGCCTCTGGGGAGCCCTGGAAAGGGCCGTCCCCAGCCCAGCCTGGCCACCTTGCTCTCAGTCATGAAGCCAGGAACAAGTCTCATTGTGGGAATTAACTCGGTGCTGGAAAACATATTTGTTGCAGGTCTGAAGCAAGACATCAGCATTTTAATGTTAACTCCCACAATTAGCGTTTCTAAGAATTGAAACCACTTTGTTCTGTAACACTTAATTCTTCAAATTGCTTTATTTTGCTTTGTTTGGCACGCACATACTTCAAATTTTGGTCTAAGTAAGTTTTTGTGCGCATAAAACCCCGCATTCTTTGACACGTCTAGTCAGTTAGATTGAGACTAAAGTATGTTTTATGCCAAGATTGGGTTTTTAATAGGTTTAATGCACTCGATAATAGGTCTGAAGTTGCTAAGTTGCTACAACAATGCTCGTGGTAACATCAGGGAAGATAACACTATCAGATCCTCAGCTGCTGCTGCAAAACCATTAAACTCGCATCCTGGGACTCCCGCGTTTTCCACTGACTACGTGCAGATGAAGCCAGGTAGAGCAGCAGATACCCCGTGCCGTATTAAAGGGTAATAAATGAGCATCAGCAGTGGCTACCCACATTATCAACAGCAGTAACTAGGGAGACACCAGTAACTGACTGGAACAAACTTAAATCAGTTCCTTCTGCAGCCAGGGCTGGGCCTGGGTGTTTTTGCCTGCAGGGACGAGCTGTGCAGCTTGCCAGGGAGGCTGAGCACAGGCCAGGGGAGGTGTGCTGGCAGCGGGCACCCAGAGCCCCAGCCCCAGGGGAGGACAGCCCCAGGCAGAGGCTGAGGGCGATGCCATTGAGGCTGCCCTGGCAGCAGCTACACGGGCGACCAGCCGCAGCTTCCTCACGTCAGCTCCTCGCGTCATCTCCTCCGGCTGCCGGTCGCACTCCACCTGCTCGGATATTATTTTCCCCCTAAAACCTGCTGCAGACCCTGAGTGCGCCCCTGCCACCCCAGACACCCCCTTTAGGAAGCAGACAGCGATCGCCCCGCGGGTCACCCGAGAAGGCGCTGGCTACACTCAAAGTTCCTTTGTCCACTCTTTATTTACCCCAACACCACAACACCACAGCCACCCTCCCCCAGCCCCGAGCAGCAGGGCTGGACCCCGCGTCCCCCCCATATCCTCCCGCATCCCCCCCAGCCTCCAGCATCCCCCCCAGCCTCCAGCATCCCCCCCCAGCCTCCCATCCCCGCTCCCCTCCACCCGCTGGGGGCCGGCAGGTCCCCGCGGCTCGGCCCGGCGCTGCCTCACCTCTCCGTGCGGCTGCGGGGGGCTGCGGGGCCGGCCCCATGCTGCTGCCCCTCCTCCTGCTGCTGCTGCGGGCGGCTCCGCGCTCCCCGGCCGGGCCCCGCCGAGCCCAGGCCCCGCCGCTGCCGGCGCCGCGCAGGGGCGCTGCGGGAGGGAGGAGCCGGGCCCCAACGCAACCCGCACGGGCACCGGCACCGCCCCGCCAGGTGCTTTGACGCTGTTTTTCGAAACGGAATAGACAAAATTACCTACAAACACCCGCCGGAAGCGAACATTGGTAGGTTTGGCTTGAAAAGGAGCCGGTGTCAGCTGACTGGGAGGCAGCCCATTTGTTCCTTAGGGCAGGGGAAAATAAAGCAAATACAGCACAACACAGCGTTTTCATAGGAAATCATCTGACATTGCTTGTTCAACATACGGATCTGATGTTTTCCAGTAACAGCAGAGGTAAAGTACCTGAGCCCATCTCAAGGAGCTGGAATTTTAATTTATAGTAAGGCTTTACTTGGTTTCTTTCATAAACCAGGGCTGTACTTTGAAATCAGGAATTTCTGGTTGGCACAAAATATTCCGCTGTCCTTCAGCGGCTTTTAACTCTGAGCCAAAATAGAAAAAGGAAAGATCATTTACATCAGTCAGATCAGAAAGATAAGTGGAAGGTGAGATCTGTGCTGCTAGGACCTGCCCCAGAGCACACATCAGAGGAGCCTTCCTTTCCATCAGGCCTTGAATATTTTGTGCAAAACATGAACAAAACGACTTCAGTCAATCCCCTGCTAGGAGGAGTGCATTAGGGTGACTACAGCACTCGCTTCCTCCTTCAGGAAGCTCTTCATCACCCCCCCGTTTGTGTGTATCCCTCCCCAGGTAAATCTGGGCAGAAGCTAAGTCATTACGAGGACCAAAATGGCTTTTTCCCTCCTCTTTCAAAGACCACAAGCAGCCCTAGTACCATTATATATCATCAGCAAACAGGAACTCTGACAGGGGAGCTGCGAGAGAGTCACAGAGTGAATCAGCAGATCGTGCCCAGCTCCAAGCACTGCTGCTGGCAGCTGAGCACAACACCTTCACTGCTAAGACAAGGAGCTCCCATCGCAGCTGTCCGGCAGGGCAGCAGAGGATCTCCCTCCTCAGGACTTTTGTCCCCGGAGAAGACCAAACGATTTCCAAAACTTAAACAAACAGCCACCCACCCATGCCCACGCACACACAGTTTATTCTAATAAAAGCTGGAAATATTGAGATAAGAACGCAAACTGGCTAGGGCAGACAGAAGAGTTAGAAATATGATACATGCACCCATCTCCTCTTCCCATTCATATGGCTAAAAACGGAGATGGCTCAAAGTATTTTTTTTTAACTGAACTGGTTTTGTGCTGTCTTTATTTCTAATCAGATACAGGAACAGCTCTACCATCTTATCTCCTTGATTAAATTCATGTCTTCTGCAAAGCAGCTCTGTAAATACAAACCATTACCAAGGCAGGCATTTGCACTTAATACATGCAAATGTGATTTTTGATGAAAGCCACTTGAGTGGCACAAGCAGTGAAATCACCTGTGGTGCTGAGGGACAAACTGCACCTAATTCAGGCTGAGGCCTCACATCTGTATGTAGAGCTGAATTTGCCTAATTACAAACAGGAGCAGTAAATGACAATTTTAACACAGAAGGGAGTCACTGTGCTAGCCGAGCTGTCTAAGCACTTTCTCCAAAAAGCAGATTGATCTTTTGTTTTGTATTTCATCCCAGGACCTCTAGCATAACTGACTGGTTAGTCTGCTTTAGTCTCTTGGTTAATATAACAGCATCTGAGCAATACAAGTAGTTGAACTCAGTGGCAAGGTCAAACATTTCCCCTGTTTCCCAAGGCGTGAAAACAAGGAGCAATTTATCGATGCCCTTCTCCAGTTCTGGAGGTGATATTCCTGGCTCTAAAGAACAAAGGACCTCAGTACTCAGTGACAGTGGAACTGCCAGGGATGTTGGTTACACTGAGATACAAAGCAGTATCTCTGATCACAAACGATTACAAAATAAACAGGACCTTTTTAGGCAAACGGAAGCATTCATCCGTTTTAAATATGGACAGGACAGGTAGACTATGTTGTCAGTCACGCCAAAAATAGATAAATAGGAGCTTTCATGTCCACTGATAACATTGTAGAATAATGTTTCAATTTTTCTACTCAGATTTATGGAAATAAAAAAAAATATTAGTTACATATAAGAAACCTTTTGGATGCTTTATTTATAGTGCCAGTAGTACAATCTAAGATAAAGACTTTGGGTAATGATACAAATTGTTTCTGAAATGTTGTACACAGCTACTTACCTGTTCCCTGCAATATCCTGATAATCTCAATGTCTTTAGGATAGGACTTTACAGGCTGTAGTATTCTCAGTGGAAAGCTTCAGAACATCTGTTTATTTCAGAGTCTGAAGTTGAAGACAAAAATAACACAAACAAGATCTCAGGAGATATTAATAGTCCCATACTTACCAAGCTCATTAATAAATTCATTGGATTCCTCCCCAGCAATGTTTCTTTTCCAAACCTGGAAACTAAATTGTTGACAGTGAAGAAAAACAACATATGTTTAGTTTTCAACAGAATGTTAATTTAGGTTTAAAGAACCTGATTCTGCAGCGTGCATTGGCCTAAACTTCTAAAAAAGCAACGGCGGGTGGAGATGCACTTCCAGCACAAGGTCCCACGTTAGCGACACGTCCTTGTGTTTGGCAGAGATGGAGTAGGTATGGCCAACGTCGACGCAGTTACCCTGATACGGCTGCTGTGAAACCCAGCCTGGTTTCAGGAAGCAGCTCTCCAAAACCGGAACGTAGCAGGGAAAAAGTTTGTCCCCTCCATTTAATGAGTTTTTTACAACCGTCACCAAATCGTCTTTCTCACAGTCACTCTCACGGAATTAGATAGGCAGGAGATAAGCAGGCGGACTTCAGCTCTATGTACAAGGCTGGAGGAATGCCACCGCCCCCAGCCAGCAGGTTTTGGTACACTTCTGCTCTCCCACAGGCAGGTTGGAAGTGTCAGGAGGATCTAAAAGACCTTACAAAAGTAGTCAGAAATGCTGCCTGATTCCACCTGGCCAGTCCCCACTGCTGCCCGAGCCCGGCTTCCTCTGCTGCGCTTAGCAAAGCATTTCAGACCTGGTGCTTCCACTCGTGGAGACGTCTGAAATCTCAATCCACATCTGCATGTTGCAGCCAACCTTTTACAGTATTTCCATTCTCTTTGTCTCTTGCAGATTGTGGTCTATTTATAACATCTCAGCTATTTCTAAACCTCAAGTAGACAGAAAATTGATGCGTCACTGCAAGGATATGCCTTTGAAATGGTTGGGTGGGGGAAGAAGAAAACACTGAAAAGTGACAAAAACCGAAAAATACTCTGTCTATGTAACAGTATTAACGTTTCTTACCTTTTTTTATGCCTTATCTCTTGACTTCCTAAACCAGCACATCAACTATGAATTTTAAGTAGCTACGCTTTTAAAAATCATTTACTAATTCCTTTTCTTCTTTCCCTTTTCTTCCCCCTGTTCTATTAATAGTTGAGAAAGGCTCTGATGCCTGCAGGGTTAGACGATTTTAGCTGCTTTTAGGATGTACAACCTACCTCTCCGGGGATTTGTTATATTGCTACAGTGTGCTGTTAACTGTTTATTACCAGAAGGCTCAAAAATAATGTCAAAGTACTTGTGAGGAACAGAGAAGTGCCAAAGTAAGAATCACAAAGTAAGACGGAACTCTATTTCAGTGTAACACGCAGATTTTTTTCACACAGAGAAATTGAGTAATGGATCCCATATGAACTCTAGGAAAAAACAAAAGAAAACAGAACAGGCTCCTCACTTCAAACCAAATGTAGAGGAACTGGAAAAGGTTCAGAGAAGGATGCTTTAAAGCCTGGGATGACTTTTCTGCCTGGAACAGGTGAGTAGCCTAGCAGTTACCAGTCAGGAAAAGTGGCAAATTAGTAGGGATATGGCAGATTTACAAAGCCACGAATTGGAGAAAACAGACAGGTCTATCTTCCTTCTCATCCCTGGATGAAGGTAAATCAGATGAAGCTAGTGGGAGGCAGGTCTGAAGCAGAACTGACAGGGACTACTACAAAGAGTGCAAGTACCATTAGCTCTGTAGGGTTTGTGTGTGTTTTAATTAGTATTCAGACGGTAGTGGTATAAACAATTAAACAACTACACTAAACAGCGTGGATGGCAATTGCAAACCAGCCCTCCTGATGCCTACAAACCCTTCAGACAGGACTCTTGGAAATAAAGACTGCTGATCTTGAAAATTCTCAGATCCGTGGGGCTATTTATAACTTCCTTTGGTGAAAATGAAAATGTGTACGGGCATAAATGTACATGATATAATGATTGCCTGTCTACCATGTAGGGCTCTTACTTTCTGAATTAATAATTTAAGCACCGACTATCATTTCAAATGGTAGTAATGGAGAATAATTTTAAAGACCTTAAACTGCAATGCGTTTTATAGCTCTGACTTCACAGCAGTAAATTTTAAGCAAATGCAATATCGTTAAAACAGAGCACAGTTTACAAAACCTGTATTATCTTACCCACCTTTAGATTTATTAGCTAAACAAAACTGGTAAACCTTTGGACTCTGTGCTGGGTGGAGGCAATCTTGCAATAACAGAGGCTGAACAAATACACACGGCTAATACATAAAGGGCTCAAAAGGAGGAAACAGGTATTGGGAGGCTGAATACTAATTAACTCAAGGAGAGAGACAGAAAGGGGATTAAACTACACTCGCAGAGTTGAACTTTCATTTTTCTACTTACTGGCCTAAAGTGTTTTAAAAATGTGGCTGAGCTCTGATTTAGTTATATTTTTTTTTAGTTCCCATTCTACATTTGAAATCCATGTGAAAGATTCTACCGCTGAGCTGCAGACAGACAAGAAAGGCGAAGGTTAAACAGCACGGGGTCGCCCAAAATCTTTGGCAAAAAGTCTCCAGGCATTTAGGATGAAGTGGCATCTCCTAGGGAGGATGCGTCCCTTCACCTTCCAGAAATACCTCCGCAGGCTCCTGGGAGATCTGCTTCTGTTTGTTATGACGCAGTGACAAGGTGACAATACTTTGCAGCAGTCATTGTGTAGTGAGTCATTAAGCTACCTACAGGCGTTATGACTACGATTATGAATAACCAACAAAATCAAATGAATTACTGTGAAACAAAGCCTTGCGCAAATATGCTACAAACCTCCTGACACTGCACGCTGGAGGACCTTAAAGGATCCTGGGCCTTTTACTCCTGCGAATACTAAGATTTTTTACTCTCCCAAAGTAAGGAATGTAGGAAATTCTCAGACAGATGGAAAATTTCCTCAGAAGAAAAGATAAATTAAATACTCCTGAGGAAGGGAGTGTTGCTAAGTACATTTTTACACAGCCCTTTGTCCTTTGTTACAAAAGATCTGTGTTTCCTTCTACAGAGGTGGGTGATGGCTGGTAGGTAACAGCATTATGGGCTTGTATATGAAGCAGGAGTCAAATTTTGTCAGAAAAAAAAAAAAAGCATGCATCTTTTCTTATGTATGTAGAAGATACTGTTTGGATTTCTGTTTAAAACAGTCTATGGAACAGCTTATTATTATTATCAAAGGGGAAATGAGTTCTGTGTGCTGCTTTGCAAAGCAACACAGAAATTCAAAGCATGTAGTATCTAATTCCTCATCCTCTGGAGTCCAGAATTCCAGCTTACCGTGCTATATGGCATTTTCTGATAACGTGCTGCAAACACTGATAAACCACACTTACTCTTTCGTTCAATAACTAGAGATGCTTTTCATGCAATGACAAGATGCCATCTGTAATCACTAATAGGAAGCACCTTATCGTTTCAACTATAAAGTGAATTCTGGTATTATAACAAGAACAGTAAAGGTTACTCTTTTCACTTTACAGACATAAAAACTAAAGCAGAATAGTGAAATGACTTGCTCACACCAAAATAATCAAGGTAACTTTCTTTACAGCTACAATGATTCTGTTAGCCCCCATGGCTGATTCATGTTAAGAGTCTGACTTCTAAGTTACATGAAATCAGGTGTTGGTTGTGACCATTTGGCTATTTCTTGTAGCTTAATTAAAACCTCCACGTAATACAATGACTTTTAAAAGCAAAACTGTCAGCTACAGACATACTTCTCAATGTCTGCCTCTTCTGACTAGCTAAAGAAGGTTGAAAATTGTGTGTTGCTACTGTAACTGCGATTATAAACAGCTGTACCTCCAAAATATGTCTGTCTCTTACTAGGAAGGAACTGGTTGATTGTGGCTGTTCCAAAAGGCTCCTGAGGTTTACAGGGATGCTAGCAGTGGCACAGAAGGAACATGCACAGCCCAAACGTGTTTCATGATTCTCCACCTCAGTCACGAGGAAAAAATATTTCCATTAGCATTTCATACTGAAAATGGATTCTTTTAAAATAATTTTTGAATTTATCTTTTTACATAATCTCTATCTTCGTAAATTGCCTAACTTTATCATAAAACAAACAAAAGATGTTTTTTCTTGACATTGGCCAGAATTGTCTTTCCAGTTTTACTTTTTTTTTTTTTTTTAAGGTCACAAGTGTCAATAAAATCACTTTCCAAAGTGTCTTAGATTTACCAGCTAATGTCCCGAGCTATCTCTACACGGTGCTACATCTCCTAGGCAGAAGTAGGGCCTCTAATTCAAGCAACAGATTTGCCTGCTTTCAGATCTTTGCGGGTCCCAGATTGCAACCCTGCTGTTAACTCCTGCAGTTAACCATGTAATAAAGCATCTTCTCACTCCCGGAGCCTGAAGAAGTGCTCTTAGCAACAGTTTTATAAGGTAGTGCCTGCCTATTTCTTGGCAGACAGAGGTGTGTCAAAGTATGACTAAATCACACTGTGTAGCGTGTTATTTCTGAAATAATTACATATTCCTATATACTGCTCTTAGCAGCATGAACCTCCGCTGCAGGTTGACTGCTGTCACAGTGAGAGAGAAGGAGGCTGCCCAGGTCTAGACAGGAGAACCAGAGGCATCACGAAAACCACGGGGGAGAGGGACGATGGAGATTGCCAAGAGGAACTAATGACCGTGTAATTCCCTGGGAGCAATTCAGATCCGCGGCGTGCCCTGCCGCGGCTGCCGCAGCTTTCTTCCGCGAGCAGCATTCCCCCAGGGAAGCGAACCCACCGAAGGAGGGCTCCAGGAGCCAGGCACTCCCTGTGTTGCTTTACAACAAACACACACGCTCCCTCCTGACTTGCTACGCATGCTTTCCATGAGGTTAATGATTACACACGGGTAGAGAAGTCTGGCAAACCGAGTTGCATTGAAGCCAGCATTTGCCCACAATTAATGGAGGCTGGTATTTTCTGTTTAAGAACAGAATACATCTGCAGTAATGAATGATAAATGCTTGCTTTTTAATAGTAAGCATATATCTGACCTCTTTTCCTCGTGATTTTTAAACTCTCTGCTCTGTCCTTTGCATTATTTGTGGCATTAAATGAAATATCTTCCCCCAGGCAATGCTCTTCAAAGGCATGATTTTATAAACACCATTAGCTACACTCCAGAACCAAGGAAAACGGAAAGAAGTTTGGAAAAACACCCTTAACATTGACTTTTAAAACAAAACGTAGAACTTGTCAAGTGAAAAATCAATACCTGTGCAAGGTGTCAGATGAGTAACGTGGCAAGGCTTAAATGCACAGACACCCACTTAAGAAGAAACACTCGCCGTCAGCCAAACTGCCCTGCTGAAGAGACTTGCTGTAATTTAGAGCAACAAACCCTTAAAATAAACATCTCCGTACTTATCAAACGTCCGGACTGTCAAAAAGCTACTAATTAGCATCAAATGCTCGCTCTTATGCTTAGTTCACTACGATTTTGAGTGGAACAGAGTGGGGTCACTACTTATTCCCCATGAGCCCTGAAAAGGCACGGTTGGGTACTGGATGCTGCGGGGCCAGATGCATGGCGTTCATGGGATAAAACAGGGAGCCAACAGGAACGTTACAAACAGGACCGAGCTCCTGAAATAGACCTTACATTATTCTAAATGCTTTTTTTTTTTTTTTTTTTTTAAACTTCTTGAATAATATCATTCCACCACAATAGATCATCCAAAGAAAATTCCAGGCTAACAGCAGTTGGCAAGATAAGCGTATAATCTGCATGTAAAATCTGATGCACATTCATTGATATAAAAGGTATGAACAGCACTACCTTTAAAGTTAACTGAACCAACGCTAAATGCAGGATAGAATTACAAGCGGGCCGATCGTACTTCCAAGCGCTCCCGACAAAGGAATTAGTGCAGTGTTTCAAAGTAAATCAGTCAAGTGACACCAACTTACTATTTGGAATATATTTCCCCCTCAGTGTGGGTATGTAATTCCAGTAGATTATAATTATGAGTTACATAAGATTCTGTGTAAAGTTATAAGGATATATTTAAAATATTAATCACTGAAGCCATTCAAAAATAAGGCTTTCAACAGATCAGGGTAATTAGTTCCATTAAGGCTCCATCCCCGTTGATACTTGTCTAGCTCTTGCAAGTCTCAGTCCATCAGCTGATCTTTCTGTTGTGTTACGTGCAAAGCTGTGCCAGGCTTAATCATAAATCCATTTGTTTCTGAGCTGATCAGTGGAAGGAGTTGTGCCTACATTTTGCTTTCCTACTCCAGGGTAAAATCTCCAGAGCTACCGAAAATGCTAGGCTGGGGTAGGGGGCCCCGAAGTCAGCGAGCCCAGTTCCCTACCGCATTGTACCCGTGCAGTCCCAGCCTGTGAAATGGATCTGGAAAACTGCTCTGTCTGTCCAGAAGACACGTTGCTTTTGTGCTCCAGCGTGTGCTCCATATCCACAGAGAAAGTTCCTTCATGGGGCCAAACCCACTCAGATATCAGGCTGAAGGTCTCTACACATTAGGAGCAAATTAAACGCCCTATCCAGGATTTTTGAAAAATCTCCTGGACTTCGAAAGTCAAATTTCTCAAAATTCATTAGGTTATTGCATCTCTGACTCATTACAGACCACATCCTAATGTGAGGTTCGACATCGGTAATGCATGTGGGATGTCCAATGCCGGTGAGAAACCCAGACAAAATAAACGCATGGGTAGAGTTCTTGATTGAGATGAATGCATGCAACTAAGTCAGAACAATTTGATTAGCATTGCACATTGTAAAACCTTTTCTTCCTAGGTAGACAGGTCAAACCGAGCCAGAACCTGAAGGCTGTTCTGTACCTGCAGTTCTCAGAGTCTATCAGAGAGATTTCTGAAGAAGCGGTGGTACCACTTCGTGCTCCATGCCACCAGTCTTGCAAGTTGTGTTTTCCTCTACTAGTTTCACTGCTATTTTCATGCAATACAAGCAAAGCACCTCAAATAACATCCTGTTAACATAAATAAGCTTGAATTTATTTTCTTATAGGAGCACAAATTTAGAGTAAATTCTGAATTAACTGATATTCTGGGATAGTGCTATTTCAAGAGGTCCAATAGGGGTGGTATTTGGAAATAGAGACCCACACGGTGAAAACCACATGCTCTTTTCTCTTCCTACATAGAAGCAGCTCTGACTCTCATCGAATCAGCCACGTACGCCAGGAGCAGAACCAGAGCCACGCTGACACAACGGGATGCCACACAAATACCACTTGCTACGCAGGCTCCTGGAGTCATGTAGGCAAGCTTCCCTGAGCGCTGGCTGCCGCCGTCCCATTGCTTGGACTACCATGGAGAAATAAACACTGCTTCATTCTTTCCAGACCTGGGAAAGTGAGCCTTAAGAACTAATTTACACCTAAAGACACCCTCAGCATTAAGTTATCCTTGGGGATTTTTTTTTCCCCGGTCTATGAGAAGTAACTGTCCTCCCAGCAGAAAATTCACTTTCCTCTGGCCCCATTCCCACACACACTCCCTACAGCTATTTCCACCCACGCTGCAGCTCTTTTTAACTGTGTTTAAAAAGCAGAGAGAGAGAGAGAGAGAAATGTGCTGCTGCTGCTGCTGCTCCTCCTCCTCAGGTGGGCGGGCTGGTGGCTGGTCAGTCTTCTGCAGCATTTCTCATCGCTGGATGCGTGGGAGGCCGGGAGCGGGAGTGGAAGGAAGGCACATCGAGGCGAGGGGGAGGCGAGCAGCCCCTGCCCACCTGCACACGTGTAATGACACGCAAGGAAAAACTATCGCCAGGCATCTGCGAGCCGAGCCCTCGCCAAGCTCTGAGCGTGGCAGGCACCCAACACCTTGGGTCTCAACACCAGACCCAGGGGCGCCCACCGCGTCTCCAGGCATTTCGCACCCGCTGGGAGGAACAGAGCGGCGGGGAGCGCAGGGGGAAGGGGAGAGGGTGTTCCTTGCAGTTATGGTTTGGTACGTGGGTGGTGGGTGGTTTGAGGGGAGGAGTGACAGATTGCTTGCGGCAGCAGGGAAGAAAGACGTAGGAGGGTGTTTGCCCAGGGTCCTGTCTAACCCAGAGGGGCCTGGTGGGTGGATGCAGCGAGCGGCGTGTCTGAGCGGGGCGGTGGGAGGGGAGGAACCCACTGGTGGCTGGACCTTGCCGTGGAGCCTCTCTGGGCTGCCAGCCACCCCCGCGCCACCCCCGGCGCCCTCAGAGGCCAGGGGAGAATGGAAAAAAGCGCTTCACTCACAGTTCCTTTATGGCTTGGCTTTCATCTGCTTCCAGACACTTCCCAACCAGCAAAACGCAGGCTAATTGGTAAAAAGAAATAATAATAATAAAAAAAAAGGGCTTCCCCCCCCCCAACCCTTTTGTTACAGGAGAAATGGAGCAGTGAACGCCACTCGCCGGGCGCTCATCCCAGAGCTCTGAGCCCAGCCGTGATGCGGACACGCTGGCCGACAAGCCTGACTCAACGCCCTGGGGAAGGCAGCCTCTTCCCAGGGAATTACTCACTTTACAGACAAAAGCAAAAAAAAAAAAAAAAGGCTTCTCCATATTACAGACATGTTTCCTGTGCTTCAGTCCTTCCCCGGCCTGGCTTATTTTTAGGGAGCGGAGAGACAGATTAGTTTTCCACTTAGTGTAAGTCACCTTCTACTATTGCTGAAGCCGACGGCAGGCTGCCCCTTGCAGACCTGAGCCTTTGGTACTCACTGCCCTTGCTGGGGCAAGCAAATTTAAGCCTTATCATGTGCTTTAGAGTACAATCAATCGGGGTTGTACTGAGGAGAGGAGAAAAAAAAATAAATCAATCCGTGGGGCACTTGTCAACACAGTTCTAGCCAGTTAGCTAGGATAAACCGGGGGTTTTCCCCATTGTATTCCTCAAAGCTCCTTTTTCCCGTGAGGATGCACTTGCTACCCACACTATCCACACACAGAAATTAGCTGCTAGCTCTTAGACCAAGGAAGGAAAAGATTGTTTACTGCAAGCCAAGATGCAGAAGTGCGGGACATGATGAAGTACTCAAACCATTTATTATCTGTTCTTGGTGAAATGCAGTCAGAGCTCTCACAGGCAAGTAACTGAGAGGTACAAATTAATCATTAATTAGCAGTATAGAGGTAACGTACAGAACGCAGCTGAGCTGCTCTTGAAATCCTTCTGGGGAGCAACAGCACCCACATCCTGATGCTGAAGTTGTATGTTTTTCTGGAAAAGAAACCAAAAAAAAAAAAAAAACACTACCAAAAACAAAACCCCCAAACATCTGCTCAACTCTGAAGTCCTCCTACAGTCTGCAATTTGTTTTCTCTTTCCAAACCTGCTGAACTCACTGCCAGGAAATTTCTCCACAGGGAGGAATTACAACCTGCCTATCCTTCTGGCTACTGCACTTGCACTCCCTGAATTCCTGGCTCGGTTACTAGGGGTGCTGCTCACCCCTAAAATATCCACTCTGCCACAGCCCTCTTTGCTGATAGCAATATCATCCACGAGCTCCCTAGTTAAATGTTACCTCATTCAACTTATTCTCATATAAAATTCCATTATTTTCAATGTTTTCACTACTTTTATGGATAGCAATCTTTTATTTTCTTTTTAGAAAGCGTTTTCCCTTTGGCATTCCACTCTGCAGAAAATAGGGTGCGAAGTACTACTAAAATCCCTGGTATCTGAGTTACTTTTTGAACCCAACTTTGGACTGGCTTGCACGCACCAAATGGTTATCAGTGAGAAAACTGCAGTACTCTTCAGAGCTCCATACAAACAAACAAAAACACACAGGTAAATTTAAGCCATCAGTGGCATGTTTTAAAATAAAGTAGAACACAAGGCTCAAGAAATATGGCTCCAAAGCTCCTTCTCGAAACCAACAGGAAAAAAAAAAAGAAAAAAAAAAACATTAAGCATAAATTCAGTGTCATCACCCTGGAAAGAAATTGGTAGCTGTTGCAAGACAATGCTTGTGTTACTTCATTATCTACAAATGAGCAGGCCCCACTCTTGTTCCAAATCAGACATACAGCTGGGAGAGAACAAAGAAAGGCTCTACACCATTATTTACACTGAAGCCAGGAGAGGATGAAATAGATTAAAATCTGGATAAGTAAAAGGTGAATCAGACCACTGACTTCTATTCTGAACTCCTAGACACTGCCATCCTGTGTAATCATGTCCTGATCACAGCCTTCCCCTTCGTGTGCAGGTGGAATTTATTAAGACATTTCCAGGAGTTTCACAGACTCCTCTCGCTCTTACCTGCGATTAGCTTCCATGCACCGATTTCTTCATTTCCACAACGATGCTAACAAAAGGATTCCCCTATAGAAAGGCGCTGTTCATATTTGCTAGTGAAATATATAGACTTTCAGGTATCAGATACTAAGTACAAAAACATTATCTGCTTATCAAACTCCCCATAACCTGGTTAGGCCTACATAAGAGATGCAGTTATCCCACTCTTAACAAGTATAAATATAAATAAAAAATATAAATATGGGTTCAGATTTGGCCACCATGGTAATTTGGTGTTGCTTAGGTTGGTTTAGATTTGATTGTGTGCAACTTGCTGTAAGACAGTATATAAGGTTTTATATAGTCAAGATAGCATTAATAGGCCGCATCTTTCACAACCATATGATCTATGAGTAAAGGTCTATATAGTCCGGATGGCCTAATGAATCCTGCAGTTAATTAGCTCGCAGTAGGCACGCTCCCAAAGCCTGCAAAAGCACCTTCTGTCCTGTTCTCTCAGTCATTTTTTCCCCACAATGTACGAGACTGAAAACTGAGGCTGCATAATACTGAAACGTTTCGTGTATTGTCTTGTGTCTATTTAGCCTGATGAAGATTTTTACAACTAAATTTAATATGCCCCGAGTTACTACAACGGAAATGCCAATACTGATGACGCTGCTGCAAGCAGGGGCTGAATCACTTCTAGAAATAAAGAGCAAGGCTGCCCTCTGGGGACTTCTCCAGAAGTGCTACAGAAGGCGTGGATTTTTTGTTCCAGCAAAATAAACTTGCTGCAAAGTTTGCTTGTTTGCTGTCAATACAGATACAAATCAAGTGCTGCACTTGCTACATTGAGATAGTGAAGCTACATTTCTACTAATGTACCTAATGCACCGCAGTGCCATTTACTCCATGGGTCACCATACTTTTCGATGTCTCACGATGGTATGTGTCAGCTTAAAAAAAATAAAAATCTATGGAGCAGTGTAACAGTCACTGAATAAAAAGTTAATTTATTATTATGGGCTACTAGTATGATGCCTGTAAATCCTCAATTGTCTTAATGAACTTATATTGAGAACATATTGAATTGTCTTAATGAACGATATATTGAATTGTCTTAACGCACTTATATTTGAAAAAACGCAATTTCCCTGAGTGCGATTTGAGTGTATTTGTTCTGAATGCAGGCTGTGTTTGAGCTCAGGGCTGTGTCTGGCTGCCACTGGTGCAGCAGCCACACCACCTCCTCAGTCCCTGCCTTTACCTTCCTTGAGGTCCTCCTCCCTTTACAGCAGCCCTGCCTGGCGGTGTGGCGGCACATGGGCTCAGCTCCTCAGTCACTCAGCGGCACGTCGATGGCCGAGCAGGCAGCACAGAGCCTGTGAGGCACAGAGGGGGGGGGGGGCAGAACATGGAGGTCACAAACACCAGACCAAGCTGCCAGCACCACACTGCCACACGCAGCCTGGCGGACACCCTGAACATCTAACAGGGTGCGGGACCCAGCGGGGCTCCAGCCCCAACCCCACACGAGTCACAACACCCCCGTGCCGGGGCTGAGGCGCCGCGCATGCTCCCGCCCCGCCCAGCCCCGCCGTACCGGGGCCCATGACGGAGAGCGACGGCGCCGGCAGCCGCCATGGCGGCCCGCCTGCTGCGGCCGCTGCCCAGGTAACGGCCGCGCGGCCGCCCCCCCCCCCCCCCCACGAAATGGCGTCGCCTCAGGGCTCGGTGCCTGCCCCGCGCCCTGCCCTCAGCCCCCGCGGCTTCCCCCCCGTCGTGGTATAACGTGATGATGGTGGCTGTGGCGTGAAGTCCTGCGAATGCCGCTTTCCATAAAATCACACAATTACTGGGATCGTGAAGGGAGCTTAAAAATCACCTCATCCCAGCGCGCCTGCTGCGTGTGGGGATGCTGGTTTTATTATTCTCCTCAGGAGAATACAACGACAATAAACGTCTGTTACTTAAATTAAGTAACAGGTTCAAAACCTGCTTTTATAAACAGTTTGGTATGGCCAGATATCTCCTCTTGGCAGCACAAGCATTAACTTTGCTCGAGTTGTTTCGTAAACCCTACTTAAATGTGCATACTTGCAATACAGCCAGAGCAGGCTTTGTGTAATGGAAGCCTCAGGACTGTGGTGTTTTTTTTTTTTGTTTGTTTTTTCAAAATACAAGTATTAAAAGTTCCAGACAAGCATCCCCCAAACTCCTACTTTGTCATATTAGCACCCAGACAACTTGCAATTGCTTAAATGCAATGAAAACATTAGCAGTTGACGTTGGTATCTATATATAACAACATGCAATGATACTTCCAACTGCTTTGATATCAAAATATTACTTGATTAAGACAAAGTAGAATGTAGAGCAACCAAGTCTAGAAATTTTCTGACAAAGCTTTGCTCAGCTGTGCATTTGGGGGTTGTATAGCTGTTTTAGAATTTTAGTTTTTAACATTTCTTTTTCAGACTGAAGCCATTTAACAGACTGCAAGTAATATTACAGCATTTGGTAAGAACTACATCGTTTTTGACTGAGTTGGAAGCCCTTGGGACGTTTAACTCCATACCTGAGACAGACAACACATGCAACTTCTAATCTGTGTGTGTGGTGCTTCTGAATGCCATTCAGGCAGAACATTGCCTATGTATGTGAGCACTTTGTTGTGTGTCTACTAAACCATAAACTAAAGCCCAGTTATTTGGCTTTCCCTAATTTTATAGTTAATTTCCATGTTAGCTTCTTTATATTCCTTAAATATCATTCAACTTTGAGTTTGAATGTGAAATTCAATTGTGAAAATAGGTTAGCAACCAACTCAACTGTTAGAAGTTACATAAGAAGTTGTATGTACATTTGTGGTTGCAGTATCAAACTAGCACTAGGGACATACAAAACTCTTAACTGCAATTGTTGTAGGTATTTTCTGAATGTCAGTTTTAAACACCACAGTTCATCGTTTAGTATCTCAAGTGTCATTGCCAAAGAGCATATAGCTCAAAAGCTTGTCTGAGGTTTGTCAGAGTCCTTCAGAATAATAAAGCGGCTCCAAGAGAACCATATAAGAAATACAAATATGACTTGAATTACAATGGGAAAGCCTTAGTGTGAAATTCAAAACGCATCTTTTTATAATCTTAAATAGTGTGCTTTGAGAGTATATTTCCATAAATGCTCTTGTATGTTACTTAAGACATCAAAGACATTAAGACATTTATTTTATTTGTTTTTGCACTTACAGAAAATGTGTAAGCATACTGGTTCTTCAGATGAAGTGTTGTTGGAAAAGAAAGGAGGTGCAGGAATAATAACTTTGAATAGACCCAAGGCTCTCAATGCGCTAAATCTTTCTATGATCCAACAAATTTATCCACAAATAAAGGTTAGTAGCTGTTACGTTACCTGATACTGCTTTTAAAATTCATTCTGACACTTCATAGCATACCAATTTAAATAATTAAATTGTGAGAACACTTGCTAATGAGCTCGGATGTGTAGGATGGAAAAGAACAGACAATTTCAAGCGGGTTAGAAAGAAGAGACACCAAAGAAAAAAGCTGTCAGACAAAACGTGAAGTTTTAGCACCTGCATAGATAAGACCCCTGTATTAACACCAGGACTGAATTAAAGGCAAGCAGTAGAATTAAAGGCAAGTAGCTAGTGTTTATATGTTTCTGTTCACAACACCCAGTTGGTCAGTCTGCACATATTCTAAGCTGTACAGAGGTGTTGCCTCTGAGTTGAGTGCATGTTTTGCTGGGAAGTTGGGTGGCTGAAACAAAAGGTACAAATTATCATGAAGCAAGTTGCTTTAGTTTCATTCCCTAAAAAAGAGCCTTGTGGAGTTATGGACAATGCTTCTCAGTAAAGTAACGTGAAATTTTAAGCATGCAAATAGTCTTTTTTAATTTAACGATGTTGTTCATCATATGCAGAAAGTCAAATATTAAATACCAGTACTTGTTAGACAGTTACCTGCCTCTTGATATTTTGACAGATGGTTATGTTGCAAACTTACGCATTCTTTGAAGAACATTTAGAGCAGTACTGAGTACTGGATTTGTTTTATGCACAACCTTAAAAGGTGGAGTAATTTTAAGTATAGCTGCTGGTAGACAGAAATACCTTGTCACAGATGCGTCTGTGCACAAATTGGCTTAATCCAGCCCTTGACAGGTATTGATTGCAATCATTTTGAAAATATCCATCCACAATTTAAATGATCTTTTCCTTGCTGCACATCTTAGATACACAAAACTTCCATGAATTGTCTTGAAACAGTTACTGTATCTTCTCTATTCCCAGCTTTCTCCCCCAGCATTGTGTTCCCATCCAGGTTTATATAGGGCCCTGCTTTAGGGAGTGCTGCTTTTCGTCAGAGAATGGGAGCTGTCCTTGGGCATTCTGAAATACACAAAGTGGCTGTGCAAATCTCTGCCACCAGGGTTGAATATGACAATGGAGTGGCAGTTAGAAACTCCTAAGCAAATGTGTGTAGCTCTCAGACTTCATTTTAAAAACAATCTTTCTGAAAAAATAAAATAAGAATCATACTATACAGAAAAAGAATATTGAATTAGAATTTTAATCTTATGTGGAAACATTTGCCTCACTTTAGGCTTGGGAGCAAGATCCTGAAACTTTTCTAATAATCATAAAGGGAACTGGAGGAAAAGCTTTTTGTGCTGGTGGTGACATCAGAGGTAAGGGCTACAGTCACTTTAAATAGTTTTTACTGTTTTATACGCAATGTTCCAACAGCTGTCTCATGACAACAGCATCATACAGCATCTGTGCATCAAGGTGTTAGAAAAAGTTGGCACAACTAAACTCACTGTTCTGTGGCAAGCCTCTGTTTACCTGAGTCACAGTAAATAAATTAAAGCAGTCAACACAAAACAGTAACTGGGAAAGATATGTCAAATTCTTGCTTATGAATAACTGGTGATAGCAGCCAGTCACTGAGAGGTTTCTTGTCTCGTCCTTCTTCTTCCCAGCATTTCATTAAAGACAGCTTATTTACAAGAAATTTGAAGGGTTCTAACAGATAGCTTTATTGGATAATTTCTCTGATGTTTGACTCAGAGCTGGCTAGATAAGTAGCTGGCTACAGTGATCAATGTATTTGTGATTATTCTTTAACTATGAATGGTAGAAAGTCTCCAAACTGTTTGAATTGGCGGTTGTTTTAAATCCTAGGTAATCAAGCAGTACAGGTTATTGTTAAATTATGCCCTACTCTTACTGGCTTCTCATTTTTAGTATTCAGTCTTCAGTGTAATCAGTTTTAAGTGACTGTTCCATATATTAATATGAAATACTACAGACCAGACTGACAACCACTAGGAGGGGTTCCATAGCGTAGAAAATAGACTGCAGTCTCTCAACTCTCCAGCATAATGGAAGGGACTCAAAATGGATAGCTGTTCATATTTAAATTTGATAAATTTGTTTGCTCAAGTAAAATAAAGCAGGATTAAGTTGCTGTTGACTGCTGCAGGACAAGTTTTTTTTTTTTTTATCATGCAATACTGATTTTTGTACTTGTATTTGTGTGTTCTATTAACATTAGTTACCTTTAGAATTTTTGTTTCTCTTAAGCCATCACAGATGCAGGAAAAGTTGGAGATAAACTGGCACAAGATTTCTTCAGAGAAGAATATACCCTGAACAATGCCATTGGTATGTTTAACAGCAAGTTTTTGAACTGTATCGTTTTCATAACAATGACTTTGAATATAAATTTACTTTCTCTCTTTGCTTGTCTATAAAATATAGATAATAGAATATTAGAGTAAGTGATATTCTTTTGGATGAAAATCAAGGGTTGAGTGTTAAGATCAGAAGAAACTTCTTCGAACATATTTCAGTTGAATAAAGTTCGGATTTTTAAACATTGATTAGAAGTATCCACTATTAGTCACTGCAGGAAAAGAGGTGAAAATGTTGCATAATAACTGAAGTTATCAAAAGAGTATAAAGTAATAGTTATTAGAATTAGCATTTTTATGTACCTTCCTGTCTCCAGCAAAGAAAATATTTAAGGTGTCATGGAAAAATCTTAATATTGCTATGGCAAACAGTTAAAGACTATATACCTCAGTTTTTTTTTTTTTTTTTTTTTTGTTTTTTTTTTGTAATTGATTAGTGTATATTATTCCTATAATTCAATATAATTACAAAACCCAGATTTTGGGTAAATCTGGTATGATCGTATTCCTTTAGGATCGAAACTTCTACTAAAAAGAAATATTTTTATATTGTATTTTAGAACTTCAATTACACAGAGGAGCTGTTTCCACTGCATTTGCAGACATACTTCTGTAGAAACTTAGTTCAAAGTCTAACATCGAGAGTCCATGTTCTAGCTTGTAAGTTGATGCAAGAACAGAGTTAAAAATTCAGTTCTCGCAGTTTCTATCGACTTGGAGGATTGAAGTGCCTTGTAAAATAGTTTTTTTTTTTTTTTTTTTTTAGAAAAAAAAACACACAATAATCTATAGTTGCTACAGAAAACAACTATTGTAGCAGATACTTCTATCAGCAATCTAATTCAACTTTGTCTGACCTGAAAACGATAAATATGAAGCAGCAATTTCATTCTCGGAAGGCTTCTGAATCTTTCTGTAAACAGTAATTGACAGCATCAGATCTTTAGTTTCATAATTTCTATGAGCTCCAACAGATAAAGCTGACAAATAAAACTGTAGTGCTTTAGGGCAACATCTTGACGTGTGCCACACATGGGTAACATGCAGCAGACTTGGCAAGACAGAACATGTTCATATTGTAGTAGTTCAGTCACATTTTGGCTTAAATCTACCAATGAATCTGACTTTGTACTGATGTACTGGTACATGCTCTATGCTCTTACTCCAAGCTGTGAGATAGACACAACAGTTCCCCTTTCACCCTAACTTGTTACAAAATTATTTGTAATAGCCAGATATGGCTGGATTATCAGATGCTCACATAGCAAGCCATCTGATGTTTCGTGTTCTCTTACAACACTAGGAATGTAGTAAGCCACTCACTGGTATGTCTTTCCCCTGCTTAATAATTATGTGAAGAAGCTTCATTGTAAGTTGATATTTTGTTTAATTTGCTATTTTTTTTTTTTTTTGCTCTTGCTGAAATAAGACATGAGGAAGTTGTCATGCATATGGTTAGTCATTCTTTTGGAGAAATTACAATTATTTATTTTTTTTTTTTACATTTCTTGTAGGCACTTGCAAGAAACCTTATGTGGCACTTATTGATGGCATTACAATGGGAGGGGTAAGTACCTTGGTGTTATATCTAATAGAATTTGTTTTGAAGTAATGTGACGTGGCGTACTTGAGTTGCATGAAGTGTGTCAAACATTTCAATTTAAGAACAAACATTTAAATCCAACCTTTTTGTATCTAGCTTGTCAGACTACCTTGCTGTTCTTCTGCTGTTCTTTGGTAGCTACTGCAACTGCTTCCTCTGAGGATCTGCCAGTAGGCTTGAGAAAAGAGCACAATCTTGTCACTGTAGCAAACACCACCCAAAGGTTTTCAGAACACTTCAGTGTGGGTTCCTGGATTATACAAGAGTTGAATAATTTTCTACTCAACATTTATTAGAAAATAGAACTATATAAATATACATCTAAAAGGCAAGTCTTTGAAAAAAATGGAAAAAATCTCAAAGCTTGTTATGAGCATCTGTTAAAGAGAATTCTACATTTTCCTATGAACTGACTGGGAAATGCATCTGCAGACTCACCTCTGCAGTACTCCCAGATCATAAGCTACAGGATCCTGATATCCTTCTCCAAGGTCACATCTTGTTTCCAAAGCATACGAACGGAGGGGACTCCGTCACATTGCTAGTTATAGTCAGTGCTAATAGTTGCTTTAGCAATTGTTGGCTCTAAATACTGTGAGTAGGTAGTAAATGGCAGTACGATGCTTTTCTACATGCTGAAATGCTGTTCACTTCAGTTTGACATCTGTTGGATATAAGTGCATCATAGTAGGGAACAGAGTACAATAATCTGGAGTTATTTTGAACAATGAGTTTGACAGTGATGTCTGTCTGCCATATTGTCACTTAGATTTATGGGTGATGACAGGTATTCCTGGACTGCTAATTACAACTGCTTCAATACAGTTCTTGACAGATAATTTTTTTCTTGCTGCTGAAAGTGAAGATTTAAAGGATCTCTATTACGCAGTGTCAATAGTTATGCTGGAAAGCTGCTTCAATGTGTATGCTACCAGCTCATTAAGCCAGTGGAGTTTCTGGTTTTGTTTTTAACATCTGCTTATGATATGAAGTTGATGGTATTTATTGCTCAACTTATGCAGCTGGAATATAAGAGAGTAACTTCCTTCTAGGAAGGAACAGTTTCTTTCATCTGTTCTACAGAGGCCTATATAGTTTTATTTAATAAAGACATTTGAAACAAGACGTAGATCTTAAGATGTTATGCAGCTACTCAACAGCTAAGGGGACCTTTCACTGCAGGACCTGATGACTAGAGAGGTATGTTATCTTGCTCAGAAAGAGAAAATAGAAAAAGATAGAAAAGATAGAAAGAGAAGACCTGGCCTACTTGTCCAGGTATGTCACCTCCAGGGTTTCTTCTTTGTTTGTGTTGTTTTTGTTTTTTTTCTTTTTGAGAGCTACTCTACAAGCATTTTTGTTCTCCTTCTGACTTTTACACTTTCTTACACTGCAGCTTCTGTTCTACTGCATTCCTTTTCAATGTTTTAAGGAATCTCATCAGGTGTTTGCTGTAGGCAAAGTTTAACACAAGTAGAGGCATGAGCATGGAAGACCTCAACAGCTTTCAATGAAGTACTTTTGTCTTGCAGTTCTCTAAAACATTATTTTGGTATAATAGCCTAAAATACTATTTCACGAGAGGCATTTTGCCTTTTCTTGCAGTGGGCTTTCTGAAATTAAAAAAAAAAAATAAAAAGATGGAACAAACATATCATTCCAAAGCCTGAATATACACACTTCATTTCTGTTAAAGCATACAGGGTTCTGTTGCCCACTCTTTGGCTGGGTCTGAGAGCCAGGATTTTAGTCCTTGTGTTAGATTTGAAACTTTGTGGTATCACCTCAAGATCCCACACTTAAGTCGTGGTTGTCTTTCATGTCAGTATGATTAAAAAAAATACAGTTTTGGTTGAAAAAGTATGCAATCTAAGGTAGGGGAAGAAAAGTTCAGTGTCAGTTTATGGACTGCTTTTAAACTTTCATATAACCTTGAATGCTATTTATTTAGCAGTGTTAGTGGAGCTGCAGTTTACTCTGAGATAATGTCCTTTAATGCCCTTCTTACAGGAATGCATGTTTTTGTTTTTTTTTTTAATCAACACACTTTTTTTCTCCTCACAGTACATGGAAGTATCTACTGATAGTTTAACACAGGAGGTTGGCAGCACTATTTTTCAATGCCTGTTAATTTTTGTGTGTGTGGTCTGTGACAGTTTTGAGCTGCGTTCCTTTTAGCTACCTCTGCCAGATTGGTCCATTTAGACAAATCACTAATGTTCAAGCAGGAAAGGTGTGCTAGCTTCCTTCTTTATCCGCCTTCTTCCATCAGTGTTGTCAGCATGGGGAACCCCCATCACTCCTGGCCTTAACCAAAATAAGCTTGCAGCAGCTCTTTTCTATTGTGGTTAAAATAGGTGCACTGCAGTAAGATTTTTAGATTAAAACCACTGGAACAAACCTGGTCACGTTTATCCTCTTACCTTGTTTTGCTTGTTGCAAAGAAGTTCTCTATCCTACTCTAATTATTCACTGAAACTGCATTCATACAAAGGAGTTATTCTATTTGTGGTAATTAGATGATTTGTTTTAAATCACTCAAACATTAGGGACCTATGTTTTTGACACAATAAGGTCATATTTAATTTATTTCATATGCTCAAAATCTGGCTTAGTCCCTGCAAGTGAGCGGGAGCTAGAAGTATTTGTCATTTGTGAACCACAGTAACTGTCATTAAAAACAAACCATGTTTAGGTCTTTAGCTTTAAAAGCAAGTGGTTTAAGCTTGGGCTTAAAAGTCTTGAGACCCCTCTTAAACGCTTCAATTTCACTCTACACCATTTATCTGTGAATAAAAATGCAACCACATCAATTTCAGCCATGCTCAGAAATGCAGGTATGCCTTTGTAGCACCATGCATATTGAGTGCAATGTTGTTCTAATTTAAAATTGGTTAAAAAATCCAGCAGCGTATTAGAAACTCAGTTATTACTACTCAGGTAATAAAATTCGCTGTTGATTTGCATGTATCTTAGATTTGTGATAAACTTGGAATTGTATTCCAAAAAATGAACTGGTTCCACTTCAATTGTGTTCTTTAGAGTCTGGTAGGTGATACTCTGGAGAGCTTAATTAGCCAACAGATGGGGCTGTGGAGCTTGTTCTCTGCACCTTTTTGTATGTACTCTATAGTTCATCATGAATTGGAATTCCACATAAGTCTGTCTTTTAATCTTTTCGTACTTATTCTGCTTCAGGGCAGTAGGTTTGAGTGAAAAGAATATCTTACGAAGCAAAAATGATGGCGTTTTACTAAAAAAAAAAAAAAAGGTGAAATAAATTTTAAATTCCACATTTGCTGTTAAAGGGTGTGCCCTTTCGTTTAATAACAAAATGTTAAATACATGTTTAGAGAGAGAAATAGGAAGCTGGAATTTGAATATAGTTTGCAACTTTGAGAAACAGAAGTCACTCAACCTTGTTTCCACGGCCCTGCACCCTCAGCTTTTAGGCCTAGTTGGTGACGGCAGTAGCAGCACGAACTGCTGCCTGCTTTGTTCTCTCCTCAGTAGAAAAAGATCTCAGCTATATTTATTGCAGTTCTGAGAAGACTCATTGTTTGTCTCTCCGGATTCACAAGTGGCTTTCTATTACTTTTGTCAGCACACACATCAGCACAGTTTTTTTAAGCAAGGGCTTTGAAAGTGAGAGTCTACATCTAAGGCACTTAGGTAAAGTGTCTTCAAGGTGGCTATTAGAGAGTTTAAAATACTGTTTGATCCTGCCTTAGTCACTCGGGTAATAATGACACATACATTGAGATTCAGATTACAGAAGTACAGAGGATCCTTGAGATTATTCTTTTGCACTTTGAAGTAGTGTGAAATATAGAGTGATGAGAGCTTAGGAGATTTCCACCTAATGCGTTCAGAAGTTTCTATCATCAGGAATTCAGTTTTTCTAGACATCCTACCCTACTACTTAATTACTCTTTCGTGATTTCCCTAGTGTCTAATTTAAGCCTTCAGTGTATGTAGTCAATATATTCCTTAATCACAGCTCTCTAAGAGCATTTCGAAATACTTTCCTTTCTCCCAGCCATCTCACTTTAACTGGGAAAAGACTAGTTCTGTAGTCTTTACTATAGATTAATTCCCTTTGTCTTCTTGCAATCCTCTGGAATCTCTCTAATTTGTGTACTTTACAGTTCATTACCAAAAACCAGACTGTGTTTCAACTGGGGAATTCATTAGCACCAAGTAGAGCAGAATGATTATCCTCTATATAGGATAGAAGTATTCTATCACAAGTAACTCACGCAAACCAAAGCCTCCTAAAACATCAGATGCTAGGAAGCCACCACATCTACGTACTCTTAAAGCCATTATTCTTACCTCTTTTTGCTTGCAGAATGTAAACTTCTGTCACAGCATAGTTCCTTGTCACTTACCTTTTACCAATATTTAGTTCTTCCTTGAACAGAACTTGTATGTCAGCATCAACCTCAGCAAGCTATGCTTTTCCTGAAAGACTATTAAAAAAACAAACAAGCACTTACTTCCTCCTTGAATAAACCTAAGCATTGTATCACCTGGCATTGCCTTTTGTAGCTCCACCACATCAAGCTGGTTAGGCTTCCCAGCTGTGGTAAATCTAGGCTAAGTGGGTACAGTTCCACCCTTTGGTGCCTGCTCTAGCACAGTGTCTGAAGTCAATTTTTTTTGCAGCAGCATTTTGTTACTGTTTCTATTAAGTTCCTAGTTGGTTTCAGGTCTGGAAAGCTTTAAGGCATTTGTTTGCAACACAAGCAATGTGTTGCAAACAAATTTGCAACACATTGCATGCTTGCAACGTTGCATTTGATTTTACTTTTGCAGATGTAGTTGATTTCATTTCATTTATATCTGTCTGATCTTGTTCCACCATTTCTCTGATGTGAGATGGTTTTGAATTCTGATCTCTGCCCTTCAAAGTAATAATACCTTCCCAAAATGTAATTTGGAAATTATATCTATACGTATATTAAAAACAAAACAAACAAAAAAACAACAAACAAACAAATCCCTTGTTATTTCCTCATCCAAAAAGCTAATGAAAAATACCAAATAAAACTTTATTAATGATTGGCTCTTGTATGACCTCAGTAGAGGTGCTGTCTCAGTTTGGCTGCAAATTGCTGATATCTTAAAATGCTTCCAGGTAATTGTGCTCTTCATTTAATAGTGATATCATCTAGGCTATGTTTTCTCGGCATCATAAACTTTGCAGCTCAGAATATGAATTTTTTTCATAATGTTGCTTACTGAGTGATAACGTCAATTTAATGTAAGCCACAGGGCTGTTTAGAGGTTCCAGAGAATCAGATGCAAGCAAATCCCTGAACCTACTCTGCAGTTTGGAAAAACTCCTCCTGTTGCATATCGGACCATTCTTCCCTTCTGGGCTACAGATTCAAAATTCCCGCAGCCTTTTACGTTGTTGTAGAAAAGTGTGAGCTTAGTGCTCATATTTAACTTTGTACGTGTGTGTCAGCGCCACTTGATTTTCAGCAAAAGATTCTGGTTGCTTATATTGTTATAAAGCAGGTCTTAGGACCTGACACATAGGTCTTTAAACAGAAATTCGCTTAGGTGAAGTTTGCATCTTTGCTCCATATTTATTGGCTGTTGCATCAAGTAGAGTCCACTTGTCCACGTGAGGACTTAAGAAGGGTTTGATGTGGAGGTACAATAACATTTTAATGCTCTTCCAGAAAAAGTGGAATATTTCTCTTTTAGGTTTTTAGTTTGCTTTAAACAATATAAGCTTTTCAAAACTTATAATAAATAACTTTTTGGAGGGAGTTTGCAGTGTTTTATTTCAACTTAAGCTTGGCATTTTGGTGAAACTTTACCTTACAACATTCTGAAAAGCTAGAGCCTTCACACTATTAAAATATCTGCAGTCAGGTTGTTTTTTTTTTTTTAATTTATGCCCTAGAATCTGCCTGGAATATTGACATACTAAACCTGGATAATCTGCTTTCCTATTCTCTCTTTCTCTCCTTTCCTCTCTCTGGCTCCCCTAGAAACTCATGCTTGTGTACCATACAGAAACTTCTTGTCCATTTGTTGTCTGTGCTTCAAAGCTGAAGCAAGCTTTTATTGGAAAATAGGATAGAGATTTTGGAAGTAGTTATCTGTTGTACTTTGAAACAAACCTTTGTGAGGTTGACTTGTGTACCTCTTAGCTTTTGTAATACAGGATGTTGAAAACAATGCTGAAGCAATACTGAAACAGGATGCACTCTTGGCGGATACTACGCTATATTGACCATCTGGCATGTGGGTCTGCCTGCTAAGCTCCTGTGCTTGATCCCAGGGACAAATGGCACACTTCATTCTGTAGCTAATCGGACTGTAACATCAGCAGTTTTTGACATCAATAAAAAAAAATAACTACTGAATGTTCAACGATTTGCACATGATGTTATTCCCCAAAGGGCCAACCATAAAGCACTGTCTTGAAAACAAATATTTTAAACTACGGGTTTGAAAACAGTAGTGGTACAGAAAGTAAAGCTCCAGTCCCTCTGTCAAATCTACATTCTTCAATGGACAATACAAAAAGGAACGGATGCCACTATTTTACACGTAGAAAGAAAGGCAGACTTCCTTAGCATACATGCTGGCATTGTACAATTGTACTGCACTGAATATTTTTGAAGCACAGAACAAATGTTTTTTGCATTTCTGTGCAGTGTAACGGGGTAGAGATCACGTCAGAGAGTAGACATCACTTGTCTACTCTGTGACTAAATTTGAGGTTCTAAGCTGTACTTTCCGTATTATTATTTATTTATTTATTTATTTTATTTTCGTGCAACCTGTGTATGTTTATAGGAGGTTTTCTGTATGGCTTCATGGAAACCTTTTGCACCCTTGCACTGTTTAGTGTCATCGCAGATATTTTGTGTGCTTCTGCACGGATTCATTCTTACCATTCAGCACCACAGTCTTTCTTGCTAGAAATTCTACTATTTTTCTTTAATTCTGGGCCTTCATTTAGAGTCTCATATTGAGAATTTTCTCATCTCATTATTTCCCTTTCCTTCCCTTTATTATAGATCAAGGACAAAAGTTCTGAAGAGAATTATCTTTGCCTGCTTCTCCATCCCCTGTTAATTTTTCTTATTTCCCAGAAGACTGTGAATGCTTATTTTCTCCTTCAGTTAGTTTTAATGTCTGCTTTATTTTATTTTTTTAAGCATTTTTTTCCTAAGAAATGGAACATCATGACAAAATTCCCTTAGTTTGCACATTTCACCCAAATAACTACGCTCCTTTTTTTTTAAAAAAAAAAGAAAAAAAAAAGTTGCATGTGCCCATCTCTAAGAACAAAAAGTGTTTTCTTCAGTTTTAACAGAAAACCTAAAAGCTTAGTTGTGTGTTGATGCATCTTTCTGAAATGGGTCCCGTCTCTTTCCTGCCTTCCCTGCAGCTGTTCGGATGTGGCTAGTCCAAATCTTTGTATTTCTTGCAGTAGCTACATTTTTAGGTGTTGCAGAGGAACAACGCTTGTCTTCAAGAATTTTAGAAACAATAATTTTAAAAAAAGATAGTTAATAAATAAGTCACAGTAAGAATAGTGAAGAAGCAAGAAGGTCTGCCTCCTTACTCTGAAGGCATGTGTTTGACTGCCACTGCTGCTTCTGCATGAATTTTGGCTGCTAGTAGCAAAATCAGAACAGGGATTTTCAAAATTGAATCTAAATTTTGTTTGTAAAAGACAGTCATTGTAGCAGTGCTGGTGTGGCCTCTATGATTTTTTTCAAGTTTTACTGTTAGAAGAAATTGACCTAAATGATTACTATTAATGTAGTTGAGCAAATCTGTTTAAATAATCAGAAGTCAGGAGAACAAGTTACACTTGTAGGTCATCACAGAAGATATTAATAAATTAAGGGGAAGTTTTTCGTGTTATGTTTGAATTTGTGGTGAAGGTAGAAGTAAACTTTAGGAAACACACAACTGGAATGAATTCTGCCATTGGTTTGTGCCATGAAGCATCAGCAGAGCATTCACCAAATATTGGTTGTCATTCACAGCACAAACTTTCTTCCAGGTTTGACATTAAGCTTTAGGGAAAACACTTCAGACTGAAACGTCAGATATTATTACAGGTAATGTTATCCAGACGGTTGTTCTTCTGTATGCCTGTAGAAATTTGGAATGGGATGCTCTAGCACATAATCAGTATGTGGAAATGAATATTTCATATTTAAATTGTATATTAAATTAATATTTTATATTTTAAAATAACACAATAATGATTGAAAAGACCACCAAAAGCACTGTTTTTAATGATTTTTTTAGGATATTTGTATAAAGTTGATTTATATGTCATCAACTAAGGAATGTGATATTCTTAGTCCAGATCTATTCTAAAATATTGCTCTGGTTCAATAAATCATCTTGTCCCTGCTAGTATCTACTGACAAAAATAGATTATACTCTTTGGAGTGGTCCATGACATTAATGATGAACAAAGATTAATTTTGATTCAGTTTAAGATTTGCTGTGTCTGGATGCAGGGGATAATGCTCTTATACCAATGATTTTTGATCTAACATAGCTATAAGCCTCTGGTGCTCCCTCAATCAATTTCACTTGTTTACTCTACCAACTAATGCTTTTGTGAACGTATCAGCAGACAAAAATCACTGCACGTTGTCTTTTTTACACATCTGTGTTCAGATATACTTGCCCTTCGTTATATTATGCCCAGTATGTCTTGTTGATTGCCGCATTTCTTTTGTGGTTCTGGCCCTACCAGGAACTGCATTCTCATTTAGTTTAAAATGTCTAATCATCGCATTTGAACTATTCCCAACAGGACTTTCACTGCAGATGGTATTGATATCAGTATTATCATGAAATTGTTTGCTTGTACAGCTAAAAAGTCTTTATCAGCCTACTGAAGATGAGCTCCTTTTCTGTTTGTATTTCTTTTATTCCGTCTCTTAAGCTTTCCTAGGCAGTGACTCCTTTGCAGTGTTAGGTTATTTAGTAAACAAATACGGTTTATGGTTTTGCTGTGAGACAGGTCTCCTTGTCTGTGTGTGAACAGATGTTTATTCAGTTAGTAACTCCAGTGCTTAATGCTGCTGGTGAATATGAGCATCATTTTTTTGTTGTATGTCATTCAAGATGGGCATATTTATTTTGCACTGTGTGGTTTTCTGTAGTGGTGGCCCTCAATTTCTATTAACTTTCTTAGATATGTTGAGTTCTCTGAATGACTAATGTGGGTCATTTTCAATTTAAGACAATACAGCATACTTCTGAGATTTATAGTAGCTGTATTCCATTGCTCAGTTTATATCAGTAGTCTATACTTTGTTTTTCATCAGAAAAGTACTTTAGTAAGGTTCTGTATTCATCATGAAAAATATGGAACTAATGATAAATTTTTCCATACACTGTTACATAATGACATTTGACATACTGCACTGAGTTTGAAATCATGTGTATGGGAAGTAAAATTGAGATACTCTGCTGGCTTCTTCAGAAGCTTGTTGATGAATTTGAACAGAACTAAGAGATCTGCAAACAATATTTCATACCTTCATAAGGTGTGCTCTAATAGTAAAGTTGTAACACACTACATTTATTAAGATCAGTATTTTAATACCTATACAGTAGTAAATTTATAAATTGCGATCACATTATTATCGCCTATCTGCAGTAATGCATTTTCAGACCACCATTTCTGCTATTATATGTTTTTGATTTACTGATATAAAAAACCTTACAGAAAGATTGTTTAAATTGGTTGGTTGTTACTAAGCACCTTAACTTCTGGTCTCATTTTTACAAAAATAAAACATGCAGTTGCCAGTAGAAAAAAAAAAAAAAAAAGAAAAAAGAAAAAAGAAAAAAAGGTTCTTGCCAGTGTTAAGATAAATGATCTGGATTAAAAACCAACGCTGATTCACCAGAGAAACAGAATAATAGAATCATTTAAGCTGGAAAAGACCTCTAAGATCATTAAGTCAAACCATCCACCCAACACTTCCAAGCCCACCATTAAACCATGTCCCTAAGCACCACAGCCACACATCTCTTAAATAGACGTGCCTCCCTAGGCATCCTGTTCCAATGCCTTTATTGCACATTTCTCATGAAGAAATTCTTCCTGATGTCCAGTCTAAACTTCCCCTGGTGCAACTTGAGGCCATTTCCTCTTGTCCTATCCCTTGTCACCTGATAAAGGGAACCGACAGCCACCTCGCTGCAGCCTCCTTTCAGGCAGGTGATGAGGCCTCTGCCTCCTCTTCTCCAGACTAAACAGCCCCACTTCCCTCAGCTGCTCCATTTTTGTCTCATTTTCTACTCCTTTCACCAGCTTCATTGCTCCCTCGAGCAACTCAGTGGACTTCGTGTGGTGAGGGGCCCAAAACTGGACACAGTACTTGAGGTGTGGACTCGTTGGTGCCAGGTAGAGAGGGACCACCACTTCCCGAGCCCTGGGCAGGGCCTGCCTTTCTTAAACCCATGCTGACTGGGTCTGATCACCTGGCTGTCCTGTCCATGCCAGGATAGTCTGCTTTATGACCTTTGTTAGCACCAAAGTCAGGCTGACAGGCCTGTAGTTCCCCCGATCCTCCTTCCTGCCCTTCCTGTAGGTGGGTGTCACATTTGCGAACCTCCAGTGAGCTGGGACCTCCCCGGTTAGCCAAAACTGCTGCTAAATTATTGAAAGCAACACGGCAAGCACTTCCACCAGCTCCTTCAGCACCCTTGGGTGGATCCCACTGGTCCCATGGATCTGTGGGCATTCAACTGGTTGCTAACAATTTCCCCCCGATTATAAGGGCTTCCAGCTCAGCAGGCTGGGTACTCTGAGGTGAATTAGTTTTACCAATAAAGACTGAGGCAAGGGAGGCATTAAATACCTCAGACTTTTCCTCATCTCTTGTCAATGTGTCCCCCCACACTCCATAAAGGATGGATATTCTCCTTTGTCCTTCTTTTCATGTTTATGTACTTATAAAAATTTGAATTGTCTTTTACTGTAGTGGCTAAATGTATCTTGGGAAAGTCTGGAGCAAGAAATTACCTTTAGTACATATTTGAAGATCATGAAAGGGAGGTCTCTCACAGTGCAGGGTATAGCACATTTTTATGAAGACATAATAGCATTTAGGCTTCTATGTGTAAATGCTGGGGCCATTTAAGGTTAAGTGAACATAGCCTTACTTTAGATATTTTAATAGTGTGAAGGACCTCCTAGATGGGACTCTAGATATGTAAGGTTCTGGTTTAAAATTAACATATATGTACATCCTTAAAAAAAAATAAAATATATATATATACACATATACACATATATACATATATGAATATATATATATCCAGAAATGGAGGAGGAATGCATTTAGACTTCTGATTGGAAGAGTTTGTTCTTTATACAGGATACTTTTAAACTAATACACATCTTTCCTCTGGATTAGATGGAGAAGGTTAAACACATACAGTGAAAGTTATTAAAATAACCATTTGGGAAGCTGCAAATAAACACATGAAAGCATATGATCAGCAGTTTAATATATTCCTGGCGTTTGTACCCTCAGAGTGTTAACTCATTTTTCTCTCCTAGTTTTATCTTAATGTAGGATCATTTCAAAACGATCTTCAAATAAATAAAGATGTATTTGTGCCATTTTCTTTACAACGACTAAGAAGAAAATACAATTTTAGTCTTTTAAATGTGTATCTAAATTAAGCTCTTATCTATACCATAAAACTTGAAGGCTATCTAGAAAACAAATCCAATTATGGCTAAGGCACTTGAAAAAGTGAAATCTGATTTAATTCTTTCAAAAGAAAATTACTCCTTTCAACTTTTTATGAGGAAAACTCTACAGTTATTTTTATCACTGTAAAAAGAACAAACTTGGAAGAGAAGCAATCTTTGTGAAGTTCACACTCCATTCTTTAGTACTTAGAACTCAAGTTGAAAATTTGAATCTTTTTTCTTATACAAACTACTGATTACCTAGAAAATAAGCCAGGAAAATGTTTTATGATAAATGGTATTTGTATTCTTAGATACAGCATTTGAAAAACAACAACAACAACAACAAAGCAGTTTAGAAAAAGCAAAATGGATTTGCTTTATTTTATTTCAATTTATCTTTGTAAAGAAGTTGCCATTACTGCTGAACATGCATAAAAATAGCACAGGTATTGTGCTTTCTCTTGCTATAGGAAAGACTTTGCTCAATGCAATGAAAATAGTCTGGTGCAATACAATAAAATGTTGAAAGTGCCAAAGTCACATTTCTACTTCCTTTAAGAATTCTAGAGCTTTTTAATGAATAAATGAAGCTTTACATACAGGGCTACTGCCTTTGCTGCTGCTCAGATGAGATAGATCTACAATCAGTCAAGTGAAAGAGCTGAGGGACAGATAAGGAATGAGATGTAGATTGTACCATATGCAAATAAGATTCAGGTTTTGCTCAAAATCCATTTGCCTCCGTGAAACAGCAGTTCCCTGTGTGTATAGATTTGGCTTAGGCTCTGCATACAAAATCAAATACAATAGCTAGAAATGTTAAGGGTCCATTTCTCAGAAAATTAGACTGGAATCTTAAAAGCTTCATAAATTTATATTAAAAACTGAGAATGGCAGATAATCATTTTGCAGAAAAAAACTTTAAGATGTTTTCAGATTTAATCATGCATCACCCTAATGGAATAAGTGGTGGCAATTAATTTTTTGCTGGGCAGAAACGTACAAGGGGCCAGGAAAGAGTGCATAAGAATGGTGCGAAGAAATGGATGTAATTTTTATTAGCTTGAGATAACTTTTTTAAATTTTAATGTAAAACTCACCCAAAGATCCCTGTAGATAAGTGAAATGAAAAGATGTTCTACTCTCTTCTTAAAAGCCTATTGAACATGCAATGTTGGTCCAAGCAGCTATCACTCAACTAATGCCATTGTTTTTGTTGGGAAGTCTGAAATATAGTGAAGATGTTTGTGAAGACTAATAACCTTAGCTGCCATTTTTCTAATATCTAAACAAGTAGAAATGTTAATTAAAAATCAATTACATCTTCATTATACTTTGACTTCTTTTAAGCAGTGATACTAATTTTAATACAAAAATTGGTTGGATAGGAGGATAACAGTGAGGAAAGGAAGTAAGCTGAAACAAAGTGAGAGAAAATATTTGCATAATGACACTTGTGAAATATTCAATAGAGGATACTTGTCTAGGATTGTCTAGCTAGGATTGTCTAGCTAGGATCTACAGATTTGTGTTGGTGTGTATTATGTAGATAAGCTTTAAGAAGTGAGGATCCTTTACCCATTTGTTGTGGCTGTGCTGAGTAATCCCAGTATTATTAAATATGTCATTTTGCCTATTGAACGCTTCTCTGATGTATTTTTTTTTTGATGAAAGGGAGATACATCCTTTTCTTGGGCCTTGCTGCCGCTCAGTGCCTAAATCAGAAAATATGATAGGCAAAACCAGGAGCTTTGCAGGTTTGAAGAAAATACCTCATCAGAAAAGTCTGCTAGAGAAGAAGGCTAGGTACTTCGCAGTGTGCATCTTATTTCTGACTTGGAGAACTACAGGGTTAAGGAAGACAGAGTTTCTAACCACAGACTTTGAATTTTAATGAATAATGCTGGAGGCTTTTCCTGCTTGAAATACTTCTGTATTGATAAAGTTGGTAATTATCACATAATAATAATAGCTAATATTTCTTTTAAAAGCATAATTACAGCTTCATGCAATTCATCTATATTCTAAAAGTATTGGCTTTTTTGTTGTTGCTGATGATGGTTTGTTGAAGTATGTGCAAAAGTTATAGATAATATAACATTAGCAAAAGAATATCAACTTGCTTAGTAGACTAATGGAGAAAAATGGGGTCACTTGTTTCTGTTATTGCTGTCACTCATGGGCTATTTGTAGTTAATCTCCGTATGAGTCAGCAATCTTTTAAAGCATGGAAAGCTATTTCAATCAAATCATGAAGGTAAAAAATGTTTTACAGGTCTTTGAACCATAAAAGGCCATTTAATATTTTGTTAAGATGTGCATGGTAAATGTAACATTATTTAATTGTAGAGCAAAACAGGAAGTGTGTTGCATAGGATTACAGTTATAATTATTTTCACTGGTAATTTTATAACCATTTCCTTTGTTTGTGCTCCATATGCAGGGAGTTGGCCTTTCAGTCCATGGACATTTCCGAGTTGCTACAGAAAAGACTCTTTTTGCAATGCCAGAAACAGCAATAGGTAAGTAGATTTTAACAGATTATCATATGTTAATATGTTTCAAGTTTCACTGCTCATGTAAACGGGATGAGATACAGTTGACTGAAAGTGACAGCAGTAATTTAAGAGCTTTAAAAAGGATCTGGAAATGACCATATATTGAAAGTATTTTCTATTAACTGAATAAAAACTCGTCTCTGAATTATGGAAGGTTGATCACTGAGATTCTTAAAACAGGCTAGACTGACACAAAAACTATCAGGATATGATGCTTTAAAAATGGAAGTACATGTGAGGAACTAAGTCTTTGCTACAGGCATAAGCAGATAAAGTCAGAAGATCCCAGTGCAAATGTGCTAACCATTTTAGATTCCGAACTCAGTGTGGAGGCAAACTACATGATCTGCTATGTTCATGAGAAATCCTAGCTTTTTAAGTGGATTAGTAATGTAGATCAATTATAGTTGTGTACAGATTGTGCACGAGATCACTTTTTTATTTTATTTTTTAATAGCAACATGTACCTTGCATTTTCTGATGTTTGATCCTACAACCTATGTCAACTCTGAGATGTACAATAGAAAATTTTATGACCCTGAGCTACATAAAGAGCGTGGTGTGCCTCAAGAAAAGTCAGATTACAGTGAACCTTCTTAAGAAATCATTCACGTTTCCCCTGAAGACAATACTGGTACCAACTGGTAACCACACAGAATGTATTACTGTCTGACTTCGGGATTCCCTTAATGCTTTCTCTCTAATTCCCACCTCCTGCTTACCAACAATGTTTACGAAGATTGCTTAAAACCTATTACCTATCCTGCATTTCTGTGCTACAGAGTTCCTAAGTTTTTATATCATTCAGAGGTAAGGAACCGAAGGATGATTGCAAATGTTCTTATCTTTATGTCCTCAAATAGAAGAATATGGCTGGTCTGTAAAATATGGCCCCGTTGAACACATTTGTTCAGAATAGAGAACCTTAACTGGTGCTTAAATAGTTTAAATAGCACCAGATATGGGGCTTTTAAGTTCAGTCTTAGTTTCACTTCAAAGAATAAGTAGTAAGGAGTATTGGCCATTACTTCCTCAATAAAAGAATTTCCAATTATGTAATGATAAAGCTAAGAAATTACATGAAAAGATGAGGAATCCATTTGGAAAAGAAAATAAATATAATAATGTCATCACAGCTAAATTCGATACATGTTTTGCTAGTGATTAGATTTTTATAGTGTCCAGTATCTTCCTATGCTGAAGGAAAACGTAGTAAACTTAGGTAGTTCAAGTATTAAAGCTATACTAATTTAGTAAACTCCTGAGGCTAATGAACAGTTCTACAGGGAAACTATTTGAAGCAAACGAAGATTTTTTTTTTAAACTAACAGTAGTTCTTAAGGATATAAAATTATTCTAATGAAGACACCTTTTCTTCTTCAAAGGTAAGATACAGGTAGCCTTATGCTAACAAAGATTATGTACTTTACATACATTTTGTGTGTTTACAGGGACTTACTAAGCACAAATAGACTGTAAAGACGTGTAAAGTAACAGCTTAGGACTTGCTTAGGAAAGAAAGTAATTAAAACCCTTTTAGGATCAATTAGAAGTCAAACCACTGAAATCTGCTTGGATTTAAAGGCTTAGCTGTTTTGATCTCTGTGGTGTATGTTTAACATGTCTGGAGATTGTATTAATTGAATTTTTCCCTATATATTTCAGAAGGCATTATGCCTTTGTGAAATGAAAGCGGTGTTCATTCATCTGCTACATTTTCACACCATTACTTATGCACTTAGCACCATAAACAAAAGGTGACATTTATATGCCATTTTGCAAATGAAAGTTCTAGACTGTAGGAGTTTCAAACTGATACAGATAAGATGAAACATGGGAATGCAGTTGAGATGTAGGAGGATGGGGAAATACCTTCCTTGGTGGGAAGAACAAAAGATGAAAGCGTATTGTAAGAAATGGGCTTTAAGGTGCTGTTAGAGTAATAGCAGACACTTTCTTGTATATCCGTTTAAGCTTTTAGCTTTCTATAAGTAATTTACTAATAAATCTCCAGCTGCCTCTGCAAGAAAAGGTGGAAATACTGTGGTACCTTTATCTTTTGCTTGGCAACCACATAGACAATTCAACAGTTGGGGTTACAGTGAAGCACGTTGGATGTATCTCGAGGCTCAGGCTGCAAGTCAGTGTTACAGGCACAGGCTTTTAGCCTGGTCAGCTCAGCAGAGATTCATTCTCTCATTTTAGTAGGCATTTGAAAAATAATTAGTTAAAAACACCAAAAGGAAAAAAAAAATCAAGTATATGGAATATGTTGAGAAACTGAATAGTAAGCAGAAAGATCTGAGAAGCAGTATTGAGAGAATTAAGAGAAATACTTAGAACAGGGACAAGAGGAGTAAAAATTTAAGAGGAAAGGAAGACAAGAACCTCACATAGGACACAGTAGAAGCTATAGTGGTCTATACTCTTAAGCAGCTGAGTAAATTAAAGTGGATTAGCTACACCTTCACTAACGCTGCTTGTAAATTCTGTTCTAACTAAAGAGATCTTCATTCAGTTTAGTTTTATCGACTTCTGAAGCAACTTAATTTCATTCTAGTTTATTTAGAATTATTTTTGCTGTGTATGGCCGTGTGAAAGAGCCCTATAAATCCCAACAAGAAGATTGCTTTTCCTCTGGAATCTAAGGGAAACTAATGTGACCACAGGAAGAATAATAGTTCAGCACCAGTATTTTAATTACAGCAAAGAGGAGAAGGTTGTTGCAGTCCTGATGGATAGGAAGAATAATATAATTGCCTTTTTGCTTTGGAGGAGATTTGTAAGAGAACTTCCATTTTGAAATGAAGGAATTCTTTTGCAGTAGTAGGAAATCCAAGAAGAGACAGATGAATAGAAATATAAAACTAAATGGCAGTCTTGGCACCAGCATTATAGATCTGATGGCTCAAACTGAGAAGGTAAAATGTGGAGTAGACTATTCATAAAGTGACTGCAAATGAAAAAAGGTAAGTGATGAGATGGAGATAATACAGCTTAGGGCTTTTGAAGGGTGCCACCAAGACATTGAACGTTTTAGAAGAGCTGTATGTCTCAGTAGCCTGTAGGATGGAGAATAAATCAGGCAATAAATATGGGCAACACCCATATCAGCGGGATTAACTGATAGGAAGTGGCTCCTGAAAACAACTTGTGATGTATTAGAGGCTGCAGAACTTAGGGAGGACCAAAAGGGATCCAGAGGAGAGGTTGAGAGATGAGTGAGAACATAAAGCAGTGATGAACTTTTAGAGATTACTGAGAGAAGACAATGAAGTGATGATTTAAAGAAGCCTTCCCTTGATTCCATCCAAGGGAGAGGAATATTCAGGACCCACTAACTGCCTACATCACAAAATATTTGCAATAAGTCCTTATATAATATATACGAGTGACTCCTTCTTGAATGAAAGCAAATACGTTAGAGTGAAAAATTGCCATTTTCTATCAGAACACCATTTAAACTCCTTCTGTACATCTTAATCTTACCTGTTAGTCTTGGCTTTGGCAACTCTTTTCTGAGTTTCTTATTTGTAATATGCTTTCTGTTTCATTTATCTTTTTTTTTTATCTACTCAAAAATACCCCACAATTAATTTATTCAGACAACTTGCAGCCTCATGAATCCTCCACTGGTGATTACTTCCAAGTAGTAACTGTACACTCAGCTTCTTTCCATTTGATTTCTGACACTGAAACAGCTAAGCTTAAGTTTTCCTAAGTTTAAGTATACTAGAAGTTACAAAAGGTGTTTGAAATTATTTTGTGGGTGATTATGTAACAGAAAAAGGTAGATATTGACAAAGTGACTACTTAAAATATTTAAGCTTTCCTGTGGAAAAATGAAATATGTTTTCCATAGGCTTTGGTAAAAGCTATATATTTTTCAATTATATCTTTTATTAAAAGTTTTATATTTTATTCACTTTTTTTTTTTAATTACCGTATTCTGTGGAGTAAAAAAACGTAAGACAGTCACTACACTGGCAAGTTTTATAACCTTTTAAATTGCAGGTTAGTCATAGTCCTGTCAAAGGATGAGGTATTAAGACAGCATATTGTGCCTCTGCTTTCAGGAGGTCCTTAAGCAGTGTAAGATTTTATCATAATGGAAGATTTCAGAGAAAAAGCAGCTTCCAGTTCAAGTTTGCACAAATCATTCTATAATTCTCTGCCCATTGTTTGCTGGGAGAACACTTGATTCTTCGGGCATATGTTTGTAAATTATGTGCCAGTGGAAAGAATACAATTTGGAAGGTGCTCAAGAGTTTGCTTTTAGCAAGGGTTTAGATGACAGAGAAATGTCAAACCAAGTCAAGGAGAAACTGGGGCAAGAAAGCTGCGCCCAGGTCAGGGAGATGGAAGTGAGACAAGCAGAAATAACCGAGTTACATGCATGGCTGGGACAAGTTCTCTCCTCACTTTCTTTTTTTGTTTGTTTTGCTTATTACAGGCCTTTTTCCTGATGTCGGTGGAGGATATTTCTTGCCAAGACTTTCAGGAAAGATTGGCTATTACCTCGCATTAACAGGATTTCGTCTGAAAGGACGAGATGTGCTGAAAGCGGGCATCGCTACACATTTTGTAGAATCAGAAAAGGTAAACTGCTAACCAGAGCCAGCACGGGCTCATCCTGGCACTGCAATGACAAGTTGGAGTGGTTGAGCCCACCAGCATACATTTAGCAACTTGAGTGTACGCAGAGGTGCAGTTGTCTTAGCTGGCCCTGCCCTGGGAACAGGAGCTGTCAGGTACTCTTAGGCTGTCCTTGTAACACTTTTCAGCTAGTGACAGCTTTGCTTGCAAGAGGCAGCAAATGTTGCTGTTGTCACGATGCTGCTGTTTAAGGGCATGATTTGCTGAGCATAATTGAAGTTGCTTGAAAAATGGTATGCTCTGCCTTCACCACTTCTGTAGTTTGCTTTCTGGGTACAATTTAGACAACAGTGTCTGAAATGAGTGGTTATTTATACAACCACAAATCTCTAATTTAGGTAACGGCCAACTACTGTGTTCTTTATCAGTCTCCTTAATAGATAGCCTATTTGCTTCTTCCAGCAGCTGTGAGAAAATGTAAAAATTAACATATTCAATAAAATCAGAGTCATAACGTTCCTGTGCTTTAAGTGAATATAAGTGAAGGAGAAACTGCAACTGGCTCTTTCACTATGAAAAGATTCATGACTGTCATTGTGACTGCACCGTTGGAATGGGTTGGATATGCAGGCTGACAGATACTATTTTGAGCATAGCATGGTTGCCAGGCTCCTGCTCTTTCCCCTCAGAAAGTCTGGCTTTACCTGCTTCAGCTGCAGCAATGCACAAGGGGTCTGCTCAGGAAGCAGGTTTTTGCTGATCACTGCAGACACGCTCAAATCCAGATGGTTCGACACTGTGGCAAAGTGAACTCCAGCTCCTTGTATTGCTTACTTGGTACTTCTTCAACACCTGGTCAAAACGTTTTGTGTGTGTGGTGTTTTTTTTTTTAGCTCTATGTATACGGTTAATGCGTGTATACATAAATTCATTTATACTATAAAGTACTATTGTAATAGCAGTAATGATTCAATAAGTACATTTTGCCTTACTTACTTTTAATGAAATCTTATTTTCTTTAGCTACCTGACTTAGAGAAAGACCTGATAGCATTGAAATCTGCTTCAAAAGAAAATATTGCAGACTTACTGAACTCTTACCACGTGAAGGTAATGTGTTTCATTACTGAAATCAAGCAGAAATGTTAGTTAAGTGTATGTAAATACAAATCATTTTTTCCTGTTGCTGATTATTTGTTTTATGGTTATAAAATAATGAGTTTTCATACTCCTTCCACTCTCTAAAATAGTACTTTGTAGCGCTAATGCCTACAGTGCTCAAAGTTGAAATTTAAAAGTCTTTCTTTACTTTTCATTCCTGTAGTGGTCAGCAACTTCTTTCCTTCTGTTTTTTCTATACGGGTTCCCAGCTGGTAGCATAGTGATGCAGAAAATACACTGCTGTTTAATTTTCCCTGTTTCTCTCTGATTTCTAGCATGCTTTACAGAAGGCAAAATACATAGCCAGTAGCAGAATGAGAGTGGTACATGATGGAACTGCAATCTAGGGAGTTATCCTGAAATCCAGGGTTTCTGACAAATACAAATGAAAGGGAGAAGAACCATAATTGTGCTCCAGAGGCTGCAGAAGTTACAGTGCCAGTTATTCAATACTAGGCTGCTCACTTTGAAGTGGATGTTATGTTTCCATCCCCTTTTTCTTTACTGACCTGAAGAATTATGCTAACTTCATGTATTTGATGTGAATTTTAGCATTACTGTGATGTAGGCAAGGTTCAAAGTCTGAATTTAAGGGCTAACATTGTTCCATTAATTTCTCAAATATTTTGTAAGTTTGTAACCTTGAGATAATTAAAAGACTATAAATAAGCACAGCACTTATCTACAGGGTTCATATTAGCAGAGTGCAGATAGGTTCTAATGAAAGCATATGGGGTCTTCAGAGCAACATTTTCCTGGGGAGAAAAAGGTGCTGTTCTCCCAGTGGACAAACCCATAGATTTTGGAGGTGAATTTAACTGTATTGATAACACGTATTTAGCATTTGTGTTAGCCCCACATAACAATAGCATGAAAATAAAAGGTTTGGGCTTTACAGTGGATTTATTCAGCTGCTATTTCAGCTGTATTGATGTGTGTTGTAATTTTATTTCAGAGGAAAGGGAACTTCTGGAGCCAAACTGGGGTTCACTGAAGTCAGTCACCCTGAGTATTATTGCCCAGTTGTTTAAAATGAGCAGTTGATTTAAAATGAGCAATGGTACTCCTGCTACTTCTGCTCTAGAATTACTAAGTTCATAAATAAAGATTAATTAAAAAATACATTGGATAAGTTAATGACAAATAGTAGCACTAAATACTTCGATAAATAGAAAACTATGAAATAGAATTAATTATATGTTGCGGTATGCAGCTTTACAGGATGACATTTTATGGAAAAGGAGGCTGCATATTTTTAGTGATCGGAGCTGAATTGACAGGGAGCCTCTGTCTCAGCTTCAGCTGCCACTGTTGAAACATCTGCATGTGTCCCAAGCCCCTTAGTGCCAGAATATCTAAAACATTTGACAGCCTTTCCACATAAATCCGTCAGGTCTTTCCAACCTTTTAGTTGTCTAAATTTTTGTAAAAAAATGTATGTTTTCATTTATGTTATTTCTGTAATAATTCGCTGAAATTTTTCAGTACTGGTAGGCTTTTCAGACAGTCTAAAATAACCAAGTAAAATATGCATTTGCTTTTTAAATAGAGCAAAATTGATCAAGAAAAGGAGTTTGTACTTGATGAACATATGGAGAAGATTAACAGGTATTTGTGGATCTTTCTTCTTTTTTATTCCTTTGGACAGAAAACATCAAGTTAAATCCAGTAGCAGTATATTAGTGTTCCAAAGGTAAGGCGATGGAGATGCCGTTGAAGTTAGCCACTTAAACACTTGTTTCTGGGGTGCCTTGTGAAGCTCATTAAATATTTCAGTCTTCAGTATATTAAATACTTTTGAGCATCGTTGCCTGATTGGTATACCATTCTTTTAAACTGCCCTATGGCACACGAGAAGAAATATTTTTTATAGAAAGCTGGAAAGGGTTTTCTATGAGTAATTTTTCATCTGGAAAGGACACATTACAAAACACATTCACGTTCATTGGAACAAGGTCATTCCTATGACTGTTTGGGACTTCTTTGTATCAGAAAAGAAAGCAGAAAGGAAGGAGAGCAATAAGAAGCTAAAAATCTTGAGGAAGGACACCAGTAACTAAATGGATTTAGTGGAGATCATGAAATCATAGAAGGACATGGGTTGGAAGGGACCTTAAAGGTTATCTAGTTCCAACGGCAGGGATGCTGAAAGGTGTTGAAGATGAATGGTGTTGGCACCAAACCAGTGGAGCAGAGCTGATAGTTGAAAACGTGATGCATTACCAAAATATAAAAAAAAGGACTGATGGTAGTAATTAGAGTTTTTAGATAAATATCAGAACTAACGTGAGGTGTATTAAAACGCTAGAGATCTGTAAAGGAAGAGATGCCTGTCAACTGAGTTACTCAAAATTGAATGACAGGGAACACATTGCTAAGAAAAGCCAAATCACCTGGTTAAGCTCTGTTTCTAATTTCGCAGTTACTGGCATTTCATAGGGAAGATGAAGGCTGAAGAACCAAAGCAGTTAATGTTTTTCTTTTCTTTTTCTTTTAGTCTTTTTTCAGCAAATAGCATGGAAGAAATTGTTAAAAAATTAAAGGAAGATGGTTCTCCTTTCGCCATTAAGCAGCTAGAGGTAATGCCTTTGTGTTATTTTTGTTAGAAATTAAGCCTGATTTTGTACTTTCTCATCTTGGCACAGTCTATAATCACCTTATTAATGTAAACAAAACTACATAACACCAGCAAATGCAATCCTTAAGTTCTCATGCAGTCACATGGAATTGCAAGCATTTCTACTCTGAGAAGAATATTCCTCTGTGAAACCACAAAACATAAATGTCATTATACATTGTCTAGTGCAATCTAGTAAAAAATAGATGCACTTTCCCTTTTTCCCCCCCACAGTCAGGGGTTGATGGTGGCAAAGGTTCCTTTTATAGCTCCTCATTTTATTGGCAGAGGTTGGAATAAAACAGTGACAGAACAATGTTGTTTGTTTTCCTCCATTTCAGATATCTAATTTGGGTAAATAGCAAGCAATTTATCAAAGTATTTATTATCTTCTTTAATGCACCTGAGTGTTGGTTGTAGTCCCTACTCTAAAAGCGTACAGTAATGCTACAAGCTTCCTGTATACTCCAGCCACAAAAGCAAGAAGCAGCTCATTTATCTGAAGTCTTTATATTTTCCCTTTCTCCTTTGAAGTACCTGTATTCAGGTGCATCATAAAAGTTTGTCTTTTTAATTATTATTCAAATGGTACTTAAAATTTGATGGAACACAAGCATTCCTCCAGCAAAAGCTTTGCTTAAACATCTTACAGAATCCTGCTCTTGTAGTAAAACAAAACAGAACTATCATCTACAGACTGCCACCGAGCAGAAGGCATGTAACTGTGACGTAGCATCACTGATGTTAGGTGTCCTGCCCCTGCTACTTCCAGGATGGAACAGTAAGTTTCATAATATTATCGAATAATTACTCAGGGTAACACATACAATTTTATTTATACTTTTTAATTAAAGATTTATTATCTTGTCTCTGGAACTTTCAAACAGTTCAAACAGAGAGGAAAATTTTCAAATCATCTTCATGCCAACTAGTACGCCTAGTACTTTGCAACATGTACTGCGAAAGCAAAATTGAATGAAAGAGGAGGCTAATAATGTTTTTCCACTGGTATTCAAGCTCCATTAATTAAAGTAGTCGAACAAGCTAGTCCCAGAATAATCATTTTGTGGGTTTGGAAACCTGAACTCTACCACAGACTAACATCATGATTTTTCTCCCCAGGTTATATATAGGCTGTATGATTCAGATCCTTACTTTTTCCCCCGTGTTATAGATAGCAGAGAAAAGTAGTTATATTAAGGTCTGTGAGACAGTTTGATAGCATGCTAATATCAGTTACTTTTGAGGGCTCTTTATAGTATTGAGTTACAACCTACTATTTTATTTCCAGCCGTTACAAAGTTTAGTATGAATTTACAGGGACACCGTTTTGAGTAGTTTTGATGGAGGTTGAAAACAATCGAGGATTATTTACATACAGCTTTTCCTAAGATAATTTCATACAATCTTAAAATTTCAAAATATCATCAGACCTGGGGGAGATGTTCTAAACGAGCATGTAGTCTCTAAAGGGTGGTTTGTCTATTTGAACTTCAGTTTTACTACAACAGATGCAAGGATTCTGGAAATATTTTGTTACTGAAATTGGTTAACCGGACTCCTTGTTTTACCAAATTTGCTCCAAGTACCCAAACCTGCAACACTTGTTTGCTCCATCTTCAGCCTCATAACTCACATCTTCCCTATTAAAAAAATAAATGTTGTTCCTTATGATTCCCAGAGTACATTTCTGTCATAGTTTTAATTTAGTTCTTAAATTTATCATCTACTTAAAAATTACAATTGTATATTTTTTAAATTCCTCAACCAAATTATGGATCTTTTGTTGCTTCGAATCTTATTTTGTGTATTTAATAGGACTTTATAGCAGACTTTCTTTCCTATGATTGGTAAAAGAGTTATTCCTGAACAACTGTGTATTTTTTGTTCTGCACAAGGAATCAGACTGTGTTAATGAACTGCTTCTGTCTTTGCAGAAATTTGTTAGAAATTATTTTCTAGCAAGTACAAGGCTTGTTAGTGTGAACATGTATGTTAATCTCAGACAAGTTTCTAACAGCACATGTTCTGTACTAAGCAAGAAATGCTTGTAGGACTAAATCCTTAACTGATTCTTTTCATTTTGTGAATATTTCACAGAAGGAAAATGGATTTATGTTTAAAAAAAAAAAAAAATCAAGTACAAATATAGTTTCACCGCAAGATGTTTGCCAATTAAACTGGAGGCTTTGTTTTACTGGGGAAGCAGAATGGTAATTAACTTTAATTGTGGCTGGAGGATGAATGGAAGCTTGCACCCTGGTGGCTGAGCATTTTATAGCACCTACAAAGCAGCGGCTGGCTACATCACTCAGCAGGGATCACCTGGCAAAACCACAGCACTCTGGGGTTATCAGATGTTATCCCTGATAGCAGTTTGATGACCTGTGTGAAAGGAGTTGTTTTCCTTATCAGTAGTATCACAGTACCTCTAGGATTTCTGCAGATGATAGTTTCCTGTCGCTTTGTGAAACCAAGGTTTCATCTCCAGGCACAGGAACAACAGCACGTGCAAACGTTAAATGCAGAGACTATAAATGATTTAGTTGCAGGAATGTTCATTCTTTTTTTTTTTTTCCTTGCTGTATAATTATGACATACATCCCTAAGCTTATTGAACAGGCCCTAATGTAATACGTTGCATACTCTCCTAGGTGTCCTGTTCTGTCCAGTCTACACTACTTCTGCATTTTTACTTCCTAGATAGGCTTTCACCTATTTGATACTAAAATGGACTGCATGAATAAGGAGAAAGTGAATTTGTTAAGCCATTTTCAAACTGAATTGTAAGGATTCACATTGCATTTTGAGCCCAGCTAATCCTTTGCATTTTAGTACTCCCCTTCCCACTTCAGCCTATCCTGTCTCCTTCTCAGGCTTGTTCCCAAGTAGCAATCTCCTCCTCCTCTTTGTACGGAGGATTTATTTATAGATGCACTGGTGACTCATTTTTCTGCATCACACCTACCCATTTTCTTCCCTTGTTCCTCTTCCTTCAGCTTGATTTATAGCAGTGCCTCCTTCAGCCTCATTGATATGCCAAGACAAGGCAGCTGCTGGGTGCACAAGACGAGTTAAGTGCTGTTTGCAGATCTTCCCCTTTTCAGAGCTTTCTTTGCCCAGAAAGCATTACCATTTCACCTAGGGAACCATTGAGTCGCACCGTGCACACCATTTAGCCTGGTCCGAGCAAAGATTTTCCAATCCAGATAACAGAACGTGAAGCAAAGCAAAGGAGAAATGATCCACTTCCAGGGTCAAAGAACCCAGTAAGGGAAGAATTGTTCCCAGTAAGGGAAGCACTGGTTCTTTCTAAGCTAAAGTCTCTCTCAAGTGGAATGGTCAGCGTGCATCAAGTGGGATGACAGAACCAGTGACGACTGCACAGCCTCCTGCTTGTATAGCAATTGCCTGTTTTCCAGCTTAACTGGGCAAAATGGGTCACTGCTGTATCAGCTGGTGTCTGGAGAGGGATGAAGAATAATTGGGAGCCAGAAAAAATGTTAATGTTGATGACTGGAAACCTGCCATTTCAGTCTTTGGGTGAGGAGTCTGATATCTGCCCTGAAAATCATATAAAGAGGCAAATCTTACCATCTGCCACTTCTCAGTAGAGTGGTACAAATGTCCTAATTAACAGGAAATGCCTATTGTACTGTGAATAATAAAGAGCTTCTAGTTGGGTTTACAGGGAAAGGAGCCTTGTTGAGAGTAATAAAACAAGGATCAGCAACTATGAGATTTAACTTCTTTCCTCCACAAACCTGAAAGCTTTAAAGCTCAGTTCTGTTTCCTTAACTAGGTTTTTGTCCTCCCCACCTCCCCCTACTGTTTACTGGCACGCTGTTAATTGAAGGATAGTGATGAGAGCCAGATTTACAGCATTTGTTTGTATGCCTTAAACAGACCCTGTCTGTGGCACAATATTTATAGCCTGTAGCTCTACCAAAAGAGGGAAGGCAAGACCTCCAGGCTTCCTATCATAAAGCTATGGAGGTCTGAATTACTGCACTATCTGTTGATCCCAGACAAGATCCCAGATATCCTTTAAATCCCTAAGATTTTCTTCTTGTTACATTGTCTGGTCTTTGCAGATGATTGTAAAGCAAATACTTCAAGTTCATGGCTAATCTTGCTGGTATTACCTTGCTATTCTATTCTATCAAATAAAATCCAATTGCTACAATACCAGTAATACCTAAGAGCAATTCAAAAGGAACTTTTAGGAACTGGCTTTCGAGCTGCATTAGATTCTCTAGCTAGCAGTAATTTGGGCAGAAATGATGTGACCGTAAGAGTTGTAGGCTTTCCACAAGTGATGGCCCACTCCCCAGGGATCTTGTTGGTAAGAGTTTATGCAGGTGAATTTATTTGGTGTGACAACACGGTGGGAGGGAGCAGGAGGACCAGGGATGAGCTCAGGGAGAAGAGTGCCATCGCTTACTAACCTGGAAATGTAGAACAAGGATTTACAAACGCTTCTAAATTGAAGAGAACAAGAATAATTGTTAATGTCTTCTCCAGACCATTAATAAGATGTCACCTACATCCTTAAAGATGACTCTCAGACAGCTCAGAGAAGGAGCTTCCATGAGCCTGCAGGACGTGCTCACGATGGAGTACAGGCTGAGCCAAGCGTGCATGGTAAGAGCACCCTCTGCCTCTTTCCAGCCAGGGTGGGGGCAAGTCTGTCAGGGACTGTTTTACATGGGTTATGTCACGGGCTCACAGTTCCTAGGTTTTTATGTTCAGTATCTTCTTTGTGCATTTGTCAGGCTGTGACTTTCTTTTCTTCCAGTTCCATGTCTTCTTATGCAACTCAATGTAGACAATATTAGTAATTGTCAGATGAGAACGATACGAGGCTGTTGTCAAGAAAACCATGATAATGTTACAGTTCGGAAAGTTTTGTATTTGGACCATAAATTTTAAGGATCTGGAGTTCTTGTAAAAGTCTTCCATATAAATTATGTAGTTCTCAGTTCCTGTCAGTAAGATAGGACCACTTGTATATCACTGCCTTTAGGATAGTGGTAAATTCGTTGAAGAAAGCAAGAGACTTTAGTACTGTCTGTAGTAAGGGCTGAGTACTTTGACAACACGTGATGAAGTCATCCTTGCAGCAAAGGAGAGTTGCTAACTGGATTATCTAACAAATCTCAGCTTCCCAGTGGAATCCTTACTAGTTTTGTCACATTTTATTTAATCAGATCTATCAAAATCTTATTTTAAACGATTATAGTTAAAGTAAATGCTTCAAATAAAAATGCATGTGAGAACGTGGTGTATCTCATTCTGATACATTGTAGAGCCTGAATAGCATCGTTACCATACCTTTTCCTGAAAACACTACTGCTACTCTATTACTAGTGAAGCACCTTTTAAGGATTTAAGTTTAGCCTTTATCAAAAATAACTGGATGTTTCCAGGATTCTTTTTAACAGCAAAGTGTTCTAAGTATGCAAAATACGTACAAAACTCATGAAGTTGGGGCCTCTCTCTAAAGAATTTCCCATCCTGTTCTATACACCTTACCCCTCATAATAGAGAACTCCTTAGGAAAGTCCATGAGATGTAACGCAGAGAGGGCTTGCACTGCATGAAAGTTGGCTGGATAACTGCAGAGCGAGAGGCTGATTTTAAGAGTTGTGGCTGCATTTAAGCAAGAACATATGCAACTCTTTAATAAAGGATGAGAAAGTAGGACTAGGTGAGAACTGTTCAAGTGGGATTTAACAGGATCCTGAGTACTTGCCTTTCTGGGATAAATAGAATTTATTTGTAATAGCTTATTTCTTTGTCTTTCAGAGAGGCCATGACTTCTATGAAGGGGTTCGAGCAGGTAAGAACACACCAGAAAGGTTACTCAATAACATGCAACCTCATGCTACTGTTGTGTTATTTCTCTGGAGATAAAACTGTATGCAGCAACAGCCCAGAGGACATCTCTCAGCTGTAGTTTCGGCTTTTATCTGCCAAAAAGCATCATGTGCTTCAGACCGTAACAGCCACATGGTTTCCTTTGTGTAGTGTCACCCTCCCAGAGATTGTTATGTACCTGGTAACACAGCACTGTAAAGGTTTCAGTGGTTCACTGGAAAGTTCAAAATGTGTTTAATGCTGCCAGTACTGAGTAGCTGTGCTGATCGTTTGTGTGCCAAGATGTAGCACTGCCACACAGCTGGCTCAGCCAGCTATAAGATGGTTTAAAAAAAACAAGACTCCAAGTCAAGAACACGTACTTGCACAGAAAACTGGTAGAACAGAGACTACTTTTTCCTGTGCCAAAAATCCCTCCCTATGAAGATGTCTCACTATAATAAACCGATGTATGTAAACTTACTGTTCAGCAATACAGCATTTTATGGCATTGGTAGCAGACAGGTGGAGGTGAAGGTAGAGCAGCACTTCACCAAGTTCATCTAGGGGACAGACGTAGATTCTGTCCTTGACTCTGCTGCTGATTCACAATGCAGTTTGTCAAAGCCAATGGCACATCTGTTAGAAACTGCACTAACTATTTATGTGCTGTTCAGCACAAGGTGAAAGAAAAACAGAGACATTTTCTTTTCCAAGGAGCTCACAGTATGAGACACTTGGATGAATAACAGTTTGGAGATGGGAGGAAGGGGAACTTGTCTTTTAATTCACACACAATTACATACTCAAGTATGTATTATCACCTCCTCCTTGCACTTTATATCTGTCTTTATAGAGTAGCTTAAAATCCACTCGAGTAGTGGATGTTAGTTTGAGTATTTACTATTAGTAATACTGTATTAAAGACGGCCTAGAGATGAGAGATTCAAAGTCTGTTTATACCTCATGGAAAAAGCTTCTTACTTTTATTAGACTTTAGCACTTCTTAGCAGACGCTCCTTCAAGGAGTTTACCACACACATTGAAAAGTGCATGGTTTTCATTGTGCTGGTAATGGGGATAAAGGTATCTTAAAGAGAAAATATATGATGGGAATATTCTAAAGCACCAGATAAAAGCTTTCACAACTGCTGAAATATGTTATTTGGGAAGTGGCAAACCTCAAAGGCTGGGATTCAGATGAGCATCAAACCAATTCCTAATTTGTAATGCACAGTGTCACTGAACCACCTGGGGACCAGGCAGAGGACAAAACCAAATGACTTCTCACAGTGTGGCCAGTAAATCACACAAACTGCTTGTAAAGAAAGCGGCTGCAAGAACAGCAGTTGGGTATCTTCTCTTTTAAGTAGGATGACGTAGCAAAGGCTTAACTATGTCAAGAAAGGGGAAGGAAAACAAAGATCCATCTGCACTGAGGAGGCTGCTTAGAACAAGCACTTGAAACCCTTCTGCTCTGTGCATATTGCACAAATCTTGTTGTCAGGTTTGTCTTCTTAAAATCTGTTGCTTTTTTTTTTTTTTTAAATTCCAAGCATTTAAGAGCCAGCTGTTGACCCTTTCTACCACAAAGTAAAGTTAAAATACAATTATCGGATATTAATTTTTGAAGATCGTCTTTCAGCAGCATGGCCACAGGTCAGGTTTTAATAACAGCTTTTATCTACTTCAAACCATAATTTTAAACAAAATACTTTCCTAGCATATGTATTAAAAGCTAATACTAAGGTTTTTAAACCTACTCTGATCTGAGGTCAAAGTTTTGTTTCTCATTTAGCCACTTGCTTTCAGCCAGACTGAAAACCTGCTGCAAGCAGTCTTCCCCATTTATGATTCTTGTGGTTGGAGCTAGTAAACAAAGCCAAAACCCCATAACCATTAAATGCTCAAATCATACTTGATCCACGGGGCATTGGATCTTCCCATATAATGGTAACTGTGGTCTCTGAACACTTAAGTGTCCATTTCCCCTTGATTCATAGAAAATTACCTGATTTAAGAAACATGCTGCTCTAGGTAACTGCCAAGAGCTTTGAACACGTACTGCAAGAGCAGGGGGGGCATTTTTAGAGCCAGGGCTCGAACACATCCAGGTAGACTACAGCCTCAGCAGTCAGCAGGGACAAAAATCTCTTAAGCTATACTCCTATTTGTGCAGGAATTTGCACTTGAAATGGAATTGTAAGGGCCTTCTCCATGCTGCTGATCTTGCAGAGATACATTTCTGCGTGCCGCAGTGGTGCATTGCTTCTGCCCTCTCTCCTGCTGTGCTAGCAGCAGGCGGATGCCAGCTCATCCTGGACACCAAGCCCCCTGCAGGCAGTAGGTACACAGATTGCATTGCAACCAACAGCATTCCAGGTGCTTAGAAACATCAGTGTTTTGATTGTGCCAAATTAATATAAGCAATACAACACAAATTAAAGTCTATTAAAGACACTTCTACCATTTTTTTTAAACAAAGAACACTACGAGAACAAACCCATACCACAATGCCTGTGCTCAGTAACTTTTATTGTAATGAACTTTCCTCAACCTACCTTAGAAGTATCCAGAATTTCTGTTCCATTCTTGTACTGAGATCAAGCTGGAGAAACACAAAATACGTACAAATTATTGCAGTAAGGGAACATTTTAGCAATACTGTTAGGAAATAAATACTTGAATTTTGATAAAACTAAACATTTCACGGGAGATGCCATTATGATCATCCAGTTTGACCACCAGGTCAGACTGGCTGATCCAAACAGACAGTTCAACTTGGTTGCCCAGTGCTGCCACATAATCAAGAATTATCAGCAACCACTACTGCATTTCAGACTTGAAGCTGTAGTAGCATGCAGATGGACTCCCCTCCCACTAGTTTAAAGCATCTCCAGTCAGTGCTGTCTTCTGTAGGTAGCAGTTGTGATTCTGTGAGACTGTGAGCATCAACTAAAGTTGAAGAAAATAATTAGATAAGTACGATTCTAATGGAAGAAACGTAGATGATTATATATTTTGACCCTAACCAGTCAGTAGCTTCATATCACCACATACAAAAAAAGTGTAAAAGAGCTTACCCAGTCAAATTACTCAGTTATAAAGTCACTTTTTAATGTAACGTTGCTTTTAAGGAATTACCCACCTAGATTCTTATATGGTGCATTTCTATTCAAAGTTGGTGTTTATTTGTACCTAAGGAGGCCTTAGTCCTATACTTCAGGATAAATGGATTCAGGGCTCCAAGTCAGAACTACTCTTTTCCCTTAGTAGTTACAAGGTAAAAAAAAAAAAAAAAAAAGTGATGTTTGTATGTCTTCAGCTATAGAAATATTAGTTAGTGCAATTGTCATTTCAATGGTACTTGTTTTCCAGGCATTCACCAAGCATTGTTTGATAGAGAAAAAAAAACACATTTTACTTCAGACATTTTAAAGTCTTCTTTTAAGGTCATAAGCTGCCATAATATGTCTTTTGATAAGACATAATCTTTAGGTGAACATTCCTTCTACTGAACTTCAAACCTAACTTTTCTGCACATTTCTTATCCTCAGTGTTACCAGGAACAAAGCCTGCTTAGAAGGACACAACAACATACCAAAAATCTGGCGTTGTTCTTCCAAATAGCTAGTGTCTGTGAAACTCACCTATCTGTGAGCTTCTAGCACCATCCTATCCTGACTTCTTTGTCAGCAGAGAACCTCACAAGGTGCTTCCTGCCCATTGTCCCTTACGTGCTGTGGGCTGTGTTGGTCAGGAGGTCTGCTAGGACACAGGTGCCTCTGTGTAGCAGAAGCTGATAGCACCCATCTGAGGGCAGCGTGTGTTGAGAAGGGGATTTGGGTGGCTCATGCATCCTAGGGAGCCACAGGTACTCTAGCTGTTCTTTTTGAAATTATAAAAATATTTCTAAATGAGCTCAGATTTTGAATAGTACCATTATGGGTTGTCCTGATACCAGAAAGAAGCCCTGAAGGACCTGCTCAAATTCTGTTCACGTTGTTCTTTTTTACACACAAATCAACTTTTCTGTCTTGCTATTGTTTGCTAGTGCAGCTGTTCATCTTGCTGCCTTCAACGTTCCTGTGATACCAGGAATGCTTTCTGAGAATTCGTATTGTCTCAGTAACCTTTTACATTAAGGTCATTCACTGGTGATTTTTATTTTCAGTTGTGCCCTTCCCAGGACACGGTGTAAAGTATGGCTACTGAGATTATACACATCTTCACGATTAAATCCACAGGTCTACAGCAGCTGTCAGTATTTACAAGTAAATACTCCTGATTGTCCCAAAGATACTCTGCTGAGCTGCTTCCTCATTAATTATTTCAATGATTCGTTTATGTAATGTGTTTAAATTAGCCCTAGGAATTTAAGGCCCTCTGCTGTTCCCTACGAAGGGTCAGGTTTTGCACAGAGCTGTAATAAATAGCCCTTGTCCAAAAGGAGCATCGTGCATGCTGTCACCAGTTCCACATGAAAGAACAGAAGACAGCTGAGGGTAGCAGGTCTGGCAGAAAGCACTAACTTCAGGGCTGGTCATTAAAAGCCTGGGTACCAAAAAAAGCCTTTTGAAGGTTTGGAAAAGGCCAGAAACCTTTACCAGGGTTGGGTTCTTCTGGAGCCATCCAGCATTCCTCCTGCCACCCGGCAGCCCCCAGGGCTGTGCCCAGGTGATGAGAGCAGAAGCCTACACATTACAACTCCTGTCCTCTCTGGAGCAGACCCATTTTTCTCCCCCCATGTATTCACTGTAGTTGCCTACCTCGATGCAATCTGAAGCCATCTTAATTAGCAAGCACTCACAAGCCATTTCTGTGTTTTTGTGCCCACCTGACAGTGCTGATTGACAAAGACCAATCCCCCAGATGGAAGCCAGCTGCTTTAGAAGAAGTCAGCGATGAATTTGTGGACAATTGTTTTAAGCCTCTGGGAAACAACGATCTCAAGTTGTAATGATCGAGCCCATTGACATCTTACACAAGTGCTTAATTTTGTGATATGAAAATGAATAGCAGTGTGGTGAAGCTTGACAAGCCTTCTAGCTAGCTGGAGATTTGTAAGTCTGCTTTTTTTGTGATCAGGTACATTCTCTTCTCTTAAGCTACTGTAACGACAAAATAATCATCTTTCTTATTAATAAGGGGAAAAATGACTTCAAGGCAAATTGCTCTTCTTACTGCTGTTAGACAGTGATTAACATTTTTTTTTTTTTGCATCAGCTGTTAGGAGGAACCGTGCAGGGAGACAGCGTGGGGAAGGGATGACCTAATAAGCAAGGAGTAAGGAGACCTCGGTGTTCTTGGCTCTGCCAGGGAGCTGTTAACCAGGATTGTGCCTTAGGTTCTTCTCTATAGAGCAAAACTAAAATACGCTTTCAGACTGACATAGCATAAGTCTGAGAGCAAGAAATTGTTCTATTGATTTAACATTTGGTCGGGATTCAGTCTTGCCACGTGACACAGACATTGTTTCCAACGCCATAATATTGCCAGAGGCTAGAGCACGTTTCTGTTTGCTTGTCAAACCGTTTTATTTTTTTTTAATGCCATTGATTGAACTGCATAATGAGGTTTTTTATGATTTTGAGCGTTGCTAGAGCCTGTCCTGGTCTCACAGGCAAAGCAGTAGCTGTCTCAGAACTTGTCTGAGTGCCAGGGGGAACATTTGCTGCTGCTGCAAATTCGAGCTCAGCCCTCATTCCGCAGGGGGCTGGAGCTGAGCTGGATCAACCAGTCTGGGTTCACTTTCGTTTATATCCATGAACATCCTCAACTGGAAGTGTCCCTGTCTGCTGGGTGGAAAACTGGTGAAAAGCAGTAGGAACTGACGATGCAGAGCGGTGGAAAACAAAGCACCTGCTGCTACACAAGTCCTGTAGTTCTTTAACACAACGTAGCCTAGCAAGTGTGCTTGTGGGCATCAACATCTACTGTTGGCAAAAAAACCCTCACTGTGTGTTCACTAAAGGTTGCTGGGGTGTGATGCTAACAACACTGACAGTTATGACATAACCAGAGCCCCTTGATACAATTATGATCTTTTTTGGATTAAAAAAAATAATTCTATTATGTATGCAACACAGCTACAAATCTTTGTTCAGCGTTAAGGTTGCACGCTTTTTTTTTTTGTGGCTAATCAAGTCAGTATCTCTTGCAGCTTGTTTCTAGTAATAGACAGGTCACAAATACACAGTTTTGGCTCTGAAGACCTAGGAAAGATGAACCACTGACATTAAAGGAAGAAGACTTTGGTTCAACACAGCCAGGTATCAGCAGTGGGGAATTAAAAAAGACAGAGCCACGGTGGAGTTCTCGACATTGGGCAGGTTTTGATTCCAACAGTAATGGTCCACACTGGCTTCGGGCTCCTTCCTGCCCAGAAGCTGCTGCCTGGAAACAAAGTTCAGGGAATTCAAGCATCAGGGTGACCTTCTAGATTGAGGTGAGCAAAATCAAGAAAAGAAATGGCACTTGGCACTGTCACTAGATTAAAATAAAATTGGTAAAAGTTCAGCTGCCATTTAATGTTACCTTGTATGTATTTGCGATGAGAGTCCCTCAATTTATTTTCAAAAGTAGTTGAGAGGCTTTGTTAAAACCTTTAGGATAACTTCTGAAAGTATGACTTGAATTTCTACCTCATGGGTGCTGTAAGGAATGTAAACCTCCCCCTTCTTTTTATTTTTTAATATTTTACATTCTTAAACAATGGCTATGGTTAATTTATTTAAACACAATTGGTTCATTCCAATATTCTTGTACAAAACCGGCAATCGCCAGCTACTCTAAATAACAGGAAACAGAGCAATCCCCAGGATCACACAGATCGTGCCTTCTGTGCTTGGAAAGGACCTAAAATGCTTCAGCAAAAGCATACTGCTGAATGAATAAACATCGACTTGCATGTTCATTTGCTTCCAGAATTTTTGCAAAGGGGAATTATCCCAAGCTCATGGGAACAAAACCCTGTCCAATCTGTGCATTTTTATCAAATAAAAGTCCTACAAGCAGAATGGTCACTTTAATTTTATTTGGTCCACAAGAAAATATTTTCCACAAAAGATATTGTAAAAATATAGTGCAGTATGTTTTATTTGGGAGTGCTGTACTACAGAAATGTCAATTTTACAAAGTTGTGCTGCAGTTAACGCATTTTAAACCATTATTAGGATACCGAGTCAGTCACATAGTACCCACGCAGACTATGCTTGTGCTCCATGGAGAAAACAGAAAGCAAATGTATTTTAACTCCTCAATAGAAGTACGTGTTTTTTTCCAAGTATGCCAGTCCCATACTGGAATGCCTTTAATACACAAAATCAAATTGAAGAATTGGTGCCAACTTAGCACAGAAAGTGGCTTTACAAGACCAGAAAATAATCTAATGATAAGTAGACAGAATTTTATTTGGGTATAGAGACCTTTATTTTCATTATTACTGTGTATCACTATTGCATCTTCTAAGTATACCACAGGTTTCCAGGAATAAATCTCCTTCAGGCTCTCCCAGCTGTAGCATTGAACGGATCTAGTTACTTATTTTTGCTGGGGTTAATGGCATTATTTACTAAGGACAGTTTCACGCAGATTTCTTTTCCTGGTGAGAAGCTGCCCCCCTGTTCCCTGTAAGCTGCTTTGTTCTCCACGTGCTGTGAGCACCAGCCAGCAGGACTGGGGCACTCCAGGCCCTGCTGGAGCTGCTGCAGTCTCCAAGCACCCCTGAGGGAAGAGGAGCTTTGTGGAAGCTCACTCACGGTCACCGTGCTTCAGGACACAAAGAAAGTAACTTCTCCTCTGGGCACACGTTGAGTATTTATCAGCATGGATGCTCCAGCTTACCTGTGGGCTACTTCACCTTCTGTTTCTGCCTGCTGTGGGGCCCTGCAGCAGCAGCCTTGCAGCGGAGGAGCTACAGAGAAGTGCTGCCTGCTACGGCTACCCCCAAAGCAAGGGCTCCGGGCGCTGCAGCATCCAGCTCCCCGTGGCAGCCACTGGGGCACCTGTGCACAGGGCAAGGCAGATCGTGCCTAAATCTTGCGAGTGCATTTAGGTGAGTAAATTCTCCTGATGCTCATCTATATCCACCTAGCTGCCAAGCAGCCTCTAGGGAGTTGGGGCCTTTTATTTTTTCTTTAATTACTGACTTCAGCAGCATTAGCTCTTGAGTTAACACTAATGTTGCAGAAAGGTTAGCTTTTTTGTAATAAAGCTTTCTTGTAGCTAGATAAAACATTAATACTCTGTTTAAGCGGCATCAAATTAACACATACTGATCGAATCTCTGTTTTGTTTTTGCTTTTTAATTTGCTCTTGCATCTAGCTTGGAGCTTTTTTAGATATGGCAAACATAAGTTACGATTCAACATTTTACATGCTTTTGAGCTTAAAGGAACACCGCTGCTAGCAGGAGAATTTCAATGAGCCATACTGCCCTCGGCCACTTCACATACGACTTCAAAGAAGACAACTTCACAACATAAGCAGATTCTTTCCCTTTTTCAGCAAAAGCCTGAGAACAGCATCACGAGTCTAGTGATTCTAGTCTGGTCAGTGTGAATTAATGGCAGTCTTGTGCTGTGTTACAAAGTATTTTTTGCCACTTACTCCTGCTACAACCACTTCCCCACTAAATGAATTTCAAGTAATTAAGTTTGTGTCACAAAGTTTGGAAAAGAGCCGCATTCCCTCTCAGGTCATGTGTGAGAATAAGCTAAAAATAACCATTGAAACAGACCTCTTTCTGCTCGCTTACCATTGCCTGAAAATCATACTTTGTACCAGTTACTAGAACTATGTGTACCTTTTAAAAATAGTAACAGTTTTTGCCAGTATGGAAAGCATTTTTTTCTTATAAAATGACAACATAAAATGGAAAGCACTTTGATCTAGGAAAAATCGACGTCTGTGAAATTGGCTGTAACAGAAAAAGGAGCAAACAGGTGCTAAAAAAAAAAGCAAGCTTCTTACGAGGCATGTGCTTTGTATAAAATGTCAGCAACACTGGAGGTTTAAATGACTAATTTACCTCCTCCTCAGTACACGAAACCCCAGTTAGGAGTGCAGTAGGTCAGGCTTCAAGTCCTGGAGAAGCAGGGCGCAGCGTGAGGACTCAAGCTCCATAAAATTGCTCAAGAATGTGGTAGCCCTTTAGCGTTGGGCCTAAGGCTTATTCACTAGCTCAGTGCTCTGCTCAGGCTCGAGGTTCCTGTAGTTTGTATTTGCATCATCGAATGGTTTTATCACTGGGCACGTGATGAGGCTGCAGGAGCTGAAGGAACGCATCCTGTCCCCAGGGCGTCACACTGGAGTGAAATTTCAGTGCAATGCCACCACAGTCCCATGAAATGAATGCTCCTAAAACATCGCTACACCAAAAACCCACAACAAAACAAAACAAAACACAACAAACAATACAAACAAACAAAGCAAAACAAAACCCCAGCATTGTAACAACAACAACAAAAAAAGTAAACAGCTTTGGTTTGAACACAGTGATCAGATGTGAAACTGTCTTGCTGCGGGATTCTAGAGAATAGACTTCATGCATGTACAGAAGCCAGAGCATCTGTTACCTTAATTATAATGCACTGTTTATCAATATTGTAATGTTTCTCACTGGTTCTATTCAGAATGGAAGTTGAGAAGCATCATAATCCATATGGTTCCCTGAATACTATTTGGTTTCATAAAATGCTTCTTGTCACCTTCGTTATTTCGTGGCTTACAGGCTTATTCTGGTCAAAGAATCAAAAGTAAAACTTAGGACAGCAGTTACCTTTGCTACATAGAAGAACCTGGTTTCACTTCAGCAAAACACAAACAGATTTGCCAAGCATACAGTCCTTACTTTCACCTACCAACAGGCCGTGCGGTTTTTTATGCAGTACATAAAAATAACCCGGGCTTTGTTCTTAAGCATCTCTGGGGCCTCAGTGGCAGTGCTTGTTCAGTTGCAAGGCAGCTGCATTATTTTCTTCCTCTTTTTTTTTTAAGACTTATTTCAGATCACACTCAACATGAAGACAGACTACACTCAACTTACAGCTGATAACAAATAACACTCGATTAACAGATTTTAGTGTAATCCAAGTAATTTCTTAGCAATATAGATTAAAAGGCATTTTTTTCCAGCCTTTCCTTGCAAACGCCTTCAGCTAGTGGCACTATGCTCAAGTCAGGGCTGATTTCACTTCATTTGCACTCGTACCGGATGGAACTGCTCAGCAGACAGCACAGCACTGTGCGCGAAGGCTCAGGGCACGTCGCTCTCGATGAAGGGAATGTCGCTGTATTTGCTCTCCCTCACTGCCCACTGCTTCACCGCCTGATCGAGAATCTCGTGGGAGAGGCGGTGTGCATAGTCCAGCACTATGGTGCTCGACGGCCCCTTCTCGTCCACCATCACTGCTATCAGCGATGATTTCTCCCCAGTGCATCCCTCGTTACCTTCCCTGCGCCCTTCAACCAGGATGGCGTTTGAACCCGGAAAGGCATCCTTGGATTTGATGCATCCCATGGTACATTTGAAGATGCAGCTGCAAAATTCAGTTCAACGGCATGTTTGGGTAACCTGGAAATGGTTTCCTCGGTCGCTGCACAGCGTTGCTGCTTCTCGCCAGCGGCTGCAGCTCTTCCAAAGGGACAGAACGTCCCCTGTAGTGCTTCTTTACTTCTGGAGAAATCTGTCAAAACAGTGTTTCATATAAATGAAATACACAGCTTGCCATTCTCAGTGAGCTCAGAGGAGAGCTGGATTTGCTACAGAAGCTCATAGAGCCAACTGCGCATGGCACGCGTAAAACATTTTGCTTATCGGTAACATCCATCTACTACAATTATTAGGCAAAGTCTGGCTTGAATTCAAGCTGCCCTTGAGTGCAATTCCCAGTATGTGGTATGAACTAGTAAACCATATATAATGGTCTGTATGCAATACAAATGCAAAGCCCGAGGGAAAAATAAGTTTCTTCCAAACAGGTTACACAGAGCTATTTTCCTCAATCAGTAAACAAATCCCATTTAACTCCAGAGACTGATGCTGTTCAAAAAAGTGAAAACAAACAACCCCCCGCCCCCCACTGACAAAAGCATCACGCAACAACCACCTAACAATTGCTTAAAATTACTTAAGGTTACTTAAAATGCAGAGAAACTTGCTCAGCTTCGAGAACAAGCGCTCTGCAAGGCACCTGACCTCCAGATGTGCTCCACAAGAACTTGCTAATAGAAGTTTCTACTTTTTTCCCCTTTCTCAACACGTGAGAGGGTCATGTTGTCAAACTCATCAAGACTCAGAACTGTTTCCTCCCCAGTTCTGCTCCACGTTTTCTGTTTACCAGCCTGCAGAGCTGGTGCTCAGGCTACTTTCTGTATGCAGGCAAAGCAGAATTTGTGCTGCGCCTGACTGTGCTTGGCATGAGTGGACCCAGAGTTAAGAGACTGCCAGCCAAAATAAAGACTGTGCTGCACAGAGACCAACTGTTCCCTACAGCTTCACACGATGACGTTGTGCTAAGGTCAGCCAAAGTTAAACATTTTTTGTAAATAGCCTTTGAAAACATAATTATGGCAAAGATGCGAAGCCTTGTTTATTTGTTTAATTTCCTGGGGGAAACAGGGGCTCCAAGCCGGTAAGCTGATCGCAGGCACATCTTTGCAGAGGAAATCAGTCTGCAGGCAGGCAGGCAGTCCTCACAGGTAGGACAGGGCTTCCCCAGCCCAGCCGCTGACTGGTGAGAGGCAGATTCCTGGCGACAAGCTTCCCTCCTCCTCCTGCTACCTCCTGAGCACATCCCTGCCTCTTCAGGAAGGAGTCAGTGAAACTGGAGCCCAGCGCTCGGAAGCGGTGGGTGGCATTCCTGGCAGGAACTCAGACCTGAAGGGCTCCTGAAGCCACGAGGTAGGTACAAACATTTTTGTATCATCTGCTCGGTATCAGAACAACTCAGCATTTTAGAAAAACGTCTGTAACTCATTCTGATAAAATTCTGTAATTGTCTATTGTCCATACTGCCACGATGCAGCACGCAGCAGACCCTGCTGCTAGCGTTGGTAGTTCCACTCAACACAGAGGAGAGCTAAACTACTGGGGAGATTTTTATTTTAAGAACTTGCTGTTAAATGAACAAAAAGAAGGATTCTCTTCACTGCACAAGAAACCATATATATCCCTGAGGAGGTTTGTAGAAAAAAAAAAAAAAAAGTGAGGCTCATAGCTGTTTTTCAACTCCATGTATTAATGAAACTTACAGTGCTTACGGACCAGAGGCCAAGGAGATGCCTGAATGCAATTCAGACTTCTGAATAATTCAAAACATTTTAATAGTGTTTTCTTGCACACATCTAATTTCAATATTTATCATTAATAAAACATTAATAAAATAATTTCCACTTGCCTATCTGGACAAATACGTATCTCAAATGATCTACTATGGTACAGAATCACCAACAGCACTGCTAACACCTGAAAGCTGCAATTTTTATCCAGGCAAAGCTTCCATTCACAAGCTTCACACGTGGCACCCAGCCTGCCCTTCTCACTACACTGCTGGTGACAAGTTTCAGGTTAGATCTCTTGACCTCCTTAGTCTTAGCCAGAACTACAAATATTACAGACTTAAACCTCAGCTTCTCCTACCGTATCTTGAATACTGTTCAGACATTCTATGCCACAGTTGATATACCCATGTATTTTTGTCAGTTTCATCTCGACATTTTATCTAACGACCACCTGAATTTGGATTTTTTAATCCAAGGTTGGAGCCAAGTTCTTTTCTACGTTATCATTTTGGGCACTTTTCAGAGGAGTTTTAGTTCACCGGTTTTAGTTCACATTTTATCGTGTTAAGACATTTTGCTCCTACAACTTGGAGATTTCCTTCCCCCTTTTTAAGGGACAACAGATGAGTTAGCATCTATCAGAAAGATGGAGCTAATGAGGATAGAAGGAGGACAGACATTTCCTAAAACAGGCAAAAAGAAAGGCCAGCATCTTCCTCTTGAGGATTGACCTCTGTTCCCACCTTCTCGCCTCTGCCTTTTCATTTGTGCTCACTCAAACGTTGGTGTGACTGTCCTGTGCAGAGAAAGGCGTGGGCTGGAAAACTGCCGGAGTGCAAGACATGCAAGACAACTAAATTGCTTCAAATTGATTACTAGTTAGGCTTAATGCAAAGTTATTGACCCCAGTTTCAATTCTAGACTGCTGCTCCTTTCATTATTTATAGAGTGCAGTCCTTACCAAGTCGGTGTGGTGTGATTTATAGTTTGCCTGCTCTACGTGAGTTAATAATTGTTGGCGCATAAATGGTCGGAGGTGAAATTGCCCTCAATCTTTTCCTGTTTTTCTGACAACTGTTGCTTGCACATAGGGGAGAAAGCACCATTTAAATCCTCCCCACCTAACTCATCTCCAGAGTGTTAAGTTATGACCCGGAGTTTAACATGCCTTTTTGCTCAAAACTCACATTTTGGTGGGGGGCAAGAGTTCATTTTACTCCTGGCACAATGCTTCACTTGCTAACTGCTCCAGGCAACACTGTCAGATAAGAATCTGTGTCAGCATCCAAGCTCTGACCCGTGGCCAGGTGCGTTTCAGGAACCCCTGCGTAGATGGTTCAAGGCTTGAACCAAAACCTCTGGGTGTAGCTGCTCACCGGACACGCTTCTGTGCTCAGCTCAAGGCAGAAGTTAGCGTGCTGCCACCTGTTCTGTTCCACTCTTAACCAGGAGTTAAAGCAGCAGCATTACAAGCCGTAACAGATATTCTCTTTTTAAAGACCAATTTTACAGTAAATGAAATATATTTTTCAGACAAGCTAAATCAACAAGTGCTTAGCTGTGCTCAGTTTGGGTGGATGTGTAGTCGATAAGCTTTTAAACACCTCATTTAACTTCAATTCTATACACGCTGTGCATTGTTTCTAAAAGGGTCCTGAAAACATGTCCCTGGAATTTCAGGTTGAGGTGTTGTTTCACCTGTTCCTTACTACACATCCATGCACAGTGGTAATACAAAGACAGAAAATATTGAGGGAGCTGCACCATGCTGAACTCACCTTGCATGAGAGGGCCAAGCCGTCTCTTTGCCGGCCTTCTTTAGTGTTTCCTGCCAAGCTAAGTCCATTTCTAATCACTGCTGAAGGAAATAAAACGATATTGAAAAGATGCCTGCAGTTTCCTATCATGCCATACAGAATACAGAAGGAGGGGGGAATAGGATGGGGAGACACTAATAGCATAACTGCAGTTTTATTTAGATAAATAAAGATGTTTTAGCATTAAAATAATCAAAATTTTCAAGATAGCTCAGCGTAGCCTTGCCCAGTTGGACGCAGTGGGTGATTTCTGCCCTAAGGGAACCGGGCTCCTCACCTCCCAAACTTGTAGGTTCCAATGTGACTCCTTGCAGCGCGGAGGCATTTAGCTTCTTCCTCAGTGCCCACGAGGGCAGCTCAGCATGCTACTTACCAGTAATGTGTCTGCTTTTAACAAATCATCCCCCTTGTCCCCAGTACAGCACAGACAGCTTCACGGCTGGGACTCTGCAAAGGGAATTGAGAATTAAAACTTAGCACGTGGGAAGGTGTCAGAGCTGTGTGTCGTCGCACAGGTAGATGAATCTCTACGAGCTGTCCTTGCAGAACCCTGCTGGCCTGCTCCCCCCCCCCCCCCCCCCAGCGTTTGACTTTGTCAAACACAAAAGGATGATGCAGCACTTCAGAAATTACACCGAGCGAGAGGCTGCAGCGATGCACGTCCAGTGCCTTGCCCTGGGCGTGCAGCGGGGCCACTGCTGGGCAAGGGGCTCCTGCCCCACTTGCAGGGTGCCAGCCCTCCTCCCCCTGCCGCAGCAAGTGCGGGTTGTGGGTCCAGCTGGGCTGTAGGAAGGGTACGATGCCAAGCATCTGGAGTGCCCCATCTTGTGCCTGAGCTTAGAAGTCCTCTCTGATTATCTCCATCTCCAAGACAGAGGGCACCCCTACCAGCGCTGCGGGGTTCAGAGGCTCCCCCGTGCAGAGTGGGGCCTCCCAAAATGTGCCAGCCCAGCAGGTTCATGGTTGTGCCTCTCCTTAACAGCCAGCTTCCCACAGATCCTACAGAGCAGAGACATGGACACGCGTCTATGAGGAAGTCTCTTTTTAATCATAGGAGAAGAAAGTTAAAATGCTATTTTAAGATGATTGCCAAGACTCAGCTCCCCCAGGCAATCACTGAAATACCCAAATACACCAAAACAACGCAGGCAATGACGAGCAAGCACAGAGCCTCGTCCCTCACAGCGCCGTTCCCTCTCCCTGGTGTTGCTGCCGACACGAGATAAGAGCTGCAGATTGGAGGGGCTGCGTGCCGGAGAGGCAAACAACCGCTGTGCCGGCAGGATTAGCGCATCAGTGAAAGTCTCCTGGCTATCTCACAGCACACGCTGGAATTTTAAAGCCTTCCCCCCGCCCCGGCTAGAAGCGATTAACTCCTGCAGGCTTCCAAGGCAGCCTGTAGCTGACTGGGGCAGCAGCACAGGACTGGGGAGCACTTTTCTTTCACTCTTCCCTTCCCTAGCTCGGTTCCAAAGGCTTCTCAGTAAGAAGATGGTTGATGCAGCAAGCATTAAAGGTGAAGCACGGAACCTGTACATCAAAATAGCAAAACCTCAGAAAACAGCCGTGCCGTTAGGTCCAGCTCTCAGCAGTCAGGTGTGTTTCCATCCAGGAAGCAGTCTTGTGAGAGGCTGAGAGCACCATGTGCTTGGTAGCTCTGTCATTTCATCAAAGTAGAAGTGTGCCCCGCTCAGCCTGTCCTGAAACCCTCCGTCCTGCCTTCAGCACAGCGGTCTGCCTGCCAGGGCTGCTTTCAGCTTGGAGAGCAGCCCGGAGAGAAGAGGTGAGGAGGATGCTGAGCACTCCTGACACGACCTGCTCTTGTTTAGCCCATGCAACCGTGGGTACTACTGCTGCTGTCGGAGTGTGGAGGACACATCTCCAATGCACTCTCTGCTTGGCTTTTCTGCGCCTGGTGGCTGTGCCCCCCAGGACACAAGCAAGCAGGCGGTCATCAGGGCTGGTCTGATAGACCGCTGGCAAGGGAGAGTCACGGACTCACCACCCCTGCACACAGACAAGCACGGGGTGCCTGGCATCCATCAGAACTTGCTTTCTCAGTCAACACGGCCGGACCAAATGGAGTTCCCCTGTCAGACAAAGCTTCGGAGGGAGGCTGTAAAAGAAGGGGGTGAAGCACCCGAGGATGCTGAGCTGCTCGGAAGCTCCACCTGCAGGGAGTGCAGCCAGGACCGAAGGAAGCCAGGCACAGAGATGAGAGAGGAAAGCCTCGCTCCGGGGGAAGGCAGAGCTGAACCTCCCCAAGCGCCCAGCCCCAAATCCCCTCAGCAGCTCCCGGCGGGGCTCCCTGGGGGCAGTGCCCAGACCCCGGCTGCTCGCCTTGGGCTCAGCCAGGACCTCGGGAGCCCGCTCCTGCCCGGGCTCAGCCTCCAGCCCGGGCCGGGGGGGGCCCCTTCTCATTCACCCGCCCCACCCAGAGCCGTGCCGGGGGCTCCCAGCCCCGTGTCCCCCCCTGCCCCCCCGGTCCCCCCACACGTACCGGCGGCTGCGGGGCTTCTCCTGCGGGCGCGGGGCGGCGCCGGGCCCCGCCTGCAGCCGGCGGCGGGCGGGAGCGGGGGCGGGGGCGGCTCCGCCTCACACGGGCGGGCTGCGAGCGGCCGCTCCCCCCTCAGCGTCCCCGGCAGCCCCATGGTGTCCCCGGGGCCCTCTCGGGTGTCTCCGGGTCCCCGCCCGGCCCTGAGGGTCGCGGGGAGCCGCCGAGGAGAGCCCCGGCCCCGCGGGGTGACGCGGAGGGGGGGTTTGAAGGGGCCGTGGGGTGCTGAAGGGCTCCGTGGCGAAGTTCTCGTCAGCCAAAGGCTCCGGCTCACCAGCAAGGGGCACGGCTCCACCCGGCATGGCCCTGTGCTGAGGTGGGGGACACGGTGCGAGAACCAAACCCGCCTCACCAAATGTGAAGTGGGGCTGCTTCAGCGCCACAGCCCGCCCGGCGTCAGGGAGTCACGGAGGTGGGCAGACACCGCCAGGATCTGCTCCAACCACCCCCTACTGCCACTGTCACCACCAAACCATGTCCCCGAGCACCACATCCAACCTCTCCTTCAACACCCCCAGCATGGTGACGCCACCACCCCCCTGGGCAACCCGTCCCCAGTGCCTGACTGCTCTTTCTGAGGGGAATTTTCTCCAAATTCCCAACCTGACCCTCCCCTGGCACAACCTGAGGCCATTCCCTCTGCTCCTGTCACCAGTTACCTGTGAGCAGAGGCCGACCCCAGCTCCCCACACCTTCCTTTCCGGGAGCTGGAGAGAGCAATAATATGCTCTGTAGCGTGCATAGTTAAAAGGAGGCTATTTTAATTAGAACTTTGTTGATGGAAAAATGTCCCAGCTATAGATTTTTCTTTTTCCTGAGTCTCTTTTATATTATGCATTGCTTTTACGTTCTGCATACAACTGTGATTTACCAAAGCCCTTTCTTAAAACTAGTATTTCTTAAAACACTTTCAAGTATTGCAACCACATTGATTAAAAGTAGGAACAAGTGTGATCGGAGCAAGCCTGAGCACAGGCCACAGAAATGTGCTGCCCTAGTTTTCAACCCTATTACTACCAAAAGTACATAACAGTGGCAATTGCACATTTGCTCCAAACCTTAGGGCACAACATTGATTTCTAGATCAGGATTATTTTTGGAACGTCCCATCCTCCTGCTCTCAAATATGGTTCAACAGTTTTAAACTTTGAATAACGAATATAAATGTAAACCCTAATTGTGCTTTCCTGCATGAAGATACCTCTAACATTAAAAACATAATACATAACCCACTGCTACAAATTTGATGCTTCTTTTTTGTTGTTACTTAACATGCGCATACTGGTATAGCTGAAATGAGAACAGCACAAGGCAGCAGTGTGTTCACTGAGCTTCATGTACATTATAATGAATCCTCAGCCCTGCATGAGCATAGCTGACTTACCATCAGTCTTCACTGCGACTGTGGTGAAATACCTGGGGAAAGACCTGTTCTTTTCCAAAAAATGGGTGAAACACCCCAGACAGCAGTAGAACTTGAAGCATGTGTTCAGTGTTACGTATGTACTCACACTTCCACATAGGCATCGGTGTCTTTGAGGCTCAGGGCTGAGCTGCAGTGATTCATAATCTTATCCAGTCACCAGCAGGAACACCTGTGCTAAAACATTTGGAACTATTTACATCACCACGTTTGCAAACTTTTCTGTGAAGAAACAACATTATTTACTTAGAACTTGTCTAGATACTTATAAACATGCTAAGAAGTTAATTCCAACAGTATGTTAAACTATAAAGGTGGTGTGCCCTCACCAAATGAGATACAAGGTGTGGGTATTAAATATAGGTGCTAATATGGGAGAAAACAATTGTCAGCAATAAAAACTGAAGAAACCAGAAGAGGGGTTATAAACCAAATTATGTTTCTATACAGCACAGTTTTTTAGTCAATTGAATGTAATAGATGTTAGGTACTTCTGCTTCCACAGGTAATCTAGAAAGTAATAGAAAGTCTGGGAAGTCTGTCTAGAACAATCTTAGGAATCTTTAAAAAAACAAAACTTAATTCACAAAATGGGTATTGGTTGTTTAAGAAAACCTGTAATATTTTGAAGAAATTATATCATACCACGTCTCATTGAAATACTGTTCAAAAGCCCACAGTAAGAAAATATGTTGGTGTTTTTTGGGGAATAGGGATGACAAAGTTTCAAAAAAAAAACATTAAGTGGGAAAGAGGAAGCTTTTGTCCTCTGCTTTCTGCAATATAAACCCTGAAATTGCTTTCCTTACTTCTGCTTCCCAGTCGGAAACCTGATGCCTGATTGAAATAAACCTCATCCATTCTCCATCATTTTTATACATCTCCCAGCTTCTGCCATCGCTTAGCAGTTTTACCACTAGCATTGGTAAGACAGTGCATATTCAGAACTGAAAAGCATAGCTGTCTGGTTTAGGTTCTGTCTTTTGTAGCACTGTTACAATACATGGCTTATATATGATGAGATAAAAGCAGGGCCGGAGTCTGGCCTAAGGAAGAAGACTTTAGGACAAAAGGTTGATGCCAAGCAGTTTATTACATATAGGACATTAAATCTGTAAGAGAAAGTCAGGGATTCATTGACAGTTGGATTATTAGTCACGCCAGATAAAAGTGCTTGGTGGGTTGAGATACTTTTGTAATGTAGAACCTCATTTTATATGCACCATATGCTCCAGAAGCATAACTAAGAGAAAAAATGCTTTCAAGAGAAAGGAAAACAACAAATTACTGAAAATTCCAGACTGTTTTGCAAGTATCTTGTGACTCATGCCAAGCAGTTTCACCATACTGGATTCTCTCAGGTTGTTCTAAAACTCAAAGACAATTATACTGAAAAAAAATAATGCTTTCCGAATGCTCTTGGGGCTTTTCACAGGCGGGAACTGTGCTGGCATTCAGCGGAAGCCAAGAAATGTTACAGAAATACTTCTGAGTATTAATTGTCATTTGAGATAATGCTTCGTTAACAGTGGAATTTCTTCCCACGGAGGGAAGATGACCATTTCAGTCAGTGAGGAGTCATTGGTGGCAAGCCCTTACCTGGTTTTTGTGCTAACAGAGGAGTAAACTGTGCTCCCCAGGGAATGGCAAACAGCGGCTTCATCTTGGTGGCACGGCAGCGACAAGGATTTTTCTGTTTTCAAGAAACTTCTCCGAATGTTGACTCTTGCTGTGGCGCATGTAGCAGCCAAGCGCTCGATCACCAGAGCATCCCTACACATTCATCATGAAGGAAAACTGAAACAGCAGTAATAAAAACTTCCAGGAGCCTGGGGGGAAGGGCAGCATTACCTTTTGCTTCTGTCTGTGTCTGAAGCTGGAGATGATGTTGGTGGAAGGCCTGAGCCTGAACATCAGCTGTCCACGAGATGCAGCGTGGACACGTGGCTCCAGCCTTCCTCCTGCCTCACTGCTCAGGCGTGGTTTGGAGACACAAACCTCCCTGCGAACGCAGACTGTCCTTACCCTGTGCCCAGTGCTAGAAAACATAACACAGGAAGACAGCAAATACCAAATATTATTTACGTTTTTGTGAATAAGGCAGTAGAGCAGGCGGAGAAATACTCTTAATTTACATGCAAGCCTTCTTTTCTTTCTTGTTTGCTCAAATTCTAAAAGCAGTGAAATGAAAATTCCCTCAAAGCACTGGAGGACACTGCAAACACGGCACAGGCCTGCAGCACAGCAAGGAGATTAACCAAGCATGAGGCATTAGAATATTGCAAAGAGGATCAAAAGAGATTTGTGACTGAAAATCCACACACCAGAATTACAGTCAGCTGAGAAGCTGGGCAGACAGAAAATGGTAAATCTTTTAAATTTAGATGTCTTCTAAAATAAACTCAAAGGTTGGGATGTGCGCTGCGATGTGTCACGCAAGGCCTCCTCGTGACGCGAGGCTGCAGACAACGCCATCTTCTTTTTAAACAGAGAATTCTCCTTTTGTGATAATATTTAACGTGATTTTGCTTTTTTGCTAGGTAACATGGCCACCGATGTGCCCAAAACTGAGAGCCCTGAGGACAACAGCAGGCAAAGCAGTAGCCATAAATAAATTGCCACAGAAATGGAAATAACACAGAGAAATACCAGCAATGTAAGGACCCAATCGCCCCATAACACTCCCTTCTCCAAAGTAAACATCAGTCCTAAGGTTTCCAATACAAAAGAGATTACGATAAAACAGGAAATAGAAAATTGCAAAAACCCAACCCTTGCCTGGAAGATCAGTTCCTAAACCCGGAGAAGTTCAGCCATAAGGACAAGCTGCTGACAGGCGTGCAGCCCCCTCACATAAAGGATGTCCTCCACTTCATGCGCCGCTCACCTGCCTGCCCAGCACGCCCAGGGGGTGACATCCAAAGGGCCCCGAACTTACGGCGCAGTCTGAACCCAGCAGTGCGCTAATGAGGCGGGCAGGAGAATTGCCTCCTGAGGGGATTTTCAAATAGGAAATGAGCCAGAAGAAGAACAGCTTGAAAAGAAGCTGGGGTATAGACTGCCTGAGAGGCTGCATTAGGGCAAAGACCGAGGACTGAAGGAGGAGAGTGCTGAGGATACGCGGCCCTGGGGGAGGTTTATGGGGGACTGGATCAGAGCTGCTGCTGCAGAAGACGGTTTCATTTTCTTAGATTGCCTTGTTGGCTGAGATCAAGTCCTGTGTGCTCTTCTCTCATACACCAACAGCACCTTTTGCTGCACAAATGTCAAACACGTTCCTTTATAAAGCCACAAAATGTCTTCAGCTGTCACTAAAACGAGAAAATCATTTTCAGAAGAGTTTAATTTACTGACAAAGAACTGTCCTCATGATTGCCGTACATAATAAACATTTTGTCATCTGCAGATATTATCCAATACCCTGATTATTTAATTATCTTGTCATATCTAAGGCTACTGTCCAATATTTGATATCTTTTCCACCACATATCAAGAGGTTTTCAATTGCATAATTTTAAAATCAGAACTCTTGTACACACTGAAATTTAAACAGATTAAATGGCAAGAAAAAAAATGGGGGGTGAAATAAATGATTATTTTTTTGTTATAACTAGAAATATTACCTATAACCACATGGCAAAGAAAAAAATAAAAAATGACTTAATTCACAGTATACATAGGCCATGATACCTCTAACTCTGCCTTGATCTAACTTTGGTTTCTGGAGGAAAGAATAACCTTTAACATGGTACAAGTAATTTCTCCTGGGGGAAAAATCTGTCTTGAGGGAATTGTGAGCACCACAGAACACTCCAGCTGAAATACAGGGTAGTTACGGATGGTCTGTATAATGCTTACTCTTTACTAAGAGATTCACCAGAGCATGAGTGCATGGCTCAGGAGCCTTTTTTAAGGTTATGGCCTACTGTTCTGCTTTTAAGTCTCAGTCTGCCTAATTTCCACTTAATTTTAATTCCAGATATCCACTCCTACCTCAAATACAGCAGTGGAAAGAATATTTTAGCTGGAAGACAGACTCAGACAGCACAAGCTTGCTATACAGAGGCTTTGACTGCTTTTTTTTTTTTAGATGTTTTGATAAGAACATTTCTAAAAGTTTAACGACTGAAAAGACTGAAAATATTTAATTGGGTAAGATGCATGAGTCTAAACAATGCATAAAGCTTGTGATCAGGTAAGGGCTGCTGTGTTAGTCCAGGGCTCAGGCACATCCATCAAGAAGTATCAGACATTTGCATCAGTATGGGATGGAGTCTCAAGTCTGAACAAGGAAACACGTGTACATATAGTTGTGTACACAAATAACCTACTATGATCTAGTATCTCAGACCTAAGAGCCGTCTTGCACTTTGTTTTGGCACAGTGTTACATGGTTAGCTTTACCCATTTGATAAAGTAGTTGGAAAGGTAAAACAACCACCGAGAGACAGAGGGATCACAAAACATCCAGCAAGACTATCCTGTCCTGGGTGGTCTGCCAATGACCCCACAGCTTAATATTGCAAATTAACTCCTATTAACTGGAATAACTTTCAGTTCTCCTTTGGAAAGACTCCTTTGCAAAGAAGTCTGTTCTTTGATGTCTGAATTAAACATTGTTCATCCCACGTAGTTCAAAGTTCAAGATACTGCACAGCATCTCACTAGCTGGAAAAAGTTAGTCAAATCCTGACTCTGTGATCAGAGGCCAAGCCACTGGATGTGACTTCCACAGCAAAACTTATGTCACTCAGCACCAAAACAAGCCCGCATTTAGTGAACGAGAGGAGTCATTCCGGTAGCTCAGCCAAGAGCCCACAAACACATGGTCTGACAAATTCTTTTCAGCAGGCGTCAATAGTACAGACAGACAGACACATTATTTCAAGGCTCATTTCTTCTCAATCAGAGGGGATGAACTGGAATGAACAGTTTCAGCCGAACAAGAATATTGAATATTTTTATCTGTCTCATCTACGAACAGCACCACGTAATATCAGCAATTAAATAACTTCATTTCTGTAACCTCTGCCGCTTGCCTCCTTTTACCTAGCTCCTTACAGGCTTGCAGAGGTCTCATCATCGCAGCATCTTAGCACATCGTAACTTTTGTTCTCTTAACTATCTTCTGAGTGGAAAATTAGAAAGAAAATGTAATGGTGGGGAAAGGAGGGACAATGAAAGGGAACGGGAGGGATAGTTTGCAAACCCTGTAGGCTTAACCTGGGCATGCACTGGAGTACTGCACAGAGAGCTTTGATCGAACGAGCTGAGGTACAGCACCAGGCTGACGAGATTATAACACATCCTTTAGCAGCCCTGCTGTTGTGCTGCATGGCTCTGTGTTGCACTGACAGCAGGGACTCATCCACGTCAGCTCACCCGAAGTTGGCTCCAGTGTCCCAGTACAGGGTTGCTTTGCATGGTGCAGGCATGCCCAGCAGCTGGGCAGGCAGGTGGCTGCTTTCATTGGTACAAGTTTGGATGGTTGGACTAGATGATCTTGGAGGTCTTTTCAAACCTTAATGATTCTATGATTCTGTGAAATAGTAAAGGCTACTTAACCATTAGTACTCCTACTGCTGCTGGATGGGAAGTACTAAACTGATTTGTGCAAGGTCACACGCAATCTGGAGGCCAGAATCAGAAAACTGGCCCTTCAGTTTAACATAATTACCCCTTGAGCCAAGACTTCACATTAGAAAAAGATGACTTCACACTTGCGTAAGTAAGTGACAAAATTCTCATTGACATCGGTAGAGACAAGACGCAAGTTTGAAGATCCTTTAACCAAATACCCTTAGTGTCCAATGCCAAACCTCTGAGTGTTGCCAGTCGTCTTTCTCTATGCTGAAAGAAACATCCCAGGCAACTACAACATATTTACAGTTGTAAACAACTTGCTACTCAATTAACTATTATCATGACTTTAATTAATAAAGCGTTTTGTATGTATTTTCCATAGTCTTTTGACAGAATTGATTTAAAATACACTAGATAGAAATCTGCTACAAATACAAATATTATTTAATGCAGATGGGTTGTTAAATTTACTTCCAAGACTTGCTGCACACTTATTATTCAAGCAATCTATTCCAAACATACCCAGAGTGACAATAAATCAATGACTTGTAACAGCGAATACAATACATTATTCCATGGCTACCACACACAGCTATCACATCATCCTGTTGTGATATTTGCTTGATGTTCAGATAATGACACAGTTAAGAGGATGGTGTTCCTCACCTTTTTCTTAAGGTGAGTAAAGAATGAGAAACAGCTTCTTGGAAAGATGCTTGTTCAGAAACAATTTGGAAACGTTAGCCCTCTCAGGAGAGGGAGCAAGAATCTCTTCTGTCATCTTACACGAGTAGCCTGTGAGCCATGTTAATTATTTCCAACTGAAACTTATAACAAAATATGGAAGACTTACTTCATTATTGTGAGAAGTTGCAAGTTTTGTGTGTTCTTAACTAATTAAAGGTTCAGTTCTTTGAACGATATGCACCAAGTAACAGCCACTGCAGCCGGGCATTTACATTCAGGAAATTATTTTTGGGAGAAGCTCCTGGTTGATGCAAAAGGGCAAAGGCCACTGGAATTTGAAATCAAGAAGCACAGTCTATTAGGGTTAGATCCACAGCCTTTGGAAGTCCATATGATCTAATAAATCATTTTAATGCATGTAGATCAGACTGCCTTTGGAATTTGTAGCCTTTAGTGATATTCTGCAATATTTTATTAGTATTTACTTAAGGTTTCGTGTGTGTGCTTGATCGAGAGTGGAATTGCACACAAGGTTTGGTTTCTTCAAGCAGCACTGTAACTGTTCTTTGAATCTTCATCATTCTTTAAATTTCATATCATCACTCTGGTCTTTGAAAGAAAGCGATATACATTCTCTGCATTTGACTCTGTTGGTATTATAGGCATGAATAAAGAATTTTACAAACGTTGTTGGTGTCCCTTTGGATATTGGTACAGCTTTTTTATTCTCTGTAGCAGAAAACTAGTTATAAGATTTTGCCTTTTTTTTTTCCCCTTTCTTTTTCCTGTCTATGGATTTCACAAACGGTGTTAGAAATGTTTACAGGGGCATGTTGATGAACTTAACACAAGTCACTACAAATAGTATCCGTTTCCCCCACCCCCGAAGACTCAATGCTACAAGAGTCATGAGAAGACCCTTCAAAGATTCTCAGTCACTTTGTAAAGTCAACTCTGAGTGTCAGTCAAGTGAGCAAAGCCTGTTTGAGCTGTGAAACCTTTTTTTCCTCTTTTTCTTCATGTTCTGCTGCTCCTATGCTCATGCATATAGCAAATGGGAAAAAAAAAATAATTCTTAGTTCTTGAAATCTTCACTATACAGCAGGTAATTTTATAGGTAACATTAAGTATGAAAACCACTGCATAGCAGTAAAAATATCATCATCTTTTTCAAATTTTACCTTGTAATGAAAGGTTTTCTAAAATAGAAAATAAAAGTCTATGTGATACGATCTTACCTTTGAGAATTTTGGGGTCCTTGTTCACTGTTAAATTACACTTAAGGGATGTCACCAACAGAATTACGATCTGTTGTAATTATTTCACCAATGAAACTGCAGTATTTGAAGTAGAACAGTGCTTAAAACTATCATATATATCTATATATAGAGATATATACACAAATACATACATGTAACTTAATATTCCAATATATTGTTCAGGCAAATTTAATCTGTGTAAATTTCTTTTTAGATACAAGACACTTTCATCTCATGGAAAAAGCCAGAAGCACCCAAAGCAGTTCTCATGACATTTATTTGACCATGCTCAAACTGGACATGACTGATATCTTCACTCTACTTCCCAGACAGACAGATTTATAGAACAAATAATTCAGCTGAGATTATTGAACATGCAGTCAGTCAGAAGGAAGAACTAAATTGCTTGCAAAGCTTACAGGATTTTATGTTTATTTTATATATATTTAATATATAAAGGACAATAGGACTGAATAGCTCAATTAAAATGTCTGTTCAACATGCGGGTGTTTTTGGAAACTTTCAAATACTGGTATGCAGAATGAGTAAATAAAAGACAACTATAGTTAATCTACAGATGTATTATCAATACACTGACATGCCTGAAGTACTGTAGCCACTTTTAAGATAGCGTTGATTATTCCATCCTAAAACTAACAACCCCCTCATAGAGAAAACAGAGAGAAGGGGAAAAAATAGCACAGAGCCGGAACAGCCTAATATTGAAGAAATGGAGCTATTAGAAAAGAAAGAACAGAAACCTAAAATTGTGCACAGAACAGAGCAGGCAGATAAGAAATTGCTGTTTACTATTTCCCATAGAAAAGCACAACAGACCCTATAATGAAAAGGAAAAGAAGAAGTAAATAACAATAAGAAGTTTCTTTATATAATACCTAACTAGACCACAGGAGATGCTACCTTTATACTGAATTCAGAACACACACTGTAACATGCAAGATAAGGTTTGGAAGGGATGTCTTATCTCATGACTTCAAGATAAAGACAAGCCTTAGCAGAAATCAAAGCGGAGACCTGTGAAATGGCAGATTATTTTGCATGCTTATGGACATTTCTTGAGAATTATACAATTTTTTAAGTGTTCATGATTTTAGTAAAGAAAAATAATTCTACAAAAGACTCAATGATTTTTGTTACATGTTAGATACATAGATGTCATCTCTAATTTCAAAGCCTCACCAGATTTTGCAAGTTTACCAGGCTTGTTTGAATTATTATAAAAATAAAAAATCAAAAAACACCACAACTGGAGGCATATGACTACTCTGACACTCAGGATAATTGTACTGAGGTCCATCAGGTTTTCTATTGATTTCTACCTATTAATGATATTCATGTTCTATTTGGATTCCCTGGTCTCTTCCTCAGACCATGTGTAGAATAGCAAAACAAGTTTAAAAAAAAAAAGGCCAAGAACAAACCAGCAAATCAACCAATTAACCAACAAAAAAACCACAAAGCCACCCTATTTTATAAAGGCTGCTGCTACTGAAATGTGTGAACAGATTATCTAGATGCAAACCGCAGCTGATACTTCAACTTACTGCTCAGGCAAACTTGCTGTAGGATACAAATGAACCAGTGTAGATAGGATAAAAATGGGTCAGTTCTTTAGCCATGCCTCAAAAACTGACCTGAATGCTTTTCTGATGAATCGAGAACGTGCACTTACCCCAACGAAAACTCTGCCAGCTGTGAGCAGGTCTTCCTGTCAGTGTGAATCACATGTTAGTCATGACTACTCAGTAATTCAGCACTGATTGAAACAAGGCAGTGGTGGTCCATTTGGGCAGGCTTCCTCCAGTTCCTTGCCCTTCTACTGCCTCTGTTACTATTTTTGTAATTCTGTGGAAGAAAGAAGGTGAAAAAAGTTACCCCAAGGCAACATTCTGAAACAAAATCTGACCTACCCCAAATTCAGATTTAAACAAAACACTTCATGTTCAGCCCTGTGTCGATGGAGGGCTGATAAATATTCATTTACCACTGCTGCAATCTGCAGCTGGGAGAAGCGTGCCACTCCCATGCTTGGTAGATGTTCCTTTGGAAAAAAAGAAGGACTTCTTGCAGAAACCATGCGTATTAACACTGGTTCTCAAAGAGCAACTCTAAGCTGACAACTGGATTCAATGGGTCAGCTTAGAAAGTCAGATGGTTTGCAGGAAATACCCTCTCTGAAACTACTCAAAATGTAAACAATAAGAGTATTTCAGGACTTTAATCCTTTAAAATCTAATTGAAAAGAACATATCATGCCTAGAAATTACTGAACATGGTGATATCCACAAGCTACGGATACCATTAGAGTGAAAAATACTTTTTGATTAGATTCTCTTCAGGAAATCATAATAAAATTACTGGTGTCATAAAGAAGTCCCATGAGCTGATACGTGCAGTGCAATGAGCTGTACCACTCTGGGCTAACGCAGTTTGAGGCCATTCAAAGAGATTGTTGAAACAAAGAGCATCTTATTTGCTTGGTAGAGCTTTCCAAGGTAGAGCTTTGCTTGGTAGAGCTTTTCCAAGGTGTTACACGAGCGGAACATACATTGCTCAATGGTTGGATCTGTTCCACGTGACCCAAAATAGAGGCTACAAAATCATCTATCAGTTTTCCCTTTTTTATTACTCTTCAGTAGTGATGAATACCTGCAAATGAAGTCTAAATTTAGCCCTATATAGTAATGGTCAGATAATTAACTGTTAACTTCACTGATGAATAGACTAGCCTATTAATTTGTAGTGATATCAGCTGATACAAATCTTGGCCCCAAGTGCAAGAAGATAAGCCTGTCACTAAATATTTAGTATTTTTAAGTACAAAATAATTCCTCTGTAAAAGAGGAATAAGTAGTTTCTTCTTATCATTTTGGTAGACTTTTTCTTTTTTCTTTTAAGAAATGCACACCATTTGATGTGTAAGAGAATTCAAGGCATTATTAGTGGTATTAGTGGTTTCCTAGCTAATCTCTTTTATTAAGCCAACCAGCACAGTAAGAAAAAATGAGCAAGCTTTTGAACACAGAACCTGCTCTTTTGGCTCAATATCTAATTAAACCCAATATTGTATACATGTGTGTACACCCTCCCCCCCATAGCTACACAAATACAAAAATAATATTTTTAATGCAATTTAGAATCTAATGAAGTGATTTTTCTCTACCAAGTTATCACTGGGATACTGAAATTAACCACGCTGCTTTCTCAGAGGTATTGATATAAATCATTAGATTACATCAGCCAAACTTTAGAACTGGTGAAGCAGCCAACTGTACAATTCCAGTCAATAGCTATTAATTCACTTTCCTTTGATCTAAAGGCATTGGACGAGGTGTCAAAATGCCTTGCGATCTCGTTAAGCCACTGGGATGATTTGTAGAAGGTGTAACACACTAATTTGATACAATCAATCTTATTTCCTGTTTGCATTGCATTACTAATTTTATCATCCATCTATTTCAATCAATATGCGCTACAAAGCCTTAAAGGTTTGGTTAGGCTAATTTTTTAATCGATCACAAGCTTTTGCATGCATCAAGACTTTTCTTACTTGTTAAAACTTCAGGAACAGTCATGAACTACTTGCTTGCAGTTCCTCAGATTTATGTACTCCAAATATCCCGGTACAAAGTTCACCTGGCATAAAACAAGCTTTTTGTACTTATCACAAAGTAGCATACAAACAACTCTGTATTTATTAATCTGGATATCCTATAAATATTTTTTCCATTAACTATTCCACTTCTATATAACTCCTAAGTGTTTTTGTGTAACTGCAGAGGTGTTTTGAAGGTCTATTGCTGATAAAGGTGAAAAGCAACAAACAAACAAACCCCAGTCAATTTCTTTGTGGTTTACCCTTATTTCTCATCAATGAGTCGGTTGGTGCTGCCAGTTAGTGGCTTGATGGGATAGAAGAGCTTGTTGAGTCCAAAGAAAAAACACATAAATTTTTAAAGTAGCAGCCTCTAGTTTATGAAGAATTAGAAGTGTCTGCTAAAGGAGCCAGAGACAATTCCCAAGAGGAAAGGGCAGTAAAGCTAATGCTTTAGCCAGTGTAGACTCTTATCCTTAAGTTGATGCTCTTATGTGAAGCTTCACAATGGAGCTCATAAATAAGAAACATCTTTAATACATCAACAGGAAGCAAACAACAAACAAGAAAATATCTGGAAAAAAAAGGAGAGAGCAAAAGCTGTATTTCTTCTTCTTACACAACAGACAGTATTTAAAGTATTCTACAAGCAAAGTCTTATGACTTCCTGAGTTATTTTTACTTTTCAATTATTTACATTTACAGTATTTAAACATGGATCTAAATACTACAAATGAAAATCTCTGACAAACACCTGTGTAGTGCCTGCAGAAATTGAGGCACCATGCAAATATGATGCTGGTACATGTGCTAGCAACAAGGGCAGAACACTACTGTACATTTTGAATGTCTATTTAATTGTGAAATTATTGCACTACATTATTACTGGAGGTATTACAGCATGACTCCTTATGTCCCACCCCAAAAAGAGCTCAGAGAACATATCGCCACCACAGCTACACACTGCTGGAATGATATGCCAGGCTTGCCACTGCAGAAAAATGGTTTTGTTTTAACCACTGGAATTTGATGCACGTGTACAAATTCACTGTCCCAAATTCTAGTTTTACAAGACTTTACTTCAAAGCCAGCTCCTCTGCTCAGAAAAAACAGAAGCAGAAGACAAGCCGTTCTTACCCCTGTATATGCTACATCGCTACGAGTTTACTTACCATGCACAGCCAAGCAGGGGGCAGGTTTTGCAGGCTGCCCCCCTCCTGCCCATTTCTGCCCTCAGTAGAGTCAAGACCACGGAGCGGGACCAAAGCAAAGACATCTCAACCTGTCATGCACTAGGAAAAAAAAAGAAAAAAAGAATGAAAAAAAAAAAAATAAAGAAGGAGCCTTCAGAGCTGTAGCATCCCCCCGACTTCCCCCATGCCCCAGCGGGTGCCGTTCCCCAAGAGCCCAGCAGGGGCCAGGCGGCGCACAGCAAAGCAGGGTCCGACGGGCAAAAAAGCCCCGTGCAGGCATTGCGCCCAGGGGGACGTGCAAGCTCTGCTGCTACCAAAACGAGGTGCTTCGGTATTTCATGTGCTTTCATTGTGCAAATGCAGAAATGCCACTTAGCCACGTCCAGCAACAACTCCTTGGGCGAATTTCACATTTCCCAGCAGTGGTGGAGAGGCTGAAAAGGCAGGGCTCCAAACCAAACAGCCCACGGGAATGGTTCTTGGCTACACAGCCTCTGAGGGCAACAGCAATAAACCCACCGCCACCCCCTGAGGTCTGTGAGGATTTTGTGCTTGTCCTCAATTCAGGGAGGTGATGGTCTCCCTGTTACAGGTGTGCACCCGGCTGACCTGAGTTTCGAAAAACGCTGTGGACAACGAAGGGGCAAGCCACATGCCTGGCTCTGGGGATCATGCTCCTTTCCTCCTGTGACTTGGGGCTGTTTTTCTTCAGCTATTCTAACAGACATTGAAGAAGAATGCAGGAATTCTGGGCAGAAGCATAAAAGATACAAGACTAAAGAAAAGACAGCATTCTGTAACAAGGACAGAGCCTTTAGAATTAAACAGGTGTTTAACAGGGTCCTATTATACGACTTCTTATAAGATCGGTAATTAGATGTCATAATGAAAGCTGCAGAATAAAATCCTGAATACAAAAGAGCTCAGAAAAGCTGGCATCGTTTACTAAAATTGTATCCTCCCTTAAATGTTTTTAATAAGCCTAACAGGAATAATTTTCCCTATCTGCTTGTAAAGTGCTTTTCCATTAGTGTATCTGGTCGGTTCTGGAGCAATGACAATTAATGAGCACTGGAATATGTGGGAGAGAAAAACACCACGGGGATCTTTTGGCCCAGTACACATGTAAAATTGTGCCTCGCAGCACAAAAGCTGCGGTCAGGAAGGGGCTGGGAAGTGCAAGCTGTCAGCCACAAGCTGAAGGAGACCCCACGACCCCAGCATCTCTTGGGCAAGCCGAGAGATGCATCCAAGGCTGAAATTGCCACAGCACCCGTTTGCCACCTGTTTTACCTGTTTCTCCCATTATATCCTTTGCATGTTTACACACCATAGCTGGTGGGAAAGTCCCAAGCAAGTAGACTCACCACTGTCTCCCATAGCTCCTGAGGTGAGGCAATCACCTGCCAGGTTTGCCCTGGTACTCAAACTGCAGGCACAGCCCAAGTGCATGTTGAGGGGAGACTCCTTAACATCCCAAATCCACGAACATCTTGGTTTTCCTGGGAAAATAACCCAGAAGAAATAAAATTGCCTTCCAGTAGGTGATAGAGCACTATGTTTAGACAGTTATACATGACCACTCTTGTAGGAAAAAATATAGAGAAGAACAAACTATTGGAGAACATTTGTTACAGCACAAGAATTCATACTAGTTACAGATTTCATACTTGGTAATAAGTTCAATAAGAACTGCAGGTACAATTGCCTTGTAGTAGCTGCAGCTTTAATTTACATAATGCAATTGCCATGATGTTTTCATAATTTTTTTGTGATGTGATAGTTCCTGCTAGGTGCTTCACAGACATACTCCTGAGATTCAAACCAATACATTTTATTCTTGCAATTCAGTTGGCTGAGAGCAAGCACCTGGCAAGACAAGACAGCTGGGCTCATAATTAAGCACTTAAAACATGGTAACTACATTGCATTTCATTATATGTCTAAATTTTTCTATTTAGATGTAACCGTTCTAACCAAAATTAGTTCCTAAGTATTATGCCCAGCTCGTTGCAAATAAGTGAGGAGTGAATCTAGTCCAAAATATTTAAAATGGATTTTTCTATTTCTTTCAGTATTCTATTCTAGAAATTTGGTTTTGTGCTGACAAAAGTGAGATGGGGTGACTGAATGGGTATCTTACCCAGATGCTCAGGAGCTTTCTTATAACACTTGTTTCAGATTAGGAAAGGAAGATGACTGCTTCTGAAGTAGGACATAAAAATCAGCGTCTGCACTAATTTATGGTGACTTTCACAACACCCGATCTTTTCTTCAGGTACTACCTCCTGCAGTGAGTCAGTTATGGGAACCAGTTCAACTTAACCTACAGCAAAAAGAGCAGAGAATTTCTGGTCCTCCAGACCGTAAGGGAATGTTTGAGAAGCTAGCCTACAACAGGATGAAGATGCCGGATTTCTGGCGTGGTTATAACTTACATCCCTCTCCTTCCTTGCCATGAGCGCAGCTCCTTCACACTCCTGTAACTCTCCTTTTTCTCAGAAATGTCCTGGTTCCCTTCCATATCCAGTTAGTCCACCCCCAAAACAAGCTCAAATCCCATCCCACTTCCTATCTATTTTTTTCTGGGTTGCTGGCCAGGCAAGAGCTGACACACTGTAGATGGTCCAGAGCTATCAGCATGCTGACTAATGACTAATAAGCACATGCTGATTGGCTAATTAAAGGCTGCCAAAAAGGATGGGTAATGGTTGGGCTCTGCTTGCCTTTCCCTTAGGGAGGGCATTAGTAATCTCCTTTGCACAGTTGCTGTTTTTCCATTAAACTCACAGTAACACAGTGTATTTGAAACCTCTGTAGCGGTCAAATTTGGGTTTGATTATGTTTTAGATTTTCTTTAGGCTTTCCAGCAAGTCCAAATGTTGCTGGTGGGAGGGAGAAAGCCAAGGAGAAGCTAACAGGTAGACAGAGGTGTGCCTCTTTTTCTTTTGAAAGAATCGCATTCTTATATTGCCTGATTTTGGGGGCCTGAGTCATGCTCTTTGAATAGTCAGGACTGGGAATACTGTTCGCTATTGGCAGGCACGGCGGGTAGAATGACACAAATCCCAAAGATAATATTAAAATGCCATAGCGTTCAGTAAGAAGTGCATTTCATTTTTAACTCTTCTTTGTTTTTGCTGATGTCAATGTGCCCGTTATTTTTTAATTTATTTTTTGCAAAATATTTTTTTTTAAAACTTTTATCTGGTTACTTACTTTTCACCTTTTGCTTACTTTCCTCACCTCTGTCACCTGCTTCTGCAGTCATCATTTTCCTAAAACACCACAAGGAAAGTCAGAAAGAAAACCAATTTGCATATTGCACTATTAAAGCAATCAAATTCTTCAATAGCTCCTGACCAAATGCAACAGTTCAAGCTCTCCTCAAAATTCTTGCATTCGCATAGAAAAGAAAAAGCAACAACAAAAGATGAAGAGAAAGCTATTCTAACAACCTGGAGGCATTCAGAGTACATTGATACGCAGTGCATTTTATGAGGGTAGTACTGGAAAAATATTTCTTTTGGTTGTGCAGCTGCCAGTGAGTTCTGAGGCACCTTTTTTTGTCTTTGGTAGGTGTTCCCTCTGTCTCCACTGATCTGATTGCAGGTTAACACAATCATGGCAGAAGATTTTTTTTGAAAAAATATCTGAAATTCTTTCATGGCAAGCCACAGTCAGAGTGGGAGGACCTTGAAGGAGAAGCAGCAGGCCAGGTACCACACCAGGCGAGCTGCTGCAGAGAGCATGCAGAGGAGTTATGGTGCTGGAGGCACTTCACCAGCCACGTCTCTTGTCCCCTCTTCAGCACAATGGGTGGCTTCCAGCCACAGTCTGCCTGAGCATTTAATAAATAACTGGTAATTAAAGACTGCATCATTATTTCTACCTGTTTCCTGATGGTCATAATTCTTTTTAGAGCTGTGTATAGTATGAAATCTGGTACATATTGAGCTTTCCACCTGGATAATGCTTTTCAAGATTATAAATAGGAATCATCCTATGAACCATCCAAAAAGACACATTTCCAGTACTTGTAATGTATTAGCCTCTTTAAATTACAAGAATACAAAGAGTTTGTTTAAAATAATACATTGTGGACATGGCAGCAAGTCTCTGGTGCAAACTCAGCTCTGCCCTGACTGCTAGTTCCAGTGAACCATGAGCCCACTTACGTTACCATATGTTGAAAGCAGTTGCATGAGTATCTTGTGTGAAAACAAATGCTCAGGATATACATGTAAGTAGTCAAAATGTTTGCTCTACATATGAGTTTGGTTGGAATGAGAATATCAGGGTTAGACCCTAAAGCCATAGGCCTGGAACGTGTGAGCACGCTGCATTTATTGCTTGCATCACTTTTACACCAGAATAGGACAATCAATTTCAATTGAATACTCATGGCTTACGTCACTGGTCATGAGCTGAGTATTAGAGCAATGTACTCTATTTGCATGCCCTGCAAAGGTGATACAAGATAACAGAAATGACCAGGCAGGAAAAAGCTTTGAATGTTTTGTCCCGTATCTTTCCATGCACCAAAATGTTTCCTACAGGAATATATGAAAATAAATAAATAAAAACCTGATTGCCACATTTTATGGTGTACTCACAATGGAAAAAGAAGAGAAAATCAGTGAGAAGCTGACAATTCAGTCCTAACTCAGATAGGCAAACTCTGGCATATTGCATGGCATACCAGGATTTGTGTTTGCTTTAACATACAGACTGTGCTGAGCTGTAACCCCACCTCCCCAAATAAGTATAAATCCCAGAGATTCTGCTAGCAGCATGTCAAATGCAAACTGTATAGCTATAAGCTTTTATAAGCCATTACCTGTAAGTATATAATAATGTCTAGATGTATCTCGTGCAGAAAGCATATTAAAACTAATTTTAAATATATAAGCAGGATATAGAGAACTTACAAATGTTTGAGCAGAAAGCAAAAGAAAGCACAGTATCACTTAAGTTGGCAAAATATAGAGATATTTTGAACTGAATTAAAAGAGGATATGGAAAAAGAAGATATAGTCCCAGTAGGGATTTAAATGTTTAGGTCTCTCAATATGTAATTTACTGCCCAGGATTTTGCTGACCAGGCAAACTCATTTTACATAATAAGTGTTCACACACTTCAGTAAAGGATTTTGATATATACTAATGGGACAAACAGACAAATATGCACTTACTTACAGTCATATATGCTCAAAATCTGTATTACTGCTTAGCTAGTACCTTTCAGGAAAACCTATTAAAGTTTTCTGAAATATCGACTGCTTAATATATTTTAGCTGTTGAACAACATAGATTTGTAATGTTTGCAATGTATTTACAAATATTTTTCCTGCCTAACAGCAGTTCCTCGAGATTTTCTTTTAAATAGTGCGAGTCAAAATAATGATAGAAGCTTAAAGCAACTTTAGAGAGAGCTCTGCCTTGATTCATACTGCAAGCATACGGTCTTGTATATATTTAAGAATGATAGTGCTGTCTTCCAGTTCTGCTGCCCATAGTACTTGGAAATATATCCTTTCCGTATGTGAAGACATATCCTCTATGAAGCCACCAGATAAATCAGTTCACCCTTGGCTGTAACTAAATGCTGTCTAGTGACTTGTGATCGACAGGGCTTTAACCTCTGACAGCTAGATTCATTGTTGGGACAACAACCAATCGTTGGTTTTGACGACATGAGCCTAATCAAAGTTGGAGTATAAAAGCCCCCTTGGAATATATAAGGTACACCAGTGTGGCAAGCTGTCTCTCAGATTGCATTTGCTTTCACGGATCTGTTTAGTACTAAAAGAAAAAGGGAAAGGGGAAGGAAAAAAAAAGGGAAAAAAGCTGCACTGAATGTGAGATCATGCAAAAGCTAGCAATCTATGTTTATATTTACCTGTTCATGCTGATTTCAGTTGATCCGGTGGCTCTTGATGACGGCAGTCAGCCCACAGAGAACGCTGAAAAAGATGGACTGTGCAATGCTTGTACGTGGAGACAGAATACAAAATCTTCCAGAATAGAAGCCATAAAAATTCAAATCCTCAGCAAACTGCGCCTGGAACAAGCTCCTAACATTAGCAGGGATGTTATTAAGCAACTTTTACCCAAAGCTCCTCCACTACAGGAACTGATTGATCAATATGACGTCCAGAGAGACGACAGTAGCGATGGCTCTTTGGAAGACGATGACTATCATGCCACAACTGAAACGATTATCACAATGCCTACAGAGTGTAAGTAACCCTGCTGCTTTCGTCTCGCACCGCTCCTCCGAGAGAGTTGTCTCCGTGCTGTAGAGCCACACAACTCCTGCTCAGGCTCTCCCAACAGGCTGCTGGCTGGAGTCTGCCGGAGGGAGGGAGGAGAGTGTATTTCTAAAGGATTTGAGTCAGGTTCAAATGACCTTGTTGCGAGCCTTTGTTTTACTGTTCATTTATTCGGCTCCTTATAACGTGCGTGCCCTGTCGCACTTACAATTTGCCAATTGCCTTAGAAAGCAAGGAGAGATCTGCAGTTCAGTTGGCTCCGTTATTTGCAGCATTCAGGGCATTTCCTATTGCAAACAGAAAGTGCAAGTGCAGGTAACAAGATAGCTATATTTTTCTGCGTGAGCTTTCACTAGCCAGTGCTTTAAAGAGCAACAGAAATGAGCAGAAATACAGCTTAGAGAACGAGACCCACAAGTGCAAGTATAGAGTTAAATTCTTGCTTCTTTGCTGATCCCATAAGCTAGCACCACCCACCTCCGAGTTAAAACTATATATTTAAAGCAAATATGTGTGTAACCGATTTAAATGTTAAAATGTCCACGTTATAGCAATCAGCTCCAGTAGTCGTGCCAAGGAAGAATGAAGGCATTTACTGAATGAGCAGATTCTAAGTTATCTTCTGAGTGCTAAACATCTGCTACGGCTCCTATCAAGTATCTTTTGCACAGCTAATACTATAGTATCTTATGTTCTTCATCAGCTAAAGTATTTGGCTATGGCAGCTGTTTTTTAAAATAACACTTATGAATATGATGTCAAAAAGGAAAAAGATGACAGGACATATTAGGCATGTTAGCAGTTACAGATATCATTACAATACACATACTAGAATAAAATCAGCTGCTGTAGCCAGCTAAAAATGCACACATGGGTGAAAAATTAACTTTATCTGTAACATTTTTTAACTTTAATAATATGTGTACGTAATAGCAACATATTAGTGCAGCCTTAATGCAAAACTGAGGTCTGCCAGCAGTTTTATTCTAGCCTGCTATATATTTGGGAACTATTTTAATTAAACCACTACGTAATTACAATGACTGAAGAAAAGTCATTATGCTTCACTGATCTGAGTTAATTTCCTATTTTTTATAAAAGCCTTTGAACTATTTAAAATCCACTAAAGATACAGGTGTCTTAAGTGATGAGATTTATGAGTGTCAAAACCCTGCACCATTTAAAATTCATTTTACCCATTTTATGCTGGCATGGCAAGACACTGTCATGACTAGGTAGAACAGCTGCATCGTAGGCTACAGGAAGGAGGAATGCTGCAAAAAAAAGTCACACTGCGTGTGACTTTCCTATAATATTGTTCAAATGGAAACAAATCTTTACATTAATACTTTAAATTATTATTGTTTCCACTCAGCAAAAGAAAAGGAAGCTTTCAGGTAGTTTGTGCACAGCTACTTCTGTTTGTATGATGCACGGCACACTAAGGTTATCTAGTACATTAAAAATACCTAAAGGTGATGTAAGTGTTGACTCAGCTGATGCGAAGTTGCTATTGTGCATGTTTTATGGAGCTCCTCCGGAGATGAAGAGCAGAAATGAGCTGGTAGCAGTCCCTGTGAAGTGGCATAGGCTGTGCCCTATCCCCTGCTCACTTTTATCTGGGAAAGGAGCTTTTCTGCAGCTGTAGGGGTGAGCCCACGGTGCTGGTACAACTGGTCAGATCCTAGAGATAACGGAGGACCACAGAGTTTCTCTACAGCGCCCTTCTTCTCACAGTTGCCCATCACTCCTGAACTTCAGCCTGTGCACATCCTTCACTCTGCTTAGTCTACAGAGTGCAAGGGACCAGCTAGAGTTACACAGGAAAGGGTTAGCCAAATCTCCTTTTAGCCTATTTACAAAACAGTCGGTGATTCCTTGTCACATGATGCTACTTTTAGGTGACAGCAAAATGATTAAATTTGCCGTAGAGCGTAAAGCACAGAAAATGAATGATGTTACATCCACTTGTTACTGATGCTGTTTGTAGAATATTGTAAGACATCCTACATGGTCTGGAAAAAAAAATTGGGTTTATATATGCATATTTCTTTTTGTTCCCTGTTCAGTAATCTATTCTTTCCATTCATTTATAGCTGATTTTCTTGTACAAATGGAGGGAAAACCAAAATGTTGCTTCTTTAAGTTTAGCTCTAAAATACAATATAACAAAGTAGTAAAGGCACAATTGTGGATATACTTGAGGCAAGTCCAAAAACCTACAACAGTGTTTGTGCAGATCCTGAGACTTATTAAGCCCATGAAAGACGGTACAAGATATACTGGAATTCGATCTTTGAAACTTGACATGAACCCAGGCACTGGTATTTGGCAGAGTATTGATGTGAAGACAGTGTTGCAAAATTGGCTCAAACAGCCTGAATCCAATTTAGGCATCGAAATAAAAGCTTTTGATGAGAATGGACGAGATCTTGCTGTAACTTTCCCAGGACCAGGTGAAGATGGATTGGTAAGTTTATTTAGAAAAATCCCGTTTAAATATCTTGCATTTTATTGGAAAGCATTTAACTTGTGTTTTAAGGATAAAATGGAAACGTTGTTTAGGGAATGGAAGAAAAAGGCTCTGTATGCCCAATTCTTTCGCTCTTTGCTCTCTGATCATGGCAAAAATCATGTATCACTCCTGTGCCTCCATTTCCCTATTTGAAAAATTGAAGTGAACTGCATTACCTCAGGGAGATGTTGAGAGGCATCAACTGGAAAATGTTTTGGTACGTACCAATGGATGGTACTATCATAGTAACAGTGTTCAAATTTGAGAGCAAACACTGCTTAATGAGAAGTGACTTTGCATAAAGGTAAAAGACAGAGTCATTTGATTATTTCATTGATGGGAATTTTGCCTCAGATACTGCTGAAAAGATTTTGCATTCAAACCCTGTTTCTCCCTATTCTGTATGCATGTATTTTCTTTTAATGACAAGATGAATTATCTGTATTTATGAAGGTGACAACAGATGTCATAATTTTAAATGTTGTACGTATGATAGAATGCATCATTCCTCTTATTAGAAATGTTTGAATAGATAAATTCTACTTGATACAATAAATGGGTCACAATGATGGGAAAGAGCATTAAATAACTATATAATTTCTCTCTTTAAGTATGGATGAATGAATTAAATCTGAAGCGTACCAGCTAAACTACAACATTTTCCCTGCTGTTTCCCCAAATCACTCATCATCTACAACCTGACAAAATTCCTGAACCTATTGCAATAGCTAAAACAATCACAACCAAAACGTTTCTGCTTTTGAGTAAAGTACCAGGAGCATTATTTTGCTTTCACTGCTACAGAGAAGATCAGTCTGTTTAGGTAGCTATGTTATGTTTAACTTCATAGCAGTGCAATGCAATTAACAGAACCTAGAGTAAAAACAATGTGGTATCCCAATCACAGATTCATTACGGATGTGGCTCTCATCTGCTTGCTGGGTATCATGATAAAGAATGTCTCCACCCATTCAAATATGTACCAAGGTGTTTTCACACGTGTGGATAACCCTTGGTTTTCTCAGGGTTATCATCAGCTGTAAAAACAAACTGCTGTAAAAGCAACCTGGGGTCAGATGCACTGCAGGTAATGGGAGAGGAAAGTTGTCTTCTTTTTCCTTCACCTCCTCTCTGGCAGCTCTCTGTACTGGGATGCTGCTCTCCACCAAGCCCCTCCTCATATCATTTACCTTTGGGAGGAGCTTCTCCAGCAGCTGGACAACACTGTGCTGAAATCAACGTGGAGCAGGGGAACTATTTCAAACTCGTGATTGCAAAGCTTGCAATTTCTTTCTATTCTCAGTTAAGGACTGCGCAAAGACACCTTCAGTAGGAAGCACGTGGCTCAGAGATCTGCCAAAAGTACATTCCTGGCCACAAGGCTCTTTCAGGAGTCAAAATATTAGCTGCCCCTCCAAATTCAGGACAGCAAATCCAGCCCTCTGGCTGAGTAAAAGCAGTGAAGTAGAAGTAACCTGTATTAGCAGGTGAAACATTCATTTCTACCACCACTTCAATCATTCCAGCAAGACGGCAATAATGGAGACATTTCCTGTCCTCCTTGGTCTGGAGGAGGAGTCTTTGTTGATATCCAGAAAACCTGAACCGAATACTATTTTAATGGAGAGAATTTCAGAAGGATTCACAAAAAGGAGACCAATACTGCTTGGATTCTGCCCTGTAAATATTTTTTATTTATTTTCCTTTTGGGAATTCTTCTATAGAAAATGAAAAAGAAAAAAAAAAGCAAAAAAAAAAGCAACTCTTGTTACAGCGTTAAGGAAAACAACACCTAAACTATAAACCCAGCATCCTCAAAATTTCTGCAACTTTCTCTTAGCAGTTAATAAGAAATGATGCTAGCACAAAGATGATGGTGATTTCAGGAAGAAACACTCAGAAATTAAAGTGCTTTGTAGAGAAGCAGCAGGGAAATGCATGTCCTCAGCAGAAAGAGGAGGAATAACCCTTGAGAAGGGATCAAATTTATCAGAGACTTGTAGGAGGATAAAGTTCTCTGAAGGGCAGAACTTCAAATATGTTTGTAAATGTTATTTGAGAATACTGATTTGATAGGTTTGTGTCAGAGAGAACTGTGTGTATGTTTTGACTCCAATTACCTGCACCTACCTCATTAATGCTTCCGGTTCCTTTTCCTCTTCTCACAGAATCCATTTTTAGAGGTCAGAGTTACAGACACACCGAAACGATCCCGCAGAGATTTTGGCCTTGACTGCGATGAGCACTCGACAGAATCCCGATGTTGTCGCTACCCACTGACCGTGGATTTTGAAGCTTTTGGATGGGACTGGATTATCGCCCCTAAAAGATACAAAGCCAATTACTGCTCTGGAGAATGCGAATTTGTATTTCTACAGAAATACCCGCACACTCATCTTGTACACCAAGCGAATCCTAGAGGCTCGGCAGGCCCCTGCTGCACGCCCACCAAGATGTCCCCCATAAATATGTTGTATTTCAATGGAAAAGAACAAATAATATACGGAAAGATACCAGCCATGGTTGTAGATCGTTGCGGCTGCTCATGAGACCGTCGTGAGATCCACCACTTCAGAAATTGTGGAAGCTACCAAAAAAAGTTATATCCCCTCACCCACCTTTGAAACTGTGAAGTTACGTGCGCTAGGCATTGCCGACATCATATGCTGTATGCTAGCCTACCATGCGGGCCAGATTTAGAGCAACACAAGCTGCAGAACGCGAACTAAAAGACACTAGAGTTGCCTAATGACTGGTTGTCAACCAGTGGGAAAAGAAAACCGACAATCAAAATCACCGGATTCAACCAATGAGTTTCTTACATTTTGAGGGAATCAATATTCAGTCATTCAGACACAAATCCATACGCAGGTTTCAACATATGTTTGTAATCAGAAGCCAGCTCCTCCTCATCTGCAACCAGAAGGAGCAGGCTTTTAAATCCATTTCTTCACAGCTTCACTCGCTATTGCATTTACAGAAAAATATATACCGGTAACATATACACCACTCCACAATACCACCAGAATCATCCTTAAACACTTGAATATATAGTGCAGAATTGTGAAATGCAACAGATGAAATTCCACGTAAATGGACAAATCCTGAAATTAGGGATGGTATAGTGTATTTAGCGTGTTTCCATTCCTTTTTTTTCATTAGTATGATAGTAATCAATGGCAATGGTGCTACGTAAGCAGGCTGAGTAAATAGAGAGATAGTTATCTAAGTGAAAGAATTTAGAGTAATAACGAATTTGCCCTATCCTCAGGTACACTATTCAACATTCGCAAGAAATAGCTATTTTTTAAATGAAGGTGAATAGTTTTCTAGACGTAGTAAAACAAAAGGCAGCAGAGAAGTCTAACTTTCAAACCATAATCCCACAGCATAATCTGCCTTTGCAACATTACCGTTTGCACTATGATAAACCAATGCAAATAGTTGGTTGCTACAGATATTGTTAAAAAAAACCACTTTGATATAACTGACTTGTGTAATATGTATGCATCAATATTTTGTAAATAAATGTTTATTTTTTAATCACTGTTGGTATATGTTCATCACAAGAAAAGAATGATGTTAACCTGTACTTTAGTTTAATAAACAAAAACCAATATTCTCTTCCTAATATAATTTCCTGGTTTTTAACACTAATAATACGTAGGAACAATGCAACAAAGCAAGCCATGTGTTGGGAATTATACTACATTTTATATGTTTTTTACATTGGTATGAGCCATCTGCGGATAAATGATGGGTGTTGACATGTTTATAAGGTTTCTTTGGATTACTGTTTTTATGGTCAGTTTGGTCCACAACTGATTTTCCATACTTTGAATGTTATGTCCATAAGGAATGGCACCACAAAAGACTGCTATTAAATGCATCTTATTATATTTAAAATTTTGCAGCAAAATATCACCTTCAAGTAAACAGAGTAAACAGTTTTCCACACAAATTTTGTATATTTTCCTGATCAAAAAATGTTAATTGAAATTAAAAAAAAACTATTTACTATAAAGTACATTTCATTTCACATGGGAAGTACAACTGATAAAAGAGGCATTTGTAAAGACAACACAATCGCTGTTCGAACATCTTTATGTTAGTATGGTGAATGCTTTTGTTTCTTTGCAGAAATTCAGTTTTGAATTTTCCTTTGTGTAAAACCACCACAGGATTGCAAACATTGATTCCCTTCCCCTCCTTCCCCTTTTATAGATTTCTGTCTAGGTGGTAAATATTTTATATCAAGTTTTCTGCCTTTGTTTTTTAGGTTTCAGATCTCATTGCTCAAACGTCAAATTATCCGATTGTTACATTAAAAAACAAGAATTGCTTTCGAACTGTTAGTTTTGCTAAAGCTGTGCCCAAGCATCAAGCAGATGTTCAGCTTCTCCTGATATATATCATCATAGCAGATCTCTGGGGCCCTTAAATACACCTTCAATTTAGTTTCCCATAAAACACACTCAGAGAAAATATTTTTTAAAAATGTGTAGAATCTTAAAATATGGAGTCTTGGTGAAGCCACGAGAAATAAAAGCACAACCCAATTCCTTCTTCTCTGAAAGCCATGGTTACAGAATTAAGGGAGAAACCCTGGGTCTGCCGCAGTTCAAACACCTTTAAGGGAGGCCAACATTTGACCCTTTGACTTTTAACTCATGACATTCTGGCACCAGAGAGTTCAAGTGAACAGGGTGGGAATAGCAGCAGCGTGCTTTTGCAGGATCTGGGCCTTAAGGTATACCAAAAGCCTCTTAAAGAGGCTCTGTTCAGAGGCTTCAATCTAGTTTTCCACGGCATCCCATGCAGTTAGACCCTCGCTGGCATTAACTGAGGTTGTTCACCTAGCAGTAAGTAGAGAAATGCCATAGGGTGGGTTTTGGGGCTGATGGCAAGGCAAACACAGTGCTGGTCTGCACTGCAGTGCTGACAGCACACAGGAGTGCTTACTCCTACTCAGGAGAGCCAAACTAGAGCTAATACAAATGCAGTTACCCCACATAAGAAGCATCTTTGACTGTGCTCTGTATAAATGTGTAGCATGGATGGTAGAAGCTTTTCTGCAGGTACCAGGAAAAAGAAAAATTAACCAAAAATGAGAAAAGAAATAGCTTGAAGTCCTATATGCATCCACTCCAAACCGCATTGCTCCTCAGATAAATGCTTCAGATAAATGTTGTTCCATGGAAATTTTCATATTTTCCCAAACTTGGAATTATCACAGAGTGGTCCATGCTTGCCACGTCTTTAACACTGACCTCCTGTGCAAGCAGCTACCCATCAGACTTTTAACTTGCTGGTTTTAGCTCCTGAAAGATTCAGCATTAACATGGTTATTGATAATCGAAGTTGAGAGGACAACGATTCACTCGGTTCTGACTCCTTGTATTTCCAAGGCTGGGGTCCCATAGGCTTGGGCAGCTCCTGTGGGTGCTTCCTGCACCCCAGCCCTGCCGCAGCACCACCCTCCTGCTCCTGCCCCTGCCCACGGTGGGGGCAGAGCTCTCAGCACTCGTGTGTGGCCCCCGGGGAGTCCAACAGCTGACACAGGTCAGCACCACCAGGTGTAGGGCAGATGACATTTTTCACAGATGTATGGTTTTGCTAAACGCCAGCAGGTCTCAAAGGGAGAGCTAAAGGCCAAGCACAGTCATAGTTTCAGGTATCTTTTTTTTTTTTTTTTTCCCAATTTTATAGAATCTAGGTTTGTTTTCTGTGGTTGTTGGTCATTTATTTTTTTATTTTTTAAATTTTAAATCAGGGAGGTTATCGAATTGACTCATTCTTGGACATGAATGAGCTCTTTTGGCTAAATGTCTTTAAAAAGGAAAAAAAGGAAAAGAAAAAGAAAGAAATCAGCCTGAAACCAGGCTTGGACAGTTCAGTCCAGGCAGTCACATTTTGTTAAAGACCCAGCAAAACAAAGCAGGGTGTTTATTAAGGGTAGAACTAGGCAAATATCATATCCAAATGATCCCAACTCCATTTAAAGCTTTTGTGAATAAAAACAAAAAAAGTTAGGGAAGAGGAGGTAGAGAAAGACTAACTAGAAACTACACAACAAATTTATTTCAAAAAGCACTATGCCTATGTAATTCAGCAAAAAAATGTCACTATGAACCTTAATTATCTGTTTTAATGATCCGAGTTATCTGGCACGTTAGCTTCATCCCAAGAATTGCACTTGCAGCAACAGCATGTCTCAGCATCCCAGCTCTACGTTGATTTAATAAGCCCCATGGAGAAGAGCTGCTCAGTAAATCACTCAGGGCGCTGCATCTGCTTTTCCATGCAGACTTCCCCAGCAAGCAGTAAGACCGTAACTCTCCCCCGAAATGCATGTGTTGCCGGTTTTGAATCAATACAATAAAACGTTAACAAGCTCTGGAAGCACTAACGCTCCCGTTCTCCCACCTGTTTAGCTTATAGAAGCCCTGACAAGATCCAAAGGAAGAAGTTAGGGCTACAGGCCAGCTTCTGGATCTGCATAACGAAGTACAGCTCTGTTCGTGCTTGGCTGTTCTAAATAATCACCAAATAAATGATGGTGCCAACATAGATTGCTGGAGCAATCTGGTGGAAAAAAAGAAGAGGGGAAGCGCAAATAGAAGCTACTGCAAATAATTACTGCTTGCATTGATAGATTCAGCTGAATCATTCTCTTTGATGGCTGGACAGGGTGAAATGGAGGTACGAAGAAATATTATAACATATTCTAATGTTTTGGTACTCCAGAAATGTAGACAACAAGCCTTGAACCCCTCTGTAGAGAGGGTGAGAAGATTGGCAATGAGCTTTGCAGAACTTTGGATGTAAATTTGTCTGTCAGTCACCAGCCTTGACTGCTGAAGCTCATTCAGAGGCTGCAGGAAAGATGTGATTTTCTTCAGAAGTGGCCCTAATCCACATTATGCATGGTTTCATATTTGTACAGCTTCCAGAGACAATAAAACAGATTAGTGCCCATGAGTCAACCTGTGACGCATCAGTCCTTAACCTAGAAGCTATCTATTGCTGCTCTCTCACAATCCAATTATGTATCCAAATGGCTATTATCTTGCATCCCCATAGAAACGCCTTTCACTAGAAGTCAATGGCCAGATTTAATTTCAAACCTGTTGCTTTTCAATTATATTTATCATACTGCCTGGAGTCCTTAAAAGTAAGGCAATCCCTCTTTGAGCACTGAAAGGGTTCAGCTTGAATGAATCCAAGCGGTGGAAAGGCAAAGAAGGATGAGCCCGGGCTCATCGCTGTCTTTCCTGTTACTCCTGACCTGTGCTTTATGATCTTTGTGAGACCTGGTTAGACGACAAAGAACAATAATAATACTTATTTTTGTCAGGAAATGCAATCAACGTTCCGTGTTTCAGCAGTAAAACTAACAGAAGCCCATAAAGATATGCAACTGCATGGGAAGAACATCCTGGAAAGCATTATGGAGGCATCGCTTGGTAGACAGCTCCCACAAAACTTAGAGGAGGCAGCTTGGGAGACAACAGCAACACAAACAGAACAAGACACTGAAATCACAAAGCGTAATGTGGTCATTGCAAACCAGCCACATGCGAAGGAAGGTCTGCTTCTACATATTTTAATACAACCATCGCAATTTAAAAGAATTGGATGATTTGATCGGAAGAGATTTTATCTTCCCCAGTACAGCGCGGTACAAAGAGGCATTTGCAAAACTTTGAGTTCCTCTACCACAAAAATGCTTAAATTCAAAGGTCTGGAAAAGGTTTGTTCTTTGCCAAGACTAAAAGGTGTAAATTTATTTTTAATAATAGACTAAAGTAAATTTAACTCAATCAGTTGCATCAGTGATCTGAACACATCGCAATCCAACAGATGGTTAGTCAGGACCTAGCTAATAGATTGAAGGGAAGAACATTGGGGCTTTTCCTGCAGAGATACTGCCTGGTGTTTTTATTCTTATTATGTTCCTCATCAGTTTTTACCAATAGAGACAAGTGATTACCTTGCCAGCTGAACAGTAACACGGAGGAGATAGTGCTGCAAATGTTAGGGAGCAGTCTGAAATAAGGCTCCTTCCCAAACACCCCGCGTGAGAGCACAGAGCAAAGGCTTTCTGTGCACTGCAGCACGGGCACGTCTGCAGGAGAGGCTTGTTCTGATCCCAAACGGCGATCCTCTCTCCTGCCAGCACATTCGTCACCATTTTTCATGTCGTTATTCGTCCAGTTCGGCGGGGCTGACATATGAACCAGCAGAACCGAACACCTGGCTGTCACACATTATCGCATCAGGTTGCAGCGCGGCGCCAGGTGGTCCCACGTCACGCAGATGCCTGCAGGCTGAGGTCAGCTGCCTACTGTACAACGCCGCCGTCATGCGGGGCAGCGCAGCCTAGGTGCTCGGCCAGCAGCACAGAAACCTCCTCCTGTGCCGCTGTGGGTGACAGCTACCACGCCACGCTGAGGTTTCACCTCCCTGCCTGGCTTTGGTCGCGTTGCTCGCACGTCGCTGGGGGGAACAGCGTGTGAAATGACGCTCCTGCATGGATTACTTGGGAAGGCAGAAGATTTAGAACTATGCCAACTCGGATCCTGTAAATCTTCTCATTCACTTGCGGTTTGAGAGTCTTTTCCACTTGTGATATTTCAATATAGTAATGCTTCAGAGGAAATCATTGCCTTTTATCCCCCATTTGAGCCGGTGAAAGCATTTATTACAGAGCACTGTACGACAGGGCTGCCTGCCTTTAAGGCAGCATCACAAAATCTGACTGTACTTACTGGCTTGCGGATACATCATCTCTCGGGAATCAGGTTATCAGTTTCTGGGTATGAGTCTTCATACTCGGTTCTTCAGTTACCCAGAAAGATGCAGAAGAACCCACAGGACTCCAGCAATAAGCAGCATATGGCCAGAGGTACTAAAGAGCAGCGTTACTCCAGCTGCCATCAGCATGAATTTATCATAATTATTTTCCTTCTAGACTGGAATAATTCCAAGAGTGCATTAAAAATAGGCTTTTCCCAGTGCAGAAGCATTTGTTTAAAGCCATATCACAACACAGAGATGCAGCATCAGAATCTTATACATGTACCTGCAGACAGATGTCGTGCATTTGAGTCTTCACAAGGCTGCTTGCCAAGATTCAATACATCAAAATTAAAAAAAAAAAAAAAAAAGTTAATTATGATTATATTCAGATAAAGTTCTTACCTGGCACCCTTTCAGACAGAGCACTGCCTTTATGGTCACTCTGTTTTTCTAGGGAGATACAGAAGGCGGTTGCCCAAAATATTCTCTTTTGAGACCACAGTGTTGTCTCTGAAATATTCTCAGACCACTTGTCTCACCATTTATTTGTTCACTTTAATATATAACTTGTGGCTTTCTCATCTATTAATCTATTCTTCTGTACTGATTTTTTTTTTTTTTTTAATTAAAACTGGGTATGTTATCAAAACTGGAAATGTCAAAGCATCCTCACGGATTTATCTTTTAATTTCTAAGAGCATCTTAGAAACTCTTGTCCCCAAACAACTGCCTCAACTTTCCTTATCAGCCAGCTCTGACGTAGACACAAGCTCTAGTTGCCACCAAATGATAGTCGCCTTTAGGCTTATCATCATCTTAGGTTTCTTCGCTTCTGTCAAAAATTGTATCTGCTATCAAAATACTCTTAAACAAACACCAAGCAACAAAAACAAATAAAGCCAAGCAACCAAAAAACAAACCTGCACAGAAATTCTCAGGTTCCAGGGGAAAAAGTATCCAGAAAAGGCAGACCTATCTTTTTACTACTTTATCCTCACTAAAAACTTCTTAATTGATTCATTTACTTACATTTATTCAAAAATAGAAGTCCACTGTCCACTTTATGTCTCCCACTTGTACATGAACTCACTTGCCTAAGCCTGTGTTCAACTGTTATTGCCCCACAGTCACATACAGCAATCAGTTTTTTTTTTTTAATTATTATTACTATTTTTTTTTTTACAGCGGAGCTCAAAGTAAATGACATCTACAGAAGGTAGAACACAACCTTTGGTAACTGTTGTTTGGATCCGATGCTACGAAACCTCAGATCTTCAGTTGAAAAACAACCAAAAATTGGTTCCACGAATTTCTTGTGACTGTGATTCAGCAGGAGCTTAGTTAGAACAAAATGTGATTACTCGCTTTTGGCCATGCAGCCTTCACGAGGCTTTCCCAGATCCGCTCCCACGGACCCAAATTCTGGTTCAGAAGCCAGTTGTTCCCTGGCAGCACTGCTGTGGATCTCGGTCAGAGATTTAGCAACACCTTCTCCACATGCTTACAGCAAACACCAACATCTCCAGCACATACACAGAGCTTTTTTATCTCACAGGTTTATAATTACCTGTGTCAGGCCCGTCACATCTCCATTGGGATGGCAGAAAGGGCACTCTGCACCCCTGGGGACTGAGCTCGTGTAACCGTGCCGTATGCTACATCTTCACAATGAGAAGCTAAAGCTCCTTCCAAGTAGAATATGCAACTACAGACCAGATGGACACCTCCGAGCTAAACATAACCTCCTTAACGTGGCAGCAGTAGTGATGATGCAGCAGCAAGGAGTTGGATGCCCACCTGCAAGTCGGCTGAGCAGGGCCGAGCACTTGAACTTCTCTCGCCGGGGCTGGTGAGGCTGAATCAGCCCGAGCCGGCTGAACCCCTCTACACAAGCTTCACGCTTTGCTCTTTCTGCTCCTCCACACACAGGCAAAACTGTCCCTGCTGTACAACGCACACATCAAAGGCAAGCCAGTGTGGTTACTGCTTCTGCAGCAAGGAACCTGCCTCTCAAAAGCCAGCTTCATTCCCAAATATGCCACCCCATGCAGACAAGGACCTGAGTCCCCATAGATATTTGGCTTACATATTTTCTGCACTGTTCTAGAAATGACACCAACCCATACACGGTCTATGTAAAAGAAGCATTAAAGTTTCATTTAACCAGTTGGAGACAATTATATTTTTATAAGGCTTCTGCAGGCAGAACAAGGCTCTCTTCTGATGGGGGAAGCAGTAAGAGAAAGAAGTGCTGTGAACTCCTCCTTCGCTGTTTCTTGGGTCAGCTGCCAAAGCTGGCTGCAGGCAGCTTTGGTTCCTGGATGGCAGGGCCGTGTTTGAGGGGGAGCGGTGGGTTCTGCTTATACAAGTGCCCACAGACATCTTTGCCAGCAGGCTTGCAAACAAGCAAGAAGATTTTTAACTAGGTCATTTGGGTGGGCTGCACGAGGGAGAACTTCTGCTGGCTCTGCTTCTCACAAGCAGTGGAAAACCTGGCTAGGAACACGCTGAGGACAACCTTCTAGTAGCCGGCAGGAGATGGTAGAGCAAGAGGAACAAGGCAGGGAGGCAAAATAACAACGACCTCGTGGCCTGTTTCAGCAGTCGGCAGCCAGCATTGCGGTGGGAAGCTGACACGAAAGGGGAAGGCAGCAGGAGAGCTCACCGGTCCCCAAGCCTGGGAACTGTCCTGCCCTGCAGGAAGAACAACAGAATCCTATTATATTAGACAAGGCTTAGTACTACCTACATGGACAGAAAAAAAAACAAAAAACAAACACATAAAAAAAACAACAACCTTACCTCTATATTTTGACAGCTATTTCTTTGCTTCTTGTGGCTGCAACTCTTGTGGGTTGTTTCCTGCAAACTCCAGGAGGCAGAGCTGCTGTTTGAAAGCAGTGCAGGGGTTTAAAACCTCATCTTTCAGAGCACTGTTTTCTGTGTGTTTCACCTGTTCAAGAGTGCTAAACAAGTTGAAACAGGCATGAAACTGAAAAATTGAGCTAGGAACAGTTAAGCTCAAAGGGAATAATTCAAGAATGACCTCTAGTCCCTTCCTTAAGCCGAAGCATAAAGTTTTCGTGTCTAGAGCAGCTCTCATCCATCTGTGCAAATCTGACAGGGTGATAACAGGAAGCCAAATCAGACAGCTGTCACTCAGCAGCAACACCTCTCCTACATCCCCGTATTGCCTCTCGAACCCAAACCACACTCAGACCTTTTATTTCACCTTCTGTCCACAGCCAGATTAAGATTCGACCCTCCTCACTTAATGCAATTTCCATAAATGTTTCCAGAGGTACACGAATAAAGAATAAAGATATGCAGGTGCTTGCAGCCAGCTTCCTGAAAAAATTAAAAAACAAATTTTCGTCTATAAAAGCTATTACCTATTAAAACAGAAGGAAGCAACCAACCAAAAAACAGTAAAAGAAACTTCATCAACCCTAGCTTCCTAAAAACTTGTGGAAATGAAGCAAAAGTCAAGGATGCGTGACATTAACCTGCAAATGAGAGTCAGAGCCCCTGTACTAATAATGTTTTTGAATATTATGGAAATTATGATAGAAAAATAAGTATTTATTAGATCTAGAGGAGCCCCCTTCCCCTGGCCATCCCGCTGTGCTGAGGAATCTGGCTTTACATTTTTTCCTGTTTGGAGAGCAGTGTATTTTATATTCTTCACAGTATGCGTTTGACATTTTCCACAGACTATAAGTTTTCAAATATCCTACAGAAAATACCACTCATGTGGAAGAAGTGCAATGAATCCATGAGATAACTCTTTCACCTAAAATAATTGTTTTTGTGAAATCGGGCAAATCTATCTCCAGCAGGATTCTCTTCAGGAGAATAAGTAACTTGGTGACTTGTCTTTTGGGGCATGGGAAGGTGACATTGTGACATTTTCATAGACCAGCTCCACTGAAAGTCCCCTGCCATTCCTAGGTGGCTCCCTATTGTAAATTACAGTTTAGAAACAAGGGATTTTCCAAAAAGACATGCCTGATAATAAACTTTTCAACCAAAACCATGACGAGATTTGAAGAGTAAATTCAAAAATAAATTTGAAATAGAACCATAGAAAATCCTGAGTTGGAAGGGACCCACAAGGATCATTGGCTCAACTCCTGGGTCTGCACAGGACCACCCCAAAATCACCCCCTACTTCTCAGAGCATTGTCCCAATGCTTCTTCTACTCTGGCAGGTCAGTGCCATGACCCTGGGGAGCTACAGAATAGTTCTGCTGCAGTATTATAACCTGACAAGGAATATGTAATTATGTATTCTATGGGGCAATAAGAAGATGGCATAGCCTCACTCACCAGGTAGGAAGAATATTTTCATCCTTTTGTCCAGTTCATTTTTAAGTCTTCCCTAATATAGTGGCACATAGGTGGCTCAGCTCACAAGACTGCCAACGCGCTCCACACTCAATATTAAAGAGTGTTTTGTCATCTTTTTTTTTGGAAAATAAACAACATTTATGTTATTTAATGAATAATATTTTTTTAAGATCTGACCTTTTCCAATAATGCTTGGACAGCCTGAATAACTGGAAGAGTCATTGCTGTTTTTTAAAGACAAAAAGTTACAAAAAGATTCTTTCTTTTGTCTGTCCAGATGGTGGTATTTAAGCAAACAGTAAAACAATGAATAAAAACCCCTTGGACTAGATGACAAGATCATTGGCTGGAATCTGAATTTCACGACCACTATTTCATAAGTGAGATGAAAGCCTTCGATTCCAGACTTCAGTTGTGTTAAAATACTCAAGAAATCTTCATTCTACATGTACGGAAAGAATGTAAGAGAGTATTGCCATTACGGTATCTTCCTTCAGCACACTGCAAAGATGACTACAGATAAATGCATTTCATCCCAGGAGCTTAGCTGGGAATACCAGGAAAGCTACATGGCTGACTAGATGCAAACACACAAACGTTTACCCGATCTGCTAATCTGGATTTCTAGTTTGAGTTCCCTGTGTATCTGTGCTTACCCAGCTTCCATTTGGCTTGGTCACATCTGTTAACAAAAATGAAGTTTCACTCCCTCTTACTGTCAGCAAGACAGTGGAATTTGGCTGTTCCAAGTTCAGGTTCTGGCTGGATATTTTGTATGCTTTTTTGGATTTCCCCTCTTTGGGATTAAGGGGAAGCCTGACTGCACAGCAACCTACAGCTGAGGGAGTGGCTTTTGGAGGAAGCCTTGAGTTTAGCATTACCCCAAGTCTTCTTCCTGGTTAAGAGTTCAGCCCAGAGCAGGCCATAATTGATATTAAACTATGGTTAGAGAGTAAAGTTCTGTCAGTTCTGCTCCTGTGTTTTTCAAAGGGCTAAACAACCCTGTTTGGAAACTGCTGACCAAGTGTCCCTTGAGAAGCACAGATTTTTCTCAGCTAATGCACAGGCTCACTCACGAGCCCAGAGCTTGCTCAGAAAAGTGGCAGAACTGCGAACCTATGTTCCCTTTACCCTAAATAGTGCTACGCAAAGGAAGAAATGACAGACACGTGCTAACCACAGATTGGAGCTACACGTACACCTGAGCGAAGGGATACCACCCTCTGCTCCCTGTGCCACTGCTCAAAGGCTCCAGACGCTCGCCCAATGCCAAAAGCCCATTCTGAGTTGCACTAATGATGGTAGAGTCCCACACAAAGAAATACAAACACGATTTCAAATAATTCACAAGTGGTTGGAAATAAAAGCCTTTCATTAGCATAATATCAGAAATGAATCTGATTATTTTCCTTTTTAAAAAAGAAAAACATTAGATCTCAGGATTTTGATTTGCATATAGGATATTCATATATTAGTTATTCAGAGCGTGCATCCTTTTCAAGCGTGCCACGCAAATACACGTTTGGATTGTTATCACAAGAAGGCACTAATGAAAATGACCTCAGTGAAATAGCCAAGTGTAAAAGAGCTTCCATTTCCCACCGAGGATTTCACAACGAGATTAGGACAATCCTATCGCACTGGCACAGTCACTGAAACAGTCTTTGTGTTACTCTAATTCACACTTTGATTCACAGCTAACTTTTAAAACAAAACTATGCAAAGGTTTGAGACCAATTTGTATGAACGTTTGAGGCTTTTCTGTCCGTAAAATGGTGAGAGGCAGGTTAGAAGCTAATACATGCTTCAGGCTTCTGGACGCGATCTTTGTGGGCAACCGTGACACTGCAAGGGCACGAACAGCCTCACCTTCCTGCAGCTGCTGCTGATACTCTGAATACATCTCCCAGGAGAACCACCTCTCCTCCTGCCTTGCAACAGGCAAGCCAGGAAGCACTCCTAAAGCTGAAGTATTTAGGTATACAGAACATTATATCCTAATTAACTACACCTCACATTATTCCACTCCCATTGGGTACATGGTAAAGTGAAGAAGCAACATAAAGGAAGATTAAGAGAAGTTACTGTGCACAGATTTTGTCTTTCAGTGCCACTAAGCAGCAGTCAGAAAAATCCAGATTAGGAGGAAGCATCTCCACCTTTGAGATAGGGCAGAACAGGCAGCAAAAATCACCCTTCCCAAATGAATTAAAATATTGGCACAAAAAAAATAAAAAATTGCTGTGCATATACCACATAAAGACTGGATGACAGTAGGATGACAATGTCAGGGCAAAAAACCTGTAAAATACAGCACGGTGACTTAAGCAGGTTAGGACCATCTCTGCCAAACCACAAGGTAGGCAGAGTAACTTCCTGATTCTGCAACATGATGCAAACTCTAAAGAAAAGAAAAGGTAGTTACAGGAAATCTGTAAGTGTCTAAAATGCAGTTATAGGGTAGTGGAGCTTGGCTGGCCTTGTCTTGCTCCATCCTCCTTGACTACGGGATCCCCCTGAAGGCACACGCTGGTGTAGCAGGAGGATCTGTCCCTGCGGGTGCCTCTGACAAGCCACGTCCCCTACCACGGGGCTCGGCGACAGGCTTGAGATGTCTTCAGCACTCGAGTGGGAATGCACCAATAATGGAAATACATTTGCGTTTGAAAGTACTATTCCAGGAGGCAAACTGGCTCCAAGAGCAGTCGGAAATGGCAATGTTGTGTCTGAAACTCTTTTTTCCTCCTCCCTGCACATCGTTATAGCTCACCATAGCGCACCTTTTCTGTAGAGCCAATGTCCTGGTGTGCAATAGGGATCCCTACTGCAGAGCCCAGGTTATGTGGCTTGAAATGGGACTGTCACAACAGGGGCAAAGCCCAGCAGTGTCCCTCAAAACAACACCTCTACTCTGAGCACACCGGCACTAAGATTCACCCAGGATTTTCCCTCTTTAAACTCCCCTTTGTGATTTTCATAAAAACCTGCCCTGGTGCTTTCCCCGAGATTCCCATCAGCCCACAGGAATGCTGTCGACACCTAATCTGATTGCACAAAGAGACAAAGATTTTACAGTCTGACCGCTTTTCCGAAGCTGCTTGTCACCAAGCGATCACGTTCCCACAGCCAATTGGAAATTCAATTTCCATCCCTAGAGCAAAAAACTATCAAGCGATAAAAAATAAATAAAAACCAATGCTACCTCAAGAACATTGTCACAAAGCGGCCTGCTAACAGCAGAGACGTGGTGCGACTTGTCAGGAAGATGAACTGCAGCCACTCTGCCAGAGTAAAACATTAGCAAAGAGCTACTGCAGAACAACCTGTGCACGCAGACACTTGGTTTGAGACCAAAGCGCGCTCCAGTTCTGGAAGAATTACTCCTCTCAAATACTAGAAAACATGAATCACTTCTTGCTGTGACAAGGGTGGATAATGCACCATCAGCATCCCTTTCAAAGTGCTTCTTTCCTTAACGCTACATCCCATTCTATAACGAAGAGGAAAGGAACAAGGAGAAAAAAAAAAAGAATTTAAAAATTATCATCAAAAAGCTGTAGTCTCTCAAAATAAACTTACTTGAGAAAAGTTGAGTTTTGTACTTCCACGGCAAAAACCCATATAAACATTATTCGGCCTCGTCTTGCCAAAAGGTTGTTGAAAGAGGATGTAAAGTAGCAGGAAGCAGAGCTTTTTACAATCCTGCAGGCATCCATTTGTCACTCCGAATCCTGTTCCTGTAATGGGAAGAGCTCCTCATGAAGGGAGACACCTGCTTCTCTACGGCGTGCAGCTCCCCTGCGGGCCATGAATAAGCCCGTACACTTGGGCAATGTTTTTCATCCTCCTGAATCCAGCAGTAATCCAATTTAAGATACAGAGTGGATTTTCCAAGGCAATGAATGATACCTGTTATTAACAGAAGATTTTGGACACATTTCTCTTTACAAAATTAACTAGGAGTTTCTAAGTATTTGGATAATTAGTCACTACAGTCTATTTTGGTGTCCTGCTTTCTCAGTATCGAGATTAAACAAATCAAACTGAAATAGAACTCAGAAACAAGGCAACGTGACATACAGCATTAACAAGGTGTTTATACCTGGTATGTTGGTCTTGTTATATGTTGAACCAATGACCTAAAACAGCTGGGAAACTGAAATAATTGCTGGAAAGCTAAACTATGCTGTGTATTTTGTACCAGTATAGTCGGTGTACTGGAAAATATATTTATTTTCCAGAAATCCAGGGCTAGAAAAAATATTTATTAAGAGCACTCTCTACTTACACTTCTAAACCAAGTGGTCCTGTTCAAGTTTGTTTATGCATGGTATACTGAATTAGAAGTAATAATCTGCAATCAGCCAGCAATGTTTTTGCTTTCCCGCTCCCCTTCTAGCCTGAAGGATATTACAGTCTTAAATATTTTCATAAGATGCATACCAGGAGTATAATATTAGATGCTCTGAATATCAGATAGTGACAAGAAGCTACATCAATATGATAACATGAAAGCTGGCCATGTTTCCAGACCCCTGTAGGCATGATTAGCGAGCCCACAAAACGTACTTTGAAAATAAACCACGGCTTTTAATTTCCACAAATCTAACAGCTCTCACCAGTTAGGAACTAGATTAGGGACTATCGTTCTGTTACGTGTGTACGCAGAGCCCTGCTGCTATCAGAGTGATGTTAGAGAGCAATTAGGGGCTGATACGGGGCTCCCCAAAGGGCTCTTTATTGTCAAAGGCCACATGTGATAGCAGAAAGCAGCAGTGGTGACAACGCTGGGAGCGAGGCCTTTTGGAGCTCAGTACAAAACCAGCTTTAAAAAATGACTTGAAAACTCATTCAGCAGCCCAGAGCTTTTAAAAAAGGGTCTCCACAAGGGTAAACTTATTTTTTAGAAAATTATTTTTTTGTGGATTTTTGTTTTTTTTTTGTGAAATCTGTTTGATGAGTTTATTTAGGTATTATTTTACAGGGCTATGTTCGTTTCAGCAGCACGTAATGGATAATGAAAATCATTCAATATCACTGCCTTTCCAGCTGCAGCTCGAGCTGAAATATTAAGCTATCATGTAACAGTGGCAACTCTCCAGGCAAGGAAAAAAATGCTTTGCACCTGTTTACAAATGTATTTAGTCATTATTCATCATTACCTTGATTCTACATCTGATCAAATACACTCGTGCCAAACTTGCTTTCCATCATGACTGTTTCACGGCTCTCTTACTACCCAGCTCAATCCTGACTTTCTAAACGGCAGGAAATCCCAAAGGCGCTTGCCATTTCATTTGCCTGCTTCAGTCCAACCTTCTGTGACTTAAGGAAATCCCTATATGCATTCATCCAACATTGCCTTGAAGATCTTCTCTGAAGCTACCCCCTGCCAGCCTACATCAGACGTACGTAAAATCCTTCTCTTAGATGTCCCTTTCCAACAGAAACTGCATCACTGGCAATCGGCATTTCCTAATGATCGCACTCCCCAGCTTCAGGAATTGACAAAAGCATCCTTTCAAGTATAAGCAAGAAGGCAAAAAACATTTTTATTGAATCATGAAGAATTTACGCAAATGCCGAGCAGCCCCACTGCCCATTTCCAGCGTTATAATTGTTCTAGGAGTTGGAGTCAGGCTGGAGTGATGTTGAAAGAGTTACACAACTTGGGAATTGAACTCAAAAGCCCAAACCAAACATGATGACAACGCTGAGTTATGTTGGAGCCATAACATGATGTAAGGAACTACTGGGAAAATTTTAAACGAATACAGTTCCTTTGCTGAACCTTGTCCAAGATGCTGATGTCACTGCTCCAACCAACAAACATGGGAGGTTATTTGAGGAACAACCAGGACCGTACGGAAAATGTATGAATTGGACTGTACAGACACTTGGACTATGCCAGTCACCGTTCAGCAGCTACAGTCAATGTGCTCTCCCTTAATTTGTCAGATCATCTTCTGCTTTTAAGGACCGTGCTCAAACACTGTGTTTTCAGAAGGACAGATCTCAAAATCACGTCTTGGCCATACATCTGCTCAAGCTGCACACTTGCGATATGCCTGCAGTCAAATTTCCTGGAGTAACAGAGTCCCTTTAGATGCAGCTGTACATCGTTTCCCCTCCTTACTGCTTTCGAAGAGCCCTAACTGCACTTCAGCAGAGCTTTTTCTTTGGTTGTTGTTTTAACCCAGGTTTCAGCAATGTGAATGGAGACTGCTCCAGCTGACCGGGGTGGGGAGGTCAGGATAGGAATCACTGCAATGGCACAGAAAATTCCCTTTGGAGATATGTGCAGATCACAGCACGAGTGAGTAGCCTTGACTCCTCGAGCGATCACCCATACAGATTCTCATCCATGTGACTGAAAGGCATTTGCACCGAATTTCGAGAAAGAAAAGGGCTGCTATTTGAAGGCTGAGGATAGCAGGGCCTCCCAATCCTTTCTATAACTTTGCCTCAACAGGTAAATGAAGTTTATTCATGAATCTCACTCTAAACAGCAATACCTGAGACCCATGGGACTGCTGTGGCTCCCAGGGAAGCAGCAGGGACTGCCTGAGCCTTAGAAGAACAGGGCTTTCGTGTGCTCCTTGTTATTTGATAGCTCGTCTTAATATAGTTAGAAGAGTCTGAAGCATATGAGGGTTGCCTTTATCAACACAGGACTGATAAAGCCTATTTTATGGAGCAGGTGCAAAGACATGGAGGGTACGAAAAAATACCCAACAAATAGGGAATAACGAAAACAATTCAGTTTTCTTTACATTAAACAGTAAAAAGCTTTTCACACAGGGAGTGGAAATTTAACAAGGTTCAGATTTTGAGAGGATAGGATTAACAGAAGATAAATGCTGGAAGTCCAGAACTACATTTTACAGAAACTTGTGAATAGATACAAGTCTTCTTGTATGGGATATGAAAATATCTCCACCAGCTCCTTTCCGTATCATCTCTCCTAGCTGAAGCAATAGCCCTAGAAGGCAACATTAGCTTAAAATTCCCAGTAGTGGGCAGAGGGTTTCCCAGCACAAGCCCAATGATGTAAGAACAGGCTGAGAAGATGATGACAAACTTTCCCATAAATATTTCCTTTAGGGAAAGAGCAAAAGGAGATGACAGCAGTGCTAAAAATGGCTCTGGTGCCAGCACAGCCAACGAAGACAAGGACAGGACTACTCAGGAGACGATCAGCTCCGAAGGTGACGCAGCCCATAATGTGCTTTCCAGGGGGAAGCATGAAATCTTGCAAAAGTGAGTTGGGAGGACAAGACAACGTGTTGGAAGCTACTTATCTTCAGGTCTCCAGCTACAGAGAAACTGGAAAGAGAAACAGAAAACTGGAGGTCTCAGAGGAGCACGTAGAGGATAAACTTCATTTTATTAATGTACATCTTTAAAATCAAGGGTAAATTTAGATGACTGTGCAGTCAGTTAAGGAAAGAAAAAGGAGAGATACTCTCAAGGAGAAAGAATGCTGGGGTAACTTTGGGCAAAGGGATGAAGCAGTGGTAAAATCCACTTGACATCACTAAGTGTGTGATGAGATCTGAAGAGCATGACTTCTCTTTAAGACAAGGCAAGAGATCTGGTTTCCACAGAAAGCTACAAAAAGTAAGTTAAATATGAGAAAATGTTGAGGAAGTCATATGTACAGCTCACCATTTTTATAAACATATAAAAGGAAGAAAATAAAATCCCAGCTCCCTCAGTGCTTCATAGTGTGCAAAGTTACTGCAAAAGCAGCAGGAGATAACCCTGAGTGAGAACATCTCCGGATGAGCAAGTCTCTCCAGGTGATTTCTAAGTCCACAAACCCCATCAGAGCAAACACCAGAAGAAGGTCCACAATAAAACAATTACACGTCTAGTTTTGCTCCGGGGCATGTGCTACCCATATGGCTGCAGCTGACACCCCTTCACCACTCATACGCTTCATTGGAGGTCACGCATTGACTTTGGGCTGGAAATTGGGGAAAAAAGCCTCCTGAGCTTGGGCTCCAACGTGCACAAGAGCCGACAGAACCGCGTGGGGGACAGGGAGGCTGCAGACCGGCTGCGCACGGCGCCCCGGCTCCTACTTCTGCTGTTGGCCGCTGCTTGCCCTCAGTGGAAAGCTAAAACTGGAGAGTGGGAAGAAACAGGAAGGTTTTGCATTATGCTGTTATTTGCAGTGCCAGCAACAGCCAAAACAGATTAGTCGGTGTCCAAATTCAAGAGCACGTGCTTCAGAGCCAGCTTCCCAGTTGTTCACCATTTATCTACCCCTCATCTCCTCCTGAGATAGCGTTAACTATTTCTAAGCTTGAGCAAGTCACCCTCAAGTTATTTATCTCAATTTCAGCCAAAGGGAGTATTCCTGGCATGGCTGCTTTCCTCAAGAGTGCAACCAATTTTTAGTGTTAACATCCACCTGTCTCCACAGCCAATTTCACAAAATGGTTGTAAAAAAAAAAAAAAAAAAAAAAAAAAAGGAATTTAGAGCAGTCATTAACGACAGCATCCCACGATGATGAAGTTTTAGAGTACGAACTGCTAGGGTTTTGTTCCAATGAATGACAATAAGAGTCCACTCCTCCACGTGGAATATACAATCTCCAAAATACAAAGAGGTTGGGGCTCTGAGGAAAAAAATGTTTTAAAGCTTTTCTCTTTCATATATTTTTTTTTTTAATTTCTAAAGAATATTTCTCACATTGACTAGTATTGAAAACTATTTTCGCCCCAATGCTTAAATCCATTGGACTGAATTTTGCAGACATTTTAGGATATTTCATTAGTAGACTGTCTCTTGAATTACATGCATCGCAGAAGTGGTATTGAGAGGGGAGTGCTGGAGACAAGCAGGAAAGAGGTATAATGATGTAAGTAATGGGACAGAGGGGAGAAATGGCAAAAACTTGTTGGGAACAGAAAAAAAGCTGAACTTCTTCTTTCAACTTCAGATCTAAGACTTAAATTGAATTTATAGTTCAACAAAAAGGCATTTCTAATTTAAATTTGCTCATTATAGCAGTGAATGCTGGGGGGAAGGAAGCTGTAGATAGAGGGGTAGGGAAAAGGAGGTTGTGGGTAAGGAAAAGAAAGAACAAGAGAAGGAGAAAGCCATGCATGGGCAGAAAAGAAAAAACACACTCTCTTTCTGGAGAGAGAGGTTGCAATGGACAAAAGAAACAGCAGAACAAACAACAAAGGAGAGAATTTACTGGAGAAGAAGGAAGTCGTATAGTTGGAAAAGAAAAAAAAGGCATGAACACAGTGACTATTTGCTGAACTTGCTGAGGGAAAACAAAATCAGAATTAAGAAGAACTCAAACATGGCTAAATCTAATGTGTTACTGATACTAATTCCTGACAAAATATATGGTACTTAGACTAAAGGAAAATGGACGCTCAAAAAGTTACACCAGTGTCAGGTAGAGAAAGAGGATAGAAACCAAGAAAAGTGAGAAAATCCAACAGGTACACAAAATTATGGGGTATGTACCTCCACCATATCTGGTTACGAATCATCTTCTATTTAAATAAGCCCTTCACTGCCTTATTCCATCAGATTTGTTTTATCAAATAATTTAAGGTAAAGGTTCCTACAGTATTGGAGTGCTTGGATTTTTTTTTTTTTTTTTGACCAGAAGGATCTAGGAATTTGTGTCTCGTCTTGGAAACAGAAGCTAGTAAAAATATAAAAGGATGCTGGGGATGCTGAGTTGTCAAAGCTCAGACAAATGAAATACAAGGATGTCAGATGCAGCGAAGGATGCTCAGAAGACACAGATGACTTTGAAGTTTGATGGCAACAGAGTAATCTTATAGTGGTGATCTTGTAACAGGCATAAGTAAATCTATTCGGAGATTATCACTATGAGTTAATCTATTTCCATCTACTTATACAAACTTATTAAAAATAACAGGTTTCTTTTTGCAATAGAATAACAACTAAGTGTATCTTGAAACTGCCCTGGTAACATTAAATATTTAAATTACCACAAGAGAAATGTTTCACAGCACAGTCATATTTTGTGCAAATATTTACCATTATATATTGCAACTAGAGAAGCAAATTCTCAAAGGTCGCAATACTAAAACTGCTTAAAACTAGAAAACAAACATTGAAATGGCAAACTGCTTCTAAATAAGAACAAACTGATCACAGGCAAGTGAACTAAGCTTCCTCTTTGACGTTAAAATCTATTAAACCCATACTGAGTGCGTTTACAAAGGTATAACTAAACATCTGGTTATGCAGTCAGCACAGGCTGCTTTCTAAGCAACCAGTGGTAGACCACATTGAGCTAAATTCTGTGTCAAATATTGAAGTCAATTTCTTTCCTTTCTTTCATAGCTCAAAGAGAAAGGTATGTTCATATTAGTGTGGTTTTTCACTTAACGCTAGGAAAGCTGTTGCAAGGAAATTTTCTGCTTCAAGCTTGCAGATTCATTGTGTCATAGCAGATTTTTTATTATTGTGATAATTTTACAGAATGAGGTTGTTTCTATTTTTTCTTCAGTTTGTCGGTTCTGTTTGTTTGCTTGTTTTGCATTTTAAACCTTCCCCAGAAGCACCAGAGATCAAGTGACTGATGCAGGAGCCAAGACTTAGAGGTCCAGACTGACCGAGGAGGTAGGGCTCAGGATGCCCTCAGGAGCTCAATTAGTGTGTCGTATTTGCTAGCGTAGAGTCATACATCCATTTTTGTGATCCAGCACTGGCAATACCTTTCCTGTGCCATGGGAAAAATCACCTGCAAAACCTTCAGCTTTCCCATACACATACACAACATACCAGGCCTCTTCTGCCTTCTGAACTGATGGTTCAGCTTATTCAGGTTGCTGTCTGGACAAAGGCTTCCTCTGCAGCACAGGTAGGCTTGGCAGGAGTCACTCCAGGAGCGAAGGGAAGACAGAAACTAACTTTAAATACGTGCAAAAACGTTCCCTAGCATCACCATTTGTATTACAAACGTGTTAAAGCAAATCCTGTTTAGAGGACGCTGAATTTGAAGTCTCTGTATTTAGCATGTAATGATTACCTTGCTCTTCTGCTAAAAATTGAGCACTAACTCCACATCTGTCTGCTTAGAGGCAACATGGACATTCATAGCAGTCTACTTCCAATTAGTTTGTAATCACATATTTTAAATTAACACTGATTTTACAATAAAGGGCATTTCTAGTGTAAGAAGATTGTAAAAAAAAAAAAAATTTAAAACATGAGCGTTTGGACGATACTCTGAAGGTTAGAAGAGAATCCCTAAGCAGAAGATGTATTACATGGATGAGCTTCAGTTGAGGCAAAACTCACATTTGCCTTGCTACATAGTCTGTATTCTTCCTATCTTATAACAAAACCTTATGAGAAACCTTCCTATAACCTAGTTTTAGCCCGGTCTACCTAAAAGCCTCTGAAAAGAGGCTGAAGAAGGGATTGAAACAGTTGTTGACCCGCTGTTGGTCACTCTAGGTCTGTTGCACATGGTTTGCGTGCATTCGAGGCTGAGATGAACCTAGTACACTTTAAAACGCAGGTAATTTAAAGTAAAAATAAGCATCATAAATGATAGCCCATCCAAGGGGATCTTCACATGGTCGCTCTACCCGTCACCCGCCGCGAGTCCCTCCGGGATGAGCCGCAACAACTGCTGCGCGGCGCATGGCAGCGGGGAGGAAGTGAGGAATACCAGCACGTCGAATCGCAATTGCAGGGGGAATTTAGGTAGGAAGAATGTAATTACCCACTTTGGAGCCTGGCCAGACCACGGGGGTTAACATCTTATAAAGAGCCCTATGAGAATTTTAACAGCCCCTCACGGTCAGGACCGCCGATTTATATTTGCTTTCAGGAGCGAGGTTAACAGCGCTGCTCAGCCGCTTTCTGCAGGAAGCAGGGAGAAATTAACTTCTGCTCGTTCCCTGCACTTCCCACCTACCTCCTAAGCAGATTCATACTCCTTAGCCTGCAATAGCTGATGAGAATGCAGCAGAAGGCAGCGTGATTGAAAGCTGCAGTGAATCGGAGCAGCTCTCACTGAGCCTTCAAAATCTCTACGGGAAGAAAGTGTTTCCTGCCCCATTAAGCCCTCAGTCCTTGTAATGAAAGCTTTCGAGATCATCTCAGCAGGTGTAGCGATAAATATTTGTGAAGATGCACAGGGAGGAAGATGCACAGTGTTAACACCAGAAAGAGCTGCTCTCTCTCCAAGAGCAACCACTTGGAAGGAGCAGGAACCTAAAGCATGTGCACACATCAGCTCCCTTCATATAGGAAGCGAGTAATCATCACAGATTAAAATGTAAACATAGAGCTTGTGTTAGCAAATAAGCAGGTCTGTGCAGTTCAATTCTGTTTGCTCAAGTAAGCCTGAAAGTTAAAAGCAACAATGAAAGTAGGAAAGACGAGCAGGTAGGAAGAAATAAAAGCATGCAGCTGGTCTTTTTTTTTTTTTTTCTCTCCCCACTGTCACCTTTAAGCAATAAAAAAAATGCAGACTTGCTTCCAAGTTTCCCTCCTCCAAAATAAAATATCAAGTGAGGCCATAACGGAGCACGGCTTTTCACTACCATTGAGCTGAAAGCATTTGGAGCAAATTCCAAGAGACTGCCAAATACTCTTTGAAATTGTTTACATTATGTATCCATACCCCACAGAAGTATCTTATTTCTTCAACTAGGTTACACACAATTTAGAGGTATTTAACTTCTTTACCATAGACTAAATGTAATCATCGCAGATATTTTTATGCTGTTGCTTTGAAATTGCTGAATGTCTGCAGGGGTGCATTTTATTTGCCTTCAGCTAATTTGTTGTGTTCGCATCAGACATAAATAATAAAAAATATCACGGCATCATTCCAGGTGATTTTCTCTTAGAAACCCTTGTGTCCTCTTATAATCAGGATTACTTATTATTATGGAAGACACCGGAGAAAGACGAAACAAGAAGAGGCTTCAAATCAAGCCAAGTGGAGCATTTGGGGCTGTAAATATCCCTCGGTGATAGCAGAGCTGCTGGATATCACACTGACAACGCTACTGCTGCAGGAGCTTTGTGATTTATGCCAATGAGAAAAGCCACCTTGACGAGCAGAAAACAAAGGACAGACCAGCTCAGTGTTGCTGCAGATTTTGAACATTAGGTTTAAGTTTCACAGGAAATACCGAAGACCAGTGGTTACAGGAATCTCGCAGTGCTGAACATAGCTGGGAGGCTTCACTGGAGAGACGTCAGTCAGAGGCACAAATCACTTACGAGTGATTTGTACCACACAGTTGTAGCCCAGGTCTCATCAGCTCTCCTCTGTCCTCTGTTGAAGATGGGACAGTTTCTGCTTTGTCAGAGGGTTCACAGAGCAGTGCCTGAATTCCAAGGGCACCCTTGAATAGGCACATAATAATTCAGCCTCTCCCGTCAGACCAGCTTGCAAGGGTACTCTGTAGCACAGCAGCTATCAGAGTGAGCTTGCCTTTATGTTTAAACAGGTCTTGGCACTGGATTGCAATGACCCTCTCCTCCTCCCTAAACAGTTCTCATACAATTTTCAAGAGCTAAACAAGTGTTTAGGAGTTCATTTCTTCACTGACTTTCAGAATTAATTGAGCTCTTCTCGGTCCCCAAGAACCTACAAGTACTCATTCCCTACTGATTCAAAGTCGTAAGGAACATATGAGCTCTGATTTCGAACCTGTGGCCTTTCCACATTCCAAGATAACCAAAACCGATGGTGTAAGATCTCTGAAAGGCCACAGAAGGCAAAAGTTTTAATCAACACTTAAATGTTTTAAAATTACTCTGAGTGAAACGAATGTACAGAACAAACTAGTGCTCACTCGCAGTAATGAGCACACTTGCACTTGACTGATTATCGTGTCTTGAAAGGATTTGCTTGGCACTATCAGAAAGGTCTCCAACTCTGATGCTCATCTTTCATTTCACCTCGACTATGGAAAACTGGATAGGTCATAAGCCCAAAAAAATGAACGGAAGATTCATTGCTGACCCAAGAGTCAGTCTGGAATGCTGGAGACTGGCTATGCTCAGTATGACTTCTGGTTAAAGTGCTGTCAAGGTCTTTATGCTTTTGGCCTAAGCTGCATTTCCTTTTGATCCATACAAAGCATATTTTGTACCTGTGAGCTCACACTTCATGAGCTTGTGCCTTGTTACAGAGCTGCCCTGCTGGAAGCTCTGAATTCATTCTGCTCCAGAAACTGGTCTGAGTAGGTCACTTCCAGAGGTAAGCCTGTCCTTTAGATCGTATAAAGAATGGGTCTCAAGTTAAAATAAATATGGACAGTACCTGAGTTTATGTGGAGATCGTGTAACTTGCTGGCAAATACAAGCCAGCAGTACGAACTTGACAAGTGGATATATTCCTATATTAAAAAAAATAAAAACATCAGCAAATGACCACGTCCATAAATTGATCTCATGCTTCAACTTTTTACTTAACTTAGCACTTCAACTTAACTAAGTCCTTTCCTTGTGATTACAACATATAGCTCTTAACCTATATTCATGCCTCACCTTGAGCACAGAAAATGCTACACATGTAAATAAAGTGCTACAGGTATACAAAATACTTAAGGACAGAAAATTAAAGAAAAAAACCCTATTCAGATAGCTCTGAATTGGATTTAGGACAACTTTTACTTAGTCTTCCAAGCAGAAGTCAGCAATTAAGTGTTCCTATAAAAATGCATGATGATAAACACATAAACAAAGCATGTGATCAGAAAATGTTGGTACTAACTGTCTAGCTGAAGAGCCTTAGGCTGCAGAGATGTCTATGCTGCTGAAACACAAGCAATGTCTTTTTCGAACAACAACAACAAAAACACTTGTGTAATTTGCAGGGTCAGCACTGATAATTTAAAGCAAGACCATGGCACATTGAGGACCTTATCTGCATTTCTCTAAATACACACTACCATAGAGATGCTGCACACTATGGCATATAGAAACAATAATTAAACAACGTGGACAACTCCGTTATTTGCTATGACACCTTAAAAAAATAAAATAAATAACAGCAGCCTTTAGGTTTAATACAAGGTGGTGAAGAACAAGGAATGCATTTTGCCCCATTGGTTAGAGAGAACAAAAGTGGCCATGTATCGTAACACCTGGGAAAAGTCAGGGCATGCACAGCTGGCTGCGAGCTGGTCACACATTCCTGAGGTTACAATTACAGGCAGTGTTCTCAAACCAGCCCCACTGACAAGCAGTTGCAGATGGCCACAACGCTTATGTATGGAAATAGCTTTACTCAGCAAAATCTTAGAAAAATAACATATCAATAGAAACACTTGTATATGTAGATGTAGCATTTTCTCAGTGATGTTTTCCTCAGCTAGCCCACAGGTCATGTAATATAAACTGAAAACAGGAAATCTTTTGTGTTGCACATCCTATATATCATTCGGTACCAGAGTATCATTTTCTCCCGCGAGTAGACTTCCAGTGCAGTTAAGGCAGGGAAACACTATCGGCGTGGTAGGTTCTGTTCCCAGATCTGCCAGCAGCCAGCTACGTGGCCAGTCCTCTTCTTAACACGCCAGCTTAATGACGGGGCAAAAGGGCGTGATACCGCTCCCCTTTCTGCACACAACTTCGTGCCTCAGTCATTTGGACGAGCAGCACTGAGTACCCTGAAGTGTTCTTTTATAATCTCCGTAAGTAACATGAGAAAAAAAGCCTACTTACGCTTTCCCTCATCAGTAAAGCCGTTTAAAACAACACTACACAAAAAAAGGTCTCCAACATGTACTGAAATGATCAAAACTCAAACATGGTAAAACCTGAAAGATGTCCTGCTGAGATATGATAATATAAAGAGAATGTTTTCCCTATTTACAAAACGATCCTTGCAGGATGCTTCTTCAGTAAGATGACCAGGGGATCACACGACCAGGTGACATTTTTATCTGATGCTGAAGTACGGACATTTTTTTTATAGAAGAAAGGACAACAGCTGGTATTCTGTTAAAATAGAGGAGGGAAAAGATATTTAAGAGCAACACATACTTTGAATTCTAGGTCTTCAAACTCCCCAGTGTTTGACAAAATCTATAGCAGAAGCAATCTAGGAGAAATTATTGAACTTCTCACCACTGGGGCCAGAGCCAGCAATCGTGGCAGAAACATCAACTGAAATTTCAACTAGGACACTGGTGTCTATTTGTGCCGCTTAATAAATCTAATTTTCATGACAAAAGAATGGCCATCTTTTCCAGAACAGAATATACAAAAATGGCATCATCTAAATGCAATCATAAATATTTTAATTGCAGAATTCTCTCTCTAGAACCACAGAAAAACAAACGTACAAGACCATTGCTCATATCTGCTGTCCCTGAGCAAGAGCCCTGTTGCTGTGATTAGTACAGCCTAACAGATGAACATCTTCATGCACATGATCAACAAGGCCAAAAGGTCACTATGGTTTTAATTTCCTATAAAACTCATATCTTAACTAGACTTCGCATACATTTTTCAGATAGTACACATACCTTGAAGTCAGCAAATAACAAAGTTAGATTAAAAATCACTCGGTGTAAACTCCTATTCATAATTTTGATCCCAAACAGCCCCAAGCAGAGCAAACTTCTCCAGAACTTCCAGCTTTTGGGCCCTACACAGGGCTCCTTGGTACAGAGACAGCCTCTGTGAAGGAGAGATTTCACCAGGGTAAAGAGCACAGGACTGAACCTTTGTACAGCTGTAATCATACAATTCCCCCCTTACTACTGTTGTTTCACACCAAGCTTATTATCCTTTCATTTACAGATCTTTTTAATAATTAGTTTAAATTTGACTCCCAGGTTTGGAGGTTAATAATAGTGAGCTAGTCAAAGTGTCCTGAGTTTGTTGTGAGATAAATTTGAACTCGTATATCCCCTTCTGTATATAGAGATTTTCAAAGATAATTTTATTCAGCTTGTAACTACCAGCACAAATGCTGATTCTAAATATATCTGCTGAACTCCAAATGACTTCTGTTTATAGAAATAGGACATAACAAGCTATTAAATCTTCCTTACAACAAATTGTCCTATGCCAAAATACTTGCTCCAGATTTTTGAGCTATGGTTTAAAGACTTGGACTGACAACCAGAAGAAAAGTTGTAAGATAGCTGTTATTGCAGTGTATTTCGTCACTGAAGTCCTTCTTTAGAATATTAGAATAATTTGATTTTAGTTTTAATTCTGCATTCTCACAGGTTTAAAAATATATATATCTTTAAATGGTGCTTGGAACCTCCATTAAATGACTTAAGAATTCAGCATGACACATTTTTTCTATATAGCATCCAAGTAAATGCACAAGAAACAGAACACAATAGCAACAACAACAACAAAAATCCTGCATACTTTTGGTGACTCTTAGTACTAAACAGAAGTTATAGAGTCCTGAGGACTCCACCACTTACTTTTTTTCCCTCTCTCCTCTACAGCTCCAACCAGCTCAACAAAAATGGAGCTGTTTCTTCAGGTTCCAAAACCTAGAAGTGGTTAGTAACTATTAACAGGTTCTTATTCTAAATTACACACACCTAAACTGTCAGAGAACAACAGAAAATTTGATTAAGTAAGAGTCAAACTCTGTCTGGTTGAAGTGAAGAGGAACAGAAATAACACAGCGTGTTGCTTTGAAATAATCTATTTGTCACTAGGCAGTTTGGGCCAGAAGTTTGACAAGAATCATACTTAAATCTACTCCTCACAGCTGAAACCATTTGCCTTTCAACAACTACTTTGTACGAAATAAACTTTTTTCTTTTTCCTGAAAGGATTTTCTTTTGATTTCTCCTGAAGTGAGAAGACAGGACTTTTTTTTTTTTAAAAAAAAAAAAAAAAAAAACAGAAAAAAAAACTACTTAATGAATACAAGAGGGTTCCTCATTCCCCCTTCTTTTCAATTTAAGACAATAAATTCTCTTCTCTTTTGCAAGGAATGGTCCCTCTCACTCATATAGTGGAAACAGTACCATGCTAACGAGAACAAGCAAAGAAACAACCCCTTTATTATTTTACATCCACTTATATAATTATACCTGACTCAGCGTCCTTAAAATCCTCCAGAAATAAGGTAAAACCTTAATTTTCTTACCACAAAATGAATGCTCCTATACAAAGTCTTTATACAGAGGTCAAAATGGTCACTCCTTGTGAATATTCTAATTTAAACAGGCATTTTAAGTGTTGAAGCACAAAATATCGGTGATGTAAAATATCTAAAAAATGTAATGATTCAATTAATGCTGAGTTACTCCACGCATGAATGAACAATTTGACCTGGGCTTGAATACAGTATTTTAATAATGCAGCTGCCATATTCATTGGTCTCTACATTTCCTGAAAACTAATCTGCCAAATAAGTTATACAGTATTAATCTTCTATGCTTCCGTTCTTGGAGTGCTGAGTTAGTAATGCTCCACAATTGCACGTCATGTCACTGAAATGCTACATTTAAAAATAAATAAATAAATAGCCTTTACAGATATTATAACTCTAACACATCTTAGGTTGAGGAACTACAACTACCACATTTGAGGATCTGCGTGTGAAGTACTGGCTTCCAGGTAACTTCAGGTCAATTTAGGCATTAATTTTTTAAACACCTTTATTCATTCATTCATTCATTTATTTATTTTTCCTCCAAGAGGCTGTCAGAACCATAGCTGTCTGTCAGAACCATAGCTGTTCTGTACTTCAAACCCTTAGTAATGTGATGTCTGTCATATGGTGTACAGAAAACAAATGAACTAGGGTTAAAGCTATTTTCATATACAACAAAAATTTCCACGTGCTACGTAAGAGCCTTGCTTTTACCATCTTATTGGTGCTATTCCAACCTGCAGTCACGTGAAGCGTTGGATCTAACAGAGCATGCTCTGACAAAGCTGTGCCTGTAATACCAAGCAAGGACTTGTAGAGTTCAGATGAAAGCTGTGCTAGCCTGGGCCCTCAAGAGCAATTGTTTTCTTCTCCTATAAATATAGCTTGTTTCATTTCATGAAGAAATTACAAAGACAGAAATAACCCTTGAGCAAAACCAAATTCAGTATTGCTTTGGCAGAGTAATTCAACCCAGTGCAATCATAAGGAAAATTACTGATGTGCAAAAGGACTCATGATTGACAAAGGACTACAATAATGTTGGACGAACATTTACAATTTCAGATACATAAATGACTAAAAAACCCCTAAGAATTCTCTAAGTGCAGATGACAACAGCATTACGGTTAATATCTAATCACCAGATTGTGAGAATGTTCAGTAGTGGGGGACAGGATTAACATATTGCTTTAAAACATTCCATTACTTTCTGCATCTGTTTACTGATAATAAAAGAAACAGCTGTTCTAAATGTAACATTAACAGGTGTAAACCATTCATTTGAGATTTTAAAACAATAATTCTCATCCATTTCCTCTTTAGCTATTTTGAAATGTCATTATGAACACCCCTCCTATTAGCTTACACAATTAACTTGTAATTGTTTAACCTCTTCTCATGTCCGCCAAACATATACATGTGGAGTTAGCTTCCTTCTCATTTTGTGCAAAAGGCTCTGTTCTTATGCAGCGCACATCCTGAACTAATTCACCAGATGTGTTCCATAAAATGTTTGGTCACACTATTCAGCAGCTTTCCTTTAACAACTGTTCTATATCAAATTTACTGTAAAAAAGCATCATAATTATGAAGTAACACTGTATCAAATTCACAGACCTAATATCTCGCTATGTGTAGTTAAACTATGAATGATAATTGAGCTTGAAATTGTATATTTACTTTAAATAAGTCCTCCAAATCATCTGCAACAATGTGTGCTTAATTCGAAACCATTAACAAAAGATTTAACATTTCCACATTTATACTCTCCATAATTTTAGATATGATACTCCATAGTTGAGAGAGAAAGAAAATAAAAGCCAATTCTGGTAGTTTTCCAGTTGGAAAATGTACCTTAAGTTTCTTATAATGGTTAACCCAACCTGCTAAATGCTGGGCATAAAAGGAAAAATAATAATAATAATAATAATGATAAATAAATAAATAAATATAAATAAATCAAGAATCCTTCAATATTGCAGCCAGAAAAAATAATTCAGAGATACAGGTTTGTTTAAGAAACACAAACACACAAAACTTTACAAAACCAAAACCAGACTTATCTATGAAAGACGAAAGCTATGAAGACCAAATGTTACAACACTTTCCCAAAAAAGTAAACAAATGAAAATATATTAAAAAAAAAAAAAACCTGCTCTTTAATGTTTACTTTTATTAAAGTAATACCAATATGCAAGTAAAAAAGAAATGGAATTAAACCACTTGCATAAGTTGTGACTGCGGAATTATCAGTTTTGTAACTGAGATGTTGCTTGAAGGTGTTGATTCTATTGCTAAATATTTTAAATATTCCATATTAAAATACAGAAATATAGACGAGCAGCCCAGTTTAACAACATACATCATAGAATTTACTGCTGCCAATGACTTGCTAAGCGTTCCTGAAATAAGTTAAACATTCCTCTGTTTTTGCTATTATTCTCTGAACTGCTACTATTCATACTGAAGGAAGAAAGAAATCCATGGAAATACTCCAAATCCCTTCACACACGCTTCTTTACCAAGGGGAAACGGAAACTTCACTATTAAGATTCTTAATACATTTAGAAAAGAAACATGTAAAAGATGTTACCTTCATTGCATGCTTATGTATATATGCAGGGAAAATCATTCTTTCTTCAATGAGATTTTCCTGTATTAAAAAAGAAAATTGATATTCAATGGCTTCATATTTAAGGAATATGCAACTTTTCAGAATTTGGAGAAGGTGAGACGCTCAAGCTGTAAATGCACCACCACTGCTGCTCAAAGCACACAATCATGTGGAAAAAAAAATTAAAAAAAAGGTGAATCTACACACAGACAGAAGTTTTTGTTTGTTTGTTTTAAACTACTATTACTAGAGCATATTTTAGCCTGAAAAGCCCTAAATTATCACACAAGGACCACTGCTACCTGCACTAAGCTTATTTTGGGAAGGGGAGAAACAATGCACCATGAAAAGTTTCACAAGCAGTAACATTTCGACATGCTGGTGGCTGAAAGGAAGGCACAATGCTCACTCATAGTCAGCCTTAGACCTGCCAGCTGATCGTTTTATTTATCAAATTTGCACAAGAAACAAAATACCAGCAGAGGGCAGCGCAAATACTTCAAGTCCAGCAAGATGCCCAGAGCTGGTCATCTGCCCACTCCACGCCATCACCTCACAGGCCTGCCTCTGGCCTTTCCTCTAAAGGAAGAGGCCTAGCACAACAATAACTATGTCTATTCGTTGTTTCACATAAAAAGATGAAGAGTTTTGCTTTATTTCAAAGAGCAAATGCCACATACCTGTAGGCAGAAGACATGTAGCCCGCACACGCTCTGAGGAGAGCCTGGTGGGATTTGTCACTTCATGAAAGGTCTGAGTGACACCAGGCATGGATGTAATGACAATATGTTGCTGGGCCTTTCTTTGTGGGAGCCATTACACCAAGCACACCATTTTGGCTTCCTTTAAACCACCAAAAGCCATCTAAACCCACCCCCCACACCCATCAGCAAGTTCAGTGCCAGAACAACTCAGCTTTAACTCACATGCCCATAACCACAAGCACTAAGGAGAGGAGGTGCCCAGACTTGCTCCCCAAAGCCATCCTGCCAGCACCCAGCCTCAGCACAGCCCTCAGAAAACAAACTATACACTCACCTACCTAAGGGAAATGAGAAGGGGCAGCCTCTGTGGCAGCGGACAGCCAGCCAGGCCTGAAAGGCAAGAGGGAAGCCCCAGGGCCTAAGGGCTTGGCCTAACGCACCTGCCCTGACAGAAGTCCCTGGTGCTAATTTGCTGCCATGGCAACTGAGAGCAACTTGGCACCTGTGTGAAATATCATAAATCCCAATTTACCATTCCCCCCCCCCCCTTTTTTTTAAACTCAGGCGAGTTGATGGATAACGATTGAACACTTTTTTCCTCTGGAACTACTTTTTCCTCTGAAACTTGTCTCATCAAAGATACTAGTAGCTGGTCCAAAGTAAACAGTTTATTTTTTGGTAAATAAATATCAATCTCATTAACTACTATATATTACATCAATTACCCTTCCCAGCTGACTAAAGTTGGCATACATATTAAGTTCTACCAGACTTAATTTGGTGATCCATTCTCCCAATTCTCTTTGGCATTTCTGTTAGGGCTACTCTATGAACTCTAAACAGTTTATATACAAACTTAAATAAACAAAGTATAACCTTCTGTATCCACTGACACCCTGGGATCCTGTTTCCCCCCTAGAGCCAAGTGTCACATCTCCTTCCTGTGTCTCCATGCACCTACTCTCTAAAAATCTGCACTGACTGACATTTACAGCCAACATGTGCCCAACTTTCCAGTCACGATCTCATCCTGTGCTTCTCTCACGGGCACAAAATCCCTCCATAAATTCATCCCAACACATCAAAATCTGTTGAAACCTTTAGCAGCTGGGTAGCATACTGCCTGGACCCAAAAAGAAAGGTGGCTAACTGCTCAGTCACCCACGTGGTGGCACCAGGCATCAAATGGCCTTTCAGTTCGGCGGCACATCAACCCTCAAAGTATCTGCAGGCTTTCAGAGGTACTCCTTCATGGCTATGTTCTAAGACTAGATCAAGTATTACAGTAGGTATTAAACTTTCTCTTCTTTCAGAAAAAACACTCCTTCCCCAGTTATACTTAACTATTATATTATAACTATTATAACACAGGATTCACTCGAAGGCTCTCAAAGCCTAATATTTCACCTGTTCTCAGTCTGACCTTGCACATACACGAGAGGTAGGAAACAGCAACAGTGAAAATTGCATTGTCTTGTGCTCCTGCTCCTACCAAGACAGCAACAGGAAGGGAGTACCTTGTTTGCTACTACACCTTACCTTAGATCAGGCCTTTGCACTGTTCATCCTTTTGCATTTAGTGCCCTGTATTTTCTTCTACGTGCCTCACAAGCAGAAGCCAGCATGCGTTTTGAATGGAGCAGAAGTCTCAGCAGCAGGTGGCTGGGTCATCTGCATGCGTAATAGAGCAAATGCTGGATTCAGCCTGCCTTTTGCCTGCATGGAGGTACAAGGTGTATGCTGTCATGTATTGCTCTTAGGCAATTTATTAACTTAATTGACTAGTTCAACGTTGGTTGAAACACAGCAATAAACCAGTAACTTGCATTTTCACTGTGTGGATTTGCTTATCTGGTCTGATATTCTCATCCACAAACTAGCTTACACTTAGGCCTTTTAGCAACCTTCTAACCACTTACCTAGCAGCCACAGAAATACCGAAAAGGTAGGTCTAACTCTCAGTTTCCTAATGCCACAATTTGCTATGACAGAAGAACTGGGTATAGACCTATTTTCAGGTGTAGACATATTTTCAAGACCTTTCTTGAAATTTTTAAAACATACTAATTCAGCGACAGTGCAGCTGCTATGCACAGCAAGCATAATCTACTAACTTTATGGAAGTAGCCTACTACTCAAAATACAGGAGAAAACACTAAGTTATGGAAGGAAGAGGATGAACAAGTTTACCGTAATCAGCAGCTCTTTATATAGTAGACTTCTCTCTAGTAATGCCGCATTCTCCTTAAGTGAGGACTGTTTGTGCTTCTCACTCCCTGTTTATGTACAGCACTCTACCAACATATATTGACACCTGCTTTCAGTGCCAGCCTTTCCAACCTGTAGTTGTGACTCTTATCCTTTTGTCTTTTAAATCATTTGCCAGTTTTTGATGACCTAAAGCTGTAAGTGTGGTGTACTTCTAAGATTCACACCTTTGTAAACTAAGGTTAGAAATATTCTGAGTTATTTGCATAATTAGAGAAAAGGCTTTTGAAGACTAAGACTTCAATACCCATTTACACAATCTTGCTATTTTCAAACAGAAATAACACTATGAATTTGTGACAACAATACCTGTACAGGGCAATGCCAAATTTAAATACCTACAGCTACCTCGCTTCCTTTAAAAATTATCATCTCCTGTTACAGTGCAGTAAGTTTTGCCGGGCTCCAATGAAAACAGTTTCTAACCACTTCATATCTAAAGCATTTTGATATACTGTTATTTTCTAAACATGCAGCAATAAGGACAGAATCAAACCAGTTGAGAATATTGCTTTAATAAATTCTTACAAAAAAAAAAAAAGTTTGTTTCTCTACAGTATTAATTTATTTCCATTTGTCAAGTAGCACTTGAATCTAAATCAAAAAACTCCAGAAAGTGAACTTACAATAATAAAAAGTCATTATACAAAAGCTTTACACAAAACATTCTGAAGTTACAGAGTAACGATCAAAATTAAGTAAGAGAGAAATGATCCCAAACAAAATGTTCCATTTACTGAATAAATTCCTTGGAGTTGTGCTTGTTAACTTCTGGAATATCTGTTAAGTGATGAAAAAAAGGACGACCATGAACACAGCCTTTATTTTCCCTTCCAAGCTGTTGCTTCATCCTGTAAACTGTGTTTTGTACATCTTCTTTTGACAAATGTAAGGGCAGCTGCCGAGCTAAACGCACTGCTTCTCCCTGTGGAAAGGAAAACAAAACCAAAAACCCAATGGTATTAAAGTGCCGCTTTGTAACATATTAACCTGAGGCTACCAGAAAGCAGGAATTAAGCACTCACTGTTGAAAGGTCACTTTTCTCTTTTCTGCTGATATATTCTGAACATTCTGAATCCCAGAAACTCAAATGGAACTCTAAACATATCTTACTGGTCATTTCATGCACTTCTACAAGAGTCACACATAGTCAGTCTCCTGGTCATGTCTGTACTCTTTTCTTTCTTTTAGGGTCCACTTTTGCAAGATGCTCAGTGTTTCTGAATGTAAGATTTTCTGTTGGCAACAGTATCAACTGAAGACATTTATCAGTTCACAAGACACACTGTACACCACAAGATAACGAACTAGCATAAATTAAACAGCTAAACAGTTTTAAAAATAATACAGTGAAATTTTAAATCAATGCTGTATTAACTATAACCTACTGCATTCAGTTATCTCACAGTACTAGAAAGCAGAAGTGACTAGTTACTAAACACAACTACTGAAGCACCCACCCGCAAAGAATCCGACAACTTCCAAATCAATTTTTCAGACAATTTTTGCTTCTGGGTCTACCAGAAGATGGTAAAAGATGAGGAAATGCTGACTGCTCAAACATGAAACTCATGATAGAAGTTGCAATTCTGAACATGACAGCAGACAGCATTTCCAGTGTTTAGCCCACCAGAATGGCAAAAAACACCCAGTGTTTATCTTTAAAATCATTTTTTCATGATTGCAAGCCATATACTTCCTAGTAAACATGCATTTTCCAGCTACTTTTATTGCTGTTTGCACTTCCTCTTTGTAAATGCTCCTCACAGGATTGAAAATTGTTTTTAATAAAGCTTCCTTTGATAATCTCTTAATATTTATATTTATTATTTATATATATGCACACCTTTATGCACACACCTCTCTTCTAAACACCAGCCTTCCTACAAACCAATTCCATCCCAGTCCATCTGACTAAAGAGTGTTTATAAGTAGAGAAAATAAAGCTTCCACCTCCAAACCAAGTTACATTCCTGCCTCAGGGCTTAACTCACCCCTTCTTCAAGGGTGCATGAGAATGGTTTGGCGGTACACAACAGAATCACACTTGCTTCAAAGGCAGCTGTAAATTTGCTGCCTCAAAAAGACAGGAAAAGATCTGTACAAGTAATATTTAAAAAGTCAAGTATATATTCTTTGTAAGTGCCCAAGTCCCACTCAGTAGCCTGATTCAGGAAAGTGTGTTGGCAATTACTTATACCAATAAAAAATTGAGCATGTACTTTGGTATTCTTTCTTCACAGATTGCTAGGAATTGGAATTAAGGATAGCATTAGTGAAACATCTAGAATTAAGATTAAAAAAATGATTGAAAACTACTCTTGTTAGTTACTCCAGCTTTAACTAGTACCATATGCATTAACTGTATGTGAAAATTCATGCCCATTATTGTCTCTGGACAGACAAGTTCATCTATTTGCATATTAAATATTGACAAAAGGCATTCCAGTTCCAACTGTTGCATAGTAACTTCTGAAAACAGATTAAAGATTCTTTTACTCAAGTACCATACCTCTAGCTGCCTATGAAAAATGCTGGCTGCTGGTGGAGAACACATGGTTTCCTCTGCCAGCACGCAGCAGAACTTACTAGTGCACTGAATGCAGTGGTCTTCTAGGACTGTCAGTTGTCAGCATGTGCTTCCTTTAACTGCAGAAGTTATTGATGTTACCTAAATACAAGCATTTGCAGAAGCATATGGATTTCACTGCTTGTGAGACTTCATTTTTTTACTTACATGTCTTAGTTCCAGTGACAGCTTGCTTTCTGGCAAGGAAGTCTCCCTTTGTCTCTATCCTCTCTTTGACTGAATCATAGGAATTTTTCTTTGAGTGGAAATGGTGTACTTTCTGCTTTTCAGGACGTGTATCTCATTGAGTTTTACATGACAATTAAGCTTTAGATAACACTTTTCATAAACTACTATATTAAATCATTTTATCATTTCTTCACAGATGCATTTACAAAGGAGTAAAAGCTTGAAGACTTCTGGGCTCAACTGCTTGTAGAGTTTGTAAACAATTTTATGACAGTTCTGTATTCTAACATGGAGCTTTCTAGTCTGAAAATTGCTTAAGTAGAAGAATTTTGTGAACCTAAGTATGTATTGGATCACACTGCACTGTTCTGCAGTATGTCTGATGGAAGTATTTAGGTAAGCAATGCAGAACTCATATACCTCAAAGAAGATCTGGTGTTCTCCTTTTCAGAAGTAACTTCTGTATGGAACAGAACTACGTTACTTAAAAACTGAAGAAAGATTTGTCAAGCTGTTTAAAGACTTAATGTAAGCTTAGCTGGTCAGCACTTACTAGCAAATTGTTACATCTTACCTCCAAGTAATTTATCACTTTGAGAGGCCTACATTCATGTACTTCCTTTGCATTCCTATTAACTACTGCATTCAGAATTTCTTTTAAATCAGAAAGACCATAGTATGGCAGACAATTAGCCATTCCTTCTATTTCCATATGACTTTCTGTAGGTGAAGCACCTGAAAATATGAAAACAAAACAGTTACTTATACACATATACACTTTGATTTCTATTCTGGAGCAATTCAGATGTAAAATTGCTTAATAAATTAATATAATGAATTCAGTACAACCAGGAAACCTTTTTGTCATCCTTCTCTGGAGTGAAGAGCATTTTTTTGTCCCAGGTTTCACGGTCACGATGCGTGCATATTGACATCACAAACACTTCTGTTTATTTTAATTCAAATCCTAGCTGGCACAGTTTAAATGCTTAAAGCATTTTGCAAAATTCCCAGTCTTGAGAATACCTTTAATTAAAATTTATTTAAAACTTCTACTGCTTCTATTAAAACATACATAAAATTGAATTAGAAGCTTGTAATAAAATCTGATTTAGTTTGAAAAAAAAAATAAAACAGTGTTGGCACTACTTCCTATGGAATTGGTTTAGACATCTGTACAGTTCAAATGCTAACAGAAGGAAGCTCTTAGGCACCCAGCTCATGTATAAGAGACCTTCAGTGCTCATTCATAGTGTGCACAGAAATCTCAACCCAACTGGCATGGATCCCCTCCCTTTTCCTCTGCCACAAACTTGAGAAATAAGAACTTCACAGGAAAAGCGTGGCAAAGTACAATTCCTAATGAAAACAAATCCACTCTTATGTAATGGCCCAAGGTGGGCTGAATTACATTCAGCCTGGATCACGAGTGGTTTTTGCAAAGTCAAAAAAGCAGGAGACAAATAGATTAGTATAACCAGGAATAAACTAAAAATTTAAAACTGTGGTAAGGGACAATTCACGTTCCTAATAGAGACACAGGCTAATACTAGGAATGATCTGAAAGATTTTTGAAATGAGAAAACACATACGTGCAATATGTCACGACAACGTACTTTTATTAGGCATTGGAATGAGATTGTTATCCATGACTGGGCACTGTTTATTTGACAGTCATTAAATGAGTCTGTAGGTCAACAGATAGGTTGAAAACAGTTCTCTAAATATGAGTGTATCACCAGGTAAATAATGTTGGACTTGTTTTATGCTTCATGGCCAGAGACACTTGGACCAGAGTGGGAATTTGATACAAGGAACTAAAAATCACATAACCTACTTCCAGCTATATATTTAGCACCACTTCAGATTTTAAGCTTTATTTCCTTTTTCACCCAGCATTGTTGCCCTCTTCTTTTTCAGGCTGTCTTTCCCTAATCTTGGCCAGCAAAACTAGACATTTTTTATGTACTGCTGTAAGCCTGTGATCAGAATCAGCTGAAAGCAGAACTTCAAACTATCTGAAAGGTTGCCAGCTACTAAAGGTGAGATAAGACCACGTACTATGCCAATATTTCCCCATAAGAAAGGCCGCAAGAGACAGCGTCAAAGATGAAGTCTGTTCTTAATCTCCTCCAGCTCGTTTCATTTTTATGCAAATTTTGTTTTAATGAAAGCAAGACTAGATTTGTGTCACTGTTCCAGACCACTTGCTGCTTTCTCTCTACAAGAAGAGCATATCCTATCTGATGAACCTTCAATAGTTCTATATGCTCTATATGTTGCCAATGACAGGATTTTATATGCTCTATAGGCTACCAAAGCTCTATATGCTAACAAAGACAGGACAAAGAACTTCATTAAGTTTCAAATGTTAAGATTTTCAGTTTAAAAGTTTGCATTCCCTCTTAAAGTCTCATGACACTGAGTTCCAGGATTTGCTAAGCATTTTTTTTAAGCAAACCCAGTAAACTAGTGAGACATGCTTGCCTGTAAGACTGCTGATGCTCAAAACTTTCTAGTTTTACTGATAGCAATTTCTTTGTATGCCAATTCTGACAGTCAGATTTGACTTCACAATACTTTTCACTTACTTGAAAGTCAGATGAGACTTCAAAGCAAGTGTAACATAAGAACAATACAAATCGTGAAATTTCCTTCTTTAGTACTTCTGTTTGTGTATCATTCTCCTTTTCTGCTTACATTCTTGAAACTGAAAAGTAGTCCATTGCATGCTGATTAACATATTTATCTGCAAGTCTTTGCAGGAATTCAGATATTGGCAGCATCTGATGATATAAGCAGATGTCCAAACCTCAGTGTACTTGTAAATTTTTGACAAAATATACATTAAGATTTTTGAGTACTCAAACAGCAGTCTTCAAGCAGTATCCATGGTAATTTCTGTGAAATGCTTTGCAACTTCCAAGGAAAATATGTCAGTGAACAAATAAACTAGTTTTCAACTCACTAAAAATGTGGATTTCTCATTGCTACAAATTTCCCCTTTTTCTGTCCAAACAAAACATTTACAATCATCTTTGGATAATTCCTTTTTGATGGCCAGGAAAAATTGTTCTCTTCCAGCTGCCACCTAGATTAGGTGACACTCTAAGTCTACCTAGCTGACAGTCTATGATCAAAATCAAGCTGAAATAAAGGAGCAGCATGATTTTCCACTGGTCGGTTACAAGAGCTGACGCAGCTCATGTTACCAAGGAAGATGGGTTATTTGCCTGTTACTGCTCTTTGAAGCCCTGTAAGCACATTCTTTGCATATACATAGGTTAGATGCACATATTCTACTAAGCATACAGTTCTACCCTAACAGCACGCCTTAGGGCATGACACTAGGCCCACCGTAATAAAAATAAATAAATAAATAAAATAAAATAAAAAGGGTAAGACATGGTCCCTGCTCCCAGTTCCTTTCCACCCCAAAATTCATCCTATCATGGAGGAAAGAGACAGCTGTGTTGTAAAGGTCCATATTCCAAAAACATGTTAAGAAGAACTGGATGGAAAGTAATTCATCTTACTTGTTGAAATGCTCCTCTGTATATAGGGATCACTGCAAGCTACACCCAGCAAACAAATGCCTGGAAGATCCCAGAGTACTGAGCTAAGTAAAAGCAAACAGGCTGCTCTCCCAAAGGTAGCATCACTTGAAGTCTCAGTAAGGCCAAAACATGAGGGGGCGGGAGGGCAGTGGAAGGAGGACTGGAGCTCAGCGTCACAGCTCTGCAGATCACAACAACTGGCACGTTCCACAAAGAAACCATTGATTTTGCCTAACTGACATATTTACAGCAAGAAGCTTTTTCTGAGCTATTTCACAACATGTTTTTCACTGTCAGCTATCCAGAGAAAAATCTAGTTAAAAACTCCTTAGACTGCTGAGCAATCAATATAAGGAGAGACAAAGAGACTTTATGAAAAATAATTGGTCTACCAAAACAAGAAGATATGACACGTCCAATGTCTAAGATACTTAAAACAGCTTTGGTTGCAGTCAGAGTCTAAAAACAATAAAAAACAAAGCTAAATGACATTCTTTTCTCACAGCAAAGGAGTATTCAAAGGACAGACTTAGCCTTAAATGAAGGCAACACACAAGTAAGGCCCGAAACTCTTGCACTTCTTTAAAAGTTGCTATCCAAGGGCTGCACTGGTGAAAAAGGATAACGTTGCCAGAAGCTGAAAGAGTTTTACTGCTAAAATGACAGGACAAGATCAGAACTCCATGTGAAAATGAGTCGTTGATAGGAAGAAAAGTCCTAATTAGACCATTCAAAACCCTATGAGGAGAAGTCAGAGAAAAATATCTTGGCAATATAAGGCTGATGAAATTGAAAACTGATCATTCAGGCAAGTAAATCGAATAAAAAGTTAATAGTTTCCTGTTACTAAATAATAATAAAAAAAAGTATCTATGATGAAAAAAAACAAAACACAAATCCAGTCCAATTTAACTCCAAAAGCACTTCAACACCCTAACTTTAAAGTGGCAGAAAGTGCCCAAGTACAGTGGCAGATCTGCCAGTATTAATAATGGCAGGGTTCTGATTTTCCCCACAGAAGACACAAAATTCCAAAATGAAAACTTCCTTGACTGCTGGTTAGCTAGCAATATTGGCATTGCTCCACCTGAAGTCAAGCATTTCAGTCTTCCTGTCCATGGGATCAGAAGTAAATCAAATGGATACTTTGGAAAAGAAAGCTCTGGGGAGGGCCTACATGAAATCATCTTGCTTACAGAACACAAAAAGACTATCGATCTCTACAAGCCTCTAAGATGAGGATGTCCCAAAAATAGTCATTAAAATGCTGCACATTACAATCGTGTCTGATCACTCTGAAAGTCCCCACATGGTGAAGAGCTTTGAGATGAATAGTCTGTGCACCGACTGTCCTTCTGTATGGCCTGACCGGTCCCGCATCACCCTTTAATGTGATATGGTGGTGGTGCTGTGCCATTAACTGGCTTACTTGGTCTCACGGTACCAGGTTGAAAGACAAAGCAGGCGTAGAACTCGTGTGCTGACACGAGGACTGGCACCACCTTGAGCCTTCAGATAGCAGAAAAGGCCCCACCAAGCCGGTAAGCAAGCAAGTGAATCACCGGCTGGAGGAGGATGAGCAGGTGAACGAAGTGGCCTTACTTTACAGATGTTGTCTTCTCTTATGGCTCCTGTTACAAGGTTGCCTGGAAAACTCCAATGTTGCACCCTGCCTGCATGGAGAATTACTGTAACAATACTAAGACACAGATCAGCCTCTGATTTTTGTCTGCAATTTTGGGACATTTACTGCCCCAAAGGCATTCAGACTGTCCTTTGAAGGGGTATGAAGTTATCAGAGGAGTTGAACAGAGTCAATATTAAGAAACAGCAGTCAAAGGAAGATTCAAGAGAGCTGACAAATTAGGCAAGACAGCAACCTGTCACAAATAATTAACAGTATGTACCGAAGAAAAAACTTTTCTGAGACAACTTCTAGTCCAAAAACATCTAAGCAAACATCCCCTTTACAGGCTGTATCTGAGTTTAACAACAAATAAATCAAAGACACAGTAAAATGTTTTATGAGATGAACTTGTACTCGAAGTTGAGAAATGCTACAGAATATTCTGGTGTGAGTTGGACAAAACATGCCTGGTCTACAGGTCACTTTACATAAAGATTAATAGAAGAAGGATCTAGAATAAAGAACCCCAAACTACAAAGTGAGATTTCCAAAAAAGGGCAGGCAAGGAGTGTTAATTATTAATATCTGTGTTCCTGAAAAATAGATTTAGTAAGCGTTTGTAACAGCAAGAGTTTGTGGTGTATTTCGGGGGGAGTTTAATAAAAGAAAGAAAAGAGAGGAACTGATGAAGTATTAAGTAAAAATCCTTGGGTTGGTTGGAAAAAAGGCTGGGTGAAATTCCTTTTTTTTTTCCTGGTCTTTCTACCTTCCTCTGCAATGCTATGCTCTTTTAAAACCAGGGGCTGTAACTGCCGTAATGTCATCAGCAGAAGCTTATAAACATGACTGACAAGCCTCAGATGTTATTAACGTTTCGCTCAAGTAGTTAAAATATCAGACTGGGACAAAGAACAGAATTAGATTCCCATTCTTCATATGGGCTGGCCATAAAGGACTGATCAAGCCCATGGCTTATCTACCGTGGTTCCTCAACCTGTATAGTGCACAAAGCCAACGGAGTAGCCTTCATACTTCCACTAACTGCGAGCCAAATGCAAACAAGTTTCCTCACAAGACTTCATTTTCTTCATTTTATACAGCTAGGGGCATTGTATTTGAAGACAGTCACTTACTACTTCCTGGTTACTAGGTCGAGTCCTTTGGTGCTAAATATTACTGTTAAATACTGCTCTTCCCCTAAGCAAGCCATCTTAAAAGTTGTTTCCCTCCTCCAGTATCACGAGCCTGCTCAACAACTCTAATCTGCTGTTACCTAAAAACTGTCTTCAAAATTCTCCACAGTGAATTTATGCACAACCAGTTTGCATTAATTGGATTCTGCGCAAACCTGAATACTGGGAGAAGCCCCCTGCACCCCCAAGGAAGGTATGTGAGCAAAAAGGCTCAGTTCAGATCCCTTCCTCCCGTATTTGTCTAGAGACAAATTGTAGACCTGCTCAGCTGCTGATTTACTTGACTGAGCTTTTGAAGAGCTGTCTCTTACCATAGGCACTCTTTTCCCCTAATCATTCAATCTAAGAGTATTTCCATGAACACTGCTTTTACAAAGTTCTTGTTATTTATCACAGGATTTAGCCAGTCAGAAAGAAGCGTCCTTGTTTTTGTTGTGCATGGTTAAGAAAAGAAAACAGCTTAGGCTCTGTTCTTCCCAAGAGCCAGCCTCTGACTGAGGGAATTACTCCACATCCCTTTTTTGTCCCTACTCTTAAAAGATCCCATATGTTGGAGTAGATCTGTCATCACTATACATATGCGGGGTTCTGTAACACATGAAGCTATAGCATTTCTAACAGCTCTTATAGTGAACCTTTTCTCCGAGCTGTCACAGCTAGGTACCACCCCCAAGGAAGTTTGCTTTTCTTGGAATTCTGCTGGAGAAATCCTGTTGCACAGAACTGACCCTGGGTGGGTTGCCTCTGGACTTCCAACAGCATCCCTGCAAATCACTCTTCAGGAAAATATTTAAACATTAAATCTCTCTTGCTAAGGTGAAAGGATGTTATATTAAACAGATCTAGTCTGTGATCAAATTAGAGGCATTGAAAAGTAGACTGAGAGTTGAGAACAAACTACCAAAAGGGCTGACAGTGATCCTCTAACCCTCTCTTCACTTGCCCCTTTGGGCCCTGTATTAAATCCTGATAGAACAATAACTATAAATAAATTCAATATTCAATAAATCCTGAAGAACAGTAACCTGCTCCGGCTCCTTACTGGACCTCCTCAACTTCTGAAGTGCAGAGGGATAGTCTGCTAAAGCACATACTCACAGGGGATTCTGCAAATACCTATCCTCTTGGAAGAAGCTGCAGGACTATGGAATTCTCATCGCTTTAATCACTCTGTCAGAATGGCAATCCAGCATTTGGAGAATACATTTTTTTTTTTTTTTAATACACAAATGTCAGGAGAATGTGGATTTCAAGCGCTCTTTGAAATGCTGAGATGTGTAAATAGGAAGTGCTCATTACATTGTTATCTACAGACCTTTCCTTTTTTATTCATGTTTTCTCTTCAGTTACTAGTTTTTATTACTCAATGTTCCACATAGACAATTACTGTCCTAACAAAGCAATAAAGAATCACAGAATCATCTAGGTTGGAAGAGACCTCCAAGATCACCTAGTCCAACCTTTGACCTAACACTAACCAGTCCTCCGCTAAACCCTATCACTGAGCTCTACATCTAAACGCCTTTCACATTCTCAATCTTAGGGAAGGCAGGACCTCAGTGCTTTAAATGATAAGGTGATGTTGAACAACAAGATCTACATCATTTAATTCAGTAAATCAGAAGAAGCAAGCCCCAGTAAGACTAAAAGATTTTAAAACCACCATACCTTCAATCATTTTTATCTGGAATCCATTTGCTACAAGCCTTGGATCTGTCAAATAAGCTGATCCCTTTAATCTCTGGTAATCCTTCTGCATTTTGTGAAGAGCAGACATATAGTGAGATCCACCAAGAATACTGGAAAGAAAAAACAGCCAAAAAGTTAAAAAATATAATGAATTTGAAAATTAAAACTGTGAGAAAAATGCACTAAAAATGTTAAGGCATCAAGAGTGATCAAAAATTTTTACAAGTATTTGGAAAAAAGCAGTTTGCTCAAAGAAGAAATATAAAGCATCAACTATTCATGTATCTTAAAGAATGACCAAGTTTAGACATATAATAATAATAATTACATCAGCCATTCCCTAATCCGTGGGGAAAGTTAGCTAGAGTGAAGTTGTGAAAATGTGCAGCATTTAGTTTCCCTCTGGGGGAAGAAACTTGTCTTCACTGCACTACAAGCCAAACAGGTCAAAATTCATACTTATTTCAACTGGAGTATGACCAGGCCTGCTCTTTATTTGTTCATTTGTTTATCTCTAAGAGCATATTTTTATGCTTTGTATGCTTTCAGATTAAAATAGTCACAGAATTAGCAAACAGGGCCATACAAACCTACTCTAACTAACCATCAATTATTTAAATAACATACAGATTTTTGCTCATTTGTACTATACCTGTCTGTTAACACGATTGGCTTGTCCAGTTTCTCTACTGGAAGCTGGTGATTCTTCAGCAATCTTTTGTGCAGCAGGGCTTCTTCCAACCTATATGGATTCAGCAACATCAGCTTTTTTTCCGTAGCGAATATCCAGATATCAGGAAAGCTCTGACGACGGATCAGGTAAAGCTCATGTTCGGCTGAATTACTTTTCTCACTCCTCTGATGTCTACAGGAGCTCAGGGAAAAAGGTACTGTCACAGTTTTCAGAGGCTGCTCAGCTTTCTGCTTCTTTTCAGTTTGAGCATGGAACATTTTGTCAAGCTTCTGCTGGTTGGACAGGGAACTCTTCAGCCTGGGTTTCTGTCTCTCTGTGTCCTTCGTGGGTCTGTGCACTGCTTGCTGCATAGCTTTACTGGCCTCTCTGTTGTATCGTTCCAGGTCTTTAGCAGCTTTTATTTCATAGCTTAAAAGAGAAAACGAACCAGTTGAACCAAGCAAGAAACCCCAGACTCCAACACTAGCAAAAGGCAAGGAACCCAACCCTAGATAGGCAAGAATCCCCATGGTTCATTAAGTAGCCACATCAATAAGCTTCCACTACGAATGGGGTGGGCGGGAGATTGGGATTGATAGGTGATCCTGCCCAGTGAACAGGAGGAGGTGGAAAATTTCCTTCATCATGACAGCCAGCAAAACCTCAGTGACTGAACAGGGAGGAGTGAGCTGCATCTTACAGCATCCACCAAGAGCCACAGCAGATTGCATTAGACCTCAGTCCCGAAGGCCAATGCTTAACTCAAATCTGCAATCAGATGCACAGCTTTTGGAGGAGCTTTGTCACAGGCGCATCCAGCCCTACTCACAAAGTCATTTCAGCTTCTAGAGCTATGTGAATTTCAAGGGGAGTCCAAGCGCTTGCCTAGGAGGATGGAGGTTAAATCATTTCAGAAGCCTTGAGCTTCAGTTAAGGTAAAGAATTACACTGACTTCACATGGCCTACAATTAGCCACAGAAATAAAAACCTGTGAATGCAGAATAAATAAGGTTATCACAGAACTCTAATAAATTTACAGTTTTTTTTTTGTTTTTTTTTTTAACAAAAATACTCAATAATGAACTATTCTAAATGCTGTCTAAACAGTGAAAGCATTGCTACATACTAAACCTCTACAACCTGAATGGATCCTTAATGAGTTTGCAAGTGTCAGGAAGATAGCTCAGGTTTTAGAGATGCCAGGTTTATGCTTCCCTCCTACACAAGAGCCTGCTTTTTTCGAAGGCCAAAGGAGCAATGTGCTAACTCCCTCTTTTGCCCTGATTTGATATTCTGAATTCTGGCAGGTTATTCAGAGCAGCCCGATCTTCACTAAAAGGTAGTACTATCATGTGTAAGTGTTGGAAATAAGTATTTTAGCTGGTCATATTTATTTATTGCTACTTGCTGGAACAGTTTAATTCAATTATGTGTATGCACACTGGAAAATTAAGGTCAACAAAAGGGTCACCATTTGCAATTAATTATGATGTGCTAGCACTCACATATGGTACCAATATTTAGTTAACTAAAAAAGTCAGCTTAAATAGTTTCTTGCAATAAATCATGTCCTAGAAAATATGGAGTAAATGTTAAGATAAAAAACATCTGCTCCTCTTAAAATGAATGGATGAAATCACTTGAACAGAAATTTTTTCTCCAGAATACATTTATAGCTTTGACCAGATCAATAAATACTTTGTTTTGAATAGACACGGTCGTAACGCAGGAGAATATTTAACTACGAGCACCGAGCTTTCAATGATACAGATAACCCAAAACAAAAACACTTTTTCCAAGGAAATCTTCCTTAGTTGTCATTTTAGGCCACCATCAGAAAATTTCTAGCCTTGCAAGCTCTGACTGTGAGGGTTTTGCAAGTGACTCTCGGTGATTTGTTCAGAACCAAAGAAAGCAGCCAGTTTACAAACTGCTAGGGAACACCTTTGCTTTTTCCAAAGGCCTTCCCCAGAAGCAAGCATAATCAACAGGAGCAGTTTCTTCCCTGCTTTGTGAATTAGGACTGTAAAGTCAGGGTCCTTTCCTCCATTTCCAAAACCTACAGCCAAGGAAATCTGCAAAACCCTGGGTGTAAGGAGGGAAGTGGAAGACTAGAATAAAGTAAAGCCTCGTCTCAAAGGAAACTTTGGCGCAACTTAGAAAAATGCATCCCACAATTTATTACTTTCTCCTTGCAGCTTAAACCTAAATGAAATATTCAGCATCTAACAGAAAAAGAAAAGAAAAAAGAACATAATGTCCCTCAGACTGTTACACTGAGTAGACAAATAAAACTACCGACCTCAGGTGAGCTATTTGGAGTGCACTCTGGCCAGAAGTGGTGACTTGCACCGATGTGTACAAGTCCAGAGCAGAGGTATCTGAATGTAACACCCCTCAGCATCAGCCTTTTCACTTAACGAAACCCAGAGCACTCAAACTCTCACCAGAAGTAAATATCATCTTCTGTTTCTGTGTCTCCTGTCTTTGTGAAGCCAAACAAAGCTTTGAATTGCTCCTATCAGCTGGTCACCGCGTGCTTCTGACGTGCAGGGGAGCAGCACAGCTTCCTCCGAGTGGATAACATGAACCTGCTACTACGGCTAAACAAATGCTGGGGACAAACAACAGGATGTAAGGACTGATACCAATTATTGATACAGTTAATTAGTATTAATATCTGGCAGCATCTGAGTGGAGCTGGCTAGGAATACAATGCATGGCCACTGACCACCTGGTGACCCCTACCCAAAGGGAAGAACATATTGACCACAAGGTTAAAATAAAGGCTTCACAAATATTTTTTCTGAAATTGCTAAGCAAACATATTTACCCCAAAGGAATCTACACCAAAAGATTTGCAAATGAGGTGCACACAAAAGCCACGAAATGCTTAAAAATAAATCAGGCAGGCAAAAGCTACCAGTCAGGAGCTAGTTCCTGGTCACCAACAGTCTATGGGCACGCTCTGATCTGTCAACAGGCAGCAAGGGCCACGCTACCTGGAGTGATATTTCTCCCAAGGTACAAATATACTCACAAAGAATTACTGTACGGCACTGACAAGGTGATTTGTTAGCCCCATGATAACGCGTGGGTAGCTCTGAACCTTTCCTGCACCTTCAGGCCAATTTCTGCTGCCTGTCGTGGCAGTTGGATGGACTTCTCCCCCCGTTACCTGAGCCTGATACACAAGAAACATTAAGGCCAGAAACACACACAAGCTGTATTAAGTAAGAGCAGAGGGAGTCTACGAAATTAAATCCTGGCTGTGCAAAGCAGGGGGATATGCGATGCTGCCAACATGGACATGCATGGAAGCTTTCCTCTTCTATTATAACCTAAAGACCATAACATTTTACATTCCGGTTGAGTAATAAATGCTGGCTTGTTTTGAAAAGGCTATCCTATGTCATTCTGAGACATCTGTTAGTTGCGCTGCTCCCAAAAGGCATTTAAATTCATTTAGACCTGCTGGAGAAGCCACAGAGATAAACAGGGACGCTGAAGCCAAGCACACCCATTGCAACCCAAACACGCGACTTCATCGCAGGAGGACGGAGGGCTGGAGCCTAGCAAAGAGGGGGCTTGCCAGAAGGGTGGCAGCGAGTTGGAGGTAGAGCGTGCTCAGTGGAAGCCCTGTCGCATAGACATTTGTTGTTACCTCTAGGTGGCCCAATTTATCCAGAGTATCTGGTAGGCAAGACTTAAGTTCTCTGCCAGACGTGCAACAGTTCCTCTGGATTGTTGCCTTGAAGGAAAAGATACCTGCAGATGTCTTCGTATTTGGTATTTTCAGAGGCAATCTTGCAATATGAAAAGTGGAAGAGAGCTATGCCAAAGCTGAGCTGCATTAATATAGCTAGTGGGAAATTTTTCATTGACTTTAACATGCATTGGACTATGCTGCGTTCAGTCCTGCATGTAAGATACAAATTCATTACCGGAGAGGTCTCCTTCCTGAACTAACACAACGTTAATCTGTAGGCACACTCTTAAACATAACAGTTGTACCAGGAAAGCAACCGTGAAATCTCAAAAGCTAAAGCAGAGCAAATTAAAATTTTCTGAAACAGCTGGCAGAACCTTTTGTTTCACTTCATTAAAAGCACAAATATAATTGGAGTGGATTTCTACTATTACGTTAAGCTTTCTGCTGAAGCAGAGATGGGCAACACGCTATTTCTCACAGGCTTGGCTTTGTGATCAGAGCACGTTGTTTGTTTGGTGACCTTTACGTTAGGTAAATCAGAAGCTAGATATTAGGGTTTTGCTTCACACTGCTACGGCTGGTGTTCAGAACAATGCAGAGGTTTTCAAATAGAAGAGTCACGTAGTACAGGGTTCAAGGAAAAAACAGTAATTAATAGTAATTCAGCAGGTACAGCTCCTCTTTCTTACCATTCTCCTCATCAAATCTCTCACTAGCATTTAAAATTATAATGTTCGGCTAACATAACTTCTTCAGTGGTCTTAATTCCCTCTCTTTGCTTCCATAACATTAAGAAAATACATTTTCAAAACACTGCCAGTGACTTTGTTCTTCAAAAACAAATTCCATTTCCCACACTTCCTGCCTCAATCACAATGACCACTCAAATCATTGCTTGTAGAACTGTTGCAGAACTATTCTCCTCCTTTGTATGATGCCCCAAAGTGTTTTACATTCCACAAAATTACCAAAAAATAACAAAAACCAAAAACACCTAAGAAAGAAAACACCCACCTTCCATGTTTTGAACTGTCTTAGGATGCCTCAAGATCTGTTATTCTAATTAATCTTTTACTATAATATAAATTTCACATAAAGGACAACATACACATATTAACTATTCCACTACCACCTCTCCTTTAAAAAAAAAAAAGGGTAAAATATTCCCCTTGCTTATAGATTTCATTTCAAAAATACAGTACTAGAACTCAGTTTAGAAAATGAAATTTAGCTGTTCAGATTGTTATCTGAAAAGAGGTTTGGTTTAGAGCGAAGCAGAGGATGGACAAGCATTCAAACTGTACTATACTCTGAACCAGCACTGCAATATCTGTTTGGGGGGATAAAGAAATTCCTTGTATCATTTGATTGGGTTTTAGAAATACAATAATGGGGCAGCCTGGGTTGGGATACTTACTAAATCTAGGGGAAAGGAGTTTACCAAATGTTCAAGTACTAAAGACCCTGAAAAAGAATTCTCACTTTAGAGCAATAAAAAAGAACTGCTGGTTGGAAAAAGTTCTGGAGGAACTATACCGCGCCTCAGCCATCACTGGGCTGGTTTTCATTGATGCTACATCTGAAGTGACAATATACAGCAAGCCCTTAAAAGACTGAGGTTTGTACAATTGAAAAAGTACATTTCTTGGCTGTTAGCTCTACATAATAACTCATCAAAACCGTCCCTAGTTAACTGCCGCATGGCAAGTACAGTGGCAAAATGAGTAACTCAGCTCAGCAGCGCACATCTACGCACAGCAAAAGATGACAACTTACTACATCAATGCTGTTCTTGAAAAGCCAAAAATAATTTTCTGTTCTGTTTTTCATCAGTAACTGGGAAGTTATATACATATATGTATATATATTTTATTCACAGCAAATGACTCATTTGCTCATTGGTAATTACCAGAGATTTAGAAGCAAGATACAGCCTAGAAACTTACTTCTTCTTTTCCTCTTCATTCAAATTCTTCCACTCTTCTTCAATTTTCAACAGGATGTCCTTCATGCTAGTCTTTGGGTGCTCAGAAAACAATTTTGAACGATATTCTTGGGTGAAGAGGGCAAATGCAGTCTTTGGTTTCCTTATTATTCGACTACTAATTAAGTCATAAGCAGTTACTTGTCCTGTTTTATCATTTATTACATTTGTTTTCCTTATACTTTGATTTGGCATTTGTGGATCACAGCTGTGTTCACCAGTATGTTCGCTTTGCTTATTAGTTGCTTCTCCAACTTCAGGAATTAAAATCTTAACAGGTTCCAGGTTGTCTCCTAGAGAGTCTTTAAATCCGTTCCCCATACTCCAATTATCAGCAGAGATTTCAGGTAAGTCTTTAGGTACTGAGGCTTCCTCATTCTTTTCTATCTCGCAAGTATTATCAGAACTCAAAAGATGCTCATCAGCTTTTTTGCATTCAGGTTCCACTGGAGTCCTGCGAGTTGGACTAGCAGTTGTGTTCTGTCCATTCTGTTCCTCCTCACACAATAAATTTAAGGAACCGTCTTGAAAGGCATCACTCTTAGAAACCTCTTTTTCCTCTAGGCGACTACGTATATTATCACCACAAAATGCCTGATGATTTAAACAGATCTCTGTGTTTTTTCCTGCTTGACAATTTTGCACATCACTGCTGAATGAAAGGAATGAAGTATGAGCATGTAGATCATTGTTTCCAGATGGTTCCATTTCATTAACAACCACATCTGTTTGTCCTGTTTTATGAACAAACATGTCTTCTGAGGTAACATCTGTTTTATTAGCTTCACCAGAGACCGTAGCAGGTAGTGGCCCATAGAGTGATTTCAACACATTTTCAACAGCAAATAAGACAGACTCCTGGAGGGGGAAAAAAAAAAAAAAGGAAAAAAAAATTACAGAAAAAGCACACACAACCATAAAAAAAAAAAAAAAAAAAAGAATACATAATAACTGACAGATATTGAGAATAAAGAACAAAGTGATCTTGCTCATAATATTTTTCAAATAAATCTGGGCAGATTATTGCATTTCAATTTTTCACACATGTCCCAAAAGACTCTGGAGTAGACACCTTTCACCTCAAATATTTCTTGAGAGGTGCTCCGCTTCACTCCTGTACTCTGGTATTACAAGAGCGATTAACTGCTTTCTTTATAACACAGCGTACCAGTTGCTTCAAACTGTATCAAGTGAAGCTATTTCCACCTAACACAGTGTTAGAAGCTTATAGTAAGGACAGAAATACCAACACCAGCCCAGTTTAGCAAGCATGTTTGCAAAGAGCTTCCAGGACAGTTCTGCAACAAAAATTGGAAATAAAACAAACAAACCCTTTGCAATGCTGAAGAAAGTTTTAAGCTAGAACAAATGTGAGAAAGTTATGTTAATTTTAATACAAGTGGCACTTAACAGGCAATACATTTGCACAGACAAGCACAAAAACTTTCACTGAAGACAAAGACAGTCTCAGTGGTGTGAGTACCTACCATCACTCTGAATAACAGCCTTACCACTGCAGCTTTCTTAATTTTTGTGGCACTCACATATCAAGTGCCAAAAAGTGAAACTGAATTTATGGAACACCTACCACTATATAACATCTAAAACACAGGCATATACTGTTCAAATTTCCAGTCCTGTTAGCACGAACTGGATGTCCTGAAACTTTAGTGATGTCAACAATCATTTACACATGCAATGGCAATTATTGCATTTGGTAGAAATCATCTCCTCCTCCCCTAATGTGCGCAGTGTTTGAAGAGTTTATTACTTAGTGTAATTATGAAATTAAACATGAGATTTATTCAAGCACACATCATAATTCCATTTAGCTTCAGTCACTGCTACATAGCCATCTGGAAGCAAAGCGATACACACATGTATGTGACAGCACATAAGCGATCTTTGAAATCAACTGGGAAATTAGTTTCAAATAATCCTCCCAAAGACTCCAGTGGCACTGTTTACACCTTCAAACGTTTCAGCAGTTCCAGAAGCCCTTATTATACGTACGTAAGTAAAAAGTTGTCAACTCAAAAACAGAATTAGACATCAATTACCTTATACTGCAGTAAAACTTGACTTTTATCAGGCGTTAAATTCACATCCACAGCAGATGCAGGTACAGTAATATTCATAAAGAAAACAGGGTATAAGCGGGTACTGTCCTTGTGTGACGCCGCACTGTAGTACTGCCGAATTAACTACAGATTCATTTAGCAAAGAGATGTCAGTACAGGCAATAGAAGAGACACAAAGGCACAGATGTTACAAAATCATAACTGTATTTTCCCCCCAAATGAATGGAATGCTAAAAAGATCTGTGTTGATATATATATATACACGTTAAAATAATCACCAAAAGGGGAGTTACTGGTGGTTTCCATGTTTTCACAATTAAAAAAAAAAAGGTAAGAAAAAAAAAGGAAAAAAGAACAAATTCCAAGAAATTAATGGCAGCTACTTTGACCTTCTGAATGAATACATTGATCATCTTTGGAAGAAAAGGCATGATACGCTTGTACTTTGGTTATTAACTAACTCAGTCATAAACTTACTATTTCTCTGCAACTTTGCTTGCCCTTACTGTTTTCTCTATAATCTCCCTGAAAACTCATGTCAAAAAACTACGAAGTTATTTAGTTGTTTCATAATGCAGGTCTTGCAAACTAGAACGATCAAATAAAGGTCTTTGTATTTTCCTCTTGTATTGTGGATCCTTTCCAGTATATACTGGAGAAAATATGTTAACAGACTAACAGCATAAAAGAGCTTCTGAAACTTGATTTTTAAATAAAAGTTAACTATAAAATATTATTTTAATAATAAAATAAATTAAAATAACATAAAAAAATATTTTAACCTTACTATTCCCACAGTCTGTTCTCAGCTGGCACTGAACTGCAGTAATAAGAGGACACGACTAAAAAGTGGACAAAAATAAAAGGCATCACTATCACCACTATGTGAACAGCCCTAAATGAAGGGCCATGTATTTCTACTTTGTATTACAGTAATCTGAACCCCACCTAGCCTCTGCTCTGGTTAAAAAGCCATCTCTTACATAGGATCCAAACCGAGCTTTCAACTCCAGCAAGAGCCAGGTAGATCAATTACTGTGTGGCCACGGAGCACAGGACTAGCCTTGTTTGTCACTTAAGATATGAACACAAGTTCAGGGTTTACATCCACAAAACTGCCAACTGAAACCTACTCAATTATCTCTACTTTAAAACCTACATGTACACTTCAGCATGAATGGAATTTTATTTTCTGTGGAGGGCAAGGATTAGAACAGCAATGCTGCTCCGAGTGAGGTGCTGCAAGGTTCAGCAGTGTGAGAAACCCAAGAGTATCAAATTCTGCCTACACAATGCCTAGCGGTAGCCAATGCCTCTGCACTATCACTTTCATTTTTATTCAATGCATACACAGATTTAAAGGGAAAGCAAGCAGATTTGCTGGTTAAGTGAACAAAATTAAAATTTTATTTTCAGGAAAATTCTCTTACAGGAAACCACATAGAGCTCCCTCATGGAAAACTGCCCAGGTGTGATTCTGCTACATTAATATAAACTATTCTGTGCTCTTATTTTTTTTCAAGCAGCCATAAGGATAGCCTCCAGCTCTCTGGTTGCAAGTCACTGCAGAGAACGTAACAGAGCTGAGATACCAGGAGCATCAGACTTGTGGATGAGGTTTCTATTGTAAATGCTTCACATGTAATACTCCACTTATCTCATGTGGGCAGATATTGCAGATAGCAGAGCCCTTTCTGTCCTCAAAGAAATCATGTTTTTATTCCTTGAATAAGAAACTAGAGGATGTTACCTTCAGTATTTCCTTCTGAAGAACCGGACGATTGTTTATAAAAATGAAACTCCTTTCTGAACCTGACAGACATGTCAAAGAGCTGTCTGACTCAGCTTTTGGGAGAAATCCAGAAAGATTTATCTGCAAGAAAAACAAATACAGTACAGAAGTCTTTAAAAGAGAATCCCCAAAAGCTTTTTATTTAGGGGTGCAACATTACAGTGCAATTCACAGGAGTCCCAGTCGCTCAAACACATGCACCACTTCTTTAGAGTTACATGTGTGATTCAAACAATAAAAGCACTTTAAAAAAAGAGGTTGGGATGGATGGTTATATATCTATTACCCTTGATTCAACTGATTGAGAAATTTCCCATCTAGACTGTCAGTTGCACCGGGCTGCTGCCTGCCTGCTTTGGGCCTGCTGACTGCAGGGCTGCCAACCTCACACCTGCAAGAAGCTCAAGGTGTGCAGTGCTGCCCATGCTGGTGAAGGCAGCAGTGAGCTACCTCTAACTGGGAGCACCAAAACACGAAATCCCTCCCTTTCTTTACCCACGGCACCTTAAATAGCTCATCAGCAGGCATTTATGGAGGGCACCTAAATTTACCTACAGCACCTGTATCCAAATCATCTGACTTTGCAGAGTGCTGAGCACCCGCGATTCCCAGCCTTCAGCAGAACCTGTGAGCACCCAACCCTGCCAAGGAGCCCAGGAACAAATCACGCGATTCCAGTACCTAACATTAACTCCAAGGCTTAAAACTTCTCTGCTAAGCTCTTCTAGCTTTGGATGTGTTTTTTTTTTTCCCTGTCAAAATGAGAGCGATGACTTGTGCTGCCTGCCCCACTGCCTCCCCCTCTCCCCCCCACCGAGCAACTTGGAAACCCTTGGATCGATTTCAATTCAATCTGATGAAGAAGCAGAAATCCCAACGATATTACATTTCCACAATTTCTGTGATAACTGGCAGCTGTTTGGAGAGGGCAGCCTCAGGATAATGGCCTTACTGCGGAAAAGGCAGTTGTAACTTCTCCCAAGCTGGGATCCAGCAGCACTGGCTCGCCGACCTGCCCATGTGCTGCCCCACTGCAGGTTGCCCAGACAAATAGGAACGGGAACAGTGGGGGGCCGGTGCACAGCAGAGGCTGAGGTTCTGGACATATGGGAAAGGTTGGAGAATATTCTGGTAGCAGGGTGGATCGCAGAAGACAGAAATCAGACCTCGTTAGTTTTTCTTTTGGCAGAACCACTTGTATTTACTAAAAGCCGAGTGATCATGCATTTGAAACGGAATTTAAAATCCCTGGGACTTGGCCTATCCTTCCCATTCACCGACGTCACAGCAGCGATCTGCTCATGTGCTCCCTTATTCCCTCTTGACCTTGTAACAAGCATTCTGTGCTAAAGCTGGAGCGTTCTGGTCAGCAACGTTGCACAGAACCAAACACCACTGGTCAAGTTAAAGAGGTGTCAAATATCTCTTGGATGATTATCAGAAAACAACATGCAGCACTTCTAGATTTTGTCCTGCAGCTTTAGCACATCCTCTTTGAATGTTCCTCCCTTATGCTTCAAATTCCTTTTCCAATTTCCAAATATCCGTATAAATCTTTCACTTCAAACGGCATTTTTATATACAGACAACATTAAAACAAAACTGAAAGTCTCTAAATAAGACATTTAAGAAGCTGCCATATTTAGAAATGGCTGACTGCTGTTACTATTTAAAGCCACGTGGAATATCAGTATGCTCGTTAAAAGTTAGTAACGATCCTAAAAGTAGTCGTAATTACTAGAATTTTCTTATACAAAAGTTGTTTTTTTTTTATTAAGGCAGAATTGCACAGACTGGAAAATATTAATTACTAAACACAGACACATATTAAAATCTATTTGTGTTAAGCGGACAATGTCTTCCTACAGTACTCACCTTTTTCCCAGAGGCGTGTGTACCTGCCAAACTTAACTTTCACACAAAAGGAAAATTCCTAGGAATTCCATAGGAATTCCCTTCACTACAAAAATTTCCCAAATGAAGCTTCTCAGCCAAAATGGATCCACCCATTTCCAAGAATGGGGATGCAGAAAGCATAGATGCTGTTTTGCACATTAAAAGCTGACAATTCTTTATTTTCTTTGGTTTTCTTTCTACTTTGTGAGTAGTTCCTGATTTTTCCATGCTTTGGGGCCAACTTGAACTATGTTCTTGTTTCATTCAGTGCTCATAATGGAGAGGTTTTAAAAGACTAGCTATCTGCAAACCCCGGGATTGCTCATTGCAGAAGTTTTAAGTGTGCGGTTAGCAAGATACAGCTTACAAAAAGTTGTTTGTAACAACTCTGATTTTGCCTTCAGAGTAGACTTTGCAGTGAAGGATTAAGAAGCTACATAATGGACGAGTAGGAAATGAAAAGAATCAAGGAGCTGCTCTTTGGTCTGTGTACTGAATGAGACATGGGTCTAATAGGAAGGAAAACTGGCATATGTCTTGTCATTGAATACCTCTCCCAATTCCTGAACACAAGGGAGAAAGATAAGGGTTACGCAGGCAAGCTTAATTCTGTCATTTCAGTGTTTGGCTGCTTAATTTAGAAATGTCCACAGTTTCTGAATGTAGATCTGTGCAAGTGCAATATGCATGGATCACTTATACACCTATAAATGATGCACGTGGTATTTTACACACTATTTAGAGACAGAGAGAGAGATGGAATGTTCCCCAACTTCTATTCAAGGAATATGGATGCCTCATGATATAGCAAAGAGGTAACGTGAGAACCTGAGTGCCTCCTTCGAGCTAGTCCCTTCTAAATACCCCCATGTCTTCCCTGCAGAGCTCCCTGCACTTGCCATATGAGGCACAGCCAAGTGGGCGCTCAGGTATGAGCAGAGCATCCGGACTTGTTCGGACAGAAACAGGAAAAACTTCTTCGTAAACCATAAGAAGCAACTTGGCTGCTCCCCCCAGCCCCTCCCCACGCATTTCCCTGTGTGTAGACACCATGGGGATTCTTACAAACTCACGATTTAAGTCTGAATAAACAGTTTCTTCCAGCATGGCATTGTGTGTAATAGCCACTCTGACTTCACAGAAAAAAATAAAATCAACTTTCCAGGCTCAACAGGAGGAAGCCTCTCCTTTATAAGAATGTCTGAGACAAAAATGGGGGTTAAAAAAAAAAAAAAAAAAAAAAAGATTAGATGAAGGACAGTATCGTGGGGAGCTCCTTCAATTTCAACAGGAGCAAAGAAAGTTATGTGCATGAGAATTTTTGAAAGCTAGCTAGTATTTCCTTGACACATAGGTTTATCATATATTTTGCACAACTTGCCTTCTAAGTATATGTTTATTTTACTGTTGAGGTGCCCCTGACTGAAACTGAGGAGATATTCTTTAGAAGATAAGGCTAAAAGGCCACGAGGATGAGAACGATATAAATGCCTAGTTATTAATCAAAGCACAACCTGCCTGCAGGCCAGGAATCCTAACTTAGACAGCTCTGAGCAATCAGCAATTCTGCATTTGTCATCACAACTGTTTTTACTGCCATTTGATCAGTGCCACATGAGTCCTGACTAGATGATTCTGGGAGTGCATTTTCAATCACCAAACCAATTAATTTTACAGAGAGAGCTGTAAGAGAATCAAATGTATTAATCAGACGTCAGTCTGGAGATAATGTTCTCTTTTTGAAAGTCTCCTTTCTAAGTGCTGATTTAGCTCCTCATTGACAGGCTTTAAGTGGATTTGGGAGAAGGAAGTTTAAACTCACCTCAGGATCTTCACAGCAGTGTTGAAAAGGTACCATACTGCCCATAACGGCTGTTCCCAGAACTGACATACAGGCCATTTTGTGATCTGACACCCTGGTCTTTTGCCAAATAACTGCCTGAAACAAATGGCACAGAGTCAAATTTTTGACATTATATTTATATTTGTTGAACTCAAGTCATGTCTATTAACATGCATATGCAACTGCACACATACTGTATATGTAACATTCTGTACTTTGACCCTCTTACATTCACAACTTTCAGTGTTAACACACACGATATGGTACTTTTTGGCATGTCTTCTCATGTTGTATTACTTATTTAGAGTCGCAGCCATCAGAAAATCTAGGAGTTTGTATTCATGAATGTTACGTGGCTAATCTGGACTTCTGCACTTGAAACAATTGCTAAAAAATAAATCAATAAAAACATGACATTTCATCTAAGATACACAGCAGTGGGCTATGTATTTTTACCGTGCACACAAATTGAGGGTTTCTGATCTTTTTGGCATGATGGTCAGCATTTGAAGGTGGACCTTACACCACAATGCCTGTGGTATTTAAAATACATGTATAAGCCATTTTTGTAGAAACTGGGATGTTAGGGGTCCATTCACAGTTCTTGTCTGGATACTCTAGGTCTGTTTTTTTGAAAGGAAAGCAGTTTCTAAGGAGGTATCTCTGTGGAAAGCAGTTAGTTGTTTAATGACAGTTTTGTAAATGTTAGATAGAAGGATATCTGCTCTACTAAGCTACATACCTTACAATTCTGTTGCAAAGGTTTAATAAATACAGTACAGCAGTATAAACTGCAACTTGAATAAGAAAACTTTACCTGTTAAGTCCTCTTACGTACGCAGAAAGTATTAGCTGCTTTGGGAAGTGAAATTTGGTCTCTCACTAATGAGAGGGAAAGAATGACTATATGAAACAGCCACAAATTTAACTCTGAACCTGCTTACTTTTACCACTGTATATCAACAACAAAAAAATTGTGTTTAATTGGCTTTCCACTTCCTGGCAACTGAGTCTACTGGATTCTTTGTATCTGCTTCTCTCATTGTTAGCTGAGTCTATTTCACTGTGCAACATTCAAACATAAAAGGAAAGAAGTGTGGGAAGTTGCCCATTAAATCTGACACTACGATGCTAGTTTAAAAAGAGCTGTTTACACAGGCCCAATAAATTCAACATGAGTTCCCAGTATTCTGGTACAGGATGTCATGTGAAAGCACGGTGAGCAATGCACCAATCTCAAGAAATGCAATACAGAGCCTTAAAATTCCACCTGTCCTGTAGGATATTCGCTGGCCTTGAAGGGTGAATTCCACTGAAGAACACGGTGCTCTTGTAAAACGATATTCCCTTCTTACAGGACAGGTGGGATTTTAAAGCTTTGAGACTGGCGACCCTAAAACTGCTCCCCAATCTTGAATTTTCCACTTCCAAATTCACTCCTGCCTGAATCTAACTCACCTTCTGCACACAGCCTGATACCGCGCTCACAGCCCTGCCATCCTACAGCAAGCTGGAAACCCCCCCCCCAAAAAAGACAATTTACACCAGGGAGGGCAGAGAATACATAACGGGGTGAAGGAGAACCACGGGCCACATGGCCATGGCTCCGTGCTTCGGAAGCAGGCAGCAGCAAAGGACGGAGCAAGGCTGTCCAAGCCTGCTGCGCTCGGCCTCCCTCCTCCACACCTGCTGCACATCTCCTCGGAGACATTTCGAGTGATGAAAGAGTTGGTCGTCTTCTTTAGAGCTCCTCTTATAAAACATATCCTGTACTGTTGCTATTTTAAAGTCGATTACTTAAAATGGAAACACAGAGTGCCAAACAATTTTTTCTTTACTGGGCACATTTTAAATTAAACGCTTGTGACCAAACAGAGAAAGACACTTGTTACGTGACTAATATAAACATCACGCTGCTTATTTTAGGTTATGCTAGTGTGATGCCACAGGTACAGATATAAATCGTAGCTGCTGATTAATGCAAGGTTGTTATTACACTGTCTGACCTGCTGAATGGCTGATACACGGGCCTGTAAAAAGATCACTTCAGTAAAGTGCTTTTAAAAAGCCAGGGAACATGAGAACTTATTAAATGCAAACCTGCTAAAAGTAGATACTGCTAATGAGTTCAGGAGGTATTTTCTTCATTTGATTTTTGAGCTACCCACATATTTGTCAAATTTTAATACTGGGAACTTCAGAGAAAAATTTAGGAACTAGATACCATCCCCATTAAATTACCGTTACCATACATTAAAGCCCACACACTAAAGAGGCAATGCAACTCCTGAAATTTTTATACTAAGTAAACACAGAATAGTCTGTGTGCTCAGTTTTAGCCCTGACTGCATGTTCTGAAGCCACAAGGTAGGATCAGCCAATTCATTTAAAGAAAATGATTTCTGAGACCCTCTAGACGTATCAACAGGCTTTAAAAAGAAAGCTCCATTAAGCAACAATGACTACTCCATTTCATTTATTTTACAAAGTGCCTGTTCCTGCAATACCCTCATTTTTTTTTAACCTTGATTATACCCTTTAGTTCAGCTAAAAATACACACCCCCACACACCCCTCATATTTTTTTTGTAGGTCATTTAACCTGGTGTCCAGGATGAGCCAAGGAAGAACCTGACTCTGGTCAGTATGATGACACTGCAAAAACAGCCTACTCGCAGATATATTATTACATACGGACCATCTTAGGGTTTGTTAGAGCCAGCCAAATATATCCCACCTCCCTCTCTGTTTCACTGAAGGGGATTACATGATCTAGATCTTATTAAAAAAAGTCATAATGTATATCAAACTCTGTTGCACAGCCACACGTGCTTCATTTCCCTATCTGTATTTCTTCGGCCCCATCCAGCTCTAGACCACAGGTGTGTGTGGGCATCCTTTTGTGCAGGACGACAACAAACACGTATGCATGCAGCAGGCCTCTCTGTTTCTTTGATGTTACACATAGCCCAGAAGGATTCCTAGAAAAACATGAAATGACTGGAAAAAAAAGAGTATGCAAGCTCTTCCCATCGAGATCCGTGGTATTTGTCAGTAAGGAGAAGAAGAGCAGTTCATCGCTTGTTTCCTCAAAGACCCCAGGGAAGGCCCAAGGAAAAAATGCAGCCAAACAATCCTTTGTATTTTAGAGCTTCTACCAGCAGCCACAATGACCTGAGATCCCAGACAAAAGACAAGTCTTAGTAAGAGCTGAGGACTGGATGCTGTTTCTGAAGATGGCTCGTGCAGTGCCAACAATGATGCCGAAAAAATTCCTCCTGCTTACTTTACCTCTACACGATGGCTGGAACTTAACCAGCCTCCCGTGGCACAATGGGGATTTTTGGATTAAAGGTGATGGGGACTTTCAGTACCCAAACCCAGTCATCTTTGTTCATGTATTCTGTGGTTGGTATTGTGTTATTTATCCTGTTAAAACCGTTTCAGGGTGTAAAGGTCCAGCAGAGCACGCGCTGCACATGAACTGCAGATTGGTGACCTAAGGTAGCTCTGTTAAAAAAACGTTTTTCACAGGCTCACTAATTTTGTTCTACAGATTTCCAAAATCCTGTCTGCCTGGCACCTGAGACCTCACTTCAGAAAGTTAAATCTTTAGGTCAGTATGTTTCTTAGCTTTCCTGACTTAAAACTTGAGCCTGACAATTTATTAAGCTCCAACACAACTGAAAATATCCCTGCCTACTTGCTAACACGGCGTGTAAACAGGAACAAAGCCAGGCAGCCACAGCAAGAGTTTGAATTCGGCCAAAGCAAAACAAAGCCATCACCTTGTACCGTGTGTGTAACTGCTGCTGCTCATGATGCACTGACACCCTGCTGCAAGGGCAGGCACGTTCTCTGCGGTGGAAGAAAATCTATCACCTAAGATGAAGAAGACACCGAGATAAAGACTCAACCACATTATTTAAAATGCCAGCCTTGAAAAGTGGTGATGGTATTTGACCTGCTCCAGGCCATAACTGGTATCTTGTTTTAAAAAGCGTGGCAAGCTACCTTAAGAAAACAGAACTCCTGCATAATCCTCCCTTGAAAATAGAAATCGTGGCATTTTTGCAGTTTAGCTTACAGAAAAGCAATGCAACCCCTTACAAAATCCTAACTGATTTCTGCATACATTTTATATTTGCCTCTGGAGAATCTTTGCAACTGATGGTGGCTCAACCACCGGTGGAGGTAGAGAAGAGAGAAACTCAAGGCACTGTTTTCTCCCCCCCCATGCATAGGCATCAGCCATTACAGCTATCACAGAAATTTGATGAAAGGTAGCTATTTTCCACAGCACCCTTCATCCTAGAAATCCCGAAGAATTTCCTGCTCAGATTTCCCATTTGCGATATGAGAGCACCCGCCCGAGGAAGAGGCATTCTTGAGCATAGTGTCGTGGAGAAGTGCTCAGACCATGGAGCTGGAAGGTAAATTATGAGAGGAACCAGGAGACAGTACAAGGAGCCAGGGCCCTCCACCTGCTAACACCTATCTTCACAAGCTTTCAAGAAGTACAAAGGCTGAGGCAGAAGTTCAACTTTTTTTTGGGCTGCTTTATCCACATGTGTTCTGCTACGGTGGATAGAGAAGTTCCATTTCCATATAAGAAAATAATACGATAAATCAGCAAACAATTCAACTGCTTAAAAAAAACAAACCCAACAAACTACACAGTTTCTAATCCTAAATTGTCAGTTAAAGGATGCAACATCATCATAGTGATTTCCATGTTAAGAAGGGCGTTCAAAAGCCTTTTGAAAGGTGCCAGTCAGTAGAAATAACAGGGAACGTACCTAGCTGTGACTAAGTACATTGCTAAGGAAGAGGGAAAACTCCCTGGCGGCTTTGGAAACATCTTTTTTGTGCTAAGCTTTCAAGCGTACAACAAAAATGTGCAAGCCTTACAAGAGCTAAAGGCACATCGCAGGCACTGCAGCACACGGGGCGTATGTGAAACAGTAATTGTTTTGAGATTTCAGGCATATACTGTGCTGTCATTTGAAAAAAGTGATGGATGAGAAACTGGAAACCTCAGGGAATTAGTAATAGGATATAAAGCATTTCACCTCTAGGTCACCAGTTCAAATTCAACCAGGTTGGTAGCGACCAAAAGTAGTTACCATCTGGCAGCTGTTCTCTGGCTGATGTAAATTGAGTTGAGGGTCTCAGCGCATTTCCTAGTGGACAGGTGTCCACATCACAAAAAAAAACCCATAATTAACTCTCTGTTTGGCTTTCGCTGAGCACTGAATGGAAGAAAAGACTGAACTGTACTCCAGGTCAGCACGAAAACATGTTGGCTGCAAAGCACTGCAGATTCTTAATCGTAATTCCCCTTTACATTTTAAAACATAGATTAGGGAAGGAGTCAATTTATCATCATTACATTAACGGGAGCAGCCTTTCCAACTCCAGAAAGAGCTTGAGTGCTGCTGTGTCTGCTCAGTGTAGACTTCTTTTCAGCATGCAGCTACGACAGAGTTTGGAAGCACAGCGAATGAATCTGAAGTGCAAACCTGTTATTAAAAATGGTGAATTTACCCTTATGCACAACTCTGGTTATTCCATCCCTAAAAACAAACAAACAAAAAAGCCCAGTTGCTATAGAAAGCAAACTGTTACTGTGCTCATGGACACAGACTGGGGGCGGTCAAGGCTGTCCTGTAAGAGGAGACTAATTGTAAAGCAAAAACTTGAGCTTATAGCAGAGAATAACGTGGCATTTCCTCACAAAGAACTAAAATGGTAAGTAACTGCAACCCAAACCAGGCATCACATACATGCCAAAAAAGGCTTTTTCCAAATCTTACGGAAAGCTGATGTAAATCATTAAGAAGCATCTCCCCACATGGCACACGCTCCAACTCATCACCCAACGGCATCCCTCGGTTTAAGGCCAAGCACAGCCACAAAAGGGGTCTGGGTAAGAATCACACCCACCCTCACAAGGGCTACGGAGGGGGCCACTGGCACCCCAGAGGTGTGAGCCACGTCCCCCTCGCAGAGCGAGCAGACAACAGCTGGGGGACACAGCTGGAGCAGAGCTGAGGTTCCACCTGATGGCACACCGGGGCATTTCTCCAACATCGCCAGCTTCTGGGGCTGCCGTGGGCTACAGACGCCGTGCAGCGAAGAGCACAAAAGCTGTTGTGGGGCTGAGCCCTGCGGCACCTCCTGTGAAACGCAGCCCGAGCCCGGAGGTGGCCAGAAGATGGCATCTCGGGCTGAAGGGTTTGCCGTGGGTGAAGCGGTAGCTGACTCCGGAATGTTCTTCGCACGCCTTCAGATAATGTTAACTTTAAATAAACTTGCTGAATACTCATGTAAATTATTTCCATTTGGCTGTCTCATTATTCAATATGCTTTCAAGGAACATGGTGATGAAAGAAGAAAAATACCTCTTTCTAACATAACCATACTGGCAAGAGGATCAACATTATCAGTATTCAAAGAATGTCTTGGCAGGATAAACCTTCATAAAAAGAAGGAGCACGAGCTAATCCAAGTTGTCAAAATAGCAATAGGACTTCAAGGGTTGATCTGCAAAGTGATTCATTATTTATTGCTAATGCAAACAAAACACTCCGAGCAGAAACAGCAACCAACTATTTCCTATCAGAAAGTCACTGACAAAGAGTACACGATAAATAAACCCCGGGAGAATTGATAAAAGGAGATCTGCTTTTCTTGCTAGGAAACAACTCAAAGGCAGGAAGAGTATCGCTCTTCATAGAAAGCAAACCAGACATTTAATGGATATATTTTCATTTGTACTAACATGGATGTGAAATGTGGTATAACAGCAAGGAAAAAAACATGGAAATTTCACTCAGAAGCATAAGATGAACACCATTAAAATCAATGTAGTGGAAATACAGCACGCAATGCGTTGTGGATCCTAAAAATGCATATACATTCAACAGCTCAATAAGAAGCCTGACTTTCCAAAATGGATTTCTTCCAGAATCAGTTAGACAACCATTTTCAGATGCCTAACTTCAGACACGTTAATGAAACTTTCAGCCTCATTACATTACATATTCTTCCTCAGTAAAGTGAGAGCTGTGCTTTCTTCCATTCTCCTTTCATTTCTTATAAAATGCAGGACTTTAAGAAGGATTATTGTAACATATACTGCTTTTGTCACTTATTTTCAAGATCTTTTAAAAACACGTGTTGTGCTACCCTTTCTACTTTTTTTAACCCATCTTTCCTCGTCTCCTTCTGCAGTACCTCATCTCAGCTACCTTCTTGCTCTTTTAAGCCTTGGAACCTGATCTCACTCCTGACGTGTATCATCTTCTATTGCAGCAGAAAGTATTGGCTCAGCCTCAAGAATTTGGGATTCTAGGAACTTGTTTGAATAATTGAACATACAAATTTTTTTTTCAAGTAATATATAATCCACGAGCTCCATGAAAAAGAAAGCTATTCTAAGAAGTTGATTCCTGGTACATGCCAAACAAATACAACAGCCACCAAAAAAATAAAAAAGACAACCTGACTCAGTAGAGTATTACCCTAACACACACATCCTGTAGCATCGCACAGGAGATGCATCTTCTGATCTGAATTAATAATTGTAATGACAATAATATTTAGCATCTGAAGGAAAATGAATTGCATGTAGACTTGTTGAAAGTAGTTATGCACTGGAATTACACAATTCCAAATTTCTGAAAATGCACAGTGCAATAGGCAATTTTTATTTTGCAAGGAATGACAGCGGTAGACACACAGGAATATGCATTCATTTGTTTTAAATAGTTTGAACATTATTTTATAGCAATTTTGAAGCACAGACAGACTACACTTTCTATATGATTTCTTTGGCCTTTGATATTTCCAGCTCAGCAACAGCTACTGAGCGACCTCTTGTGTTGAAAAATGTCTGAGCAGTTTTTTTTTTTAAAAAAAAAAACTAGTTTTTATTTTAAATAAATCAAATTAATATAGGGCCAGCAGTGCTAAATGAAGAGCCGAAAAAATCAGCACTACTTTTGCCATTACAATGAATATATACTGCCTGCAGAAAGCAGTTGTACTGATTTACTTTACGAAATAAGCCTACTCAACCATGGTACTGGAGAATTTACCTCTGAAGCAGAGAGGACAGGATGCCTTCACACATTCCCAGCAACTGGAAACCAAGTGGTTTGGAGCATGGATGCATCACTTCCTAAGCTAGGTTGAGACTACTGCCTGAAATGAGCTTCAAGTAGCCATTAAATATTTTTTCAAGTACTGCTACCCTCCCATGGCAAAGAACACAGTGACAACTAAAGCAATTCTCTAGTCTCTTCCTTCCTTTTTATATCAGAGACTCATGCCAAACCACGTAATATCCTCTATTCCTAAGACTACTGGTCTGCAGAAGTATCACACATGCCATTAGATAATAACACATAATTCTTTTTTTTTTTTTTTTTCATGATCACAAAGACCATCAGTTCCCATTCCCAACACGTCCTGATCATTGCTTCCCCCCCCCAAAGTTTTTTTTCTCCAGCTTGCAGTTCTCCCACACTTTGAAGTACAATGTCACTATCAGAAAATATTTCACTGTCAGAAAAAATGTTTGTATGTGTACGGAGTTAACCTGGTGACAAAATATCCCCAAAAAGCATTTCCTAACCATTACCTCCAACAAAACCAAAGCAGCTTACAGGACACTGTACAGGTTGCATTCCTTCTCGTTGGTCAGCAAAAGGACAGGTTGGTAGAACAGAGCCATTTACATCTTCATGCATTTCTTTCAGCTTTAAGTGGGTTTTAGATACCACAAAGAACTGAACAGTGATGTTGCAAAATGAGATCATTACCAAGTCCACTGCTCAATGAAAAAAAACATACTACTGGGTCCTTAAGTGAATTTTCAAGGCTAACGGCTTGCAGGAATCTATTTTGCCACCTGAGCACAGCCAGCATCAAAAACATGCAGTGCTTACTATCTCAACATTTTTCTTGTAAGTGCCATGAAAGAGACATGACCAACTTGCACATTATTGTCACTGCATTAAAATAGACATGAAAAAAAAAAGCTATGTAATAGCCTAATCAAGGGGGATGAAACCAAAATGCCATAGAAATCATTCACAGCCTGTCAGTAGCAATCTCACCGCTGCTCCCCTTCTCATTTTTCCATTCCTCAAAAATCACTGCTTCCTTACCCAGGAGACATGTTCCTATGCCTCTCTGCCAACATCCAGAGGCATCAATAGGAATTTCCAAACAGACTGGAGCACGCAAACTCTAAAAGCAACCATGCAATAGATGTCTAGATCAGCAAGGTCAGCTGAGCAACCATGCTCTGTACAATAAGCAAGGCATTTCCCAACACAGCATATCAGACTTAGGATCTGTCATAGAAGATAACAAGCTACAGTTGCCACACAGGGGAAAAAAAGGTCGACAGAAGGTACTGTACTAAGCCCTTGTAGTAACCAAGAACCATAAATAAAAGCCCCAGCTTAACCACAGAAAAATTGTACCACATCCGTCAGAGAGAGCAAAAACCAAGCCACCAATTAAATATTAGTTTTATTAACCAACATTTAAGACCAATACTGTGAAGCACTGCTAGATATGTCAGCGAGCTTAACACAATTTATGAAGCAAAAAATCCTGAGGTGTCTCTGGTTTTGAGCTTTCTGTAGTCTCCATGAAATACCACTGAATGTAGTTTCTCAGCTTTGGAATACCAATTCCGTAGCCACAGGGCTAGCTTTTTGGTATTCACCACATCTACACTTTGATATTTAGAAATACATACCAAAATCTGATCAAAATATGTTCTACAACTCCAGAAACAGATGGACAATCTGCTGTCTTTTCAAGAAAGCACAGTGTAATTCACCATTTCCCCTGAAAAGGAACTCCTGTGTGAATGTTTGGTTGACAAGCAACTGATCCAAACCGAGCAATAAACGGGGAAAAAAACAAGGTCAACAACCAGAAGTTTAGAATAGAAGAATTGCTGAGGGGTCTGGCCACGAGATGTCACTCTCGACTTTGTGGCAACTCGGGAATTCATCAGTGTAACTTCCCTCTGGTGTGTCAAAAGCAGGAGCACAGCCAGTAAAATTAGCTATGGGAAATTGAGGTCAGGTAAAGGAGACATGCTTGAGGTGTCACTTCTGGAGCTGTGTGTTAAAATTACTGTTCAGTAACCTGTGAAGCCTCCAAGAAGCCTCTCAATTTGTTCTCTCAATTTCAACCAACAAGCTCAACTAAAGCTTGTTGTTGCAACACGTTACTCTTACACCCATGTAGCAAGCTGTTTTGAAATTTTCATCTTTTAAAAATAAAACCATCATTATGCATTGAGCTCTTATGACTCAGCACACAGCAAGCTACTTGCATGTGCTATAGGGTAACAATTGAGTGGGCCCTTTGTCATCGTAAGATCCGAGTTCTTTGTTCAGCAAACACCAGCTAAAAATAATGTTTATACTTCATACCAAGATATCTGTTGGAGCAGGACAAAAGGCAGAGTGTGCGTTTTAGGAGTTTAAGATTAAAATCTGTAACCATTGTAACACATACATATATAGAACAAAGAAAGAAGTGGAAGTCCAAAAGCAACCTATGATGAAAGAAACTTCCTAACTATTTGATGAACTTCATGAATTCCTCAGAAACTGAGCCTTAACATAGCTGACAGAGAAATAGTCATTAGTACCTTATTATGTGTAAAGATTATCCTCAGCTCTGGTTTTATGATGCCATATGCTATCAGAAGATCTTGGATTTTTTTCAGTTCTTCCTTGCATTTTCTATTTGTTGAGTAAAACTGTTTTCTTACAGGAAGGTTCTTGAACAACTTGAGGACTGTCACTGTTGTACCTGCAAGCGGGTGAGAAAAAATAAAACAAGCAGAAGTTACATTGAGTAAACAATTTTTTTTGCACTTGAAGAGGACTGTATGCAGGCCACTCCACACAAATAACTCCTGGTAACACTAAATTACATTATATCAGCTCGAGGAGAAGAAATATACCAAGTTAGCAGTCATCTCACCAAAATCAGTGCCAACAGACCTCACTCACAAGCTTTGCCTCCCCTAATGTACCTCTGCTCAAGGCGCAGTGCCTGACAAAAAGAAGGGTATTAATCTACCAATACAACCATAAAAGTTCCTAGTTGCCAAGTTAGATAGTTCCCACAGAATTAATTTTTCAACAGCAATTGTTTCACAATTTTGACAGAACACACAGTAACACAACTTACAGGCTCCAGACCAGGATTTCTGGCTGCGGAAAAGACTGCAGCCTAAATCCTAAAGAGATTTCCTGGTTCAAATTAGCTCTCTGAGATGCAGACTTTTCAGATTCAGGCCTTTCTTTGGGATTTGTCCATTGACTAGCCCTAGGCAACTGCTTCTGACTTAATGGCTCCCTGCTGCCAGTCAGCAGACTGACAAGGAAGAGACAGGTCTGGCAGCCAGGCTCCCCTCTGGGTGTACGAGGCACTCCTTGCTTCAGGGGGCAAGAATATTGACAAGCAGCTTCTGTGGCTCAGCTGGGATGTACTGAGGGTGAGAACAGAGGTACCTTCACAGACAAGCAGCGACTGCTTCCTCAGAAGCCCACCTTAGTCACAAGAAGGGAGCAAACAGCACCTCCTCTGGGAGCACAGACCTGCTGGAGTGTGTATGTGAGGAGACAACGCTGTCTTCAACAGTCCTCACCGGGCAACAATCAGCCAACCAGAGCTAACAGCAGAACAAATGCTACCCCAAACCCACACCAAGTCTGAAGCACCAAGGCCACCTCTGAGGTGAGGGCAACCTTTATCTTTCACACAAAACATGCACAAGGATCTCTATGACATGCCCTTCCGGGCAGGTTAAAAATAACTGAGGCTTTGCTCGGTTGGTCCTACAGCCACACTGCTTCCAGCTACTCCCTCGTGTACAGGACAGCAACTCTTCCTCCTTTAAACAAGGGTTTTGCAATGCACAGGAACATTATTTTTGTCCTCAACAAGTCTTTCATGTAGAGTCTGTGCCTGGACCTGGGAGCACAGAATTTTTACAGCTTTTATTTCCACTCTGCCAGCTCGAAGAAGAGAGTCAGAGAAGGAGACGCTAGTTTCTAATTGCTATCTAAGGCAACTTCCAAGACATTCTCATGATAACAACACGTTCTCAGCTGACAGACATAAGGCAAGACAGGTTTACAGCTGCCAAGATTTCACACTCAGCCTTCAAGTTTAGAACAGATATTTCAACATCAAATAATAGCCCCAGAGAAACAAAAAATACCTGTCTGAATGCAATGCTAGAGCGCGGCATCCTACCTTGTCCAAGATGGGAAGGCCTTTGGGAAGTTATATGCCCACTGTTATCCAGCGTATACTGAGTGCTGACACTATCAGCAGCTGTCTTTGTTGTGATCAAAACCTGTAAATAGTAAAAATAAATCATGTTAATCAAGGATTCCCAGAGATCAGAAGGGGCTTAGATAAGCTTCTCTTCCCTCTAACCATTACGTTATGTTAGTCACCACGATTACATTTAATGAGTTTATAAAACTCTTCTCCTACAGGTGTTTCTCACAGTCACAGAACACATCCAGCATTATCACTCAGTTTTTCCATCCATTTAACTAGAAGCCACGCATTTCTAACAGTGTGACAAAGTGTAAGGTGTCCCTGGTGCCTACCAGGCACGCTTCTTTGTCTTCTATTCTGAACAGTTTAAAGGAACAACTAAATCAACCGACCAGTTTGCACTTCCATCCCTCATGAGAGAAGACACACTATGACAGCTACGTGGGATTACACAGACCCAACTACTATCAAACAAACCCAATATTATCTTTCCACACCCAACTGTATCTAGCAATCACGCAGTAGTGTGTTTTGTAAGCTATTAAGGTAATACTCCGATCATCTTTAGCAAGACCAATCGCACGCTAGAAGTTCAATCAAACTGCACCTCCCTGAGTTCAAGTATCAAGATTTTGAGTGACAGAGCCACTATGCTTGAACCGCCCGAGAGACAAAGGTTAGCAACTCCTACAGAGCTTCAGGATGTTCTGGTTTATTCTAGTTTCTTGTCCAAATCATTCTGAGTTCAACCTGTAATTGATTAATTGGAAATGACAATATTACAGACATGGTTAAGGGCCAATAGTACAGTGCCTCTTAACTGAAACTTCAGGGGGCAGTTTGGGTAGGCTGAATACAATTAACACCAAGAGTGTTTAATTAATGTAATTACTGATCCATGGCTTAAAGAAATGCCTATTAAAGTACTTAATACACTCAGAGCAACTCCCATCTCTTACGAAACACAACCTGGAGCTGCTTAAATGCTCAGAGCAGATGGCATCCTGTTCTGACAACTTGTCTGCAGGAGCCAGTGATTGAGGGCTGGCATCGCCTGTCAAAACACCAACACTTCTGAAAGCATCTTTGGAAATCTCCATCCACACACACAACCCACTCCTGCTTAGTGCAACATGAACGTAGCCCAAGGTAGCACGGAGTCAGGCACTCTCACCCCCTGACACCTCTCCTGACCTTGATGGTTGACACTTCCCATCAGACACTGACACCAGAACCTTCCTGCGGGATCTAATCCTTGGCAGACTTAGGAAGAAGAACCCCAAACTTGATGGTGGCACAGCACACGGACAGAAACGCAGAGCACAATGGAACACGCAGACGCCATGCCCTTCACATGCAGTACGAACATTGCTGGGATGGTTTTGAAGTAACGTGGCTGCTTTTAGTCAACAGCTTACGTCTGAAGTGTCCGTACCCTGTCAGCGTCAGGTAACACAAACACCGGGCTCAGACTGGGGCAGGCCAGGGTGCGGGTTCCTGTTTACTCCTCAGGACAACACCAGGTTTGTGCAACTGCTGCCATACACATGTCAAGGAGCGACGTGGAGCCCAGCAAGATCCCATGACTGCTGCTCACCTAGATAACATCAAGGCAGAAATCCTCGCTGCAACTGCAGCTATGTGGGCCATCAGTGCCCTGACTGAATCCTCCTGGCCACCACCTTCTGCTTCTTACTTTGACGTAGCTTAATGCGAGGAGCAAACTCAGCCACACTCTCAGACTTTACATTTTCTGTTAACGCTACAAAAGGTCAAACCAATGTTCCAAGCAATCACCTATCTATCTATACCCTGACACAAAAGAAAAGGACAAAGAAACACGAAGCAACCCATCCCTGCTCCATTCTGGCTGAGACGACTTCTTCGGTAGAGAAAGGCAGCACACGCAAGGCAGACTGTTCAGAAAACAGGCTCCATCCAGTGTGCCAGAACAATTTGAACACTTTGCTCTGACATTTTATTAAAGCTTTCACAGACACGCACAAATCACAGAAGTCCAGACACACAGCAACTGCTCACCTCTGATATGCAACAAATTGATCCCAGGGCTTCCCCACGAAAACCGTACGTTGTCAGCCTTTCAAGATCCTCAGAAGAGCTAATTTTTGAGGTGTAGTGTTTAATGGCCATAACTGGAACATCAGTGACCTTGACTCCACTGCCATTGTCTCTTACTTCTATTTTGTTAAACCCATAATTCTCCTCAAAAAGAAAAAAAAAAAAGAAATTTATCACAGACAAATGAATTAAGGCACCAAAAACCAGCTAAAAATACTGCTTCCCTCTTTTAATATTACATGTCAATCTGCGTGATTCACCTTTATGTGTATGTGATACATATTTTACCAAAGTCTGATTTAAATACTTCTCATTTCAATGAACACCTGCATAAATAGTTACACCTCTGAAAACCCAGGTAATTAGAACAACTACATGAAAGATGGAATTCAGATTCTGTAACATCTCAAACTCAGCCCCAGCAAACAAATGCTTCCTTCCAGCTATATCATAATCTGCAGGTGTAAATCACAGCCAAAGAATTCACAAGCCAGGAGGTTAAAGTAATTAGAGCTGCAGGATCACTAACTAAACTTCTTTTACAGAAACCATGTGTGGCTCTTTGAAAAGATTATGATGTGACATACAGAAAAGCATGCTGTACTGTGTGGTACATCTAGGAACCTTAAAACAGGTTTTACTTAGAAAAAACGTCTTGAATGAGTGGCTACCATGGTTCCAGAGCACATGGTAGGTGATCACAGAAAGCTAAACAGAACTAACTTTGTTGTTCCACCTGGACGTATGCTAGAAGCTGTTAAGAAAAACAGGATGTACTCCCAGGGGTATTTCTCAAGGTAAAAAGTAATGCAACTCAAAACAAAAGGAAGGCATCTAAAGATAACACATGTATTCACATATAACCTGCATTATGAAACAGCAAAAGCCTCTGAGGCAGGCAGAGAATTATAAATATTTAGTTAATTGATATACAGTAGAAACATTGGTAGTTTTTACTTTCAGTATTAATGAATATTGCTAAAGTTATCTTCAGGTGAAAAACAATGCTTCTGCTTATATTTGAGTCAACCTCCTACTGGGAATCAACATGGAAACTGATGTACCTCAGCTAGACTTAAATACACGTTGGGACATAAAAAGGGGAAATGTTCCACTCCACTGCAGTATGCAACAAGGCAGGGTTTGGGTTTTGCATTTTACCATGAACAACTGCCTTCAATTCTGACACTTGTCGTTCATCTGCTTTGGAAAACAGCGAGCAGATTTATCTTCTTCACAACGTTACTGATTGGTTTTCTATTTCATTTCTAATGTTATTCATTTTTACTCATGTACATTGTCTTAAAATATTAGTGTATAAACTTTGCATTTTGTTAACACCTTCCACTTGTGCTCCACGGCCTTAATCCCATGTGATGCTATGAGATGTTTATGCTATTCTAACAGACCACTGATGCCAAGCCATGTGGTTCAGCTCCCTCCTCTTTAACTCTCGACTGCATGGACCCATCTCTGCTTCAGCTACAACTCTCTGAAGATCAGTTCAGGTCATTACACTGGCACAACACGGTCCATCTTTCTTGCTGGTCTTTTGCATTAGCGAGATGAACTGATTACGAGAGGCAGAAAGGTCTAGCAGTATCAAGCACAGGGTTTTAGGTCCTTGCTTTTCAGGTGCCTCGATGGATCAGCTGTGTAGTGTAACCGCTCATCCTGAGCTACGCTTCTGCTGAGAGCAATCTAAGTATTAGAGCTCCCACTTCTCACGCTGGAGAAAAAGGAACAGAAACAGCCTGCCTTTTACAACAGCCATTTCATGTAACAGCAGCAAACCTGCAGCTAAGATCCATACTTTCTGAATCCCACCTCTGCTCTCAATACTAACATAGGCTGTTGCTCATCTCTCTGTTTAATTACAACACACGGGTGTAAATCAGACTTCAAAGATTAGTCTCAAATTCCCGTCGCTAGAGCTCAGTCAGTGAAATCGATAAAACCAATGCCCATGGAGTCTCTGCACTCATACACAAGCAATTATATTGCTTAATCAACAGTTTTTAGCATAGTTCGGCCTGAACCCAGGGCATCTTGTCAAAAATAAAACCATTGCTCTACATATGCTTATTGCACAGTCATGCTACTGAGGCAGTTGACCCTGCTGCTCACAAGGCAAGCTCCAGCGTGTTTGTCTTTCTAATAGCAACAGAGCTGAGGTTCAAATTAATAACTAGATAACACGTAACATCTTGGCCACAGTTCAGTTTTTGATTAAATGACTAAGTTTATATTGTAATGAAAGCAGTACCACGTTATCTAGAGCTACAGTACGAGCTGATGTGTTCCCCGGTCTTGTCTAAAAGCCATCTGACACACCATGCGAAGACAACACCACCTATTGGAGTTTGGTCAGCCAAGAAGTCAACAGGAATAAAACCCCAGCCAAAGCTTCCTGCTACAGCTTGCCACTGCAATGGCTTCTCCCTGCAAACCACCTCACCTGCAGGTTACCTCCTGCCTGGCTGTAAAAAAAAAAACAAACCCTCAGTAAGCCAGTCTAGCAGTGAAACTCAAGTCCAGCATCTTTTAAAACGAGCTATTAGTCAGAAAAAAAATTTATGAGTAAGAAAAGAAGTATTAAATAAGCTGGCAATTCTTCTCAAGACACACTCAGCAGCACAAACACAACTTGTAGTTTCAGTGGGGCCTCAGAACAATAAGGGAAAATGATTTGGAACCACTTTTATTTGAGGTTAAAATGTATACTTATACACAATTATTAATACCCTCCCACCACCAAAACTATGACAGCCTAAAAAAAATACATTGGCAGTGGAACAACCTTCCCAGCATCTTATTTTATGTATAATTACCTGCAAGCATACAAGAAAGAGGACTTACCAGTTTAACATCAATACTTGTGGCACTGGCATCCAAAGAATTTTCTATCAGCTCCTTCACCACGCTGACAACAGAGGTAATCACCTGAGAGCTTGAAAGGAGACGAACAGTTTCTGCCGGGAGCTGTTTCATAGTGGAATTAGAATCGGAGAAGCTGCGCAGAAACAAAGGAGAAATAGAATATAAAAGACATGCTACAAATCTGCATTTCTAAATAATTGTTTTACAGTGACTTTTAAATGTAAGTGACATGAATAAGGAATAAAAATTTCACGACACACTAGGACACAGCTTTCTCTCCAGTCAGGGAGTCTGACTCGTGGAAGAAACAGTACACAGAGGTCTAGACTAGAAAATATTATTTTAAGCAGACTTAACTTCTACCAAAAAAAACCAACAAACAACACTTCAAGAATTCAGAGATGTAGTGAGGAAAACAGTGTACTATCTCACATATATGAAGTCATCTTCCTCTAAATTAACATAACATGTGATTTTGATCTTGCAATTATAACATAAAAGAAATTACATGGCAATCTGGAGTGTTATAAGAAATGTCTTCAGGTAGCGTATCTACCTAGCACCACGTCTAATTCTAGTGCTAATGACAAAAACTAAAAATTTTGAAACTTTATCATTTTTTTCTGAACTCTTTGTATAATTTTTCCCTGCGTTTGTAATTTCTGAGCTCAGTGCTGCTGACTGTGTTCTGCATATGATTCCCAGTAGCCAAAAATTCAAGGAAGAAACGTGACTTGAAAGTAACTGCTTTGGATCTGGTGAGGGCAGCACAGTGGTGCTGAGAAAAGTTGTATTCGTTGGCATTATGAACTACTGTCAGTAATAATGAAAACAAAAACAAACAAACAAAAAAACTTCTGAATTATAACCTTATTTTTCTTATCAGACTTAGTATGTACCCGCAGGCAGCTCACTTGATTTCTGGGTCTTCCAACTGAAAATAGAGATGCCTCATATTATATGCCAATAGAGATGTTTTTATCAGTGAAAACACTTACAAAAGGGTACAAAATCCCAGTTGTATTATAATTTGAGACAATCTACCATAAAGATTGTGAGTGGATCTGCAAGTTTTGGCATATATTGATCTTTAAACACGCAACTAGACGTGATTAACCAAGCTCCAGCTAAAATCTTTGCTGATCCTTGCAGCCTGACACAAGGAACTCAACCATAGCTTTTGCTTGTACACAAGAACGGGGGCAGAAAAAGCATTACTAGCTCTTTGTGCCTCAAGGAGGGTTCAAGCGCTACGTCACTCCGTCTTACAAGGAACGTTGTCTGTCTACAACAGCACCCTTTACTGGGAGATGTGGAACGGCCATTATTTACACTGAAAGACAAACAAACCCACAATCCCAGTTGACTGATTGCTTCAGTCCAAGCTATCTGCTGGAGGACAGCGTGGCCGGTTCCCTGACTGCACACTCAGCATCTGTCCCGAGGATATGAGCACGTGGGGAGGAATGGAGCAAACCCAGAGCTCTTCCTGACACGGCGAGGACACCGGGAGGGTGTGCACAGCAAGGGACTGTGGCCAGCACCCCAGACTACCCTGCAGGGTACGTGCAGCTGATACAATTACAGAACGCTTCTCTGCCTTGATATCCTTCTCAGAAGTGCCACTGTAAATATTAAGTACAAAACAAATACATGGTTACCTGGAAAACAAACCAAACGAATAAAAAACTAACCACCACAAACCAGTGCACAGTGTTTTGAAGAAGCAGCAGACTTAGCACTTTTCTGAGCACAGCATCAGAAGTTTTTTTTCTCTTTATACTTGGCATTTGCATTCCAAAGGGGAATTTGCCCTTTAGATGTGGTTACGAGATCTGCCAAATCATTTTCCCACCAAACACACTGACAAAGGCAAGGCACACGGGAAGACAGGCGTTAAGGACTGACCGATATTACTTGTCCACAGGCACTCAGGTCAGGTCGCACACCTCACTCAGGGCTTCTGCACCAAGCATTTGCTGCCTTACTAAGAACAGCTGTGCATTTTTATTAAAAAAACATTGACTAAGCTGAGGGAGGATCTAAGAAGCCATGCTGCGCACTCACACACCCACTCCTCGGCCTCCTGGGGGTTCCTCTCTGTGGGAATTAATAAAAATAACACCAGAACAGCGCCAGGCAGCACAGGGCCCTCTGCACTAACCTGGAAGCGATGGGGGAAGCCCCACAGCACCCGCAGGGCGCAGGGTTAGGCGTCACACGGCTGATTTTGGGGTCTGCCCCGCTTTATGGGGGGGTTCCCGAGCAGCCAGGCCCGCTATGGCGCTGGGGGAGCCGGGCGCAGGCCTAGGCCTGGGCGGGCAGCCGGTGGCGGGCGGGTGGCTCCTCCCTTTTCCCCTTTTTTCCCTCTTTTCCCCCTTTTTTTGTTCCCTACTCCCCCCTCACGGCCCGTCCGTGCCCGCCCCAGCCCCGCCGTGCCCCCGCTACCTGCGCGCCCGCCGCTGCCGTGGGCGGCCCCGGCTCCTCCCTCCCTCCCTTTGCCTTTCCCTTCCCTTCCCTCCCCTCAGCCCTGCCGGGGGCGGCCCGGCCGGCATTGCCCTGCTCCGAGCTCCCTCAGCGCCGCCGAGGTGAGGTGAGATGAGGCGAGGGGAGCTGAGGGGGGGACAGGGGGCTGGGGGCTGAGGGACCTGGGGGTGTGTGTGGGGGCTGAGGGGGTGTGTGTGGGCTCGGAGCCGCAGCGCCTCATGCCGGGGGGCTGGTGCTGGCAGGAGGGGCTGTGTGCGGCGTGGAGCTGCCCTTTTGTCCCTCACAGGAGGGCTCGGCGGTGGCTGTGTTGTCCCATGGCCGCCCCGCACCTGCTCCGCGCCCTGCCCCCGGCTGTGGCGGTGCCGGGCTCCGGCCCTGCGGCTGCAGCGGCTCGGCGCTGCCCGGGGGCGATTAAACGAGAAATGTGAAGGAAAAAACGCTGTCAAAATCTCATAATTTCCGTCTGCGCGCTCACACACCGGTGATGCTTTGTCCTAGCAAGGTGGTGGCAACCTTCTGTTGCAAATCTCAACACATGCCCGTTTGGAAATAGCGTGCAACAAGTGCTGGTTAAAACCAGCGTTGCCTCAGTTCAATTGCGGGTTTGTCACATCTGTTTTTATTTTACCACCTCTGCTAATGTGCGTATTGTACGTATCACAGCGCGTTTTGCTGCGATATCACAGCTCCTATAGGGCTTTACTATCCTAAACAAGGACAAGAAACAAACTTCCTAAAAAACACAAATTATTTCTGCCAGTTAAACAACTCTTTTGTATGCTGATTTAAAAGGAAGTTAACAGCTCTCCATCACGGTCCCATAAATAAATACAGTCTTACAAGTATATTGTCTTACAAGTCATGTGAGTATGAGGTATGCAGCAACTTTTTTTTTTTTTTAAATAATTATTACAAATTTTAGTATGTCAGGCCAGGAGGGTCTCCTCCATTAACTTGTGTCAATTTCCCAAAGAAACCAGGATCACAAAATTGTGCTGTATGTGTCTGTGCCTGTCTGATCTCAGCCAGACAAAAACATCAAGGTAAGAGTCCAAAATCTGCAGAAAACTGCCAGAGGGAGGAGGGAAATCTGAAATCTGCACTTTGCTGCAAAAGAGCAGGCCTACAGTAACCCTTATTCAGTCTTCCTAGCACTCGGTTGCCAGGCACTTGGTAAATGCAAATTTCCTACGTAGCCTTAACATGAGTGAGAGGAGGGGGACAGTCATTTGCTATGGGAAGTAGGACAGAACTGTGGATATTGTAGTGGCAGGAGAAAGGAATTTAGAGGATAAAAATTACAAAGATCAGTGTCGCTATAGGTTTGCACCTTCAGCTTCTAACAGCACAGCTTACTGTGTTTTGTTTTTTTTTTTTAAACGTCCCTGTTGTGGCAGGCCTGGTGGTGTGGGTTTTCTGTGTGTGCGCGCGTTTTTTTAACAGCTTCCAGCAGCCTCTTTGTAGTGACTTCTTTATAAAACATACCTGAAGATCTCGAAGTCCATCTCAACTTAGGCACCATGTTCCTTCCAGACCTACTTATTTAAAACGGTCTTTTTCCTAATTCTCAGCCTGCATATATATATATCTATTGAGAAACTCTATAATCCAGCAGTCTCACTCTTCAAACAGTTCTGTTTTACAGAGTTAAAATGAACGTAGGAGTTGCCCACAGCGAGGTAAATCCAAACACGCGGGTGATGAACAGTCGTGGAATGTGGCTGACATACGCACTCGGAGTTGGCATGCTTCACATTGTCTTGCTCAGCATTCCTTTCTTTAGTGTCCCTGTTGCATGGACTTTAACAAATGTGATTCACAATCTGGTGAGTACCTTCTCCTGTAAGACAATTTAAAAAGTTGTTCACGTGTATTTTTAGAAGCAGTTGAAGAGGAAAAAAGCCTGACTGTATGGGTAATAAAATCCATCTAGCCAAAACACTTTCTCTACTTGACATATCTGCTATTAAATGGGTTGGCACATTTCGGGAAGAGGATTGCTTTGGGTCGAAGCAGAAAAGATATTTCGTATGTACTAAACAGATCTAAGAACTGTAAATGTAATGTATTAAAAATATTTTCAATTAATGTTTCTGCATAAATGTGTTCATATCCTAAAATGTTTGATTTCAGTACTTCAGATGATGCTTGTTCCTTGAGCGGAAGCATTCGTGTTCTTTTTTTGTTTTGGTTTCTGGTCAAGCTAGATGACTTCAGCACACCACACTGTAACTATACATGACATTTAAAAAATTATATTTGAAAGTGGCAGAAAAAACTGGACCGCACTGACCCATTGAAACTGATTTGTTACTCAGTGGATTGTGATTTGAAGGATGTCTTCTGTATGCAAAAGTATTTGGAAGCTGAAGACCTTAAAAATTTTTCTGCCTTCTCTCCCCAGGATGATATAATTCCGTTATAACTATTTAAATAATGCAAATGCGTATATTGGTCCTGCCAAAAGAAGGCTGTAATGAAGCAATTCATATTGTACTTGAGATTTGCTAACACAGCTTTCAAAGGCTAGCAAAGAAGTCTTGACAAAAAGATATTTTCCCTCCTTATTTAGGAAAATGATAGTTCAACTTGAGACTGAGGTTAGGTAATATTCTCTGTAATCCTGTAGAATTGTTTTTATTTTTCCTTGAAAAAAAAGGTTTAATAATAGCAGGTTGTAAGCATTAGTAGAACATTTTGTTCTTTATCTTTGACAATATCAGACATGCCTGACTTAGTAATTTTTGCTTCTGTTAGTATCTTCCTAAATATTTCCGAAATACCTTACTAAATTAATTCAACTCGATATAATGACACCAGGGATGAGAGTGTGCACTGGCAAGTAGTTTTCTAGTGGAACATGGAAGATGAGTATAAACCGTAGTTTGGATATTTTAGCATTTACATGGCAGTTTTGTGTTGTTATTAGTCTACAACTTATTAGTTATCAGTCTACAACTTCCTCGTAAGGGGGTGTCGAGAGGCAGGAGACCTTTTCTCCATTAACACCAGCGACAGGACCCGCGGGAATGGAGTTAAGCTGAGGCAGGGGAAGTTTAGGCTGGACATCAGGAAGGGGTTCTTCACAGAGAGAGTGGTTGCACACTGGAACAGGCTCCCCAGGGAAGTGGTCACTGCACCGAGCCTGACTGAATTTAAGAAGAGATTGGACTGTGCACTTAGTCACATGGTCTGAACTTGGGTAGACCTGTGCGGTGTCAAGAGTTGGACTTGATGATCCTTAAGGGTCCCTTCCAACTCAGGATATTCTATGATTCTATGATTATTTATTATTATTGAAACAAATCCTTAGATACTTTGATAAAGATTTCTGCTAGAGGAGAACTCTCACCTGACCTTAAAAGCAATTTTGGTGGTCCTTTGTGTAAGTATTGGTGCAAAATAAAATGTGCAGTAAGCATTTGGATGTCCAAAAAACGCCTTTTAGCTTATTAAAATTGAGATGCTTTGAACATCATGAATATTACGCAAACTGGTTCTCTTGTGGTACTAGGCCTCCGGTTAGGAGGCTGTTTCAAAAAAAGTGTAAGAAGACATGAAGTGACTTGCTCAGCTCTCACCTCCTTAACAAGTATTCAGAAAAATGTGATTTTTCTGTATAAATCTTTCTATAATTATTTCTCTGGGTGCATAAAAAATAAATGCACCTGAAAGAAAGAAAATCGGAGTCTTTATTTTCTGGTAGAGACTCTTGCTTGGAGTTGGCATGCTGTTTTTGATAGAAGACAAATGTTTGTTAAAATTGGAAAGTTTGTTCATTTGTTGAAACTGGACTCTCCTATGCCAATTAAGGGACTCAAATTTATCTTTTAGAACCAAGTAGCCGTGGCATCCTTCCATCGTATAATAAAAAAGAACAATCCAGTGTGGCTGAGGAGAAGTAGCAGAGATGGACAGATGGCATTCAACAGATTGCTGGTAGTTAGCTTCAAAGTATTTGAAGCTAGAGGGGGATTGCGAAAACTTTCAGAAGTTCTTGTAATATTGCCAACATTCACAGAGATTTTTACTTTGTGTAGACTCTACCTTGTAACTCAATTTAAGACTGTTAGGGAAGCAGTAATATACATTGGTAGCCCTAGACTTTTTACAGTACTTGTTTAAATTCTGTTGATGTCATGTAATCTTTGCCATCTGATGTAGAAGACGAGGCACTGGATTGAATGTCACAGACCTCAGCTTTAATTCTGAATCCGCCACTGACTGTGTAACTTTGGGCAAATCATTTCTTGTCTTTTCCTTTTGTTTGCCACTAACTAATTTGTTATTTCAGGTTAGCTGCTCTCCTGGGTGAGAATTCATTTAGTCTTTTTTTCTTTTTTCTTTTCCACAATGCATTGAACAATGTAGCAATTATATAACACAGATAAAAGTGTCACTGTATTCACTTTTTTTTTTTCCCCCCTCAGGGCATGTACGTCTTCTTGCATGCAGTAAAGGGAACTCCTTTTGAAACACCTGATCAGGGGAAAGCTAGGCTACTAACACACTGGGAACAACTGGATTATGGAGTACAATTCACATCTTCAAGAAAATTCTTCACAATCTCTCCTATAATTCTGTGAGTTCTAAACTACATTATGATGATCTGAGGCATAAAACCCTGATTTCAAAAGCTTTGATGAAATGAGCTGCAATTTACATTTTAAAGCATATTCTCTCTTTTTTACTTGTTCATATCTACATCAAAGATGTAGGGAATATGTATTTACAGACCATATTATCAACAGTCTTCCTTCCTGCAGCTTTCAGTACTAATTCATGTACTGAAGTTGAAATTTTAAAACCCATCCCATTAATAACTGTTTACGAAATTAGAAAGCTTGTGAGAAAAACTTACTATTAACCCTCAAAGTTCTTTCAGGGATTTTGAAGTCACAGATATTGGAAAGCTAAACTAATTGCCTTTAATGCATATACATTACTTTACAGCTTTTATTAACCATTTTGGATCTTGTGAGTTATGAGGGTAGTGGCAGTGTGCACTGAATGAGGCCCATGGTACTGCATGTCAGTTGTGCCTTGTTCAGATTGTCTTGTGTACACTAGTTATGTAAATAGACTGATTGGCAACTCTACAGCACCTGTCTCTGTTGACAAAAGTATGGTTGCATAACTGAAAGAAATCAGATACGTATTTTATATCCAGTCCTAAAAAGTTTGTCTGTTTTTTCTGTAAGGAAGTTGTCCACTGGCTTGGCAGGGTTGGGGGAGGCGTGAGGGAAGATACGGTGTTGTGTACAGAAAGTTGTTTCACAAAGGTTAGAGTATGAAAAAAGTACTTATAACTGCTCAGATAATCCTCTCTTTCTTCAAAGATAGCTTCCTGCTCGACAGTGGGAATTTTGTATTCCTAACACTTGTATATGGTTCTCTTCACACACCAAGAATGTGTAAGAAGCTGAATAAATGTCTCCCATTTGCTGGAAGAGCAAACAAACAAACCCAAATGTGATAACCCCACTGCATGACTAGTTTTTGAAAAAAAATAAGATGAAATTATTGGTTCAATGTGTAAAAAAAGTACGTAATGAATTGGGTTCTGAGGCACATTCCCTCACTTTTCAGTTGAACAGGCTGTGGACTAGCTTTAAAGCAAATTGTGTTGGAAATGCAAACCAGACTGAAAGCATTTTAAGATCATCCTCCTCACAGATGTGCTTAGCAGAACTGAGTTTTGCACTGAAGAATGTCGAATGGTTTGTCACTGAGTTTGCAAGGGTAGCTGAAATGCACATAGTTTTGGTAACAGCTCTTATACCATGTAAAGTCTGTATTACAAATTGGGCTTATAATTCAGACACTCTAACTTCAGGGGTGGGGAGAAATGCTGGAGGAAAATTCTACTTGAGAGTTGCTTTCTAGCACCTTCAGAACAATTGAAAGAAGATACTTAGTCCATAACATTGTTGTATGGCGTTCTAGAACCCAAGGTGAGATACAGGAATATATCCATTGCTAGCTAGTAAAATATATCTGATTACTGAAGCACCTTTTTCAAACAGGCTTTGTTGGTGTGTTTGTCGATAAGGGTGTCATCAGATAAGCTTGTTCCCTTTTCTCCTGCAGGTACTTTCTGGCAAGTTTCTACACAAAGTACGATCCAACACACTTTATTCTCAATACCACCTCTCTTCTGACAGTGCTTATCCCCAAGCTGCCGCAGTTGCATGGTGTTCGAATCTTTGGCATCAATAAATACTAAGCAGAAGGTGTGATGCTGACCGACCCTGACATGGCTACTGCTTCTTGGGCAAAGGAAACAAGTAGTCTACTGTGCCGTTCGTCTAATTGTATTCGATGAGAGATGCATTTACATCTGAGGTACAATTACTACTTCCTAAAGCATTGTCCGGCGTGAAAGTTGGGTTTATAAGAAGATGCCTTCAAATACTGAAATGTGAAATGGAAACATCAAGAAGATTTCTGTGAAGAACTGGGCAGGCCTAGCTCTAAAGCATAATCAACACTAAAGACTGTATGAAAGTCTGGCTGATGCAAGTAAGGAAGCTACGAATGCTGAAATGGAGAGTGATGTTTCACAGATGCCCAATCAGCCATGACACAAGTGATAATCTACTAAATAAATCCAGAATTTTTCCATTGAAAGGACTGGTGGGGCTACCGTTTTAGGATAGTTAAAAGTAGCTGGTTACTGCTGTATGGATTGTAGATGGGTGTGTTTGTTACTGCATTGTGGAAGTTTGTCTCACAGTAAATACTGTGACAGTTGGTATAAAATGGTGGTATAATTCATGCCTTATCTGCTCTTGTGATTTTTGTCACAAAGACCGAAGAAAGTCCTTAACTGTCAGCTCAGGGGATTTCTACATCAACTTGGTAGCTCGGTTTATGTATGCTTTTGCAAATTGTCACTCTTGCATTTATTTCATTTTGCTTACCAGAACGGTGATTTGTCTGTGTAAATGGGACATCCTGAGAAACTGAAATGTCTTTTAAGGTGTAGCTTTTTGACTGCTTTCTCTGATACTTGACTGATGGATTATTTTTCAGTAGCCGAGAGACCTGTAACAGTGGGGGAAAGGGTTGCTGTTGTTACAGGAGAAGGAGCTTCACTATAGAACAATATCAGAATATGAAGAGAAACTGTAAACTGTAAGTTAGAATAGAAGTGGAACTAGAAATAGGTGAATTGACAGATTACATGGCCTAACAGTATGCATTTGCAGAAAAGGATATAAATAATTTGCATGTCTTGGAAACGTGCAGGAATACTGTATTTTAGGGGTACCGTGTAGTATTGAGTAATCTTGTATATAATCAACTCTGGAACTAGAATGAAGGAGGTACAGCTGAGCTCTAAGCGCTTATTTCTGTATCCTAGCAAAAAAAGAGGATGAATTTTTAAGTATACCATGTGGCTTCCAGACAGAAGTGACTCAAGATTTGACAGAAGACTATTTAAGACTTGATTTACATTTTGGTTGCAATGACAGCCAGTGAGGGGGAGGACAAAAAAAGCTCAGTGGTGTATTTCTTTTCTTGCTAAGAGAATGTTCTGGCAATGTGTGATAAATATGTTGTTAAAAAAAAATGTCATTGGAAGTAAAAAATGTCTTATTTGTGCAAAAAAAGTGGTAACTGGCTATTTTTAAAATAACATCCATCACCACATTACACTAGCCCCTCAAAAATGTCACTGAAAAACCCTGTTTTGTGCAAAAGTGCCCACAACCAGAGGACACGGACTGGGTTATCAACACAGCGTGACGGCGGCTGGTGGCGGTTAGTGGTGAAAGTGCAGGTGGGACAGAAATAGGAACCGTGGCTTCGCCGCTTTAATTTTAATTTTAATTTAATTTAAAATGTGCGAGCTGCCCGCCCCCGGCCGCCTGCCCCCTGGGGGCCGGGATGAGCGCGGCCCGCCCAGCCCCAAGATGGCGCCGCCTCCGGCCGGCCCCAAAATGGCGGCGGCTCCGCCTGCCGCCCCGCCCTGTCATGGCGGCCCGCAGGGCAGCGCTGGCTGGAGGCTTTTAAGGTCGCGGGTAAGGCTTATTAAGAAAATATTTCTTCCTAAGGTCTTAAAAGCCACCCGTGGTTTACTGGTTAACGTTCAAAGTGCATAACTTTGAAAGTTATAGCATATCTTCACAGCCACGCATGCTTTAAAATCCTGACTTTCAGAGCAATACATACTACTGGTATATTTTACCTAAAAATCAGCACGCGAATTTTAAATCTGTAGGAGTACTTGCTTGAGAACCCTTCAGTAGTAATACATTGTACAATCCTTTCCTAGACATAACACGATAAATGTTGAGCCATGAAGAGCATTGCCAGGAGCCTTTTGCGAACAGCCAGGTGCAGCCGGGCTGTGGGGCTGCGAAGCCGCTCTGCTCACTGTGGCAAACTGCATCGCCCCAAACTTGTCCTGGGAATAGAAACCAGCTGTGACGATACGGCTGCTGCAGTTGTGGATGAAGCTGGCAATGTGCTGGGAGAAGCGCTGCAATGTCAAAGGGAAGTCCATCTGAAGTAAGAATATATATATATGGCTCACGGGGCTTTCTTACAATACTGTAGTTGTGGCTAAATATGCTCACTAGTGATTTTATAGTTACACTTCCATGTAATATCATCTATATAAAAGTATTCTTCAGAAAAGTTGATGTGAGTTCCGAGGGGGAACGGGCTAAAGTTGCGCCAGGGGAGTTTTAGGTTAGATGTTAGGAAGAGCTTCTTTACTGAAAGGGTTGTGAGGCATTGGAACAGGCTGCCCAGGGAGGTGGTGGAGTCACCATCCCTGCAAGTCTTCAAAAGACGTTTAGATGTAGAGCTTAGGGATATGGTTTAGTGGGGACTGTTAGTGTTAGGTTAGAGGTTCGACTCGATGATCTTGAGGTCTCTTCCAACCTAGAAATTCTGTGATTCTGTGATTCTGTGAGTGGATATAAAGACCTATCTTTTGGGCTCCACCACATACTGCTTTAGATAATAGCAAGTATGAGGAAAGAAATGCTGTGCACTTAACAAGTGTTTTTTTTTTTTTTTTTTTTTTTTTTTTATTGAGACATATTACTTATCTCACTTGATTAAACATTCAATTACTACTACTACTAAAACTACCCTATATATGTTTTAAGGGAAAATTAATCACAAATAGGCATTAGTTACTAAGTACCTCAACTGATGAATGAAGGACTGTGAACGTTAAGTTACAGACATTGCTTTGGAACAGCACTGAAGTATATTTAAAAGAAATGTATACCAGAAAAGGGAAAGTTACGTTTTTTGACCTCCCAATGATGATTACACTCTCTTCAGCGATAGATGTTCTTTAGGTTAAACAAGGCATTCTCAAATGTCGTAAGGAACAGGCAGGATCTGGCAAGATCAAGGTGTTATAAAATGACATAAAAATATGTTTTTAGTTATGAAATACAAATATATTCCAAATACTTGTTTTTAACTAGAACAGGTGGAATAATTCCGCATGTGGCACAGCAACTCCACAGGGAAAACATCGAGCAAGTGGTGAAGGAAGCACTTAGTGTCAGTGGAGTTTCTGTAAATGAACTTACTGCTATCGCGACTACAGTGAAACCAGGACTTGCGCTAAGCCTGGAGGTGGGACTGGACTACAGCTTGAAACTGGTGAACAAGTACCAGAAGCCCTTCATACCCATCCATCACATGGAGGCTCACGCACTTACCATTAGGCTGACTAATCAAGTGGAGTTTCCTTTCTTAGTTCTTTTACTCTCTGGAGGCCACTGTATCTTGGCAGTAGCACAAGGAGTTTCAGATTTCCTTCTGCTCGGACAGTCAATAGATATAGCACCAGGTGACATGTTGGATAAGGTAATGTTTTCACACGTAAGTGAATCTACCTGTTTTTATTGCAGCTACACTGCTCAATCACACTATTAGGATCAGCCTGAAGACTAATATAGTGTGATAAGAGCTTTACCTAACATTCTATTTCTCTATTTTGAATAGATAATATATTCAATATTGATAAATATATTGATATTTAGCAGTCAATGTGTGTTTCCTACAGCATAAAACTTGGCTAATTAATGCTTAATGCAAAATTTGATGGTCCTCATGTTTGCCCAAATTATTATAGAATTGCATTTCTAATTACTCTAGCAAAAACATCCATGTGGCATTATATTTTGTCCATCTAGTGCCCTGTTGATAATTTTATCTTGATAACATTGGATTTTGTGGTGTCTGATTTCACTCCATTGACTGCAAAACAGTTACGCGGTTACATACACAGAAGAATTAATTTAGCTCCCTATATTGATTCTGTTTATCTCCTCAGGTAGCAAGAAGACTCTCTTTAATAAAGCACCCCGAATGCCACGGCATGGCTGGGGGGAAGGCAATAGAACACTTGGCTCAAACTGGAAACCGGCAACAGTACACGTTCAGCCTTCCCATGCAACGATACCGTAACTGTGATTTTTCTTTTTCTGGACTTCAGAACCTCATCAATAACACCATTATACAAAAAGAAAAAGAAGAAGGTATTTTTAAAGTCAGATATGAACCGTGTGCTTGATGAGCTGTACTCAGGAAAACCCCTTTGATCATACATTTCTATAGGTATTCAAGAAGGCGAGCTCCTGTCTTGTGTTAAGGATATCGCTGCTGCCGTGCAGCATGTAGTAGCCATTCATATTATCCAGCGGACATATCGAGCTATGCTTTTCTGCATAAAAAATGGCATCTTGTCACCAAAACATGCAACTTTGGTGGGTATACTTGAGTTTCTTATTTATGTTACGGGGCATGTTGCATTTTCTACTTATGATGACATAACTTGAAGATGCAGTTGCCTTGTTACACTGTCTCCCTTGACAAAAATGGTAATCTGGATGGGTGAGGAAGATTGACAGTATGTATTAAATTCCCTTAAAACACTAGGATTAAAGTAATACTCATTTCAGGTATTCATATGACATCTTTTATACTTGGTCTTATGCTACAAGTTTTTGTTGTTGTTTTTTTTTTTTTTTTTTTTGCTTATTTTGTTTTACCACCTAACCTGTAACAACTCAGGCCACATGCTTTGATCTAGTGCTAACCAGTACTAGGTAGCTGTTCTATTATTTATTGCTGTCTTCAAAACTATCTTACTATCTTTTTTTTTTTTTTCCTTTTTAAATATAATGCTACTTAGAATGCTATCAGTAGTTACTTTTGAATTAAGGCTTTTTTTTTCTTTTTAAAATTGCTGTCAGGTTGTATCAGGAGGAGTTGCAAGTAATCAGTATATCAGAAAAGGCCTGCAAGCTCTGGCAAATGCAAACAGTTTTGCTTTTCTATCTCCTCCTCCAAGACTCTGCACTGATAATGGTGTTATGATTGCATGGTAAGGACTGGTTTTCTTTGTATGTTTCTGTAATGTTCTTTAGAATTTGACAGTCAAGAACGTCCCTCTATGGTGACTGAACCACATACACTACACATACATTTTTACATAATTATTTTCTTGCTTAGGAATGGCATTGAAAGATTACGTGCAGGACTTGGTGTTTTAAACAGCACAGAGGGCATCCGCTTCGAACCCAAGTAAGTACTCAATTATTCACAGTTTATTTCTTCACTTATTCACTGTACTCAGTGAAAGTGGAAGGAGATAGAAACTGATTAGTAACTTTGCAATGCATATAAGGTCTGTGAATCTGCACAGCCAAGTGATACAGCACCACCATCTTACTGCAGCAATACTGTTATCTTAATTACTTTTATCAAATATACTACTTTGTTATTTTCTAGAGCTCCCCTTGGAACTGATATTTCAAACCAAGTTGAAGAAGACTCTATCAAGGTGCCAAAACTAAGGAAGATACTACAGTTGGCAAGTTAAGATGTGACTTAAGGTAAATGCGACCAGAAATGGTTAAGCGAAAACCATTTCAAAGCTGTTACACATACTGATTTTGCTTTGCTTTCTGTTGTTGAAGATCACCTGTTGGAGAAATAAATGCTGTGTGGTATCACCACAGTTATTCCAGTTGCTGTAGTTGCTGTTCTACAAGTATCTAAGAGTTCTAGGTATCAAAACGATAACAAGGAAGTACATTTTCTATTAAACCTAAATGTAAGCGAAAGTACCTCCGTTGCTTATGCATACTTGATAAGTTGTAAAAAGATGTAATTACAATACATATCATCTAATAATTTAACAGTATAATATATAATTTATATAAAGTAATTCAAATTGCATATAAAAAATCATACCTTCTGTGAGTGAGAAGTGAAGCTGAGGAGGTATGATAGACACTGAAAATAACAAAAGATACAGAAAGGGTGAGCCTAGCAATCTATTCTCTCACGTGTAGAAAGGGCAGTTAGTAAAACAGGTTCCTCAACCACTGGGGCCTGTAAAGTAAGGGTTAGGAATGCTCTACAAACAAAATCCTAGAAAGGTAGGGGAAGGGACCTTAAAGACCACCTTCTCCAGAGACTACTATTTCTTTCTCCCCTATAAATGCCTTCATAATGAGATCCTACTAGTATGCATTTGTATTAGTTGGATGACTGTAAAGTCAGAGTGTGTAAAAAAACCCAAAACAAACAAACAAAAAACCACAAAGATTTACTGAATGTACATTTAGGATAAATACAACATTTTGGATGCAGCTTTATAATTCATCTACTGAAAGTAATTTCAGTCGGCTGCAGGTGTCAGATGCTTTTTCATTGTTGCTCTCCAGTTTTGCAATCCGAGATCCAAACTGTACAGCCCTTTTTGGCAGAACAGCTGAGGCTTTAAGACCAAGCTCCTTGGCTACAAGGCGCAGAATCAATTTCTCACCAATTCCTCGAGGTAAAGTCAAGTCTGCTTTTTCTGAGATAGGCAGTGAATTGAGGAATGAAACAACATCTTCATCAAGAAAAGGAAACCTAAAGACAAAGACACACATAGCAAATTATAGATACACCTTAAACGTTGGTGCCAAGTCTCCAAAGCAGGTATACTGTGTGAGAGGAAGAAGGATTTAAACACAGGAGCCCTCAAGTTTTCAAAACTGATGCTCGTTCTTGCTCTTTGCTTGAGCTTAGAAATGCTGGCTTTATACCAAGGGAAAAGAAAAAAAAAATCAGAAAAACACTATGAAGGAAAAAGATAAGTTTTAAAGTAACACTTGAAGATAAACATTAAAGTGTTAAAATACTACAGGAAGCTATGCTGTAACTTGAAAACAAAACCATTTACACACTACATTCTCACAACCTTCTGAGTTCCAGGCATTCATAGCTAACCACAAATGTTATTAGCAGCATGAACACAAATTAAACAGAATTAAGAGACAAAAAAAGTGCACACAACTTTCAAACCGAGCTTTCTCTCAGACTGATAAAACCAGAATCTAACCAGCAAATCCAGTTTTGCTTCATGTTAAAACAATACTACCTGGCTTCTTTTCCGTGATCACCAATAATTCTGTCATCTCTACCAAGATTTCTAGAAGAAATGCGTCCTAACTCCATTTCAAGTTCTTTATTTAGACCTTCTAAGCCGTATTTTTTGAAGCAAACACGATGTCGAGAATACCCAGCAAGTTGTTCATCTGCTCCAATGCCTGTAAGCACAACCTAAGAGAACAGAATAAAAGAATTTTTTCTTGGCGTCCGTGCAAGCTAATAATAAGTAACAGACCATAAATGCTTAAGTACAACACGATAAGGAAAGTAACTTTAATATATATGTTCTGTATATATTACTATGGTGATGGCATGTTCCTTACATATTTACACAGCTTACCAGTAAAGCCACTTGGTAACTTTAACAGGTTCGTGATCAGCCCTAAGAAGTACACACATTTATACTCAAGCAAGCAAAAGAAACTGAAGTACTGTGTGTCAGAAATGGGTATCTTGGAAGAATGTCAGTTTCTGTTACAATAAACAGCACCTGCTAAGCACCAGCCTTTAAAAAATTCATTGCCAGAGATGGTGCTATGTCACTTTAAATAGTTACCTGAATGTACACCGAGATTATATTAATTTCCCAGCTACTGGGTTAATAACCACGTTACACCACATAAAAATGTTGTTGTCCTGTCTACTCAGTGATATGCACATAAAACGTCCTCAACACTACTCTACCTGATCTTCTACTGTGCCTTCAACAGCAGCTCACTGTAGAATAACCAGTCATGACTAACCATTTCTTTCAGTGTACTACTAACGTGCCACTAGCTAGTTACCAACCACATTTACCTGCACGCAGTAGCCACTGATAGGAGAATGAGATTGTCACTTGGGTTTGGAAACTCACACCCCATTTCAGCATATTCTGGACCTGCTGTGATTTTATATTTTGCAAATCTGAGATGCACAGACTTGAGCAGAGCGGTCAACTAAATAATTAGTGATCTACAAGTGGTAGTTTTTAAGCACACCATAGCATCACTCCAACAGCTTCTATGTTTTTGAATTGTTCTGAATATAAAGCATCAGGAAATTGGGTAGGGATGGGGGAAGGAATTAATGTATTTTGTATTTTGAACAGTCATTCAATCAGACTGTAATTATAAAAGATTCAAAGTAGTCGTCTTTTCTGTCATTATTGTCTATTTCATCATGTACATTTGTCTAAAGGAGCAGCTAGTAATTTTACAACTTTCAGGTGCTGGCACAAAACAGTATCACTTCACTTTAAATAAAATTTCTCTCTAAATTTATTAACCTATTCAGTTGGATTGAGTAACACTTCTCTACTACTGAATTAAGACATTGAGCATGAGGTGCTGGGTGTTATTTTTTCCTAGTCACTGTTGCTTATTCAAGCTTACTGAACAGCTACACACATTACAGGACAAAGGAACTGAACAGTTTTTAATTCCAGAATTATAAAGAGATCATCAGTCCAGAACTATGCTGCATTCAGCCACTGAATTTCAGAAGTGTCGTGAGTATTAAAAACTGCTGCTAATTTCTGCAATGGAACTATTTTCAGTCAAAAATCAAGTGTAAGAAAGAAAACAAAACCAAAAAAAAAAAATCAGTACCTTTGCAGGACTTTTATACGGTTTCATTTCTCCTTGTTTACTAACAGACCCCTCCCCTCTGGAAGCAAACCAAATTGCACAGCCGATGCTGTCATCCAAGACTGTATCCAGTGGATAAATCAAGTGATTAATGCGTTGTTGTCTCATCTCTTTCAATTCCTCTAGCGTAACATTAATTTCCACAAAGTTCCAGATTCTTGAGGGGTTAAGGGCTTCTAATTCTTTCAGTCCTGCCCTACCAGTGAGTCTGTCAGGGACATCAAAGCAAGACAAATGACCACCAGTTTTAGCATCCGTCTCTTTACAGCTTTCTTGACAGCTATGCAAATCAAGCCTTATTTCTTGGTTGCTACGTTTTTTAGTAGTACCCTTTTGCTTAGCTTGTTCTTTCATCATGAAAGCTACGTTGAGAAGATCAATTGGTTCCTCCACAGGAACGTGGCGATCAGCAAGGGCTGCAAGAACCATAGAATCAACACCACCAGAAAAGAGCACTGCAACGTGGGCTTTCCGATGAGAAAGGCTTTGAACTTCTCTTGTTTCCAGTTCTTCATTTCTACAGAGTAATAAAACCCGCCTCTTCACTGCTTCATTTAAAACATCAATAAACTGATGGACTAATTTTTTCCTGTGTTCCTTTGCAAGAAATCCTTGAAGAGTGTCAACAGAAACCACAGGGGTAATGTCACTAATATCAGTGCTTGCACATTCGTCTGAGGCTTCAGAAATTGTTTTATTTAAGGGGATAACCGGTGCTCTGAGACATAGTTTTGATTCGTTCATCACAAGAGGTATGTGACTTGGTAAGTCTTTTGAAACTTGGTCCCGAACATTAATGAATATTTCTTCTACTGTTTTCTCTGAGGAGCTGTACTTCCACGGAAAGACTGTTAAAGACAAAGATTTAGTTGATGCCCAAGCTTCGAGATCAATTTTGAAAATTCCAGATGCTGGGACTTCTTGATACCGGTTACCAGATTCAGAATAAACACTTACAGATGTGAGACAGAAAGCCCCATCAATCTTATTACTGAATTGCCAAAGCAAGCTACGACGACCGAAATAATCTCTACCAAACCATAAACTGTGGTTAGAAGCCTGATAATAAATAAAAGACCACGGACCCCGAAGCGATGAGAGGAGCGACAAAACGTCAGCTTCATTACTGCATAATTCAAGATGACGAAACATAACTGCAGTGTCGTTTTCTGTATCTCCTACAGGCAATCCATTGAAAATTTCTCCATTCCAAAGGAAAATACTATTATTGGCATCTTCCAGAGGCTGAGGAGTCAGTACTCCCCTCAAGTGAAGTACATGGCCAGAAAACAGACACTCATATGACAGATCAGATGCAGTTTTTATCAACTGTTGGCTACTGTCTGGTCCTCTTCTTCTCAGACAGTGGTGCATGTCTTCATTAAAGGAACCATGAACAGCATGCTGGCTAGGCAAGGTAACAACACAACAAATACCACACATCGTGACCAAATTCAGACCGGCTACTTCTTGATTTTAGTCTTCTCTGAATTTTCCATCTCCTGATGTGCCTTCTTTAATTCATCTAATACAACTGTGTGATAAAAATACACAAATAATTAGTTTCAGTCAGTTTAGGAGTAAGCAAGTTTAAGAGCATATCTAAGAAATGAGTAACTTTAGCCACTTGTTCAGTTAAAGAGATGAACATAAAACTCTGAAACAAAAGGTTTATTATACTGATATAACACAGTTAGTTCACTGTAGCCTGTTTGTCTTCAATTATACAAAGTTTATGATTTTTCCCCTCCTCAATGGAAGCCACACTGGAAGTTTAAGAATTGAAGAAATGGCCAGCTATTGCCTACATAATCAATAGGATTTACAAGTTCATAATAAGTGAACTGTTAAAGTGTTAATGCTGTAAATCCAATCAAAAGAAGTGAATTAATTTAGCGGTTTTTCATTCCAAGAAGTCTGTTTATACATTTTTAACCTGTTCAACCATTGGCTCTATTTATCCTCCATTATTCTGCTTTCCTGATTCCACAAATTTTCTAGCCTAGCTTGCAGTTCAGTTTGTCATTATTTAATTTATATTCATTCCATGGAATTTTGGGGATTTTTTTTTTTTTAAGAAAAAAATAGGACCAAGTGCACACAGATTCACAAAGGGCACAAATAATAACGACTCCTCTGCAGGGGCAGATGTTCTCCTTCCTGTCTCAGCACTTGCTTTTGTATCATATGCATATCAAGCAGAAACATTTTCACATTTATCCAACCCAGAGAAATAAGCACCCCTGAAGTGTACTTCTCATTTAACATGCAGTTGCCAGTTTTTCATTTTAACGTATAAATTTTAAAAGCTACACGGAAATTTTAAAAGCTACACAGAGATCTTTTAAACAGTTAACTGCTGGATTACCTTTTACTCTGCAAACTTACTTTTGCATTGAGACAGTGTTTCTGTTCGGTCTGCAAGGAAGAATATGTTACTGTTGGGTTGCTGCTTATAAACTTTCTGTAAAACAAAAACAAACTGCATTAAGGGAAAGTAACAAACTCAAGCAACCACACCTCAGCAGAAATTGATGCAGGTTCACTGAAATATCCTTCACTTTTAGGTCAGAAGGGTTACTTCTACCCTGCTGACAGCAATGCTCTCATGCCCACTCCTATTTTGCATTTGTCTCTTCCTCATGCTTATGGGATCATATTTTATTTTAAAACATATAAACATGAGAAGCAAGAATATTTAATGACATCTTCTGGTCAACTCAGACATCATAACTTAGATAAAGCATTAAGAAAAACACCTCAACGCCACACTGTATTACACTACACAAATAGCCAAATGCAAATCTGTAAGTACTTACCCTGTTCTTCTTCAAATTAGAAAGCTCATCAATTATAACTTTCTGCTCTTTAATCTGAAAAGTAAAAAAAACATAATCCAATTTAATTATTACAAATAAACTATTGTGTTATAATCCTGGTGGGGAAAAACCCTTACCCATATTTTAAAGACAGCTACAAGGACACACAGTCACTGTTCCCTGAATGGACTGTTGAAGTGAAAGTGGACACAGGAATGAAAAAGTGGCATTAAACTACCCATTACTCCTGACAGGTACTGCAGTGCTTTGGGCCAGGTAACTGAATTACAGTTTGCAGACCTCTTCTGAATTTTAAATGACGAATACACCTGTGGGCTGGTGAAGCAGTACTAATAACTGCTCTGGGAAGGGGTTACCTTGCGGGAATTGGCATTTCCCCTATCCCCCAAAGCAATCATTACTGGGAAGCCAGAGTACGTCTAGCTATTTATGATCAATATCTCTACCTATTTATGATCAGAGATCGCCCCCAAGAAAACAAAACCAAAGCAAAGAAATGTGCGAACAGCCAACAACAAAAATATCAAAGAACTTTTGGAGACCAAAGTTTAGCATAACCTCTACAACACACTTTAAAATCACAGATATTCTCCAGATTCAAAATGAAGCGGAAAAAAAAAATACATGCATTAGGAAATAAAATACCCCCCCCCCCCCCAAAACTGTATTAAAATTGTCCCACCAGACACAACAGCGGTGCCATCTTTTGCTGCAGAGTTTACAGGCTGCAAAACTTCTGTGCTAGCCCTTCACAGCTCCTCAGGCGATTAAAGAATGACAGAAACCCCCCGGAGTTTATAGGACAGAAACTCAGCCGCGCTTATGTGGAAAACCCCTGAAGTTTATAGGACGGGGCCGCGTGGTAACGCAGCCCCCTGACAGCACCGGCCCCCCTCTCCTCCCCACGGCAGCCAACAGGCTTCAACCCTCGCCTCGCCGCCCCTCAGCCCCCCTCAGCTCACCCTGCGGCTTAGCTGGTCCCTGGGGCGCAGCCCGGCGCTGTCTCCATCGCCTTCCTCTTCCTCCTTTTTCTCCTCCTCCTTCTCCTCCTCGCCCCGCCGCGCCGCCATGCCCCGCTCCACACGGGGCTGCTCGCGCATGCGCGGCGCGGCCGCCATTAAGGGCGGGAACGGGGCGGGGGCAGCGCCGCCGTGTGAGGGAGGGCGGGAAGGGGAAAAAATGAGGGAAAAAAATTGAAAAGAAAGAAAAAGAAAGAAAGAGAAAGAAAGGCCACGGGCTGCAGAGTTTGGTACATGCTTCAGGAGATCCTTTTTTGAAGTCTCCTTGGTTGAACGAGCTGTCCCCATTGCCAAGGGTAGCGGTTGGACGCCTCATCCTTTTGTGCCTCTTTTCCAGTTTATTTAATGCCCCCAGCTTGGGGTGCACATCAAATATCAGAGCAGCGGCGGTGTGTCTGGTCTGGACACCAAATGAGAGGCAGAGCCCATCGTTTGGGACTACCAAACTGCAGCATTTGGAAACAGTCACTAAGAGAAGGCGGCATGGCGAGTAAAGCAGCGAGGGGCTTCGTACCCGGGGTGTGCAGCCCTCAGAGGAAGCCGAAACAAAACCACCACATGGGAAGGTATATTTTTTTTCACTAATTGAAGTGTTTGCAAACAAAAATTGGTTTGGCAAGTTCATTGTGCTGGGCACATGTAAAACAAAAATCTCCACCTTACCTCTCACCCTGGAGACCTTTTTCTGACCTCAACTCATGCTTTGTTGGCAGTCTAAAACAGGAAGGAAGCCACTAAATGGCTTGTGTCAGGATTGCTGAAGGCCACAGCATTGTCAGAGGCGGTTTGTTCAGTGATTTAGTGGATCTCTTCCAATTCCGTGCCATCAGTGACTGGAGTCCAGCTCCGGTGTATGGTATACTGGTACATTATAGGACTCTCTTATTGTTCTCTTAGAGAACAAAATGTTGTGATGGGGAGAATGAAACCCACAAAACAAGTAGATCGGTATCCAGAGGGAAGGGAAAACTAACCTGCAGCCCATGCGTGGATTGCATGAATTTCTGCAGTGTCAGGCTAGAGTAGCTGTTGCTAGAATAGCTGCAGGTGTACCCACCAGCAAGTCCAGCAGTCTCTTTATGCAGTCAATCTTACAATTTATTAGACTGCTGATCGGTTGGTGTGCCACTACAGTATTGCCACCAAAAAGAAATGCAACTGTTGAAATAAACACTTGTATTAAATGATTTTATAATGTTGGCAAAGTGTGTTAATGGGGAGGCATTTTGTGCTCACATGTTTTTGAAGAGATTTAAAATGCCTCAAACAATACAAACACAATTATTAGAAAACAAATGATTCAGTAAATTCAGACCTGGGGCCTCGTTCTGATATGGCACCTTTAAAGCGTGAATGCCTCCAGCAACAGGACTTATTTCTGTCGTAATATTTATGTGAGAAAACATCAGACTGTGTGGTCATCATATACTATCTCCTGCATTTTTGCTTTGTTGCCAAAGTAGATTTTGTTTTATTGTGATTCTGTTGGGAATATGAGCATTGAGTGGTAAGTCCCAGTCTTGAATTGACCATCAAGCTTGATAATTAAGCCCCAGTCACAGAATCATTATCATAAGAGACAGAAAAAAAAATTCCCTTGGCTTTACTTTCTTTACTTTGATTATTTAAGGAGTACAGATGAAAGCGCGGATGTTTCTGAATAAGCACCATTTTATCAGTCAACTTGTAGTTTATGAGTGATGATGTAATCAGCGTAGCACATTAATTTGTCTGCAGTTTCTGTACTTTGATGGCGCTGGTACTGTCCTTGTCAATGAAGTGCGTGCTATTGGTGAGCCCTTTTTGTTGTCTCTTTAAGTACCTGTAAGAGAAGCACAAGTGAGGCCTGCATCATGAGGATGCTTACTTGAAATTGACGTTCCAGAGGAGATATGAATTCTGTGATACTTACAGATAGTAAGATTACATAGTTCGCCCCGTGATATGATGGTCTCAGTTCTCCTTCATTCTGCTCTAGGTATATTGCAGTGATGCACCTGTCTTCCTGTCTTTGCAAATACAGCAGGGAAGCAGAGAGTTGTTTAAGTGGTGGGATGATGAAAACGCAAATAATAGTATCACGATTCAATATCATAAATAAATTTAGGCTGAGAAATGGAGAAGGAGCCAAGTTAGTATGACAAGAATGTTCTGAAAATGATTTATTCTAAGGCAGAATTTTATTTGGCTATGAAAGAAATTTTCTGTTCTGATCCATGGTGACTGAAATGTGTATCTCAAAAAATCAGAAATCTGCTGATTTTCGTGGAAAATAGAGCATATATTTATTAATGAGTAATAGTGGAGGGCTTAGGTAAGACTTTATTAAGCAAATTGATGTAGGAACATTAGTGTTGTGTTTTTGTTTGTTTATTTGCTTGCTTGTTTGGTTTTGGTCTCATTTTATCCCTTTTCCTGTCTGGTGGAGTAATTCCTTTAATCGGAGCACCTCCCAGCCGCCTGCCGGCAGCGCATGTTATTTGCTGTTCTGTTACAAAGGTTGGTGATTAAGTAACCCGGTAGTCAAAGTATAATTTCTGTAATGACGATCCCTTTCATGCTCGGTAATAAACACAGTTAATGTTTATTCATCAGAAATGTTGCTGAGACTGTTACATCGGTTGGTTCGTGCATGTAGGAGTGAGTAATGGTCTCGAGGTGTAGCAGCCGACATGGAGCGCTTTCAGCTCCTGGTCCTACCACGTGTTGTGGATACGTGCTGATCGGAACGTGCTTTTGAGAAGTCCTTTTAAAGATGAGTGGTTTCCTACTGCATCCCTGCTCCTGAACGTACCCACATTTTACCCGCAATAAGAGTAGCCTCGTTTAAAACCCAACAAAGGAAAAGCTCTGCACCTTTCCTCTCCTTGTGCAGGCCTGTGAGGTCAAAAACCAGCCTCACTTCAGGGCTGCTCCAGCTTGGTGCTTCAGGTGTGCCCGCGTGTGAGAGGTGGGGGGGTGAATGCTTTCACCAAGTCTAAAAGGTGAGGTTGGCCTCTGGTGCTCCAGGCTATTTTTAGCATGAACCTATTTCGGGGAGGTAAACTTGTAAGGTTCATTCAGTTCCCAGAGGGGGCAGGCAAGTGTACATGTACAAGGAGGGGAAGTACTCAGCTGGGGCCGGGGAATGAGCTGTTAGCTGCTCCAAGTCTCCCAAGGGCCTGGAAATTTTTGGCAAAGGGGCTGGAGGTAATTTTATCCCAACAGCAGCCTTGAGAAATAACAAAACAGGAGAGCTTCACCAATGCTTTCCCCTTGCTCCACGGAAGGAGTACTGGCTGGGAAAGGATTCCAGCTGCTGCCAGCTGGGCCGCAGCCAAGGCGGCCTTCATGTGTGCTTTCCCTCAGGTTTCCTCCTGCCCAGGGGATTTTACTTCCTACCTGGAGGACTGCACTTCCTACCCGGCGTGTTCTCTCGCAGGTGACACAGTAGGGGTTGTCGTCCAGGCGGGTCACAAGCACTAAACAGGGCACTCAGAAGGAATTCTGCTCGTCTACATAGCTAGCTGAGTTAGACAGGAGAAAACCATTTCTTTACTGTCTTGCAGACACTGGTAACTACTCAAATTCACTTTGCCTTTGTGGTGCTTGAAAAGTCGTTGGAACTGAACAGGGCCAGGACAGCTGTAGCTCTAAGGCTGGCCACAAGAGAGCAAGCTGAACCTGTGCTGGCTCTTCGGCAAACCCAGGGCTGGTCAGAGACAGAGCAGAGCCTGGGTTATAGGACGGGTAGATACGGGAGTGCGTGGTCAGGTGGTATCTGCATTGCTTTTGTCTTTTTTGGAATCTTTTCCAAAGATTTCTGATCCTGGGTTATTTGGGGTTCTGACATTGCAACTTCAGGATCCACACGAGTAAATTCTGAGGTATAACAACGATCTCTGCATTAACTTCTCTGTCACACCTGTATCTTAGTAATTTACTAACTCATGCCAGGGTAGTCCAAGAAAATTCAAATTGCTGAAATTAATCAGTGTAGCTTCACAGTAATCCTTTTGCTAATTTGATTGAGACGCTGGGATTTGAAGGAAGTCAGGTTAGTTTACACAACTAGGAATCTGGATCTTTGTACCTGAATCTATGCAAAGTTGTGGTTTGTTTCCTTAGGTTAAGTATCTGGATTATCAGTTGCACAAGAAACCTTGCAAACCCCCTAATCAATCTGCTTTAAAAGTCCTATTACTGCAAACAAAACAATCTCGGAGCATTTTGTGAGCTTGTAGCACAGCCAGGTTTTTTCAGGATCTGCTTTTGATACACTTTTAAAGCAATCAGTGACCTCCTTTGCACAAAACTTCTGTGTTGATCAGACGCAGGCAATTCTTAATTTTCCAATTAAAAGCAGAATTTCATCCCTTTCACACGGAATGTTTCCAGGCTATTGTGAAAGTAGTTAAGAACTTGCACAGCATAGTCTATTAATAGGTTTTTTATATTCTGATTACATTGCTTAAAGCTTCCGAGTGCATTGGAGCTTGTTTATAAAGATATTCCCAGCATAGTCTTTCACCTGATGATTTAAACATAAAAGGTCTAAAAATAGACTTTTCCAAGTCCACACCGTGTTCTCTGGTGTAAAATTGAGATATCCCTAATGAATACAAGGTCCTTTCTCCAGGTCTGATGTCGCTATAGCTGAGAATGCAGCCTGACCTTCAATTCTCATATCTTTCCTTCCTTAGTGCAGAACACCTTGCTGTGCACTGCTGAGTTCACATGGGCTGTAGTTTTACTTAGTAAAGTAGAACAAAAAGATTTGGGTTGTCATACTTGTTATACAGACTTAATAAACTGACATGGCATTCCCTCACATATGCTAAATAACCAACACACAGCTTCACTTTATTAAGTGTCCAGTTTGAGAATGGGATCAGATCTCTAGATATACATTTTGAACAATGAATGTTCAGGCATCTTAAAAAATTGAGTGCTGTGTCTTGTAACAACAATCATTTTGTTTACAGTGCGAAGCCTGGAAGCTGGAAGCCCTTCCTTTGATGCTGTTAAAGAGCATGGGTGTGAGCAGCTCCAAACTGCCTGTGGACAGCAGATGGACCCGTGCCTCATTCATGCTACCTTGGATTGGGGCATCTCGATGCAAAAGCAGATCACTGCTAATGTATCTATCTAATAATGAAAGAAGAAGAGAACTGCACCAAACACACGCCGAGAGAAGAGGCAGCCTGACTGGGAGCCTGTTTTTTTGCAAGCTGAGCTAGGAAGCCTGAAGAAGAATAGAGGGATAATGATGTGCTCGCTCCTGTTTCCTGTTGGGAGATCCTCCCTGTTGGTAAGTACTGTGTTTAAAATATTATGCACAACTGATATTTTCTTGAAGATAAAACACAGAGATTAGATTGCTTTGAAGGAGGAGGCAGGCCCAAGCAGTATGGGCTAAAGGTACAGAAGTGGCAGCCTGCTTGCGATATTCCAGCAGGAGTCTCCTAGAGCCAGGACCTTTGTCATTGCAGAATTACATCCCATAAGGCAGGTTCCCTCAGCCAGGAAATGAACCTGCCCAACTGTGAATTTGGGCGGACCAGAACACATCTGAGTAGGCTGGAGTGAGGAGGAAATGCCTAATACTTTTGCAAAGCTCTCTGAGGCAAGAGTGATGGTAAGGCTGGTCAAAGGCACGCAGCTGGATTAGGATTTACCTAGACTGATTTATTAAATGTGGTGCTCTTGAGTGCTCTTTGTTGCTTTGTCCTCTTTTTTACACACATGTGGAGGTAGTGCTTGCTAGTGAGCAAATATAGCCTCTTGAACACCAAGGACAGAAAATTTAGTTTTCCCAGGGTCAGAGAGGGGACTGATTTGGAAGGAAACTCTCAGGTTTTCAAATTCTGATGAGCCAGAGGACATGTTATCAGACAGTTTGTTGTGCTTTGCTTATTTTTATACTTTGTCCTTTGTATCTTATGCTATGCTGAGGGCTTCCCATTTACCCACTGCCCTTATTATCCTCGAGCATTTTTTTTTTCTACTTGAAACTTTGGTACAAATCAGCCTGCACATGTCAGGACAACCTGGGACCCACATAACTGAAGTCCTGTTGGAGCCTAGGATTCCACAGTTAGGTGAGCTCTGACAGAAGAGCTTAGAGAATAGATCTCATGAGACATTTATTTTAGAATGTCATGGGACAAAAGCATCTTCGATTTGTCACGTCGGCATAAAAGCTGGAGAAAGGCAAAATTCACTAGTCCTGAGTTGCTGCTCTGTCCTGTGCAGTACTGGGATTGCCATCTTATTTAAAGTCTGAACATCACTGAGAACTAACTGTTCTCACAGTCACTGACCATATATTCTTTCCCACTTTTACCACAACTTTTGGAATAATTGCAGCTGTTAGAATTGAGCAAGGACCTGCAGCAGTATGAAAGGACTATAGCTACTGTGAGGTGTAAGAACCTCATCTCTTAGATGGTATTGCAGCACTCAGAAGGCTTCCTTCTTCTCCAAAGCAGAACCACTAGACACTAAGAATTCAGCAGTGGAAATCTTAGTAGGTTTTGAATATTTGTATAGCTGTAGCTGATACAATTATATGAAATGTAGTCATGTTGACTGCATTTCTAGTACTCACAATGGTGATTTTTGAATCGGGTGGCTCATCATTTGGAGCCAAAACCACCACGAGGGAGAGAGACGCATCACTACATAATTCCTGGCATGTGTTTGACCTGGTGGATATTTAGCAAAACATTGCCAATGACTTGGAGTCTTAACAGTGGTTTAGGTAACAGAAAACTTTAAAAAGGTTTTTTCTCTCAGTCAAATACAGGGCCATATGTGATAGAGGTAGCCTAGATAAATCATATAATTTTACAACATTGAACATCAGAGTAACACACTGTCTTTATAAATATTTATTTAATGAAAGATATTGGTGTTTAGCACTTCTGAATTCAAGACGGTAAGGCAGGTGTCTGGAGAAGAAACTATAACATCATATTAGACACCTGTAAATTAAAATCTCAGCCACCACACGTTGAGAGTTCAGTTAGTGCTGTTAGAGCAACCTTTTAAGACTTTCTAAAAAGAGAAGAATATGAGACTATTGGTGTAACTTGACGGAGATGCTAAAATGCCCTTATTAGCAGTGGAAGTTAGTAATAAGACTAGCAGATTGAGAACAAACAGCCTTTGTAAAATTCTGCTTACAGTCTTCATATGCTGAAGATGGCAGCAAGGTAAGTAAGGTAAGATTACTTGGGTGCAAAGGAGGAAAATTCAGAGCGACCTATGAGCAACACGCGACCACATTTGATTCTCTCTGGACCAGAACAAAGAAGCACAACATTAAGTTGTAATTGAAGAACAGAAATTCCTAGAATTATGCCAGTCCAAAAGGAGGTGTAAGTTCTCCCAGAAAAAAGGAAAACTGGCAAACATTTTTCCCTCTCTTTGGATCTTCTGAGCCTTCTCAGGTGGTTTCCTCTGGGATTCTCCCAGTAAACGTTACACAATAATTATCAGGGAGATGATGAATTTCAGTCCTTGATGTGGAAGCTCAAAAGTGGTACTTGAGGAACATGGTAGATTTTTCAAGTGTGGACTGTGAATATTGACATGGCTTTTCCTTATAATGCACCAAAAATAGCCCACAATATTATCTCTGTCATAAAGCTATTTCAGTATACTTGTACCTGAATTACAGTACTAAGTTGGTACAAGGAAAGTTCTGCTCCTACTGATACCCAGCACTCTGTGGAAACAAGTAAGTTAGAACCTAAGATATGACACAAGCGGCTGCGTGCAGTCAGGTCAAAGGTCCATCTCAGTCTGTAGGCTGCTTCTGGCTGTATTCGAGAGCTGAAGCCCAGAAAAGAACATGCAAAGACCTATAAACAATAAAATAAAATGTTTCAAGTGCTGATTGTACTAAAAAGGTGATCTGTGGGGCAGTCCTTTGGTTTTTGCAAGCATGCTGCCTTCTTTAACGAGATGAGATGGGTTTGTTCCTCCTGCTTGCTGGTAAAGGAGGAGCCAGGTGCGTGCCTTCTCGGAGTAGAGAACGAAAGTGCAGTGTATATAAAAACTCTGGGGAACTTGTCAGTTTTTCCAGGTAGACAGCTCAGCACTTAGGAGGACCTTTTAAGGAATAAATGTTTATTTGCTTCTTCTAATTTACTGGACTAGGAGAATTACAGTTTTCTAGCACAAGTGAATTTAAAAAGGAAAGGAAAGACACGTTGTCTCTCAGTAGTAATCTGCAAAAGAGGTTGTATTGCAAAAATCCCTTTACAGATGCTAGGATGTGTGTAACAATGTGTGCTTGTAGGATGCAGAAAGCAAGAAGTAATTAATTCCCCAAATGGCTGCTGGAGACCATGCTACATAGGTGAAATGATGGGGGAGCATTCTCACTGTTCCTGTCAAAGCCAGGATTATAATTTAGTCTATGTTTTAATGCCATGTGGAATGCACAAGACTGCACTGCTACTCCGAGGATCCCTGCAGCATCTCTCCCCGTGGAAATAAATACATAAATAAATAATAATAATTAAACAAACAAACAAACACACACAACAAAAAACAGGCCCAAGCCCCTACAAGGCTGTGCCTGACACATTGGTGAGCAGAACTTAAGTGATATGTTTGCCACCATGGCTAATGAAGTTATACTGTGTTCAAGACAGTTAAAAGGTAGAGCTGACAGGTTTGGCAAATACTTTCTGAAAAGGCCTCTCTAAAACAAGCAAAAGAGCCTAGCCAGGCCTTGCAACTGTCAGATTTGCTCTATTAGTTACACTGCTACTGCAGAAATTATATTAAGATGCTAATGATTGAAATAATATTAACTAGAAGGATGCCGTGATCCTCTTAAAGTCAGTGAGATAATGCCATTGCCCTTTCTCTTCTTGTAGTTTACTTACTGGAAGTTTTATTGTAGCTTTTATCTGAAGTAGTTAACTGACTTTTAAACCTCCATTAAATAAGTCCACTAAATGCAGTCCTACAAGGTTTGTCTGCTACTGAAGCAACAGGTTCTTAACAGCACACAAACCATTCAAAGTATTTTTGGCTAAGAAAGGAAGGCTCTCGTGTTCAGTTACTGCCTGTGTAACTTACACTTACTTGTTTACTGTATCTTTACACAAAGTGTTGCCAGGAGACTTTGCCATGCTTATTTTCAGTCACACACTTGAAGAGACTCTTGCACATTACATGCTTCCTCCTTTGCTGTTGTACTTTTATTGTTGCAGTAAAAGAGCTAAGAGCTAACAACCTGGAGAGATAAATACATCTTTGTATGACCGCTGTTTGCCTGTCAGTAGCTGTGACTTCTGCATGAGCAGACACGCTTATGGTAGTTTTTCGGTCCTGCTAGGTATTTATTTAGGCTTTCAAGCCTCACAAATAAGCAGTAAGAGCCTCTGAAGTACATGCTCCTTCCTCTTCATTGCTTTCATAAACAGATTTCTACCAGAGACAGGTTTCAGACATTAATTGATGATTGAAATCACAGATGTTTTCATGACTTTTGCATAACTACTGTGGGAGGTTGTACACGTGGTTTCAAATAATTGAATTAAAACTAGAAAAACATCTGTCAGATTCATAAGAAACCCATGGGGCGAGTTTAATTTGGCAAAGGAATCTTTGCACTTTTGATATATTATTCATTTGTTATTAAAAGCTCAAAATCATGTTGAAAAATGAGAAAATTAGGTTCATACATTGCGTTGGGAAATAAGCATTTCTTGTTCTGACTAATAATGGGAAAAGGAATTTGAGTTTGCAGTCACAATTAGTATTTTAAACTGCAATAAGAGTCACTATTATGCGATAAACCGACTTCCATATAGGAAGTTAAATGGATGATCTGCGTCTTCCTTGATGAAATGACTGCTAGTCCTCAACACCAAGTCCTCTGCTTTAAATAATTTGTATCACACAACTGTTGATTACGAAGTGACACAAGCAAGAGTTGGCTGGTAAAGACCTATTTGGATGACTGCGTTCGTTTGGTAGGGAATATGAGGAACATGGGGTTGAAAGCCTTGCTTTTGGAGGATCCCCTTTAGCTTAAATGGATGAGCTTGTGTGTGTCTGTGTGTAGAGAGAGAGCATTTTGTGTACGTAAACACACTTCATGAGATGATAATCTTCCTAGACATTCCAGTGATTCTGTAAATAGCATTTTTGCTACATAATTGCATAGTGTGTATGTGTATATATATGTGTGTGTGTGTGTGTGGTATCAAATAAGAAGCTTGTAGTTAAGCTCTAAAAAAAAAAATCATTTCCAAGTTTCATCATTCCTGTGAAACAGTGATGCAGAGAAAGATAAAATATTAAAACTGTGTGTAGGCTAGCTTAAGAAATTGCCAGTGAAAGTGAAATAAGAATAATGTAAAATGTTGGTAAGGACTGAATTAACTTAGAGAAAATAGTTTGGGAGTTGAGAACTATGTAGTAAAATTACGTGCTAAGAAGGAGACTCTTTACAATTCAAAGTGGAGCTGACTGTGCAATACAGGTGCTGAATTTGTTTGTAAAACAGCTTTCTGACTTAAATAGTTCCAGATTCTTGTGAATGTTTTGTTAGGTCTGGGTAAAAGTCACTAGGAATCAGTGGACAAGTGGCCACAAGTTTGAGCAAGCTCTTCTGTAGAAACCCGCTCCAGTTTCAGAATTAAGTTTGAACTTGATCAGATTCTGTTGATACGTGATGTTTAAATAGTGTGTCTGGTGTAAACTACTTGGAAGATACCGTATGGGTAGTGGAATCTACTGGAATAGCTGGTGCTCTGTGTGGGGGACAAGGTCAGACTTCACCTGGAGGATAAACTCCTGTCAGGATGCAGCCCTGCGTTGAAGCCCTGGTTTTATAGTTTAATAGATGCTGTTCTACTTCTGTTTTGATCTGCCTTGAATAGTGATAAAAATTTTCTGTTAGGCTCAATTACCTCTCAGGATTCCAGATCCTGCTCTGAATAGGATTTTGAAATCATCATGGATAACTCAGCTAATATTTTTTTCAAGTTTATGCAAGTCATTAAAACTCAAGTGAATTAACACGTTAATAGGAATGAAGCAGGAAAGAAGGCAATTTCCACATCACACATCATGAATCAGACCTAAATATGCATCTAAGAGCACTTGAGTTTACTGTTTCCTTTCAGGCACCACTCCGTTCCAACCACACTGAATCCGTAACTAGTTATTTTGATAACACATTCAGTCTTATTCAAGCTGCTTTTAGATTTCCAAAGCTGAAGGTAGAGCACGTGGCTGCGCTGTGTACTGGGCCGAGGAGGAAAGCTGGATGTTTAACTGTAGTTACTGGCTGCTTTGTTTCCTAGTCACTGCAGAGCTGTGAGTGTGTTTCACCTTCTGATGCTGAGGACTGAGCTGAGGACATCAGCGGTAAAGATTTTCTCTACTAATACACAGATAGGGAAGTGATTTGGGGGCGAGGGGGGAGGAGAAGTCTTGTATTCAGCCTCATCCCTGCACAGCTGCTAATGACAGGTTGCGCCATCTAACCAGCCGAAATATCTGGCCCTACACAGAACAACAATGAGGAAATACTCACTAGATGATCGGCAAGGAATTTGGTAACAGTGTTGACATTAATTATGTTTCTGATCTAACACCTCGTTGGTACTACGTGGTTGAGGTGTGGGAGAATTCGTGGACAACTGTATTAGAACTGGAAAAGTGGTTGAGTGGGACATGCAAAATGGGATGGCTGCCTCTCCAAAATGTCATTAAATAACAGAAAAAGGACCTGTGAATGGCAATGTGTTGGGAACTGGATATATTCATGATGCACACAGTGGGTGAAACGGAATGTCACAGAAATTCTAAGCTAAAAATGCTGGCTTTTTAAGAGACTAGTTTTAGGAGCACTAATGTCATTTTTTTTTTGTTGTGGTGTTCAGTAGAATAAGTGGAACCACATCTCATGCTTCAGGGCATCAGAAAGGAATTCAGGTGTCAGAAAGGAATTATTTTAAGCCCTCAAGTCTCCTTCTGCAGTGGTGTGTGCAAATGCAGCAGTGCCTGGCACATCTAGCTCTACTGAAATCTGCTTTTGTAGTATTGGCTGTTGGTCCGAGCAAAAGCCAGGATGCCAGACACTTAGATTGACTGGGAAAGATCTGATGCTCCAGCATCAAATTTTCTGGTTAAGAAGTCAACAACAAAGCGTCACAGTCTTAGCTATACCTAGCTGCTGGTAGCTGTGAAGTAACAGAAGTAGAACAATTTCACAAATGCCAGTGTTGTCTGACTTGTTGTCTTGCATGGGAGGACAGGTAGCTAATGCCAATGCTAACTTCTGGTTAGCAGCTTCAGTTCTGGTTTTTCTCTATGCTATTTAGAGTGATGAATTGAAAATAACTGGATCCAACTTAAGTTCTTTGCATTTGTGTTTTAATGTGTTGTTTTTTTTTTTTCTTTTTCCTGAAGCATTAACTCCTGTTTTTACTGAGAGACATGACAAAGGGGAATTCAGCTTAGGCATTAATGTGATCCATTTAAATGAATTCCTAACTAGTTCATCTTTAAAAGACTTTATCATATAGCTGTAGGCAGTAAATAGGTCTTCTTGCATGTGTTTATGATGTCTGAATTTCTGATGGGCAGAATAGGTGGCAGCTGTTTTGAAATCATACTTAGCTCATGCACAGAAGAAGGATTCAGCAAGATTTCATTATTTAATTCTTAATAGCTTTTTTTCTCATCAAACTGAATATAGTTGGGGGCTTGAATCAAGTATTTCTTGCTGCATATGGAGCACGCTGTGTCTAATTCAGTAGTGGGCTAATCACTTTTGTTAAATGCAGCAGTTAAGGTGAATAGGCTGAGGATATTTTTGTTCTGTGTGTTACTGTCATTTCATGTTAGCCTGTACTTTTAGACCTTTGTACTTTAAAACTGTTAGGCAGGCTTCCTGCCTGACTTCAGTGCCATCACTTCATGTGTTTATTTACTTACTGGTTTGTTGGGAAATAAAACTTCACCTTTGAGAATTTTTAAAAATCATCAACCAGCCCTGCATTGCTGTGAAGTAATCCCCGTTTCCTGGCCAAAATTATTGCAGAGGATGGCTGTGCACAGTGGAACAGCTGCAACATCCGGACTGAAAACTCGTCTGAGGAGGGAAAATGGAGTAATTAGTCCTTGAGCTCCCTGCAGGCTCTACCAATTTATCAAAAAAAAAAAAAAAAAAAGAGCTATCTTTAAACAGGAAGGGTTATTAATTTGAGGACATTCTCTGTGTTACCCAGCCAAGTTCAGAGCGTGCATTGTGAAAGGCTCTTGCTAGGAAGAAGCTGTGTCTGTCAAGCTTTTGACACATACCAGTTTTCCTGCAACCAGAGATTTGATGAAAGAGCAGAGCACCACACCTCCCCACTCGCGTGTGGGAAGAACATTTATCAGCGCTTTGTCTGGGACACAAATGATGTTGTTGAGTTTTCATTTTCTGAGGTGACGAGCACTCTGGCCCCTGTCTCGAGGCGCATACCTCAGAACGAATACAAATCTGTGTTGTGGAGTATCGTGCTGTCCTTTTCTACTCCTGTAACTACTTCTCCCACAGCTGCTGGTCTGTCTCACTTTGACTCCCTGAGGCACTCAGGGTGCAAGCTAAACAGCCGCTCGCTCCAGTTGCTGTTAGTTACTGTTTTCTTGATTATTTTGGCAGGAATGCTTGCACAGCTGCTTATTTTTATTTAATTATTTATGTATTTTTTGCCATTAAACATCCCTGGGGACTGAAATCCTTGTTCTGATGACAGTGCGAATATTTCAGCTTGTCCAGGAGCCAGGTAGGAACTCCTAAAATCCTAGCCCGAGAGGCTAGTGCCTCGTAGCCTCCCGAATTCAGATAAGCCAGCTGTGAAAGGCAGTGCCACCTCCTAATGCCCTACAAGCTCCTGAACAAAGGTGGGTTTTCTGAAGTTTATAATGTAACATCATCTCTCTTCTATTTTGTTATGCTCATACGTCGCCACAGCTCATAACACACGAACTCTGAAAAAAATAATTTCACCCGCCACCTTAGCAAAATAAAATCCATTCCAGGCTGTCAACATGAACGAAAATGAGGCAGGAACAGATGCAGGAGATACCTGGCAGCTGGAAGCATTAATCCCTTTCTCAGATGAGATAAAACAAGACGCAGATGAGGACAGTCAGGCAGTGGAACAGGTTCTCCAGGGAGGTTTTGTAGTCTTGAACCTTGGAGGTTTTCAAGACCAGACTGGATAAAGTTCCGAGTAACCTGATCTTGTAGCTGACCTTGCTTGGAGCAGGAGATTAAACAAGAGACCTTGTAAGGTCCCTTGCAACCTGAATTATCCTGTTATTCAAATCTGTGATTTCTAGAAAAGTGTGAAAGTATCTAGCATCTACAAGGTTGATAAAACCTCCCACAATCTGACCTGATGTTTGCCTGCAACATCCTCCTTTCTTTTTTCTGCCCTTCTTTCCAGCCAGGCTGCTCCCATCTCCTGTTTCTGTCAGTTTCTGTGCGGAGCGCTACCTACAGCAGAATGACTGAAGTTGGAAGGGACCTCGCCCCCTCGCCCTCTGTTCCAGTCTGTGCCCATTGTCTCTTGTCCTGGCACTGGGCACCACTCCGCTGCGCCGGGCTCCATCCCCTTTGTACCCTCCCTTCAGGTATTTATAGAGATTAGTAAGACCCTCTCTGAGCCTCCTCTTCTCCAGGCTGAACAGGCCCAGCTTTCTCAGCCTGTCCTCACAGGAGAGGAGCTCCAGTCCCTTACTAATCTTCATGTCTCTCTGTTAGACTGTCTCTAGCACATCTGTGTCTCTCGTGTTCTAATGGGCCCACAGACAGACACTGCCCTCCAGTCCTCCCCAAGTGCAGGACTTTGCAATTCTCCTCAAACTTCGTAAGTTCCTGCCCGCCCACTTATCAAAACCCTCTCAGCCCATTTCTGAAAGGAGGTTCCTGTCAGCTATTTCTCAAAACCCGTCTCCCATACCCACTGATCTGCCCCAGACTCCAGTGCAAAGATTGTGCCAATCGCTTCTCTCCGATGCTGTTTGACTTCCATGAAGTTATCCCGGAGGGAGGAGTGGACAAGGACAGCGTGTACCATATTATAATTTCAGGAAGTTTTGTTATTTCCTTTCATGTGCTCAATTACTGAAGTTAATCTCCTTGCCTCATTCATGCTGATGATAGCCCTGTCTGTGATCAGTGCCACACTGTTTCAGGTACAGTAGTGTTCTTGACCTGTCCAGCCAAGCCACTTTCATCCTCTTACTCCGGCCATTCTTTAATCCTCACGTTTTCCCAAACACCTGCAATAAATTACTCACATCTTGTATTTCAGACTTCAGTTAAGTTAATTCCACTTTCCCTCCTGCCCCCTCTGTTCAATAGATGTGCACTGTTTGCTCCTGCACCTGCACTCTTCTCTGTGCTGCTGCACAGTCACTCCTCCAGTAATGGCAAGACATGCAGTGGACAGCGGACTCTGAAGACCTTCAAGGAAGGTGGCCCAAGGAGAGCCCAGTACAGGGGACAGCGTCAGCACTGTCACTTTTCCTCCCAAAGAGCTCCTTCTGACTCGTGAATCCTGCTAACAGTGCACTTCCCATGGGGATTTTAGAAGTGCTCAGCATCCTGCTGCAGGACCCTGCTGCAGAAATGCAATCGGTATCACTGGGGAAGGAGCGCAGCTGAGTTTTAGCCCTTTGGAATTTCTCACTTTCAGCACAGTAGATCTGTAAACCCAGCCACACGTTTTCCTGCATGAACAATTCTCAGCAAGTAGCCCAACATGGTTAACCCTGAGAACTGACCTCCTTTTTAGGAGTTACGGTGTCACAACGAATAGAGAACTGGGTGCTAAGCCACAGCCCTTGTTCCTCGCAGTTAATTGAGTGTCACCGGGTTATAATGGCCATTGTTCCAACAGCAGCCTGCGCACAATAACACCGCTGTTCCCTGTCTCCTGCTCCCTGGCCTCTCTGTAGAGTTGTGCTTTATACAATTTGCATGTGGTGAAACTGATAATAATATTCTTTGAACGCTGCCTCCCTTTCCATGTTTGCAGAATACTCGACTGACATTCGTGAATTTAACCTCTTACTGACCCATTAATTATAACAAAGATAATAATTGTCATTTTACAGACGAGGAAATTGGAGGATATAAAACTAGACGTGACTGTACGTGACAGCTGTCTGAATTTACTGTGCAGGACAATGTTCATCTGCAAATTTTAACATTTTGTAACTTCTCGAGTGATGTTATTTATATGTGATGTTCTTGAAAACTAGTGACGGTGTTCTGTCATGTTCAGAGATACAGCCTGTATTTCTTTTTAAACTAGCAGTCATTTTGTTTTTCTAAACAACTCCATCTTGCAGGTTTTTTTTGCAAAACCTGTGAGCACGCTTGATTGTGTTCATCTAAGTTTTAAAAGGGTCTGAAAAAAAATAACATTCTTAATGATAATGTACATAATAACGTACACCCCTACGCTTCCTGCCTTGCAGAAATTGAAAGTTATTTTTCATTGGATTGCCCCAAACTGAAAACGTTCAGTTATTCCGCATTACCAAATTGGGTCAAGCTGTGATTTCATTGATAGTTGCATATGTAAAGCCTGAAACACATAACTTCAAATAAACTCCTGATAAAGACAGGCAGAAATAATGGTTGACTGACGGCACCCATAAGACACGAAGGGCCTAGCTGGCACTGGTTGACTTTCCTGAAAAAACACAGCTTTGAACAGAGGAATCATTAGGGAAAGTAAGCAACCAGAATTTTTGCAGCCCAGAAAATTGGCTTCTGGTTTGATTGTGACCAAACAAACACAAAGGTGTCTAAGATGCATTAGGCTTTTGATATTAGGTGAAAAAATAAATATATCCTGTAGTTTGTTGTGATTTTTTTTTTATTTTAATATTATAAAACTAATAAACGCCAGCCATCAGCAGTGTATTTCAATGCTATGACATCAAGAAACACAGGCCTTACGAACGGTTCCAGCCTCACAGAGCTGATGACCAACGCTAAATGTATTTGTCACTTTTTAAAAACTTAACCAGCTATTATTATTTGTATTTGGAAAAGCATTTACCAGATTTTCCTGACATATGTAGGTATATGATAAAAGATAGTCACTTTACACACCACTTACAGGCCTGGAATCTAATCTGACAATCATTTGGGCACGTGCTTACCTTTAGCTGATAACTGGTTGTACACCTAGGATTTGCCTGAATCAAACATCAGCTAAATACTGAGCGTAATCATAGGAGAAAATAGGTAGGAGAGAGAGCAGAGTGCAATAATAGAAATGTATCTTGGCATGTTTTTTGTGTGTTTTCTCTATTTATAGGCTGTGTTTGCTGAATAGGAATAAGCAAGCCAATTCACTGCCTCCCAGCCATTGCTGTGAATTCAGCCTTTCATCTTCAAAGTGCTTTCCAAACATTTATTAATTAATCTTTACAACACTCCACGAGACTGGTAGATAAATATCACCCTGCTTATGAGAAACTGAGACATAAAGGTGGAGTCATTTGTTCGTGGCCACATGGTGAGTCAGTAAGGAGTTTAAGATCAGGATCCAGAAGTGCCTGGCACCCAGCCTGTTGGTCAGTCACTGGATCCACCTCTTTCCTGGGCCTGTCTTCCTGTGTGCCAAAGCCTCGTTTTTTTCCTTGCTTTCTTCCCATTTGTCTTCTACTTCCCCCAGGCCCCGCTGGAGGTTAAATCATGTCTACACTAGCAGATACAGTCTCGAATTTTCTGGTTTTACCCCTCCTTTTGTAGTTCAGTAAATGCCCAGTTTTCTTCTTCTCTTAGGTGCTCTCTTTGGTCTCTGCATTTTAGAGGAAGTAGTAAACCTAACTGAATGTATCTTGTGTTTGTTAATTTGATATATCAGAGATAATTATATAATTTTACTAATTAAATGCCAGTACATAACAAAGCTGAATCACAAGAACACATCTAATTCATCTTCATGAATTAGTTAATGAAATACTTCTTTTGATGGCTTCCTTTAAACCTCCAAATCTAGGCTTCTGCACCAAATGGTGAGGAACTGAAGCATGTTATTGCAAACGGTGTTTCCCACAGCCCATTTCCATGCATTTAATTATCTAGGTCACAATAGCTGTGAAGACAGACATGTTCCTCTGGCCACTTCGGAATGGTTTTTTCCTTCGTGGTGAGGAGCTCCCTACAAGCTGCTAATCACTGTAACAGCACAAGATTGTGTATTGCAGAGCCATCATTTTCTCTCTTCAGTTTTCCCTCTAAAAATCAGCCAGGATAAGTTCCTCCTTAGGCCTCCATCCAAGGGGTCTGGTGGCTGCAAGTGGGCATCCTGGAGGATGTGCCATCGCTCCAAGCACGTGCCATCTGAATTGCAACTGTGAGATAGGGTTTTGATGGGTGAGCTCTATAATCTTCCCGTGGAAAATGCTCATCAGAAAAGACTGAAGTAGAATTTGGGAAGGGTGAATGTGCCTCAGTCTTCTTGAAGCTCAGTTCTTCCACAACGTATCTGTAATACCTAGTACAGAAGCACTGCCGAGTCTCAGCAGAGAACCACTGGCACGTGGATAACATACACAAAAAATAAAATGACCATATTAATAATAAACACATACTGTCCTAAAAGTTTAGGGCATCTCTAGTAGCCTTAGTAAGGTTTGTAACATGTCAGGATTTTATCTGTTTTTCTAAATTTAGACATCTAATATCATCTGAGATGCCACAGGGCATCCTACCTGCCAGAAGAAGATTCTCCAGAAGAGCACAGGTCTCTTATGGGACCTGTTTTTTTATTTGCCATTCGGGTGTTTCAGACACCCAGGGGTGTCTCAAACTAGATGCTTGGTTTAGGCAGCTTAATTTGGCTCTGCGTAGCATGAAGTCATGGTGTGATTTTTTAGCTAAATTAATCGCTGTTTTGAAGCTTGTGATGCACAGCAGCAGAAACAAAGCACTTGTTTTGCAACGGGAGGTATGAAATGGATTGCTGGCAATAAGAATGTGGTCAAAACAGAAAGACTACAGAAGAAAAGAATTCACAAATAAAAAACCTCTGTTCCCCAGGATGGATGTGAATATTGTGTAAATAGACATTAGAGTTGGAGGTTTAATTGTGTCAATGTTTTCTTTAATAATTACACGTTACAGCAACTCTTCTGTTTGTTCGCAAGGTTAACTACATCACAACAATGCTTCTGACCGTGTCCAACATCCAGAGTTGCATCTTCACTTAGGAAACATCCTCTGCCTGTTTATCCTATGTAATTTCCCAACCACTTAGGAGCCCTATATTTAATTGACTTTGGCACAGACTCTCACCCTAAAAACACTTGGAAGCACGTGCGTAATAAATACTTGACTATTTTGACTGAATACAGTAATGGACAATTATCTGTTTTTATAGAACAGAAGACGTAATTAGTGAGCAGCCCATAGATTTAAAAGACTGCTTACATGAAAATTACCTTGAGAGGCAACTCAGGTCAGTTAAGCAAGAGTCCTGCCTTAGCCCCAGCTGAAGTCACAAAAAAATCAATATATTGTTTTTATGAGATGATTTAAAATCTGTTGATCTTGCTGCTACTTTTCCCATATGCAAGCACATGCAATGTAGGTTAAGAATATAGCTAACATATACCTGTTCTGTATCAGTAAGATGCAGACTTCATCAGATTATTTTCTTCTTATAGTTGTCTGAAAATATTTGCTCTTTTTCTCGACACAGGTGTGTTAGAAAAGGAGTCTTGCTAATGCACACTTGACTCACGTGCCAGGCTTCATATATATTTAAACCAAGATTCCCACGATGTCACCAGCTTTCCAAATCAGTTCCCTTAGTTTGTTGTTTGATCTTCTGATGTGCAAATTATCAAAGATTTGCTTGTGTGTATTATTCTGTTAGCTTTACCTTATTTTAAATGGAATTGACTCATGAGCACTGAATACAGATTTATTTTTATGAGCAGTTCTTCTGTAATACCTGGTTATTTGCAACTCTTCCCCCAAATTCAAATCCACGTTGCCTCTTCAAACAAACAGGATCGGTGTTCGACCATTTTTTCTTCACACACACTGACTCTACCTGGTGGATCTGCAACAGGATTTATTTACACTGCCCCCAAAAGAGAGGTTCCCGGCCTGCAGTTTGAGAAATCGAGTGTTGGAGGTTATACAGTTTCCACAATTGCAGAATAATAAAACTTGCCCCAGTATCTCCATGTCTTTCTTCTCTGGAGGAGACAAAAACTGGTCACAATACTCTAGGTACTGTCTTGCAAGTGCCAAATAGGGGGGAAAGGATCATTTCTCTGGGCCTGCTGGCCACCCTCCTATTTACACAACCCAGAGTGGAGATGGCCTTCTTTGCTGCTTTGTGTTCAACTGCTTCACGTTCAACTTGCTGTCCCCCACGTCCCTCCGATCCATTTCTTCAGAGCTGCACCCCAGACAGCTGCCTGCCAGCCTGTACTATTGCGTGGAGTTATTCCTCCCAAAGGGAAGACTTTGCATTTGCTTCTGCTGATTGTTTTTTGAAACGCTGACCACACTTGTTTTTCAAATTTTCAGTGGGCACTCATATGGAGACTTGATTTCCCTGACTAATTATTTACACGTATCACAGTTTGTGCCATTAAGCCTAATTGTTCCATGAAAAATTGTACTTCAGCCATATGTATGGGTTAGGATAACAGGTCATGCCATCCATTTGGGAGTGCTAGCCATAATAATAGGGTGGAGAAGTATTATAGCAAGATAAAAACAAGCTATCACCCATATTTGTGTTTCTTGTTAGCTTGATTTCAGCTAATGAATAGATTTGTGCTTAAGATATCAGAAAAATCCCTCTGCAAATACTTTAAGGCACATTTTCAGCTCTGATGGAGCAGTGACTGCACAAAGCAGAAAGGGAGGGCTGAGACCACCTCCTTGAAGAACACCCTGGGGCAGTGAGGGTTGGATCTTGTCACTGAGCTCAGCTGCATAAACCCCTGGTGCCAACAGCCTCTGCAGACCATTTTGGATACTGGGGGGATCTTTGCAATATGGTTGAGACCCTGGGCGTCACTGATGGAACAGAGAGGGAGTGCTTTCCTTGGTGCTTAATTGCTTTAACTTTCATCTTAGGTAAATGAGAACAGTAACACAACTATTAACATGTGCATTCTTCTTCTTTCTGTAAAAGAAATTGCAGAATGATCTTACATTTTAAGGTTTTCTTTCTTTCTTTTTTTTTTTTTTTTTCCCAAATATTTGTTAATGATAAACACATTGTACAAAGAAAGGCTGAAGGTGGACAAAGCTTTCTGTGGGCCCAGCTTTACTTGACTTGACTTGGCTGATCTTTACTAGTGTTAGTGGAGTCATCTACCATATGGCAAGAAGGTATTAGGTCGCGTCTGATGAGTAAAATGACTCTTTTGAAAGCTACAGCTAGAATTTATTACAATCGAGAGCTAAGTAATTGTAGAATGATAACTAATTACTAGATGGGTTATTATGCATAATCAATATAGCACTTGCTTCAAAGGATTATATTAACGATGTTGCAAAATCAGGAGGCTGGTTTATTAATTCCTCCTAAGATACAGCAGCTTAGTTAATCACTGCCTGACATCAAGCACGCCTAGAAGCTTGTACATTTTTCTCGTACCTAGAAATGCCAGAGTCACCGCTGCAGGCTCTGCTGAAGGTTTATTTGGCTGAGTCCTGTGCCCTGTTGCAGAGTCCTGCTCACGTGGGGTGCTGTCTATGGGCAGAGGGCCCCACCCTTCCTCTTTGCCTACAAAATAGATGCCAACAAAGCCGATAGCTGGTGAGGTTGATGTTATGTTTGTAATTGTAGAACTGCTGATATTGATGATTTTATTCACTGCCATCATCTTATTTCCTCGTGTAACTCAAAGTACTTCCTGCCCTGTATGCTTTGCCTTCCAAAAAAGTACCTTAAAATGATGGCTCATTTGAACGTGAGTTAATATTGGCTCCAAAGACAAGACATATGTTTTTATAAAGATGGTTCTGGGCGACACACCCAGAAGCAGAAATTGATAGCACAACAGATAGTGCAAAAAACTCATGTACATCACATTCAGAAGCTCTTTGGAGGGATTTCCCTTTTCCTGCTGCAGAGGTACAGCGGGAAAAAAAATCACTCGTATTACAGATAGTTCTGTTCAAACTCATGCAAGTCAAAAGGTTTTATTCCCCAGTTCACTTCTAGACTGAAAACCTTTCAACATTACCTTAAATCTATTTTTTTTTTATTTCATTGAAAACGGTGAAAATTAAATGTGTGCTTAAATTTAAAAATGTGCTTTTTTTTTTTTTCTTGGCACAGAATCAGAACAAAATACTGCAGAGAGGTGAATGGGGATGTCAAAATCTGACTGTCTTAAAGACATCAAGCATAATCTTCAGTGGGAGTTGTTCAAGAGGACAATGCTTTCTACTGACAATAGGCTATTCTTGTTAAGAGATACAAATACTTCCTGACTTGCTTTCACATTTGATTTTATTGCATGTGTCAAAATTCCCAAACACTGAACGGAAAAGTAAAGCCAAAATTCGTAGGTGTTAGAAGGCTGCAGGGAAAATAACAAATCCCAAAGTTTTCATATTGCCTACTGAAATACGGATGAGAAACAAAATGCTGCTTAATAAACATTGTGGGATTGTTTAGTAAGAGAACAGTGACATCCCGGAGGTGACAAACGGCTGAAGTTCTAATGAGGAAAGCTAAACAAAATGAGCTTAGCTTGCAGATAGGCTCTTATCTCACCCTCAGGACTCATTTCAGGCCCTTCCTCAACACCGTGTTCGAATTCAAGTCAGTAATTGCACGCTCTTGAGGATGAATGTTCAGTAAGATAGAAGGGGTTTGCAGAAATGTCTCTGCTGCCATCTGAGTGTGAAACATCCACTTGTTATTAGCAGACGGAGTGCTTTCCTTCCTTTTAATTACTTTTTTTTTTCTCATTTGGTACAAGATGCGTTCATTACTTGTGTTTTGGGTACAGTGTTTTCCTATGGCTGAGAGTGATCTCCCATAAGGAGTCCTACTGAAACAAGATAACCTCTGATTTTAGGCGTGTTGGTTTGCTCACCAGCCAGGCCACCACTGCTTCGTTTACCAATGCCTTGGATCAGGCATGTGAGCAGAGGGCTGGTCCAGCCTCCTGAGCTGGACTTTTGTATAAGCTACGGATCAGGTCCTACCCAAATCAAGTCCTGAATTGTGAGTTTGCTAGCCCCTCAGAATGGATCCCCTACAAGGGTTTGTCACTGGTAATGACAAGGATGATCGCTCCGGGTGGCAGTGCCTGCAGCCTGTCATTGAGCTGGCACTTTGCAAGGAGACAAATCCAATAGGAGCGTAACCCCATGGGTCTTCAGGGAAGGCGGGAGCGCCTGGACATTTCCTTAATGCGGGTTAGCATGTACAGATAGCCAGGTTCCTTGGATGCAAGTAAAATGAATGGTTTTGGAGGAAAAAGCATCTCTCTCTGCATAGGAGCAGGCATCCTAAGAAACTCTCCACCCCGTCTCTGCCTGTTTCCCCATGCCAACGCACAGAGTCCCAGCAGGGCCCGGCTCAGCGAGCGGTTCCCCGCTTTGCCCTTCAAAGGGCCGCAGATCATGCACATTCTTCCCAGCTTTGCCAGGCCTTGTGTAAGCTGATGAGTAAAAAGCCACCTTGCACACCAAGAGGGGAGCTGTAATGAAGAATGGCAACATCCTGATAATTAAGCTTCATGAAACCTCTCTGCTGAGCGTAAGATCTGAGCTTACATGAGGTCTCTCACCATTATTCACGCCTCTTTGGTTGAATCCGTGATGACATTTGTAGAAATTATTTTGTGAAATTGCTGCTGCTCTAGATTCAGAAGCCCTATGACAAGCACCACACTTATACAAACTGCCAGTGATGTGGGCAGTGGTTAGAAGCCAAACATACCCTCTCTTATTTTTCAAGACATGTCTTTCCTGGAAGCGTATCTTTGAATATTCTTTGCATCATAGCTATGTGCTTACCAATCACTACAACGCTTTCTGTTGTTCCTCGTCTTGTAGTTGAGCTGTTGTCCTTGTTGCCAGGCAGGTTAAGTCTACCCGGACTTTCTTAGTTACAGACAGATGTTTCGTTAGAAACATTTTGGAGAATATTTCTGTCTTTTGAATTGAGGTCTCTGGAGATCTTAATCCAAAGCTTAAAAATTATAAACTATTCCAGCAGTCACATTTCTTCACTCAGGTAATAATTGGAGAGGCAACGTTAATCATATATTTTAAATAAAGCATAAGAAATCAAAGATTTTTTATCCACCAACAGGTTTTGCATAGGAAAACTATAACATAAATGCAGGGCTGGTTAATTCCTGAGCATCATCAGAGAGAGACAGTAATGAATTAAGAAATTTGTTAAGAATAAAATGCCTTTGTGACAGCTACAACAGCAGTTAAATTCTGAAAGGGTTTTCCTCCCATGAAAAAAAGAAATAAACCAAAGATAACTAGTGCTACCTAATAATCTGGAAAAGGCAGCAAAGAAAGAAATGATGAAGTCTTCCCCTAGGAAAGGCAGAGGTGTAGGTAAGAAGAAGAAACAGCGAGTTGTTAAGTCGGAAGCTCTGGCTGACATTGCGATAGAAGAGGCTCTTGGGCTGCCCACAAACGTATATTCTAGTGACTGGTGCAAAGCCAGCGTTATCTGCACAGCCAGGCTGTCTTGCTGTTTTGGTCAACGCTTGCAAACACAACCTAGGGCTTCGGCACACGCTGGTTGCCCTTGTTGTAGAGGAAGATGAGAGTCCTGCTGTTTACAACCTCTGAAAACTCAGAGGCTATTATTTGCAAACCGAAACACAGATATGAAAGCAGACTTTCTAAACTTACAGACATCTTTCAGCACCTGTGTTTCGACAAAAAAAACGATCTTGCATCTCCCCAAATCCCACTTTTTTGTCTCCAGTTCCACTCTGCCAATGACAATTAGTCAGGCCTGGGCTCAAATCCACTGCTGGTGTGCTGTCCCATTATGTAAATTATTGCTGGGAGGCTGCCGAGTCTGGTCTATACCAAGTAAAACAGGTAACTCCTCTCGTACGGCTTCCAGCTATTAAACACCTCCCTGAATGCATCTGAAATCTGTAAATATTGTGGTGAAAAGGCTCCCGAGAGCCACCCACCCAGAAACAGGAGCTGTCTCTTAAAAAATATTCACAAAGAAATCTAATAAAATGTGGAGGTATTGGAGGTGTAAGTCCAAATATAAGAATATTTGGGCATCTTTTAGTGACTTCTTAGGTGTAAAATCAAAGCACTGCAGCTAATTTATTGGGTCAAGCCTCATCCTTGTAAGAAATGTTCTGTGATTCCCTGCTTGACAGGGGAAGGAACGTGGGCACAGACTTCTTTTAGTAAGCACCTGGGGAAAGATCAGGCAGCAAAATGGTGGCAAATTCAGAAAAACGGTGGATTTCCTCTACCTGCCACCAGCACTGCCTTTGGAAGCAGAGAAAAGCCTCACAAACCAGCGGTGGCTCTGGCCTTTTAGCCTTTGTGCCTTTCCTAAGGAACGCACCCGGGAGAGCCAGCCCCATTAAAGCAGTAATTTTAGGCTTCCTATGTTTATATGGATTTTTATCCCCGTGTTGTTTTTTTTTCCCAAGGTAGCGCTCCCTTTACGCGAAGGATAACGCCTGATTCACGCGCAGAAAGCCATCTAATTAACAGGAGCGGCGAAGCCTAAGCAGATTAGTGGGCTGTTGTGTCACACACCTGCTGCGGGGATGCCCTATATACTTTGGGGGGGGAGAACGAGAGGTTTTATGGCGCTCGGGAGGCACTTTGCGGTGTGAGGGGACAACACGACGGCTCCCGCCTCGGCAGCTCGCAGCCACCACACGCAGCCCCCCCCCCCCCTTCTCCCTCTTCCCGCCCTCAGGCGGCTTCGCCTCAGCGCCACACGCGGTGGGCGGGGCTCGCGGCGAGGGGCGGGGCTTGCGGGCGGTGGGCGTGGCCTCCCCGCCGCCTATAAATTGCGGTGCGCGGCCGCCCGCTTCCGGCCCCGCCGAGCAGAGCGGAGCCGAGCGGAGCCGGGCAGCCCCCGGCAGCCCCGCGGCCCCGGCAGCGCTCCCGGCGCGGCGCGGCGCATAAGGCCAGCGCTGACCGACTTCAGCTACAGTGCTAGCTAAGTCGGGGGAGGCAACCACGGAGCGAAGCGGCGCGGCCCGGTCACGGTCCCGATCCCGATCCCCGTCCCCGTCCCGAGGCATGGCGCGGGGAGCTGAGCCCGCTGGCGAGCGGCGGCGGCGCTGCGGTCAGTGGGGTTGGGACTGGGGTGGGATTGGGATTGGGGCGGCCGCTGTCAGCCCCCAGCGCTCAGTTCTTGTTCCCCTGCAGGCTCCGTGCTCGGCTACTTCACCTCTGCCAAGTTCCTCCTCTACCTGGGGCACGCGCTGTCCACATGGGTGAGTGACACAGGGATGGGGCGCTCGCTGCTGCACCTTGCTGTCAGAAGCCCTCGTTCGCACCCTGTCCAGTTTCCAGTCGCATGTAGGGCTACCCCCACGGCCTGCTTCTGCACCTCTTGTGCTTTCTGTACCTGCGGAGCCAGGGAGGTTCCCCGAGGAGTGAGCTGTCAGTGAAAGACACCACGCGTGGTCCAGAATAGGATGGGAAGGGCAGGTCGTTGCAGCTCGTACATGGAGGGGTGCACTACTCACTGCCCTTACTAATAGGAAATACGCCGTGTTTACAGTAGACCTCTTGCTGCTCTCTAGCTAACCTGTTGAGAGGGTCAGGGGGCTGGTCCTTTCCCTGTCAAAGCGCTTAGCTGCTGAAATGCTTTCCTTCTGGACTAATTTACTCACTCTGACATTTCTGACTAACTTGAGTTGTGGTTCAATAACCTTGAAATATAAACAAAAAATAGAGGCTCTGGTCATCTTTCATATAGGAAAATGAAGAATAGAACCTTGTGCTATAACCTGAAGTCTCCTTCAAATGACTTGAATCAAGAAGAAATAGAGAATTTCCCCCCAGTTTTCCCTGCTGTCCCCAGTGCTGGATTTGGGCTGGATTAACGTGTGCTTTGTATAGCCCTGGCCAGGTCGCTGCTATACGGTTACAGCACTGCGTGCCCAGCCCCGGCAGTGCCTGGCTTCCAGCACCACAGGAGGCTGTGCTGGTGTCCACTTAATGGAAGGAGGCTCGGAGTGGTATCGAACACTTGTTTAAACAAGAGCAATGTTTTAGCAATTACTAATATCATTGAAAGAGCTGTGCAGTGCTGTGCCTCTTTGGCTTACCATTCTTCAGAGGCCAGGCTTGTTACCCGCCAGACTTTTCATCAGGAGTGCCAACAAAGGGCTTACCTGGCACTGCGGCCGGCCCTGCTTGCCCCTGGCAAGGCTGGCGGTGGGGCTGCTCTCAGCGAGGGAGGGTGACAAAGCAGGGTTTGAAAACCCCGGTGCACCCTATGACAAACAGGCTGCAGGGCATCTGTTCAGCTGGTTAGCAGCATTAATAGTGTACTCCTCGTTCCAGCATGTTTTCTTTTGTGCTGAAAACCTTGACTCAAAACAAACACCGCCAAAAAAAAAACCCACCCCTAAACCTGCTGAAACAACAGAAATGCAGCTTATTTTGGCAGAACTGGTGCAGGGCTGCACCTTCTCTATCTCCAAAGCTTTAGTGTTCTGGTCTGAACATTTTTTTAACAGGAACAGCAACCAAGCACCTTTATCTTCAGAACTCAAATTGCTATAGCATCCTTGTTGTAAACAGTCTGTGTCCACATGACAAAGCCTGGGAGAAATGGGGTTTTGCTGTGGTTGAAAGAGCTTAACTTTGGTTTCCACGTTGCTAAGACATTCCCAAAAACAGAGAGAAGCTGTAAATGATTAAATACAATGTCTTCAGATCCAAACAAAGCCTAGCATACCTTTCTGGCTCTCGTTAAGTAAAGCATTTGAATCTGGGCTTGGCTTCAGCGCGTTGCTCTCCTGGAGTCTCAGACCGCATGCTGTTGTCCTTATGTTTGTAAGTCATTCCTGTCTGTCACTCAGCCCCAAAGAAGGAACAGAAAGAAACGAAGTTCACCGAGGTGCTGCCAGGCTGATACTCGTCAAGAGGTCAGCAGCAACTTCCCAGCTTTGCCTGTGGCACCGCAGGGCTCAGGAGGCCCGGCAGCAGCCAGGCTCCTGCTGGCCTCAGTGCTGGGGTGGGGTTGTGTACAGCCACTCTGGGATGGTTTATAAGGGCAATGATTACAGCTGGAGAGCTAAGAACCATCTTTAAAAGTTTGGTGAAGCTAAGCAGCTATAGTCATTGGAGTTGAGATACCCATATTTTGAGACTCTTTTAAAGTGGGATTAAGTTATGTAATTAAGGTTTTGCCCATTTCTGAAGGCAATATGTGCTGCTGAAATTTCAGTAGTTCTTACACGCCAGCTTCAAACCTCTGCAATTCACTAATGCTGTTCTTTTGTGACACTAACTTATCCTTACTTGCTCTTTATGGTTTTTAATTCCTGAAAGAAACACATCTTTCCTGATAGTAACATCTTTAGTTACCCTAGAAGTTAGCAGTGTGTATTGGCCTCATCAAATTACTCTGCATAAATGTTGGATGAGGTTGAACAGAGTTCATAGGCTCCTTAAGCAAATTGTATGGCAAAATCATGATCTCACTGGAACCAGAGGAGGCTTCCTGTGAATATCAGGTGAGATTGGGTTTCTCATGCTGACAGCAGACCTGTCAGAGATTGTCACTGACTTTCACACACTTAGGTGCTTTTAAAATTACTTTCACAGTCACTGAATTCTTATCCCAACTGGAACATCTCTGCATATAGAAAAGCCAACAACTTCTATGATCAGATTTTGATGCAATATTACTCCTTTGACTTATTTATTCTCCCACCTTAAGCAGTTACACAGGCTAATCAAAATGTAGTTAATCCACCTGCATAGATTGTAAGTGGAATTTGGTAATGAGATGCCTCAGGTCATAGTAGGCTTAAGTGGGTGCTGGACTTGGGAAATGACATCCCTGTTCTCTCATGGCTGGAATACTTTCCGTGTGCCTCTACTAAACGTGGAGTAAAAGTGGAACATGCCTTAGAGAACACATCTTTAGAGAATGAAAATTCTCTCGTGTATGAGCAGGCAAATCTAAGCCAGTTGTGCCTGGATACACATTCTTTTATTTATTATTTAGGAAACATAACACCCAGATTTTCTCTTTGAGCAGGTGAAATTTTGTTCCCACATAATGGGCATGTAATTCTTTTTCTGCTTGTGGTTACGGAAACAAATGTTTATGCTCTGAAGAAGCCTCTTTTGGAGAACTCCATTGACTTAAAGTTCTTTATTTGTCTGCCTATGCTGAAGACTTGCATCAAGCTTTGCAATTATGTTGCCCCTACAAATAGCATGCATTTTATATCTCTATTGCTGTGCTGCTTGACAGATTTGGCAAACTTTGCTTTGTGAGTGCTTCTATGTTGCATCTTCTCCCCCAGCTCTTTAGAGTACTTGAGGTTCTTAGAAATTGGTACTATTTGCTGTTTCACAGAGCAATTGCTTATTTTAGATAAGGCTACAGAAGAAAACAGTTTCATCTTTCGCTTATGACAGACTAACATTAGGAACCCTTGCAAAACAAACCATCCACGAATAGGACAAATGATTGTATTTATCTGCCTTTTGATTAAATAAAATGTTTTCTGTGGTGTACTGGCAGCGTGTTTAAAAATAGTGAGATGCCAACCTCCATCATGTGACACTGTTAAAACCTTGATGTGCATTCATTAGCAAGCCACAGGTCTCTTTGGCAGCAGACCTAAAGATGTTTCGAATAGTAGGAAAATTACATCACTTGGATGTGTTTAGTATTTTGGGCTTGTTTTTTGCCTGCTGTTACTGGTATTGGAGCACTGAAATTCTGTATTCCAAGCACCAGTACTGCGAGGGGCTAACCAAGCTCTGCTATCCCATCTCTTAGCAACATGCCTAGGCTCACCGTTGTTAAAGATGTCGAGTCCCTTGATTTCAGAAGCTTCAGTTAGTATTCAGGAATGTGTAGGGTGCCACTGTCCTTGATTTGCCCCATGTCTATTATGGCTTGCTTTGCCTAGACTTGCTTTTGTATTTTAAAATGGTGTTTCTTGAGCGTTTTCAAGAGCAAACTGCTGCCTTGCTAAGTTATTTAAATAGCATTGCTAATCACTAAATCTGTTGGTGCTAGCTGATCTCTGGAGAATCCATGTAAGCTTTCTGAGTCCTGGTGGATGTGGCTGGTAACACTGTTCTGTATTACAAAGAAATGAGGATTTTTGGGGTGAGCTTCAAAATATATGCTACATTTGATTAGTACAGATAATTTCAGTGATGCTGGGATAATCAATGATGACAAGATGCATTGATTAAAAAACAAACAGCCACCCCAAAATCAAAACCCCCCACCTCTGTATGTGTAACATATCTGATACTTCTAATACAGATATTTTCAGGGCATTAGTAAAATAGTCAACTAGCATGCTTGAGAAGTGCAAATAATAACGCTGTGTGTCTACTTTCTGTTACTCTTAAAGGGAGACCGTATGTGGCATTTTGCTGTGTCTGTGTTCCTGGTGGAACTGTACGGAAACAGCTTGCTCCTGACTGCGGTTTATGGACTGGTTGTGGCGGGATCTGTTCTTCTCCTGGGAGCCATTATTGGAGACTGGGTGGACAAGAACTCCAGGCTCAAAGGTTAGATGTCCAGAGCAGGTTATTTACTCAAGGATAGATTAAATTAATGACAAAGCTGTTAGTTAACTCCTGAAGTCAAATACGAGAACTGGGCTTGCTCGGTTTATTATGGGTAGTGTTTCAGAGTGGTTATAATTGTACAGAATGCCAAAGACAGGAGGTGAACAGTTCTGTATCATGATACATTCACTACTCAGGCTGAACCTATGCAATACATAGAGATCCACAGAAATGCAAAATATAAAAACCACGGGTTAAGGCAAAAGCTACAGGCAAGTTCTTTACCTTCTAATATGAACACATCATGCATTATTTGTTGTCTTGTGCCTAGATATAAACATCTTTTGCGTAAGTGATACTATTGCATTTGTGTTACATGTGTTTGAAATATGTTTGCTCTAGTCTGTTTCAAAAGTAATGTGACATCAAGTTCTTCATATACATGCTTGCTTTCCAAGGGTTTACGCAGTAGCATCACTTGCATACTACACTGCAGATAAATTTTAGAGGCTTTAAGCTGAGTCTCTTGACCTTTTAAAAATGGTGTCAGCGTGAAAATGTTTTTTTTTTTGACCGGGAAGGACTATTTAGGCACTACTTCTAGCTGTGAAGTTGCATCAGACAGTAAGTTCATTTTCTAAGACAATGGAATGTTCAAAATAAAAGTGATACATACTTTTGTTTTATGTTTGGGTTGGGAGAATGGGAAGCTAAAAAATACTTAAAGAGTCCATGCATGTTCCTTAATTTTAACCTTTGTAAGCTTATAGTTTACTCATGTTCACCGTTATTCTCTCTTGATTTACAACAGTGGCCCAGACATCCTTGGTTGTACAGAATGCATCTGTCATCCTGTGTGGTATTATCCTGATGATTGTCTTCTGGTTTAAGACACAGCTTTTGACCTTATACCATGGATGGCTTCTTGTGAGTGCTCAAATTTCTTAATAAGGAATTCTTTTATGAAGAAACTTCTGGGAGTATGGGAGACAGATGCACTTTTGTTTTTCTCATTGTGTTTAGACACTGCTATGAGCTAAAACTAGCACGTAAAACAAAGTAGCTGGGGAAACAAGTGATTGTTTACTTTTAGGAATTGTGAAGTAGACTTGATCTTGTCTGAAGAATAACAGTAGAATGCATGATTCAAATGTGAAAGTGTCTTTTCTCCTTGTACAAGGTAGGAGCGAAGATCTCCCTTCATCGCTTTTCTCACCTTGTAACTTTTCCCCCCATTTCTCTAGACGATGTGCTATATCCTGGTTATCACGATAGCAAATATTGCCAATTTGGCCAGCACTGCCACAGCGATCACAATTCAGAGGGACTGGATTGTTGTGGTTGCAGGGGAAGACAGAAGCAAACTGGCAGGTGAAATACGTTGCCTTTTTAATACTTTAAATTGTCTTACTTTCTGAGTTTGAATTTAGGCTAGAATTTTACAGAGGTCAGCACATCTTTGAGTTCCAGTCACTGTGCGAAACAGCAGGTAGAAAGGGCAGCCTTTATTTCCCCCTTTCCTGCTCTGTGCCAGACTTAGAGGGATTAGAAGTTACTGTTGTGCTAACAACTCGGTCAGGTAGCCCTAAACTACTTTTGTCCTTGTTTAGTCCTACTGCAGCTTTGTCAGAGGAAATCTTTATTCTTGTCATCCAAATAAACATGCACCAACTCCTAAATCAAATAGTGAGTGTTTAATAGAAAAGCTATTTAATCTTAAGGCACTGAGAGCCAAGTGTTGCAATACTTTATTTTTAGGTCCCTGGAATGAAACGGAGAGCTGTTGCGTAATTGGGCTCCTTACCTAGGGATCAAAGAGATGCATAAGAATGAAGTCCAGAACAATAAAGTGTATGGATGGGGAAGCTGCCAGTAGGAAATGCTGTGCATGCGGATGTATTTGAAGTCTCTCAGTTCTCTAGCATTAGTGTCTAACTCAAAGCTGTGGATTCAGTTGGAACTGAATACTCAGTATTCCTTTGACAACTGATACCTTTGGTCATAGAGTCTGGACTTAGCCTCCTTTTTGGTCTAGTAAATATTTTTCCTTCTTTTTTTCCCCTTTCTTGTGCAGTGGCATGGCATTATTAGGAGAAAGAGTTCCCATTCAAATTCTGCTGCAGCTTGGTGGCCATGACACTCCTTGGATACGAGAGATTTGGGGATCTTCTGCACCAAGGAGGCATTGAATCTGAGTGCCCTTTGCTGGGGAGTGCTCCTAGCAGCAAGGCAGTTCCCACCAGGGGCTATGTGATCCATCTCTGGCTATGCTGCTGCTCTGATATAACAAGATTGGGAACTGGCTTCTTTTGCAGTGAACTTGGGCATGCTGTAGGGACTGATCAACCCGATGAGGAGATTTGAGCCTTCCCAGACAGAGGAACTGATACTGCAGTGCAAACAAGGCACAGAGCAGCTTGACATTGCTAAGACATTTATAGCTCATTGAAGTAACTCTGGGACTGAAAGTTCCAAGTCTGAGACACTTCTGGAGTTCAGATACCTCAAGGCTTAGACAGACAGCATTTCAGCTTCTGGTCCCTAATTTTGTAGGAAGCTGCCTAAATTATCCATAAGTTCACATGCCTGAATCATTTTAAAGGTTTGCATCACAACCACAAGAAATAAATCTGCAGTGTATCTCCTGTGATGGAATTTTACTTGCCCATCTCATCCAGGAGAGGTTTGCTCAGCTTTAGGTGCCTGAAATGTCTCACTTTCATTTCCAAGTATACAAGTTCTCCATTCTAGTCTTCTGTTTTGACCTTGCAGTGCTTTTCTAGGTCATGCCTTCTGTAGAACAGCAGTACCAGTTAACTTTCTTTTTGCACGTAGGAAAAATATGATCTGTCCAGAGTAGCTTTGAAGTTCTAATGGTTCTCATTAACCTTTCTTCTTATGTCAATTCTTATTCAGCAAATCATGCTCCCCAATCCCTGTGCGCCTTCCTGAGATAAGGTACAGACCACACCTGCAAAGATCTGCTGCAAGGGAGGCGGTCGTGCCTCTGTACAGCTCGATGGGTTCAGTTACATGACCACTTACATTCTGTACTGAAAATTCAGGCAAGAGGTTACTGTGAGTTCTGATGCAACTCGGTTTTAAAACCAAGAAAAAGCCCAAACTAAGCACCTTGGCTCACCAGATCCATGTAGAAGCAAATCTCACATCTCACTCAGGCTGGATAAGGTGGCTTTGTACTGAGTCATAATGTAACTTGGAGACTGAGGTTCCTGAACTTAAAAAAAAAAAAAAAAAAAAAAAAAAAATGCCACCACTGACTTTGCAGCAAATATTGTCGTCTATCTCAGTACTGCTAGATTTCTTGAAAGAATAGCCTTAGTTAAATAAATTGGTGGGACAGGCAAATAATTATTGCCTTGGCTTCCCCTTCTTTCTTGTCCATAATTAATCTTTCTGTTCACTCTGATTACTTTTGTAGCTCTCCCGAGTTTGGAAATATTATCCTGACCCAGATAAAACAAAGTTTAGTTCTTGGAGCTTCTAAAGCCAAGTATTAGGCAAGTCTGACTTACTCATCTTAGCTAAATATCAGTGAAATAGTTAATACTGAATTGACTTTGAATTCTGATTTGAATAACCTAAACCAGTCTCTGAATGCAAAGGAACAATTCTCTGCAGATTCAGTAAGCCAGCTTTATATTGCACTAATTCCATTTTCCCTTGAAAAGCTTTATTTTCTTAATAGGAATCTAAAATCAGTTTGAGATGTATTGCTAAGCAGCCCGAAGCCTTAGTGTGCAAAATCGTGGAGCATCCAGGAGCTTTTAGGGGCAGAACATGGCACCATTAATTGAAATCCCCAGCAACCTAGAGGGACTGAAGCTGACTTAACTGGGGAGGGTGAGACATCTACCAGCAAGTGGGAGATGTATTGTGGGCTTCTTGTTTTGCCTGTAAATGTGTGGAGCAGAAGGGAGGGAGGACTTCGCTCAGGAAGTCCGTAGAATGCCTGCAGCTACCATCGATCAATGTGACTCGATAAGGAAATTGAAAGCCATTTCAAAGGTCTGCTGCTATCATGGTGGGTACTGTGGTCACCACGTATTAGAAGTGAATGCAGGGAGACTGCAGCTGCTAAAATTATCTTTTCAGGAATGAATTCTACCATGGTAGGCTTCTGTTAGTGTCTCGAGTTGTGCATGTTGGGGTGGAGTGTTAGTGAGTCCATAGTGTCACCTGAATGTAAGGGCAGTCCGTGGTCTAGTGAGAAAGCATTTTACCTGCAGGAATAAGCTTCCACTGTAAATGCAGAATCCTAAACCTGGAAGACCATCTGCAGGCAAAACTGACAGAGCAAGGGTTTGGCTTATGAGCTCCTGTATTGGTCTCAGTAAATTTGAACACTGGAACGCTTTAAAGGAGTGTCTAGCAAATCCCTGTTCCTACTGAAATCACTTCAGGTTGAGTCAATGCTTATTGATATGTGTGCTTAAGTGCAACTGTCAATTCTGGTAGTGAATGTCCCACTGTAAGTATTCAGCAATTGATATCCTCAAATCATTCTGACAGATATGAATGCCACAATACGACGAATCGATCAGTTGACCAATATCTTGGCCCCAATGGCAGTTGGTCAGATAATGACATTTGGCTCTCCAATGATTGGCTGTGGATTCATTTCTGGTTGGAACCTGATGTCAATGTGTGTGGAATACCTGCTGCTCTGGAAGGTTTATCAGAAGACCCCTACCCTGGCTCTCAAGTGTTCAAAAGTTGAAGAATCAGAACTGAAACAGCTGAATGCAAAAAAAGGTATTGGAAACACAAACATCACTGTTGCAGTCCGTGGTATACTCACTGTATCAGTCAAAATGAAATTGTTGACTTCTGTCTTCTATGGACACTGCTTTGAAGCTCAAGCTTTTTGCTCCTAGCTTGAAGCTTTCAGTTTTTGGGTAGAGATACAGAGACTCCTAAGTAGTGACAATTCCTCATGCAGCTATTTGACAAATCCCATAAAGTGTAGCCCCAAAATGAATACTTTCCTCTTAATCCTTCAGTCTACCCTGCTATTCAGGGCTGGTCTTGTTGAATGCACCCCTCCATCTGTCTCACATCTCAAGGGCTGACAAAGCCCTTTGCTCTGGGGTGTCTATGAGTAAAACAGCTTGTGTTGGTCTCTTCCTGCTAGCTTATCTCTACTTATGCACAGTAGTACCAGGCTTTCAGGAAGATATAGAATAGGCGGTAATATTGCTAATCTAGCAAGTTTTCAGTTCTACGTGCTGCAGGAAACGGAGGAGGAAAGTCTGGTTTGGCCATCTACTCAACTTCCTTGGCCAAGCTGAACAACTGGGATTTGCAGCATAGGTGGCTGCAATGCTGATCTTTAAGGCAACTGCAAAACTAATATCAATGTTAATTTTGATTCTCTTAATAGCACAAAATTATTTCAAAGAAGTCTGTTTGTCCTGAAGCACTTGAAGTGTACCAGATACTAGAATGCAAGACTTGAGCCCAGTGGGGATACCAGTATGTAAATTCTACTGAAAGCCCATGCTATGCATGGTACTCCCAACTACAGCATGCTTCTTTTTTTTAAAGCGAAAAGTGTTTTTGAAGAACTCTAGTTTTCCTAGTTTTCTCTTCAAAAGTGAGCTGACAAATCTGTTAAACCTGTTCTTTGCTCAATATATAGTGAGTTGGGAGGCTGCTATTAAAAGTGCTGAAGAGACTTTTCTTCCCAGGCGCAGAAGCCTTGTGGTCCAGTAGGCTGATGGCAGCCCTAGGGTAGAGGAGCATAATAAAGAGGGCAGAAGGCTTTCTCTCTCTGAACCCAGCTCTCCTCTGCTCCTGGTGAACGAAGCATTTAGCAAACAGGAACATTCTCTTAATCTTTGCTGTTGCAGTGTTTTGATTCAGTAGAGGACTTGCAGTTTTTGAAAACTTGCCAAAATACTTGAAGTGCCCCAGTTGCAATATGGGGAGTTCAGGCAAATATAAACATTGCCATGACTTTTCTTTTTCAATTTGCTTGTGGCCAGTGGAAGCATGGTGCCTTTTCCTTATGCTAAAGGAGTAAGCATAGAATTGTAGGAAAGCATGATCTAAGATTTTAAAGCCTTCTGGCTTTGGTAGGCTTCAACAGGCTTCTGTCTTGGCTTTCCTACCGTAACATATTGACATGTGTTTAAATATTCCCTATTTTCTCTGCTTAGTGCATTTAAACATACAAAGCTGTATTAAAAGACCAACTAATGCAAGCTAATTCTCATCACATAAATCATTTCCTTATGGAAATGAAGCATTTAGTCACAAGTCTGAAGAAAGCATAGCCTGCTTCATTCTTAATACAGTTTAATTGAAAAAGCAGGAGTTTAAACTGATACAGAAACTTTATTTCATCTTACTGTGGAGGTGAGATTTAAGACAGTTAACGAAGTAGAGGAAAGCTGATGAGCAAATTGAACCGAGACGCTTCTGGAGCAGTGAGCTTACTGCAGCCACTTGTCTTGCAGTTCCCTGGCAGGAGTGTATCTAACAGTTCCGTTTCTGTTTACAGACAATGACATGAAACCTGCTGAAGGAGTGCAATTAATTGTTGAGAAAGATGTAAGTGGCTTTGAGCCCCAACAGGAGAAGGAAGTCGGCTGTGCTGCCCGGGTTGCCAAGCCTTTCATCACCTTTCGTGATGGATGGGTTGCGTACTACAACCAGCCCGTGTTTCTTGCAGGCATGGGGCTTGCGTTTCTGTATATGACTGTTCTGGGCTTTGATTGCATTACCACAGGCTATGCATACACTCAAGGTCTGAGTGGTTCTGTGCTTAGCCTCCTGATGGGTGCCTCAGCAGTCACTGGCATCATGGGAACGGTGGCTTTCACCTGGCTTCGTCGCAAATGTGGCCTGATTCGCACGGGCCTCATTTCTGGAGTCGCCCAGTTCGCTTGTCTGATCCTATGTGCCATCTCTGTCTTCATGCCTGGAAGTCCGATGGATCTGACGGTTTCCCCATTTGCTGACATCAGTGCTCGGCTGTTTAAAAGTGAACCATTACCTACTATTGCATCTCCAGGAGGGGAGCCTGAAATGGCTTTGGCAACTGGGATGCCCAACGTGTTAAACGGGTCTACTACTCCTGCTCACAGCGGCCCAGAGATGAGTCCTGAGCCCGTGCCTTTAATCTCTGTTAGTCTCCTGTTTGCAGGGGTCATTGCTGCTAGAGTTGGTGAGTATCGCATCTATTAACATCTGATCTATTGATTGCTTTTAATTCTAGAACCTACAGTACTTGTCAGCTGAATACCAACTTGAATTCAGAATTGTAGGCTGCAGTTGGTATTGCATCACACTTCTAAGCCTAATTTGTTAGACTTCACAGGCAAATGAAATGTTCTTACACAAAGTAGTATTGCCAATGCAGGGACTGCAGTCCTGACTTGTATATCATTCTGCTCTAACGTGAGGAGTTGGCATACTTGGTGTAGCTTGTTCTTAATTAGTATAGCTTGTTCTTTGGAATGATCATCTCTAAATACTCTTCCTTTTTTCCTTTCTTAAAAACGTGTTAATACGAAACAGGTCTAAACCCTAATGCTACGTAAACCTTCAAATTTTTCAGTTTACTAAATTAGTTCCTTAAATAAATGACCTCTTCTTCAAACTCTTCTTTAAACTTGTGACCAGCAAAGGAGTTTAGAACAGGAAACATTGATTTGAATGGCAGCTTGATTTTTTTGAGGAATTGCCAGGTAGTCTAGTATTTGTCAACAGCAAAAAAAAAAAAAAAGTTAAATATGTATATGTAATAAATTTCATCTATGGAACCGTTATACTCCTAAGAATTTCTGCAGCTTATGCTGAGTTTTGGAGGAAGAAAATACTTGATTCACACACAGAAAGCTTTTAGCAATGTCAAGATGCTGTAAAACAGCTATTTAAATAAGGAACAGGTGAGCAAAACATTGTTAGCTTAATAGGTGTGTTGAAGCAAAATGTAATGGGGAAGTTGATGGGCGAGCTGTTTGTATTAGTTCAGGAAATATAAGTAATGAGGAAAGAAGTGTCTGTTTGCTGTGCCAGTGTGAAATGCATAGTATTCTGACAGGAGGTTAGTTTGACCTACATATTTTAGGCAGAAATAAGTGTGCGCACAGAAATAGGTTGTGTCAATAATGAAAGCTTATCTTGAGAAGCCCAGTTGTTTGGATAACTTTTTTTCTCTCCTCAGGCCTTTGGTCCTTTGATTTGACTGTCACACAGTTACTCCAAGAAAACGTGGTAGAATCTGAAAGAGGCATCATAAACGGTGTCCAAAACTCCATGAATTACCTTCTTGATCTGCTGCACTTCATCATGGTCATCTTGGCCCCTAATCCTGAAGCTTTCGGTTTATTGGTGCTCATTTCTGTGTCTTTTGTTGCAATGGGCCACATAATGTACTTCAGATTTGCTCAGAAAAGCTTGGGAAAACAACTTTTTGCTTGTTGCACTCCTGATCCCAAAGCAGTCTCTGATAGTTCGCTGCCTGGCAATACGTCCACTGTCTGAAAGGATCCACTTCTTACTAACTTGCTACACAAATATCATGGTTAAAAACATATATGGCCTTTTGTTACCATGTCTGAGGTGTTTCTTTAGAGTTGAATGCATAGCTTAAACATGTGAGGAAGCCTTCCCAAGAGAACCAAAATCCATTTTACAGCAAGCCTGCACAAATGTTTCATGTTTGGCTAGGGACAACCTTGCTGGATCTTCATGAGTAGTGTTTCAAAGGAACCTCGGAAGTAGTACATCTGGTATTTGATCACAAAATCACGTCAAATTTAAGTCCCCAAGATCCCTACGGTGAAACTGTTTTGCAGTTCAATGTAGTCACATTGTGAATTCTGAACAATTCTTTTGCTCATTGAGCAAAACAAGGTTTTTATTTAGATCCTTTAGAAAAGGTTCATATACCATATTTTTTTCTATTTTTCCCCTGTTCATAAACATTCTGTTCCACATATTGCTCCCCTGTCTTCTCGAAAACGTTAAAATGTTCCTGAAGGAACTCCAAAGTTCTGATGCTTTCCCCAAGGAGCTTTTTAGTATTATATCTGTTCTGGTTTAACTCTACAGAAACACCTATGTAGTTTTTTTTTTTTGCATGTTTTCTTACAAGTTAGACTAGCCATAGGTACAAGATATTGTATTACACTGTTGCACTTCATAAACTAGAACATAACCTCATTTTAGCAGAAGCTATTAATATAATGTAACATTATAAAGCATGGCTTTTTTAATTGCAAATGACAGGTCTGCTCAGGTTTGATGTAGCAGAGAGTGATAAGGTCAGGAGTACTGGTACAGAAAACTTAAAATCTGGGCTAACATAGCCTTTGCTTTTGAGTACAAGCAGCTTTAGTTTACTTTCAGACGCTACTGTTTTCAGAAACCCTATTGAAGTCTGATGCATGGGAAAATGGTTCGTATTCCAGGCAGAAGAAACAAAGTGGATGACTTGCTTTTATCTGTTTTACATTTATGTGGATTTTGACTTAGTTTGTTCTAAAATACTGCTAGGACAATGAGATGTTGGATTGTGTGGCCCTCTAAAGCAACTTCAGAGAAATGGAGAATGATATATCCCTCTGATTTTCAAGAAGTTCTTGTGTTAGTTGGCCCTGCACGTGTACTAACACAGTGCTTCTGTAGTCTTTACCCATTTATGCACTTTTGTGGAAACTATTCCAAGCACTTTGCTTTTCTGTGGAGTTCCAGGTTTTCCTATGGTATGACAGCATGGCTTTTCAACCTAAAATCTTTGTAAAATGTTTGCCAAATTATAAGAAGTATGCAGAAACATGAAGGATAATTTTCACAAGTTGTTGACATAACTTTGAAGGTTTTTATTTTAGGTACTGTCCTTCACACAGTCATCTATGTTGCCAAATTTCGACCCTGGAATGTAAGTGTGTGAACTCCGTTGATGTTAAAGGCGTTACACCAGGGCTGGATCCAGGCCATCTGTCTTAAAATTTGTGGTGATTATCTAAATAGAATGTAAACCACTTCTAGTGGCTTTTGTCTCTCAGTATTTTGTAAGAAGAGTGAATGAATGGGAATTCAATGTACAATCTACTTGTAGCCCTCAGGATTCAATAACTGGATGTAATAATTTTTTGCCTTTAATGGACCAAAACTAATGATTATTAATACGTTACTGAAAGGTTCTCAGGGATGTTTTCACTATGTTTGTGTTTTCTTTGTCCAAGCTTTGGGGTTTTCTTTTAATGTAATATGTAAATTAGAAGAGCTTAAAAATTTGTGACTCAATCCTGAGTGTAAATTCTTGAGGAAAAGGGAATTTTGCCCTCAGCAGAACTTAAGTCAAAGAGAAATAAATCAAGCTAAATCTAGATTTGTAGAATCAAGATGCCCAAAGAATTGCCTTTTCAGCATATGATAGAGAATAGGGTTGAACCAGTGAGGAATTTCAAAGTAGTAAATAATGTCTGCTTTGCCAAATATGTTGTCTCCTGTATGTAATCTAAATTGGGACCAGATTTCAGTATTGCTGAATATAAACAAAGGTAGCCCAAATAACAGCGAATGCCTCTGTACTGCGCTTTGAGGAACATCTAAATACCAACTTATGTCTTGGACTCGCTGGCTGTCAGGGAAGCCAAGCTGAAAATGCAGTTTCCTGTGGGCTTTCTGTAGCCCCCAGAATCGAGTGTGCCTAAAGCTTAATGCTACAGCCCTAAGCAGCAGGCATCCCAAAGAGGATCTGTTCCTGCAGTCCGGAGAGCTCCAAGACCATACAGCAGGTAGAGCTGGGAGCTTCCAGTGTGCCCATCTGTTCCCAAAGCATTTTTATTTTTAAGATCATCGTAGTCCTACATGTAGGTCAGTAGGGTAGCAGTTTGTTTCGCAAAGAGGCCCACTAGATACTGCAGTCTGGATCTCAAGCCAAAAAAGTAGTACTGGGAGGGGGCTGGTCCTTCGCGTTCTGTATGCATACTGTTCCTGGGATTTGCATGTGCAGATATACAACTGGATGGCAAGACAATCCTGGAAGGCAGAAAAGCAAGATAGATACTAGCTTTAAGAGGAGTGCGGAGGTCTAAATTGGAAATCTAGTATAGTATGCTTTAGAGTGAGTCAGATGTCAGAAAATGTACGCTGCTTGAGCACAACCCGTGTGTATGTCTTCACAATGTACACAGACACCTGTACTGATCAGTGCTTTGAAGCAATGTGGAGCCTGAAGTCTTACTTAGCAGGACTTTCATTAAGTAAGCATTTTTGGCCTTGTATTTATTTATTTTTTTAAATGTGTCCAATTTGGATGAAAATTGCCCTTAAAATGTACGCACTAAAAATTAATCTTTCCAAAATAGCCTATTTTGTTATACAACCTTATGCTGGACATAGTATTGATTTATGTATTAATCTTGTTAAAGCTAATGAATAAATTTGCACAAAAAATGTTGTTGCGTGTTACTCAGTTTGTGTGCATCTTGAACTGATCCCATAGCTGTTTTTTTCTAGCGTGATGGGATGGGAACAGCCAGGAAGCACTAACAAATAGCTCTGAGGAGAAAGGAAATAGTAAATGGAGTACAAACCTTTCCATGACACTACGTCTGTCTGCAGTAAACTGCTTTTTAGTTACCATTCCACAGAATCTTTGGCACAGGACCAGCAGTTCTGTCTCTCGGCTTTCTGGGCAGCAGGAAGCAAATGATTTTACCTTCCCAGTCGTCTTCCTACCATACTGAATTTAAGCTGATGGCCTTTTGTAGCAGCAACGTGTAGGTGAGAACACTATACAACAGCTAGGCATAATAGTGGTTGCAAACAAACACGGTATTTCTCATACTGTGGCTTGTATCTTGAAAAGACTTCAGATGAGTATTTTGTATGGGACTGCTGCTTGGTATGGAAGGTGTGCATGTTTGTGTGATTGCTAAGTCTTTGGAAGGATGCTCTACTTGTTCAGTAGGATTTCCCTGATGAGATTCTTCTTGGTTTTACTTTCGTAATAGTTTTCTTAGAGCTAGCACTTCCAGTTTTCAACCCCCAAATCCTATCTTGATACAAGGAAAAGGATGGAATAAACTCAGTCCCTATGGATTAGACTATTTCCCGTTTCTTGCCTCAGAAAGCTCTGTCCCTTAGAAATGCAGAACAAGTAGGCCATGTTCATACTGAGTATTTTTAAAAATACTGTAGTTATGGCTGTCTGCACTTCCACAATGCAGGTGGTGGATGGGATCACGTATGTCCCAGATTTGCTGGGCGAACTCATTGGGTTAATCAAGGGGCTGAGTGTTTGTCTCCTATCAACCTCAAAGCCCAAACCTTTTCCTATGGGGTTTTATTTTCCCCACTCTTTTCCCTCTTCTTTCAGAGCCTGCTTCATTAGTGTTGCCAACTAGTCTTTAAACCGTTAATGTACAAAGGATCACATTTTGCAGATAAAAATTTCTAAAGAAAAAAAATTCTGTAACCAACAGCCCATTCTTGTCTTTCATTTCAAATAACTAATGCTGTTTAGTATTAAGAAACAACAGCTGTTACTGAGTCAGTGTGAAGTCATAAGCTCCTTGCAAGTCCAAAATGATTTAAAAAAATAAAAAAATAATTCAGAGTAAAGATGATTGTTTCTGCTGAAGAGCAGTGCTGCTAACATGTGACTTTTCTCTGTGGAGATGAGTCTGCTTCCTCTGCTTTGAAGTTGACCAGTTTTTAGGTCCCCCGGGAATTAATTGCTCTATTCAGATTTTTCTCTTGTACTTAGTAGCAGAGAGGCTGCTGGTAGGCATCAGGGTGCTTGTGCTCAGTACTCTCTTGCCCTCTGTACTCATGTTCTTTTTTCTGGGTGCTGTTAACCAGAGGGTGTAATAACCACTGTGGGATTAAAAGAAGGTATTTTGCTCCCGTAGTAAGACTGTGCCTCCCGCTTGTGCTTTCAATAAGCCAGACTGTGTTTTGCAACTGCGATGGGCAGAAAAAGCTGGACAAGGATGTTTGCTTAAAGACTTGCAAAGTGCATGGACAAAGTGCGAGCTGTTCAGTAAAGCTTTTTCAAATACTTCAGCTCGTCCTTGTGCGGGTCAATATTTCTTTCTGGTTAAACTTTTATTGCGTTTGGTCACAAGCCTGCAACCATGTGCTTTCCGCTCGTATTCTAGGTAGAGAGTGATGGAGCAATCGGTTCACACGCGCAGACTTAGAGGTCTTACTCCGTGGTAAGTGTGCAGGAAGTTACCTGACTTACATTTAGAAAATCTGATTCTACTCCTTAGGCAGATAAGGGAATGAAAATGCAGAGCAGCATGTGCTGTTAGGGCTTCAGCAGGTAACTGCACCTCTGCTTTAAATAAAACAAGCAAAGCCTCCAAAAGCAGCAAAGCAAACTCTCGTTAAAATGGTAGTATCAGCTCAGAAAACCCAGCCAACCGTTTGTCCGTGGTACAACGTACAGCGTATCAGCATCCCGATGACACCGTACCCAAGCCTGAAAATACGTTTTTGGCTTGAGCAGCCCATGTAACGCAGCGTGACTTTGTGTGTCTGGGTGTGTCCTAGGTCGCTGCCATCACCGTGGCTCCTAGCTCTGTCTGGTGTGCTCCTGGCTCTCCCAGCACATCTCCTCGCAGCGCTGCCCGCTCTTATCGGCAGGGCAGAGCAGGGCACCAGCTCTGCCTGACCTCAGGAGCACCCTGCCTGCAACGGCCCGCGGGTGCTCAGGGGCTGATTAGCCAGCCAACAGCACAAACAGCACCGAGGAGTCCTGTGCTCATGCCAAGGGCTTTGCTCTCTGGGAGGGGAAGCAGTGCCAGGCTTGCCTCCAGCCAGGCGCTGATTCTCATAAACCCATTAAAATGGATTCTACGATTAAAATCCGTCCTGGAGACCTTTCTCTTGTATCCTGTGTAGCTGGAATTAACAGTGCGGTTTGGGAACTCTTTGCCACGAAGTGATGGAGGAGCGTGGTACAGAAAGCAGGGTGACTGTGGAAGACCCCTGCCCATAGAGAACAGGTAAAAAGGCGATATGCCTGTAACGAGCTGTGTAATACAGCTGTAATTAGTCGATTGCCAACAGCATCCTAACCAATTGATCAAATGATCTGGAAGAAAAAGAAGTCGAAACCACATGTAGCCAAGTGCAAGGCTCTGTGTTTAAGCTGGAACAACTGACTGCTCGCATCCTGGCTAGGGAACACCCATCTGCTTTTGCAGAAAAGAATTGCAGTGTTATAGCGTCAAGGCCAAGCATAAGTCAACGCCATTAACATGAAAAGAGAAATGGGAACAGGTAATGTAGTGTGTGATTCATGAAGTGAACCATACAGGCTGTTGTTTGGGACTGGGCAGACTGGGGTACTGCATCCCACTTTTTCTTGAGCAGCAGTGCGAACTGGAGAGAAGCCAGAGGAGTGAAAGAAGCATGAAAATCCTCTTCATACTTAGAAAGTACAAGTAACACAGCTTCAGCACCTTTTCATCTAAGGATCCTTTTAAAGGAGGACACCTAAAGTGAAGAAAACATTCATTCCTTAGATTAGCACTTGCAATACAGTTCAAAGCATTTCAGGTACTTTATCTTGAACTAAAGGACTCAAAACAGCGCCTCTTAATTCATGCCCTTATTACTTCAGCAGAGAATATCTTACGCTTTATTATTGAGCATGACAGTTAGGGATGTTAGATTTCCCCTCAAATTATTTTGGTGGAACAGTGCAAACAATCCTGTTATCATTAAGCAGACTTGCCAAAACAGTTGCCCAAAATGCTCACATGCTACAGTATTTCTGTGCAGAGCCTGCCTACGTGACACGTGCACATCTCCTGTGCAGTCTGCTTCGTCAAGCTCTTTCAGCTGCCTGTAGCCTGCTGATTTAAGTAAGAGCTGCAGACCTTAGCTTGGAGAATTTGGGCTGTGTGTTTTGCAGGACTGCTCCTAGAAAGGCGTGTTTTGGTTTTGAGACTCCCAAGAAGGTACTTGCGATGTTTGAATGTCTTCATTTTGGGGGGCTTCCCTCCGCAGGCTGACCACGTTAGACACGAGAACTAACAGGGAGTTACAAAAATATGTTGTCTGTCCAGCTGAGAAAGAGGGAGGAGGAGTTGTCCACGTTAGAAATATTTGTTCAGCTGCTCCTGGAGTAAGGCCAGTCAAAGTCACTGTTTACAGTATGAAGTGTGCTGCAGTCCATTTATCTCCCAAAGATAACAAAACAAGATAAGGAACCCATTCTTGGGGACAGCTTTGACAAAAGTTTCAGAGGAATAAAAATAAGTTAATTGAAACTTTATGAGCTCTGGTATTTTTATTTGCTTGGCTGCAAAATACTTATTCCAAGTCAGTGTGTAGTGACTTGGCATTGCTCAGCCGTGCCCAAAAGGAGCAAACTGTGTCACAGCTGGGGACCAAAGTAACACTAAACAGCCCCTCCGAGCTGCCGGGCTTCCTCGGTGGAGATCTGAGCACAGGAGGCTTCATCCACACGATGTTTTCTTTCAAGAGGTTGTGAATGAGCAGCCAGAGCTGCTCTGCAGACACCCACTGCAAATTCTGGTAGCGTAAAATCAGGATCTGAGGGGACAGCATCAGGAACAAATTGCCCTGCAACCCTGGCACACCGCGAGGTGGTTGGAACACGAGCAGTTTGGAGAGAGACACACAGCATGGCACTGCGGCACTGCATGCCCATGGAAGGAACATAACAACACTAACATTAAATGCTTCTACCAGGAGAAAAGCTTTCCAGGAGAAAGTCTCCTGAATGTCTTCTGAAAAGTTTCTTCCCCATCTGAAACACGTAGAAACTTCACATAGGTCATTGTGCTCATTTATTTTCAAGACACAATGATTCTCTTCCTTTAGTGCAGGATAGCGGTCCTAGAAATTGTCTTATGATAAAAAAATAGAGCTGGTTTTGTCATGCACGTTTCAAGGGCCTTTAACTTTACTGCCGTTACTGTGCCAGGATCGCCTTTCTAGAGATTTTCAGTTGTCTGAGAAGCAGAGTCATGCTTTGGCTCTTTTGTTTTCTGCTCTCTTGCGTGCTTTAAATAGTGCCCAAACTTGGCAGGTACCACCAGCCTCAGTGCTGAAACCACCATATCTACAAAAGAATGCAATATATCTCATCGCCTTTAAATCCTTCCCCTGACTGTGTCATTTGGCCTCATTTGGCCAAAAGAGGGAAAGAAGGAAACTGTGCTCCTGCTGCTTCTTTTCTGTATCTTTAGTTCTGTGGGACCAGGTGGACACCCAGAGGAATAGGTTTGCTGAATAGAGGAATTCAGGGAACAGAGGAACCAGTGCTGAGGATGTCCAAGCTTTGGATTCAAAGCAAACACAGCCTGATTACACAATAACAATTATTTGATTTTTTCCTTAAGGTGAATGCATAGGTTTGTTCCCCCTCTACAGATAATGGGTTCTTAACGGGTTTTGCTTTGCTAACTGAGACTAGGTTTTCAGTAATGAAACGGTAACTTGGCTTAACTTGCTTGGCTGTTAACTCAGGGTACCAGTTAAGTTCAAGTTCAAGGCTACAAAGGAAGTTAGGTCTCATTTTATCTGTTCAGCTGAGGTAAAATCTCAATGTTTGTCTTATCTAAATGGAACAGAGCAAACAGAAGAGACGAAGGGCAATATTTGGGTGTTCAGCAGAAAGCTGGGCCTTCAGACTGGTTTTGTATTTCTTTCTGATGTTCCACCTGCCGCCTCGCTGGCATTCCTCGTATAGAAGCTGGGGACACGGGTTAGATCAGTATCAGAGCATGGAAGCAGAAGCACTAGAAGACAGTATGAATAACCAACCACTGCGCTTTCTAGCAAGTGTAAGTACTCTGAAATGTGATAAAGCAATTGAATTACAGGTCCACATTCTCCTCAGCCCTAGCCAGGCACCTCCACATTCACAGAGCCCCAGACCATGGAAGCTGCACCTGTGTCTTCAGGACAGGTGCTGATTTTGGGGTCTGTATTTCCGGTGCATTGCCTATTTGCTGAGGATGGTTTTGTATTCATGGACAAATTTGCCATCAGAAAAGAAGGATCTGGAAGCACTACCCTACTGGTGGCACTTCATCAGGGTTATTGGTGGCTTTCAGATACTCAGCTTCAGGGTGCAGACCTGACTTGCTGCCCAGTGCCAAGCAAGATGAGCAAGGCAGCTGCAACTTTCAATTTTTGTCAACTACAAAAATGTTTGCAGCACTGCTGCAGAGAGGTCTTTGCAGCAGTTATAAATTCCAACTGCTGTTATGAATTCCAACAACCTTCACCTTCAGGAAGGACAACAGCAAATGTTGTACTGGATTAATACAGACATATTCAGAGAATGATTTCTTGGTGACCATTTTGATCTTCAGTGTAGTCATTTTATATTGATGCCTACACAAATTGTTACTGAGCAAAGTTTTAAGGAATGAAATAAATACAAGAAGCTCATTTCGGTAGCATTGACTGCAGTTCTTACAATGTGTTTTTATTCAGCCAACTTTGCATCTATGAATAGCACTGTTTGGAGAAAAAAAAATAAAGGATGGAACAATTTCGCAAGAGCCCCCAGAGGAAGTGATACGAGGCATTATTGGGTGAACTCGGGGAGGAGTCAGCACTTCTTGCCTTATGTCACGCTGGGTAACATAGACCAGAAGTCCAACGCCTGTAGGAGAGCATATTGGAGGGCTCAGGCTGGAAAGCTAAAAGGATATAAAATGTTAAGAAAGAAGGAAGTGCAGCAGCTCACCGGGAACACATGACGGAGCACGGGCAAATAAATATCGAAGGATGAGGTTTTTTGGTTACACGTGATCACCGCTCTTCTAGGCACTATTGAAATCCCTGCACCCTTCAGATCTTTATCGTATTGTGTGGCAGCTCCCGTCCTTCCCTGCTCCCTCACCCCAAACTGTTGCTTGTCTCACTCTCTCAAACTGCCTCGAGACTTTGGGGGCTTGGATAGGCTCAGTCATTTACTGTTGAAATCAAAATGAGTAGGGCCAAGAAGCAAGACCTGTTTGTGAATTTCTGGAAAAAAAAAAAGTTTAACCTGTCAGGCAGAGTGACCAAGAGGAATTACCCGATTACAGCTGTGCCAAAGAGTTTAGCCAATTACTCACAGAGTTGTGAGAAACAGGTAGCATAAGTGGGAAAGGTAATTAGGGAGGTGAAGTACCTATAACCTCCTGTGCGGCGTGGAAACTGCAGATGAGCTGTACCAGGCAGCGCTGCTAAAACAGCAAACTGACTCAGCACCTCTTCAGCAGCCCCCGGGTGTCCAACCCACTGCAATTTGGAGGCCTGTAAAGGAAACACCAGGAACACCCCCCTCTGCTTTCGGGGCAGGCTGCCCTCCACGGAGAGTGGAGAGCTGGGCTGCCCACGCTTCCTGCCTGGAGAGCATTCTCTTTTCAAAGGTGGATTTTATTTGCAAGACAAATGACACGATTGTATTTAAGTTATGGGCAAAAATGCAAGAGCTGCAACTTCACACAGCTGGATTTACCGCAGACATTTTACTTTCCACTGCACTAATACAAAGTGCATGAGAAAGTTTCATCAAGTGATACACAGGCTCCTGAATAAAGTTGACAAGGCAAATGTTTAATGGGGAGTATAGATTTTAACTGGACAGTTACATCCGTGTCTTGTTATCAGACCTTGCACTGTTTTCCCAGCCTCAGCAGGAGCTCAGCAGTAGCAGCGATGCCCCAGGGGGAGCACAGTTGGTGATTTTGGTGCCGGTCAGCCACCGCAGAGAGGTCAAGTCGGGAGAGAGATGGGAAGTGATGCTCCCAGACTGAGCAGAGAAAACTGCAGTCATTTTCCTTCCCTTCTGAAGTTTTTCCCTACACTTTCTTGGTGCCCGTCCCCTGGCAGCTAGGATGAGGGGCTACTCTGCACAACCTGCCCCTCCAGCAGGGCTAAGGCACCTAGGGTAAGGCCAGCAGCATCCATGCTGGCATCAGGCACCGTGGGGACCAGGGGACAGAGAGAGGATGAAGCTTGTGCTGCTGGAAGTGGGGCATTGGCCTGCCTTAGACAGACTTTGCCAAGGTCACGCCAGCCCTGCACTGTGCCCTTTCTGCTGATAAACCTGGGACTTCAGCCCAGGGCTCCGTCACACCAGGGCAGAAGGAGTAAGGGAGGAGATCACTAGGCTCCCCGAGAAACTCAGAGGGCAGCTCTTGTCTCTCCTTCCACCACTGGGACGCCGGGGCAGGGAAACGCAGTCATTACAAAGCCTATTAGAGAACATAATTAACTCCGGCTGGAACTTTTGAACTCAACTTTTAAAAACCTCTCACCTCTTGTTAAGAGTATTAAGCAATCACTTTTTCTAAGACCTCAAAGGGCACCGCTTCCTTCATATTGATTCAACATTTAATCGACATAGATAGGCTCTTTTGCTCCCTTCGATCTAAGAAATGCCTTAGAGGCCCCGAACTGAAAACATCAGCCTCACCAGAGGACTGACCGTCCCAGAGGTGAGTGATAGCTGCCACCCTTCAGTGCTCTGTGTGTGAGAAGGCACAGACATTTTATTCTAAGGTACCTCCAACTCAGAAAACTCACAGGATGGTTTGAAGCTGTTTTGGGGGCTTTATTTATTTCTTCCTGTTTAAAAACTAATGTTATGAAAGGGAGAATTAATGTAGGAAAAAATAGAATTGCTATTCTCCTCCTCCCAAGGAGGCAGCAAAGTTAGGAGAGGGCTTCTTCACCTTTACTGAGCAGCTGCTATTCAGCAGGCATGAGACAATAGGGAACACGAGTAGCTTGTATGTGCTCTGCCAAATTAAATGTTATTTTCAGTATGACCGTGAGGGAATGATTCAGCAGTTTCCTAGCCAGCAAGTCGCTCAAACCTATCCCAGAGTATTTTAAGGCTTGCTATCACGTGTTCCTTAGTTATAGTTTTCCGTTTTTACTTTATCTGTGATTATATGGTAAATCTATTAATGTATCACTCATTAGAAGTACGAGCGCACGAAGTTATACAACATAAGGAGAGGGCTCAGCTGAATGAGTACAGTTTTCACTAAAAATATTCCCACTGAACATAATTATCTTTGGCACTCTCTCTGAAACTTCAGTTCTTGTGAGAAAACTGTTTCAACCAAAGCAACCCCAAACCCACGGAAATATGACCGTGACGGGGTGAACTCCTTCATGTTACACAGTAAGGCTTTATGTCACTGTGTGCAGGCAGGAGGCTTAGCAACACAGAAGAAGGAACTTGTATGTCTCCTGGATTGGGGTTTGATTTGAAATTAGTCGTTTGTATTTGTCTTGACAATCAAAAAACGCAACGATTCGAGTCAGCTGCAAGGCTCGCAAATTGAAACGACGGAGGACGAATGAGCATAACCATAGCTGGATGCTGCCTTTTTATCTTAAAGCAGGGGATGTGTGTGAGAAACGCTCGTGCTGCCTAACCTGCAGCCCGGCGTGTGCTGCCCCATCGCTGTGGGTAGGTGCTGAGGGTTCGCTCTGCCCAGCACAAACCCAGCACCACGAGCAGCGAGCGGCACCTCAGCGCGGGCCGCCTTCTGGCCTCCCTGCTCCAGTACCCACCTGGCCCTTCAGCTTAGATTTCATCGTCCCCCCCTCAATGTTGAGCTAGAAAATAGGATGCAGCACATCTGGTGGCCCATGTCTACCTTCTGGCTCACACAGAGAGGAAAAAAAAAGCCCCAAAGCCTGTGTGAGATGCTGCCTCTGCAAGCTCCTACGGCCTACAGAGCCGGGAGGTGGCCTCGGGCCCACCAAGACGCCATGCAGCTCCCTGCAGGAGCAGCCCCGACAGGGTCTGCTCGGCAGATCTGTGGGGCAGGAAGGTTCCTGGGAAAGCAGGGAGAAACTTCTAGCATCCCCGTGGCCAAACTTGCTCCTCTGGAGAAAAAAAATCTCATGGCATTTCCTTTGCAGGGAGGGGCAGGGAGCGAGAGGTGGAAGGAATCTGAGCTGAGAGCGGTGCCGGCTGAGAAAATGGGGTAATCAGCACAGCTCTCCGTGCGATTTGGTGAAAATTCATGATATCTTTGCAAATTCAGTCAGTGATCGAGAACTAAAGTGAGGTTTACAGCTAGGCAATAAAGCTAGATACTGGTTCAATGGCTGAACTGAGGAGGGGGGGGAATTATTGAGGAAAGAAAAACCACAGGTCTTGCTCAGCCTCAAAAACTTGAATGCTCTTGGCACAAACAAACAAAAATTAGCAACAAAAGAACACACACTCCAAAATGTATTTTGGGAAAGCCAAATTATTGAGCTTTATCCAAAATACGACTTAAAGTATTATTCTCTAAACAAAAGTAACTCTGCAAAGTAGAACATTGAAATGTTTTTAAATGTCAAACCCCAAATTTTTTTTTAAAAGTCAAGAGGACAATTTGTTTGTTTTACTTGAAGCCATTCAGAGATGTAATCCAAATTCACAACATTTCCAAATTCACAACATTTCCTTGCTGCTGTAGTCCCAGCCTATTGATTCGTATGGCTGGGGAGGGGAACGTGAGGTGTGAAGATGCAATGGTAAGGAGTGCCACGTGGCATCAAGGCCCCACAGCAGCAACAAACCAAAGAATTAAGAAAATAAGTAATCCCCTCCAAGAAATAAGCAGTTTCCCTCTGGCATGGGGAGCACTGGCAAAATTGCTGTCAAGGGTTTGGATGCTCCTGTGTTCACTCAGCTTACGTTCACGTGGGCAAGAGGAAACGTTTGGACAGGACAGTGCAAATGTGAGGCTTCTCCTGGGAGTTTTTCTCCTGGCTATTTTTGGCAAAGCAGGGCCCTGTAGGTAGAGACTAGATAAATAAATCCAATTTTTTTCAGTCATTAGAAGGAGGGAAAGTTTTCATGAGAAGATATGTTAAAAGAAATCTGTAGGGGCTGCATGTTGTAGCAAAAGCTGACCTGTAGCTACTGGTTTAACACAGCACGAATTAGTTACTCAGAATGAAAGCTTGCTTTTCACTGGATTCCCACAGAGTTTACATTGTTGTGAGCAAGTAAAGCCCAAGGAAGATATGAAAGCCTTACAGAGCGCTGGGCTCGTCAGCCTCTATGTAAGGCAAAGTTCAGCTCACTGCTCGCCGTCACTGAGATTCTTGGCAGGCGCAACAAAGCTTTCCTCCCACCACTGCCGGGGCCGTGGCGCGGCTGTTTTGATGAACGTCTTCCCTGTTTCAGTCCTGGAGAAGCTGTCAGAGGACGCTGAGTGTTATTACCTGGGTCTTCTGTGTGTGGGTGTGTGTGGGGGAACTAAAATTGACTGTCAAAAACTTCTGTGTTCCTTCCTTCAGAAATGACTGAAGTATTGACATTTTATAGGAAGTTCCAAATAATGATTCAGTTTACAAATTACAAATGGTTGTGATGAATGGAAACCTGTGGCAATCCAGAGCATTGGTAATGATTTTATAATACCTTGCACTTCCCTTAGATTCTTTTAGCACAGGTGCTTGTGAGTTTCCTAGGTGGTGACAGCCTTTGCTTTCTGGTTTTTCTCCATGTAAAGAAGTTCCTTTGCAACACACGTTGTGCTTTTTGGATGGAGATATGACTGGCTTTTACTTTCTTCCATCTTATCCTTCTGTCTAAAACATCATGATGATCAAACTGCACGTGTGAGTGGCTCTGTGTGCCTGGAAAACCAAACACACTTGATTAGGCTCCAAAATGATTTCCCCCGGATAATACTGTTTAATGACAACAGAGAAGCCTGTACAGTCTTCCATCCTTTAAAAGATGAAACAATATTACCATTACCACTCACCACCCACTTCAGATTAATAATGTTTATCTAATAATGCTAATTATTGAAATGATGAGATATGAACACAAAAAGTTGGATGGCACAAATCTGATAAGGCTATTGACTTGAGGTATAAACCTTTATTTTAAAGTATATTTTTACTTCAAGCTATCAGGACGTGCAGCTAGCACTTGACACAAACCTGAATAGATTCCCTGTGTGGATTACAGGCTCTAGGAATGAGGAGAAGCTAAAAATACTGCCTGTCTGGTTACTGAAGTGTTACCAGAATGATGGTTACAGCTGATCACAGAATAACCGTCCGCTTTTCCAGCTGCAGGTGTTGAGTCTGTGCTGACATGAACAGAAGTTGTACTCAAGTGGTCAGGAGATGTGTGCAGTTTCCTATAAGACAAGTTTATAACTACCGATCTGTATTTTCAGCTGCATTAAATCACAAGCCTGAGTTCTGATTATCAAGTTAGAAAGCAGCTGTTGCACGATGTGGTAATGAAAAAATTTGTTGCTTTGAGTTAAAATAGTAATAATCCAATTGTTAGGGGTCTTAAATATTTTGGAAGGGTCAGGTTTCTCTTTTAAGTTAGGCTTAACATACAAGAAGTGAGAGTGAGCAATCAGTAGAACGATTTAAGCTTTATAAAATTCATGGTGCTTCAGTGCAAATAAGTATGTCTCCGTTGGCTCTCTATTGCATCTGCTTCCTGAGCTAAATGGGAGCCAAGAAAACTATAGTTTAAGCTGAGAGACTACAAGTGAAAAATACGCATTAGACGTTTTCCCGAACAGCCTAGGTTCTGTTAACTGGCTGGGCAGTAGGAGGGGACACAAGAAGTAAATGCAAGCGTCTCTGCACCAGCAAAGACCCAAAGCCCATGGAAGTTGACAAGGGAAAAAACCTACTTTATTGATAAAGTAGTGAAAATACTGCCTTAAACAGAGATGTGGAGTACAGTAAAACATTTCTATGTGCAGTATGGAGATGTGGGTATGAGGTCAGCAGTGTACAAAACACCATCTGCACCACCCCAAGGCTGTGCTTAATTTAATACAAGGAGCTCCACCTCAGTCCCAGAATATATGTAACTGTCTTCCACGCTGCCACTGATATGGAAGAAATGTTGTGCTGGAGAGCAGCTTGATCTGCTGGTCCAGAGGCCGTGAATAGCAAGGATGCTTTAGCTGCTGAAGAGCCTACTCCCGTGCCTATTCTACATCAAGAGGTTTAACCTTGACACGTGGCTGCCGACTCCAAAACATTATGTCTAAGCGTACCAGAAAATTCGCGTGATGCCTCTTACCTCAGGACCACTTGTTAGACTATTTGCTGTTATTTATTCCAGCACTTAGAAAGTCGTGTGTCTCAGCACACATACAGCAAATGTAATTATGCTGATACTTGTAACTATGGAGTTTCATTTCCTTGAAACCCTTCTCTTTCCTCTGACCTTGGAAAAGCAGAAATGCATTAAGGAAGTCAAACTGTTGTCTATTGGTTATCTATGGAAAGTTGGCACATGCCTCACATGATCTTTGTTTTTGCCTCGAGAAGAGCTAATGTGCTTCTTTCGCCTCGCATATGGTCTGGAATGAACTTCTGTTGCTCCTGTTTGCAAGCTTTCAGAGTTGTTTTTTTTTTTTCTTCTCCACCCTCCTAGCACAGGCTAGAAATTAAAAGCAAAAAAGATTGAAATTGAACAAATATTTTATGAGTTATGAAAACATTTGTGATATCAGTTTCAAGTAATTTCAGCTGCTAGGATTCTCAAATAACATTTTAATTAGAAAGTGGTTTGGTAGTGATTTGTATTATGGTCCAGCAGTTATTTGTTTTGTCAGAGTGGCAGAGATACTTGCCAGAAATGTGAGGATGAGAGGCAGCAGCTGCGAAATGACTGCGCATTGCTAAGAGACGCCGAGCAGAAAGGCATTGCAAAGATATTCAGACATTTGGAGAGGTGTATGACGAAAGCTTAAATACAGCAGGGAAAAAAAACAGTAGGGTGCGTAAAAGCATTTATTTTGTCTGCCTATACAGCTACGTCTAAGAACACATTTTTCACATGCTGGCACCTGCTAAAGTTAAGCAGGTGTTTCTGCCTTTAGGTGGATGAAATTTGTTTTTAATTTTATTCGTTTACTACAGCATCAGAAACAATTTTATTTATTTATTTATTGGTCCTGAAAATATCTGGGCTTCTATGAACAGGGCAAATGTGTTTCTTGACCAGGTTTTGGTGTTTTTTTCTGCTGGTGAGCTACACATTCAAGGGAAAAATGACTTAAGCCACATCAGCTTTTGCTATTTGGTTGACAATCTGTGGGGGAAATTGGTTCTGTGAACCTTTCTCATTATGAGTTAAAGTGGGCAGCACCAAAGCCCTAATATACACACCATGCTTAATGGCGCGTCCTTTACCATGTAAAGTAATATGTGTGACAGCACACATGTACCATCAAACCCTAAATGACATTTCAGAAGGGGAAACGCCTTCAAAAAAGACCCACTAGCTGTAAATAGTCTATTTTCATAGATCAAAATCGGAGTCCAGTACATTGTGATTCCACCAAGAAGCACGCAGCACGCTCTGTGATTTGCTCCTGGGAGCAATTGTGTTCATTGTGCTCATGACACGTACAAATATACAAGAAATAATACTTCTGAGGTTTCACATCCTTTCCGAGTGTAATCAGAAGACCCAGGAGTAGACGTCTGAGCAACGACAGGGGTACTGCGGAGTCATATGTTTCCCATGGACATCAATCGTGACTTCCCACTCTTCGCTGCCACACATCTTCAAAGCACAAAAACAGCTTGTGTTTTGGGCAGGACAATTATTTGCTTCACATCAAAGTTTTTTGCAGCTCTTAATTCAAAATAGGTTTCAAAGGAGTAAAACTAGTGCAGGTCTGTATAACGCACGGGGGGCGATGTCTTCTCCGCCTCTAGTACCCTTCCTATTGACAGAGCTCTGTCTCCTCTGCAAACATTAATTAAGCTGCCTGCCAGAAAGAAAATGTGCTTACTGTTTCAGAATCAGGGCCGCTGCTAATTATTGCTACAGCTCTTCAGCGTTTGCAAAGAATTGCAAAAATAATCATCCCCACACCTTACCTGTTGTGCAATTGCAGTGTGATACCTCTCCTGGTACTTCAGCCTCGAGTATCTGAGTGGTCTAGGGCTGTGTAGTGGGATTTTGTCTTTCAGGATCGTGCCCTTGTTGCTGCTTTGATTGGTCCTAGGGGCAAAAGTTTAATTAAATAAAAATAGGCCCTTTGTCCTATGCTTAATGGATTCAGTAGCTATCTGAAACCTGTTGTTAAACATCATACTAAACAATACAAAAAAATTACTGGAAAAATGAATTATAAAAGGGATTACTCATCCTATAAAGATCTCTATGCTGTGCGTATTCTGCTGTAAGAGTCTATCGATAGAGATGCTCGTTGGGCATAGACAGCCTCCCGTGACGATCTGGACTTTTTGACCCCCTACAAAGCTCTTTAGACTTGAAATTTTTGGAATGGGGACAGAAAAAACTCGTGGCTTGGTTCAAGACTGTGCTTTCTTCTTATCTCTCTGGTTGCCCTTAGCCATCCCTGCCTGCCTCCAGACTGGACTCGCTTGTTCAGGCTGCCAGACTTGCTGGAGTCCAAGCCAAGGGGAATTTTTCTTTTTCCACAACATGTTTTCTGGGGGGTGGCTGTGCAGGGGAGCTGCTTCCATCCCTAGCCGTATGAAACACATGTCATCTCATGAAGGAAGCCAGCTCTCAGGAAGGACAGGAAGGAAACACTTTTCCTGTTTCATATTAGCTGCAAAGGCTTGTGAGCTACCTTTGCAATTAATCCAAGCGAGCTGCAGTTTGTTGGTACGAAAAGAGATGTTAAAAGAGTTGCTAATCTTTGAATGCCTTTCCTCCTTGGATTTGAACATGGAATCAAATCCTTGGCGTAGGTATATTTTTATTAGGAAAAATTGTGTATTTTTCCTCCAGTCATGTAGTTGGCCGCAGATCAAAAATTGGAGATAAAAGCACTCGGGGTGAGAGGCATACTTCAAGCTTTCTCCGTCTCAGCTATTTAAAAGTGCTTTTCTAAAAATACATTTTAGCTAGACTGAAAGCTGCACTTGGAGACAGCCTAGAAGATGCTTTGGCTGGCTGAGGCCACCCGTGGCAAGGTATGCTTTGTGGGAAGTCAATGGTTAAGGACTGCTTTGCTTCTTGTTTTCAGCCTTCCTGTGGCCCTGGAGGTCCTTGTGGGAACATGTTCCAGGGGAACCGCAACCACAGCTCCCTTACTTTATCTCCTGGGTGGTTCGTTCCTTGGCAGGATGCTTAAAATAAATACATGTCATGTGAAAAGCTAAAGGAAAAGCTGAAAAACATTAAAAGCTGTAAGTAATGAGAGCTACAATGAAGACAGGGCAATACTCAGGAGTTTTTGTTTGTTTGTTTGTTTGTTTTTACTCCTTTTTTTTTTTTTTTGTGGTTAGTCAGCCTGACCATTCTCTGCACAACTGGGGGGACAGCTAAGCATGAAAGATCCCCCTTTGCAAGCCCCAGAAGCCACAGCAGATTTGCTCCATCGGCTTTCTCATCGGTTTAGGTGCTGGGAGCAGGAGAGAAGTGCTGTGACAAGTTAGTGGTTCGATGAGCAGGGATGTCTGAAGGAACACTTAAGGAACACAAATGACCCCTAAGTCATATGATTTTGATCTGGGGAATGTGCTCGTGGGATTAAAGCGAAGTCTGACATGTTTTTCAGCTTTGATTTACCAGAAGTCAAAATACGTCCCATGACAAAATATGAATTTAAACAAACGTGTATGAAATTAAAAACTGCAAAATATGAAAGCAGACTCATGACTAAACTGCTTCAGGGGACTGCCCGCACCAGTGTTATCAGTCCCACGTCAGATAAGCATTCTTGGCGGTGTCATGCTGTAGCTTTTATCTTTGAGGCCTAGCAGGCCTCGGTACCGTCTCATTTCACAGGATAATTTGGATCTGGGACTATCTGGATATTTTCTGAGTTTGTCATCATAAACTGGGATTGCTTTAGTTTCTCTGGAAATGAAAGTGAATAGAAATATCTATTGAAACATCACCAGTGTAGTTGGAGGCCTTGCTGCTCTTTGTAATGCAGGCAAATCCAACGGGGTACGCAGCGAGGGTTCCTGTCACCCAGTGCAAGGTGCGTCTTTCATTACACATAACCCTAACCTTTTACACCAATATTGAACAACTTATTCCCCCATCTTCCTTAAAAGGCTGTATTTTTTAAAGCTTTTCAACAGCATGGTGTATGAAAGGAGTTCCTCAGTGGGATTTTTAACTTTCTAGCACAGAAGCCTCGAATTGTGTAGTACACACAATTCCCTGGGTTGTTGGACTGCTGAAGCACTGTCTGGTGACATGTTGTGCTAGCTTCCCGAAGCAAGCAGACAGGAAATAACAAACCACATATAATTTTTATGCCATGGAAAAATGAGCCCTTATCCTTTTGGTGACAACCTCGCTGTTGGACTTGTGGGTGCCTGACCTGCTTTTGGCCACAGGCATTCTCTTAGTGAAATGTTCTGGGTTTCTCCCTGACAGGGCTTAGCTCCAGGCAAGGAAGCAGTGCTGCAGAGAGCTGCTTGTGCTGAGCAAGTGCACTCGGTGATGTGGGCACTGGTCACAGACCGTGCAGCCCAGGGACACGAGGTGGCCTCTGTCTTTCAGGACTAGGGTAACTGGCTGTAGGTGCGACCACGCCATGATATATTCCATATGAATAGAGATAGAGGGGTAGATTTATAATGGAAAATGTGGGGAAATGGCTAGATATGCACTGTTATTTCAAAGCTGTAGTCTTTTAAGCCATGCAGCCTTAGGATATACAATGTACAAATCTAATTTCGTACCTGATTACCTTGAATTCTTCTTATAGACTATAGGCCTAAAGCTATAAAACTATGCATATATTTGCTCAGGTGAGACTTTTGTTCAGCAAAAGGGTACTGTCTGCCCAGTTTTTCCATGTGATTGACCTCACAGACTTCAATGGGATTGTTTGTAATCTTAAATATGGATGTATGCTCAACCAACTGAATTGCTGTCCAAGTAAGCTCTTTTTTCTCTCCTACATCCAAGGCTTGATATGCTCGATTTATTTATTTAGTGTGCTAAACTACCACCACTGCAAGCTAAATTTTATTAGAATTTCTTTTCATCCTTTTTAATAATAGTATCCGCTCCAGGGTTTTAGAAAAAAAATAAACAAATTGTAAATGTTCTGTGTATATCATCTGGTTCTGGTTTCCGACTTCATGTTGTTTTCTAAATAGCAATGGAACCGATTCAGCAAATACAGGAACAGTCCAGAAACATGGTATCGATTAATGAGAGATGGTTTGGAGATGCCTGCCATATAGCTCAGCACATTCTGGGTGTGTTTGTGTGTTTCAGAGAGATCCCCTGATTTCCTTTATTAGCACAACGTTGGGAGTTGACATTGCTTAAAATACTGTCATGCAAAAACACTGCAAAGGAATAGATTCTTTGCTAAGGAGCAGTGCCCTGTGTTTTGCCGGTGGACTGTTTAAAGGATCCTTTTTCATTAATTACAGTTTCCATAGAAGAAAGTCAGAAATCAATGTCTCAACTATTATGGGAATATGAATTAATTTGATGTATGAAATCTAGTAGGAGAGTGTTTCCTAGTAACTTCTTCAGGTTAAGATGTTCAGAAAGTTATATGAATCAAAAAACAAATAGCCCCAAATGTCACATTTCCTCTTTTTAAATGACCAATTGTTTTCAAGAGTGCGACCAGGTATGCTATTGAGAGAAGAAGGGATTAGTAAAATCTGTCTGAGCAGTGATACCTGAATGACACTTGATAAAGGATATGGTATGAAATTCTTGTCTTATTCTATGGCATTCTATGCCGTATTATCATTAACATGTCAAATCCCTTTAAAGATCTGTTATGCAGGTTTGAAATGTACTCTTCCTTTCCTTTCATCTTATCACTTTCTAAAGTGGAGCACAGCCGTAGGACGATACATCAATCATAGATGCTGTAAATACTAATATCTGCTCATATATGGATTGGACATACCAGTGGATTTCTAGAAGGAGCAATGGGCTAAGCCAGACACGGCTGCCAGGTTATTTCTAGAACAATTTTTCCTCTCTTTTTCTCTTGAAGAGCAGAAGCGTCACTGAACTATGTCAGCCAGGAACTTGGGCTGAAGGTAGATTTGCTGCCAAGAACATTTTTCAAAGCATTCAACTTGCCTTCCATCTTTTATTTCAGTCCATTCTAGTCAGATTTACAAGCGCGGTGCACCAAGTACTTCCTTCCCCTCCTTGTTTCCAGACCATTTTAATAAAGGCTACCACGTACATGATTAAAGTAGTTAAATTCTAATAGTCTACAAATATTTGAAGGATGCTATGAACTTTCTGAACTATTTTGGAGGTTACTCATTACTTTAATGAATTAATGTTTGTTTAAATGCAAACACAGCTGTTTCATATGTTTGTTTGTTTTCTGTTCCTTTCACGAGGGACTCATGAGATGAGCAAACAAAACACATGGGGTTGAAAAACCTTATTTCTTCAAAGCCTGTAATCCCAAATGACAAATATTCTTGCTCTCCAAATTGCAAAGGGGGGGGAGAATTGTTATTTTCTGTTGCCTTTTGGCTTGTAATTTACCCTAAAAGCCATAAATATGAATAAAACCGAGCTTCCAGTTATTGCTTTTACGAAGGAGCTTGTCTCCATCCATGAGATACCAAAATGCACAGACCTTTTTTCCCCAGAAGAGCTTTTATGCTTCTCTCTATCAAATATGCTTTCCTACAGGGCACTTCAACATTTACCATTTGCTCAAGTTTTTTCCAGAAAAAAATCTAATAACCTCATTTTTCTCCCTTTAAATATATATTTCCTTCATTTTATGCTAATTTTTCTTTATGAGCATCAAACATTTAACCTTCTTGATAGTTTGAGCTAGTAGTAAATACAGGACTAGCAGACTTGCACGGAGGGCTGGTTCACATCTCTTTCTTTGCAGTGTGATCTCCTTAATGAATAGTCAAACTGAATTTGGAAAATGAATGCAGGATTAAAAAAAAGGCTGCTTTGTAACTCTCAGATTCTACTTAAAAATAATTAATGTTGACTGGATTTCATTAAAAAAGTGGTTTTTACTTTATTATTTTCAATTGAATGTTTACTGTGAAATTCTTTACGCTTTTAATTTCTAGAGAGGAAATGCCTAAAGCCTCCGAGTTCGTTTCCGAGGAACCCTGCTGATTTCATTCCTAATAAATTCTATAGATCTGAGCCTACGCCTGGTATGAAACTTAAAAACAAATGACAAGTAAGGTGATTATTTCAGTAACGTGTTAAGAAAATTCACCTAATCCCTATTGTTAAGTGGTCAGAATTTTTTCCTCTGAAGGAAAAAAAATTAGAACAAATGCCTCATTAAAAGATTTGTTTTCTGCAGTCTGTCAAGCTGCTTTTACTTTAAATTTTATTTAGATCAGTGCTAGGTTTGCATTAGTCTAGATGTGGTTTCTTAGTAGCTCTTGGTTCTCAATTAAAAAAAGAAAGATGTCCAAAGCTCCTGTGGGGGCTAGGTTCCGTAATGGAAGTCGCCCACTTCCATGGCTCACTTCTGTTTCCTTGTTAAAGGCCTCTTAGCACATTAAACAGGGCGCAAGGACTTGGTCCACATTTCTGGATGGCTATCTGGCACCAACAACATCTTGCTGCTCATGTGCACGTAGGTCCGCGGGGGCCTGAGGAGGGATTCTGGTCCCCGTGCATGACCATAAGATCGCCCCTGTGCTGCAGGTGGCCCAGTACGTGCGTGCAGGGCAGGAAGGCACAGCAGCCACCTCTCCAACTTGGCATGAGTGGCTAGTCGAGAGTTACACAAAAGGAGAGCAAATTGATTTCTAGGTTGGTTCCATTCAAAAAAAAAGAAACTTCCTGAAATTTCTCTGTGCGCGTCTCCCTCTTCTCCCCTCCCCTTCCAAATAACTTTTGAACCCTTTGGTCAGTTTTAACCCTGCTTGATCGAGAGGTTGCCCTACTGCATGCTCATTGGGATGAGCAGCTGGTAAGAGGAGAGAGTTGCCATGAGCGTCCTGCTGGAGAGGAGCCTGTGTGGAACCAGGGAATTCCTACGGAGAAGAGACGTGAACGCTCCAGGTAGACGACAAGTAGCTGCCGGAGACTGAGCTTAGAGAGCCCGAAGCCACAAAACCATGGGAAAATTAGCAATGCTGTGCTGTGCACAGAACTTTTTTCTTTTTCCTAAAGCTTTTAGGCATGTTTCCTTCCCTTTTTATGTCAGTTCCCCTTTGCTGCTCCTTCTCTTGCTGACACTACTCTTGCAATGTGAGCTGTGAGTCTCTGCGGGTTCGTGCTTGACTGACAAAGGGATAAGCACATCAGCTGCATCAAATATGTCTTTGCATGTTGGATTTCTGCGTTGTACATCACACAGTTGGATGTATTCTGAACAACTGCTTGAACTTTTCACTATAGAGAGATTTTCTTGCAAATAAGCAGCTTTTTTTTCGATTTGTTCATATGTGAACTGGTAGCAATGTATACGTCAAGGTCTCAAGGGTGGCTGTGTTATATGTGTAGTGTGGATATCTTTGCAGCATTGCTGCCAGGTCTACTGGATTTTTTGCCTTAACTACGTAAATGGCTTGAGTTAGAGCTGAGAAGGGCCACAGAAAGCCTCCATCCAGCATTTGTATTTCCTAACCCATCTTCAGTTGTTTTGTAAGAAATTCTCCTTACAGTGCATTATTCAAGGTTGAAATGTTTTTGGAACATTCTTTGCTGGTTAAATGGAAATCTTTTATTTATTGCTTCCAGGTGATTTTCAGTGATGTGTATTTGGGGTGGTTTTCTGGCTTCTTCTAAACCAGCTGATTTAGAAGTGGGTTTTTATTTTGCAAGTGATGCGGGTTTTTCTTTCCACTTAATCCTTGAGATCAGCTAGTGGACTTCCCATAGAAAAAGGAAGATATCCCCAGCCTGCTCACAGAATTTGCCATCCAGAAACAACACACCATATGGACTGGCTGAGGAAGCACCATGGAAATTTTCCTTTCCTGCCATATGTGATAGTTCTCAGAAATCCCGCTTTCCTTTCCACCGTGGCAAGAGAAAGAGGGCTCTTTTCAATGTGGGGTGTTTATTTCAGCTCCTAAATAGCCTCTTTGTACTAGCAGCACATTTTGTAGTTGGTTATGCCTGTAGTACTTTGCCTTCTATGATTTTGAAGGGGGATGAGAAATAGAGCAACCTGCAGGCTGTCAGTTCATGTGAAAAATAAGGAGAAAAGACCAAAGCTGGGCAATTTGGGGCTTGCCTTTACTGTCTTGATCGCAGCAGAGCATTCGCTGCTGCTCCCTTGGACAACAGAAGGTGACAAACCCATCCTTCTCCTGAGACAAGGCTCTGGTCTTTTCTTTGTCTTTCATGCTGGGAAGGCATTGTAATGAACCCCCTGAACTTACAGATACATGATTTTCAAAGAGGAAGAGGATTGTGACAGGTTTTTGCCCTGTCCCCCATATTTCTTCCTTTGAAGAGCCAGAACTCAAGGCAAGAGAAGCCAAGGGGGCAGGGAAGCTCTAAGCACAGCCAGAACGTAACCTGAACAAAACCTTTCCATGCAGAAGCTTTCTGCTTTGGGGAAATTGCACCTTGCCTTTGAGTGACAAACTGCAAGAACGCCAAATTGCAGCGGTATGATTGTTGCTATTTGTGAAGGAGGTAGCCATAAATGAAAGAGATGGCATCTCAGCTAACGCTGGGAGCTTTGTGTGTCTGCTGGCTTCTTCTGCTGGCTTGGGGGAGAAATGAAAACTCCTTTGGTCACTAAAGGACATAAGAGAGCCAAGATAGCTGAAGCTTTGATCACAGTACCAAAGCTGGAAATACAATAAATTAAGCAGCACTGCAAACAAACACAAGGCGAGGCATCAATAACAAACTGGTGGTCAGCTTTATGGCTGAGGTAATCCGGAGGCTGTGCTATTTTTAAATCAGGGAGTTATAAGCGTAAGAAAGTCATTTTGAAAAATAGCCCCCAGTTTCTGACTTTTCCGGGCAGTACCTTCTTTCTTGAAACCTGCTCTTTTTCCCTGCTCTCATGAAGCAATGTGTTGGGTTTCTGGCTGCAGTGTCCGCTCGTGGAAGATGAGGCTCATTCTTAGCAACACAGATCCATCCGTGTGGGTTGGTGGAAGATGAAGGTCACAGCTCCAATAATGACATTTGTTACATGTTGAAAAACTCATAATTATTATACCGGTACTGGGACTGCGTGAGAAAAGAGTGGGATTTTGGATGTTTAGCATAAAAGCGTCATCCCCCATGCATACAAATAGCTTCTGAAACAAAAAGTCCTCCTCTGTTCTCAGTGCAGCTCGGCTGCAGCTCGGTGCCCATCTCCAGCTGTTTATTTGTGTCCTGTCGGAGGTAATTCTAAGCCAGATTTTTTCCCCCAGCCTAGCTCACCGCAAGGGCAGTGAAAGCTTGTGCTGGCACAAGGCTGGCAGAGATTCAGGAGCAGAAATGAGCAGAGGTTAGCTAGAAGGTGGGAACGCTTCTTTCCAGGGCAGCTGCTTGTGCGTTTAAAGCATTTAAGAGCCCTGTAACCTTCAGAAGTGCTGATCCACACATTTCCAGAGCTCTGTGGTAACTCTTCCTTACACCCACAGTGTTATTTACCTAAAGGGCTTCGTTCTGTGTGCTATACAGGACTTTTTCTTAACATAAGTAGCTTGGACTACATCCACTTTAAAACCAAGCACGCCACTAGGAACACAGTTGATAGCAGCATTTTAAGACTCAGTATTTGCTGTGGGTTATATGTTTTTGTGCCCGTGGAGTACAAAGCCCAAGGGTACTTTTCGATGACTTCTGAACAGTCAGGATTTCAGGCTGAATTGCTTTACAGTAACACAGGTTTCATCACAATTTCTGCCATCTCTGTAATGATTTCACGTGGTCACGATGCTGTCATAGCAAGTTCTCTCCTTCATGTGCTAAGTTAATGGAGTTGTTTAAGTCCCGAGCTGTTCAGGGTATTATTTAAATGGCTTTTGCAACCTTAGAGGTGAGTGACCCTGCTGGCCTGGCAAAATTCCAGTTTACGTAATCTACTACTTACCTCCCCAAAGAAGTGCTGTGTAGAGGCCAAAACTGATGCCAGGCCCGTTCGATCCGACCTGGTGTATGCCCGGAGTGTGGTGCCCTGCTGAGATTCGGGATCTGGCTCAAGCCACCAGTATTTGCTGTGTAAAATCAGTGTTAGCTGAGGTATAAACTGCTTTCTTTGCTTCCACCTTCAGCAACTGTGGCAGATACTAAAGGCGATCAACAATAACTACAAGCCAGAATAAAGAAAGAGCAGCTTTTAGGACTGTCCAGATCCATTTGTCAGTATTAGGTGACCCTGACAAAAATTACCCTTGAATTTAAAGTAAATTAGTCAGAACAATATTTGACCTGTAAACATTACCCCGAAGACCTTCCAGAGGATCATTCCGACTCTTCTAAGAGCATAGATGAAAACAAAAATGAAAGGTTGAAGAGCTGAGTTTGTGTTTGTTTAAAGGAAACGGAGCAGATTACCAGAGAAGTTCAACACAAAAGTGGAAGAAAAAAAAAAAAAGAGTTGTGGCAAAGAAACCTTATTTTTATTAGGGAAAAAAAGAAGTCATCAGAATAGATAAGCATTGAACAGATTCCATGGATTGTAGAGTGACTTTTATGAGAGGATTACAAAATAAGACAAATATCTGCCAGGCATAGGAATATACCTCAGTTATTCTGCTTCAGGGCAGGAGGGGGGACTGGAAGCCGCGTTGCAGTCCCTGTGAGTTATGTTTCAGGTGGTGCTGCTGTTATTCTCTGCTGCTTCTACTTCTGGCTGTTGCCAAGTACAAGTACAAGTATCAAGTACAATCGGCCAGTAGTAAATATGGAGAACCTTCCTGTCCACTGAGATGCAGAAGGCTTTAAAAAAAGCAGAAGGCTTCAAAAAAGCAAAACTAAACCAAACAAAAACCCCAGAGGGACAGCAGAAACCAACTGATTTAAAAATAAAACGTTTCAAAACATTTGGAACAAATCAGAGCGCAGAGTTCCAGCCCTCCCTCCAAATCCTTCGTTGCAATTGCAGTACCTTTCAAAAAAGGTTTTCAAAAAGGTTGGTCAGAGTCTAACTCCTAAATGCAGTAAATCTCTTAACAGAAACGTTTTTCCTGCTTGAGTAGAAGAAACATATACCAGAAGCACGAAGTGAGGACATGCACTCTAAGTGTGCAAAACCCCCAAACTTACACAGGACAAAGGTTAGAAAAGTCAGGGTAATTGCGCTGTGTTTTCTTGATGAAGATTCCTCATACACTGCTCCATTACCCTAACACAAAACTGAACTGCATGGGAGTTGTATCTTGTTCATAACCGGTTACTTTCCAGCAAAGCACCTTGCTTTCCCAAGAACACGGTAACTTTAGGAAAAGAAAATGAACGCTAACAGTGAGATTTCCTTCTTACCTTTAAAGTTGGACTTGTGTTGCAGGCTTTGATGCAGCAAGCATTTTTGCAACAATGCGAGTAGATCTATCTACTCAACTTGCACTTGTTTTTCTCCAGGGCTGAAGTCTGATTTTATTTAAGAAAAAGACAAAAACCTTTAAGGGTGTCTTTCCTAATACAGTGCATGTTTTGAAAAGGGGAAAAAAATGCATGCTCATCTTCTTTACTTGGTACTTTTAAAAATCTCTGAGCTTTCAAAATTTTGTCATTTGTCACTTATGATCTGAACACATTTTTCTCATTTGTCATGCTGAAACTTTGAATTTAGGGGAATGTCCTTTGGGTCCAAGGTTCTGAAAAAGCAACACCATCACCTGTAAATCTGTAAGTGGAATGGACAGAAATAAAAATTGCGTCATACTGGGGGAGCTGAGATTTTTCTTTGTGGGTATGTATACCTGAAGGTTATCTAAACAGCTGGTATAAAAAGGGAGAAAAACACAAACACAGAAAACTGGCCTTAGCTATGCTGTATGTAACAGCATTATTGCGTTTCTCTTCTCTCCCTGCAAATTTGTAAGATTAAAATAAAAAAAGTGAACCTTCAGGTAAACAATTTGAAAAAAAAAAGCATAGACTTTAAGATGTGCCATTTCTCTGCTATCCCAAAGCCTATAAACAAACTGAAATGCCTGAAGTATGATTTTTCCTTAGCATTAAAATTTGTAGCAATATTAGTCTCAACGTAATTTATGACAGAAGAAAATACTTTGTCTGTTGTCCCTCACAATCATAAGTAATAAATAGTCTCAAGAGCTACGCTGTGACTTTGTTGTATGAGGAACTGCAGAAGCCCTTTGCTGCTAATTAATGAAGCCAGCCCCAGACAATTTAGCCTGAAACTGTAACAAGTGATGTTTTTCACCTCTGTCTAACAAGAAATAAAAACACTTTGTGCAAGTTCCAGGCAAGAAATTGTCAATAACATGCTTTATGCAAGGCTGTATTTATTAAAGTATGTTTTTTATTCCCCACCTTTATCTGTTTTGACATCCATCAGACCATAAAGTTCTACTTTTTCCACACTAATGAATTTTAAACTAATTTTGATGTTGATTCAGCCAGTACTCACATGTAGTGGTAGACTTAATTGTTTGCAGTACAGTGGATGTTTACAAGTGATTACCATCGAGGATGTGTTTTCGTCTCCAGTACTTTGAAATGAATGCAGCGTCCCTAGTGCAGGGGGTGTTTGTTTGCTGGTGGTTACTGCTTCATTTACTGCATGGACAGGGGTGCAGAAGGCTTCTCATTCCTGTGAGCTTCTCTGTTACAACTGTAGATTAAGATCATATGATGGCCATGACGGCCTCTGTCCTCAGCCGTCACAGGACAGCCTCAGGACACCAGGACGCAGTATTTCCCAAGGCTCAGGGAACAGTCCTGTTTGTACACCACAAGCTGACAGCCAGAAGAATTGTCAGTGCTTCTGATCTGTATTTTAATCTATGAACTGCTTCATGGGGAGGGCACTGGCAGTTAGTCAGCATTATAAACAAACAGCTGCAGTTGCATTCAAGAAGGGAAAATAAGCTTTTCAACCCATGTATGCGTGGAAGAGATAGCTTTTTTCTGTTGAAGGGCACTTGCACCCTCCAAAAACCAAAACAAAAGCAAACGGGCCTTTCAATATATGGTATTAGAAAGGATACAGGAAAGTGTCTTCCAGCTTGTTCCAAGGCAGGATTGAAGGCAGTAGCAAAGGAGGGAAGAGTATGATTTTTCACCAAAGAATGAAGTATCGTACCTGTTTCCAGTATTTTTAACTTAAATATTTTTAGCAGAATATTGTTTCTCCAGAGCTCTCTGACCAATGCAACCTCCACCAGCTTGCTGTTATAGTACATGACAGGACACTGTTTCTATGCTTAGCCCTCAGCTCATCCCTCACAGCTCTGTTATGCGTACAGTAAGGTGGCAGAAAGGAGATGTGTATCCCAGCAAAGTTCTGTGGTGTTCTTGATAAATGGGAATGCAGAGGTTTTGTTATGAAATAATGAATTCAAGTGCCCTATGCCTAAGAGTCTCCGTACTGTACAAATACCAGAAAACACATTAAGACCAAATAACAGGAGGCAGCTATATTCTAGAACCAGACATGTTGAACCACCTGTCACTCAGGTCAGATGAAGGAATTTCTGAGGAGAAAACTTGTTACATACCTGTATACAGCACAACCCATTTCCCTACTAGATCCTGAATTCTTGAATAGATACTTTATGAACCTTTATGCCCTTTGCTGTTCTTTGGCCTCAGTAGCCCAATCTCTGCTGGGAAAATTTTCAGAGGCTCAGCTGTGACTTTAGAAACCCATCACAAGTCCAGTAATGAATTCAGTTTCACTAGAAGCCTTTTATATGCACTTGCATGACAAAAAAAATACAGGTCAGCGGTCTTCCAGGCTCACAGAGAATCAGTGATAAAGCTAAAAACAGAGGCATTTTTTCCAAAACTTTAATCCCTCCCCAGCGTTCTTTCTTCTTACGGCAGTAGAGGTTGATAAAGTTCATGGTCAAAAGATGTGAAAGGGTTTTGGAACAGTATTTAATATCCAAAGCTTCAGCTTACAATACAAAAGAAAAAAGCACAATGTCTGTTTAGAAAGCTGATATCCAACTGTAGTCCATTTTTCTAACTTTTCGTAGCTCTTTTTCCTCAGCTTTGGAGAGTTTACATGTTGTCTCTCCTAATAAATCCATAGACTTTATATTTTCTTGTTCCATTTCAGTAACATCTTTTTCCTCGTCTGAATCCTCTTCTGCTTCTTCACTTTCCATTTCTACTTCATCTGCAACTTCTTCAGCACTGTAAAAGGAAGATGATTGGAAATAATTAAATAGGTAGTTCTGATCACACATGGTAGTACAGTTCAGTTATCATGCAAATAACTTCAAGCAAATATTGGATTTGTTTTTTTTAAGTCTCAGGCTACAGAAGAACTACTGTACTTCTTGCCATCTCCATTACAAGCTATTTCAAACGGCTGGCTTCTCCTTTAAGTAAACTTCCCAAATACACATTTTCTCCAAACATAATATGTACTGTCAGAACATGCAGCTCAGCATTATGTAAGAAGTTATTCCACACTTCTATAGATTAGAAACATAGCACATACTGGTGGATGAGACAATTAAGGCCACTCTTCTTTCAGATAAGAAACGGGTCACTTGGGGTCTTAAAAAAATGCTGCAATAGCACATTCCAATGAAGAAATTTTTTTAGATAGAGAGGTATTTAAAACAGCTGCTCCCTTCTCACTTGATTCAAAAGAAACTCGTGCTGAAATAGAAACTATACTTTAAAATAATTATATCGAACAACCACCATCTAAAATATGGTACTTTGATACTATTAATTCAAATACCTGTTCTGTCATTAGAAATGTCCTAGGTGACAGAACAGTCCTGGTCTCCTATAAATCATCTGATCTACTGAAATTTATCCCTCCAAGTCAATATATTATAGATGTGTGCCATCACTATTTATTTATACTGATATGAAAAAGAGAAGGATTTAACATTAATAAGGATATCAGTCTATACAGTGATACATACTTACCTGCTCCTACAGTCCTTGTAGCTGTATGCAACTTCAAATGCACAGGCATACTAATTACTAGAGTCAAAGTACGAGCTCTACAGCTGCAAATATTTACAGAGGCCACTGAACTCCTAAATTCTTCTGTACTAAACCACACAGAAGTTTCTATATATTCTTTGTATGCAACTTTTGACAGTATTTTGTTGGCAAAAAATTTACTTCGACAGTCCAGTAAGAATGTTGATCTCAGAAGAACAGGCTACCAAATGCCAAATAGGCATTTGGTACTCAAGGCCAGGCTGGATGGGGCTATAAGCAACCTACTATTCTATTACCTAAGAGGAGCAAAGGCAAAGAGTGTTAGAAAAATTATCTAAAGTGTAAGAATAGCTTTTTTAAAGATGCACTTAAATTCAACCGATCTCAATAACTAGTTTGAGTTCTCCCATTTTTCTTACCTTTCTTTCTCTTTGGAGATGAGCAATGAATTAATAAATATAGGACACAGGAAGGAAGCAGACGGCAAAACGTGTGCTGGAGTGTGCAGGAGCTGAAGAGAAAGCAAAGAAGCTTTATTATGAACGCTTTTGCCTGTCATTATTTTGCTTGTTCACTTACTGTAGTTACTCCTACCTCTTTAACAGCAGGGGAATCTTGCTCGTGGTGATTACGAACTACTTTTGTAAGGTCTATATCCCCTTGTGATTGTTGATGTCTGTGCTTTCCCAACAGCAAGCTAAATGGGGTCACCGGAAGGCTTTCTTCTACGGCCAGCTTGAATAAAAAAAATAAAAGAACACACACAACTTGTATTTGAAACAAGACAGTTTTAATTAGAACTTTTACTGTCAAAGATCTAAATTCCATCTCATTTTGAATTACCGAAATTCAGCTAGGAGAATTTAGAATCAGTCTAGGTGACAGAACTCTACACTCAGATTTAACTCAGTTAAGCCATATGACACGGCTCCTGATACTTATTTCTCTCAGGCCACAAACCTGAGCATTAAACCTGAGCCTCCAAGCATTAAAGAAACCAAAACAAGGAAAAGAGCTAGCTCAAATATCAGGTGGTTTTGCTTCATGCGTGCAATCTACATTCTTTTCGAAAATTATCAGATTTTGTTCAGGAAAATTAGAAAGGAGTAGCTTACTAATACTTCACCTTTTAAAGGTTTTATGAACAGGACTTCTGCCAACATATAAGCAAGTACAGATCAGTGCCCCTTCAGATAAGGGCCTGTGACTCCCTGTCAGGATGTGATGAGTGTTTTCATGACAGATGGGAATTAGAATCTGTCAAGTTGAACACCAACACGATTTTGAATACCGCTATACATTTCTATCAGAATTTCTTTGAAAGGTACCTGTTTGCTTGACACCGTAAGCCTTTCTTCTGGGGACTTTGTGCTAAACGTCATTAGCTCCTAAAATAAAGACAGGTGTAGCAGAGTTATGACATCTAAAACTGCTTTCTGTGTTTCAGTACCTAGTCCACAAAAGTTTGGCCCCAAAAGATTTGTTTGTCAAGTGGAAGAAGCCAATACAACTTTCTCTTTATTTTAGAAAGAAAAGGAAGCAGGAATGAGCCCAATAGCTCCGTATAGACTTTGCAGGTAGAAGGGAAAACAGACAAAACAACCACACAAATAATATGGGGAAAATCTGAATATCGTATGAAACATTTGCATAGCTAGCAACACTTCAGTTTCTACATGGTTTTTTCTGTGAATGAAGCAAGAGAAACTATGGGAAGCAAAAGAGCAGTAAATAAGAAAATCCATGTTAAGCTATTTTAGCATTTGAAAGATTTTAATGAAGAACCATGTATGGCTATCATTGCTTTGAAATTATGAAAGGAAACTAATACTCAGCAACAGCTGAGCACCCTCACATCCAAGGAACCACTGCTAACCGTTATTTCTTACTTGTGCATCGGTAAGAAAATATAGTTGGGATCTTCTTAGCCAAGCGTATTTTTCTGAACCAACTGTTTCAGGTACGTCTCTTGGAACGAAGGCAGCAAACTGGATCTTTTCTTGACAAAGGTTTCTCTGGATACAGATTGGCCGTGACTCATTTGGCTTAAACACAAACACTGCAAAAAGAAGAAGTCTTGCCTTTAAGTCATGAAATTCTTACCTTCCTGGATAGCTGTCAAAGCCCTGTGTATGACAGCCAGGAAGGGCTGGACTGGATTGTCTTTAAGCGCCAGTTTGCAGGACTTTTAACTGGATATCCTCAATGCATATGAGAAGTTACCTTTTATGGTATTCAAATCCAGAGAATATGCTTGGTAATTAACTTTTCTGTAGAACAGTAGCTCTTGGAAGAGTAAACATATCAGAGCTCTGACACAGTTTTCCACAGGTGCAAACACCAACTCAGGTTTGGCTTTTATGGAATTCTAAGAAAACATTTTCTAGAAATTATGCTTTCACAGTTTTAAGATCCACTGACTACTACTTGTCAAAGAAGCCTTTGTACTCACAGCTGGACTCTTTTGAGAGCCATGAGACAGCAGCAATGTGTTCTGAAAGGGGATCAGGTTGCAGAATTACGACGCTGAGGTGAGCACTCCATTCCACTGAAAAGCAAACACAGCAACAGCCAGATGTGAGAAGGCAGCATTCAGTTCCACCCCAGTGCTTTGCCAAATAAAAGGTCAAATGGAAATGACTCAAGGCTTGGCCTCTGCAAGAGGCATACAACTTCACTTATTCCCAGATTAATTAAAACACAATTATCAACTTCCTCTACAAGTGCAGGAAATACGAGCTGTTACTGTGTTATCACCAAACATAGAATTAAATACGAACATACATGCTAAGAAGGATACTATCTTAAGTATTAAAAACTGACCCACTACAAAATATTCTGTGGAAATCTGGATCAAACCAGAATTATTTAAAGGTATCATAGTAAATTTGTCTTAGATGACATAGACCACAGTCTATGTCATCTTAGATGACTTAGACCACAGTCACTCTAGTACACATTTAAGCTGATCTTACATGCACAACTGAGCAGGTTCCAGCAACAGAGAAAGCCATGATCAGTGGCACCAATTAGGTATTTGGAACATGTCAGTCTCCCAAAGCAGATGTCCCTACAGAAGCAAAAAGTCAAAAAAGTTAATGACCTTCAGATTTCATTCTTGTGAATCAATACTACATAGAGAAACAAGTCAGAGACATTCAGTTAAGATTTAGTCAGGGTAAGTTTGCATTTTGCTTTCACCTCTAGCGAGAAGATGCTTTCTTTCACATGCAACCACAAAACAGGTCTGGAAGATGTTAAGTATGCATGACTCCATAAGGATTACGGAGAATTTGGAACCGTTCCTACAACATTCTGATTTTAAGCATCGATTTTAACCTCATAAGTAACAAATATGTAATTACTAGTGTTAACATCAGGACTGGAAAAAAGCTTCCAGGATTTAAAAAAAGATTCCCACTACTGAGCTAAGAACTAGAACAAGTGAAGTAGTAAAAAAAATCTTATACATTGCTGATTTGCTTTCTGGAGAAAATAAGAACCTCTAACATTAGGCCAGTAATCACTTGGAGAAGCAGCTACAAAAATCTTAGAACTGAAAGGAAACAGTTCATTTGTAGCATCACTCAGAATTTGTTTAGAGAGAGATCAGGCTCAAAGATTAACTAGAGGAACCAGTGAGGTTACCCATTGCCTGGCTTTCTTAAGGCAATCATAAAAAGGCGATGCTTCACCTGGATCAGAAAGTACTGTATATTTGCAGTCCATCAAGCTTCACGTTGAGGTTGTCCTATTCTTTGGGTCTCTAAATTTTATCTGTACTGTGGACCTGAGCCATTCCTCACCACCCTTACACAACAAAGAGACACCTGCACCTCTTCAATGTCTGTTAACATGGCAGCACCCAACAGAACATGCTAGGATAGTCTGCCAGCCAAATACAGGTTTCCAGCAGAGGTTATCAGCAATCAAAATACGTGTTTTATAACACAAATAATGTCAATATGGCATAATGGCTTACCAGTATACTTCCTATTTGAATTAATGCATACAAGAATAAAGCACTAACTTTTTATATTTATACTTCAGTATTTTGATTCATCTCTACATTAATGGGGAAGTTCCAGTTAGTCTTTTCTATACATGAAATATGAAATTTTACTGTTAAATTCAGCATTTCTAGGAACATGTACAAAATTGTGAAGTACTATGAATTGATTCTTTCTGTTTTGAATACTCAAGTAAAACATGAAAAGCCAAGTATAGAAGATACAAAAGCCAAACATACCTTATCTTTCCAGGTGGATGGCAAAATGTGCACTTAAGGTCCCATGTACTTGAATCCCATACAGTGACAGTTTCTTCAAAGCTAACCGCAAGCAAAGAGCCATCTTCTGAGAAACAGCAGTTAGTTGCTTGGTAGTTGTGATAGCTGCCTACAAAGTCACAGCTCCAACTCAAACTCTGCTGTGCTGCATTGAATAAGCAAATTAGTTAATTAAATTCAAGTCTATACACAAAGAGAGGAAAATTCAAGTATTAGTGCAGCAAAGTAGGCTCAAGAGCATGAGAGCTCAGTTTCAGAAGGCTTTTTTGTGAAGTAAGCAGAATCTACCTTTCTCCAGTAGGAGAAGCATCTAGTATCTAGATTTTTCATTTGCCCTCTATTTTGCATCCCAAGATTATCATGCTTGTTTTGCCAACTACACTAAATGTTCTCAAGTAAGCGGGCAATAGATTCACAAAGTGAGAAAAGATACTGAAAGATACTTTATAATCATCAATTCATATCTGTTACATAAGAACTGCCTTTGAAAAAGCCAGAACCAGTTCACTTCTTTAAGCAATGCAGCACCATCTAGAGGCACAGTAGAGACTTGCTACAAAGAGAAACACCAAAAGGTTGTTCCATGTATGAACCAGTTAGTTTATTAATTTAATACATGCTTTTATGGATATGTGCTGCACAGAAGATACAGCACATTCAATCCTTTTACCTGATAATTCCTCTCCTCCTCTGGAGGAAATACGTAAGGGAAGGCAACACTAATTTTTACTTTTTATGCATGCCACGGAATAGAACTCTGTGTAATCACAGAAAAATAATAAAAACACCACCCCAGCATTAAAGAGACCAGTCAGCAGATGCAAAGCTATCTCAAAGGAAATAAAAAACACATTAGGTCTCATCTTCAGTCCACACTGACTTAAGATCACAGTTGCCTAACACTGAAATAAAATTAAGCAGTAAGAAATCTTTTGCATTTGATGTTCAAAGGTATATGGAATAATACATGCCCCTCTCGTGTTGTGTGTCATTATTTTGCAAGAAGCAAACCCCAGCATGCATTTTGAAGAGTAGGATTTGGTTACTTAAGTATCTTGGAAGTGGATCCTAAGTATCCATTCTAGGACTTGTTTGATCCAATAAAAAAGATCTATAAAAACTGAAACATCTAATAGGAAGGAAAGATGTTGAAGAAGTGAACTATCAACTGGCGGATTTCCAGAATGCTAAAGTGTTGTTGTTTTATACTAATGGCAACCAAAACACTATCTCTGTTCTGCATTCTACTCCCTTGAGCAGAATTGTCAAGACTATACTCACAGAAATGAAATGTCTGCTTTCCCAGCATGGAAGCATCATTACACAAATGACAACCCTTTAAATAATAAATATAGGCTGCCATTACCTTCTGCAGCAAATTTGGTAAAGTCTCTACTGTTTAAGGAACCTTGGATGGGACCAGAGGGCCAGGTTCTAAACAGATTACGTTAGGGGCAGATTTATATAGTGTTGTAAGGTGGAAAATAAGACCATGTTACGCTTCAGCCATGCTTACCTTCTGGATCGGTGTCTTCTAGTATCACCCAGACTTTAAACAGACAATCTTTGCCAGCTGTTACCAGTATCAGGGAGTCATCTTCCAATTCATCCATGTCACGGAAGCACATGGCTGTTACGTGGTCATCGTGGGGCATGCTTATTTGAGTATTCAACTTAAAGCTAGAAAGAAAGAAAAAAAGCTTGTCACTTATTTTGAACTTCAGGAAGAATTATTCTAGAAGGGGTAGGGAAAAAGGGAATCAGAGAAACAAAACTTGTAGTCAGTAAGTGATTTTTTAAATAAGCAGTCAAGAAAAACATTTGAACTAGAGGCATGTTTTGTTAAAGAAAAAACAAGGTCAGTTTTCTGTAACTTAAGACTAATCAATTAGTGATGGAGTAGAGAGGGGTGGTAAAACTGAGAAAGCTGTAGATCCATACCATCCAGTCTATTATTTTAGTATCAAATACATACAAGTATTAAAGTCCCATGGTTAAAATAGCCTGTTGAACATGAAAAAATTACATTCAGGACAGCTATTCCTAGTCTCTACTTATTCTCTATTTATTTCACGTTTGTGGGCTGTTTCAGATGTGTCACGTGCATTTAATCCCTTCCTAGGGTTAATTACAATTTTCCTATAATTAGTTCATTTGGAAAAACCCTTTACAAGACAACGTTTGCGTAGATATTTGCATCATGCTTAAGATACAGACTTGGACATCTAGAAGGCCATCTCTAGTTATCATTACCTTTGTGTTTCTTCATCAAAGAACCACAGCTTCAAGTGTAACTCAAGGTCAGGTTCTTCTTCTCTCTCTTCCACTGTTGCTAACCACTTGCCTTGGGCACTAAATGCAACTTTAACCAAGTCAGTTTGGTTTAAGCCTTCCTGCTGGATGTATTCTTGTTGAACAATATCCAGCTGAAAAACAAGACAAGAATAAATATGCGAATTCCAGTGTAGATTTATAGATATTAGTCAGAAGACAATGGAAAAAGGATGTGCTGAGAGCACTGATTAGAACTGATTGGTCTTTGGCATAAAAAAATCACGATAAGCAGAATTATGGCATGTAAATTCCATAATAATAGGAAGCGTGTGCATGTGAAGAGGATATTGCATGGGGATTTTACCTACAAATTTGTGGCATTTAACTTGAGAGTAACAACACTGGAGGGATTTATTCAACTGTCAGCATTTAGCTATGCGTACAGGTAACAAGACTGTGACAAAGCTGACAAAATCTCAGGCTGGAATCCAGTTGCAGAGTACGGGTGCTGGGTTTTTCTTTGTTTGCCATACTAAGTCTTCAGAGAAATTCTGATGCATCACATACTTGACTGAAGAAGTTTTAACACAGGCTTGTCCAACTTACACTGTACAGCTGTTTGTCACTTTGGAGACAATAGAACTGCAAGTGGCCAGCCTCTCCATTCAGGACCAAAGCTTTGGTTCTAGGATCAACCACTAGACCAGTCTTGACATCCCTGGCTGGGAACAAAAGAGGACAAATGACTTCAGATTGGAAGTTACATATTCTACCCCTTAAGGAAAAGATAAACTTCACTGCACTCACCTCTTATTAGCCCTTGAATACTTTTGGAAAATCTTAGGTTGCTGTTTATTATTGTGATTCCTGAAAGGAAAAGCATATAGAGACTTAGAACAGGCTTCCACCAAGCATTAACATCGCACAGAGGGAAAGGGCCTTAACTGTATACGTATCAGATTAAGTGGAGACATCTTTTCACAATCTGTGAGACCCCTAAATCAGGATGTAGCCAAGCTACAGCAAATTTGCAGAACTGATGAAAGAGCAAAACAACCTGCTTTAAGTCTATGTTCTTTCAGATCAGTGTTTGACCTGTTATGTATTCTCTAGTTAACTCATTTGAAATGAATGAAGTAGAGCTAATACAGATTTGCATTCCATTTTTGCATTAGGTGGTACTTAAAATACTTGGCTTACTGTTGTCTGTATGCAAGGTGCAATACAGAGTGCCATCAGACGAAACAGAGATGTACTCAATAGCAGATCCCAAGCGAGGAAGGAAATCCTTCTTACAGTCTGATCCGTTGTGCCACTGAACCAGAACAGCTTCAACTCCTCCACTCAGCAAGCTGGTTCCTTTCCAGGAAATAAACATGCAGTTAGAGGTTTTGTTTTAAAAAAAAAAATATTGTCAGCACATGTATTTGTGTTAGAAACACAGGTTCTCAAAAAACCTTTCTTAAGCTGTCACATACAAAACAGTTATTCCTCATGCCTAGCCCCTGCAACAGACATATACATGTATGTTCCCTATTATCCCATGTTAAACTGTTAGAGAAACTTACATTAAGTAACAAGAACTTGTGCCAGGAGTAAAATTTAAACAATGCTTTGGGAATCGTAAGCCCCATTACCTTTTGTATCAGTTCAGTATTTGTGTTAGAATATAGATGTTCTCCTTCTATAAGTATTTTGCACTAAGAAGTATGCCAAGAAATACATTCACCTGGAAGTGAACTGGGTTTTTATCTTTAGGTTTGAGCTCAGACAGGACTGGCTTACTTTCTTCAGGTTCAGACAAACTCTGGCAAGAGCTCATTGGCATTACTGATGAAAAAGGAGACAGTAGGGTGTAAGTGGTAGGAAGAGGGGCTAGATTTTACATTCTGCCACAGCAGGTCGATTTTTCTATCATGAACACCAACCAAAATAGCATCAGAAAAGCTCAACTGCTTCCACTTATTTCAGATCCTTCCTGTACATACTTAAAATTCTACAAACTTATTTGTTAGTAAGTGGATGAACTTGAACTTACATCGATTTCTTCCCCCCATTCTCCAGCTGTCTTTGAAAGACTCTTGTACTCACCCTCTATAGAAAAGGAGAGATCCATGACCCTGTCGTGATGCCAGTGCAGGGTGGAGAACACATACTCTTTGTTGTGGTAGAAATTCCTCCTATGGAGAAGGAAAAGAGTACTTCAGGCACAGGGTCATCAACTGAGCAAACAAAGCGGAATATTGAATTGAATCAAGTGTATCTTTTTTCTAACCTCTGAACTACAGTTTCTTGTATGCTTTGGTGACAGGGAAAGAAACGTGCCAGTGGCTTTCCAGGGGAATGCTACGCCTTCCTGGCATGCACTGTACATCTTACACACACTGAGCAACCTAGAGCTGCAGAGCAACTTGGCAAGCTGACTCTTCTTAACCATGCAATTCCACGAGTGTGCTCTCACTGGGACTCTATTGCCCACAAAGTTCCTTCAATTACTCTCCCATTACCTTTTTCAAATACATTACAGAATAGTGGAGCGTGGCTGAATGGGAATATTCCCTCTACTTTAACATTAAAATTAAGCTGTACCCTGAAGTCAATGCAAGTATTGCAGTCCCACAAGCCTGGCTATTCTTCGACATTTTCAGCAGTCATAAAGAGCAACGTAAGGACTAATTAGACTGCTTTGCTCAGGTTTCACTTAATTTCTACAGTCATGCCAGTTTATGGGGTACACAGATGAATCAAAATGAACATACCAGAGTCGAATCTTTCCATCAGCGTGGCCAGTTGCAATACAATCCTCCTTAGGATGGCATGCTACACAAGTGAAGAGATTATTTCCACCTTTCGCGTTTGTTGCTCTTAGAGAAAACCTTCAGAAGTTAAGAAAGGAACTCAAATTATATGCATATTTTTGAAAACAAAAAGAAAACTTCAGCTGATGCACAAGTACACAAAAGTAATTCTGACAGCAAAATCAACCGTCTTCCAGTTGTTAGAAACTTACACACACAACGTAAAAAAAGAGTGAAACTTTCTCTCCACTTATTTCATTACATCTTTTCTTTCAATCAAGCTTTTTGTTCCACTCCTCCCTATCCCACTTGGTCCTTGACCAACCTGTCACTTGTTTCAGTCCAGCATCGTCTAGAAAAATACATACCTGAGCTGAAAAAATGAGCTATCAAGAGCTACTGTGAATACTCTTACTGCCCACCTTCCTTTTTAAAGGAAGCTTCTTGTGTACTGTCTACAACCCATCTAGCATAAAACCAAATGGTTGATGAGAAATGCAGATTACTGCGTGCACACATCACCAGTTAACACATTTTTAATATATTCAGGTTGAAGCAATACCTGATATCTTCATCATTCTTACCTGTTTAACTGTTTCCGTTTAAAAAAATAAACTTGGAGATGCAAGTTCTTGACCGATGCCACATATTCACCCTGTTACAGTAAAAGAACAACCAACCAGTTAGGACATACAGACTGTACTTACACATGAAAGAAAAAAAAAGAAATCATGTTTCACTATAAAGCACTTGAAATTGGAGATGACACCGGATTGAACATCAGCATCTGTTTTGTCTACTGGTGCTTAGAAAGTACCTGCACACAGATGGCAAGAAAGGACTGATACAACACTTTGAGCCACCACTTCTAGCACTTTTGTCTTCATCTCTGTTTTCAAATGTTCATTTAATCCCCACAACCCCAAAACATAGTACACGAGGCATTTCCTTTTCCCTGTTTGCTGTTCTAAATAGGACAGAAGCAATCCTTGTGAGCAACCAAACACTGCTGTATAAGATCTCAGCAAAACAAAGCTACATATCTACTCCTAAAATCACATTTAGTTAACATGTTAAGGATGTTAAGACCTTCAATATTAAAAGGGACTTTAAGACATTCATGAAATTACGGGTAGACTCTGTTCTCCTTGAAAAATGGTATTTTAACAATAGGCTGGTTTCCTGGCACTTCCTACTTTTTCCGGTCTATTTCGTATGTGTCAAAAGTTCAGTTCTTGAACTTGTTTTAACAAGTATCACGGCTGCCTCCAAGTGCTGCTGAAGCTTATGTCTCTCAAGGTTGCCCTTCCAAAAGTCAGTAACCTACAATTTCTTTACAGCCAAGGTTCCATATAATGATTTTTTTTAAAGGGGTGTGTTTTGCTTGATGAGTCTGAAATGCTGCTTTCATACATATACAGCACAGCAGCACATCAGTCATTTGAAAGGAAAAGAAACAAAACAATACCCAACACTCCCCACCAAAGGTGAATATACCTCTCTTCCAAATGCAGTACACTTTGGGGACGCATCCACACCTTCCAGAACCACAGAAAATTCCTTGGCTTCCACATCTTGGCCTGCTGTTTTTGTCAGCTTCACTGAGACCAGCTGGAATGTATCTGACCAAAGAAAAAATCTGTTAACAAAAAACTTTTGCAAACAACTTTATGCATGTCCATTATAAAAGCGATTTGCACTCAGTCCACCTTAACAAAAATCAAGAATATTGGAAGGTACTAATATGTCTGAGAACTCTATAATGCTTCTCAGAAAAATATTGTTTAAGATATTCTAATTCACACAGCACTGAATGCTGAGGACTAAATAGCAAATTCCAGTGCAACCAGAAGCAGAAATCAAGCAAAGTTAGATGATGTTTGATCTTGCTCTGACATGACATTTGTAGAAACAGAGGAGGAATAAGATCAAGCTATATTTAATATTTATTTCAAACTAAAGTCTAGAAAAAAGTAACCATACAAGCAGTTAAAGTGGAATAGTAGTCTCAAATGCTGTGTGTACACTGTATTACGGTAAACACTGTTTAAAGATTACTGCATCTACAGCATCAAATATGTGCACTATGTGATTGAGGAATAAAAATGAGCACTTTCCTAGTCAAATGTAAAAAACAGACCTCAAAGAATGAAAATAAAAAAAAACACAAAATACAGAACCACAGGCATCTGTCATAAGACTTAGAGAACATTAATACATTAAAGCACCCTGCCGTACACTATTCGCTCCGTTAACAGTAGCTTATAAAAACAATATCATAATGATGACACTAAGCATACCTCTTTCACCTCTCTTGGGAATTATAACAAACACCGAGTCCTCACAACTATCAAGTGCATACAGTGCGAGAAGTTTGTATCCCACAGTGAAAGTCTGATGAAAGAAATAAAAACCCAACAGTTACTATACTTGAGCATAGTTTTCAAGAGTCAGCAACACAAAACTTTTACAGTGGGGAAAACAGATGTGCTTTGAAGAAACCTTGCTGTATTGGTTGTCCATTCAACGACAAGTAAGAAGTCTATTCCATCAAGGACTAATATCCATATTAAAACAGCACTAACATATACCAGATTTAGCAAAAAATAGGAAGGCACCTTACCCCCAGTACAAAACAGAAGGCTCAGCTATTGAAAGTGCCCCTCCACTTGGCAGAAAATAGGACCAACAAGACAGACAGTGGCCCATACTTCCACACCATCCTATCAGCTCCTATTGGTACCTTACAAACTGCAGCATATTCCCTTAAAACTACATTGGACTGAACTCTAGCAAGTAGTAGAATCAGTATGTCAACACACGGCTGTTTTTTCCCTAATAATATTATTTATCATCATGAATTTCTGCAGCGACAAACGTATCAACATCTCATTGCTGCTATGAATAGATAGCTTTCAGGCTGTGTTAATAGTAGGATGCATCTCAGACTGATGTGTGTCAATCCTTACTATCATTTTACAATCAGCGGGCCAAGAACAACTCTGCCATGCACTCACTGAGTACCTCACCATACCTTGATGAGAATCCCATCCGTGAAGTCCCACAGCTTGATGCTGCCATCAAGAGAGCACGAGTAGAGCTGAGGAGCGAAAAACAGCTATTACAACAAGACATCAAAAGCCAGGTTCTACATAAAACCGCTACTTAAAGCTGGAAGACCCATCTGGGGAACTTTCTGAGCAGCCACCACCCAGGTGCAGCCCATCTCTGAGGACAACGTGGCTTACCCGGAGCAGCACCACAAGCACACCCGCAGCGCCAGCCCCCCACAAGAGCCCTGCGGAGCACTCCTCCCATCCCCAGGGCCCCCCAGCCCCCTCCACAGCCCTGCCCCGGCCCCCTGCCCTACCTGCAGGCGGTTGTGCGGGTTGAGCCTGACCCCCGTCACCAGCCCGCTGTGGCCGCGCAGCAGCCGCACCAGCTCCTCGGTGGCCGCGCTGTACACCTTCACGAAGTCCCCGGCCGTGCACAGCAGGAACCTGCGGCGAGAGAGGCGACAGCCGTGACCCCCCTGCGGGGACAGCCCCCCAGAAACACCACACGCAGCCCCCGCCCGTACCTGGCGTCGGCGGAGAAGACGGCCCGGGCGCCGTGCAGGGGGCTGCCCCCACAGCGCACCACGCGGAGCCCCGCGGCCGCCACCATCTTGAGGCCGCTGCCGCCCGCCCATTCCGGCCCCGCCCGCTGCCGACATGGCGGCCGCCCCGCCCCGCGCCTCAGCGGCGCAGACTGCGGGGGGGCTGCCTTCTTTCCTCCCTCCTACACGATAAAAGTTGTCTTAATGTTGGTGTCACGCCTACCATGGGGACACAACACAATTCGCTGCCACACATTTAGGGTAGCGCTACTGTACTGCGTAGTATAACCCAAATTAATAGGACAGTGGAATAGAGTTCAGGAAAATACTTGCAGCTGAGTTTAGGGGAGCAGAATGAGAGCCCTTTAAGGCAGGGTGTGATACACCAGGTTACCTGTCTCATTCATGAAGTCAGGAATACAGTTCAGGCCAAAACCTCTTGAAATAACAGTAAGTTTGCACTCCACTTACTGTTCAGCAGATTTCTTGCTTTCTGGAACACTTGGTTTACTTCAGTTGTGCACTTTAATAGAATAGGGGTTAGGTGGCTGTCTGAGACGGGATGTTACAATAATGATTTTTAGCTGCTGTGAACGCTAGAGGGTGCTAGAAGAATGACTGCAATAATAACACCGTATTTAAAGCCCAGATAACCAGGAAAGTGGAATTGCTTGAGCTGGGACTCTGTCATTTAACGAGCTCCATTTCCTTCGTGTTCAACAGGTGATGGCATCTACAGTACCTGTACCACTGTGCTCTTGTAACTAGGTTGTGAGCTGTCTTTCAGTCTATGGATGGTACATGTGTCTGGGTCCATGCATGTGTACATCTATGTCATTCCATAAGCGACTGTGCAACAGCTGCACGTTGTGCATCTTGCAGTTGCACTAGTACAAGCGCAGAGAACAGTCAGGGCTTCAGCTGGGCAAACAGGTGCCAAAACAAGGAAGCAAAACTGAGCTTGCACCTTTAATTTCTTTCTGAACTGAAACCGTGTGTGCAGAGAATCTGGGATAAGAAGAGACTATGAGACTATATAACATGAGACTATGTTAGTCTGTGTTAAGATCTTGCTTTGAGGTTTCCTTGTCTTTAAATAGTGGCTGTTGGTAAGCAAGGATACAGCTTGGGAGAAGTGAGGACCATAATGTGGACCTTGTGAGCTTCTTTACCTTAAGCAGCTGCTGGATCTCCAGTGCTTCCTATTCCATAATGCCTTTGAAGATTTTGTTTCTTACCACTTGGAAAGGACGCCAAGTTTTGTCCTGCTAGGGAAGGCGAGTACTGCAGTATTGAGAAAAAAAAATCTGGATGAAAGAAAGACTCTCAATCTTAAACTCTGTGCTTATGGTCCAACAAATGTTCGCGGCCTTTCCTCTGATACAAACCAGCTGTAGCCATGCATTGCTGTGTGTAAACAGTATTCCCCTGTTCTTAGCATTTCTAACCACAAAGCAACAGATTGCAAGCTGTACTGTTCTCTTTTCATCCCATTTGTGCTACTTCCTTACTACTAATAACCACTTGGTCTTTTTTGAATCCCATCCCGTTCCTGCTGAAAGCAGTGAGAGCAGGGCCCAGCAGTGGGCTGTGCCCAGTGACGGGGAGGCAGGCAGAAAATACAGTGGTCGTGTTGGAGCTCTGGTGCCGTTGTGAAAAGTCTCATCCTAACAAGCTGGAAGGCAAGGGGAAAAATGGTGCTTTATTACATTACTTCATTAGGATTAACTTTCTCTGCTACTTTCTGAGGAGCAATTCAGAAAGCAGCTGTAAGGCACTTATTTTTTTCAGTATTTCCTTAGAGATTGATGGAAGAAATCAGTGAGGTGCTGCTTCAGAACTGAGGCTGTTCTGCCCCCGTTTATGTAGTATAAGGGTCAGGTCCCTTCCCCTCTTCTGATATGGCTATCAGAAAGGTTTAACTGTTTTTCTTTTTTTTTGTTGTTGTTGTTATTATTATTATTATTATTATTATTATTATTATTATTATTATTATTATTATTATTTATTTCATTTCACACCCATTTCTCATGAAAAATGCATCCTCTGCTTTCTTCCAGTGTTTTGCATAGAAGTTTCCTTCACACCTTGGCGTCTGACAGGTGCTGTTGCTTGTCTGAAGGGTACGTACCCTTTCCTCCTTAAAGGTCTCCTCTGAGACAAATGCTACCAACAAAACTCTGGTGTATGAGTATAATCATGTTAAGCTGAAGCTAGCTGTGAAAGTCTTCCCTGTGGTCAGCCAGCAGACTTTGCAGCTGAGCAATGCGAGGCCCTCCCTTTCCCCAGGGACGAGGTATATTGTTCCTGCAGTGCTTCCAGCCACTTCTGCCTGGAGGAGAAAAAGGAGTCAGACATGTTGCGTCTCTTACGTGGTGCTGTGGGAGGAGCTGAAGTACTTGGCTGGCACTGCAGAGATTTTGAAAAGTACCCAGTTTCCATATAAAATGGATTGTTAGCCACATTTTGTGAAATCTGTGCTCTTAAGTAACTAGAAGGTCAGAGGAGCAGGACCAAAGGTTACTTTGCAGTGTTGGTTAATATTCTAGATGTGTAGCTTTTGAAATATCCAAAATTATCTAGGTTGTCAAAGTAAAATAGCTAAAGTATCTGCAACTGATTTTTTCAGCTAAATTTTCTTCCTCCATTGAGCAACTACGTCTGTAGGCAAAAACTCCTGACAGCTCCACAGGAGAACGTCTGCCAAATACAACAAAGGTTTCCTGTAAAACGCCAGGCTTCAGTCAGCCTTATGGCAAATGCTAAAACTTGCTTGCACCTGCGTTTTGTTTGAATGGGTGTGCTTGAGGCTCATGGAAGTAACCAACTGTTATCTCTGTGAATTGAATTTTCACTTTAGGTTTAAAGTAAAAAATAAGTAATGCAAGAGAATTCTATTTTATATGGTTATTACAGTTTTGCATGAAACCTGTGACCTTACATATGAAATTTCACACTGTTTTTGGATATTCCTATTTGTTATCGAGAGGCCACAAGCACCAGAACAGCAGTACTACTGGGTTTCTAATCTGTATTTCCACGGGCAATGGTGCAGGGTCTTCTATTTTCTGTTACTGTAAAGTGACAGAAAGGTGATTTCGGCATGCCATCTTTTAATACGAGTGGAACAAGAAGCATTTTCAGTTCCCATCACACTTGCTGGCCTTGCTTAGCTGTGCCTTGCAGGCAGAAAGCTGGTGCGCCCCAGCTGCAGCAGGAACTTTCCTTCTTCTTGCTTCTTTGCCTATGTGTGTTGATGCCATATGAAAGAGTTCCCATGCTACTGTGCCCTGCTCTGACGTGGTGTTTAGTTTGTTATTGGTGTGTCCAGGAGGAGCACTGACTGATTTAGGGGTGAGTGTGTGACATTGAAACATACGCCAAAAGAAAATGCAATAAATATGAAAGATCTGTAGCAGAGCTCCTCTATTGATGCGGACTGAAATCGGTACAAATATTTCTCTGAAACACTCTACACATCAGAGTTCCTAGTTTTTGGCATTGTATCGCACTTTTCATTAGCCATAAAGTTGTGCGTAGTTTGAAAAAAGAACTTTTAAATGAAATTCAGAATTGCCAGCCTAGTCTTTTGCAGATAAGATCAAACATGATCCTAGCAGCAAAGACAGAGTTGCTTATGGCAAGGTCTTCGTATCCTTCCCAGAGGTTATTTGCCAGCAGTCCTTCTGTAGCACGAAGTGTGAACATCTAACCTGATGTACTGTCTTCAGTGAATAATCACAGAATTGCATGCAGTGGTGTTGCAATTTCTTCAAAATGGATCGATTATTTGGGACGTAGGTACCATTTGCCCTGACCAGGAGAACAGGAGGAGGCTTGCAGGGGTTTATTTTCCTAAAGCTCATGATATTGGCTGTGGATGATGCAATTTACATGAAATGAAATTACTGAAATAACTAAAGTGAAGGAAAGCTTGGTGATAATCCCTTTTAGGAAAGGCCCTTGCCATTGGCAGTGTCATGCAGACTGGGAAGATACCAGTCCTTTTTCCTCAGGGTAATACGGAAAGCATCTGTTTTCGGTTCATTCCATTACAAATGGAAGTGCTGGAAATGTTTGGACTGGGAATTATGCAGTGAAAAAAAGAGAATGCACTTTCATTTTATTTACAAAATACCTTTCACTGAAACAGAAGCTTAGGTAATGAAAAGTTGGGTTTGTAAGGATTGGGCTTAAAAATGCACCGTGTAGCTGCCGATAGCTGCTCGATAAGTTGTCAGCACAGCAGGTGCTAAAGGACACCCCTGTGGGTTTGAGCTTTAGGAAAACCACGCCTGTGAGCAATACTAGGGAACCCGCATCACATCGTCCTGTTCCCAGGAGTTTAGTAGTAATCTTCACCTATGTAAGCAGCTCAAAATCAATTCCGTGACTTTCTTTGTGCCAGGTCCTGTTTTTGGATTGCCAAAAACAATTTTGGCCAGCCCTTAGGGAGTAGGAGTTTACATGAATTCAGCTCCTTGCCGCAGGAGCCCAATGAGTCACCCCCAGCCGTTAAGTGAGATTTATGGCGATTGATTAATTGAACACAAAACTGGGGTGTTTCTGTTTTGAACGAGCTAGTTTTCTCCCTCCCTTCCACAAGTGTCCTTGAACGCATTTGTAAGGTGCTCTTTAATTCCAAGACATGTTACCATGAATAAGGAGAATGTTGGGAATAATTTGCTGTTTGCAGAAAGTTTGCAGAAATGCTTATTTTTGTGTGCTTGTTTTCTGCAAATGCAAGATCCATTTTCCAAAATGAGATTTTTTTTTTTTAAGGAAAGAAAATACTCTTTACTGACTGCCTAAGCAAGAGGTCTTCAAGAGTCTTCCATACAACCTAAATGAACTCCTATTAGTCCATGCAAGTGTTCTCAGTCTTAGCAAATCTGAGGGAAGTTTACAGACTTTGTGTAGCGGAATCTTGAGATTATGCATTTAATTCTGGGAAGAGAAAATCCCCTAAAATCAGACTAACAAAACCTGTGGAGAGGCCTGAGTTGCACGTTTCCACTCAGCCTTGAGGAGAACAGCTGAGACTTAGAAAGATTTAGTTCTCCAAGACAAAACGTTTTGCTTGGAAAAGCATATTATTTATTTTATTATTTCTTATATTAGTTTTCTCTTTACTGAGACATAAGTTCCAGAATGTTCAAACTTGAAAGCCTTTGGTGTTTTGGGAGGAGAAGGGCAAAGCCTTCACTGCTTCTGAGGTGTTGCCGAAACCCCTTTCAAAGACATTTATTTAGAGGAAAATGAAGTCATAATTCATGTGCTGAACGGGAATATTTTTTTTTCTAGTTATAGCGGAAAAAAGTATTCCATCATGTGGTTAGACCAGCCAAGCAAATCTATGACATGTTACTAATCAAAATAATATACGAGCTTTTTCAGTAGGAAAAAGAGAACACTGAAATTCCTGCTCAGGAAGGTGTCCTGATGGTTTAGCTGTACCGCAAAATAGGGTTTTGTGTTAGGGACTGCAACGGTGTGGGGGGAATTTAGGATTGCATTGTGTGCCATGGCCCCTGTCCCCCTGGAGGTATTTGAAAATCAGCGTAAACATTGGAATATTCTTAGAAAACATGGATTTTTGCTTATTTTGCATCATCCAGACATATAGAAAATGCTGTCCTGTATCAGACAGTGCAAAGCAAGCCTTTTTCAAGCACTGAAGGTAATTCTGTGCCAAATCACGCTTTCCTTACCACTACCACATGTGTTCACAACTGTCTGCCTTCACTGGGCCATGGATGTGATACACCTATTTTGAGAACCAGGATCAAAGATTTAAGATTCCAGAGATAAAAGTGTTCCTTTCTGGCTCTTTAATGAGTACCAAGGTCCTACACTGATGTTGTTGAGCCGCATACGTAACTTTTCTGCCTTCTCTGCACTTTACAGCAGTTAGCTGTCATTTTTAATTTACGAAAACTGCTACGTTTGGTTGGGGTCTGAGACTAGAGATGATGCCACAAAGACTGGGGATGGACGTCACCAGAATCAACTAAACTGGCTCTGCACCTGCTAACTAACATCTGTAATGCTCGAGTAAATGCAGTATGGTTGGCAAATTGAAAGCAAAAGCAATTTGTGCATTGCAAACTTCAGACTAGTTTGTTTGCAGAGACTCAGAAGGGCATTCTGTTCAGTTTTATGTTTTATGGGGTTGTCATTTCTTGCAGACTTATAATGCTGTAAAAAAATACTGAAAGCCAGTTATCCATCAAAAAGATGAATGATCACTCGAACCTATTTAAAAAAGATTTGTAATATTTTGGCTCTTGTATGTTTGTGTTCTCGTTGGCTGATGGCACCCAAACAGTTCAGCTTTGTGTTTTAGGCTGTATTTTAATAACAGCTGGTAAATTAACAAATATAACCCAGATCCATGTATTGCGTTACCCGGTTAGCTCATGGGTTCCCTCCTGTCTCTGGCCATCTTGTTGTATGTGACACACAACGGACAGCCTTGCAAACTGTAAGGCTTATGGACACTTTATAGGACTTCAGCTTTTTCCAATGTGCCTGAGCAGCACTTATCTCCCAAATAAAACAGCAGCCCAGCAGTACCTTCACTATGTTATTTGGTGGCTGGGAGCGTTGGAGGTTCCACTGCTTCTCTAGGGTCATTAGAAGTGACAACAGGACTTGTCAAGAGCAGAAAGGCAGAGCAAACGGGACTGAGGGCCCCATCTTTTCTCACCTTTGTCTTTTGGCATCCTTCTGGAAGTGTCTATCAGCACTCACTTCCCTTTCCCTTCATGCACAAAATATTCCCGGGTTAATAGCATTAAGAATTTGTGTAATGTGCATTAAAATCCCAGTTCAAACTATGCCTTAACTTTCGGGGTTACTCAGAATGCACACTTCACAAGTGTTCTTTCACCTGATTTAATAAAATGACTGAAGTAACCAAAGCATGGAAAGGGACCTGCCTCAGCCCTTGGTATCTGAAAGCATGCTTTAGTGAGCATCTCTCCTCTTTGGGGGGTAGGAGACAAAAGGGTGAAGCAAAATGAAGTGGCTCATTGCATGGTTTGCACGATGGCACTGGAATATTCTGATTGTAATGCACCTAACAGGAATAGTTCAGGGCAGTTAGCTCTAATTTAAGCAGTTCTCTGGATCTCTGAATTTTTCTCCCTCCCTCAATGGATGTAACAGGTATTTTTTCAAAGATCTTGGTGCCTCTTGATTACTCAATAGACTTTCTCGTTCATCCATTTCTATCTGTAACTCTTTCTGTACAAGTACCATGCACGTACCTGCCCCGGAGCTGTCAGCAGCCCCGTGCTGCTCCATGCCCAGGTGTCCCAAGCATCAACGCGTTAACTTAGCTGATGGGACTGTGGAATAGCTGTGTGTGGAAACATAAGGTGTTGGCTTCCGATTTCTTGTCAAGGTTTTTATTGTTAGCCATTACCAAACCATGAATGGTTCAGGAATTTATACGTTCAGACGTTTATACAAATAGCCTTAAATTTATTTATTATAATTATTATTTTTCTTAAAATCCTTAGCAATTGCTTCTTGCTGGAAGCTTAGTGGTACCACAGAGGGATTTTTTTTTTTTTTTTTTTTTTTTCCCAAGAAATTCTTATTTTTTGATTCAGAAACGTAAACTGAAGGTTATCTGTATTTTCCTGTTACCTGGCCTTATCATGGTAAAGCAGAGAGCCTCATGTACATTATATATTTTGTTAAGTTAGAGGAAAGGAAGCATATTCATTAAGCGTTTGCTAAAGTATGCCTTTGAGTTATTTCTGTCCGTCTCTTTCTCAAATATGCGTGTGCTATGAGTGTTTCATGCATGAAAACGGATTTTTAGCAGTTTGTCTTCTGACCAGCATCAAGTGCATTTTTTAAAGCTTTTAATCTTCCTTTCCCCTTTGTGCCACATTCCTTACGAGATTCCGTCCTGAAGGAACACTGAGTTTTCTGCTGCGTTTTTGTCCTTGGCTGATGCCCGATTAGGCTACTTTCAAGCAGCAGCGGTGGCATTCTGCTTTTCCTCTTGTGTTGCAGGGAGCCGCAGTGGGCATGGTGAGAGAATGTCAGTCCTTTTGGAAGCTTGTAGCAATTTGCTGTGTTTTTTATGGCTACAGTTGCACGCAGAGAAAGTCTGAGGGGGATCTGCTGTACTTCTAATGCTACAGAGAAGAGATTTCATTTTTTATTTTTTATTTTATTTTATTTATTTATTTTTCCTGGAGCTTAAATGCTCATAAACTGTTTGTGCTTTGCTGTAGATAATGTATAGCATTCCCCAGGACACAGATGCCGTACAGCAGAATCCCTGTATAAGGCGGCGTAGCTTGCTTCTACCATCAGATGTGTCTGGTTTGGAGAGCAGCTGAGGCTCGAGATGTGTATGTTTTATTTTTAATGGGTCTGCTGGAGTGGCAGCCATGACATCAGTCCAAAACAGGATTACACCGACACTGGAAAATGCACACGTTGAAGTGGCCAGCAGCGAGCAGGAGTGTGTTAGGCTGTCAGGCTGTGCTGTGGAACAGATAAAAGGCCAAGTGCAGCGGCTGCCAGATAAATAACTTCTAAAATAAGTTAGTGGACTGAAAGGTCTGTTTTTCCATAACTTCTCCAACCTTTCGTTTCTGCTTTAGAAGCACCACTGCGAAGCAGAGGCAGCAAGACACGCTCCAAGGTTTCCCTTGTTAGTGGGGTCCTATTGTTGTTGCTGCAGTACGGGGCGCTATTTATTTATGGTCCGTCTGCCCACGCCTTTGTGAAACCAATGCTGGCGAATTTATTTCTTAAAACTCTGAAGAGGCTGGGGGAATCTGTGGCATCTCAGAAGACACCATGAAGCGATGGAGCATGGAGTGACAAGGGCCTAGAGCTGGAGATAACTTGGCTGCCTGAGATGTGTGGGGACAGTGGGCGGCTCTCCCCCTTCTCCCTCTCCGCACGGAGCTCTCAACGTTTTTACACAGAGTTTGTGAATAATTTCCTCCAAGCCGAAAGTTTGTTTATTTTTTAATGTGAAAATTATTAATGTGAAAATGTTTCCAACAGGATTAAAATCCCCATTTTTCATCTCTAGCAGCTTTTGGAACATTGTGTGCTATTTATTACAGCTTTTTCCATCCACAGCGCATTCAGTGGCAAAAGACGTAGTGTTACAGCTCAAAAAACTACTTCTGGTTTTGTAATCCCCCTCCTGGTTCCAGCAGAACTCGCAATACAAATGTGAATCCAAACTTTGCCACACGTTTGTGAAAGATCAGGCATATGAAAACAAGATTAATTTAATCATTGAACTTTTTGTTCCTTCAGAAGCAGCCTCCCTGGTCTTTGAGTCAAACTTGGGAGCCAAGTCTCTGGAGTGATAGCCTGTGTTCTTGCACATGTAGGAGCACAGGCTCCATTGCACCTTGTTTTGCCCATGTATTGATGCTTTTTGTTAAAGAGCAAGGCTTTAAATGGTTTTACTGACAGCAGGAGCAGTATCACCTGACAGTGAAATCCCTCAGTTTCACTATTAGGACACATGTGCAGCTCTGACCTTCAGAGCAGTGTTTCTGAGCAGCATTTTCTGATTACCATTTCCCTCTCAATGTTTAAATCCTTCATATATTTATAAACTTTCCTATTCTACTTGCTTCCTTGGTTTCTCTCACAAGAAACATTCCCTCTCAGAACCTGGAGAACACATATGTAGCATGGTCATGTAATGCTGGGATTCCCATTAGGTGTTCTTTGTTTTTTTTTTTTATATAGATGTATTATGTACATGTATTTAATTCTCTTTCTCTGTCTGACAGCTCACCGTGCTCAGCATACAACTATTTACTTGTTGCAAAATTGTAGGAGTAATCTGCAGATCATCTCATACATCACAGAACAGAATACGCCTTTATTTCTAAGCTTTTCTTTAATATGGTTTACCATGAGGCTGGTGATGCCTTTCTGAGTAAACATCTTAAATTCAGACTTCAACTGTGTTTCTGGCTTTTATTATTCTCACTATTCAGTGTATTTATTTATTTATTTTTCAAAAATGCAATTGTCTGCTCCCATAATACAGATTTTTAGGGGCTATATGTGAAGTTTCCAAGCCACCAACAGTCTTTTATAAGCGTTCACACACTGTAAGCTTAACCTCCATCAGCTTAATGTACATTCCAGCAAAGCTTGATTAGGTATGTACCAGGAGCTTTCTAAGACATTAAAATGAAGAGAGCTTTGTACCTCTCTAATGGCTTCTTGTATTTAGCTTTTCTATTCTCTTGCCCAACTTCTTCGCTCTGTTTAGGATTTATTTTCAGACTGCAGTTGATTTACTTTAGTGCAAGGAACAGTAAGAGTGCTGAGACCCGCGCTCTCCTTGGTTCTAAGTTGCTTCAAAAAATCATTTGTGCAGATTTGAAGCACAGCACTTGTCAAATCTTTGTTATAAGGCAATAGGAAGGTGATGTCCTGCCCCTTTATAGAGGCCATAAAACTACAGGAGGAGGAAAAAAAATCAAAACCCAACCAAACAAAAAACAACTGGATAAACACTTGTAGATATTCCAGACATTATATCCAACTGGTTTTGATCTCATAACAAGAAATTCAAGAACCGTCAGAACCATCTAAAGCTCTTTGCAGTCAAAGAAAAACGCCCTGAAGTTCAGCTCTGAGCTTCATTGGAATTCCTTTGAACTGCATGGAGAAGGTGCATAGCGTAGCAGATGCCACACTGCTTTGTAAATCAGTAACAACTTTATTTACCTTTTGATTTCAAATGTTTATAAGAGTTGATATCTGAAACAATGGAAAACATTTTAATGGAGTTATGTCTGTTGTGCTCTAAATCTTTCTTCGGTGTGCCAGTGCTAGCCTATGCTGAGGAGAGGTGCTTACATCTCTTCACCTTCTGCACCTTTTCCATGTTAGGACTAGTTCTGAGTTTCATTGAGGTCTTAACTGAGGACTTACTAAGTAGTTTTATTGTGTGCTTGGTATGAGCACAGCTATTTTACCTTTGCTTCTGATGAATCTGCCACTGATTTCAATAAAAACAGAGCTGCATTGATGCCTGCTGTTGGCCTTTTGCAAAATTGCATTGCAGGACTATTTCCTTGCACAAATAGCTTTACCACAAGAAACACTGGGTAACTGAATGCTAAACCGCCACCACAGTAAATGCTTTTGGGAGAAAGAAAAATGATACAGGAATTTCTGGCAGATCTCTCCATCTGGTTACGCTTACAGTCATTTTTACTTATTTATTTATTTTTGACAATAAAACAACGCGTAGCTCTTTCACGATAGAATTTTCCATGACAAAACCTCCTTAGTCACATTTGCAATGCCAGGTTTCTGCTATTGGAAATTATGAGCTACCTATCAGAAACTGGAAATTTAATGCAGATATAATATTTACATTTTTGAAATATTAATTGCACCAGTTAAGAAATTATCTCTGGATAAGAAATAGAGCTTTGAAATGTAGTAGTTAAGTTTTGAGAAGTCTTGCCTGAAGCTAGTCCAAGAAAACCAGTAGTTAATAGAGCTTAGCTTGTGGAAGGGCCAAGAAGTAAGAAGTATGAATCAGATGAAGTTTCACTTTCTGAAACGTAAGGTGAGGTTCTAGTATATGAAATCATTATTTTTGACATGAGATGAATGCTGTAATAGCTATGCCTTAGTGTAACAGATACCTGTGGATCATTTGGGAGTTGGTTTCCAGAGGTGTTGATGATAGATTTTACCCACGAATGCAAAGAAAATGAGAGTTCTTTGGTACAGTAAAACTTCCCAGCAATACTCTGAAAAAATGACTGATAAATCAACTGTGTATTCTTGATTTCTTTACCCCATAATAATTCACTGAAAATGCTGGAGAGGAGGTATAATTCTATATTATGAAAGCACAAAAAGCTCCCTGGATATCTTGAATTCTACAGCCATTTGTGAAATCTGCCACCAAAGATTGTCCATGCTGCTTCTGAGTAACACCAGGAAAATTGGATGGCCAAATGCCTACCTGTGTAAACTCTCATAAGTCTGGAAGAAAGGAGGCAGTGGTAATTTCTACCATCTGCGAGACTACTCAGATAAGTCTCTAAAGGCAGAAGTTGTTCTCTTGGATTCTTTGTGTTTACGAGTAGTAGGACTGTTGATCACGTTCCCTCTCCATTGCTATTCAGGGTTTGTACATGCGTAAGAATGGAAATAATTGACTGGCTCTTGTGGACTTAACTTTCATCTCTACTTTGCTTTTAAAAACTAAGAAAAAAGGATTGAATTTCCCTTCCAGGGAAATGACTGCTATGGTTTTATATAAGATTTTCTCCAAAATTCCTTTTGGCAAATTCCACTCCTTGTTATTTTTTGTTTGCTATGTGATTGACACCTTAATGAAAGCTTTATAAATTAACAACAAAAAATGGTAACATTGCAACTGGGCTGGAGAAGGGTTAAAAATTAGACTTTGCTTACACACCAGATGGCTAGATCTATGCACATTGATAAATGTGGCATATGAAGTACAAGTTGTGTTTCTTAGAACAAACAAAAAACCCTAACTACAAAGCTGTGAACTATCTGATCTGCAAACCATATGTCGAATCTCTTTTGAAGTTTTGTTTTTACAAGCAGCCCAATAACCTACAAGAGAAGTTTTATAGAAACATAATAGAGCAGTAGTATTTTGTAGTTAAAGCAATATTTCTTAATCTGGATTGATTTCTGTTTTTAGTTCTCTATAAAGCTTAGCTGTCCAGGCTCTGGTATTGGTCAAAGAAGTTTTAACTGGTTTGCTTATACCAGAAGCTTCTGGTGGAGCTGTTTACCTGGCTTACAAATTGCTTATGTTTTGGTTAAAACTCACATATTTCAGCTTGTTCTGTGGGTGTTCTGTTCAAGGCAGCCTAAAATAATCTGGAGCCAAAACTGCATTATTCCTATATGATAGTTTTCTGATGTGCGTTTGAGAAAGCATATGTGTATGTAAGGTAAGGGAAGCGCAGTTAAATAATTTTTATGACGTATAATATGAGGTAGAAGTGTTTACCCATTTTTCACAGCCTGGATTACAAGCTTAATGATTCTTTAGTCTTTTTAAAACTTCCCACAATGGCACAGTTCATCCATATATTTAAAACTTTCTCCATTATTTGTATGAGACGAGTGAAGTAGTTGTATATTCAGAGAGAATTGTTGATATCATTCATTAGCTTTGCTCACCACTTGTCTGAACTGCATAGCTTGAGGAGCATCAAGAATCAAAGTCTCAAAATTCTCACCTTTCTTCAGGCACCGGAGCAAACAGTATTTCTCTGAAAACTGGTGAGTAAAAATTTGAAGCCTGGAGGGATGTATCTAGACTTTAAAAATTACTTAAATCAAGTGGTCCCTTGACTGCATTCATGTATGCTGTTAATTTCATTTTCTCTTTTAAGCTACCAGAATTTATTTGTGCTTGTGTCGTACAATGGATTTGAAATCCCTTACAGAAAGACACAACGGCTTGAAAATTCCCTCAAAACTTGCATCATTGGTAATTACTATTATAATAGGTAGTTTTTTTTGACATTTTTCTTCCTAATGTTTGATGGCCACAGAAAGTGAATCCAATTTTCAGAAAACTTTCCTTTTATTCTTTGTATCAAAACATTGTTAACAACAGTGTTCTCCTAAGTAGTGCTTCTCTGAAATATACTCACAGTCTTAATTCATTTAATTCTACATCAGAAATCACAGACATCTCCAAATACCCAGTTGACCAGTTTTCAGTCTAAAGCCTTTTTCAAACTCTTCACAGGATTTAAATAAAGGGCCTCAAATATGTATCTAATAAAATTCTGTTGTGGCCAAAGGAAATGTCTTTCATCTGTGTTCAAATATTCTCTTCTGACCGACTCTCCTAGACATACATTAATTGCAGTATTTTTACAGGTGTTAGAAGGGTATGCTTGATTTTTTTCCAGCGTCTAAATTAAAACCAAACAAATCACCAGCAGCCTGATAATTAAGGTGGAAAATAGAAGTGGAACTGTTTCTCTGAGCATTTACCAATTTTGACTGTGCTCAAAAAGAATCCACAACTGAACTTGTCTGGTCTTATCCTGGTGGAGTCAAACAGATGCTCTGTTGTCCTTAGTGGCCCTTCTGTATATATATCAATGCCAGGTAGCTTTGTGCTTCCCAATAACTTGTAAGCTACCCTTCAAGGTGGTTTAAAAGATAAGTTCACATGAATTAATAGCTTTGTTTTGTTCCTCATAAAACACACGTATAACTCAACAGTAGTGGATGCTACATCTATGTAACAAGTCCTGTCTGTGATAGATTACAGAGCAGAGCATATGGTTCAAATAAGGAAAAAAAGTCCCTTACTTACCAAATTTTTATAATCTGAAACAGTTACCACTTAAAACTCAGACCCTCTTTTTCATGATTCTGTGTCAAATGTCAGGGAGTAAAGCAGGAGGAATACATGAAGAGTAGTGGTAGAATATCTAGTGTTGTATGTCTTATTTCTTGAAGTATGCTAGAAATCTGTTTGTTTACAGAAAGGGCAGCTGTAAAGAGGTAAGGACAGAAATCTTTTTCTGACTGTCTGGGAGTCAAACCTAGGACAACCCTAGCTATTCTCCACATGTCACTGTGTTCACATGGATGTAATAAAGCTTTCCAGGCATGGATGCACTCTAGAATTTCATCCCCACGATTCAGCTTACTACTCAGTAAACAAAGCAGATGGTTTTTCCATTGCTATCAGCACCGAGGTGACATGTACATTGCCACAGTCAGCCCACCAATTTACATGGGAAAGAAGAAAAAGACTCCACAGCACTCCCAAACTACTTGAAGCAGATGTAAGGATTTTTTTTTTTTTTTTTTTAATATTTGAATGTATGTGTATAAAACAAAACATTTTTTTTTTTTTATATAATTTGTGTTGGCTAGCATGTTGTGCTTCTGATTTAGGATTGCAAAGCTTGCATGGTTGACACTCTTAGTAGCCCTCTGGTAATCTTTTCTAGGTTTCATGTTCTTGAAACAGAAATTACCCTTGAACAGGTGTGTATCAGGGAATGCATGGGTAACACATCCATAGATAGAAGGTTTTGGAGGCAGCCCTCTGCATTTTTAGGATTTGTTTTGTATAAGTATTCAAAGAGAAAAGAGCTGCTACAAAGTGGCTGTAAAGAATCAGCAGAGCTCTGGAAACAAAACCTGACTCGAAAGGCTGGGCAAGGTGGGAGAAATAGATGGTTGAAGTACTGGAACCATTTCTTTGCGTATACTCAAATTCCAGAAGCAGCTGGAATTTGAGTATATGCAAATCTCCATGACCAGGAGATGCTCCTCCTCATGGTTTGAGTTACATTTAAATGTTACATTTAGAGCTAAAATCATGTTCTAGTGAACTGCATAGAAACCCATCAAAATTATTGCTTATACTGAGTTCATGTTTTACCGAAATTGGTCATACTGTGTTTAAAAATGAGCACAGTAAACTGAAGTTGGTCTTGGAGTGCTTACTATGGTTCCTATACATTTTTTTGGACACCACTTATGTATATTGTTTAATAATATTCAGAAACTGTCTGTCCCAGTGCAGAGGCTGCAGAATGAGCAACAATACTCTGTAGCGTCTGTGAAAAGTTCTGGTTGATGCCAGTGGAAATTTGAACCTTGTCTTTGCAAGGCCTCCATGCTGTTGACGAACAAAAGGGTAAAGGTTTCAGTCTGGCATTATGCCTCCACCCTGGGAAGATACCCACAAGCATTGAAATCTGTCTCCTGGGGTCATCCCCATGCTGTTTGCCTTTGTGGTGGCTGCTGTTGTGGGTGGAAGCTCTTGTGGTGGGATCAGCTCAGCCTGGGAAGGACATATGGCGGTTCCTGAGCTACGGGAGAGGTCATGCAAGTGGACAATTTTGTGCAAGTACCATTGGTAAGAAACCTGGCTTTTGTATCACAGCAGATTTAGGAAGGAGAAATATCAATGAACAAGTGTTGATTACAGTAGCTTAGTGTTATGGTTACTACAAAAAGGACTTGAAAAGGAATCAAGCATGGACAGCTTTCCTGAGTGGAAATTCTTCAGAGATGCAGGTGTTTGCTAACATTGCACATAGGGTCAACTCAGCATTCATTAAGTTTTTAGCTTTTGTACTAGAGACAGTAACTCTCCTTTTCTAGTCAGTTTATTTGAAATCAGACAGTTCACCGTGGTCACCAACAGGCACCATTACGGCTACAGTTTTCACAACCAAAAATCATGTCCTAGTTAAGTGACAGAAAACCCAAACCCGCCTTAGCTTGCCTTCTTCTAAATGTTGTCTTTTTAAACTTAGAAGCTGGCCTTAAAAAACAAACAAACAAACAAAAAAAAACAACACCCAAACAACAAAAACAACAAACCCCCACAAGTTTTTAATTAGTGAGGCCTTCCACCATTGCTGAAGGCCTACTCCAGGCCTTCTAACTTTGGCTGTTGGACTTTGGACTTCACATAACCAAAATAATGAGTTTTTTTTTTTTTTTTCCTTTCAAGTATTAGGAAATTACAGAATGGGGTGTAGCTGAAAGTGAGGGTAGTTGTCCTAAGTGAAGGGAGGGTAGACAGAGGAGAAGGCAACAGGACAGAGATCTTAGAGGCCAAGAGTGACCGCACCAAAGTCTGACACCAACCCAGAGCCCGTTTACCTCAGGGAGACTGCCCAGGTCTAAAATTATGCTATCGTGGGTCCTGAGTTTCCACATATACTGGCAGAAAAAGTCTATGTGAGATTTCAAGAACACAAAAATAGATGTGAGTTTGTAATTAGTGTTTTATTATTCACTGTCATGCCCCATATGAAGGCTTTGTTTCACTATGCTTGAGAATTATATCACAGGGAACCTGGTTATCTGTTTAATCTCATTGTTTATACTTAATACATTTAAAGATATAAAAGTCAATAAGCAGTTTGTGAGTGAAGAAATATTTCAAAAATACGATTTTTTTTTTTTTTTTGGCACTGAGGATGCCACTGGAACATTTTGTAGTGAGACAAGTGGCTGAGCAGCCAACAGTGCCTGCCCATTTGTTGTGCAGGTCATAAAGAAAAAAAAAGATCTACCCTGGTTTAGTAAACTGTTAGTCTAACAAAAATCCGGAGGAAGGACAGAAAACAAATCAAAGAGAACAAATTGAGTTAGGTCTCTGTGTACTGCACTTCAATGTAACATTATTTTAAGTTGTAAACTGCACAGTGATTTTTTGCAATAGCTGCTGGGACTGTTTAATTTGCCATTGCCTCTTGCCTAACTGTTTGTTACTGTGCTCTGATTGCTTTAATTCCTCTGCTCCAAAGAATTCATTCTGCCTTGCATATTACACAGGGAATGAGAGTTTTCCACATCCTTTGAGTTACTTGTTTTTCAAAAGCAGTATAGACTTCTAATAGGGCTTGAAGACCATCCGTAATTCAAGCACTGTTCTTGTAATGTCTGCACACAAAAGCAGTTAGTAAAATCAGTTGCTGTAAACTGTTTACCTTCCATACTTGCTTCTATTTTCTTATAGCAGAAGCTGCTGCTTGTTAGGGATTAATGAACTGAAATTTACTGGCATCTTTTGCAAGCAGCAAAATAAAAAACTTCATTCACATGTCTGCTGAAGCAGCTGTGGTAAGAAAACTGAGATTTTCCCTTCTCAGTTAAGCTGAAATCAAGAGTAATAGTGCAAAAGAGACTTTGCACTGACAGGCCAAAGCATACTAGATTTTTAGTTTTCATGCTGTTGCACCTCACTTCTCTGAATATACATTCAAGATCGTCAATACTTTCCAGCATTTTTCTCTGCAAAATGTAGGGCCCTACATAGTTCTGGGGTTTCACTATTTTGATAAAACAAGCAAAACAAAAACAAACCCAAAATCTCCAAACCACATTTTTTTTCACATGATAAATGTTTTTCCATTCTTGGGACTTCCAGAACTTTTATTATTATTATTATTATTTCTTTATTATTATTATGATTATTATTATTTTTTTATTATTATTTTTATTTTTTTATTATTTTTTTTTTTTTAGCAGGTGAGGCTATAAGAATTACCTAAAATGTTTACTGAAGAGGGATGGTTGGTGTAGTTCTAGAGCTCAAAATCATATGGCTACACTCATATGATATATATATATATATATATATTTTTTATTATTTTTATTTTTTTGAGATAGTGCTAAATAAGGTATTTGTTTAAAAATCTTTGGATTTCTTAAGGTAATACAGAAACCTCTTTGTCTGAAACCCTCAAGTTTTAGAAATACCAAAAGCCAAAGTACAGTTTAGAAAAAGAAATAAGAAACATCTGGTAAGTTAGGATTCTGTCTGCACTGGCACAAAGATGCAATAATAAAAAGCTATTATTTTCCAAGTCCATTCTTGCAAAAAAATATTATTACAACAGTCTGCTGGCTGCAGAGTGCCTTATGGGAATGAGAACATGTTGCAAAGCGTTTTGATGCACTGAACAGCTACACTTTGGAAACAGTTCTGCCTTGGCTAGTTGCATGAGAGAAAAGTCAGGTTGGCTTGTAGCTGGGGCAGGTTTGTGCGTCTTTCACAAATGTTTGAGGCAGCAACTAGTAGTAGAACCAAATGCAGTATGAAACTTTGTTCCTTATTAGTGAAGGCAGTTATAGTACTCTGTAATTGGTTGTTCACAGCACTAAAAAAGTCACTGAATTGTGACTTCAGGGGATATTTTCTCTGGTTTGTCAGCCTGTCTCTGATATTCCTGGTAGCTATGGGCTGTGTCCTGCAACAGAGTTGGATGCTGTACTTAGGGATGCCAACCACATGATGGTTTAGTGGGTGATATTGGTGGTAGGGGACAGTTGGACCAGATGATCTTGGAGGTCTCTTCCAACCTTAATGTTTCCATGAAAGCAGACATTATGTGTACAGACGAACGTTCCAGATACCAGCCCGTGATGGTGCTAGGCTTGTTCATTGCCTAGGGGCAATTTGTCCTGGGGACATAGCCATTGCCCCTGGCCCAGGCAGATTCCCCAGCATACCAGACGCAGTGTGTGGTGGTCGCAGCAGTGCAAGCAGGGTGAGCCCCTGCCAGCAATGCTTTGAGCCCTCGCAGTCAGAGCACAAATGACTGCTGCACTTTCCTAGCGTGTCAGCTCTGTTCATCCTGGCAAAGAACATCCTAATGCCTCTCCCTAAAAAAAAGGTGATCTCTCTGTTTTAGCAGCGGCTAAAATTGTTTTGGGGCATGACAGCCGATACCACAATTTTGGAAAAAGCGAATTGCAGAAGGCAGCCTGACGCAGCACTGCCTCAGCTTGGCCCCCAGCTCGGGGGGGCTCCAAAGCGCCTCAGCGGGGCCCTGCCTCGCTGTAAGATGGCGCCGGCGGCAGCAGGTGGCGGTGTCGGCCCGCGATGCGGCCTTGGCGGCCTCCCTCGGGTTAAAAACCAGGGGGCTTCTCCTTTCTGCAGGTTTCCCGTGCTCCTCCAACCTTGTCTTCACCTCAGTTTTGGTACTGATTCTAAACACTCTTTCTAAATAGGCATTGCACTCAGACTTCTAGCAGAATTCGCTCGTGGAATGCAAAATGCATTTGATACCGGTGAAATCATGGGATCAAAGACTCGTCAGGGTTGGAAAAGGCCCCCAAGATCATCTGGTCCAACCATCGCCCTACTGCCAATGTCACCCACGAAACCCTGCCCCTAAGCACCACATCCCACCTTTCCTTAAAGGTTTCTGGTTATGGAGGAGCATGCAAACAAGATCTTGCGTTAAATGTCATTTAAATGACTAAAATTGAAATCTAAACTAATATCTGGGTATTAAGTCGACCTTGATGAATTTCTACACTATCAATTTATAAAAGTATGTTTTGAAATTGCGTAAAATGTTGGCGTTGGTGGCATCCTGCTTCAATGATTTCCACAGTGTAGCAAACTTCTGTGTGTAGAACTATCTCCTTGAATTTGTTTTGAGCATCCCTACTGATAATTTACTTTCCCCTATTTCTTGTATTTTAAAATAACAAAGCTATTCTCATCTCTCTACATGTCTGTATCACTCTTTCTTCGTTTTCAGACTTCTGCCATAGTCCATCTTTCAGGATCTCTTCTCAAACAAAAGTCACTGCATTTGTTTCTCGTATGGGAGCCATTTTGTATCTCTGGGAAAGCTCCTCAGGTTTTATCGCTTTGCTTATTAAAAGTTTTGCTTTCTATTTTTTCCCCTAACATTTAATAATATTCTTAATATTTTACTTTTTTTTAATTTTATTTTTTTTAAATTACAAAAAATATATATATATATTTTTTTTATAATATATATATTTTTATAATATATATATTATTTTTTTATATATATATATTTTTTTCATAGAACTGTGTCCATAGAAAATAGCCCCAAGGTCTCGCTTCTGAATAGAAGTAACTGGTTAATATTTATTATTATGTATATACTATGCATTTTAAAAAAGCCCTTATTTTCTTTGTTCATCAGTAGAAGATTTGGATTTTAAAAGTCCTTACTGTGAGTTTGGTTCTAGTTGGGTAGGCTTTCAGCCCTGACAATGCACTGGGGAGAATCTAATTCCAAACATGGCTATCTAAAATCTGAATATCAATTCTTGTCAAAGGACAAAAAGATAAGTGCTTGGAAAAGCCCCTCTCCTTCTGTCAAAAACCAAAAACCAAAAAACCAACCAACCAAACGAACAAAACCCCCAAGCTGCTGTATTTCTTAATCCAGCTCACACCTGAAGCTAGCACTGAATGCTTCTGTCTAGACCCGAGTCTGCTTACTTCAGAGTGATGTTATAGATAGTTCTGGATATAATGTAGTTTCCTAAACTTCTGAAGTCTTGGTACAAGTGCTACCTTTATATGCTGTCTTAAAGGACATTAACTGTACTATTCTCTGATATTTGCAATTTAAATTCAGGTATTAAGTTGAAGGCCATCTAAATAGGCCCTACTTTTCTTCAAGGGAAGTGATATAAAGGAATGGTAATTTTGCCCTTGTACCATTTCTGGGGGGAAAAAGAAAAAAAACAAATCACAGTATTTTTTCAGGGTATAGAATTGTCAATTGAAAAATAAAATGGAATAAGGTGCAAACAGCAAAAGCTTCCTGTTGAAGAGTTTGAACAATTTATAGGTGATTCCTAATGTGTGACCAAAATATCCCAGTTGTTCGCCTTTGGCAATGTTGTTTTCAATTCCTTTGGCAGAAGACAATTGTTTTCCCATGAAAGCCCAGCCAAGCTGAGTAAGAAGTAACTATTTTGTAACTTATTCCATTACTGGTTTTGGTACAGAGGTGATTAATTTTAGTCATTTTAACTTTATGCTCATAGGCCCCTTGCAACAGGGAAAATACTTGTGTATTTACCTATTCCAGTGCTCAGTAATAATACTGGCACCAACACAGACACCGCTTCATAGTTGGTGTAAGTGCTCGCCCAAATTTTTGTATTGCCTATGTTCATCTCCAACCATGTGGAAACTTCATGGTTCAAATTTTGTAACATTTTGTGTTTTGCTTTTACCCCAAAACAGTTATGAAGATAATAGTATGAAGATGAGAAAATCCCAACACACACCTTAAGTTTTCATCAGTCTTCATAAATGCCAGCAATTCAGTAGGTAATGTGACTGTGTTTTGGAAGGGGTGAAAAGTTGATTAAAAATTAAAATACTGTCAGTATGTTAAATATAATTTTAAATATCTCTCTTGCTGTCTCCTCCCAACCACATTATCTATCTTCCATCATACTGAAATAATGTTAATTGATCCCCTGTGTAAATGTATTTATATTAATAAATGAAAGTTGGATTAGGTCCTCAGAGGAGGGAGATTATGAAGAAAAGCAAAGCAGTAACTTTAGCTTAGTAGTACTGAAAAAAATCTCTTTGGAAGGAGAAAATACCAACAGTGAAAGAATTGGAACATTGCTTTAATCGAAAAGAATGCTAAACTAATGTTTATATTAGAATAAATTACTGGCAAACACTAAGAGAAAGTATGAAAATATTTCTAGACCACAGAGACAAAATAGACTAAATTTTGAGAGGACATAGAAGGGAACCTGAAACTTCCTGTTATTCTCCTGTGTTGGAATTGTAATAGAAATAAGAAAGTGATCTTAGCAAAAAATCTATTTTAATATTTCTGCTTCGCTTTTCACATTACCTTGGAAAACTGTGATAATAAACACTAAAATTAAGAGGTCCGTATGTTCTACCACGCACATTTTGCTGTTTTGCATTTGTTAAATGAATCCACATAATAACCACATTACAGAATGTAAATTGTGATGTAAAATTTTTATGAAAAAGTTACTTTTCCTCTAATTGAGAATAGAGACCTTTATACCCACCTACCAGATCTGAACACAGAGCTAAAGCTCCTGGCTGAAGGACTTGAAGGAATGGGAGCAGTGGGAAAGAAAGTATTGAAGTATCAGCAGGTTCTATTTGAAATCAACATCCTCTGAAAGGAGGTTGTGACTGGCTATAGACTTGTATTTTTTGAGTTTAAATGATGGTTTCTATCTACTCTTTCATATTTTTCTTTGTAGAAGTAGGCATTCCAGCCAACTTGACTTATTTATTTATTTATATTTTTTTTGAAAATATTGTTTTCTCACCTTTTTGTGGGGAGGGGAGGGCTGAAAAAAACAGCTTCCACAGAGACAAAAAAAAAAAAAAAAAAAAGAATAAAGAAGTGTATGTCATGCTTTGGATGTAGTTGCATACATTTTGCAGACTCGAATCAATCACAGCTCAATTTGTCTTACATCCAACAGCCTGTTTTTCTGTAGGCAAAGTACAAAGTGTTTTATCAGTTATAGAGGTTGCTTCTGGAATATTTCTCTCCAAATTAATCCCACTTGCTCTCCATTTCACAGAACTAATTCAATCAATTTCTCATCAATGGAGACATTTTCTCTGACATTCCCTTTTTCAAATGAGTTTTTAGGTTGGAATATGCAGTCTAGGAATGAAAGCGCTTCTAGACATTTGTATTGTCCAGCTGAAAATTATATTTCATAAACTACTCCTGTGTCAAGGAAGTAATGGCTTCAATAATTATATTAAGTAATTAATATTGCATCATTTAAGACTTGGTAATTATTATAATAATTATAATAATAATAATAACACAACAATTCCAGCAAAGTTTTTACAGGTGTACATATAGAATTGAGTCCAGCCCATAATTTCTTCTATCACATTCTACCCGTTTGATTTGAGGCAATGTTTTTACCTTGAACTAAGAAATAAATGTAATACGTAGTATTTGATGATTCCCTCATCTGGGTATTAAGGTTTTCCAGTGTCTTCTGTGAAATCAACAATAACTTACGTGAATTTCCAGAAGTCTGACGATATAAAGCTTGTTTACTGTTATGCACTGAATCTTCTTAATACAAAAATTCTGAAAAGTCTACTTGGAATGCATGAAATAGGCTCATGCTTGTGGAGGAACCTGTAACCCTACAAAGGATAACTTTGATGCACAGAAATGTCTTAGAGCATTTTATAATTTTTCTTTAAAAGTGTCAGCAAAATATACTGTAACTGCTTTTAATGTAAATGTAATTATTGCTATTTCTGTCAGGAATTAGCTGTTCCACATCAATTCTGCAAGACTGAAAATGGAATTATGACCTTCCAGGTGTTTCTGAAGTGTAAGTTCACTACCATTATCCCATTTCTGAGATCATCCTAGAGTACCTGGCGTTTTCTGTTCATTAAGCATGTGCAAGATTGCCTTTTCCCAGTTCATATTTTTGGTGCCTTCTGCTTACTTTAAACTAGAAAGCATTTTGTCTACTCTTAATTTTCCCATTAACTTGTAGTTCGGTTCTATTGAATTGAACATTGTCTCAACTAAGTCTTATTAATAGAAAACAAAACTAAACAAAACACAAAAAACACAGCACATTAAAAGCTTTAAGCTTTATATTTAGAATTGTTAATAACATTGTCTCTCTCCTTTATTGTCACTCTCCATGCTTAATGGCTGATGGTCCAGTCTCTTGCTTACTTGTTAGTTAATATGTTTCGAGCTCACCCACACCTCTTCACTACCAGTTATGTACAAACTGTCCACTTTATTGTTTGCACCCAGCTCTCTGCTTTCCCCTAAGCCTATCATAACCCAAATCTTAACAAAACAAAAAATACCTGCAGGCAATCTCCTCGACCCTGAGATACCTCCAAATACTCAGCAATATTTAGCCAGTGGATTAGCTCTGACTTTAAATTGTGTGTTACAATACCTGCCTATTACCTTGTAGTTCTGTCTATCAGATATAGTCTCTCATCTGTGATAGGCACACACTCTTATTTCCTATTCTTACCATAATGCTGTTATGATATAATCCTTGACTGGTACTTCTAAACCCAAGCATTTGGGTTTAGATGCTTCTAAACCCAAGCACTGAGGATCACTCTGGGTCCCTTCCAACTCAGGACATTTTATGATTGTATGATTCATTCTATAAAATAAAATCTAGTCATCTGTCATGTAAGCATATTCTGACAGCAGGAACACAAAATATGCTACAGCTGTAATAACTTGGTTAAAAGATGGAAATACCGGTCTATTTTAGAAATATGTTAAAACCAAAAAGCAGCCACAGCATATATTATTACAACCTATTATCCTCCAAAAATTACAACCTGTTATGGTATTTCTAGCCATGTAGTAAGACTGCACATGAAATATTCCATTTACTCGAATTTTCCTTCTTGGTGGTAGTAAGACCGACTGACGCTATGGGAATGGTATTTTAATAATGCTTTGAGAGATGATGTAATACTCTGATCTTTTAAAGGGATTGTCTTTCTGCAAGGATTTTTGTCTTAGATTACTAAAAAAAAACAACCTCTGAAGAGCTCTCATTTGTGTGGGTTTTTCAGGCACTTCATCCAGGAAAAAGTGCACTGCACAATTTATTTTGCCATCCTCTAACACAACAACACACTCATCCAAATCCTTTTGAAGCTTAAGAACTTTCTAGCTATTTCTGTAGGTTTTGTATCAGGTTCTTAAAAATAATTAAAAAAAAATCCTTTTAACCTGCATGCAAGTCAACAACTCATCTCTCAGATTATAAATCTGATCACCAGTGGAAATCAGACAGAAAGATGCCCCTTTAAAGGCACTGTGCTATTGTGTAGGACTTGCATGGACATTTTTACTTGTTTAAAACAGGGAATAATTGTAGAGTCAGCTTCCCAGAGGTTGGGGCTAGTGAATTTTGTGCTCCCCATTCTTCCTCAGGAAGCAGATAGGATTCCTCCTCCTTCCCCAAGGTTGCCCAGGTTGGTGTCCTCCTAGGAAGGCACGAATGTGCCGGCTGTTTAGGACGCTTTTCTTCCTCACATTTCCTCCTTTAATGTGTTCTGTGCTCTGTATTTTACTTTTACTGGACTTCCTCCAAATTTTTCATCGGGAGCAGAGAGCATTACTTAAATCTTACATCTGTTAAATGAATCTATTTGTGTGCGGCAGGCTGCTACAGTGATTAATAATTCCCATCTCGCCGTGGACAGTTGATGCAAAACACAGAATAACGTACTTAAAACTGCACATTTCTGACTGGGATCATATTAGTCATCTTTTCTAGACAGAACTGAAGAGCCATGTCTACACTCAAAGTGAGGTTACTTAAAAAAGCAGACAGAAAATGGCACGTAAAGGTTCACAGCATTTTCGGAGTATGCATTGATGTATGTAGCTCTAAAAAAATCCAGGGTGTGGGTTTTTTTCTTCTTTCTGGAAGAAAGACAGATGTTTGAACATTACCCACAGCACTCGTCATGTTTTCCAGGTTGGATTGCTGGATGAGCTGTGGCTTCCAGTGTGTGATATCTCTGGGATTCCTCTTCTGCTACATCAACATCTGGCAGAGGGATTTTATGCAGTTCTGTGATTGCTTTCCCCACTTAAATTGCATATGCCATTTAAAATGTTAAAAGGTGGCGACACATGTTATCATACAAAGTAAAAGTGGTTTTGGCTGCCAAATTCCACCACTGCTTTACCGGTTCAATGTGAACTTTTAGTCGTGGGAGGTTAGAGAGCCTAGGCCTAATTTACCTTTTTTTATGCTTATGTCTGAGTGAGAACCTTCATCAAGCAATAGCCACTGATAAGAAAGGCACGTGAAGAAAGCTACTGATGAGGAGGAAGAAATGATAACTGGAGTCAAATCTAAAAATTACCAAAGTTTCCCACTGGCTCAGCTCCATAGCTAGCAATGCAGGTAACCCCTGGATGCCGCAGTGGGGATCAGGCACCAAGAAACTTGTGATGCAGAACTTCTTGGTGACCTGTAGCGAGGCAATTGTGGCCAAGCCCTGCCTTCAGCAACCGCTGCAGAAATGCTGCTGAGATCAGAAAAGTTTCAAAGAACTTAGTGAAAACAAATCCTGGTTCTCGTTCTTTCTCTTTAGGGTTGATAAAACAGGTGCTATCCACATATTGCACAAAACTGGGTTTTAAGCATGAAACTAATGCATGCGTTGGTGAATTTGTGACAGGCAGGAGTGTGATGAATCGGTTAGTGTGCCACAGCTGGCAGAAAGCAGCTCTGTAAGCATTATAAGCATGTTCATTTTCATCTGGACTTCTATATGGCATCAGCTTGGAGTGCCCAAACTGCAGTTTTTTAAGCTTTGAGTTTGATTTATTTCGCTTTCTGTTCCCAACTGCTCACTTAAAACTGCGTCATTTTTATATATTTAATTTTACATGGGCTAGTGCTTTTTTAATGTCATGGAAGGTAATTTCTACTAGTTGTAACTAGTTGATGTTGCAGTTTCTTTAATGTGTAGTTCCACGTACTACAGGTGTAATCAGAAGAGTTGCCAGAGCTGTATCTCCCGGTTATAAAAGGGTCTGGGCTGCACACACAACCATCTTGCAAGGGCTCAGAGACCAGGAACTCTGCCTGAGCTACTCAGAAATAACCTGAATGTGGTGACTTCCAGGAATACTGCTAAAGAGACCATGCCTCTGTCAAGCAGATTAAAAGTTTCCATTTTAAGCTATGGAACAGCAAAGTAGTGGGTGGCCAAGGTTGTGGGTTTTCATTTAATTGCATTTTAGCGTATTGTATAATTAAGTTTGGTCGTCTAGAGCCTTAGAGGTATATTTTAAAAATTGATTTAATTTTAAATTAATATATTTAATATGAAGACAAATCCTTGCGTTTAACCTAGTTTAGGCTGATCCAGCAGCCTCCAAGAGAAAGCCTGGTTTATAATGATAATCTAATTTTTTATTCTACCTTTTTATCTCATTAAGCAATCCTCAATGTCTGTCTGAAAGCAGCTGCTGAAATTCGCCACTTCTAAGGGATGAGGTGAACTCTGCATACAGCAGCAAATGCTACCTCTAATCCTTCCTTGCAAGGCATGTCTGCTAGTCCTGTAGTTCAGGAGGATGTCCAAAGCCACCTAAAGACACTCCATGTGGAAACCTCAGTCATAAACTATGAGTCCCAAACACTGACCCTAGAAGATGTTCTCTTTGATAAGAATGCAAACAAATAAATCAGTTAGTGAATGCATCTGGTACTCCCCAAATTGTACCACTTAGGCTATTGTGATTATGTCTTGCTTCTCTGTCAGTCCTAGTATCCTCCAAGGTTTTTGAGTATGGGATGGATTTACTATCGCAGCCACTAACATTTGCCAGAATTTCTTACTGTAGTCATCTGTGTAGCTGCAGTCATGGCAAAGTCTCTTGTCTTGTGCTCCCCTGAGAGTGCCTCTTATTGGGATTCCTGGAGAATAAATCAGCGACTGTTTCAGCCCACATTCTAGTGAGTGGACGACCTCTGTATCCCTTTGGATTACTCTGTAGTGACTCATAAGTCTGCTCCAGTCCTGGCTTTCTTAACGTTTTCCATTCAGTTCGGTTGCAGAGCAGTGATTTTTCATCAGCCCAGCTGTAAGAACATGAGGGAATCCTGTTTAGAAGAAATTAATTAAGTTTACTGAATCCATGGTGCTTCCTGGCTCTTTATGTGGCAGTTAATTTCATTTTCCTTCTTGTGAATTTCTGCTTGGCAAGTTAGCACGCTGAGCAGCTAGCAAACAGAGGGAAATATCTCCTGGCTATCACTCGTCTACGTGTGTGCCAGACTGTGCAGTACGACCCTTGTGTGGCACTTGGTATGTTGCTCCCATGTCCAGCATAATTTAATTTACTGGTTTGCACAGATTTGATTTTGGAAAAAGAAATTCGGCCATGCTGATGTGTGGAACAATCTGATCACAGAATCTCTCTATATTAAACAGTGGGAGGATGGTGATTGGTTTGCAAAGAAGTGAACATACTGAATAAAGTGTAGCCAGGATGGAAGATGGAGCTTTTAAAGGAACATACAGGAGAGAAGACTGAGAGCTAGTTCCCATACAGGATTTCCAGGAGTAACCCTTAATGGGAAAGCAGCTACAGAAAATGTTTTGCATGCTCACTCCCTCAGTGCAGATGACGAGACCAGACAGGGCTACGGTAGGGAGAACTAAAATAGATGAAAATTCAGTGCCAAACAACGCTGTGCTCCCTTGCTGCTTATGGGTCTGTCCCCATCAGATTTTTATTACTCGAAGGCAATAGCACCAGCCTTAGCTCCCCACATTCTGGGGAGGTAATGACTTTCAGTAATGTGCTGCTATAAGATGGATTTGTCCAGTCCCTCTAACATCGTGTTTCTGCATCCATCTCAGTTTAAAATACCTTGCAAGTTACTCCAATAAAGAACAGGATTTCTCACAAAAAAGTAAAGCTGAATCTGGTGGTCTTTGATAATTTATAGCATTTTACTTGGATTTTGCTTTCTAAACTCGTGTATTTCTCATGACTTTTTACTTTGGCAGACAAATAAGCATAGTCATCAGCTAAAGCTTTAGCTAGACCTGTAATGGATTTATTGTATGAAATAAAAGCAGCAGATCTCATGACTGAAAATCACAATCCACTGCCATTTGTTCATCCAAATTCTGAAAGTTGTTCTGTGTGTAAACATATCTGTGTGACAGTCATTACACAAAGAAGACCCAAGTTTGAAGACAAAGTGTATAATTTTTTCTTAACATAATGTTCTAACTGGAAATTCTGTTCATTTTTTTTAATCAACAGATTTTATCAAATCATCGAGAAAGAACTATTCCTGTGACAAAGGCTGGATCTGAGAGAGTCCCCAGACAGGCATTATTCTGAAGGAGAGATACAGTAAGCAGCAGAAATAATTCGTAATTCTTACTTTATTCTTAAAACATTTAAGACCCCCATCAGAACATGCAATAGAAATGCTGTTTGAGAGGACGTGTTACTGATGCTTAACACTGCCAGCTTTTGGAGTGGTAGAACTCAAAAAAGAGTTTAAAGAATTTTAAGGTTAAAGAATTACCTGCCTGAAATTGTGAAAATTCATTTCACTTCATTTTCCTTTTCCTGTTAAAATTAAGTACCAACACTTCTAAATTACACTGACGTCTTCCTGTATTTACTGTACCTGCTGCGTTCTTCTACCTTTCACTTCTGGGTGAAATGGGTGAAATGGAAGAGTCACCGATGTGGGGCACTGCTAAACATGAAAATTGTTAAATATCTGAACTTGAAGAGTTCTTAAAAATAAAAAGCTGCATTTCATTTTTCACAGCCAGCATTGAATTTCATATGTTCCATTATTAAATGAGGCTTCCAATACTAAATCCCCACCCTGATAAAATTTCCATTAAAATATATATATATATATTATTATTATTATTTTAAACACCAGAGACTGCAGTTACTTGAGAAGAGTGTTTTCCATAAAGGTGATGCAAATCTGATTTCTTACCAAACCTGTAAGTGAATGTTGTATCTTCTTATAGATAATAAGAAGCGTTTGGACTGTGCACTTAGTCACATGGTCTGAATTTTTGGGTAGAGCTGTGTGGTGCCAGGAGTTGGACTCGATGACCCTTATGGATCCCTTCCAACTCAGGATACTCTGTGGTTCTATGATTCTATGATAATAACTAACAATGGTAAGAAAAGAAAGCTTTGAAAAGCTACAGCAACATATTATACCACACCGCCTTTTAATGTTAATAATGAAGGTTTATGTGTGCAGCTAATTACATTTTTATGATTGCTTTGTGCAGTGGCCAGAAAATAGGTGCTCACTTGTAAGCACAAGTGTTTTTCTCACAGAAGAAGTCTCAGTGACTGCTGTGAGTCATTAGGGTTATTAACAGATTAATTGACAAGCCAGGTGGAGTTGACGAAGTGGCGTGCCAGGTTTTGTGGGATCTCTTTGGCAAGCAGGTAGAAGGAGAAAGATGAAGTAGGAAGCAGTCCTGCTATCTGGAGGTTCACCACGGTGAGTTGTAGAAAGTGCTACAGCTATACCAAGAGCTCAGGGAAAAATCCTCGTGTATACTATTGCTGACTAGAGTTGTGATTATATGAGCTTTGGTGCTTATGTACTTTTGCATGCCTATAAAAAAAACAAAAACCAGCTGAATATCTATGCATCTGCTAATTTTCTTGAGATGTTTACCTTCATAGAGTTCATGACAAAATTAGGGTCTGCATTTTCAAACCTTTTGTGCTTGTGTTCTAGAAATAATATAAACTGGTAGATATTAATTGCTGTGTCACTAGAAATTGATAAGCTTGTCCTTTTAACATGTTGAAATACTCATAAAGATATTTTCTGCAAGAATCTATGGTTTTCTTTGGATATGATTTCCACTTATGTGTTAGGATTGTACCGCTTGATTAAAGAAGAGCAAAACATGTAACAAAACAAATCCTTGAGTTTCAAGAAGTCTGGAAGAATTTGTGTGGTATTGCTACTAACAAGTCAAGATGTTATAAGTGAAGATGTCTATTCTGACCTCATATATCATTATTTTGAAGCAAAAAGAGATGAAAAATGGGCGGTTTGTAAGCTTCAACATTTGAAAAACAGATCTTATTGTTATAAAGTAGTAGTGCAAGTTTAGGGAAACGTCAGCTATGATCTTGAAAATTCTTCATAATTTGAATTCCATTTTTAATCAAAGAGGACTAAAGTTCCATGAATTTACATATGAGAGAGGAAAAGGAAAGTATGAGAACTTGAATCATGGCATTGATTGTGTTCCTTCCCTGCATGAGTGGGTGTTTGAGGCTCTTTGTGAAAATGCACAGATTGTAATTATTGCTGAAAATTTACTTTTTTAAGATGTGGTTCTTCTGGAGACATTAAAAAAAAAAAAGCTATTTTGTGATGGGCAAAACAACTGATTTTTTTTTTTAAATTATTATTATTTTTATAAATGGTGATAAAATGGGTGTTTGCTTCTTACTCTGCATTAATGACCTTCCCCTCCCCCCCCCTCCCCCCTCGGTTAAAGTTTTGGAAAATAGAGGTTGTAGCAGAACAACACCTGAAGCTTGTGAATCAGGTGTGGTGCCCAAAAGTACCAATAAAGAAACCCCACAGGTGAATCCACTATTTACTAACTGTTGGGGTTAGTAAATCAGTTGCAGTCTTCTGAAAGAACATGCCGGAGTCAACATGAAAAACTGTAAGCGATCAGTTTGTAGTTGTCATTTTGGGGGGGACTGCTATAGCATTGACCCATCTTTGAACTGGTGATCTAAAATAGCTGCTTTTATTTGAGCCATGTGCCTGTTTTTACGTGCAGGTGTGTGGGTGGCATTGCTAACTGCATTTATCTAATATAAATAATTTTATAAGTCAAATAGTCTGGGTACCTCTTTATAAGCAGCTTTGTAAGGTAGTTGACATAATTTGACATTTTATATGAGCAGTATCTATGAGTGGTTTTGTGAAAGCAGTAAAGCTTGCACAAATTGTTTGTGTTAGCCTTTGAAGTCTCTGCTTTCTTAATGTCTTAAATTCCTCTTATTTTTTTTTTCTTTTTTAATTATTATTTTATTTATTTATCTGTTGTGTGCCTCTGTGACAAATATACAATCTTGAACACCAAAAGCATTTTGGTAGTAGACTTGAGCCCAGCTGCTGTAGCAAATGTTGGTTTTGGTGTATGGTCTTTCTGGCAACCTCAGAAGTACAGAAACTGCAATTTTAAGTTAGTAAGGATGAAGGATTCCCATCTGTAACATCCCTAGTAGTAATGCAACACTTACATCTTCTGCCCTGGCTTGCAGGGTTGGACTCCTGTGTGTTAGATCTGCATTTGTTCTATACAGAGCAGAAACTTTGAAGTTTTGTGCTTTATAAATTCAAACTATAGAGCTTGAATTCATGTTCTTTTATCCCCCCAGCCCACCATCTGAATTCTAGTTAACATTCACTTAAAGCGTAGCAGTAAGTCACTGCAGGAGTGATGTTTTTCCATGGTGCACAGATGTATTTTTTTCTTAGCTGTGATTCTCATCAAGTAGTTTGTACTAAGTCTTGTAGCAGAGGAGAAAAGGGAAATGGATTATGAAAAGGAAGAAATCTGAGTTTAAAACCAAACAATAAATGGGAAGGACAAGAGCAATTTATTTATCTTCTTAAAAAACAAACATGCTTTTTCTTTTTTCCTCCACCTAACCATTTCCTCTTAGGAAGTAAAATCCATCCTTATAGCCTATGTATTTTCTGATAATATTTGATTGAAAAGTTGTATAAAATGTGATAGAAATCCATTTTTTTTTTCTTTAAAAAAAAACAAACAACTAAAAAGCTTTGTTGTTTGAAATGGATGACTTCTGCATTATTTCTGAAGCATTTCTGGGTATTATGAGGAAGATTTTCACAGCTGTATAGTGAGAAATTTGTGTTCAAATTCAGTTGTGTAAGACCATTGAACTCCCATTCTTTGAAACCTTCCTAGAGAACCTCCTGTTCAGGGCAAGCATTGCGTGGCTCCCTGCGTGCTTGCGTGCTGACTGCTGCATGAGGAATGCAGCTTTGTCTGGGGCTTCTCAGGGCATCAGAGGTGAAGATCTGTGGTTAAAGCTCTAAAGCTAGTCAGAGGATTGCGTTGATGGAAATGTGCAACAGAACTTGTTGAGAAACGTGTATGCTCTTAAATACAGACTGAAATGCTGATGTTGCTGTATAAAGTCTAATATGTTTTTAGAAAAAAAAAATAAATCCTTGAAGTTCTATGGTGTTGTAAAACCCTCTGATACTGTTTTGAACGCGAATCTCAAAGCTCATATTGACCAAATCTTTTGTTCCTCCTGGTAGACCTTTCAGAAACATTTAAGCAAATGAAATACATTTCCTTTTCCAGGAGCCTGGGTTGCAATTGCTCTTTTTAGATTAAATTAATGAAGCAATTACTTTGCTTGTATTTAGGGCTTCTGTTTCAGAGTGTCTTAAACCAGAAACAACTTCTCCAAATGCCCTAGGAAAGTGACATTCAACATATATTTCCAAAGTGTATTTTTGGAGTGGAAAAGCTTAATAAATATTCCACTCCTGCAGGATGAGATGATTGTATACTGCAAATTTGGAAATATGGAGGCAGCAGAAAGGAATGCTTGGCAAACGTAATGTCAGATCATAAAGGAGCTCCCTCTTTTTGAAGGGAATATGGGAACTTGTAGGCTTGTAATGCCCATTCACTTACTGCATGAAATTTGCTGACAACTAACCTTACAGCCATCAAAAAGGAAAAAAAATAAATTAAAAGCCAGTCATCTTGGACTGTGAACAGTAAAGAAGGACTGGTAACCAGAACAGAGACATCCACAGCTCCTGCCTGTCTGCTCCTCTGCTGTATCCTTTTCTTGCCCTTCGGAGCATGTGGTAGCAGCTTTGTGCAGTTTGTACAACTGCTTCACTGCTAGGCAGGAAAAATCCCCAAATAACCACCAGACATCAAGGTTCTCCGGTTCCTGGAGAGATGCTGGGGAGTACTCTTAGAGCTTCTGTCCCGGGTTCCTTATGGCTTTATTTGAACTTTTATCTGGATTTTTCTTCAGCAGTTTGGGCAACTGCTGGCTGATGCAACACAATTTTCATTTAAGATGAATCTAGGTAAAGGAAATGTGAAGTAAGATTTTCTTTTCTGATGGAATTATAAAAATAGCACTGCCTGGAAGCAATTTGAAGAGTCTGCAATATGTAGGTTAAACCATAAGCACTTTCTGATTTGGAAACTTTGGACTGCTCCATCAGGTTTAACCCTTCGCTAAGTGTTGATGTAGCAGTTGTCACATTAGGTAGTGATGTGGTCTAGCAATGTATCACCAAGCAGAAGACAAAGTTAAGAAATAATATAGTCAGAGACTGGTGTCCTGAGGATAAATTATATGTCTAAGTCCTAAATGTATTTTTTGGCTAAATATAATATAAATATACCATATGTTTATATACATGGATAGAATTAAAATACATGTGGTTCACACTTCAGATACTTTTTTTTTTTTTTGGTAAATATCAACTGGGTGTGCAGTCCAGAACACATTTTTAACAGATTGTTTTAAGAGAACTTTGCTTACAGAAAACTTTAAGCTGAAAGTGCCTTGCTGCTTGTACCTAGCTGCATGTATGAATGCAATGCTACAGAGCAGTTGTTTTGGAAGAAGAAACTCCACCTGGAAGTGATGGCCACAGTTTTAAACTTCTATTCTCTAGGTTCATTGAGAGTGCAAAATGTGTTGCTTTGTTTTTTCCTCTCTTTCTGTTGGGAAAGAAGCCCGATACATATCTTAGCAATATACTACATTAGCTCAGGGGGGTTTACAGAGTTTTTGCAGCGTAGGAAAGGCTGCATACCTGAGATGTATCGAATAGTGTTTGGGAGCTGTTTGTGGCCAGTGCTAGCTGCACGCTTCTGTATGTGCCAGGGATGGCATCTCCTGTAACAAGAGCTGGAGAACTGGACGTTTATCGGAAGCTTTGGTTTCTGAATTGCATTTTTAATAGAAGTAAAAGATGTGTCTTGCTTGGGATAGCTCACTTGGTTTGTTGCTTGACCTGCTGCTCAGTCGAATTTAAATCTGCTGCAATTTTACAGAATCACAGCATGGTTGAGGTTAGAAGGGACCTCTGAAGTCCAATGCCCCTTCCAAGCAGGATCACCTAGAGCACGCTGTAAAGGACAGCATCCCGGCAGGTTTTGAATTGTAGCTTTCGTCTTAATCATCATAGCCATGACTTTCATCGAGTTTCAAAGTGGAGTTCCCAAAAGGTCTGTGTTTAGTCTCCGGGGAATTAAAAAAAAATAAAAATCAGTTCAGTAGTTGTGCTGCAACCTCTCACCCTTCTCAAATCTCTTTATTGCAGCAGCACTCACTTCAGTATGATGTCTTGACCCCACCAAATTTTCTGAAATGCTGAATTTTATTTTCTCTTTTTCTCCTGCGAGCAGTTCTTCTCTTAACTTGATGGGAAATTGTCTTGGTACATATCTGAAGGACAACAGGTAGGCAGATATTTTGGCTCTAGAGAAAATTTAGGATCTCTAGTAATTGGCAGACATTTCTTTTGTAGCAATGTCTAGAAGTATCAATTGCCATATGAAATCCTTGCCCTTTGAGCTGGCAGTCTGTGTGAGTGAGAGCAGAGAAGGGAAGGGCTGACATCTCAAAGCCAGGGGGTAGTGGAAGGAGGGAAGTGTCTCTCTCCATCCAGAATAGGACTCGAGTCTCGTGGCAGACTTTGGTTTTTGAAGACGTGATGTAAAGAAGCAACCTGTGCAATCACACCTACAGAAACTCTTTATATAGCTCCTCCTCACACAGAAAGCAACGTGCGTGTCCTTAGCAGGCTGTCTGTGAGCATCTTCTCCACTGCTGGGGCTTTGATTTGCTGCTTCTAAACTGGCTCCTTTGAAGGTGGGAGAATCAGAAAGGAAAGATACGGCAGCCCCCTAGGAAATGTTTACCACTTGGAAAAAGGATCGCAACAATAACTTTGTTTTCTGTAAAAAGAAAAAAAAAAAAAAAGGATGCACTCTGGAAGAGGCATCTGATTTGGAAGAAAGAAGCTTGCAGAGGGTTGTATGAGGCAATATCATTCTGACGTGTCAAATATCCTGAACCAACAGTTGCATTAGCTTCCTTTTTTCTGTCTGCTCTGTAAAGCATAGAATTTAACCCATTTTGTCCTTACCGTGAGTATTACGCATACAGTATGGGATTTCTGATACCTAAATAAGTAACAAACCTCTTTGATGCTGAAAGTATGCTTAAGCTTACTGCTTAATTTTTCTGTTGTAAAAGGAATTTACCAGAATTATAGAACTAATGCTACGCTGCTGCTTCTGCAGGCTTTCAGAATTGAGAACAAGTGAGAGAATAGAGTTCTTAATCTCTTATTTAACATAGACCCTTCCCCATTTTTCCAGGGTTTAAGAAGGGAATCATTGTTCAAAATCCGTGTTTGCAAACAGTTTTCTTTGGCAAATACGCTCCTGCTGCAGCTGTTTGTTGGTATTCTGTTGTGAAACTGGATAAGAAATAACTGATGGTGTTTTAGTATCTCCTTGGTAATAAAATAGTTATTCAGTACCTATTTTTGTACACTAGCTCTAGATTTATATTTGAAATTTTTGGTACACTCCTGTGACTGCAGTAACTTACAAACCCCTGCCAGTTGCTGAATGCCAGGGGAATGGAGAGCAGAGTGAGATGGGGGCATCTCAGATGCAAGCAGGACTTCTGCCACGTGCAGCAGCAGGGTTTTGCCCTGGGATTATGCTGAGAGCTCCTGCTCTATGCCTGAAAGCTTTGGTGCTGTGTGTGTGTGTTTTTTTTTTTTTTTTTTTTCTCTCTTGGGAAATGAGAAACCATTTCAGGCTTATGTCAGAATTCATCTGAGTGTGTGTGGAAGGAGGCAAGTTCCAAAATCACTTTAAATTAAAAATCAGGCCAGTGATAGTTTGTGTTCCCTGTGAGCTGCCTATGCTTCTCAGTATCCAAATATAGCTTTAAAATATGTAGCCGCAAGGAAGGATTAGTACCATCTTATGATAAATATGATTATTTAATCTATTTGAAGTTTCTGTGGAATTTGCCACTCCTATATTTGTACACCTTTAGCTACTCCTGGAGGAAAGTGAGCAAAAGGAATTTTCCTGATGTTTGTATTTGCAGACTGCTGTTCCGAGAACCAATGAGTTTTTAATTTATATGGAAAACAAAAAGGAGAGTCTATGCCCTTCTGTCTTATAGCATCTCACAGATAAATGAAAGGTTGCAGAGTTCTATCAACAAAGCTGGATAAATTACCAGTCTTGTAATTAACACTTAATGTGCGGATATGGGGAGATGGATGTCTCGAGTTTCATACCATGGTATTTTGGAAAAAATATGGCACTAAATGGCTGGATGAGTGGCTGTCATCCCTCGTTTGGATGACCTAGATTCCTTATATGAGCAGGGTTGTTAGTTTGGACAATTATTCTTACTTTGGAAATCCCAGGGTGAGCAATTCTGTTAACAAGCAGGAGCACAAAATGGTCTTTGGTTACTGCTGAAGCTATTGTAGCCATAAGCACGTTTAAGGCATGAGGAGATCATAACTTTCCTTGTCAGGGTGTGCTGACACTTCTCATGTGTATATATCCACGCAGAGTGAGTGAATTTTGTGAAAGGAGAGTTGTAGTTGGGCAGGATACTAACAAAATAATCGGAGATTAAAGGAATGCTGTGAAGATGGGTAGGCCTTGGATTTTTTTTTTTTTTTTTCTTTTACTTAGATATAATGCTAGGTCAAATTGATACTGCTAAAAAATAATTTTTATCTTCTCTGAGACCAAATTTATCACGGACAGGTATAGATCAAGCTGCTAATTTGCTCACCTTAATTCAGGCAGGCAATTTCAAAGCACACTTCAGCCTCCAGGGCATCTTTTGATGGAAAGTTGGGATAGTTTATGTACTAATGATGCCTGTTCACTAGAAAATAATTTTGAAACCATAGATATCTATGCAGTTATCCTACAATTTAACTTTCTGTTGTTGTTGTTGGAGTGGGTTACATTTTGATTTGCAGCCTGGAAATCAAAATATTTACATTTCCTTATCAACCATCTAAATCTGGTCTCCACTAAACTGTGCTTTTTAAGTACTTAAATGAGCTCACTTATTTTAACAAAACTGGGGAAAATCACCCAAGTCATCTTGTGCAGAGTTATAAGAACAGGGAAGCCAATCCGGTCTGTACAAGGTAGGTGGCTTTTGTAAAACAGAGTGAATTCGTTTAACATACCATGAAAAATTCCTGTGGCCCTGCGAATTCAGTTAGGTTGCTGGTTTCTTGTTCATGTAGGCAAATAGCTGGTTTTGATTGTTGGTATTATCAGCAGTTATTCAGGCACTGTGACAGCACATGGGCCTAGTGTTTAGTGTAAAAAGACTGGATAAAACTTGCAATTCTCAATTACTTCTACTCTTAATGCAGCAATAAGCCCACGTGCAAGTTCCCATCTTCTTGCATGTCAAATGCTGCAGTGAAGAGGTTGCGCAGTGAGAATGATACTCGTTTTGAGGGTCCACTAATTTAACCAAGATGGTGCTAGGAACCATTTGGCAGCTCTATCAGTGCACTGCAGCTCTTTCATGTGCAGCTGTGCCTGCTGGTTTCATTCCCCATCAAATGGCAGCACAGCCATCAGTACTGAAGAGACACGGTGTAGATTTTTTCAACTATGGGGAGCATTTGCAGTGGACCAAACTTAAACATTTATTGCTTGCAATTAAACTGCCAGGGCAGTACTATCAGTACCTTAATTAAGACTGATTTTTAGTCTGCTCTTCAAGCTCTTCTTTCTAGACTCCAGATAGAAATATGAAGTGCTTCGAAGCACTATTAAATGACTTACAATGCGTTTTGTTGAGTCACATCCTGCTCCTTTCTTAAGGGAAATGAGCATGAGAGACATTAGATTTTATGCCAGCAATTGTATGTTTAATGTGAAACATTTGGCCTAGCAGACCTCATTTTATTGCTTGTGCTGATTTTGCAGATTGGTAACTCCTCTTATTTCAGTGGCACTAGTGGAATGTCATCTTGGAGAGCAAAGCTGTGTTCGTAGCAGGGTAAAATGCAATCTTCCAAATGCAGTAGCAATGTATTCAGGAAGAACATGAGTTTTTGATTGTCTACTGCAGACAAAGATATCCGTAAGTTCTGCACTAAGCTCTTTATGGTAGCTGGGCAAGGTAGTAGGAATTCATTAGTGGCTGAACATTGGAGGTTGTTATCGAAAGAGAGCTCAGAAGAGCATCATTTTAATTATAGTGTCATTTTATTTTATAGCCTTTGGTGATTAGTCAGCTGCTACAGTGAGCTTCCGAATTCTAGAGACAAATAAAACTAAAATACAGTTTTATGGCTGTGTATAGTATTTTGCAGAGTTTTTTAGATGAGACAGCTAAAAATTTCTGTCATTAGGCAGACCGAAGGGTTGACTTGCAAGATAACTTATAGGTAAACTCCAGAATGTTTTACTGACTGTCCTAAGATTTAAATTAAGCCTTTTTTTTTTTTTCATATGGAGTACAATCTTATTAATAGTTAAGAAAATAATGGTAGAGTATTATTTGAAAATTTCTTTTTCAAACTGAGGATCGAAAGAGGGAAGTGTTAATGTTGAAACAGTCTGGGAGGTGAATTGTTTACGGTGGGTAGATCCTGATAAAAGCAGACCTCTGTAGAGAAAAGACATGAGTGAGAAGTGCTGCTTTAGGGAATTTGAGAGATGCCTTGCCTTGTAGGTGGAGGGAGGCTCCCTTATTGTAGCAAAATTGCCAATTGCTCAGAATTGCCTACTCTAAAAGTGCAGTGGAGAGTGTTTCTTACTGCAGTGCACTTCTCCCCAGCTCTTCCACAGAAACCCTTTCTGCTGGGCACCTCTTCCAAAGGTTTCCTGCTTGTTGTAGTGAAATGTTTCCTTTGGGATTCAGGTTTTGATGGCTTGAATTAAACTTAGAGCTATAATTGCTTTTATCAATGCTTTTTTTGAGACTTTAGAGTTCATAGCAATGATGCAAAGAAGCCCTTAATGAGGTATGGACTGTGATAAAGGCAGAACAAAGAAACGCCAGCTGGTGTCTTGCTGTGGAGTAGAAAATATGGGCCCACTGTTGTAGTGTGAATTAATGCTTACTTTGTCCAGCAGGCAAACTTTTATATGCTGTTACACTGATGAAATTCAGTTACAAACATTGTTGAAAGATGTAAAATGAAGAGAAGTAAATTGTTAGATGAACTATCCATAAGCATCTCAAATACTAAGTAAAGAAAAGCCTGAAACAAATGTTTAGTCTAGAGAAGATCTAAGGAAAGGAATCTAGATATTGAAGGTAAATAAAAAGACTGCCATGCAGAATAAGTATCTCTTTTTCTCTCCAAATTGATTTGATTTCTCCTCCTGGTTAAAAATACATTAGAAATGATGTCAGAGCTGGTGTGTAAATGCAATAATTGTGATAGCTCTGAATGTCCACCTAATTTGCATTTTAAAAACATGAATTAATTTTACCTCTTAACTGCTTATGTTTGCTTAACAAAGGTGTTTTACTAATGAGGCTGTGAAATGACTGACAGAGCCAGTTTAAAATCCTGTACGTACTCCTCAAATCCAGTAGCATGCAGAAGTGCCTATTGCAATTTCTTTTCTCTGAATTACATTAAGTTGTAAAAAACAGATTTATAAAACTTAAAAGTTGACATCAAATGGAAAGCAGATTTCAACCAGCAGCAGTTGCACTGATTGATGAAAACATACTAAAAAAGGTAGGACAAAAAGAGTGAGCTTTGCTTCCTCAGAAAACTGGGAAAAAGCAGCTTTTCAGAAAGCTTTGTGCCTTTACAGTGGTCACTTTCAAATATTTGAAGTATAGTTCTCCATCCCTGAGCTTTCTTCTTCATTTCCTCCATTCAGACATAGTTGTGGAGAAGCATAACCACTCTGAAATACCAGACTTCTTTGGTAGGAACATAAATGATGACAGACGCAACTATTTCGGGGAATGAAAACTGCTAATCCATGTCACTGTAAAAACACATGGTACTCTGTAAAAGAATTTTTTGTACACTGCAATGAATATGTCGAATTGTTCACTTGTGATTGTCTTAGAGCTTAGTTTGAAGAATCCAGGGTGATCAGACTTGCTAGGAAACCCTGGCACCCCCAAAATAACGCACTTACATCTGAACTGTGAAGTCAATTTGTCACGTCTTTCTTAAGTAGGGTGCCATTAGAAAAGTTTCCTGACGTGGAAAGGAAATCTTTGACAGAGATGAACTAGCTTTGGTCTAATTTTCTGAAATGCAAACAAAGAAACATCATTACATGATTTATAGCTCTTCAGCAATTTTGGACTCTGTAGCAGAGGAAATAAATTATCTTAATTGAATGGGAAACTTGGACACAAAGTGGCTGTGCTGGTTACCATTCACATGTTGCTGTGAACTTCATTATTATTATTATTTTTTAAAGAGAATATGGAGATGGTGAGTTACTCTATTTCTATATGACTTGCTTCATATTCTGCAGCTGGTATAAGGTCAATTCTAATTTTTTTTTTCCCCCTCAGTCTCAAAACCTCATCTAATATTACTGTAAGACTGAATTAAATGGAGAATATTTCTCATGAGATTTTGAGTGTCATGGAAAGTTCAGAATGTCTCTTTTAAACTTGATTTTGTTAAAGGAGTTAGTAGGCACATTTGCAACAGAGGGCTTCACCCTTATTTAATTTTCAACCCGTTTCCTTCCCTCCATTCATATTTGCTTTGCAGCGCTTGGCGAGATAAGAAAGGAGCAGTCCCTAGGACTGCAAGTTCTAATGCCTGATAGGTCTGCTGCAAGATCTGCTCTTAAACAGTTGCCTTTACCGTGTGGGTAATACTTTAAGCCTTCAGACTTATTTTTATTGCCCTACCAATGACTGAGCATACATAACCTTCCTTTTCTTCCTTTTATATATAGTTAATAACAACCCGTCCACTAAAATAGCACCTTTCCGAATAGCCTGCTTCATGCAGAAGGTTAACTTTGTCATTCTCATGTTGTCATTGGATGCTTTTCTCATGTCTTTAAACGCAGCTAATAGCTTTGGGAATCTGCTTCAAATGCTTGGCAGCCCAGTCTGCAAGTTTTTGTCATCCTTGGACCCTCCCAGTTCCTCCACAGTCTGATTTCATTTGGTTAATAGCTGCTTGGTGGCAGCCCTGCATACCTACCCTGCTAGTTCCAGACCTTTGCAGCTGAATACACAAGTGCCCTCAATTTGGCTGCAGTTAAAATACACTTTATCATATATTTATCTCCTTATTTTGCCTTTAAGAATCAGAATATCTTCAGGCTATACTACCAGATAATTACCAACAATTTATGCTGCTGTTTAAGGATTCTGGACTTCTTGCCAGCCTGGGAGATCCTGGTAGGCTGTTAGTGACTCAGATATGTTCATGGACTTCAGAAACTTGAATGAAGACTTAAATCTTGTCCTTTTTTTTTCTTTTTTTTTTTCTTTTTCTTCTTTTCTTTTTCAAAATGAAAGGTCAGAAGTCTGAGGTTTGGGGATATGTTTATGGGAGAACATCTGGCAATTCTAATTTTTACTTTGCCTGAGTAGAAGGAACTCTTCTTTCCATGACTAGAAATTTACAGTGTTTTGTGAATATTTTTACTTGATTTTTTGTTGCATCCTGTTTCTTTACTAATGCTATTTAAACACAAGGTTAATCTCATTGGTCACTTGGGTGATCTTGAAAGGTCCTGTTAATTTTTAGTTTTCTTTTAAAATCAGCAACTATAGGAAAACTTGTATCTGGGCATGAAATTCCAGTTACAGGCCTTGTCTCTAGATTTGGTTGCACAGCAAACAGGAGAAAAGTTTGGAGTCATAAAGATTTTATACTTGGTTGATGGTTTGAGATACAGAATGAGGAGAAACTTTGTCCTAGATCTTTTTAATTCAGATGGCTGCACTTTGATCTATTTTAGGGAGCTGGGAGTCATCCAACGCCTCTGAAGTCATGGAGAGCTTACCAGTGGCTTCTGTGGGCTCCAGACCAGGCCTTTATAGAGCTCCAGTCCTGATGATAATGGGAGCAGCCAAGTTCTGCCCGTCCATCTCTCAGTTGTCCTTTAACTTAGGTTTGTTCATCTCCAGATTGGCAAAGTCCTGGACAACCTGGTGTGCCTCCAAAAGGGACCCAGCTTTGGGCAGGAGGCTAGACTGCAGAGCTCTGAGGTCTCTTCCAAATTGAATTACTGCCTGATCCTATGAAACAAAACCTGAGCACAGGGAAGATGGGAAGTTGCTCTCTAGTGTAGCAGCGATGCCCTACTTTGTTCTCCCATATATTAATGTAGTATGGAAATTTCAGAGAGTATGCGCAAGAGCATATAAGGATTTTGTGGTTTCTAGGCAGAGGAAAACGTACTTTCCTTCACAAAAGTGCCACCATTCAAGCTCAGGCCCAAGCTTTGTTTCAAATACTGGTTTTCAATCCATAATGTCAATCTGAAATTTTGCGGAAGAAAATTTCAGCCAGCTTTCTGTAGATAGATAAGGGAATATGTATAAAAACACTTTATAGCTTAGGCTGCCAGACAAAATTTATTTTTATTTTTTTAGTTATTCTCTGAGGAATGTTTATTAATTCATCCTCTGTTAATTGTTATTTGAGAACACTAGACAACTCCTGATGCTGTAACAGGTGCAATAATTTCTCAGTCAGGAAACCATCTTAACTCTAGGTGAGAATGCTCTTTTAAGCTAGGTTGTGTCTCAGCTTTAAATGTTAACTGATAGGCACCTCCAGGCTGAAAGAAGCAGTTAAAGCTGGATGTCTCTTAAAAGTGAACACTGATCAATGGATATGGCAGCTTGTAAGTAAGTGAGCTCATGGGGAGAGGGGTGGAAAGTAGCTGGAAGACCCTTCTGTTCGCAGAGTTCGCATTCACGGTGTGCTGCAGGAAATCAGTTCCCAGAGAATAAGGAGCCCCAGTGCGCTGTATTTGAGGGAGATCAGCACTCTATTTGTAGTCTTCTTGGTAGAAGAAGTCCTTGGTGCCCTAATGGGATCTGTGAGATGCTCATCTTTAATTAAACTAGTATGGCTGTTCCTACATCTGTGACAGCAGATGAGAATGTACCTCGGACCCTCCCTCAGCATAACTGAAGTAAAATACCAACCATGCAGACATCAGCAAAGCTAAATCATTTTACAAGGAGCAAGATGATTCATTCCTGATTCACAGAATTACCTGGTTCTCCTTACCTGTATGGTGTTCAATGTCTTACTAGCTGTATGGCCAACTTTTTTTTTTAGCAATCAAGTAACAGGCTCCCTTCAGTGAAGTGAAAATGCAGCTATCACAATCCTGAGGGTGAAAGCAGGCAGGTTTGCATTGGCCCCGATCCATGTCTCAAATGACATGGGTTAAGTCCCACAAATACTGCTTAACTGCTCCACTGCGGTCAGAGGATCGACCTGCTCTCTGCTATGGAAGCAAAATATTTGATCAGTTAGGGTCTCTGTTAGATGGCACACAGCTGTTTCCTTTTATTATGCATGGCTGCAAATGTCAAAAGACGTCTCTTCTGCAAGCATAGATGGGAAAAAATTCCATCAAATGATCAAATTTCTCCCACCCATATAGCTTAGAGACCAAGTTTTCCTTGGAAGCATAGTTTCATGATGTAATCAGTCGGTGCTGGAAATAAACCAAACTCATTTGGGGATCAGAAGCCCCAGAGCTGTAGAAAAACTAGACTGGCTTTACAGATGAAAAATAAGGCATGTTGAAGTAACAGTATTTAAAAACAATTAATAATAGTATCAGAGAAAAAAAAATGACCCATTGATGAATATTTGTAAAGTAACATAAAAAAATAAATCCATTATTGATTCCTCAAGAAAGAGGAATTGACTGTTTTTGCAGAGTGACTTCTCATAGCCATTCAGCAGGACACAAGTTCAATGAACTGTCAGTGTGGAAAACAGCCTTGCACGACTGTTGTGTTCTGCGTTTACATGGTGGATGGAGATTTCTCTGCCTGGAAATGCCTTAAATTTAATTGCTTCCTCAGCACATCCCATTCAAGTGGGAAGCCGAGCAAACACAGACGTGAAGATAAAGTGTTCACAGGTCTTGGGTCTGTTTTTTCCTGCTGCTGCCTCTTTCTTTTAAGCACTGCCTGTTCTGTTGAGTGTAATGATTTAATGTCAACTCTAGCCCATCAGCCATGTTTATGATGTGAATTAAGATGTTTCATCCAGAAACAGATATTTCATCCAGAAGATATTAAGATATTTCATCCAGACTGTGTGATTTGTCATGCCATCTCCTAGTATGTTTTTTCCACTGGTTCCCAATGCATCACCTGTGACTTTCTATATGCAGTTCTGCTATTGCTTGCTCTCTCTTCAGTTACTTGTTAATTAGTTTGTTTCAGATTTTCAGATGTTGCGATGTGAGAAGCTGTCTCTGCATTATAATTTTATCCTCAATCTCTTATAATTAATTGTTACGGATATCTCTGGCTATAATTTAAGAACCTTTTGACTCCATTTAAGTCAAATTTCATTGTGGATATTGATAAGTAGTTTGTATATCTGATTTTGAAAAGCTCTTCGTTCCAAGAAGCTTTGGCTTTAGAAAAGAAAGCTTCATTACATGTTTTGTGACTCAGAGCTACGAGAACAAATTGAGGTTATATTAATAGCTGACAATTTATATGGTAATGGAGGTGATAATTAAGAACTTGGATACAAAGAGGAGACAAAGTAAGCTGTCACTGAGCATCAAGTGTAAATTTAGGGCTCAATTAGGCTTCTTGTAATACTGAACTGTATTAACAAAACTGAAACAGGATCACGGGGAGTGAGAAACGTGTCTTGCTAATGTGTGTCTGTGTTTCTCTACTGCAAAGTAGGTGGTTGATTAGTCCGTGTGGATTGGGAATGAGCCTGTGTTCTGGGAATTTTCAGGTATGGATGGATTCAAAGTTGTGAAACTGCTGGGACACAGCTTTTTTTTTTTTTGTGTGTGTGTGGAAATCAACCCACAGATGAGTAAAATGTCTGGCTCTGGGCACAATAAAAATGTAAGTAATGAAGTGTTATTTAAATCAGCAAATATGTTCAGTCACTTTCTCTACTGATGGAATACTTTCCTTTCAGGAGAGCAGTACTTAGAAGGGGGATGCAAAGCAGGCATTTTTAAGTTGCCCTCCCTCAAACTTTCAGTTCTTTGAAATATAAGAAATACACTGGTGCAGGGGCAAAGCTGGGAGCTCACTTTGCATTTGCCATGCTCTCTGTAGTGTGGTGTGGCCCTTTCACCCCCCAGCCTTGCTTTCCCCTGGAAATTGTGACCTAAGTCCTTCATTCTTTGGGGAGAGAAAATACAGTGGGGAATTAGGGAGAGGACCCAGAAGTAATAGTAGATTAGAACAATACAGGGTGGAAATTATTAAAAAAAATTAAAAATAAAAATAAAAAAATAGGGACCCCACAGACTGGAAATCGCATTTAGGAGGCTAAATGCTTGCATGCTCTTTTTTTGAGTATATGCAATAACATCGGGTGAAACCATGGGCATAACAAAGCCTGTTGACTTGTATTGTGGTCGGGATTTTCTCTCTTTTCCATATCTTCCTTCCCTTATTATTATTATTATTATTATTATTATTTATTATTACTTTATTTTAAACAGGGTGAGTTCCTGCTGTCTTTTGGTCCCTTACCTTGCCTGTGTACTGCTAAGTAGTAGTGCTAGCTGTACGTAACTAGTGTTTGTGTATGTGAGCACTAGTTCATGGCACAGGGTTGAGACGTTTAGGTGGGATAGAAGTCAAGAAAAAAGTATTGAAGTAGGAAACCTTTTTTTTTTTTTTGTATGCATTGGCTTTGCAGCTGTTGACAGAAAACAAGAAGTCCTTGCCCATATTCCAGGCTGTTCCACTGATTTATTGTGTGTGTGTGCTGAGGGAAGCTGACATTTATCCTTGAACCACGGCATGAGTAGAAAAGTGGGAAAATTAGGGAATAAGGTATCCACTGCATGGTATTATAAAGGAAAGTTATAGAATAGATCTGGGTATGCAAGAACCTTCAACATAATTTGGGGTAGCTAAAAATGTACTGTACTTCAAACTGTTTTTTTTCCTCCCCCAAACTTGCTCAATGCTCTTGAACTTGGAGGGAGATAAACCCTCTTCCAAAATCTTCCAAAATACATTTTAAAGGAGTGACCAAGGAGGTGAACGGTCCATATAAAACATGTTTTCTTTCACCATTGGTAGTTTTCCATAATTTTGTATTTAGGCAACACTCTCTCTTCTGTTAAGGCATTTTGATTGAGTTTGGTGTCTTGAAATAGTCCTTGGAAAGCTCTCGGTTCCATGGCAGCCAAACTGTTGTAGTCTTCAAGGTGACACGGCACATCTCAGAGTGACACGTTCATCTGGACACAGCCAAAGGTTGTTGGAAAAATCTCATTTTTCCTTTTTAGAGAAAAGCTCTGCTTCCTCTGGGAAAAGTCAGCCTTTTTGCCCAACAAGCTTCAGGAGATGTAACATGCAGGAAAAGTGATCAGGCAACAGGTTTGCAATTACTTCACAGTTGGTTTAAAAAGAACCAACATCGAAACAAGAAGCTTTTGCATGCTCTCTGAAGATGGATCAGCTTTGAAGTCTCATTTTTAGACATCATTAATACCTTGCATTTTTAAGCCATGATGATTTACCCAGGAACCTTCTCTTCACTGGATGTTTCTGGAAAAAAAAGGCAAAAATAGAAAGCTGTGGCTTCCTGTCTCTTGTCTGCTTTTATTTTTTTTTTACTCTTTCTTGTTTTGTCTTTTTCATTATTCCTTATTTCTTCCAGTTTTTTCTTTTTCTTTCATATAACAAGATACATCTAGCAGGTTAATTCCAAATGAGGATCCCTTTTCTAAGGAAACAGTAGCCCAAGTGTTAAACCTGAGAAATATACTGGACAGCATTTCCCAAGGTTTGTGTCATTATTTCTGCAAATTACAAAAGATAGTATTATTTCCTCAGAGCTTTCTTGAAGTCAGGAATACCTTGCCCATGAGTCAGAACCTCTTCACAGTTGGCCTTTTAATTATATTCCAGTTGCAATGGTTGTCCGTGTTGTTTTTTTAAAACCTCATAAATGTGAAGAAAAAGACTATTACGTGAAAACAGACCTAAATATGACTTATCCCTCATCCTTCTTGTTGCAGGGTAGTTTGGGATTTTATTTTCTGTAGCTAAAGCTGGCAAATATAACTAGTTGAAGATGATATTAGGCTTCTGTTCAATGAAATAAAATCTCAATACTCTAAAAAAAATATAAAAGGGTGTGTGTGGGGAAGCTTCCCTAGGACTTGCTTTCTTTCCTCCTATCATTAAATAAGTTTGATTGCTCCCTGGTTTAGTTCTTCACTTCTCCACACGAATGCCTTATGAGAACTTACAAATCCAGGGGGAAGTTTACGAATGAAGCAGCAGCTTTTATGCTCCATGAAGAGGAATTCCTTGTGGATGACTGTGCAGCTGCTGTAACCTCACTGTTCAGGCCAAAGGGAGATTCTGCTTAGGGAGGCTGGCAATGCAGCTTTATGCTATGTATTTTCTGGGGAAGCTGGATAAGTAACAGAAAAAAAGATATGAAAGGATGCGTTTTTTAAGAAACACACAGGAAGTTAATTTTTAGAAAGTTATAACTAGTTTGGTTCCAAAATGCCTTAACTCGGTCTCTTTACTGACTTCATTTTATTAGCCTTGCTGGGAAAAGTCTTTTAAGTTCTTATGGGGGAAGGGGAGGAGAAAGAAGAGGAGCACACATGCAGATTAACATTTAAGAGAGAAGGATGAAGTGAAATAAAAATAGCTTCTGGGCCAGCACTGTGAAGTGAGACATGCAATCAGCTAGGGGCTCATCCCAGCGGGACTGTGTGAAGGAGCTGGCAGCTGATTTCCTGATGAGGAGAGGAGAATGCTTGGCTGTGTGATGAAAAGGGGAAACCTCAGGTGCGTCTGTTGCTTGAAGAAGCTGGGAAATGTGAAATAAATCATCCCCTCTCTCCTAACCTGGCTGGAACCATCTTCTTTGGAATTCGCTGACCTTTTATTGTCCTGAGCTGGATACTTACATCTGTGGGGTACCTGTCTTTGGAGCAGTGAGTCCTGGCTCTCTGACTCAGGTGCAGTTGCAAGGCACGTGTCTCCATGTGTTTTCCTCGACCCTCTAATTCACACGTTCACTCACATATATCTTACTTTCAGATTCAGTGCCCTCCTAAGCTGGGATGTTACTTGCACTGCTATTTCCCTGGTCTTCTACCACGCATCCCCCTCTGCTGCACAATACAAATTAGCAGGACGTTTTAAAATTGCATTTTCTATTCAAGTGATGGCTTTTAAACTACTATTCTGTAATACAACATTGCTCACGAGAGGAAAAGACGAATGTTAGCTGGTTTTTATTAAAGTTACTAAGCTGTCCAAACACTCACATATAACCCTGCCGGACCTGCCATCGCACAGTTCAGAGCACGTCTCATTTACAGGAGTAATTATCACCCTCACAGAAAACCTAAGCATGATCTAATGTGACCTGGGAATATATTACTGTACTGTTTTATTTATATGTGTATATATATAAAAGCAAAAAAGCTATCCCACACATTCAGCAGCTTATTTCCTTTGGAAAATGATGACGTAGCTCACTTCTGGCAAATCTTCAAATACTGAGGGATGGGGCAGGGGGTAAAGCAATCCAAACAATCCTTATAGCTGACCAGGTAGTGTCATGGGCAGCACAGTGGGGTGGGCTGGCAGGAGCTGGCCTTGGCTCCTTGGGCTTGGCAGTGATGCACGGAGGTGTTGGGTCAGCCTGCGACCAACGTCGAGGGCTGTGTAGAGGAACGAGTTGGAGCTCCTCTGGTTCTACACCTAACTCTGTCCTTGCCCTGCCCTGCCCTGCCAGCCCTAACAACTTGCATCACTACAAATTGCTGTGGAAGAAGTAAAAATGAGCGCTGAGGAGCACCCATGGGTTAAGGGGCTGATTGTGCCCTACCCCGCATGCTGTGGGGTGAGGCCTGCCAGGATTTCATCGCTGGCGGCAGGCTGGAGGGCAGCCACGCTTGTGCCTGGGTCATCTCTTTCTGAGCAAGTGGGAGAGAAGCTCAGGGAGCAGGATGCTGGACCGCTCGGACGTGCTCTCCCTCCAAGTGGCACACACAAATCCCCAAGCCCTGCTCTGCCCCCTGGCAGGGACGACTGGAGGAGTAGTGGCATTGTGAGCCACAGCCGTCTGCTGCTCCATATTTCAGACATAGACCTAGGCCTCAAGCTAATGTGAACCCAAAGCCAACAATGTTGATTAGTCGTGGCCTGCAGTTATAAAAAGCCAAGAAAATGAGCAGTCAAGAAGAGCCGCAGCTGTAAGAGTGAGTTTTGCTCTCAACAAACGTGCGTGATGTCGATTGATTTTAATGAGAGAGAGCTATACAGGTGCGTCGATGACTTGGGATTTCAAAATATTTGATTGTTTTTGTTTGAAGGCTAATGGCTGAATTTTCCACACTGCCTTTCTTACAAAAATATAGGCGTTGAGTTAACTAGTTAAGTCCTTCCCCATTTGCACCATGGCAGCAGAGGATTGCATAAAGACAAACACATCCTTTAAGTAGTCCTTAGCTCCCTAAATACACATGTAACTCTAATGCTATTATATTTCACAGAAGTCATGCGTTTGTCAGCATAAATGTGAAAAAGTGATGTCTAGATGAATCTCCTATTGTCTTACGTTGCAATTAGATTTGATTTTACAGGGATACTGCAGCAGTACTACAAGGATAAGAAAAGCTACTCACTGAGAACTTTGGTCTAGATTGTTAAATGAAAAATTACTGAAACGCCCTAGGCTTCAAGAGGTCCGCATCAATTGCAGTGTAAGAAAACAGGCAGAGGACTTTAATATGTTCTATATAATTCGGTTAATAGTTTTAATTTTACTATAATCATGTGGCTAAGAGATCAGTTCTTAGTAGCTTAAGCACACTATGCTGCTGTTGCTTAAATTTTGTTTTTAGAGTTGGGGAAATAGGTTAATTTTGAGAATTCCTGGACCAACAGGGAATTTGCAGAAGGACTGAGTTTTATAGCCTGGGATTAAGCAGCTGTAAATGTTTTTGGAGCAGAGTAAAACTAAACCCTAGATAATGTCTATCCTCAGCAGTATGGATACATTCATTTCCACATAAATATAGGGAAAAAAAATAAAAGACATTGAGAGCTCGCTTGCCAAGATGCGTGCTGGGTACCTGTGTGTTTAGGGAGGAATACTGTAGGCAAGCCAAGCTACAGGACTGAAGCCTTCCAGTAGCCCCTACCGGAGTGTGAGTGACCAAAATAGAGAATTACTGTCAGCACATCCTTACAGATACTGGTGAATGACTTCTCAGAGTGCTGGGAAGCATCAGAGACTCAAGCTTCAATGCCACTTGGAGTAACTGTTTCTGCCGTTTGTTTGGTTGTTTCTCGGTGTGATTAAAAAAGCAGCACTCGTCTTGGGCTTTTCTGAAGTTCTCTGACCTCTGTTCAGAAAGGGCACTTCATGCTGGCTTGGATCTGGCTGTGAGAAAGTGACACAAAATAAAACTTGGAAATAGACAATTGCAAACTGGCCTTGGATGGACTGAGGGATTTACTGAAACATCTACTCTTGTAGAAATGAATGGTCCTTTGGGTGTAATATATATAACATCTAGAGTTTCAGAAACGTTACAATAAATAGTGTGAGAGGGAATATGCTAACAAAAATGTTGAATGTGATCCAGTTTCACAAGAATGACAGCAACATTCTGAGTTGTGTATCTGGTCTGGTCTTTCCTATGTGTTTTAACTTGGGGTAGCATCTTTTTAAGTAGTTCGGATACTTTAGATCCCATAATAAGTGCAGGATTTAGCTGTGTTCAAGTTTATGCAGGCTTGTTCTGTGCCAAAGAAAATATTTATCTGTGTGCCACCCTAACTAAGTGCTTCCTCTAGTCTATGGGTGTATGAGGTTCAGCTTGGAGTACTGTGGTTTGTTGTAGTGTGTATGGAAGAGGCGGGCTTCTAAAATTCTTTGGTTTAGGTTTAGCAGCAAGTGTTCAAACAGCCATGACAAGTTTATCATAAGTGCACTGTGGTCTCATTTGCTTTATCTTTTGTCTGCGCAATCTGAATTTCTTTATTTCGTTGTTGACACACAGAGGGTCTGAATATGGGCTACTGATTGCTTGCTTTTGACCGTAGTGGGAAGCTGGGTTTGAGGACATGCTTCAGCAGTTTAGTGGGCTGATTTTTTTAGAAATATGTCTAAGCTACAGTGCAACAAGCTCTGTAGATATTTAGAGATTTTTAGAATTTGTAGAGTTGTAGGTCCCACCCTAACTGGAAACTACTTTGTTACACAGTTTCAAAAGGGGAATTTTTAGGGATCTAAGAATTGTCTTAAAAGTATAAATGTCTGTGGCACTGAGGGGAGGTTAGGATTACCTTTTTTTTTTTTTTTTTTTTTTTTCATTCCCTCTCCTTCTCTATATTTTTCTGTTTAGGGAGCCGGTGTACAAGCCTAAACCTAAGATTTTCAAAAGGCAAAAGGAAAAAAAAAAATATTAACTAAACTTAGCAAAGCCTGGAGAGCAATCAGTCCCTAGGAATATTTAACTGTATGCTGGTGATTTTTAAAGACTTTACCACATCTTTGAGTCAACATCTGCACAAAGCCCTATCAACTTCACTGTGGCTCCTGATAGTTTTGACAACTATTCCAATAACACCGTATAAGATAAAACTGAGATTAAAGTCTAGATCATGACATGGCTTTACCTCTGGCATGAAAGTCTTTGTTTTTTTCTGTAGAGGGATGTGGTTACAGATTTCATGAATCCAAATAAACAAGGGCAAGAATCTAAATTATTATTATTATTATTATTATTTCCTCTGTTCTCAGTAGAATAGGGTTAGGATTTCACACCAGTCTCTTCTTATATAAAATTCTAAAAATATTTGTGAGAAGCAGGTGAAAAATGTGGAATATTCTTCTACCTTCACTATATGTATCTTATCTATTGGTGGTTGTGTAAGTGTATCTGTAATAACGATAATAAAAAGATTGTATTCCAGTTTCACAAGTCTTTAGATTTTTTTCTTCCTTTCTTTTTTTTTTTTATTGTTAACACTGAACAAGAGCATCTCTTCCAACCTCTTTGAAAGTGTTGTTCATTGAAGTTATACTTTGATCTTCATAGCAGTAGTATTGCAGTGTTGAATGTTGGAAGTATATGGAAGAGGTCGAAATGGCATTTTCATCTGTTTTCTACCTAGTATGTGAGATGCTTAAATATAAGCATAAAAATATGGTCCATTATAATCAAATATTTAATTTTTGGTATCCTAAAAATCTGCGGACCATCAAGTACTTTCCATTAAACAAAGTGAAATAATCATTTTGAAAGAAACATGAAATACTGTTAGGAATGCCTTAATCAAAATGATAAAACAATATGAAAAGCTTCTGACCAACGAGCACAATTGCAAGATGCATGACTTGCAGTGAACTCCTACCTCTGTTTTGCAGATGTGTTTGTGCTTGGATTAACTGAATAACGCTTAGTCAATTAAAATTTATGAGTATTTGTGACAATGAGATCTATATAGTAGCAGATGTGGAATACAGTGTTAAAAATATGAATTCTGGTGTTTCTGTGGCTTCCCTGCACAATGGCCCCGTCTGCTTGCAGAGCAGTGGGAGGCTTGGGTGGATAGAGGCTGCTCACTCACCGCTTTGCTGTGGGACACAGAGCTGGGGGGTGTGACTGGACGGTTGGTTGAGGGTCTGTGTGGAAAACACATAACATGGTGGAAATATGCACAGAAAGAGGTCTGCAGGGTTTGCCCATGTCGTGTCTGGGGTGGTTTTGTGTGTAGGAAAGTCTTTGTGGGCTTTGCTTGGTGTTGCAGTGTTTAGACTTGGGTTTTGTGCTGAACTGATGTAAATGAATATTCTGTGAGATTTGAAGGAGAATTTATGGTGCAATACTGTAAAAAATACATGAATAGAAATCCTTTATGCAAACCCTTCCTTTCTAGGAACAACTTTGTCTTTTGAAACTGTTGTGACCTGAGAAATGCAGAGAAAAGAGAAATCCAGTCCCTGTCTGTGGGTAATCTCTCTGTTTTAAATCAGCGCATTGCTGAATGGAAGGGGCTCAGTTACAAGGTACCTTTGTGTTTCCTGCGTGCTGCAGTGCCCTGAAGGTTAATTAGTTTATCTGCTTATACAGCTAACAGGAGATAGAGGGGAGACAATTTATGAGTTGCTACCTGTCATGAGAATTTTGGGCATCTTTGAGAAATAAGGCACGCTCTTGGGGAAATTGAAAGTGTTCTTTAAGCATTAATAGCTATTTTATAAAACACCTTAGACTCATCTCGGCTATCGCTCTTTAAGAAGGCTATCAAACTGTTTTCCAGAAATCCTTCATATATTCAATCAGCTGAGGCAAAATAAGGCTTGCCCGTGAGTATGGAGGGTTGGTATTCCCCTGAACAATCTGTTTCAGCCCATTAACTAGATGAAAATCCTCTTGCTGATGGGCCATAGCTTTGAAAATAAGCCCACCTCATGAATAGTTCTGGCATAAAATTTCTAAAAAGGCTCAGTTAACGCTTTTTCACAGCAAAAATAAAATGTAGACTTGATGGATTGTTTCTGAGTAAACTATGTTTTCTATTAGCACTTAATCTTTAAAGGCAGTAGGAAATGTGCTCCACACATGTATTCAAATCCTAATGCAATAAAGCTCATAAAGGCTATAAAATATTGGAAAGAAGACAGCATGGAAAGGAAATGGAAAAGCAAAGGAGGCAGAATGAACCTTTCTCTTTAATAAATCTGTTTTGCATTCTGTATTTGAACCTAGTGTAAGTAACCAGGCAACTGTACTCACATTTACAAAGTGTTGTCCTGCCCGTATAATTCTAATAGTGACATCAATACCCACAGCACTAGAGTTATAGCTCTGTTAGACATTTTTTTTCTTGTTTTAGCTTTGTGCGATTATGATTCATAAATTCAAGTCTTATATTGGTTGACCTACACAAATACTTGTTCCTTTCTTGCTCCCTTTTCTCTATTACTTCCTTCTGCCGTTGCTGTTCCCCCTTCTGTTAACCATCCTTAATTTGGTCAATGGTGGCACAGTTTTTTTCCTTGCTGCTTGCAAGAAAGAGAAATGGAAAGTTCACGTTAACACAGAAAGTACTAAAAATACGAGATTTTTTTTTTTTTTAATGAGTTTATTTTAAATACTTCTAAAATCAGGCTTTATTCATCCCCTGGTTTGCCATTTTCTTATTTCTCTGGTAGAAGTGGGTCCTGTTTTCCAGAAGATGATGCAATTTTGAAAGAGAATATAGTCAGTGCATAAACCACATTTTCCTTCTCATAGAAAAATAGCGGAAAGAATCTAGAAAGGTCATTTACTCTATTCCCATCCTGTAAGGCAGGATAAACCCTTTATTATTCCCTACAGGTGTCTATCTAAGTTTTTCCTAAAGCCCTCTCGTGGTGGGGAGGGTGCACGATGCCCATCGCCAGTTGTTGCCCTGGCCTGCTGTGCTGCGTCTGGTGCTGCAAGGGCTGGGCACAGCAAGGCTGCACTTCGTACAAAATATATCAGGATACACGTGGAAGAGAAAGGCCTAGAAATAGCTGAATTGGTCATGACTTGGTTTGCTAGGACTGCTGATACACCGATGAGATGTACGTACTGCGTTTCTTTTGTTTATTGGTCTGCCTTTGTTCCTCACCTCAGAAAAATGTATTTTTTCCCCCTGCATTCACATTCTCTTGAATACTCAAGGGACAGGTACAGTAAAAGCTGACCAACAACCACCTTGTTTATCATCTTAAAACCAAGGTAGTGTGAATGCATGTGTGTGCTGAGGGCTTGAACCAGTTTGTTTTAGTCGCAGTGGATGGGCCTGCTATGGTCGCTGCCGCAAGCACTCGTCAGAAGGGTGTCATGTTCACTACCTCATGTATGGACGCCTGTTTATGTATTAACTTTCCTTCTTAATCAAATAGTGTGGTAAGATTGTTAGAAAGGGGTAGAAATATCAATCCTGGGGGAAAATACGAATTCAGTAGTTGAACTGCTGTTAACTTCAGCAGGCCAGTGTTTCACCTCAGCCGCCATCTTCAGCAGGCCAATGTTTCACCACAGTGTCAGACACTTCGATATTGTGTCAAGGATATCTGCCCCCAAATTATTATTATTTATTTATTTTTCTTTTATTTTCTTTCTTTCTAAACATTAAAGACATTAAATAATTTCTTTACCTTACAAAAAAAGCTGAGCAATTACAGTAAGATACCCTGAGCAAGCTAAGTTCCCTTTGTCAATATAGCTGAGGCCTTCCCTGACTTCAGAGGGTAGGTAAAGTCACATGCTCCTTGACTATCCAGGATTAAAAAAAAATAAATAAAAATTGAGATTTTCTGGCAAATGTAAGTTTAATGTATGACATTATATCAAACATTTACCAAACATCTGCTAAGGTTTTTACATGGGAAACAATATCCTGTGTAAACGGATCCCTTCAGTCCTACTTTATAGCATGTGTAAAGTCACAGGCACTTTGTTTCACATGGGTGTACGTACAGTTTCTAAGCAGTAAAGAATATAGTATTGTAGGTTTTTAAAAAAATAAAATCTTTTCATCAGTGGCCCTTTTCCTCAGCATTTCCCTCCTGAGAAGGGAAATTCTCCTCAGACCTATCTATGCTTTTGGCATGCCAGTGCCCCATCTGCTCAAGATACTCCCTTCTGCAGACCACCCGAGTGTTTCCCCCATCACTGCCCGTCTGAAACAACTGAGGCAAAATTCTTGTGTTTAAGCTAACAGACAAATTCCAGTACATTTGCTTACCTTAGGGTTTATCTTATTTGGCAGCTCAGCCCATAGAGGTTGATCAGTAACTAGCTTTCCTTGGAACGCATATATATATTTTCCTCCAAGATTGATTTTAACGTACGTTTAGTGTGAGTAGCTTTGTGTTTCGAAAATCCCCTGTGGAGTGGTGGTGTTTCTTTAACCATTCTCAATTCCAGTCTGTAGGCCAACTCTGTTAATTGGCACATAGTATGTACAATTCCTTTCAGCATTTCTGTTTTGCTAGGAAATAAGATGCAACTTGGGAGCAATACAATATGTAAGACCGCATCCTGAACTTAGGCTTGTTATGGTTGGTAGGATTTTTACTACAGACTTGAATGCTCTCTTCCCCAGGCCTGCCTCAAGTAAATGACTGTCAGCTTTGGGTATTCCATATAATTAACTATCAGGTTGAAGATCAATGCTTAAAAAATAAATTATAATGATTGGGAAAATAAAATAATTGTCCAGTGTATTTACAGTGCATTGATCCAATATTATGCTGATATTTGCAGGCAGCATTAGGTTAGTTCTTTAGACCAGAAAGGGAAGCCATGTACTCTTTTCTTAACCAAACTGAAACAATTAAAACCACCAGGAAAACTGAGCAGAGGTCCAGGCATCATGTTGTGGTAAGCTGGCTATTTTGCTTCGGGTAGTTGAGGGCGCTTACTCTTAGACAATGAAAAAATACAAAGTTTACTCACTTAGGGTCCCAAGGTAAATGAGCTTAATAGTTAAAGAAAGAAGAAAGGTGGAGGTAGTTGGTGCCTGTTTGAATTACAGATTAGCATTTGCCCTTGCCATTTCAATGCGTAGCTTGCTGTTGCTCTTTGTTTTCACTTAATCAGTTTAAGTTCTTAGGAGAAAGCAAACTAGCTTGACAATGAATTTGTAATAAACAATAACAATAAAATATTAATGCTATTTTTGCTGTTCTGGGTTTAAAAAAAAAAAAGTTTTCATTGAGGCTTCATGCAAGATTTTCCTTAATTATTCTTGATTTTTTTTCCTTGTACTAATGTTGAATTTAATTTAATTGAGGCATTCTGAAGAAAAGGCTGCCAGTGCTAATAACATTACAGAACTTATTAGGTTTTGACTTGCCCATAGCAAAATCAGACTTATAGTGACTGACATAATCCAAGACCCCACACTAACAGTTTAAAAGCGAAGTATCATCCTACTTACCCAAATTAAAACTAGCTGTGAAACAGAATTGCAAGGTTTAAGCGTAAGCAAGAAAGAGATCTTTCTTCCCTCTGCTCCATATGGACTACAATTCGTTTTTTAACCTTTCCACCCTAAAGTTGATGGGAAAATTCTGCAAATGAGCAGTAACATTACTGATGTAGCATTGTTTACATTTCTAGCTGATACTAGTGGTTTTGGTGGATTTCTGAGCAGGGAGATTGGGATTTTGAGGTGGTGCAGTTTGGAATCTAGACTGTTTAAAGATCCAAGCTAAAAGTAGTGTCATGTTCCTATGTTTATGTTCTTGCCAATTTCTGCAGTTTTCTATTACATTTTCTTATTTTAAATAACGGAATTTTCTGTCCTTTTACTATGTGAAAAACCTCTATAAAACAAGAAAACTGATTCCTTATGCAATAAAGGGTCTTGAAAGTGCAAAGTGAACACACTTCAAAGGAAAGGAACTATTTTTCTCTCATACATGATTTCAGTCATGTTAATTTTAACGATTAACGGTCAGTACTAAGAAATATGTGTAACAGTGTATGCTGACTATATTGTTGTGAGTTAAAAATCTGGTATATCCATTTGCTAGTGTGTTTCCCCCACACACCCCAAGCTAAGTGTGTGATCGAAGAACTGTTATAGGGGGTGGAAATTTCAAACAGCACTTACCACAGATTTAACTACCTACATAAAATTTGATAGCAACTCTTACATTGACTTAGGATCAGTTTGGTCAAACTGCACTGCTTTTGAAAATCTTACTCTTTTTTGAACAGATGTTTTGAAGTCAGGCTTAAATTTCTACCGTTCCATTGATTTCAGATTCCTACTAAAAGATTGGTCCAGCATCTTATTGTAGCAGATAGATTTGTCTTTTATGTGAATGCATTTTTTGCCAGCTTGGTACAAATGAGTTTGAAACAGGAGCACTGTTCCATTTTGTGTTACCATATGAAAGTTCCTCGTATTTCATTAAATAAGACCCTCATGGATATTGGAATTCTAGTTGCTCGGATGTATGCCTGCTCTAAAGGATATGAAGGTAGTAAATGCGTGTTTGTTTCTGGTCTGACTTGGATATTTTGAAAAGTATAAGCATGCAAATTGTATTTTAATATATTTGTGAGTCCTCAACATTACCTGGAGGTATTTCCTAGCTTCATCTATCACTCAAAGTGCTTTGAATTTGATCTCTGACTTTGAACCTAATGTATGATTTTAGATCAGATAATGTACAGTGCCTATTCATTGCCTAAAATGTGGAAATTGATATCAACAGACTGAGTAATGGAGACTATTTGCCTGCATCTTTCTTCAGGTTATCAGTAAAATCAGATTCAGGTAAAAATTCAGGTAAATCAGTAGGTGAGACCGTCCCGATTGCAGAGAATCTCCTGCTGGTAGGAAGAGACTGGCTTTCTCCTGAGATGGCCTGGAAAGAGGAGAGTACTTGGTCCTACTGCTCCTGCAGTGGCTCTGTCTGCTAAGTTTGGGTTTGCTACACGCTTTAAGCTTAATGTATAATGATGGTTGGAAGAGAATCGGCTCTGAGAGTCAGGGCCCTGGATTCTCCTCCCAAGTAACTTTCATCTTGTATTGGTTTTCCTTGGGACAGAAGAAAAATGAGCTCAAAAACTCTGTATCTGGCGTTACTTCTACTGAATGCATGACCTTAGGCTAGTTTGCTGAATTCCACATTCCTCTACCCTTACAGAATCCTAAAAACTACAGAAAAAAAGTGAAAAATGGTTGGAGAGAAATTGCTACATAAATATACAGTATTATTCTATGCAGCATTGGTTCCTCCCCGTATCGAGGGGAGGAGGAGGGAGGTGATGCTGAGCATACTTGGAATTATTTATCTGCCCACTCTTAATTGCTTAGTCTGATGCTGTTTACAAGGGTGCTAACTAAACAATTCCTCTCACTTGTCCCAAATGTGATGCGTGATGGTTTAGGCCTTGAATTGAATTCATTTACATGACAAATCATAGATTTAATGACTAGAGTCATGATGGTTGTAAATAAATTGAAAACCCTCATTAAATGTACACACATGGTGAAAGGAATTATTTAAAAGGAGGCATAAGGGAATTGATTTGCTAAGTAATTTACATCCTTTTTTATTCTTTGTTGTTTAGCTGTTGTAATTATGTGGTGTAATTTGTCTTCTTCAAAGGGGACGCTAGACCTGATGAGGTAGAAGGTGCTGTTAAAAATCTGCTCCAAAGGAATTTGCACTGAAAATGATAAAAGGGAGCTTTCTGGTTCTTTTTTCTTCCCCTTCAACAAGCTGTCAGGGGAAAAATGCCATCACTGTTCTTGTGTTGTTTGTCTCGGATAGGAGAATGATGCTCAGGCCCATTCTTGCTGTGGATGCATGAGGAATTTACCAACCTGTTGCACACTTAAGCCTTGGAGAAATTAACGTAGGCACTTCGCAGCTAATTGTGAAGACAAAGTGACCAATGCTAATGGCAAGGTTTACCAGTGTATGGGCATTGCCATGATTCAGTGGCAGAGTCGGAATTCCCTGTGGTTTTATTGTAGGTTTCCCCAAGCAGGATGTTTAGTTGGGGGTTGTCTGAGCAGTTGTCAGCTTCCTTAGAAGAATTGTCACAAAAGCCCCCTACAGTTAGTAGCACGTAGCTCAGAAACACCCAAATGTTTGTTGGAATGGTTTCTCGTCAATGAGCACAAATAGACTTTAAACCGCTGCCTGTATTCTCAGCCTCTCTTTTCTTAAATTACTGATATGAACACTTCTGTTCTTAATACTCCGTGACAGGTTACCTCCAGCTGTGGGAAACCCTACAAGGGGTGGTTTCAGACCTGTTATTTTTCATGCATACAATCACCTTGTATTCTGTGTAGTTTTCATGGGATGGTCTCGCAGTGGCAGTGTGGTGGATTCTGGCTGTAAGCTGTTGGTTTGCTGCTCTCTTTTACGAAGGAGCACGTAGAACTGCACAGATGCCAAAGTTCGGGTCTGGATGTATATCCGAAATGTCTGATGTTTCTAGCCAGCATCAGGTTCTGGTGTTACCTTTCATCTTTTGGGCACAGAAGAAAACTTTGCAGGCTTTTGGCTGCTGTGTTACTGAGAAAGGCCACACACTGTCGGGGTAAGCAGAGTGGGCCAGTGCTCCTGGCACGTGTCCTGGTGAAGACGGCTTACTTCTCCTTGCACCCCCTTAGCATGGGATTGCTCTCAAAGATAGAAAACCTGCCAGCAGATGGATCTGCCTCTCCCAGCAGCAGGTATGGGCAGCCCCAGTCTGAAGAGAGGAGGGGATTAGAGACCGAGCGGCCTTTTCATGGACCATTGATGTGGTGGGAAGAAAAAACTCTAGTGTCCTACTCCTCCTGCTTGCAAGTGATCCACGAAAGAGAGATTTGCTTGGTGCCCACGCTGCAATGCTGCTGATGGCGCATTGTTAAGGGCTAAGCACGCGGCTGGGGTTAGGTAGATTTGCAGCTGTCAGGGACTGGGGCTGTAAAGCTGAGGAGAAAAGCAGATGATTTAGTTAACTTGGATTGTCATTATGATGTAGAAACGTTGAGCATCCCCCAGAGGCTGGCAATAGTCTCCCCAGCTGGTGGGATTGTAAATACAGAGCACGGTGAGCAGCTGAGGACGGACTGCACGGCGCTGTGCTGGGGGCTCCTGGCCCCTCTCAGGGCTCTGCAGTCGCGTTGGGCAGAGCAGCCAGGGCCAGGCAGGGGCAGGTACCAGGGGAGGGGGAGGAAAGCCTCCCCTCAGCACGCTGGAAGGGCTCAAGTTCCCAGTAAGCGAAGCAGCTCCAAGTGGGCTCTGCCCTCCATTCCCAGGAAGCGTGCGTGTGTTAAAAGCACAGCTTTCTCCCCCTGACAGCTTCGCGCTGAATTATGCTTTGCTGTCCTATTAAATTGCTCTGACACAGCGTACGCGCTGCACAGCAGCAGGAAAATATCCCGCAAGTGTACTTGCAAAAGAGAAAAGTTCAAGGAAGAGTGAAGCCAGCTCTGATTCGGTTATTTACCATCAATCAGACTCTTGCTTGGCAGGGAGTGGATGATTATGAGCCTGAACAAGCCGAAAAGGGGCAGGAAGAGAAGCGGAGGCAGCATTCTTCCTATTAAAGCTGCATCCCCTGAAAAGAGTGTTTGCAGACCGTGCTGGCGCTGGTGCTGAAAAAAAGGGCTCGCAGACTTTGTCCTGGGACTGATGCTGAAAGACAGAGAGATTCCCCAGCTGGCTTCATGGTGCTAAAATAACCTTGCGTTTCCCTGCTTTTTGCTGCCCAGGAGGATACATGTCTAATATCTAGGCATGATGGCAATCTGGGTACAAACGAGAACTTTTTTTCATCCTTGCTGCTTTACTAGGGCGATTTGTAACCATAAAAGCACAAGAAGAGGAGGAATATGACGCTGGTGAGTTTCTCTCTCTCCCTTTTTTCCTCCTCTTCTCTTTGTATGCAGCATGCTTAGTGTGTGATTTGGTTAATAAGCGCAATGGAAAACTTCTGGGGTACGGGAGTAACGAGATTTGTGGCTTTATACGCCGAGGATCGGGCTGCGAGGCTTGTGCTTTGGGAACCTGCTCAGAAGGCAGAGGGGATTTAAAAGTTGGAGGATTTGCAGAGTTCCCAGGTCTCCGCGCACAGTCCTGCGGACACAGGGGAGGGAGGACCCGATGGGAAGCAAAAAGCAGCTGCGGGGCAGCCGGCAGTGAGCCCCAGCCCCGCTGCCTGGCGTGAGCAGCACGCAGCGCTGGGAAGTTTGCAACAAAAGAGAGCGCCTAGGGATGGGGCTGGAGGAGGCTGCGGGGCTGGGGAGCAGCCGGAGCTGGGCGAAGTAAACACGGAGGCTCCCAGGGTGGAGCCCCTTCTGCGCCGAGCGACCTCTGCCTTCTTACCTTCTTTGTTTTAGAGAAACACCAAAATGTCATTTTCCCCTTTCCCCCTTTCTTTTGTGGGTTCTTT